>NC_049169.1:65219208-66474208 GCF_009769625.2 Cygnus olor
GAGTGAAGTCAGGAGCCAGGGAGGTTTTTTGCAACGTTGCAGGCTGAGAACAAG
Source organism: Cygnus olor (assembly GCF_009769625.2). NCBI lineage: Eukaryota > Metazoa > Chordata > Aves > Anseriformes > Anatidae > Cygnus > Cygnus olor. The sequence continues at coordinate 65,219,263 of NC_049169.1, forward strand.
ATAATTTTGGAATATTTAGGACTAAAGAAAAATAATAACTATTTTTCTCTTTCCTCTGAACTACTTCAGGCTTTTATAGAAACAGTAAAAATGTCATACAAAAAATGGAGAATATCTCAGAATGTGAAGAATTTCCACTTTCTTGTCCTTTTGGTTTTTATACCACTGAATTGCTGTGGCAATTTTTCTGCATGTTGTGCTGCTGTTGCCTGTTCAAATCATACTATGAGTGTAGCAATGAAAATATACCAACAAGAAGCTTTTCAAAGACTTCATTTCAGTATTTTCAACTCATGATTTTCTGATTATGTTAATATCTAAAATTCCAGTTTTCATCTTTTTCAGTATTGTGTTTTTATCTGCAGTATCTAACTGGTTTAGTGTTCCATACTTGCATGTGAATTGACTATTGCCACGCACCCAAGTCATTTAGTTCTTCTTCAGTCTTTCTTGCCTATTCTTTTTTTAAAGATTCTGTTACTATATCCAAGTCAGAAAGATGTACCAGTGAGCAAGAAACATCTTGGAATTCCATATCAGGATGAGGTCATACCTAACTTTATCTTGAAGATTATAGGCTGAAAGGCATTCTTTAAAGGGTTTCTGGTTAGTAGCATAATTCACATTGACTTAGATGACCTTTGACCAGGATGCAGGCAGAACAAAACTTAACTAAAAGTCATCATTTGCTATTTTCTCAGAAAAGAACATGAGAAATTCATTTTTAAATGAGCTGTTAAGTTTTTCTCTTTGCTTTACCAAGTCATTTTAAAGTTGAAAAACTGTTTATTTTGGAACAGTATTAATCATTATTGTTGAGTTACTAGCTATGTGTAAAACTGCCTGTGTAATAAACAATAGGTTAAAGTACATGACAGATTCGTTTTTTTTAATACATAAACATGTTCATTTCCTGTTTTCAAGTGTATCCTTAGATTTTCATATGTGATAAAACTGATCTGTGCAGTTACTGGTAAAGAAGAAGAGAGAAGAAAAATAAGTTTTTAATATTTTAAGCAAATATTTCCCTAAATCAGTATATATGTTTGGTTAGCAGCTGAATTCAGCATGTACTGAGACAGATCTTTTCCTTGAAATTAACTTAATTTGGTGCATCTGGCATCCAGAGGGATTGCAGGTAGGCTGGGGTGTTGTGTTCCCACATGGTGTGAGACCCACTGACGATTTAATTCTGACATGTGAAATGGTATTGATCATCTCTTGTTTGGAGCTGGGGAGGTAGGAGAAGGCCTGCATGGGGTGAAAGTAATTACAGCTTTTTTACATTAAGTAAAATGAATAGTGGTTAGCATTTGCATCTCACTAGACTGTTAGTCCTATCCAGGAACTGACGGCTGCTTTAAAGGAAACAGTTCTGCAGTCAGAGCACAAATACAATAGCTATTCTACTCTGATGAAAATCAAGAAAGGGGTATCAGAGACTAAAATGAATGTATGAGACAGGAGGTAACTTGCAAGAATTCCCTTCTAGCTTGAGAAAACAAGAAAGATTCAGTGGAATCAACTGCTGGGTAAACATTTCCTCAGTGGTGGTGTATCACTAGCATTTTTTGTCATATAGTTCAGCTACGAAAAAGAGAAAAGAGAGAAACATGCTCTTGTAGCTGGCTGTCCAAGCATGCTGCTTCCGCTGCTCTTTTCTGCTGAATAATTGAAAATGAGCAAAGAAAGGCAGGTTTTACAGCTACTGTGATATATTAGTACAATTATGATGACAGGACTGATGTTGTGAAGGAGAGTTCAGAGGAATAGAGGTATATCAAGGGAATAACTTATGGGTTCAAGCTTCTTATTAATAGTGCGGTTAGTTAAAACTGTCACTGTTTTTTGCTGTAATCTCATACGAATTTAGGTGCCTTGGGTCATAGTATTGATTTGTGTGTGAAGAAGAAATCTTTTTACATAGCATTTCCCCAATTAGCCTCTCACAGAAAAAAAAAAAAAAAAGAGAGAGAAAGAGAAATCTATTGCTTTTGCTCACTTCAGAACACTTTCACAGCAGTATTGTCAGCCTCAGGTCTCATTCCAATAATCAGTGCAGTGACCCACTATGGTTATAAAGAAGCATAGTCCCTGTAGGTTCTAAAAAATACAAATGTGGTAATTTGCAACAGCTGAAGTAAATGTTAAAGCTGTTGGCACCCTACACGAGCTGCTAAATGGTAAACCTGGTTGTTAGTATTGGCGAGGTTCTTTAGTCTGTCTAGGTTGTTACTAATGAAAAGTGCATATACAAAATCAACATACCTGTCTGATTACTGTGTTAGGCATGCCAAACTTGGAGTAACAGGAAAGAAGTGTCAAAAGCGTGGTAGCTATCAGTAAGAGAAGTTGCTGGTTTCTCATAGATTTAATCTGTTATGCCTTTCCCTTTTAGGCCTCTCTGTGTAATGCTGTCTGTTGGGCCTTTTCTTCTCCTTCCTCTCCATCCTCCTTCAAGTAGTGTATAAATAATCTAGATTGCAATGGAATTCCACTTCAGTTTCAGAGAGAGATATTGGAAGTACAAAGCTTTAAGGTGGACATAATTAAACTAATATTGATTTATTAGATAATAAACTAATATTGATAAGATCCTTTCTTACTGTTACCCACAAGCTCTGTGTATTTCAGATTGCTGCTGATGTTGAACAAAACTGTTGTATATATACTGGAAACGCTTTTTGAAAATAACATAGCTGTGAGTGGGAGCACATAAAATATCTTGGATGAAAAAAAAATCTGAATGGCTGGCACCATTCACACATTTTGTGGACACATATAGTGCTCAGAAACATTTCTAGCCCCTTTCAGGAAATAATAACAATAGGTACGAGTTTTGCTAAACACTTCATATGTGTTCAAGAAGCAGACAATGTGAGAAGTTTCTCTTAACTAAGTTTTTTTCCTTACAAAGCTTTCTTTTGATTAACTTTTTTTCCTACCTTTTGTTTCCCTTTCATTTAAAGTGGATCCATTAATAGTAATATATATGGATCTGGGTATTACCTGTTGTGATGTGTCTTTACCACTGATATGTTTCTTGGCTTTAAATGATTTTTTTTTTCTTCTTCCACATGAATGTGTTGTAAGGAACAATGTGTGCTTGTTTTGCCCTTACAATTGTACATGTGTTACATACAGAACACTATTTACATCTTGATATACTTCAAAATTATTGCTTTCAGTATCTTTTAGTGCTAGTACCGTTGTGTAGCATTCTCACTTCTGTATTTGTTTTACTGCTTCTTTGTGACCTAAATATTTAAGAACAGAAATAAGTGCACATAACTTCCAATAGATTAATTAGTTCCATATTCATTTTCTTAACATGGAGAGAAGAGCATGGTGTGTTTCTTTTCTTACAGATGCCCAACACACCAGTCAGCTTCTACGTAAGTAATCTTGACACCCAATATGCTTCCCATCATAAACTCGTCATGATGTCTTACAGACATATTTTACTATCTACATATTTTTATTTTTTTCTTTCCTTAGTAGCCATGATGACTTCCTTAAGAGCCATGAGGTAGACAGTCATGAGGACTTTGTGCAGGGTAGAACAGACATATGTCTGTTTTCATTATTGTGCATTTTATAAAATATGCTTAAGCACAGAAGTTAATGATTTTCTTTCAAGTGATTGTCCGTACATGTAACACTTAAATTGTGCAGTCATCCCATGTACAAGAGCAGATATTGCCAGCGGCATCTTTTATAGTTCTGCATCACTCGTCCGTGTCCTCCTGCTCTGCAGCAGTGATACCCAAAGGACAATGTTGTCCAAACACCACTCCATTTTTCTACTACCTTTCTCTTTCAAAACAAAAAATCACAGGCCGTTTCTCACAAACTGTTGGTTTCCTTTCACAGATAATTTTAGTTCACTAATTCAATTATACTTATCATTTGTCTGTTGGAAATAATTTTTCATCAATATTCTCTTTCTGCTAGAAATATATTTTTTGTTCTTTCCGCAACTGATGATCCGCAAGTGCACACATGTTCTGGATGTATGCGTCTTCTCTTTTTTTATTATGGTACTCTCAAGAGAACGTGTTCAACCCCTTCTGCTGTCCCTCATGTTTGTAAAGCTGTGGCTAGCTTCATCACACTTCCCTCTCAACCCCTAGTGGAATTAAATTCTTCTACTGCAATTTTTCTTCTTTTGTCTCCTTAAGTTATTTTTCTGCATTTATGCAACTTGTCAGGCTTGAATTCTAATCCACATGTCTTATTTGGCAGACATAATTTTTCAGTTGTTGACGTATGTTGTCCTAATGAATTGGTCATCATGCATCTCAGTCTCTGATCTCACCAATGATATGGAAACATTGGTTGAGTATCTCCTACTTGGCAGTTCTCTTCAGCTCTCACTTCTTTCATTCAGAAACTCACAGTAACTATATATGCTGTTGCTATACTTCCAAATAAACCCTTTTTGGCTCACTTTGTGAGAGACAGGGACTTGATAGGCAGCTGTATGCAACACTGATACTAGCATTAGGACTTGTAGTTACCATTCTGTCAATTCCACTGTTTGCTCATGTCCAGCAATATATAAAGTACCAGCATCTCTGCTACTTTGTTTTCAGAATCTCTAATATTGGGTCTGTGTTTATTTGTGGTTCATGAACATCTTAGAACAAAGCTATAAACTACCCTAGACATATTTCCCTCTTTAGGAATTTACAAAGTCTTCTTTTATTCCACTCTTCAAGACAGCATGTTTTTTTTCTTTTATTGCCATATTCTTCAGCAAATGATAATGAATACAGAGAAAGAAACAATTCACAGTGGGCATCTCCTGCTTTGGATGAGTTGCACAAGGACCCCAAGTGCTCTTTTTGAGCTCTATTCTATGATAACTACCGTTCAGATTATGTACCACCGTGTTCTGTCTTTCAACATTTACCCAATATATACATGCTTGAAAACCTACTAAGTCAAAATATTTTCTAATCAGTGTAAGAGAGATTTCTCCGTTTGTGAGCAACATTTTTTCATGCTTTTCTTGTTCAGAGACTTCTAGAAGTAGTTTATCAACATGTGAAACCAAATGAAGGAAATTCACCATGTCCACTTGAGCTTTAACGTCACTATGATTATTTGCTTCTGAAATCAAATGAGACTGTAATACAATCTTTTGGTACTACAGCATTGTATGTTCACTTAAAGCTTCAGGACCTTCTTAAAGAGGCCTGCAGGTTTTTACAAATATTTTTCAAAGAAGAGAACAGTAAAGATTCATTAACAAATTGATTTGTATTCATCAGTTGCAAAATTCTGAAGTTCAGCCTTCTGATTTTGTCATAGCATCTTTCCTTCTGGGTTTGGCAGTGCGGTAGTGCAATCAGCACTGCAGTACTGTGTTCTGCATTTCTCATCTATGAAAGCACAAAAGGCAAAATGTGCATGATTACACGTATTATGGGTTTATATGAGAATGGTCTTGCCCTAACTAGGTGATTGGCTAGTCCTAGAAATGTTTTTAACAGTCAAAAGAAGCAGTTCATTGCTTTCGCAAACTGTTAACTTATCTTTCCCAAGAGTTAACTGGAGAAATCCATCTTAATTTCAATTCAAAGAGTGAAATTAAGCAATAAAAACTTCTGTGAATCTAGTTCAAGACACGATTATGAAGAAGTTTGCCAGGATACCTCAGACTTCATTGAACCTAAATGCCTTGGTGAAAACTTCCATCCTATTTCATGCATTTTCACAAAGCTTCATGTCAGATTACACATTACATGAATGCAGGAAAGATTAAATTGATACATTCTTTTAATATGCATCACTTGAACATCCTACCACTTCCTTCCTGAAGTGAAAGAAAAAGCCCAGAAATGTGTGTCAGTCACACCTCCTTTTCCTTTCAGGCCTTAAGATGGACATGTATTGGAATGGGTTTTGCTTACAAATCAGCTACAGGATCATAGTAATTTGTAGCAAAAACGTGTATTGGAGCCGAACTCTTGGCAATCCCACAGTGTCGACTGGGTTTTTCATTTTCATTGTGGTGTTACCAATGAGCATAAAGGCAGAGCTATCTCCCCTGTCCTGCTTTAATTCCCTCTCTGCCATGGCCTCTCACACTTACGGAACTTGGGAGCAGAGCTAAGGGAGAGTCACTGAGATGTAGGGTAGGTAATACATCTTGAAGAATCCAGGTAGTCTACAGGTAAGAAACACTTTTTTTCTTTCTTTGTAGTCACATGTATAAGCTTCATGAAATGAGATTGCTATGATCTATCATTCTGCAATCCTATTAAAGTAAACTTGCCCTCTTTGTCACACTCTATTGTATATATGAAGCAACACAAGTTGTACTCTAAGCCTCTACTTCAGAGGATCAATCCATTTCACCATTGGGGTTACTTACTTTAGCAGCATATGAAAAATCATGAGATGACAGTTATCTTTTTCCTGCAGTTATAACCTTTATTATCACAACCTCGTCATCTGGATAGGGCGTATTTGTATCCTGTTCATGTTGAAAGGTTTCTGATCTCTGTTCCATTCTAAAACTGTTATTTTGTTCCTGTTTGGTAGGGTGGGGTGTTTTTTTGTTTGTTTTGTTTTGTTTTTGAGTTTGCCAGAACAATTTGTAGAATTAAAAATCAAAATCTTCTATTTCCATAGAAAACTCCCAATATAACTTACTAGGTAATGGTAATTGCGATTAGCCCAGTTCTTTCTCCAAATTTTAATGCTTGTAACAATAAGGATAAAATATTTAATGTAATTAAAAAGAGGAAAGCAACAGCACAGGTTGAAGGTTAACATGAGCCTATCATGTTTTAGAGTTTAGAGCCAAACAGTTGGGAAAACATTGCTGGTACATTAAAAGGCAAATGCTAGTTTGCTCTTATTTACTTTTTCTCTATTTGGTTTGAAACAGCAGCTTGTATTAAAAATAAAAAATATCAAATACTGATTATTTAATCATGGAAAAAAAAAAAAAAGAGTTGGAAACAAAATAATTATTTAAAAGTCTCCTGAAATTATTCTGCACTTTGGAGTCCTTCTGGTGTCTGGCTAAGCAGCAATCTTCTGCTCCACCCAGACATGGATGTCATTTTGTAAGGTGGGTAGACCCATTGTGGCACCAAAAACATAAGCTCTCAGAGCTCTTTTGTTTATCTGGGACAGAAGGTGAACTTTTGTAACTAAACTTACCTTACTGGATGGGTAATTCATATTAAACTGAAGTTTAAAATGATCACTTGTGGGCATTTTTTTCTAAGTTAACACTGTTGTCTTTTTTTTTTTTTTTTTTAACTTGCAAATCTTGAACCTATATGTAAAAATTCACATATTATTTTTGGAAAAGTTATTATATGTGACTGCAGATTTTTCAGGTGCAGGTAGTGCGGTACTGTCTTGAACAGTTTTGGTACCATCAATTACTCTTCCCCCTGTCCCTAAAGGATTCATCTGTCTGAACAGAGCACTCTACTGTGTCAAATTATCCTCTTAAATGTTTGCCTGTAATGAAGAAAAGTGGGCACACAGTACACGTTATAATGTTTGTTTTCTGCAATGTTATTTTAAAAGTTTCCATTTTACATGCAGCTGTTCAAATGAACCATTCCCACTTCAGTTGTTTGAAATGGAGAGATGCACTTTCACACTTCCTTGTCTGTCCATGAATAATACATCAAGAAGTACAGCTGATATTTCTCATGGAATGCAGATTGGCAAGTAAATAGTTTTCATGTCTGGCACAGTTAGTATTCTGTGCTGAGTGTTTTGTAAACTTTTTTGAATCTTCAGTTAGGCTAATCATAACCATGAAGCAGTTTTGGAAGACTTTATCAGTGTTTCAGAAGGATTCAAAAAATAAAATATGAAAACATGCTCTGCAACTCTGATTTTTTGAAATGAAAGTCTCTCCATTTGTTTCTTTAGAAATCAGCAGTTACTTGCCCTGTGATCCACTTTGGATCACACCAACAGCGGAAAGCTTGTCCATCTGCAAAGTGTAACAAATTATTCTGCCTTTGCTAGTGGTTGAATACTAGCCTTCCTCTACATAAGGGCAGGGGTGCAAGGGGTCTTGCACTAGTCTGATACAAAGCATTTCATCTCAGCTGAAAGGCTGTCTTCAAAAGTGATAGTCATGAGACCGCCAGAAATGATGTTCATATGACAGTATCCCTGGTATCCAAAGTTCTAGGAAGCAGCAATTAAGATATAAGGCTCATTCTTTAAACTCCAATGACTATTTTTAGTGTTACGAAGGTTGCAAAGTCAATTTCTTCCAAGCTAGTTGTCTTTTTTCGTTATTCTTTATATGGTGTGAAACACAGAGAGAGTGGAAAATTTCTGTAAGGACAGAAAACCAAGGGGTAAATCTGGCAAAAAGTGAAATGCAAAAACCGAAGAGAAAAATACTTCATTCCTCCTCCGTTGCTGAGATGTCTAAAAGACCTTTGTGTTAACTTAAACATGCATTAATATCTGATCTGAACCATATGATCTAAACTGATCTGCAAGATGAGAAATGCAGAAATGTTCTGTCAAGCAGCTCCTTTCTGATGGATTTGTTAAGCAGCCACGCTCCAAGACATTCACATATATCTGTCAGGACAGTCTGCTCTGCAATCTTTTGTCCAAGCCACTACAGCAGAGGCAGGAGATAGACATTTATTTTCTTAGCAATGTTAAGATAAGGAGGGTCTTCTAAACAAATAAGAATGCCATTTATTTTGTACATCATTTTTCTAAGTTATTTTGCGTGTATAAACCAATTGAACGGTAAATTTTCTGAGGAGAGTTATGGTTTTCTTCAGTGGTCTTCGTACATGGGTTGGACTTCCGAACCTGCAACGGTGAAGATGCTCTTAATTGAAGGATGTATTTTAAGACAGTCTTAATACTTGGGTGTCTGAGGTTCCCAATGTGAGCTTCCCAGATGAACCTTTCATATTTCCTAGAGAATTATTAATGAAAAACTTCCTTAAAGACTTAACGTGAACAATGGAAAACTCCGTTGGGTTAATGTTTGCTTTTCTCCCACTGAATCTGGAAATGGCAAATTGCAAGACTGCAGTGCTATGTTTCCCTTTGTACCATGCCTGCTGGTGAATGTGTGAGCAAATGGGCAATTCTGCGTGCCTGCTACCTTCCCACCAATTCTGGCTACTCTCCTTCTTTGGAACTCCATACTAATCTTTATTTACAAACAAACCTTGCTTAGCTACACTGCGTGATCTGACAAGACTGGTATGTCTGATGCAGAGGGCAAACACTCTTGCGTTGAGGACCTGCTTTGCTAGCTTTTTTCCTTCTTTTTACTGTGATCTTCCTCCTATTCTTGCATTCCTTCATCTTTCTTTCCCTTGTGTGAAGATAAGTTGCCTGCAGTTGGGCCTTGGTAGGGAGAAGAACGTTTTGCTTGGCATAAAACTTGGTTGATTAAAAGGCTGTCATTCCAAACAAGTCTTCTTCACCTAGTCTCCCGTCATTTTCCAGGACAATCTACGTAAAAAGGATGATCGGATTGAAGAATTGGAAGAGGCACTCAGAGAAAGTGTTCAGATAACTGCAGAGCGGGAAATGGTGCTAGCACAAGAGGAGTCAGCCAGGATCAATGCTGAGAAACAGGTCTGCAATCTCATAAAGCCAACGGTAGTTCTCTTAGGAAACTAACCAGACAGTAAAGTACTGTTTCCCCTGCTTTACTGTGAAACACAGATGGTTTTCTTTGATGATCAGCTATCTCTGTTCAAGTACAGGGTAACTGAACCCATAAAGTTTGCAAAGCATTCATGATGATTTGTTTTTCATAGGTAATATTTTCTTGAAAATAGAAATATAAGGTACCCTGTGCTTTAAGATATTATTTTCTGTAATAATTCTTCTGACCAGTCTTGCCCATCATGTCTATCTTCCTATGTGTAAAGATGTTTACACTCACTGTGTTGTTCAGTGAGCATATTTGAAGAAGCTTATTTTTATTAGCATGGTCATGTGTATGGACTTCAGCCTCATATCATTTACAGTTGCACAGCTAGAGACAGAGAGACAATTCTCTTGATTTAAGGAAAGAATACACAGAGAGAATACACACTTGTGTGTTGAAGCCGCAGGTGTAAATTTCTATGCATCAATTTATTCTGTGCCACTGCTTAGATAAAGTGTCATGTATGTGTCAGATTTTTAACCTCCATAAGTAGTCATTAAGAAACCACACCATATGTAGTAAATAAAATTTCTGTGAGATTTTGATAAAGCTTTTGAGTAGAATAAGCTGAACCTGACATTCTTACTGTGTGTTTTGTGAACCTCTTCAGTGTTTTTCCACAGTTACACTGTTCCTCACTTGACCATAATTAGCAAACAAGGAGCATTTGGTCAGTTACATTGCAATGACTTTTTCTGTTTGTTATTTAAATTAAAAAGATCTGACTAACTGCACTTTAAAACCATTTAAAATTTTTTTTCAACATGTATTCTTATATCGCATGCTTTCCAAATATATTTGTATTTTAGTTAATAGTCCAAGTTTTCATGAAGGAAGCAACTCTTTCACTTCAGGCTAGAGTTAAGCTCAACTGTTTGCTGATAGAATTATTGAGGATAATTCTGGTTTCTACATCCTAAGATTCTGGATAACCTTATGGAGTTCACTTTGAAGAGTGCCATCTTTCTAAACTTTTTTTTTTTTTTTAATTGTTATAGAAATGTTACCTTGGTAGTGAACAGGACATCAAAGAATAGATCTCCTTGTAAGAAAAATATGTATCTCACTATGTTGAGATGCAAATTAACCGTCTCTGTGCTGAGATGCAAATTAACCAAAATAGCATGCAATTTGTTACCTAGGATGTCATAATGTTTTAATTTCTTTGTTAGAGGACATTGATAATTGTATTCTTTGGGCACACAGAAGCCACGTAGAGTTCAACCTTTTGTGATGGCTATGCTATAGACACAAAACAAGATGCATAAGGTTTAGTGAGTTTATGAGAGAGAGATTTGAAGAAGATTGTAGGCTGATTTTGTAGGTATTAGAAGTTTCTGAAGTTAGGGAAATAATTACAAAGGTAAATGTAACTTGTAAATTTACAAAAATATAATTATGATGTTGGCTTGTATCTCAGTATTTAAAGTGAAGGGTGGGTGAAGTACAGTTTGTAGATGATGAGTAACTTATATTTGATTCCCTAGCAAAGAAGCATGCTACTAAGATTAATGCAAATAAAAGCTACAGACAAGTTTACTGCACAAATTGTCCCAATCTGCACAAGATTTTTTGCAGATTCAGACACAAAAGAAACCCAGCCAAAGAATTATAGCAATATAGGGCAATTGGAAAACAGATATTAGAGATATTCCATAAAAGAAATTCTGCAAGTTTTTCAAAATAACCTTTGTACAAGGATGTTTGAGTCAAAGATATCGAGATTAACAAAAATGTGAAATCTGTTCTGTCCTAGATGAAAAGAAATGAAGTAGTGAGGAACGTTTGAGTCACGGGATGGAAAGGAGGGACTCATTTTTAGCCTGTTAGCATGAGCTCCTTATGGATGTCTGTCCACTGTGAGCTGTTAGCAGCAGGTTTATTGTGGAGAAGAGATAAGTCTGGGTTAGTAAAACAGGAAACTGTTATAGAAGTGAAATTTTATTTATACTTGAGACATCCTAAAACTAAAATATAGAAAGAGAATAGTGCTTAGGGAATATCCACAAATTTCAGTTTTGGCAGCAAGGAAACTTTTCAAAGAATTCACCAGCAAAGCCTGATGAGAGGCAAACAATGAGGTCAGATGGTTAGAGCTTGGAGAAAAGGGAAGACAACTGGCAAATAGATTGAATGGGTCTACAATGTGAAAGATGAGGCAAGGCAGGGAACTGTGCAGCTTGAGGGTCGATAAGCCATGAGGACCACTGAGAGGCTGTGAGGACAGGAGGGGAGCCAAAAGAAGTAAGATTTGTGGGAAAAGATTGGTGGAATATGGTGGGCAATAGCATCGTAAACAGGAAAGGAATTTGGATGTAGTAGTTAGGATGGAAGTGAGGAGGAAGAAGGAGAAGGGTGGCTTGAAAGTAGTGGGATCAGAAGAGGAAAAACTCTAGTCCATACCAGCACTGATTATGACAGCTATGTCTTACTCCAGCAGAAGAACTAAACCACCAGCTGTGACACATTGTACTTTATAGAACATGACCAACAAGGCAGCACGAAGGAAAAGTAACCAGTGTCCTGTTCCAGTCAGCATCAGGAGAGCTGATGGGCAAAAAAAACGATAGGATTTTGTTTTGGTCTTGATTAGTCAAGTAATAGATTGATGGCAAGTGGCTACTTTTCACCTCAAAAGTGAGGAAGGAACTTTCCTTCAAATATTTTTCATTTCTTCAATAACTTAAGAGAATGCTTTCTTTGTTTTATGTTCTGGTGAGGTTTTCTTTTTTTTTTTTTTTTGTAGAATTGTGAAAAACTCTTAGCTTTACAGTTTTACAAAGGCAAGGCTTTGTTTTGTGTAGGATATTAATCTTTTGACCTCTACAAGTGATAATAATAGGTTAGAAACATTCTTAGACCAAATATGAATGGTGTGTGTTTGAAATTTTAATATCGTCCAAAATGATTATAATTTGCTTTTAATTGCATGCTTTTTATTTCCTCTCTTCTGTTTATCTTGTTTTCTATCATTCTGCCACTTCACTGCCTGTCTGAAGCTGTTTAATGAATCAGTGCATGGGGTCAACCATTTTGGCTTTAAGTGGTTCAAGGTATGAGGACATCTCTTCTGTGTGTACCTCTACCCCAATATTTAATGTTGTTCTTGTAGTCCTGTGTTGTGTAATCCTACCCTCCATCATCTTATGATATGTGGTTTCCTGCTATTTTACAGGCTTCAGATTTGAAATACACCGCATGTGAAGCTACTCAGGATTTCATGGTCCTTAGATACCCATTTCAGACTAAAACCTTGCTCTTTTTAATCCAGTGTTTGAAAATATCCTGGCCATGTGTGTGAAGGGTTAGGGTTAAGTGTGTTAACACACAGTTCATATTTGGCCAGATTTCTCCAGCTGACAAAAGCTTCGCAGATATGAAGGTTTAAAAGTTCTTCAACAACTTCTTTATTTCCAGTATATTCAGCTGGTTTTGTTGCTTCACGTGTTGAATCCTGTATGTAAATATTACTGTAAATTACTTATAGCTATAGGCTCTGCCTGATCCCATTAGTTCAACCTATTAGGCTGAAGTCTGAAAGTATATGGGTATATGGACACCTCTTTTTTATTTTTTTTGAATAGTTTCCGTAAGATTGCGGTAGGAGGCAGGAATTTATCGTATTTATCATGTTAATGATAATCAGCACCATTCCCAGAACAATGCTTGGAGTGTGTTTCTTCATGAAAAAATAAGGCTTTTTTGTGCAATAAAGTGAAACAGAAGTTCAGATTTTATAATTCAGTGACAATAATAGGTAGTGTCAGGTCCTTGGCTCAAGGAACACAATATTACAATTACTTGCATTTTGATCCATAATTACTGGAGGGCATAGTTCACAAATACAGGAAATTAGCAATTGTACTAATCTGAGATGCTTGCGCCCTCCCTCTCTTTGCTCACTTTTATCCCCATGCTTCAGTGACCATCCCTTCAGTTTTACCAGCCTGAGTCTTGCTGGGGCCATGTTGTGAAATGGAGGAATGACCTAATTCATTAGTAATTATCTTATATTTTTGAATGAGTTTTTTCACACGGACCGATTTGCTAATCTCATTCATGGATCCCCACACAGAACAGAAGCACACCTGAGGAGGCATTGAATTGTGGGAGCAGGACACAGAAATGGAGCCAGGAATTACTTAGTATTATTTTTACCAAAATTGTATTACTGTTATTGCCAAAAATGTTTTTACCAAAAGCTGTTATTGTGGCCTTTACAGTAGGCTGATACTTCTAGAGTGTGATGGTGTACTGCCTGACCATCACATTTTATCCTCTATCCTATTTTATTTCCTTCAAATTTGAAAAGCAATAGTTTCAGAGTTTTCAGTAGTATCTCTGCTGATAATAGTGTAACTCTGTTCTCTCATGAATATCAAATCCTGCTTAAGTGCTATCTCACTCTATACAGTGTCAGCTAACATCCAACTCCGTACCCTAAAAGGTTATGGCAAATAAACACATGAAAGACTAGCCATTGCTTGTTCTTTGCTTTCTTCCTTAAGTAGTTACTTAAATTGAAATTGCTGAGTTAGCAGTCTGATTTGACACCTTTCATCAACATTTTTTGAAGTTACAGTTCTCAGTGGGAAATTTTAACTTAGGTTAAGTATATAAACTTACAGCTATAAATAGCTTTATCTATGGTCATACACTGTCTATTTTTATCCTGCACATGGCAGGTTTCTCTGCCTAGCCTTTTGAGAAGAAATAAAATACTGAATATTGTAATAGTAATGTATTGTTTAAATGTACTTTCTTACGCTAATTTGTTCCTCCCAATGTCTTTATAAGCTATTTCAGCAGGTTTTAATCTTCAGTCATGCACATATGATGTGTAAAATATGTTGATAACAAGACTCTTGAAATTCTCTATCATATGTGCCCACTTCCGAATTTGCATCTGTTTCTTAAGAAAAATAAATATGGAATTGGTTAATAAGTCAGTCAGCTAGAACTTCCTTCACAGTTCTTTCCTTTTTCCCCACCTCCTGTTCATCAAGATTTCCCTATTGTAAGTACAGGGTGTGCAGAAGTTTGAATATACAGTTCAGCCTCCAAGAGCCTTTTCTGTTGTATCCATAAGTTTCTATACAAAAAGTCTACCCAAGTTTTGGATGATACCTCTCATTTGCACTTGCCATCAGACCACCATTCTGATCCTGTTTAAACTTCCTAACATATACTGCTTTAACTGTTTTTCTTGGGAGAATAGAAAATACATTTACAACATAATTATTATGTATTGGACCCTAACATTCAGCACTGACTATAATCAAGTATCTTCTAAAAATGCAAAATAAATTTAAACATATCTCCTTTTTGCTGTGCTATTCTGTTACTGGAATAGATCTAAAATATTTTCTAAAATATGTTTAATGTTGGAGTTATTTCACAGCCCAAATTCTCACACATTAGTTACTTCCTGTAGGTCTCTGTAAGTGGGAAATATAAAGTGGAATTTCTCACGAGCTACTTACCTACAGCTGTTTTCTGAGCACAGTAGAAATGTCAGTATCTTGTCTCCTCTATAACAGATGCTGGATAGTTTGCTTTTAACTAATGTTTTTGGCTGTTCTTCTCTATCTCTTATTGAGAAGTTTGATAAATCAAGTGATTGAAGATCAAGGCAGTTATCCAAGCTGCTGGAGTCTGATTGCTTCCCATTGATTTCTCTAAGCAGTCTACACTCTATTTGGCTGAACTCTTGAATATTTTCTGCAAAACTCCTTTCTATAACAGTCTGCCAAACTCAGTCTGGTTTGTGAGAGTATGTATATACATACACGTACAAAGTCATATGTGTATTTAATTCATATTAAGTTAAAATCTGTACTAAAAAGTTAGGTTTGAATTTCCTATACTGATAGAAATGGTTTTTAGAACATTTTAACAAAATGGTTAGCCTGAAGTCTTGCCATTGTTTTTCAAGATCTAGAATGTTTTCATTCTTTTGTCTGATTCTTTTTCTTTGGTTAGAGAAAGTATTTTGGATATGTAAGGTGCACTGTGTCCATGGTAATGAAGCTGGTGGCAGTCATTTTTAGAAGTGACGCTTCTCCCTAAACTTACTTCCTCCTCCCAGAGTAATTCAATGGATTGTGTAGCCTCTCCCTTTAAAAATATCCAGATTGGTATCAAGTCACACTGCATACACGGGAAGGGTGATTCAGTATGTCAGGGAAATTATGGAATTCCTTCTGATTTCAGTAATGTACTTTTTAGGAGGTGTAACAGAATACAGTTTTTATTCTTGTCATAGGTGTGTTCAGCTATACCTATTTGGGGGGCTTTAGAGATTTTTTTTCTTCAGTGAAGAAGAATTAACAGAAAATAATAACAAATAGAAAATCATAACCAAAGATGACTTTGGGACAGAAATCTTTTTCTAACATTGTAGTGGAAAAAAAAAACCCAAATTTTTAATTTTGTTAAACTTGTTGCCCAGTTGCAAAGTGAGCAAAATTTGATTACTTTTAAGAGAATTGGGGATACTGAAATTATAGCTAGCTTCTGTTCAAAATATACATTGAGCATTTCTCCATATAAATCAGCTTTTAATTTTAATGAAATGAGAAATATTGATGGAAACTGTTTCATGGAAATTTGATGCAAAGAGGTATCTTAACAATGGTTTTGACTGGATTTTTATTCCTTTTTAATTTTTAATAGACAAGTATTGATCTCAAATTATCTCCTTTAATATAGCCAAGCATTCTAGAGAAAACTCTATCTTGCAACCTCTCTACCTGATATGGTATTTCCTCAAGTGCCTAATTCTACATAGTATTTTATTTGCTCTGGCTCAAGAAAAAAAATCAAAGTCTTGAGTTGCCTTTAAGTCTGCTTTGAAAGAGAAAGTCGTGCAGATTTTTACAGTAAAGCTCACTTTGAATTGTAAGGACTGGAGCAAATACTTGCTTTAATATTTGCTTAAAGCTAGTCCTGTAACTTTTCCAGTTGGAATTTATTTTCCATTTTCGAGTTGTGATCTTACACTTGCATCTAAGGTTGCAATTTAATACAATAATATGTAGATTAAAGCATTAGAAAAAATCATAAGACTTGTATATTAAATTTATAAATTAGAAAAACACTTTTTTGTGACAAGTGATTTTTCACCAAAATACCTTAAATGCAAGAAAAGAAATGGTATTCATTTTTAGACCATTCTCCTATACAGAAAAACACAAAAGAATGACAGAGAGAGATTTGAGGTTAATTTAATTGAGGATTCTTTCTGAAACATTTCCTATTGACGCAAAAGCTTCCAGACATTGCTGTACTGCTGTTTATCATCAGATTCCTTCAAAGCCTTCAATGAATTTCAGCCTTAGTTCAGCTGGCTCAGAACAGTGGGATTACTTTTTAGTTGCTGTGACTAGATTCTGATCTTTGTTTTCTATTAACTACAATGCTAAAGATTTGCTTCCTCAAGTTAGCAGAGGTGGAAACTTTCCTTAGCTTGCCAATGAGACTGTACTTCTTCAGTTAAACTTTAGCCATATGTTCAACCTTCATGTAAATGCACGTGCTTTCACATAATAACTGTTCATGATCCTTAACATCTTCTGGGAAGAGTGTTGAAGTTGAATGGTGAATTAGCATACCATTTTTCACTACATGTAGTGAGTTAATATATCATCCCAGAATTTTTCTCTTTGGAGAGTCAATCTGTAACTATATAAATTGACAATCTGTGCTGTGTAGCACAGCATTAAATATTTACTTGGAATATTATTAGGGTATGTCTAAATTTCAGTCTGCCATGGTGACATACCCCAGTTAACATGGAACTATCTAAAATGCAACGAAATGAAAGTCAGTGTGGTTTGCAGACTGCTTGTGAGCTTAGATCCTTTGGTAATAAGTCTGAGCTGAAAGGCTTCCTTTGGCCCAATTACTACTACTACCTTAGCAGCAATCACAGATGTACCCTAAGAAAGGTCAAGTTATTTTGAAGATGTCTTTGTTTAGAGCTGTGCTTGCAGTATCATGAATTAGCCACTTTTCTGAAGAGGTTGTTTGGATTAACAAATTGTGCTAAATTTGTATGTGCAAAATTCTGCAGAAAGTGCTAAGTGTGCTAAATTCTACTTTGTCTACCGCTGTAGTGATTTTTAAATTGTAGTAATGTAGTAATTTTTAAATCCAATTTTTAAATCCAATTTTTGGCAAGATTGTTTGTTATCTTTCAAAGTAGTGATTGCTGCTCTGTTCTCAAGGGACTGGAGAACTTCATTGCTAGTCACGAAGATAAACACAAGACAGTTTACTATGACTGTAGATCCACATAAAATAAAATTGGTCAGCTTCCTTTGGTATGGTTGCAAGGGTTAAAAAGCATAGTGAATATACTTCATCAGATAAAGGTTCTAGCTCAGGAAAATGTAAAAATACAATTTTAACCTATTATAGTCTTCAGATGATGGAGACTGCAACAGGCTTCTGTCCTTAACACAAATGTGAATTCAGTCTTTCACTTTTTTTTCCTGGTGTGACTCATTTTTTATGTGTGTATTAAGCAGAGAGGATTATTGCTTCCTTCTCAAGAGCTCTTGTCCAAGCAGCCGGCCATTGCTTATTTATATGGCTTACAGCCCTCATTTAGGAGATACAACTGTCAAAGCTACCTCCAAACATCCTAACAGGACACAGCTGTGACTTCTTCAGTCCTAATGTCTAAGCTCAGGAGACATTTCTCTTTTCCAAACATCTGTGAGCTTTGATTCCTTCTCTTTCATACCAAGAGCACAAGGCTCTCAGAATATGAGCAAAAATCACTCCTGATGGTACTCAAGTAACATATTCCTTGACAAAGACTCCTGTGTTTCTGTTTCTGTGCGTACTACAGGAGTGACTCTGTAATGTCAGATATCTTCTGGTCAGTCTGACTATTAGCCTTCATTGCCTAGAGTCATCAGCGACTCAAAGACTTAAGAAGGCTACACATTAATGTAAAGAAACATGCAGTTCATCTCTAAAAATGTTGTATATATAGTTTATCCCTAAAATTATTGCTATATATTACAGATAATCAGAAACCTTGCCTTGTCTCAGAACTGATAATCCACCAGCCAGTTTCTCAGTTTTGACACCAACTCCCCTCTTTATTGTGAAAAAACAAAACAAAACAAAACAAAACATATGTTCTTCTAAGTACATGCAGTCTGCCACAGCCCTGTAATACTAGACACGGTTGACTTTGGCAAAAGGGGTGCTGCAAATCTGGCATCCTCTAGGATGGAGGAAAATGTGATATACAGAAACACTGTAACTGTTGCACAACATTCTGCTATGTTTATTTCCCAGTTTCTTTAGGCAGGATCTCAGCTAAGGAATTCCAACGTTCAAAAAAATTTTTTTCACTTGTCTGTGTAGTATCTCATGGTAGTGTTTGTTAACAATGACCATGCAGAACAAGTGGAGCATGTACAGTGTAGGGAAGAACATTCTCTTTACATGATGAACATCTGTTCACCTTAGGATATCCTTACAGTATTCACAGTTACAGAATAAAAGCGGAGGTAAAGCATCTTAACCTCACATATGTGCTTCGAAAGGATTAGTGACAATGTGACAGCATTGGCATAACAGAGAAGGCAGTAGCTGTGCCCCCTTTCTCTGTACACCTTCCAGAATACGCATGTTCTTGCAGTGGTAGTGAGTAAGAGGGGCTTGATGCAGAGCCAGAGCTGTGCACGTGGTAGGGGCAGAGCCATTCTGCTCTGTACCATTGTGCTCTGCTGCCAGTGTGGCAGAGCTTTCAACAGGTCTTTCAGTTGATGGCTGTCGTTAATATACAAACCAGAAATAACATTCTAATTTTACCGAAAACTAAGATTTCTCCTTTTACTGCTTACTTATTTCTCTCATTCTCCTCTTGATATTTTAGCTCTCAAAAAGCTATACCCATCAGCTGTCCCAATAGCTATAAGAATTTGGAAGTTGTTCCCTCAATTCAGAATAGCCAAGAATTTAGTTAAGTGTCTTGGTTATGGTCTTTAGGAGTACCTAAAGCCACCCTACTGCTTTAACAAAAATGGGGCTGTGATGAAACCATAATTCATTTCCTTCTTATTTTGTGTAAAGGTTTATTAGCTCGTGATTTAAGCAAACCATCTGGTCCTGCTGGCAATCCAGGTTATGTCAGACTCAATGCATTCTCCCTGTAATATGTTACTTGAGGCAGTTAAATTACATACTCAAGTCCCAAGTCTGGCCTGTGCTTTTTCCATGTCTTAACATCTGTTCTGGGAAAATTTTCTGGTATCCAAACAAGTTTACATGGAGCCAGAACTCTTGTCTTTGTCTTTCTTTGCGTGTCTGTTTCTTTCTTTTCTCTCTGTCCTGCAGTCTAATCAGTTCAGCTCAGTAAAAGATAATGCAGAAATTTGCAGTCCCTTTATCATTTCATTAATGTACACAGTGAAATGAAAAATAACTTAAAAACTCAGGATCTGAAAAAAAGTTGGAGAGAGTCCTCTGAGACACTGAGTGGAACTTCATGAGAAATGTTAATTATTTTTTTCAGGACTTGTAGTATTCTTACTACTGACTTGTAATTTCAAGACCTTTTGTTTTGGTGGCCTAATTCATTTTGGACAGAAGTACAGATTTCTAGTACATTTTGTCTTGTAATACTAATCCATTGTTTATCCAAGAAAGGCCTATGTTCAGAAAGCCAATAATTTTAAATATGTAAGTTAGCTTCCTGAGGTGGTTTTGAAAACAAGATCTCTAGTGATTGATTTATAAAATGCTCACTGAAAATAAATTGTTCCTACTGGTACTTTTATCTTTGTTTTCTAAAATCCCATCTTTTTGTGTTCTGCCTGGAACTTTTGAGATACATTAATAAACATAAACAGCTATCCCATAATCCACAGTCCCTGTATTTATACTGGAAGAAATACAATTTTTTTCTTAAGTCAGAAAAATGAAAATGTATCTTTTTTTTTTTTTTTTCAGTAGTTAGACATTAAACTGTAAGTTTCCCGTGTATCACTGCATCTGAGGTACCATATCTCCAGTTTAGGAGTATGCATGGTTCTTAGTCTAATAGTCAAGTCCCTTTTGTCATGCCCTTTGAGACCTTTCATTAAAAAAGTCTTCTTCACTTGATCATAAAAGTATTCAAATACTTGATCAGAAGGAAAAGAAAAAGAATAAGGAAAGAAATATAACAAGAGTAACAGCTTGGACCATCTGCATGATTGAAACCCCATTTACATTTGAACTATGGATTCTTTCATGTCATTATACTATCATTTGAGCACAGAGAGAAGAGGAGTGAGAGTATGCTCTTTACATATTCTGAAATAGAAACTTTCTAGGCAGAGGGCACAAGCTTACCTTGCGTTAAATTGAAAACGTCAACAGCATGTCTCAGAAAACTCTGGTTATTGGCAAACACTTTCTTTGTTATTTAATTAGATGCTCTCAGGGGAAAAAAATCAAGGGTAGATTTAAAGTTTCTTGTATAGGCTAAATTAGACATCTATTGCAAGGAAGTTGCTTCCAGTGACTATTTCTGTATCATTTCTCAGAGGACTGCTTACAGGGACATATAAACAGATCTGCACTAAGATTCATAACTTGCCACATAAAAAGTTTTGTTTTTCTATAAGTTTAATGGAAATGCTGCCATGGAATATCTATAGCTTGATGAATTCAAACAATGAAGTCTTTATTGTAAATACAGACATTACTACTTCAGTGAATTTTGTCCTTAGTAAGTAGCATGACAAATGATGTCTTCTAGACAGAATGGAAGGTAATGACAGTTCAGTGAGCAAAGTTGTTGGTGCCACGTGAAAGCTACTCACAGTTTGTCTATTCCCAATATATGATTAGATCAATTTTATGTTAACGTTCACAAACATAGAATAAAACCTTAGAATGAAAAAATTACCAAATGGAGTGATTAGAAAAAGAATATAATATCCACAGTAGTCAGTACTCCAATTAATATAAGCCTTTGCTGCAGAGTTTGATCTTGCCACCCAGCAGTGACTGCCTTGCCCTAGCTATTGGCCTCCAGCCTCATTGTGTCTTAGTAGCACAGAGCTGTTATGCTACAGATCTGCATCAAGCAAACGGATCCTTTGGTGTTAGTATCACAAATTTGGATGACTGGGAATGGAATGACAGATGGCAGAAATCTTTCAAACTTCATTATGGAAAAGTTGTTGCTTCAAAGATTGTTTTGTCTTGGCAACTGACAGATTGACACAAACCTTTTAGATTGTTGCAGTTGGCTGGGGACTTGTTTATTTGAGGTTGCTTTTTGTTAAAAGCAGAGGATTTTATGGATGCCATGCCTCTTCTCTCCTTGATTTAAAGGAAAATGTTTATGTAGATAATTCTGATCCAGCCATAGGAAGTAGAAGTTGATACCCTAGTACACCTTCACTTGCCCAGCATGTTGCTATTTTTCTCTTTCTAGGTATCAGTTTTCTTCCCAGAAGTACTTTTGCTATTGATTGTTTCTGCAGTTTTTCTTTACTTTCTTTTCTAACTTTTCCCCATTTCTTTCTATGTAGCTTTCTCTTTGTTTATTTAAAAATTGACAGAGGTTCTGGTCATTGTTTTGCACATGAACAAGACAGGAAAACTTGGTTATTTTATGCATGCTAGCCAGTTTTGACTATGCATCACTGAAATTCCCCTTCAGTCTGCTGATTGCTGGATGAAGTATTGGCTGTACATTTTGAATAGTTTTTGATAATCACATTTCTTAAATTTTTCTTAATTTGGTGAGCACAAGAATTTCTATTGTCAGCTGCAGTTTAGCAGAAGTAGATAGGCATTTTGCCTCAAGCAATGTATGTCTATGCTAGATTTTATGAATATTCTAATTCTAAATCACAGTGTTTTGCTTTATCATTGATTGAGGATGATTATATGATTATCGACGCTTGTCCTGAGCCAATAGCTCTGCCTTTTGGAGTATTTGATTTATTAAAGCAAGCAGTGGTATATTCTACACCTTACATCCTCTAGTACCTGTATAGTGAGTGATGCTCCCAACTCATTGTAAAAACATGTAAGTAGAAATTGAGTTTAATATAATTTCAGTAATTCACTTCTAGGTTGAAGCACAAGTTGATTGGATGGGGATATGCAATACAATGCTGTAATGTCATACTAAATTTATACAAATGTTTGATCATGTGCAATAGTAACATCCAAGTTTCTCACATTTGAAGCACATTATAAAATTATTTATGAGTGATTGGTTGTGATAGATAAAATCTATAAGGATGATGTTGGTGAAAGAAATCTCTGTGCCATCTAACATTACTATAAAATTATTGTTAAAATATCCAGTTTTTTTTATACTACATATAGCTATACTTAAGCATTTATTGTGGTTTTACATGTTAAAGTGATGAACTGTAGCTGTGACAAAACCTACTCCTAGTACAGAACAAAATATAACTAGATTCATCTGTAAATGTATCTATTCTAGAACTTAAAATTATGATAATTGTGAACCTTTCCCATTTTGTAATAACCTGGAGATAAGAGCATTGTTCTTTACCAGTCTGCTATCAGCAACTCTTTGAAGGTCATTTATGTTGCTAAATTACAAAACGTGGTTATAAGCATTGTTCAACAGATATTTTGAGGAAGTATCCTTACTTACATCTGCATGGTAACCCAGTCCTCTCCCTACTTAAGAAACATTCTTAACTTTATTCTTAAAGTACCTACGTAGCTTCTTTTTAGGGATTACTTACAGAGAACATTTTCAGAATATTATTCATGTGTTCTATTTAATACCTAGCGATTTTCTGAGCTAACTTAATTCATATAGATCATCTATTTATCCTTGTGGTACATTTTCTAAAATAGAAATATTGAAGAGTTGAAGATGTGTAATACGGTATTGTAACGGTAACGTTCCAGTCACCAGATCATATTAAGCCACAGAATATAATGCTGCTTCCATCAAGTGTAGGTGTAGTTTAAACAGTGCTAGATGATGCTTCTTCTGGTCTACAGTATTATGCAGTGTACATGCATTGGTAACCTCGGACTCTGATTTAGTTTTGACCTTTAGTAAGTTCAAGTTGATCACGTTGTACTATTTTTCTCTCTTCCTGCCTTCCTCAAAAATGTTTTAGGTAGAAGAGCTGATGATGGCCATGGAGAAGGTTAAGCAGGAGCTGGAGTCTATGAAAGCAAAATTGTCCTCTACTCAACAGTCTTTAGCTGAGAAGGAAACCCATTTGACCAACCTACGAGCGGAAAGAAGAAAACATTTGGAGGAAGTCCTGGAGATGAAGTAAGTGTTTCTTACCATTATTTGGAAGCATGTTTTATTGATATTTCTGAATTCTTCTCTGATCCCCAGTGACCTAAAGACAACCATTGTACAAATATGCCTCTGTAGGCAGCTATCTGTATAATCAGTCAAGTCTTCAGAAGTGACTTCTGACTAGGGATTATCTACATTACTTTCATACTTCAGTTGGGGCTCAAAAACACATCTTCCTTCTGAACGTTAGCAGTAGAAAGCTATTATCTGCACAATGGCATCTTCAATGTTCCTAAACAATTGTTGGGATCCAATTATTTTAAGTCTTACGAATGTGCCATCTTGTCTAGAGTGGCCTATGATCTACTTAAAGGGAAGACACAAATCAGTGTAACAAATGATAAAAAGGAAGGAGGGACGAGACAAACATAATGTCAGATAGTTGCAATGCTGAAATGATACTGCAGATGTCTGGTCTGCTAAAGTGTTTTTCAGACTCATGTGGATGATTCATTGGTACTTGAACTGAGACTGAATTTCTCTATCAGACTTCTCTTGTCATCTTTACATAAGGAGACCTGAATGAAACCAAGCTTTGAGACGGGGAAAAGTGAGGAATTAGACTTCTAAGGCTTAAATACTTCCTAATTTCTGACTGCGCATTATAGATGAATAGTTATCGTTAGTTTAGGGAGACATGAATCCATTTAGTGCAATGATGGATAGTGCTGCCAGCAGTTCATTAGAAAGACTTTCAGTTGTTTAGCCAGCCCTGAAAGAGAAGGAACATTTTTATTGGCAGGACCAGCAGTGGTTCCTCCACTGTGGTTTTTGTGAGCCATTATTTATTTATTTAGCTTTTCTATACTAACCTCTTTTCTTCTTTCTTTTCTTTTTTTTTCTTTTCTTTTTTCTTTTGTTTTTTCTTTTCATTTTTTCTTTTTTCTTTTCTTTTTCTTTTTTGTTTTCTTTTTTTCTTTTTTTTCTTTTTTCCTTTTTTCTTTCCTTTTTCCTTTCATTTTTTCTTTCCTTTTGTTCTTTTCTTTTCCCTTTTCCCTTTTCTTTCCTTTTCTTTTCTTGGATAGAAAAACAGCTGTTACAAAATGGAAAGAGAGGTGGCTTAGATCTTGAAACTCTAACTTAGGAGTGCTCTGCAAAGTGGGCCAAGCTTCTTCTGCATCATATTCAACTACTACAGTCTGATCTAGACCTGGCATAGGGACATTGGAAGACTGCAGTACTTAAAAGCCACACTTCTTATTTTTAATAAAAAAGTTTTATTGAGCTATAAATTTGACTGGCTTGAGAGTTGGTGTACTGGGGGATGGGAAGAATAGCTCTTAAGGTGATGTGGGAATCCAAAGCAACTGGAGATATATCCCATATCCAATCACTTGGCAGTACTTTCTTCTGCCAAACTGCTCTGCCAAACCTTCTCATTAAAATATAAACGTATTGTATAGTATATCCTGAAATGTATTTCAAATTGTGTAGCTCTAGCACTTTCAATATAACTACTCACTTCTTTTAAATGATGACCTCTCTTAGCTAAGTAAGTTATTGCTGGAAAGCTATTGTACTGAAATTTAGTATTGGGAACTGCATAAACTGGTAGATCCATTGTACCTCAGAAGGAAGAAGAACACTGGAGAGAATGGTAATGCTGTCAGCACATGGACGGAAAGATGGAAAAAACATTACATTTGTATAGTTAACTAGCTAAACATGTTTTAGACATAGCTGATCTGTCTTAAAGTTCTATAAAGCTGCCAAACGCATTCAAACTTCAAAAACTCATGCTCACTGAGAGGCTCTGTTGCAAACAAGTCTCTAGTGAGGACTCCCAGTCAATTAAATATCTTATATTTATATACAGGAACCTCAGTATATTCTTTGTTGCCACATTTTCCCAGTCTATGCCTCTTTTGAAAAGTACTCTTCTCAGCTGTTTTCCAGTTTTGCAGAAGTTTATAATGTTGACAAAATGTTTTCTACTGTCTCAATTAAAAAATAACAGCAACTGAATGATTAGTCAGTTTTGTGAAGCATTTGAGCAGATTTTGATATCCTTAACAGAAAACAATAGTTGCTGTACATCTACTTTTCATGATTACCATAAAGCAATATTGTTGCCCAAGTTTTAGGGCACACTTCAGTGGAAAAGTTTCAGATACTCAAATGCAGCTCTGATTAAATTTGCAATTTGTTAGAGGTGTAAGTTTAACAGCCTGGACCCTACAGTCAACTAATGAGGTAGGGGAGAATGAGAGGAATATACAAGAAAAATAGCTTAGGATATGCTGCTTTAGGAGATTCTAGATGTGGACTGAAAGAAGGTGTTAAAGCAGCAAGATTACTCCAGAAAGCTACCTTGGGGCTGTGATAGGAAGTTGTTAGGTATTATGTTAGTGATAATATATATATTTAAAATAACATTTCTTAGAGTACAACTTGTGTTTACTACTGACTCTGTAACTCTGAGAAGATTGTTTCACACTCTTTAGTGACTACTGTGGCATTAGAACAGCAGAAATATGAAGTATTCCAAGGAAGAAATTTATCTCCTTAAAGAAGTACTATGTATTTTGAACACCTCTGCCTTTAAGTCTAATATTTTTATTTTCTTTTAAAAAAAAATCTTTGTTGTAAATAATTATGAAACAGCTAGATAATGGTCTCTCTATTGATATCAACAAACATGATCTACTGTAAAAAAAAAACACGTTAGTGAACTGCTAGGATTTTTGTTTTGTTATGTTTTCTTTAAGAAGTTCTAATGTTTCCATCATTCACAGCAAATCTTTTAAATTAGGCAGGAATAAAGTGCTGTCTACAGAGAAATCTCTGTTCTTTGTCCCATAAAAACCTGCTTAGGCTGAGCTGAGTTATAAACTGTTGAAAATCACCAGTTTTCCTTTCCCTTTTTTTCTCCTGGTGTTGTCAGCAAATTTTGGCAGTGTGTGAAAATAACCGAGCACAAACATTCTAATCTGGGGCCGAGTTCATGCAATTGCCAAAACTGTAGCAGT
This sequence comes from Cygnus olor, assembly GCF_009769625.2. Taxonomy (NCBI): domain Eukaryota; kingdom Metazoa; phylum Chordata; class Aves; order Anseriformes; family Anatidae; genus Cygnus; species Cygnus olor. The sequence continues at coordinate 65,246,249 of NC_049169.1, forward strand.
GGACTCTCTACTTATAGGGAAGGAGAACAGACACTGTGTCTGCATGTAGAGAAGAGACTTTTTTATTTTTATTTTTTTTTGTCTAGGCAGGCCTTTTGTTTTGGTCAGAAGGACCAGAAGATTCTCCCAAGTCATCTGCTTCAAGGTCAATAAATCCCAGCTGGAGCATTTCTCAATCTGTTCCTTTAGACCTAGAAAATTGTCCAACAGCCCTTTCCTGAATTATGCCCTTTCTTGCTAATTGAAGTCTTTGCGAGCTCTGTAATTCAAGTGATGCAGACTTATGTAATGTAGTTGGCGTGTCAGAGTTGAATCCTTGATCTTGCTGGCACACATCACAAAGTGTATTACTTGTCCAAGAATAATTTACTATTTTCTTTTCTTTTTCTTTAAAAATAATCAAGGATATTACAAAGGAATTGTTACAATAGAACATAATTTGTTTCAAAATCAAGCTCTCATAAATGTGTTTTAACTACTCATTAATTTATTCGAGTGGTCTTTTGAATATTTACCACGGTAGTATTTAATTACGTGAATGCATCCCATTTTTCCACCAGATAGTGTTTAACTTGGTAGAGAGTGTAGGGGGTGATCAGAAATGAACCAGGGCTGTGTAGCTTAATTAAGCTGTCTATTGCATTTGTTTTTTATTTTATCCATGAGTTGGAAGGCCTGCTGCGAGCTACACGAGGGCTACTATTAAAAACAAGATGCCAACCTAGGCAGTGTTATGTTCATCCTTCTCGCTGCTACAGTTTTCCTGTATGTCATGCAAGTCTCCTTAAAATATTTGGTAGATGGTTGATAAGTCCACACTTTCATTTTTTGGCTGTTAGATAAGAAAAAGAAGTCAGCAAAAGCCACGATTGTTTATCTTCTAAAAAGTTCATCCTCTCAGCAATAAAGCAGTATTGTCTGGAGGTATGAGTAGGAGTTTGAAATTGAAAGTGGTCCAAAAGCAACTGATTAATTGGCACAGAGTTTATTTGCCAGAAAAGTAATTTTTGCTGGTTCAAAATGATGTGTGAAGTAATTCAAACGCAGCAAACAGACTCAACAAACAAAATTTTTTCATGCTATATATATCCATGATGAGCAGAACCTGAAAAAAAAAAAAAGTATCAGTGTCCATCCAATAGCTTGTCAGCGCACTGGAAAATGTGCTTTTGGAAATCAAAGAAATGTTTGAGTCATTATAGAGTCTTACTTTATGCCTATGGTCTAATGACAGTTCTCCGGAGGAGAAGAGTGATTCCTAGTTGCAAAGGAAGAAAGGAAGTACGTGTATGTTCTACGTATATAAACGGTTGTCTCTATAGTTTGAAGTGTGTTCACATTTGTCGTGTGTGCTACAAATTAGTAATATCTTAACCTTGCATTTGCAAGGTATGGCTTTCTACGGCAAGCTCAAACTCTACATCATGTTGAACTAGACTGTAAGGTCTGTGAGCCACTTGGTATATCAGGCCAATGGGCAATTGCAGCAATGGTGCCGGCACTCCTCCTGTAATTACTGTTGTGATTTTAAGTAATCTCCAGTCCCACAGGGGGCACTCCATGTACATAGGATTTACTGTTTGGGGCAAAGCTGAACAAGTGCATGGCAGCAGCCTCTTCTTTCCCCTCCAAGCTTAGATTTTTTTTTTTCATTAAAATGCCTATTTCGGAGGAGGACACAAAGTGAAAATGAACACAAAAATTATCCCATTCCCATTGTTTTGTCCTTTTTAATTTCTGAGCATAAAAAAATGTGTTTATTTTATTTTGATATACTTACCCAGTAAAATTTTGACATTTAAGTTGCAGTAGTCTGAAATGTGAAAAAATGCCCATTTCTAATTACTGGAAAATAGAGACATTAAGATTGAATGACTGGAAATAAACTGAACTTGGAACTGCTGTTAATCTCAAAATGAGTCCCACAGAAGCCAACAGGAAAGCTGAAACACTATGTGTAGATATGTTGTGTGTCTTGTAAGGATAAAGGTTACTGAAGGGCTAGAAAATGTATTTTCTTTTTTTTTTTTTCACAATTCTCCTCTCTATAGTGAACCATTAAGCTCTTCATAAACATGACAGTAGATCTCGGTTACCTTGACATTTGGTGGGTTCTGCTGTAATTATTTCATTCAGCTGAAAGCTTGATAGAAAACAATCTCTTATGCACTTTTCCTCTTTTGGCAAGTAAGGTTTTGACATCTGTTATCCTTTCTGTCCTGCTGCACTGTCAGTGAGCCTTCAAGCAGCCTTAGATATCAGTAAGGCGATAATATCAGAGGCAGCCTGCCACTTGGTTTTCAGTGAAACTGACTGTAGAATGTCCTGAATCATGGAAAGAAACAGAAAAGCTCAACCCATTTATGGGCGCCAGTACAAAGCTCTTTGGTCATATGATTCACGTGGGTGAGAGAACTATTAAATGTAAATCTTAAAGTTTAGCAGAAAGGATAAACTGCAAAGTAGAAAAGAAGTGACACCTTTAGTGAAGCCTATGTAAACAAGGTGCCCCATACGAGCACAGACAGAATTGGATTGTTGTGGTTTCCTCCGTTTCTTTAACTATCGAGAAGTTATGTATGTATTTTGTAATTGGTTTGTTTTCACTCTTCACCTTCCTTGAAAATTTTTTTCTTCTGTGGTTTTCTCAGATACTAAAACCTTGGCACTATTTGCCCCAGTCCCATTCTGTCTTATGATAAAACCTCCATCTCATTTTATCTTGAATTCTATGGTCCCCCAGAATAGTCTTGTATAGAGAAAGTACTGTACTATCTTAATGAGGCATGACAGGCCTGGAAGCAGGACCAACTGCTGAAAAGTACACCAGGTGGTGTTAAAGGTTTGTTCCATTCAGTAATTCCTATGACTATTAATGTTATAGGGAGGAGTTGGGGAAAGGAGGTCCAGTCATTAACTTCCTGAAAAGTAAGTTACACTGTGCTCTTGTTTCTATGCCTTTCCACGGGAGGTGTTTTTTCTACTGGATGTTTTCCGGGGTCTGGGTTGAGTCTAGGTGATCCCTTGAGTAGTTCTTGGAACGCAATTTCTAGATGGTGCAATGAAATTACACCTCTTTCAAGACAGAATGCAAAAAGCGTAGCATATAGCCTTAGTGTTAACAATGCACAGGTTTCATTTTTTTTTTTTCTTCTACTAACAGATTACAGTATTCTTATAGAAATTAGCATGAAAAATCTCATCAGTAGAGATCTTTGGCATACATAGAGAGTACTAAAATGTATAACATTTTAGGCTAGCACAGTCCTAGCACTAGCGAATGAACACCCTTGCTGTCTTTTCTCAGTTTTCTAATTCATTATTGCAAACCTAGAGCAGGTGCAGCACAAGACAGTGTCCTGGAAGTCATTAGTGCCCTGTGTTCTTCATTGCCCAACTGCCATTACTTTGGGGAAAGTTTGTGTTTACCATAACCTGCGTATTGTACAGATCATCTTATCTAAAAGAATAAAAATAATAATCCCTTTTTCTAGATATAATCACTCAGCTTAACTAATGTTAAACTGGTAGAAGAATGGAGTCAGTGACAGATTTGTTTTGACTAATGTATAAAGCAGATTGCTTGTAAAATAGCTCTGAGAGCACCAATATACCACCTTCTGCTAGATAATTCAGCGTTCCTTTTCAGGAAAAAAGCACTGTTCCTCTTACTATATTCTAAAATACACTTTCTGTAATGAAAGACAGTCAGAAGTTCTCTTAGAAGTAAAGGTTTATCTGTTCAGGAGAATCTATGTTATTTTCCTTTGGGTGTATGAATGCTCCACTCCAATTATTTCTAGAACAGCACAGACAGAAATGGACTTCCTGGTTTTCAGCATGTCTTTTTATTGTTTTTGTAAACTTGATATATACATATACAACAAACATAAATATGACTATGGTCTTTGTTTTAAAAATAAAATATGCATGAGTGTTTTTTGGCGCAGGTTTGGTAGCAGTAGTACATTTCCTATGCTAGCTGTTTCAGCTGCATCAGTGATTCCTGTCGCCATTCCTAATCCAGCTATAAGATTCTGGGGCTTCCAGGGGTGTTACTGAGCTAAACCAAATCAGGCGCTTTTTACTTTCTGTTAAAGTCGAAAGAACCATGGGCTCCTCTGGGTGCTTTTTACTCTTTTATAAACGCGCACTGTAAATAGTGATGCATATAAATCAACTCTGTGAGCACTACATATTTCATTAAATACAGTCAAGTTGTGGGTTAATAGAAGTTCCAAGTGAAAATATTATGGTATCTCATTGCATATATTGTAGATTTAATGTAGTGTGAACAATAGTAGCTTTGAGCCATTGTAAATCCCATCCGGACATCGTCAACATAGTTCAAAATACAAGGAGGGAAATCTCAAAGGTTAGATGTGCTCATATGGCCACTGTGCATATGTAAGTCATTCTTTTATTGTTTTTAAAATGGCAGTGAAACTTTGCGGGATGTAGGTAAGGCAAAGCTTACTAACTTCATGTTATTTTCTGTAGTTGACCAGAAATTCCTCTTTCAAGAGAAGTCAGGTCAATTTACTTTAATTACAGAAATAACCTCTAAAGCAAATAATTGGTTCCCTACAGTCCTAGAGGACAAACTGAGAAGAAATGGGAGTCATATAAGAAAAATGGGGAAATGAACCAAATTGTTGGCAGCCCCTATAATCTTTGAAATTGCTCTGTATGTGAATATTCAATAAGTAATATTCAGTATATCTTTTTGTTTTCCTCCCTTCTCAAACAGTATCTTTGAGACCTTTAGGCAAAATAAAAAGCATCATCTGCAAGTCTAAGGAATCGCTGAGAAAACCTCATAGTGAGAGGGTTTGAGAGCTTGTTGGTTTGTTTGGCGGTGTCTTGTGTGCAGCACAAGGGACTGTCATAAGAGGAGTTAAAAAAAGGAAAATTGACCAGAACTGTTTGTTTGGAAATCCTAAGAGAAGACACTAAGTACCCTAAAAGCATCTTTTTTAAGGTGTGCTGTTGTCATTGCTTAATTCAGTTCTCTCAGTCCAATATATAGCATTATAGTTCATGTAGATTACAGGAGAGAGAGAACTATCTTTCTTAGTACTAGGCACTAGAACATACAGAATTGTAGGGAAGACTGAAAAATTCAACACAATGTTGTATTTGGTGTCCCCTAGATCCCTTTTTATAGCCCTTGCTCAAGCACGAAACAGATAATGCTATAGCTTTCCATAAACCTGTATTTCTTTTTCAGTCTGCTGGCACTTTACAGCTCTTTCCTACAGACTATCTCTTTAAAACTTACGTCAAGAAAGCATTGGAAAATAAAAGATCACACTAGTTTATATCCACTATGTAAGCTAGGAATCAAGCTTTTTATATGATCTTGGAGGTCTTTTCCAACCTTAATGACTCTGTGATTCTAAGTTGAACTAAATGATAAAATAGTATTTGCTAAATAATCTAGAAACCAACTAGTTTGAACATTTAGTTTAATCTCATGAGTAAAGCTCTGAGGCCAACAATACTGCTATGAAACTGCAGGTAGCTTTAAGCAGCCAAAGGATTTCATCAGTCTACCTTCAGTTCCTAGCTATATGTTGGAGTAAATAAAAAATATTATTTGTAAATACTCAGAAAACAGTAAAGTGTTAAGTAACAGATGACCTGAATTTGTGGAGACTAAATCATGACAAATCAACAAGGTGTTCCCATATGCCATTGGTAATACAGTAGATGTGATATGTTTTGATCTCAGGAGGATTTCTGTCATTATCTCTCAGAACTGTCTCATCAGCAAAGTAGAGATTATATTCCTGATTAAGCTACTATAAAGTGAATAAGCAGGTAGCTGGAAAAGAACAATTAGTTCATTGTCAAAATGGAAACCTGTATTACCTGATTTTCTTAAAGGTCTCCTCCAAGTCTCCTACTGTTCAAAATGTGCATTAATGATGTGGCTGACAAGGCAAAAGACATATTGCCAAAATGCCAATGTGGGTATTAAGGCACTTTGGAGAACAAGATGAGAATTCAAAATGATCTCACTAAACTGAAGAGCAGGGTGTGGGTAGGGTGTAGAATATTGTTCCCTGAAGGTTTTTACACGCAGATGACACCAACCTATCACAAATAGCTTAGGTATGGTTGAGCATGTTTTCATGGAGATGAAACAGAATAGAGAGGGTGTTGTCTTGCAGATTCTTTAGCACAGATCATATACTTCCCTGAGTTAATGTCTATAAGAACCAAAATTGTCTCTTGTAAAAATATATATATTATATATATGAACTTGTTTTACTTATCATGCTGAGGGCTCAGTTCTCTCTATTAATACCAGCTCAGGTTTGCAGATTCAACTTCTAAAGGGAAATTTTGCTCTTGTATGTAATCCATTTTGAATATTCTTCATGTAAGGGAAACCACCTTTTTTTTAGATCATTCAGTTTGTTGGTTAAAGATAGCTAAAAATTCTTTTTCCCTCTCAAGCCCTCAGTAGGCTGGAGATGTGAAAGGGTTAAGCCTGGTTAGCTTATAAAGAATGCCAAGGATATCTTCTGGTATTTGGAGAAAGTCGTTATGACTTCTGCTAGCCATATTATCTTCTACAGATATCAATAATGCAAGTTTTAATAATAATACTGTGCAGTTTAGTTCTTTTCACTGAAGGATCTTGCTTATCAAAGTCGTCTTTTCCATAAAAACAGAGAAATTTTGTTGTTGTTTCTCAAAGAAGTAAACTGAAGCCAGAAACACGATGTGATTCCTTCACACATGAAGGAATCATGTGGCCACAGAATTCCAGTGATGTCAGAAATTAAAATCTTAAGATATTAGGTTTGTATGTTTTTAAATAACTTAAGAGACAAATGTTTAATAGAACAAGTTGTGCGAGTAAGATGTATGCATCCTCATTTATTTCTCTCTTCTAGCATGTTCTCATGCAAATCCTTTCTACATCCCTATTTTCTTTCTTTATTGTATGCCTGTACCTAAAATTGAGTATGCCTATCTTACCACTTTAGTGCTGTAATTGCGGAGAAGCAAGCTGTTCTCTTTTGATAAGTTGATCTTCAGATTTGTCTTGCTTGCTATATTCTCATTGTTAGTGAGGCTTTGGTCTTGAGTTTGAAAAACTAGATGAATTTAGCAAGGAGATGTTAATTTAAAACAAAAACAAATACATTTTTGCCTCGCCTTGAAAAATATGAAGCTGGCTTTGGACTACAATTTCATAGGTTTTATGACAAATGAGGCATGAAACAAATTGGCAAACCTGCAATGTCCAAAGTACAGTGGTACAGTGTGCTCTCTAATTCCCAGCCCTAAAGATCTCAGCAAAGGTCGCAAATTAAACAAAGTCAAAATTAATCAAGTCTACAATCAAAATATGATCATTAAGGCTTTCATTTACTACAAAGAGGCATTTGTGAAAGAGGCACTGGAGCAAGTTCTTTTGTGCAATAAGGGAAAATCAACAGCAAGGTGTCAAACAGAAAAACGAAACCCTGCAGGTGAAGCTGTCTTTGGAGCCAAAAGAAACCAGCACACAGAAATGCAAGTAAACTGTTAAAGAATGGAAAGGGTGTTTGGTGCTGAGCTGCAGAGTGTGTCAGCATTGCATTTAGCCCAAACAGAAGGAGCCTGTGGGCTAGAGTCAATGTTAATCAAATAACTACCGAGCTACGCAGAATCACTTCAGGCAACCTCTTACCAAGGCTTCACTCCAGTGGTCTTAACTGCTGGACCTTTTGCCTCCTTTACAACATGGAGCACTGGAGTATCACTTCCTCAGTGTGGGAAGATGAAAAGTACAAAAGATGCCTAGAGAAACCCTAGTGGACAACACATTTCTTTATACTCTTTGTGCCGAAATTTGGGGAAAACTGTGCACCAGATGGCTTTGTGATGTGTATGTTTACATCTCCATTACCTCAAGTGTATTATTTATACAAATGCTACATTTCTTGTTCCATTTTATGGGCAAATATGCTCTCAGTGTAACTTAAATATAACAAAGTGTAAGAAATTCTTCTTTTGTTACCTATTTCTGAACCAGAACTTGTGGACCTTTAATAAAGATACAGTTTTAGGGAGACAGAAATTACACTGGGCGATGATCTGGTTTTTGTCTCAGTGATATGAATAACAAAAAAGTTTTATTCCCATACATGGGAGATGCATTATCTTTTAATAGATCTCCATTCTGATTTCGTTTGTTTGTTTTACTGACTAATAAAAAAAAAAAAAGCAATAGGGAATGAATATGTAAAAAGTAGAGCAAGGTATGCTTTATTCATACCAATGAGTCCTAATAATGAAATGCATTTTCCTTAGTGTACATAGAGCTTAGCCCGATTGCTGTTCTACTTTTTCTTTGTGCAGAAACTCAAGTATATGTGATGCACATGTATAGCTTGTTCTGTTTGACCTGTGTAGAGTATGTGTCATTTTTATTTTAGAAATGAGTACAGTTAATTTGCTGAGATTCTGATAATTTTGCTAGAATGCTTTAATGATTATTTAACATGTTTACAGCATAGAAATACCCATTCAATTACTGTCAGATTATAGAATGAGGCATGGAATAAAACCCTCTACTTTTCTTTCAGAGTTGCTTTACTCCTTGTTCCCACTGTCAAGTCATTTTTGAAGCCGTTGTACCTTAATAAGCAGAACTTTTGCCTCATAAGTTTGTCAGGAGATGCCTGCTTGGAAAAGATGGAGAATTTGACTTCTCATGACCAACAGTTACAGATTTTTGGTTAAACTTTGATCTCCGTTATATATACGGATATATCTGGAACATGTATTGTGAAGGACAAAATCTAACTTTTTTGTTGCTCTTTTCCCAAGGAAATCCTACAAGTGTTAGAAAAAGTCTTTTAAAAATATTAACTGAAGGAACAACAACAACAAAAAAAATCACATTCCTGGTGGCAGCATCATGTGACTTGGAAATACACACCTAAACTTTTAATGAACAAGAGTTTGGTGACCAAAATAGAATAGTATATCTTCTCTCCTTGTGACCTTAAAATACCTCTAGGAATAGATTTATTAACATATATATATATGCAACCTTCTATAATTTTAATTTATGCTATGGCATTCAGTTCTTAACTATGCTACTTTACATTACAGAGCAATTTCCATCTGAAAATCTTAAAAGTGCCATGTTAATTCTCAAAATGCTCCTCTGGAAAAAAAGTCAGTATTATTTATCTTATTTATGGATAAGGAAAACTCAGCATGGAAAAATTAAATGGCATAAAAAACCGTTTGGGTTGCTTTAGCAGAGTGACCTCCAGACCACACTGAAGACATTTTACTATGTACCAAAAGGCAATTTGCACTCCAATATAAAATTTTATTTACTAGGGAGTGAGGGTATTTTCCCATAAATATGGTTTATATTCCATTGCAGGTGAATAAAGTAAAGTTATTAAAGTGTTGTTGAAAGGGTAATATTAATGATGGTTTTTTGATTAGGACAGACACCAAAAGATGCACACCTGTGTTGTTCCCTGTCTTCTCTTTTCCTCAAGTCTTCACTTTCTCTTCTGTGGTTAGTTGGCTTTCAGAACCTTGGTCTTCTGCCTACCACTGCCTACCATCCTAAGTGTGCCTGCTCTCTAAGAATTATTTTTTCAAGACTTCCACCACTGTACATACAAGATAGAAATGAGCTCCTTTCTTAACCAATTTATATCTCTGGGATACCTGTTGATAACTTGATTACTGGTTTTAAGGAGAACAGTACTGCAGATCCATTGTCTGAACTTCGGTGTCTATTGCCATTTCAGGTGCACTAGAATATCCCACTGGACCTCTAAGTGCCACTTCAGAAAGGCATAGGTCTTCCAGATATTGTGTGTCACATTATCAGCCTCTTGTGAATGTCTTACATATCCTAGGACAGCTAATGCGGCATTAGATACCATTATTTGGGTAACTGAATCCCAAAACACACACCAGAAATGACTGAATTATCACCATCCCTATTGACATCAGTTAAGGGACAAGAGTACAGTCTGGTCAGACAACTTCTCAGCACGAAAAGAGGTCATCTTGGAGTGATACCAAATGTCTTAATATCTCCAAACTTGATATCTTTTTCTGTAGTTACTATACTTTGTAGTTTTCCTAAAGGTAGTCTGGGATTGTGTTCTAATTTAATTGGCCAATTGCTGAAACAGTCTTTCTCCTGCTCACACAAGGCTGACTGTTCGATTTTTCCAGAAGAGCCTTCTAATCCTGGAACTTTGGGTGAGCATTATTGAAGGCTTTTAAAGGTAGGGAGCAAAATTATGAATTTTATCAAATTATACATAGAAAGCCACTCTTAGAATGAAGTTTTGCACTAAACACATTGTGTTAGTGAATAAATGGACTGTTGTGATTTACATTCCTCATTTGACAACTTTTAATGTTGTGGTTATATACATAAATTTAAAACCTTGTGGTGATGTAGCCTAGAATTTGTAAGTGCATGGCTTATAATTGAACATTCAAAATTGTAAGAGAAGGGACAGAATTTTCTTATCAAAGATATAGGGGTAGGATGTTCTTTATAGTCTTTAATCAAGAGTATTTCTAGAAATAATGATGGTACCCAACACTCACTAAATTCCCCTGTATAATTCAGCATACGAACCTGGCAAAAAATGTTCCCATTTTTGTGAAGTTGTTTTTCTTCTGGCTTACTGCATTGAAATGGCAATCCGTGTTCAGAAAAGTCTGAGATGACACAAGTCAAGGTTGTTCTTGTGTCTTGTGTACTGACTGACAGCAAGCTGTTCAGTTGCTTGAAGTGCAACTTGTTACCAAATAAGAAATTGCCCTTGCATTGAGTGAATGTTTCCTGGTCTTCATTCATTCATGATTTCTCGTGATGAGATCTTAATGTTTAATGATCTTTTCATTTTTCACAATCCCTTCCTCTGCTGGTTTCCTCTCTTCTCTAGAAGGTCTATCCTACTCTTGAGCCAGTTGGACTGGTGCCTTTCTCCAGCTTCCTCCTGTAACAGTAGTGTATTGGAGATAGAGTAGTGCTTTCTGTGCTGGAGCTGAGCTGCAACAAGTTGATCCCTCCATCATTGTGCATCTGCCACTCAATCTTTGTTCTGAGTTGAGCAGATTCATTAGACTGATTAAAGTAGGTGTCTGGATTGAGAGGGGTTAAAGAGCATCCATATGTTCTGGATTTACTACTCCTTCAGTGGAGGCAGGAAGGCCAGGAATTAGTGAGTGGCTTAGTCTTTTCTCACTGTTGGCAGCTGACAGGAACACTGATGAGGTGATAATGAACTAAAAAGTCTGCCCTGTTGGCTGGGTGGGAAAGGGACCCAGACAGTGGGCAAGTCTCACCCCAGTTCGTGCCAAGATTTTCACGTTTTAATAGAATCCATCTAAAGTAAAATTAACAGGTATACTTTCCTGGACGAATTTCAGTAGTGTAACTTATCACCAGCGGATACTAAAGAAATATATATCGTGTTATGTGCAGCATGGCAGCTCTGTAGGGTTCAGGCACCAGACAGCCCAATCAAATGGAAGCAATGGTGGAAACAGGACTGGAATGCTTATCAAATGCAAAATAAAATGTAGCTTCCTTTAAAATACTGTATGAAGTTCTTCAGGATATAATTCTTCCATTTTAGCTTGGACTTCTTGTGGTGCTTTATTAGAAATTTCTTGACCTTAATTTTTAATCCTTAAAGTATTCAAATCAGGATTTGCAGATGCATCCTTAAGGCATTGTTTTGCGTTTTCATTCACTGTTTTGGGTGCTAAAAAGTGTTACTTCTCTGACTTATTCTTCAAACTTACGTCTTCCATCAGATCATATTCCAGCTTATCTGTAACCTCACAATATTTCATTTTTGATACAAGTTCAGCTGATGGCAAGCATGAGCGTTCATTATATGGATATATTAGCATATCAAGTTGTCAGAAGCACTTTCAGATAACTGAGGAATACAGTGTATGCACTCAGTGGACCTTGTAACATACGGTGTTCTCAACTTGTTGCTGGCAGACTTAATAAAGGTTCAAGATTTTACAGACCTTTATTTTGTAGAGTCTACAGAAAGTGAATATGAAATCTCTTAGTATGGGGTTTGCATTTTTCTTAGAAAACAATGCTAGGAGTTTCGCAGTCTGGGTTAGAAACTGTTTATTCCATAGTCAAAGTGTTTGGAAGGCAAATTCATGCTTAGAGGGTAAACCTCTCTGACCTTTATGCAGAACATTGAGGGGGTTGCATACAGGGAAGATCGTGACCCCAGAGTCTCCAGTGGCTGTTGATTGAAACCTTGTGTTTCAAGAAATAGATGTTTAAGAACATTTCCTTATAAGACCTGGGCTGCATACACAGACTTTTTTATAGCATTTTAACTCTTTTGGTAAAAGGTGGTGTGTTTTTTTTCTCCCTACCCCCCTTCTGGCCCTAACAAAACAGGCTAACTCAGCACAATCATTTGTACAATCCTTAGACTGAATTCAATTTTGTTATTATAAATATGACTTGTATTAGTATATATATAGATGCTTTTCCTAATTCCACAGACCCAAATTGTCTCTGTATGTCTATATGACTGTGACAATGTTTGCACTTATCATACTGTATGTCAGTTACTTTGGTATGTTTTGTAGGTACCCAAATTCCAACCTTGAGAAAAGTTAACTCTAATGGAGGGGATTGGAGTGTGAGGGGTGTTGGGAGCAAAGGGAAACATGTAAAGACCTTATAAGAACCTCACTTGCTTGTTTTATTGTTAGCAATTAGATTGAGACCTATTTTCATACAATTTACTTGATTCCTGTATATGCCCCTTCACAGGAAGAAATTCAGGAATTCCAGAAATTCTTACTTTATCAGCCCTGTTCACATAGACATTTACCAATTTTAGCAAAAATGGGGAAGCAAGTAGTCCTGCTTATGCCATCTAAGCAACAAGTCACTTTCGGATTAGATCTGTCCTTTCTTAAATGGTGAACTATACTGCTTTGTTACCTGTACCAGTGCATCTCATATGGTGTAAAGTCAATGCTCTAACAACTTTCATCAGTACTGAAGGAATAACTTTTTATGCAAGCAATTGTTGTAGTTCATGGTTTACAAACAAATTAATATACAAGTGAGTATATCTGTTTTCTCATTCTTTTGATTTTTAGGGAATTTATTTGTTTAAAAGCTACCCCATTTAGCTTTTAAATGGCCCACTGATGAATCCCTAAAATTAGTCTGACCTCTTGCAACTCTTTCTCAAGAGCCTCCCTCAAATAGAGCCAGCAGTGGTACTGGGTAGAGTTGCTAATAAACTCTGGCCATGTTATTTCTTTAAATCTTTTTTTTTTTCTTCTAACAGAATGAAAGGTGGTCAAATGGCATTCTTGAATCTGTCACAGAAAAGAGTTGGTTGGTTTTTTTGTTTGTTGTTTTTTTGTTTGTTTGTTTGTTTTTGGTTTTTGGTTTTGATCAGGTCAGTATTGTGAAAATTTCCCCAAAAATAAGTTGGAGCACTGGGTTCAAATATTCTTGTCTGAACAGAATTAAAATTTTCTCATTCATTCTGGAATTACATAGCATGGAGATAAAATACGAAATAGAAATGTTTGCCATAGAAGACAACCCATTTGTGCACACTTCAGAATGACTCTGATGTCCTGTTGGTCCATTTATGTGTGTGAGTCTTAACTTCCTCACCTTCCTCTGTGCAAGGTCTGGGGGGGGGGCGAAACACTCTGGAAACTGGAGGCATTGCATAAAAAGTAAAAATTCATCTCCAGGTTTCTTCTAGGCAGTATTCAGGCATAAGGGAGATCAGCTTTGTCTCCTATCTAATCTCCCTTTCAGTTTTCACTGTGTTGTGGGGTTTTAGCCTACAGGTAATATCTTCTAACTCTCAGGAGAATTAGGATAACAATATATTCTAACAAAAAATTAAGTAGAAAAGCAGACATGCCTTGGTTAAAAACACTTCTTAATGCTTTAGGAAGGAACTTATATTGATGAATATTGCCAAACTTTCACAGTCCATTCATATTTAGCTTTCTATATTTTTTCTCTCAAGGAAACCAGAGCACACTGTTTTTAAACTTGATTATGGGTTAGAAAATACCAAGTAATTATCTGCCCAGAAATCATTTTTCATTCACTCCTTTTTTTTTTTTTTTCCTCCTCCTCCTTTTTCATTTTCTGTTAAGCGTACTCAGGAGTAAGGGTGTGTCAGAGTTGCTGGTCCTGCCCAGTAACCATTCTCTTCTGCCATAGTTTCTCACTATTGTTTAGTGAATGTCTCTTTCCTTCGGGAAGATTGTCCTCAGAAAACAAGGTGGTTGCTCATCCACAGAAAGCATCTGGATAGCATGAGGTTATGTTTCATGAAAATGTGTACAGCTAAAGAGAAGCAATTTAGTCTAGGGAACGTTTCCTTTTGAATAAGTTTGTACAGAAACTTCTTTGGCTTCTTCCAGGACTTTATTGACATTGCTGTCATCATGATTAAGTTTCTTGGTATCACTGATTATATTAATGGCGTAGAGCCAAAATCACTGTTACTTTTGGCTGGCCAAAAAAAGTGTATTTGGGGGGGGGGAAATGTGTACTGCTAAGACTGGAAAGTTGATTCTTGTATGTTCAGTATCATATTAGAAATGAAGCTTTTTTTCTTCCTTTTTTTTTTTTTAACACTAATTTTTAGTATATTTCATGGGTGAAAATAGGAAAAATAGGATGAGAAAGCTCATGTGTTGAGATGGAGACTGCTTACCAATTGCTGTCAAGGGGAAATCAGTCTTGACTTGGGTTGACTCTCTCACTCCAGACTCCTCTACCCACCTCTGAGTGGTGCAGGGAGAGATGTGGCGGGTACCCTCAGCAGAGCTGCTCTCTGCCCCTTCATCCCTCTCACGCTTTTACCCTGCTCCAGCATGAATTCTCCCCAAGGGGCAGCAGTCCTTCTGGAAAAAAAATCTGCTCCAGCATGGGTTCTTCACAGGCTGCAGCAGGTATCTGCTTTTGCAACTGGAGCACCTCTTCCTCCTTTTTCTCTGACCTTGGTGTTCACACTGCTGTTTCTCACTCTTTCTGGTATATATTTTTCTGCTTTTCCTCTGCCTGTCTGGCATTCCTTGCCCTTTCATAGAGATGCCACCAACTTGCGTGATGGGCTTAGCTGTGTCCTGTGGTGGATCCATTGCAGAGCAGGCAGGAGCTGGCTGTGTCTGGCACAGAGGCAACCCGTGGCCTCTTCTCACAGAGGTTCCCCCTGCAGCCCTCCCACTGCCAACACCTTTCCATGGACACTCAGTAGAGCAAGAAACTATTTTTTGAATTTGTATTTATAGGGGAAGTTAGGACAGTATAACAGTGCTTACTGGTGTAGTACTGTGCCACTTTCTGAGTGAAGAAGGATGTGCTTTTAATGGGAAGAGGGTATTCGTCACCTTGGGCTCTGATTCTTGCAGATGTTGACAAGAGGACACAGATGTTGTATAGGAGGACAGGACTACTTGTGTGGAGGCTTCACTTCTCTGATAAGTAGAGGACTGAGGTGAAGATGAGCATTTTCTATTTTCAGCTCAGATGATCTTTCCTGTGGGCTGACCCTGCATTTCATGCTGTATTTTGCATTGTTAAGTTGCGTGACATGGCTAAAAAGGATCAGGCTCCACATTAGGAGTTTAGTAGAATGTTGTCAGTAGAAAGAGCTACTTTGTCTTCACATTTTCCTATGGTGTTTTAAACATCAGATTCTACAGCTGATGTTTTTGTTCGGTCAAGCATATAGCTGTTAAAAATTATAGGAAATGTGTGTGTCTCTTTTCAAGCACTTCAGCCATTTCTATGCAGTGTATTTGCAATGATAATTCAAGGTCGATTTTAATCCTAATTGTTAAGATTCCTTCTTTTTTGGGGGGATTATTTTATGTGTCTTTTATGAATGAGTGATGCCTGTAATGCTTGTTGTGTTGTATTTATGTCGTAGATATATTTTGCATGGGTGTATAGCCAAGGTTGCATAGATCTCACAGTGATTTTATAGGGTAAATGATGTAATTTCCTTCAGGAGATTAACAATAAGAAGAAAGGGCTTTTTTTTCCAGCTATTTCTCTTTCCAGAGGTTACAGAAATCTGTTCTCTTAGTGGGAATTGAGATACGGCATTGCTTTCTTTCAGTAAAGCAATTAAAATTACCTGAAGTATTTTCCAAATATTAATCAAGTTACTGAAGTTAAGAAGGTATGTATTATCCCTATATTGTTTGTAGGCAAATCAAGGATAAACAAAATTAATTTCAGTGATTTGACCAGTGTGTCTCAGGTGTATAGCTGATCTGCAAGCTGAATATCAACGACCTGCTCTGAAAAGAAGAATATAGCTTCCATACTGTGAGGCGAGGTTATCAAGAACAAGACAATGATATCACTTTGCTGCTTCATTTTCAGTGACTTCATTTTCAGTATTGTGACACTTCTGGTCTTCACATTTAGGTGAGGATGCAGTGCATTAGAGAAGGTATAGAGAGGGCAGATAAAATAATGAAGGGAATGGAGAAGTTGCATTATGAGGAGAGACTAAAGAGACTGTTTTTTCAATTTTGAGACAAAGTAAGTTTTGAGTAAGATCATGGGGATGCCACCAACTTGCCTGATGCGCTTAGCTGTGTTCTGTGGTGGATCCATTGCAGAGCAGGCAGGAGCTCATGAAAGCTTACCTACAGATAAGCTTGGTGCAAGACTGTTATAAACCAAATTTTGCAAGAGAATTGGGCTTGACTCAGTGAAACTAAAGTTTGGTTTAAAATCAGTCAAAGCACCTCTTTATGCAGCAGATAGTGAAGTTTTGTGGCTACAGAACACTGTAGAGGAAGTGTCAGCAGGTTCAAACATGGTTTAGACAGATTCATGGACAATAGGTCTGTAAGTGGATACTAGAATGAGATTAGACAGGGATGTGCCCTATAATATCCTTAATACTGTAATCCTCAATGTTGACAGAATATGAGGTGAATAGACCACAGAAAATGATTAGTGCTCTCCCTAAACGGCATCTCAGTTGCTGCTTTCAAAGACAAAGTATTGTAGTAAATGGATCATTCATCTGCCCCATTATGGCATTTCTCATGTTCGTACATTCTCATAAGCAGTAACATTTTATTAACTTGTACCACTAGAATCCAGACTTATATCACTGAATGTATTAGGAATAAAAATGTAATTCAAATACCAGAAATTCAAAATGAGATCTTTCAATTGATAGTAACAGCAATATTAATGGCAAATGTCTGTTACTGTGCCAATGAAGATGAAAGCTGAGATAAAGCTTTGGAACGAAGTTGCACAAGTAGATGTATGTATGCTATGCAACATTGTAGATTGCTTAAGAATGGAAAAAATAATACAACCAAGAAAAAAAGCATAATGGTGATTGTCACCATAATCTGAGAGGTGGCAATTATAAAAATATTACGGAGAACATTGGGGAATTTTGAAGATTGTATAAAAAAATCATTGTAAAACATTGTGTTTCTCTTTTTGGCACCCAGATTAGATAATGTCAATATAAAGAATGCCAAAAAGATTTAAAGAGGAATATAACAAATGGAAAGAGAAATGAAGATACAGGCAATGAGGGAAGATTAGTCTGTTTAGGAAGCAGGAACTGAGTACTAGTCAAAGTAATAGTATTACACATTGAAAGAAAAGTTCTTGCTAGATAATGTGAAATAGAGAAATAGAAAAAGATCAAAATTATAGGAAAGCTGGAATAGATCTGTGGAAGTATTGAAATTAAGGAAACAGCTTTGAGCCAAGTGGACTTGGAATCAGTGGCATAATTCAAGGAAGATGCTAAGGAAATCATTTTTTTCTACATGAAAAGACAAGCAGCAGAATTCTATTTCTTCTGTAGGTAGGTATGGGATAACATTAAAAATCTGCAGATCTTTTTTGTCACATGGCTTTAATCCAGCTTCTCTTAAGAATGCCTCATTCTTCTGTACAGTGCTTCTGTATATTATCAAGTGTCAAAGTGGATCAGATCTAAGTTTTTAGTTGGATTTGAGATTGCTTCAATTACCCTGTCAATTAATTAAAAAAAAAAAAAAGGAAAAAAAAGCAAGAATTGATTGGAGGAAGCAGATTTGGTGCTTCTTCAGAAGTGCCTCCAAATAGTTTTCAAGCAATTTGATCACACAGTGGTTCTTTTCAGCCGAAAAGTGATATTTGCTTTAGGTTTCCCTACAGTGGAAATATCTGATTCCCTTTTGCTACGACTGCAATCACTGATTGCATTCCTCCTTATTGTAACTTTATCTTACTTTACCTCAGATTTTTCCATTAATTTCAGGAAATAAGAGCCTGACATGGTAATGCTTGTGAGTGAAGTCTGGTCCTTGGCATCCTGGTGTTTGAACTTTATGGATTAAAATTGTTGACTCCCAGCAATCAAGTGTACTCTTGTTGTGTCTGACAGGGAATAAGAGCGGACTAAGCCAAAACCAGAGCCCCCAGAGTAAGCGCATTAGTCCTGTCTTTTCCAAACTGAATGGTTTCCCTTCTAAACAGACTCTGGAAAAAAGCTTAGTAATTCCTTAGGGAGGCAAGTTATAAAACTTGAGATGCAGATATTTAAATCCTATGAGCAAGCCAGCAGTAGTGGAATTGGCCGTCAGAACTTGTAAAAATCTCAACCAATCTCTTTTATTGTCTTGTGGCTGCAGCAATGAGACATCTCAGTTTTTGCAGGGTGAACTTTCCCCACTGTATCCTGTTTGCTACTGTTTATTTGTATGCAAAAAGCGATGTGAGTTATATTTTTTAAAAATCTCTTTAGAGTGGAAAAGGTTATCGCAGAGGTCATTTCATCTGCTGAAGTGTAAGAACATGAGAATTTACATCCATGATACTAGAATGGCTACAGAATTGACTGGAGCCCAATCCTGGATATATACAATTTTAGTACTTAAAATAAGTGGTGCTGCAGGTAGTATTTCAGCTTCTTGCATACAGTATTTTGAGCTGTGTAATTTTCACTGTTGAGCATATGGAGGACTTGCCATATACATGCCAGTTGAGAGTTCTAAAAGTATTTCTCTCTCTGCTGGCGTACTAATCTAGATTATTCAGGGAACTTCATATGAAAAAATCTCCTTCCTCCTGTTACTCTTTTTATATATGATGCTACCACAACTTGCGGTGTAACATGACTTTGGTAGAAACATCCTTTCTAATCATAAACTGTAGAGTAATCCTGAACTGTAAACCTCTCCACCTTTTACATCAAGCCTAAGAAAATCTCATGCTAAAGCCATGGGCCCCATTCTGGTTCTAGTTGGAATTCTGTTCTCTTAGACAGCAGACTGATGACAGTTCTTGAAGTCTTCAGATAGATGCAGTGAACTGAGGAGAAAATTGAACTGCATTTTAAAGTGATTATATGGTATGGTTGTCTGTAATGGCAATGCATTGAACTTGGTGAACTTACTAAAATAGAAATACACAGAAAAATTGAAGTGAGTGGCAGCCATTTAGTTGATAAGACATTAATTTGATCATTCATGTGATCCTCCTTTTTATGCAATAACCTGTGATTTAGACAAAGGATGCCAATACAGAACCACAAGAAGTGTCCTTTTTTTTTTTTTGAGAGAGAGAAACATCCACAAAAATCATTATTACTGTAACTTCTTAGCATGTCATATAAGGTCTTGATCTGATCAGCATACAATCTGCATTAAATGAATGTATTTCATGGTGGGACAGTGCTGTTAAAGCTGTAGTCCAAAGGTCCTTTGCCAGCTCAGATATCAGTTGTAGACTTGAAATTTCAGATATGTTGGTATTGTCATTGATTATCCAACTGCAAATGATGCCTCCCCCCCCCCCCCCCCCCCCCCCGCCTTTTTTTTGGTAGATTTTGGAACCTTATATAAAAGGAGTGATTCATTGTCATTGATGTGGTCATCAGTGTCATTGATGTGGTCATTCCTCGATTCAAAAGGAGAAATATTTGTGTGCAAGTTAGGAAAGAAAGGAAAAGAAGGAAAACAAATTCTAGAATGGAAATCAGCATGTAAGACTACTGCTCTTAAAAACCTGCTAGAATCTGTCTAATACAATTCTGTATTTATAAGTGCATCCATTTTTTTTCTATTAACTTACAGATTCATACATTCATAGTTGAATGTTGCAAAAATGCTCTTTGGCATTTATGAGGTCCACTGCACTGGCTAACAACTTGACTACTCTTCAGATCTTTCATCTTTTTACTGGCATTGGCTCTAACTTTTATTGGTTTCTTTATATCTGATACAGTTGTTTTCAGAGTACAGAGGCCTAACTTTCAAACTTCACCTTTGGCTGGATGTGCAAAGGAGGCTTTGCAGAATTTCTGTGGAGTCCACATGTTCTTTTACTGTTCTTAAATACAAACCTGTCATCTACACATTTTTAAGAGGGCATTCTGTTTGCCTGGCACAAGCTTGTTTAAGAGCATAAAAATCATAAATGCACAACCAAAACAATAAAAAACCTGACATACCATTTGTAATAGCTTAATGTGAAATGAGGAATTTTGTTGAGTATTGTCAGTAAAGATTCCAGTTTTGTATTTTCTTCTGCATAAAAAGGTCACATCCTAGAATACTGATAACCTGGTTACTCCAGCACCTGTCTTTCAGTGCGGGTTTGAGCTTTCCGAGACTAAGGAGGGACCATAACTGAATTTGACAGTTCCTGGGCAGTGCTATAAAATGGATTGGTGTAGATAGTCACTGTAGTGATCACTGCCATGTCCTTTCTCTGTCATCATTCAGTTCTTATGCATATGCTGTAAAAGTTGATCCAGTCAGTTGTGCACAAATGCCTGTCTCAGGTGTGTTTCCTCAGGTGCACTTGTGGGCTGTGGATCCATCTTTTACAGATAGATCCTCTCATGACAATAGTTTTAATTCCTAAAACTAGGAACAAAACAAGTTCTAGATCTCTCTCCTGTTGATTAAAGTGTTTACCATTTTGTTGCATGTCATTAATCCCATCGTGAGATGCCTGACATTCCTCTTTAGCTGCCAGGGGAACGTGTACACTTAAATCTGGGTGGTGAATTCTACTCATGGAGCAAGAGCCTGATTTGAGAATCAGGCCTGATTGCAATGCTGAGAGTGATAACAAGAAAATGCCTTTTTAAGTGGGCCAGAGAGCTTTCTGAAGACCTTTGGCATGATGTCTGCTTCACAGGTGCTTTCCCAGAGTGCTGGGAATGACCATGAGCTTGAAAAGGTCCAGTAATAATATTAGTCTGGTTTTTCACACGGTGTTGTTAGAAATCATTAAATTAGTTAATCAGTATTAAATCTCAGATTTTTTTTTCTAATCACTCCATTGCATTATTTATTATTTATTAAAATTACTGCTATGCTTAAGCATAGTTACCCTTTCAATATTTTTTTTTTAAATAATCATAAAATGTTACTACTTGTTCCCTATACTGCTTGCGCTACTCTTCTAATCACCCATTCTCATGCCCTCTATGGTTATTAGACGTATCAACTGTTGCTAAAACGAGGTGCACGCTAGTAAGAACATATGCTGCACTGGATTTAACAGGATGTTTGTTTTTAATTAAAACTTTCAGTATACATGTTGAGACTTTACAATTAACATTTGTCAAATATAATAATAATAATAATTGAAGACATTTCTAGTTTGAGAAAAACAAAAATATCTTAAATGTTTGCAGAGGCTTTTTTGTAAAAAAAATTTGTATGAAACTGCCTGGGAAATGAGGAGGGGCTGAGCCCTAATTTGCCACGTTTCAGTCTGGAGTGAATTTTTATGGCAAAATTCCAAACCCTGAAGACCGTGGGACTTCAAGTAAGCGTTGACATTGATGTAACCTGAGCAGTACAAATGAAGTTGCTTTAATACTGTGGGTGTTCAGGAGCAATGGTTTCTAATGGAAGATACAGAAGTGCAGATAATGTACAGGAAGAGCTATTATGAACTTGCTTCACCAAGTCCTTTCTAAAGAAGTTTGTGAGAGGGTACTATGGTTGTAGGTGACTTATATCTGTGTTGCCTTTCTTAAGCATGCTATCCAGGTAGGAAGTTGTAAGTCACAGCCTAAACACACAAGTAATGCCTTCTGCCACTTTAAGGGCCTGTAAAGAGTTTCTTTAATTGCAAAAGATGCCTGAAGTCTCACTCCGTTATATGCTCCTCATTTCCTTCCTTTTCCCCTAGTGCCAACTCCGCCTACTATCCCCCCTCTCCCACCCCGAACATTTCTGCGTGAGGCTTCGTGCAAGAAGTGTTTTTTTATAGAGTTCACATACTCAGGTGTCTGGAACCTGCACAGGCTCAGCCTGTTTAAAAATCCTGTAGATGATCTCATTATGTGGTTTGAATAGGCTCTGTGTGGTCAGCATTGCTGCCAGCACCTGAGGGAGCCAGATCTGTCTCTCCCCATTACAAACACGTAACAGGCTGGATTCAAAATAGGCTTAGTGTGAAGATGGAGGCTCTCAAAGCTGTTGTGTGCAAGAAAAGTCTGAAATTCCCCAAGAAGGAGATTTATTTGTGCTGAATGCAGAGTGTGCTGAAAGGGAGTCATCTCTGTGGCCGGGGAATGGTTTCACTGTATGAACGCTATGCTCAAGGGGCAGCTAAGCCATTTTCATTACTGATAGCACCTCCATCTGTTTGGTTCTTGAACTGATTCATGTTTCTTACATTGGATGTTATTGGCAATAATTCCTTCTCACTGCCTGCTTCCCTTCCCTTCAAAGGGCAGGAATTTTCTTTTAACTGAGAAATTAAACACTCTCTGGAGTGTTTTAATGAAATCAAAGTTTTGTCTCCGAGTCATCAGTTTTACTCTGTCTCTCAATCATCATCCTTATACTCCTCCCCAGAAAACCCCAAACTAATCAACTTAGCATTGGGCATTCTGAAATGTTTGCTGAGAAAACAGCTCTGTTTTGACAGACAGCAATTATAGCACCTGGGCTATAGGCAGACTTTACAGCTCTTCTGGGGATCTCTTATGAATAGTCACCATGAGGCCAGCACAGCCTTGTGCAAACAAGCTTTGTAACCAAATTGCACTGAAAAACCCCCTTCTTCTCTACCCACACCCTCCCCTCCTAAAATTGCTGAGTAGCCTGGACATTCCTCCTTTACCTATTCTGATTCTGGAAAAGTTCTCAGACTTTCTAAGAAAATGCTATTTAGAATTATGGAGAGTTACCATGTCATTTAGGTGTGTTTATTCAACGTCAGATACGCGTATGGGTGGGTATCATACACATGCAGTATTTGGATCCACTCATTTTATGTTGTTGATTTTGATTTTTTTTTTTTGACTGTGCAAACTCCACAGAACCTATGAGAGCTTTTAGTGATACAATTGCATGGAAAATTAAAAAGAGAGGTGTCAGTGGATATAAGCACAGCTTTTGTCTGCTACCTTTGGGGAGGCAAATTGTCTGATCTTGTTTCTCATGGTCGAATTGCTCATTGGTCATAAACAGCATTTTGTTTGAGAGAGGAAGAAATGCCCTGTCTGAGGTCAGGCAGACCTCCGCTACCCATTCTCATTGTTCTTGGAGAACATGTGATTTCTTCTCAACTCTCATTTTCTTCCTCCACTGCTTTGGTTTATGGCTCCAACACTCCTCATTCTGGAGGGCTTAATAAGAACTACAAATTCTCCCATAGGTCGCATTCTTTTGCTCTTTTCAGTAGTCTTTGCTATTGGAAAAGGAAAAGAAAATGTCTACAATTAGGTAGCTAACTCGAGACATCAAAAGATTATGAAATGCTAATTTAAACAAAATAATATTGACTAGCCATATTAATGAAAAACTGCCATTAACTTTAATGTTTTAAAACTGCTACAGCATGATAGCCTTCTTGTTCTAAAACATGCCTTTTCCCAGAGAGTTTTTTGGGCCATTACTCAAAGCAGTGTTTTCTAGTAGGGTGGAATAGGTTATATTTAGTGTGTGTATTTTATTTCTGCTTCAAGAGCAGGCTCCTTGCTCTATTTTTAAGTGAACTACTTCAAAATCTTTTGCAGTGAGGTGTACAAGACTGAAAGCGTGAATGACTGACTTTTCTGTGAAGAAGGTGTCTGTTCCAGTCAGGTTGTTTTTGCTTTTCTCCCCTCAGTGTGACCTCTGCTATGAACATGCAGTGGCCTCTGTCAATGTCCTGATGGGGAAGAGAGTCTTTCATAGACCCCTGAGCACACAGTTCTCTTTGCAGTGAGACGAAAAGGCACTGATCTCTCTGAGGAGCACAGTAACAGCTCTGGAGCCACATGAAAGCTAGTCGTGTTAATCCCCTTGCTATGGCTTGTGGTAAACTTTGGTTACCAAGCTACACCACGGGTAAAGCTTTCATAGGACACACTCATCTAGAGAAAAAACAGAGGAAAAAAAAGAGTCCACTTGGTATTTGCTATAACCTAAAAAATACCACCGGGAAAAATCTAGTAAATTTGGCATGTTTCTAAGCATTTCACAGTATCACTGATGCGCACACTATTGTTGCACAACTGAGCTCTCAGATCTAAACACCAAAAACAAATGTCTTGATAGAAACAGATGTGATATTAATTACATTTGAATAGAAAGTTATATAGAGTGCTGCCGTAAAATGGAGAGAACGGAGGAGAGATTCCTCACTTCTACAATTTATTCTACTTAATTACCATAATCTTTGCTACCATTACTTTGTCTTTACCACATAAGTAAGTAAAAAAGCAAGGCATGTGAGGAAATAAAAAGTATAAATTATATTTCC
Organism: Cygnus olor; assembly: GCF_009769625.2. Taxonomy (NCBI): domain Eukaryota; kingdom Metazoa; phylum Chordata; class Aves; order Anseriformes; family Anatidae; genus Cygnus; species Cygnus olor. Next base: position 65,271,042 of record NC_049169.1, read on the forward strand.
TTTTGCTTCTTGACTTAGTTATGCATTGAACTCATGTTGATAATAGAATATTACCGGGCAGAACTTTCAGAAATAGGATTATACCTTTCTAGATAAAATCTAAAAATAAAAACTTGCTTTTTCACTCAACCGTGGACGCCATTCTGTATGTCACAGCTAAAAACTTTGCTGCAAATGATTAGCTAGAAAATTCTTTGGAGTATGCCAGTGCTAATTTCTGTTTCATCTGATTTTGTTAAGCAGCTTAAGGTGCTCTCCTGCCACAGTCACTGAATATATTGCTGTTACGATAAATAAGCTTGTCAAGATGAAATGCCATATAGGCTCTTTGGTCAAACCTATATATGTTCATTTAATAAAAGACAAATAAAAAGTATAAAGCATACCTACAAGTAGATAGTGTTATGATTACATTTCTTAACCTCTGCAAATTTCACTTTGCAACTTTTTTTTTTCTGATTTTATGTGTATTTTTAAGTAGATAGCTGTAATGATGGAAGTTTTTCAGTAGTATTTAGTGATTTTTAAAGCCATTTAGAAGGCAGAGGGAATCATTTCTCTTAATACAGCCCTTACTAAATTAAGTCAATCGAATCACAGAATCAAAGAATGGTTGAGGTTGGAAGGGACCTCTGGAGGTCATCTGGTCCAACCCCCCTGCCAAGCAGGATCACCTAGAGCATGTTGCCCAGGATCATGTCCAGATGGGTTTTGAGTATCTCCAGAGAAGGAGACTCCACAACCTGTCTGGGCAACCTGTTCTAGAACTCTGTCACCCTCACATTAAAGAAGTTTTTCCTCATATTCAGACAGAACTTCCTGTGCTTCAGTTTGTGCCTGTTGCCTCTCGTCCTGTCGCTGGGCACCACTGAAAAGATTCTGGCACCATCCTCTTGACACCCTCTCTTCAGATACTTGTATATGTTGATCAGATCCCCTCTCAGTCTTCCCTTCTCCAAGCTAATCAGACCCAGCTCTCTCAGCCTCTCCTCGTATGAGAGATGCTCCAGTCCCCTAATCATCTTCATAGCCCTATGCTGGACTTGTTGCAGGAGCTCTATGTCCCTCTTTTAGTTGGGAGCCTAGAACTTGACACAGTACTCCAGGTGAAGCCTCACCAGGGCTGAATAGAGGGGCGGGATCATCTCCCTCAACCTGCTGGCAACACTTTTCCTAATGCACCCCCTTTGCAAGAGGAGTGTTGTCTTTGGTTTCATCATTCATATATGCTGTGGTGAAGAACTGATGGAGTTTTGTTTTGTTTTTTTTTTTAATGCCAGCATTCAAACTGTTAAAAAGCTGTTTAATTATAAAACTTTGCTGGGTTTGGTTAAGTAAAAGTAAAGCAGCCAGCCTGATTAAGATTACTGGAAAAGCAAAGTTAATTTGTTCCGTTTTTTCTTCAGTTCAGTTAAACCCTTTTGTGTATTTGTAATATGACTAAATTACTATTTGACTTGTTTAGACATCTTTTCATATTTCTTTGGATCACACGTGAATTGAACAGAAATGTTTTGCCTTTCTTCTTAGAAAAGCACTATGGCATTCCATATCTCTTCATTTACAATATAAGAAACTGCTGAAGATGTTATGCATGTGTTAGGGGTGGTAGGCCAAGATTTTTGGTATCTAAGAACACTTAAAGGAATTGGCTGAAGGGAATTTTGGCTTCTTGAAAGTTTAATAAATATTGGAATTCTGGTGAAATTCTAGAAGTTAAGGAAATGCTAAAGTTGTGGAAGTGTTGCAGAATAGGAGGCAGGATGACTAACTAGCTGTAAGTTGATTAACTGGATTAACTGTTACAATTTATGAGCAAAATAATGAATAATCTGATAAAGGATTCTTATAGTGTAAAGAAATAATAGATAATTAATATCAGTCAACTTGGTTTGTGTAAGATGTCATGCCAAAAACACGTAATGTTCCTTTATTATATCCAAAGTTTGCTTAAAAGAAAACAAACCACTTGTTCAATACAAATATTTTTTTGCCTTAAATTTGACTTCTCTAAATGACCAATTCCTACCATCATATTTCTAGTTTTGAACAGACAATATTCTTAAAGTGAGCATTATCAGTATTTACCATTTACAATTAAAACTGAGTAGAGGTATTTATGTTTGAGCTTCCTTAATATTGGTACTAGTCTTGATGCTAATAATCATTTTATTAGTGAGCTGTAGATAAGTGTAAAATAACAGTCAGTAGAACCTGCAGATGATAAATAAAACATCATAACATTACCTAACATTAAAAAGTCATGTATAACAATTTAAATTGCTTCTTTTAATGTGAATGCATTTACACAAAGTGCATCTGAATACTAGGGATATAAATTGGAATAATATGGAGACTATTATACACTGTTTTGAGAGGAATGGCTTGGAAAAGATGTTGGGATGTTATGGAAAAAAGCAGTGTGATATTGGCTGCAAAAGAAATTTGGCTATATAAAAGTAGGATTAATGACTAGGAATAGAATATGAATTTTACTTTTATTTTATGGTAAGTTCTTGGTTATCATGATATACTGTAGAGCTCTAATGTCTAGAAAGGAAATAATAATGATATTAAAACTATGTTTATTCCAGCAAACAGTCAAAACAAGGATCAGTATCTAGCAAATGAGGCCAGAAAAAATAGGATTAGCAAGAGACCTGACTTTTTGACACTGGCAATGACTAGGGACTGGGACAAACTCAGAGGAATAACAGTTAATTCTTCATGGCTTTCAGTCACAAGTGGTTGTCTTTCTGAGATTTTCTTATCCTCCAGAGCAAGTCACTGGGTTCAGTGGGAGTAACTGAATACGATGTAAGTATTTGTTCTGTACAGGAAATCGTATGGGATAAAATCTATGAATAAGCCTTGATTCTGCTTGCTGTAAGCTCTGAAACAATCTACAACAGTGAAGGATATCCTTTAAGTAGAATAAAAGAAAATAAGCAGGTGGTGGAAGTAGTTTTCTACATAACTGTTTTCACTTGTAGGAAAAGTAATCATGAAGCAAATAGCTTTGAGAGGGTTCCGTCCTGGACAAATCTGATGGGTTTAGTATTACTTACATCTGCTTTACCAATCCTTCTCTTTTCCTCTTTCCTTATCTAGATTTTTGATTTTTTTTTTTCTTTTTTACTTTGACCATTTCAATAGCATTCTTTACTTCCTATGTTTGAATTCTCCCCTAAATTTCCCTAAAACTCTCTCTTCTCGATCACTTTCTCTTACATTCTCATTCTCTCCAAGTCATCAAGTCTTTTAGGTGTGTTTCAGTATATGTAAGCTTTATGTTCCTGGCTGTTTTTCATGAGGCAGCTTCTCAGGAAATGTTACCTTGTTATGTTTACAATTTTAAGATTTGAAAGAAACTCGAAGGGTGAAAATAATCAGGATCTCTTCCACTATTTGCAGAGTGATTCTACAGAATGGCCATAGCCATGAAATGCTTGAAAGGAAGCTTCCTTCTCTTTTCTTATTCATGCTCCTCGTTGAATGATGTGTGCTGAACAAGTATACCTGTGTGAAACTTTCTTTCATATGATCCATTATGGATTTGAAGGAGCAAAGCAAATTCTTCTTCTGTTCAACTTTAGTAGCCACAATTTGTGTGGACATGGGAAACCTCCATTTGCAATTTTTCACGTTGTTTCTAAGGAGAACAGCAAAAATACATCCAGCATATGCCTAACCAAGGCACTAGAAGTCCGAGGGACTACAAGAATATAAGGCAGGTCAATGACAGCTTGCTCCTCTGCAGCCAACGGGTCTATGGGATTTCAGTGTTAAGAAACAGGGCTCCCCAGAATAATTAGAGCAGAAAATACCCAGTGCTTTGTTTCTTGGCTTAAAATGAGTTTTCTGTTATTCTTTCTCCTGAAAATGTAACTTGTGGCATAAGAGGCAACATTACTCTTAGCTGAAACTGTGAGTTTTCAGAAGTCTAACAATACCATAATCTCTGTCACCACTTGGGTTGCTTTCCAGGTGCCAAAACCAAAAGTCAGATCAGTGCCCTAGACTGCAAGGAGAACATCCATATTGTAACTGAAATTGCACAGCAGGTTCTTCAGCTTGCAACTAAGAAATACTGTAGGTGAAGGATCTGCTCACTAATAGAGAAACAAGTGAATTACCTTTCAAGTTCCTTTGCTGCCTTAACGTTTTGGGTCAAATTCTGACAGTGCAGAAGAGAACTAAAAGCTCAAGTGGAAAGAAAAGTAACAGCTGAAGAACCTGTATTTCTTGGGTGGGGAAGCTACGGCTGAAGAACAGGATGGTATCAGGAGGTTTACTCCGCAGTCTTGTCCCCCCGTGATCTGTTGCGGAAGGAGGTTGTTCCTAGAGGCGGTATTTACTGTCGAACGCAACAGGCTGGGGGCAAGCGCAGGCCAGCGTGAGAGGCAGCGGTGGGGCTGAGGCCTATTGTTTCTTTAAGTGGTTGCAGGGCTGTCCAGGTGTCCTGATTTAAAGGCTGCTCCTTGAGACAGGAAATTGTATCTTGTTCTGAGGTTTACTGTAATAAAGTACATAGTCCTAGGGGAATGTGCTGCTGGGTCCATGAATCACTTTATGGGCTGGCTGTTCTGACCTCAGCCCTGTGATTTATTCATGCCATACCGCAGCAGGAATGGCAAAAATGTAACCAGCACATGGTCGTCCCGGCCCCCCCGTGCAACCCAGATGGGCTTTAACTAGAGGCTGCCATAAATCCATAAAGTGAGTTTGCTCGGAGCGGGCAGTTTCACTTGACTTGCCCGAGAGCTCTGTGTTGTGTGTCTGCGAGAGGTTTGGCGATCGGGGGGTCCTCTTGCTCCTCGGGCGTTTCTTCACTGCTTCAGTGTTGTGACCGTGTGTAGCGCCTTCAGCTTCTTGTGTGAAGAAGTGAAAATCATGGTGCAGTCATGGTACTCTTAGCAAAAAACAAGCTTTAGGTGTGCAAGATTTTGGTAATCCCCTTTTTCCTTAACGCTAACAATAAATAAATAAGAGAGAGAGAAAACCTGACTCTCTTCAGCTCAGGATGTCACTGTATTGTGTATTTACAGAGGTGGTTAGATGATGTGCTCTTTGTCAGATCACCAGTGATAGGCATGAAGAATATATCTTAACTCTCAGCTCCATTTCTGTTTTAAATACTTAGTCATGTTTCTATTTCAATTGACTATGCTTGTTTATGTGTTCTGCAGTTAGCAGTTGTTAGCTTTAAAAATGTAACACCTGTGTTAGATGTGTTGGTGGTCTTTCCATCTCAGTTTTTAAAAGATTTATTCTACATAAAGCATCTTTATACTTTTTTGTACATTCATTGATCCATATACCTCACAAAATGCTCAGATTTTTTTTCCCCAGTGTTATGCAAAATACCCATCACTTAAGGATAGTCTCAGGATCAGAAGTTGTCCATATCACCCACATTCACCCTGCCTCAGTTATTTTCTGCCATTCTTCCCTGTGAATCTCCATACAGCTGAGTGTAAATCTCCATTGTGTATTCTTGTAACAAATTTGTCTGTCTTAATCTTATCATTTAAAATAGTTTAGACATTATAAGGAAACAATAGACAGAAGTCTAATATTTTGTAAATAATACTATTAGAATGAAGAAGCTGTAACCTAGAAAGCAGTCCTCTTCTTTGCAACATGCTCAAATGTCTGCCTTAACCTTCTCATCCTGAAATCAGCCTTGGAAAATATGCTCAATTCTTCTGTAAAGCAGATAGAAGTTAACTCGGAATTTAGCAAGAATTTTTATTGCAAGAAATTAACCTAGCCACAAATCTCAAACCTAAGTAGATGCCAAATTATACTTCTTAGCAATAGTCCAACCAATTAAAGGGCATCTATATCAAAACAAGCAAGAATTTATTAAAATGGAAGCTCCCATGCCTTCTGGTATCCATAGTGCAGACAAGATTTCTTGAGAGACGGACTCTGTGATAGCAAGCAGGTTTAAGTTTGTTTTAAGGTAATCATATTCCTTTCTCTTTCATATGCTTGAAATCTGAGTTTTTTACTTTTTCTAAGATACTAGAGGTCCAGCTGTACATTTACATGTGATAATGTTTCTTCAATGAAGTGATTTTCATGGGTGTTTCATGTAATTTTAAAGTAAAGGATAAATACAACTTCAAATCTGTTCAATAGAAAAGGTGTTGCTAGCTGGAATATGTGCTAAAATGGTGGTGGTTTGTTTGTTTGTTTGTTTATTCTTCAAATTCCCTCACACATGAATGACTTACTGTCACGTTCAACATGTTGCTTAATTTTTATGCACTTGTTTCTCATTATAAAACGTAGACAATAAAAGCTTATTTTGAGATTATTGATCTTCATTAATTTGTTTATAAAACCTTAAATCTGTACATGAAAAAAAAGCTTTGTACAACATCATATATCATGATGAGCAGGGATCTGATAATAAAGGGTTGTCAGGAGTCTATTTTCATGGTTTAGATCAGGCTTAACAGCGCTTGTTCTGGAGCAGAGCATGCATACTCAGTCTCTTAAACTGTTTTACAGCATATAGCTCCAGTTTCTTCTCATTCTTCCCCAGAATTGGGACTGGATAGAGATAAAACAGAGAAGAAGAGGGTGGGATGCTTCCTACGTACTGTTGAATGCCAGCTGCTTTAGAGTAAGCATCTGGAAAATTGTTTATCTTCAGAACTCATCAGAATATATTGTAATGCCAATTCAAACAAATCTTCTGCACTGAGAGTCTGCAGGTAGCTGCACCTACCTTGGTCTGGAAAAAGAAAGGAAATGAAACTTCTCAGGCCTCTTCTGTTGCAATTACGAAACTAAGCATATCCAAATTTTATCCATAACCACTGACAACTGCTCCATTCCTGTCCTTGAACCTTTCAACAACTTCTGTTTGCTTAGAAACACTTTTTTTTTTTTTTTTTTTTTTTTTTTTTAGCAATAATACAGTAGTCATTGAATCTACCAGGAGCAGGAAGCAAAGTGATGCCTCAGTGTTGAATGATACTGCTTCCGTCATCTTTTTTGTCTGATGCTGCTATCCCTAGCCATATCCAGACACTTGGCAGTTTTTATACTCCCTTTTCAATCCATCCCCTGGGCAGCAGCAGCAATGAGAAAAGACTGAAGTACAGGTAGTAAGTGTTAGGATTAGGATGGAACAGATGTCAGCATTAGTGCTGCTGTAGCTACTATCACCAAATGCTAAGACATCCTTTGCAGAGGTAATGTAAACAATCCCATAAGCTGTGTTTGACCTTAGAGGAAATATATCTTTTAGAGATGAAACAAAGTGGTTCTGGAAGAAAGGCTTGCACAAGCATACAAAAGAACCCTCAAAGAAGGAGGAGGAATTTAGGAGAGATGTATCCAGGTTGGTCGTCAAAGTCAGTAAGTAATGAAATCAGTCTGTAACTCTAGAGAGAAAATTTGTTGAAGAGCAGAGGAAAATTGAGTTGTTTGTAAAAGAACAACAAAAAGAAGTAGCTCTACACATCTGGTATGTAAAATGAAACCAGTTGTCACCAGGATAATGGCAATTAATGGATAATAGGATAATATGCGCAGCTAGAATGTGTGTAGAAGTTGTTCAGGAAAGCTAGAAATGGTAGGCATACATTAAAGATACAGGAGATTCTGAGGAAATTTAAAAGAAAAAAAAAGTGACAGTATGAGGACTTAACTTCAGGACCATAAAAGGAGTTATACAAAATGAGTGGATGATAGCCTGCTATTTACTTCAGGCATAGAGGTGTGGTAGAGGTAAATAACAATGGAGAAAAGTGTTTTTCTCAGACATTTAGTTATAAGATACAAATCAGAGAAATTGCTGCACTTCTTGACAAAATATTTACTGGATCACCAAGAAGTAACATTGTTTTAAGACTTCAGGATTGTAATTAGTGTTGATGATGCTAGAGAGGAAATCATCACCAAAACCAACTTCATCTGGAGTGACCATGAATTGAGTATACGTATATTTAAATTTTTAAAAGCTGTACAAAATACTTGAAAAATTAAGAATATTTGCAAGTAAATTGAACAGAGGAACTCAAGGATTTGAGTGTAAAGGAAGCAGGGAATTTATAAATGAAAAGTCCAAACAAAACTTTGAGGTCTTTGCATCCCAAACAAAGGGAAGAAAGTGTAAGGAAGAGTTACAAACCTAACTGACTGTCTATCTGCATCCAAACAAAATTAGGAGTATGCAGCAGTCTGCATATCACCTTAAAAAATAACCAGGAAAGAGAGTTGTTTTTTGGAGGCAGACATTACAGGAATAAAGTAAGAATTGTCATAACTAATCTTGTATTATATTATCCAAAGGAAATTAAATAATAAGACACATGTATGAAATAAAAAGATCAGGAAAAGAGGTGGAACTCACAATGCAGTGGGGACAGGGCTGGGATTAGCAACAGTATACATATCATACTGAAAGTAAATGAATGCCTTCACCTTAGTTTCCAGTGAGCAGACTGATAAAATATAAAGAAAAGAAGGCATGATGACATATTGGAATGAGTATATCAATTATGGAAACAAGACAGATACAAAAATAAGTGATAATTACACCAACCAGAAATAACAGTCATGATAGTCATTTAGCAAGGAGGTGAATTCTCCATCAGTTAAAATCTTTGATTCAAGTCTATAGGTTGGATAGTTTCTTAATCCAACTATGTTGTAAGTCATGGCTTGATCTTTTCACAGGATCAAAGACCACACCAAGACTGCAGTATTGCAATCATTGTTGATTGACACAGCTGAAATTTCTTTCTACCAGCTTTCACCTGGAGGGTGATTCACGCAGACAAAATTAATTAAAGAACAATTGTTTTCACCCTAGCAAGTGTAGTTGTTTGATGTGTTATAATCAATGTGAATTCCATGATTCACTTCTATTCTTAAGTTTGGAGGGTACTAGGTTTGACGCTGTAACAGTGTCCTGAGCTCCAGTTCCTTTAGGGATAAGGAACCTGTGGACAGATTTTGGTTTCTCCTATTTAGTCAGGGTGAAGTTTTAACTGGATCAACAGGTTTCAGGGATACACAGTCACTAGTGCTGACACCAGGGAGGGAGCAGGAACCTGAAAATGGGAGGAAAGAAACAACTTCTTCAACAAGAGCCCTGTCTTATGTCAGCTTAAGCTGATTATGAAACCACACGCTAAGCCAAAGCTCAACCTGTACTTGACTGTGTCACAGGAAAGAAACAAGAGCTGCCTTTCTTATAATGTCATTTTTCAAAATCTGTTGTACATATTCTGGTGGACTGTATTGCCTGGATGGAAATTATGCCTTAATTTATGCTCTATTTGCACTGCTGTTAAACTGTAGAAAAAGACAGACAGTGCAAGGAATTCCTTCTCAGAAAAGCCAGCTCTGTGGAACTCAGAAGCCTTGTGAGTATGTCTGCCTCTTCTCTGGTTTCTACACCGAAGGCTGGTCAAACAAGGATAGTTATCTTAAAAAAAAAAAAAAAAAAAAAAAAAAAGAAAACACTACTACCCTTTATAGGGACAAATCACTTATAATATCAAATGTCAGGATTCTAAAATGTGCCATCTTCAGAATCCACCGCTCTTCAGAGGCAAGTAGGTAAGGCTCATACTCAGTCAGTCTAGCAGCTGTGTGTAGCAGCCCCTCTCTCACGGGAGGAATTAATCAATAAAAATAGTTTAGTAAACTAGGAGTTGATTGGAAAGTCCCTCTGCACAAACCTTAGAATTTCTTCTGGAACCATTGGCAGGCACAGTCAAGAGCTGTACTGAAATTCTGAGTACTCAGAGCTGAGACGTGAGCACGACTACGATGCTTCTGTGATTCTAAGCAGTTAGGATGTTAGAGAAAAATTGCATAGAAAAGTCCAAATGTGATATTAGCAAACTATTTTTCTAAGAAGTGCAGCACAAGTGATAATGCTACCTGTGTCTAAAGGCAACATTTGCTATTATCACAGTATTCATGCAATAGAAAGTTAAAGGAGCATCTCTTGTGACCACAAGAGATGTATTCTGAGAAGAGATTCTGAAGAGATCTCTATTCACAAAGAATGTATATGTTTATCTCTTGTTTTCTAGTTGTGTTCACTTGTATATGATGACATTGAAGAGAACAGTGAAAAGGTGTAAATTCAGGAGGCTTCAATTTGCTGATGGCAAATGACCTGATTTTTTTTCTCAGTTTGTCTGAATTCTTTCTTACAGAATACAGTTCTTATTATAATTGTAATTTGCTATTTTATATCACAGACATTTTAAATGACATTTTAAATTTGAATCTATCACGTTTGAAATGTCTGTGATAGAAAAGCAGAAAAATCTTGATCAGTGTTTTCTGTAGGCTTTGAGTAAATACGGCAGCTGTGAAAATTTAGATCATGGGGTTGAGAGACTGTTGAAATGCTGTCCACACAAGACAAAGGTAACTTGTTGATTCAGAAAGGAAGTACAAGAATGGAAGAAATAATATTATCCCTTTGAGTGAGGGTGTATGTTTGTGTTTGGAAAAATAATTTCCCAAATTAATTGCATTTTTTTTGCCATTTCCAAATTAATTTCCCAAATTAATTCCAGCCTGAGGTTTGAATACTGCCAGCTGTAATTAAAAGAACAGGTAGTATATTGCATTTTTCCTACCTTATTGCAGCACGATGTTGCTACTGTTTCTTTTAGATAAGTATTTTACTCACTAGGGGTTTGTACTCCTTCTTCGTGTGTTTTGTATGGCAGCATCTTAAATACTGATGAAATTGTAGCTGGTGCAGCATTTGGCAGCTGTTTTCAAGTAAAGCACTGGTCTGTTAGTATATTAAAATGGTGTTCTCTAATCTGCCTGTCTGTATTTTTCCAAGTTGTTTAAGAACCTAATTTTAGCGTCTAGAATCCTGTGTGAGCTGCCTCCTTCCTTAAGAGGTACTGCAGGTGCAGTAAACAGAGTTGCAGGATGGTGGGCTCCACTTGCCAGAGGCTCAGAGTGTCAGAATCTGGCATTCTCTTTATGTGGTTCAGAGCAGTCTAAGTTTCTTAATTTTCTGAAGATATTCTGTAACCAGACAAAAAGTGGGGAAAAAAACAACGCTGAGTTTAGAACTACCATTGCAGATGCGTTGACACAGTTTATTATGAAAAGTATGGCATTAATGCTAGGATAACCATCCCATTGGGTCAGCTGTTTTGTGTATTATATTATTAATTACTTTTTAATAGTTTATCAAATGTCACCCAACCAGACAGTGTTATTCTACTAAACTTATGAAATTACTAAATACTGTGTCCTAACACTTTTATGTTCTAAGCTGCCGCCTAAATGTCTGTCTGTCATAAAACTGGAAATTTTATCAGAATCTCTTTGATAATTTTTTATGTTGTTGTTACTTCGAAGGGAGGGGTGTTTTTAATTCATATGCAAATAGTTTAGTTCTTATTTTAATGGTGATTTGCCATTTTAAGTCTTACAAATATCTGTGATAGAAAAACATTAGAAGTTCGATCAGCATTTTCTGTAGGCTTTGAGTAAATGCTGTGAACTAAAATCACACAACTGAAGCAAGTACTGTCCAACTAGTAGCTCTTTCCTTCTGTGGTGACTGATGCCAGTACAGCTGGAGACTAAACAGTTTATAAAATAGCAGAACCTTTCTACATCTAAACCTTCCATATTAAAGGCATACCAGGCATAATTACAGTTTATCCTAATATACCAAGTTGAGAACCCTGGCAGGTCAGTCAGTCATTCCTCACAGAAGAGCAACAGTCTCCGTTGAAGGAGGTGACTGGATTGCTGTGAGCTTGTAGAGCTTGTACCTGCCTGAGCAGGTATAATGAAACTAGACTTCATATAATCAACCCAAGTCCTCAGTGGCATTAAGATCAGTGCTGCTGCTGATCTCAATACTGCTTTTAAGTTATTTCATTTGCACTTTCAGAAATATTCCATATGGGAATGAATCTCATAATTTGAAATTATATAGATAATATGTTTGTAACATTTATATACAGAATTTGTGTTCTTCCTGAAATATGTAAACGTTATTTTAATGAATATTTAAAATATTTATGCTTTGAAGCATCATTAAGTGTTGATTGCAGCCTGTTATTCCTCCTAATTATACAGCTAATAATTATTCCTATATTAACATCCTCAGAACTGTGCTGTGTAGTTTAAAACCTCTTTATAAAGTTCATTTTCTGATAGTTTTTACCAAAAGGATTCCTCTCCTTTACTAGGAAATAGCTGTGAAGGACTGCATTGTCTCCTGAAACCAAGTGCTATAGGGAACCATTTAAAGACATCTTGATTTGATTATTATTTGTACGCCAGAGAACAAGCATGGCTACTCTGGTAGTTAAAACACTTACAATGTCGTCAATGAACCTTTTTAAATCTTCTTTGGCTTACCCTGCTACAACTCATTATCAGCATATTAGTCCTGCAGTGCTGAGCGTTACTGAGTAGTTAGAAAGTCTCATGTCCTTGTTTGCAAAAATATGCTGTGGTTCTTGGTAACTAAATCTGTATGAGCTGCAGTTTGCCATTTTCCAGGCTCATTCAAACACCTGGTCACTCAAGCTGCAGATCACTTATTTATCCTCACCTAAGCCCATATGAGAAATCTCATCTCTGCTGCGTTTGTCTTTTTCTAGGGCCTCTGTAAACAGGTATATAAGATGCTAGCACCTGCCATTTTTACTGAAGTCACTGCAGCTGAAGTGGTCTTTAAGAATAATACTCCTCAGCATCTGAATTTAAGTGTTGCGTAACTTTAAGCCCTGTCTTCTATGCTGCAGAGTGGTTTAGAAAATACTGATTTGCTTAATGCCTTCTATTTCTACAGTCTTAGTAATACATAGTTGTATAATAGTACATTGTTCTCTTTTTTAGCTTTCACCAAAAAGAAATAAAATGCTTTCTGTGGCTGAGGGACGTTCTTAAAGCTTTGCCTTGATTCAAGACCTGTAGTGAAAACCAAGATGAAATTTTAACTGTTGCCATCTTGTCCTGTTATCTTTCCAAAGACAGACATTTACATTCAAGAGATGTGTCTTTGCATACTGTTCTTTTTTGTGTCTTGACAAAAATATTAGGATAGCCAGTAGATGCTACAGGACAACCTCATCAGGAATGCTTCATAGGCTTAGAATATTTGCCATCAGAAAAATTCAGTCATGGCAATTTTCAGTGACTTCTCACCTCTGCAATCTTCACCACCTTCCATAAAATATTTCAGTCCGCTGAATCCATCTATATCTTAGAGTTGGAGTCATTCATTATCACTGTCTTTGGTATCAGCTGTAAGAACTCAGTCCCAGCTGAAATGCTAAGAAAAGGGAGACTGGTGGGTGAATCAGAAGTATGCCAGAGGACAGCTATATTGCCATATCGAGCTTCAGAATATATCCACCACTGTCTCTTAAGAATTGATTTTATCTGTCTTGGTACCACTCCAGTCTGTAGCAATCATAATTACCATTCAGTGAAAGGCGGCTTCAGCCTAATTCTATTTTCACTAGATTTTCTTGTTCTGATAATACTAAGTTAGGCCACTTTAAAGCCTCCTTACTGCTTATGAGTGGCAGTAAAGCCTTGGTACAGGCTACAGCACCTGCCCAAATGGGGGGATAAATAGAATCATGCACTCATTTCTGTTGGAAAAGACCCATAAGATCACCACGTCCAACCATTCACCTAACACTACCAAGTCCACCACTAAACCATGTTCCTAAGCACCATGTCCACACAACTCTTAAAATACCTCCAGGGATGGGAACTCCACCACTTCGCTGGGCAGCCCCTTCCAGTGCCTGACACAACCCTCTCTGTTAAGAAATTCTTCCTCATATCCAACCTAAACCTCCACTGGTGCAACTTGAGGCCATTTCCTTGCATCCTATAGGCGGTGTTCCCCCTGCTGAGTTACAGTTGCCACAGAAATACCCGACCTAACCTACGTTATTTTAAAAGATCAGCCATCTTGGGTTTTGCAGCAAGTACATGCTTTGCCTACCTCTTAGGACATTTGCAATGTTGTAAACTAGAGACACACTTTGCAGACCAAGCAAAGGCTATACCACTGACTGCTACCTAAACTGAAGTTGAGCCTATACTACTGACTCCAGCACTTCTGACCTAGGTTTGTTCATGTGCTACTACAACCTTCTCACAGCAGCCCATTTTCTCCTTCTTACAACCTCACCTATCTTACCATAAGTTCTTCTGGCCTCTGTGGGGATAGCAGCACTTGAGAAGGGAAACTACTAGAAATTAGTATTGCTCTTCAGACACAAAAATTTTATTTTACTTGGTGATATTTGTTCTTTCCTGGCTTCTGGAAGCATTTTAGCAATTCTAGGTTCTGCTGAACACAGTAGTGCACCATTACAGACATGTCTCCTTTCAGCAGAGGTGACAGTGAAATTTATACTTCTCTCTTATTAAAGATTATCCAATTAGCTTGTAGAATTAAAAAGTACAGCTAGAATACATGTATCACATCAGAGGATATTTTTCCTATTTTGGTTCAAACTTCATCTTACATCAGTTCCAGAAAAGATTCAGAAAGAAACAACAACTTTCTCACCACTTCTTGACCAACAACCCCATTTCACACACAATGCAGAACTGAAGTTTCGGATAGTAGGATGCTTTTTTCTAAGCCATTGTGATTAGTATTATGCAGCAATAAATTGATAACAGATCGCTTCTCATATCTCATTGTCCTGGTCTTGGAGTTTTCATTTAAGTAGAGATGAGCAACAAAGGATTTGATTGCAGAAGGTATGCATTATATGCTATTTGAGGCACCTCAAATTTCCATACCAGAGTAATGGCTACATAGATACTGTTACAGAGATATTCTTGGCTCTGGTCCTGAATCATCAGCAAGGATTGTGGATTTACTATTAAAAGAATAAGTGTTTCTTTAGAATCAAAACAGATTACTCTAAAGAAAGTGAAAATTACCAGAACTCCGAACCAGTCTGTCTTTCCCAGGACACCGATAGCCAGAAAAAGCAGAGGTCGTGTATCATGTTCTGTCACTTCATTCTATTGATATTTTTCATGTTTCAGGCAGACATCCAAAGCTGGATACTTTTCCATACAGAAAAAGTAACAGAAACAAAGTTGCAGTAATAGTGCAACCATTATCAGTTGTTCCCACACCTATAATCTTGACACTGCAACTGGGATTCTGATGTGCACCTTTTCCTTTCTTCTTCTCTTCATTTCTGTTAGATCACCAGAATATCTGTATTTCTCCACAGAATAAATGTATTTGGATTATCTTTCAAATATTCTAAAACATCTAAAAATGCCTGACTTTATGGTATCATGTCGTGAAGTACAAGGAATAATTTAATTTAATTTTAATAATTTCATAATTTAATTTATATTTTTAATAATTTAACAATTTAATTTAATTTAATTTTTAGCTGGTGGAAGGGGATGGGGAGCAGGATGTGGCCCTCACTATCCACGAGGAAATGGTTGGCAACCTGCTACAGCACTTGAATGTACACAAGTCGATGGGGCCGGATGGGATCCACCCGAGGGTACTGAGGGAACTGGCAGAGGAGCTGGCCAAGCCGCTTTCCATCATTTATCGGCAGTCCTGGCTATCAGGGGAGGTCCCAGTCGACTGACGGCTAGCAAACGTGACACCCATCTACAAGAAGGGCTGGAGGGTAGACCCGGGGAACTATAGGCCTGTTAGTTTGACCTCAGTGCCAGGGAAGCTCATGGAGCAGATTGTCTTGAGTGTCATCACGTGGCACTTGCAGGGCAACCAGGCGATCAGGCCCAGTCAGCATGGGTTTATGAAAGGCAGATCCTGCCTGACAAACCTGATCTCCTTCTATGACAAAGTGACACGTTTAGTGGATGAGGGAAAGGCTGTGGATGTGGTCTACCTTGACTTCAGTAAGGCTTTTGACACCGTTTCCCACAACATTCTCCTCAAGAAACTGGCTGCTCATGGCTTGGACTGGTGTACGCTTCGTTGGGTTAAAAACTGGCTGGATAGCCGGGCCCAAAGAGTTGTGGTGAATGGAGTCAAATCCGGTTGGAGGCCGGTCACTAGTGGTGTCCCCCAGGGCTCAGTGCTGGGGCCAGTCCTCTTTAATATCTTTATCGATGATCTGGATGAGGGGATCGAGTGCACCCTCAGTAAGTTTGCAGATGACACCAAGTTAGGTGCGTGTGTCGATCTGCTCGAGAGTAGGAAGGCTCTGCAGGAGGATCTGGATAGGCTGGATGGATGGGCTGAGGCCAACTGTATGAAGTTCAATAAGGCCAAGTGCCGGGTCCTGCACCTGGGGCGCAACAACCCCAAGCAGAGCTACAGGCTGGGAGATGAGTGGTTGGAAAGCTGCCTGGCAGAGAAGGACCTGGGAGTATTGGTTGGTAGTCGGCTGAATATGAGCCAGCAGCGTGCTCAGGTGGCCAAGAAGGCCACAGCATCCTGGCTTGTATAAGAAGCAGTGTGTCCAGTAGGTCTAGGGAAGTGATTGTCCCCCTGTACTCGTCTCTGGTGAGGCTGCACCTCGAGTACTGTGTTCAGTTTTGGGCCCCTCACTACAAGAAGGACATGGAGGTGCTCGAGAGAGTCCAGAGAAGGGCGACAAAGCTGGTGAGGGGTCTGGAGAACAAGTCTTATGAGGAGCGGCTGAGGGAGCTGGGATTGTTCAGCCTGGAGAAGAGGAGGCTCAGGGGTGACTTTATCACTCTCTATAGGTACCTTAAAGGAGGCTGTAGCGAGGTAGGGGTTGGTCTATTCTCCCACGTGCCTGGTGACAGGACGAGGGGGAATGGGCTAAAGTTGCGGCAGGGGAGGTTTAGGTTGGATATTAGGAAGAACTTCTTTACCGAAAGGGTTGTTAGGCATTGGAATGGGCTGCCCAGGGAAGTGGTTGAGTCACCATCCCTGGAGGTCTTAAAAGGATGTTTAGATGTTGAACTTACAGATATGGTTTAGTGGAGGACTTGTTAGTGTTAGGTCAGAGGTTGGACTAGCTGATCTTGGAGGTCTCTTCCAACCTAGATGATTCTGTGATTCTGTAAGGTGCTGTTTTTTCTACATACAGTCTAGGCAATATCTAGGTACCCTCTAAACAGGATCTGTCAAGTTTCTGATGTGTTGGTAGTCCACCTAAGGCAAGCTTACTCTGTGAGTATGTACAAAAAATGCTTGTATAAATCCAGAGATGAATTCCAGCCACAGAAATCCATTGTGTATGTCCATTCTTCTGTCAGGTAGTGAAAATTTTTTTCTGTTGATATACACACTTTTTCTTCTTGTAATGCATGGTATTTTTTGTTTGTTTGTTTGTTTTGTTTTGTTTTGTTTTGCTTTTATATATATATATGTACTGTATATATGGCTTTAGTTGAGATCCTTATAACAGCAAACATCTGCATATGGGTAACTTCAGCAAAACTAGCAGTCATTGAAGCAACAGAGGGGACAAACAGAGATCACATCTTAGCAGTGTTTTTTTTATGCTCTGCCTGTGCAGAGGTCTTCAGCTTTAACTGGTATAAATATTTGTAAGAGCATGGTCACAAACTGGGATCGGAAGGAAGCCAGGTCATAGACCATCATCCTCTTCTCACTTAATCTGTTAGCCATAAGAAAAAGTTCTTCTTCCATTCCCAGCTGTCATTGATGTGAATGCAGTCGTGAACTTTCTCATCAATGAACCTCATCAACTCACCTATTGTCTTAGCAAAACTCCGTACCTTTCAAGTGAAAGCTGTGTATTTAGTTTTTTTCACCTGTAAAAATAACAGTGTTTTTTTAAATGGGATTTCTCATGCCTACAACTCCCAAAGAGAAGTGGCTTCTTCTCTGGTGCTGTGGAGTGCACATGCCTTTCACATAACTCTTTTTTATCTGTGGTTCAAAGTGCTGTGCTGGCTGCTGCTGTGCTGGGTTAAAGGGTTGTAACCCTGAGCTTCTCAGAGGCTACTGTCTGCTCAGATCTGTCAGCATAACTGCATGTGTAGACACTGCTTGGTCCCATTCTATTAAAATGATGTGTTGAGGGTGTTTAAAGAGGAAAAACTGTTGTTCAGACTTTTTTAGAAGAGCAAGGTCAAGAAGCAAATACATGTGCTGTTATTCTTACAGTTTGGAGGGGGGATTAGTATTTATCCAGGACAGTAAATTCTTCATCAAGCTCGCTTCAGCCAATGCAAACTATCTGATTATGTCCTATTTATTTAGGTATGCATCTCCCTATACCCTTGATTTAAGCCCTGAACTCGCTCATGGAACTATTTCACTCCCCATTCTCAGACACACTGCAGTAAAAGATGCATCTTTTCATGCAAGGTCATAAAAATTGTGAGGCTTTCAGCATCTAACATAAAAATTTCTGTATTCCAGTAGTACCAGTTGGTTCCCTTTCTAAGCCATCAGTTTCAAAGTCCCAAGGATATATATTGGATATATATGTTTAAGACATCAATATTAAATGGTAGCAGCGTCCATTTGTCCCATTCTTTTCAAATTTTCTCAGTCATGTCTTCCCTCACAGGGAGCCAAATGAGTACTTTTTGCATCAAGTATTTTTGTTTTGTCAGTGAGATTAAGTTGTTTAGAAAGAGGATACAGAAAGGAAATGAGAAAACTGACTTAGTCTCCTTAAGGATTGATAATAGATGAATTAGAAAAAGCAGATTAAGTGTCAATACTACCCTCAACAGTTTGCCATTGTTATCCTAATTCACCAGATTGTGATGGTGACACTGATTAAAAAAAGATCTTGACAACAGAAGGATGTAATGGTATAATTAATATCAATCTTAATTGTTTACACTAAGCTTCTTTAACATTTCTTATATCTTTAATAAACAACTGTTTATGCAATATTATTAGCATAATAATTGCTGTTGACATGATTAGCAGAATAATTTTAGCACCTTTGGTTATTCTTTAAAAATTTTCCTCAAATTATTAACATTAATATGCTTTTTTTTTTATAATGAGGTCAAAATTTGGATCGTTTGGGAATTTGGGATCTTTACTACTTTAGCTCCATTTGCAACTAAATTTTTAAAGAAAAGGTAGGTAGGAAATCTGTAATATTCCAAGTTCCTCTTTCTTCGTCACTCCTGCATGATGCCATCTTTCAAATGTCCACAATAGGTTAGAAAGGATTTCTATTCTATCCCTTCTTCACAAGGTGAATACTTAAGTTATGAGAGGGGGGGACAAGCCACCCCTATTGGAGAATAAGGTCAAAGTTTCCTTTATGTCCTGTTGCACATCCTGACTTGAGCACGGCAGCTAAAGGTGAGAATTAAGGTCAAAGGGCAGAAATAGTTGGTTTTCCTAACATATAGCAATCCTTTGAGTTCATTTGAGAACTGCTGTTTTATTGACAGGGTTATTATCTGTATCTCCCCTCTTTCCAGTATCTGCAAATGTTTCTGAACTGCAAGGGTATTTGTGAGAGATTTTTTGCAATTGGGGAGGAGTGTGATGAGGTATTTCTATATTGAGTTCTTATATTACTGCAGAATTTTTTTGCTTACAACATTTTTGCAAAGCTGAAAAAAGTTTGTGATGAGAGCAGGCCTACCTTTCTCTTCAGATATGCATCTGAAGAGCTCATCACTATGTTAGTTACTCACAAAAAAGTCAAAGAATAGATCAAGCATCCTTGAGGGCATCTATTTCAGCATCTGTCATGTAGCACAAAAGTGTCTGTGTCATTGTATGCTTGTGGGAATACACTGTATTGTTCAAGTGATTTCAGTAAACTTGTCACATGCCACCTTCCTTCTAAAATAGCTGCATGAGTAGACAGCATAACCTAACAATAATTTAGCACGGAAGTCTTACGATTAGTCAAGTATTTCTGTGTGCATTCTTAAAATCCATTCTGGAAATGTTTAGAACATTATAAAGAATGAAAATGTTCATCTGAAGAAGCAATAAATGGTTGTTATTAAAAAATTTAGGAGCCAAATGCAGAATGATAACTTTATTATATGTTTTTCTTATCCTATAAGCACTGCCATCTTGGGGTAGGCAGCTGGGTCTGACTTCCTGCTCCACCAATGGACATAACCACAACAACCGCATTTATTTCTGCCCAGCAGAGTTGCACGCTCTTACAATGTCTGTGGTATATGGTATGTCTATGGTTCTTTGTTCAACGCTCCTAGTTTTGCAGGATAATCATGTATCTGTGTTTTTCAGACAGGAAGCCCTTCTTGCTGCCATTAGTGAAAAAGATGCCAATATTGCTCTGCTAGAACTTTCATCTTCCAAGAAGAAGACCCAAGACGAAGTGGCTGCACTCAAGCGAGAGAAAGACCGCCTCGTACAACAGCTCAAGCAGCAGGTGGG
Source organism: Cygnus olor (assembly GCF_009769625.2). NCBI lineage: Eukaryota > Metazoa > Chordata > Aves > Anseriformes > Anatidae > Cygnus > Cygnus olor. The sequence goes on from NC_049169.1 coordinate 65,291,389, forward strand.
TAGAGGAGGGAGAGGAAAGAAACCAGTTAGTAATTTGGTGTGACGTTATTATCTTGGTTGATGGAAATAGTAATATATAATCCCTTTGTCTGTTGGGACAAAAAGTACATGAATAACAATTTCAAACTAGCTACTGATCATGAAGACTTTAAAACATGGTGGGAATTAAACAGTCTTCATGATCAGAGGGGTTTCCTTGTGTCACTGCTTCTGTCGTACACGTGCTACAGTATGTAGGAAACTGTGAATGAAAAAGACATTTATTCTTAACTTCCAGAGACTCAGGGAAATTGAGTGATACTTCTTTTGGTGTTCTATATTTGCCTTGTCAGGGAGGAAGCATAAATGGATGAAATTTGTCCTTGCCATAAGGGTCAAATTGAACCGTATTACACCACACGGTCTCTATTGTGGTTTCTAGTCTGTGACAGAAGCTCATAAAGGAATGCTGGTTACTTGAGTGGAATCTGGGACGCCATGTGGGTAGGGAGATAGGTCCATTTCTATTTCTGTCCTTCTCCTGTTCCTAAGGCCTTTCTGTGTTAGTATAACAATCAGAAAAAGTATGTTTCTATTCAAGCCCATAAAATTTTGTTTCAGTATTAAATGCAAAGTGAAAAATATATTTCTGATAAAACACTGTGGAAGCAGAAGGCAACCCTGACAATAAGAGATCCAGGATCTGTGTAGATTTTTCACTTCAGCACTTTTGTTGGATTCTTCTGTGTTAGTGCCATGCCACATTCCCTGTAAGAACACGTAATACTGCTGTCAGTCCAGTATCAACTGCTTCAGTACCATTGATTCCATCTTCAAAAAGTTTTATCATGCACAGCATTTCATCAACAGATGATTTCTGTTGAGGTCAAAAACAGTAAGACAAAACCAGGTCTCTGACGTAATAAGGGATTTCTCTGCTTCTTCCTTAGGAAACACAAGTAGGTTACTGGCTGTGTATTTTTAAGATGGCAATTATTTTAATTTTACAACAGTAATTGTATAGTTTCACAACAGCTTTAAAATGAGCGGGAAATACAGTATACTTATTTACTTTTGAGCAACAGTTGCAATTACTTTCACTTGTCATCCAAATGACTTCCTACTAGAATGGGATTCGGAAGTGTTCATAGCAATGTAAAGTACTTATTTTCTTCATTTAATTGTTGGTAGACGTAATAGCCTTAGGATATGTTAATACTTGTTCTAAGAGAAATTGGAAATTTTTATTAGTAATTCTTGTCCTGAGTTTAAATGCTAGCTACTTCATGCAACTTGTCCTTCTGAGTTTCCTTCTGATTATCCTTGGCTGGTAGACAGAATGATCTTTAGGGATTTTTTTTTCTACCGAAGATTGTGTGTATGCAATCTATGTATTAATGTTGTGGTTATCTGTAGTGACTTAGGTTTCACGTAGTTGATTTTTAGTATTGCTGTAGTTCACATTATTAGTTTTCAGTGATGGTAAGTCACATAATATATACTGTTCCTGAAAAGACATTTCCCTTAAGGATGCCCATTCTAAGTGCTTTTGCGCATAGGCATGGGATAATTCATTTCCAAAATAAACTTCAAATGCACAAGAGATTAACCTGAAATTGTTCTTGCTATGAAGTGAGACCAATTCTGGGCTGACATGCTCTGTTTTGAAACAGTAGCACTTTTTCAAAAAATTTGTTGGAATATCCAAATGCCTTTGAAGCTTCTGGTTCCAGAACTGCCATCAGCTGTAGAGACTTGTCATTGTTCCTTCTCTTAAAAAGAACTGTGAAGAAAGCAAATTGTAAATTGTAATCTCCTCAAAACATGCCTGATAAGAGTATTACATATAAGGAGTATAAGAGCAAATACAAAATCACAGATAAAAGTACTGCAAGGTACAGTCCAGTCCGTCCCCAGTCCCTAAGGTAGAATATATGTTTATAGATAAACAATCTGTGTTATATTTAAGCTCTACCTGAGAGATATTTATTTGACCTAACAGAGACTTGACATACGCTTCCTAGAATCTATCCTACATCTTAAGGATGTAAGTATCATCTTTCATCCTTTTGTGTGTGTGCCACCTTCAATACTATTGAAAGAAAAGCTTTTCAAAGTTACTTATCATGGGACAGTAATTATACCAACAGAGAACTTACCAACTCTCTAAGTTGTAGGGGATGACATCACATTTATTTGTTCAATACCAGCAGCTTTGATATGTACTTTTTCTGCATTGAGGTCACCAACTCAAATTGTACAGAATTTAACAGCTCTAGAAGTAGGAGATGGTGCAGAAGAGACGCTATTAAATTTTCCATGATCCTCATTACAGCTATAGTCAAAGGGAATTTCATTTTTCCACGTTTTGCAAGTTATCGGTGTACTTGGCCCTTGTGGTCCTCTTTGGTTAGTGCAGGTCAGACAGGTCAACAGCCTTGTATTTTGCTGTGCTTCTTCATCAGTAGAAATTCCTAAATTTCCAGTAGAAATTGTGAATGAAAAGTCATTTAAATTTGTAGATGTATTAAACACATCTGTTCGAGAAAGGCAAGTGATCCTAGTTAATCAGGATCTTCTGGAAGACTTTGAAAATCAATTCTGGATCTTAAAAAGTTCATTCAACCCTTCAGATTCAGATCTGGAATTCTGACCTTTCTAATTCCTTCCTTGTGTCTTTAATACTATTTCAGAACTGTTGACCTCCCTGATAATCATGTTATATTTCAGTCCATCCCATTTCTAGGAAACGCTTACAGTTGGTTGTGGGAAAGCAGCTCTTTCAGTTGGCTGGTAGGCACAGTTGACTAAGAGGTTCCCGTTTCCATGTATGTAGGACACAAACAGAAGTGCTGAGCAATATCGGAAGCAGGTGGTTTGTGTGAAGAGTTACACATACTGTGGTACATACCATAGACCTTATTTCTGAACCCAACTGCAAACTGGTAAAAAGCCTCTGAGAGAGATAACGTTTTAGAAAAGTGTTTTTTCTGACTACCCTGCAATAATGAATGTGAATGGATCAAATTGTCTATGCATGGGGTTCAGATTATACCTTTTCATTGCTTGTGCTGATAATCATTGTGTGGCTACAATAGCTTCTGCTGTTAGTAGACTGACTCACTGTTAATTGACCTTTCTTAGGGGGTATAAAGATGCAATTCTTTCCTAAAACAAGAACTGTCTATTGATATACCTCAATTTACATCTTAAAAAATTATGTCCAAGTTCTTCAGCCCCACAATTTCAAGTGATTTTTACTTACTTAAAACTGTAGGTGAAGGCACACACATTCATCAAGAAAAGGTTATACTGACTCTGGAAGATTCCACAGTTATTCTTTGCTTTAATTCTCCTTTGTCCCTTCTCAACATTGTCACATTCCAAGCCACTCGTGCAGGAAGGGTATTACTGTGAAAGAGAAGGAAGGAGTACTGCCAAAGACATTTTGGGTCTTTAATTTATTTAAGTATGTATGTTAAAGTTTGGATGAAGAGAGGCATTTCAGAAAGAGGATATGGCATCAATGTTGTTTTAATTTAGAGTTTCTAGGCTCTGAATTGCAGGAATGTGGCTCAATATAGAGACCGTTTCCTAATGAGGCACTCAGCGTTGACCAGGCTTTCCAGTAAATGGAGCTGCCTGTTTCATATTGGTTGTCAGTTTGTATGAGGGATTTCCTCTATCATCGGAAAGGGAGGCCAATTGCAGGGCGAGGGTCACCAGCTAATGTGGTCCCAATTTACTTCCTCCCAAAGTACTTTGTCTCCTTGACTAGCTCATAGTGAAAGAGTGGTTGGGAGGCTGCTTCACATGAGGGGGCCAGGTCTGATGCAAGAAAACAGAGCTGAAGGTTTCCTAACAAAGTCCAGATGTAGTGTGGCGAGTGCCAGCCAGTGTGCTCAGATTATATGCCATACAGAAGTCCCTGCAACGTGTGTCATGCTGGAATTGAAAGAGTCCCAACAAACTCTGGCCTGCTTTGTGGCAGCACATCTACCACTCATCTGTTAGAAAAGAGCCTATTTGCCATTTATTCATCTTCTAGTCAGGCTAAGTTTTAAAAATCAAGATATATTTGTTATACCAGTGTGAAGTCCTACTCTTGTAGATTTGAGTTTTAAGTGAAAGGCATACATGAATGAGCTGAGGTTTTCCTGTCTGTGGGCTTTGAGTCTCAGAAGTTTGGGGTTTTCTACAAAGAGTTATTTGGAGCAAAGATCGTCATTTTCTGTGTTTGTGCAGTGTCTAATACAGTGTCTAGCACAGTGGGGGCCCAGCTTCACCGACATCTCGAGGCACTACTATGCCTTAATTGTTAAGTAATAGTGTTGAAATTGTTAGGAGGTTCTGAACTGTATCAGTGTCTGTTTTCTGAGCTTGGAGTGTTATTCAATTAAATTGTTTTTAAATAACTTTTTAGGTCCCTTCCAACCTAAACCATCTATGATTCTGTGATTCTGTTATGTATATTTCACAATTATTCCCAATTCTTTTTTAATATACTGTTGCAGAAGTTATCAGAAACTAGCTTGATTCAGTGTTACTGATGATGGGATCTCAAAATTTTCATTCTAAGTGGTGTGACTCCAGATTACAGTGCATACTGGGTTGCTGGGTACATTTGTATTATACTGCCTTTTCTTAACATAATTTTCAAATCATAGAATCGTTCAGGTTGGAAAAGACCTCTAAGATCGTCTAGTCCAACCTTTAACCTAGTACTGAAGTCCACCACTAAGCCATGCTACTAAGTTCTAAATCTGTGTGTTTCTTAAAGACCTACAGGGATGGTGACTCAACCACTTCCCTGGGCAGCCTGTTCCAATGCCACACAACCCTTTCAGTAAAGAAAATTCTCCTAATATCCAACCTAAACCTCCCCTGGTGCAACTTGAGGCCATTTCCCCTCATCATCACTTGGTGCTTGGGAGAAGAGCCTGATCCCCACCTTGCTACAACCTCCTTTAAGGTAATTGTAAAATACAATAAGGTATCCCCTGAGCCTTCTTTCTCCAAACTAAACAACCCCAGCTCCCTTAGCCACTCCTCATAAGACTTGTTCTCTAGACCTTTCACCGGCTTTGTTGCCCTTCTTTGGAAATGCTCCAGCACCTTGATGGCCTCCTTGTAGTGAGGGGCCCAAAACTGAACACAGCATTTGAGGTACGGCCTCACCAGAGCCAAGTACAGAGGGACAATCATTTCCCTAGTCTTGCTAGCCCCACTATTTCTGATACAAGCCTTCTTGTATCAGCAAGAGATGCTGTTGGCTTTCTTGTCCACCTGAGTGCACTGCTGGCTTATATTCAGAAGGCTGTCGACCAATGCCCTCAGGTCCCTTTCCGCCAGACAGCTTTTCAGCCACTCTTTCCCTAGCCTGTAGCATTGCATGGGGTTGTTGTGCCCCACGCCTTTATGCTTGTTGAACTTCATACATTTGGCCCATCAGTCCAATCTATCCAGATCCCTCTGCAGAGCCCTCCTACCCTAGAGCAGATCAACACTCGTGCACTTGGTGTCATCTGCAAACTTACCACGTGTGTACTCGATCCCCTCGTCCAGATCATTGAAGAGAACTCGCCCCGATACTGAGCCCTGGGGGACACCACTAGTGACCAGCCTCCAGTTGGATTTAACTCCACTCACCACAACTCTGGCCACCCAGCCAGTTTTTAATCCAACAAAGCATACACCAATCTAAACCTTGAGCAGCCAGCTTCTTTAGGAGAATGCCGTGGGAAACAGTGTCAAAAGTCTTACTGAAGTCTAGTTAGACCACATCCACAGCCTCTCCCTCATCCACTGAGCGCATCACGTTGTCGTAGAAGGGAGATCAGGTTCGTCAAGCAGGACCTGCCTTCGATAAACCCATGCTGACTGGGCCTGATCACCTGGGTGGTCCTGTAAGTGTTGTGTGATCGTGCTCAAGATAATCTGCTCCATGAGCTTCCCCAGCACCAAGGTCAGACTGACAGGCCTGTAGTTTCTGGGATCCTCCTTCTGGCCCTTCCTGTAGATGGGCATCACATTTGCTAGCCACCAGTTGACTGGGACCTCCCATGATAGCCAGGACTGCTGATAAATGATGGAAAGCAGCTTGGTGAGCAGTTCTGCCAGCTCCCTCAGTACCCCTTCCATTTGGCCCCATAGACTTGTGTACATCTAAGTGGAGGAGCAGGTCACTAAACATTTCCTCTTTGATTATGAGGGCATCATTCTGCTCCCTATCCCTATCTGCCATCTCAGGGAACAGAGTACGTGGAGAACAACTGGTCTTGATGCTAAAGACTGAGGCAAAAAAGTCATTAAGTACCTCATCCTTTTCCTCATCTCTTGTCAGTGTGTTTCCCCCCACATCCAATAAAGGATGGAGACTCTCCTTAGTCTTCCTTTTCTTGTTTATGTGTTTATAAAAACATTTTTTAATTGACTTTAACAACAGTAGCCAGATTGAGTTCAAGTTGGGCTTTAGCCCTTCTAATTTTGTCCCTGCACAGCCTCATGACATCTTTGTAGTCCTCCTGAGTGGCCTGCCCCTTCTTCCAGAGGTCATAAACCCTCTTTTTCTTCCTGAGCTCTAGCCACAGCTCTTTTTTCAGCCAGGCCAGTCTTCTTCCGCGCTGGCTCATTTTTCAGCATGTAGGAATGGCCTGCTCCTGTGTCTTTAGGATTTCTTTCTTGAAGAGTGTCCACCCTTCCTGGACACCTTTGCCCTTCAGGACTGCCTCCCAAGGGACTCTGGCAACCAGTCTACTTAACAGGCTGAAGTCTGCCCTCCAGAAGTCCAGGGTGGCAGTTTTGCTAACCCCTTTCCTTACTTTTCCAAGAATCAAAAACTCTGTTAATTCATGATCACTGTGCCTAAGTTGGCCTTCAACCTTCACATCATCCACAAGTTCTTCTCTATTTATGAGCAAGAGGTCCAGCGGGGCACCATCCCTACTTGGCTCACTCACCAGCTGTGTCAGGAAGTTATCTTCCACATGCTCTAGAAACCTCCTAGACTCTCTGCTGTGTTGTATTTCCAGCAGACATCTGGTAAGTTGAAATCCCCCACGAGAACAAGGGCTAGCAATTGCAAGACTTCTCCCAGCTGTTTGTAGAATATTTCATCTGCCTCTTTGGCCTGGTTAGGCAGTTTATAACAGATGCCCACCAGGACATCTGCCCCATTGGCCTTCCCCCTAAGTCTTACCCATAAACATTCAACCCTGTCATCGCCATTATTAATCTCAAGACAATACAAACACTCCCTAACATACAAGGGCTACCCCACTGCCTCTCCTTCCTAACCTATCCCTTCTGAAGAGTTTCTAAAATTTTTGTGATTGTGATCCCTTGTGCCTTTGGTGCCACATGGCTATATAACCCCTACCTCAACTGGGCGGCAGACTGATGTATCTTGCTAACACACCATCCCATAACCATTGTTGTACCACCCCCAGGCTTGTCTCTGTCAAGCTTGGTTTTATCCCTTTCCCCCTTCAAATCTAGCTTAAAGCCCTGTCAATGAGCCCTGCTAACTCCTGAGCAAAGATCCTTTTCCCACTTAGAGGCAGGTGAACCCTGTCCATTGCCAGCAGGCCTGGTGTCTTGTAAAATGACCCATGGTCAAAATCCCCAAAGTTCTTCTGTGACACCAGGTTTGGAGCCAGATATTGATTTGCTGGCTCTTCCTGTTCCTCACCTCGTCAGTCCCTGCAACTGGAGGGATAGAGGAAAACACCGCCTGTGTTCCTGACCCCTTAACTTGTTGTCTCAACACTCTGAAGTCTCTTTTGATTGCCCTCAGACTTCATCTTGAAGCTTCATCACCAGCTACCTGAAATATCAATAATGGATAATAGTCTGAGGGCTGAATGAGCACAGAAAGCATTCTCTTCACGTCCCTAATCCAGGCCCCAGGGAGGCAGTAGACCTCCCTGTGAAGTGGGTCCAGACTACATATTGGGCCTTCTGATCCCTTCAGAAGGGAGTCTCCCATGGCAACGACCCATCTTTTTTTTCTTGGTGGGAATGGTTTCAATGCAGGGCACAGGTCAACGTGACTTCCTTGTCACCTCCAAGCCAGATGTACAGTGTTCCTCAATATCGTTCAGATCAACCTGCAAAGTTTCATGCCTATTGTGCACGGGCATGTGGGAAGGTTGGGAAGTCCATGAGGGGACGTGCCTGCCACACCAGGCAGGGACTTGTTGCCGTTGCCCCTTATCCTCTAGGTCAGTGCTTTCAGCTGGGTGGAGAAAAGATAGAGAAACCCCTCTATTGAGTATCCCCTCTGCCTGCAGTCAGTTTCACAGTCTTTTAAGAACATTTTGAGTTTTGGTCCTGTACTTCAGCATGCTTGCAAAATCACTCACCTAAGCTTCTTCCTTCATATTTCATAAACAGTTTCTTCTATCACACAGGTTGTTAATGAAAAAATACTGAATAGTACTGGGCTCAGGACAGAGCTTCATGTAACACACGTCATTTATTCATCCATTTTGTTAGTGAACAGTTGATAACTACTTTGGAGTATAATTTCCTAAACAGTTTAGTGCCCACACTTTTATATTTTAATCATAGAAAATTCATCTCATTTTAAAGCAGAACCAATTATACCTGTAATCTCTTCTTAAATACTTAGTGGAGACTTTCAAGCTTGAGAAGTCTTTTCTATAGCTCATCTGTCTTTATCATTATAATGTCATTGTGATCTGTAATTTCCCTTACTGCAATTTAAGCTCATTACTACTTTTTTCTATCTGGTATGAGCATAGAAAGAAAGAAAGAAAGAAAGAAAGAAAGAAAGAAAGAAAGAAAGAAAAAAAAAGACTTGTTTCTTAGCTATTTTTAGCAGCCCTTTTGGTTTATGATGGTATCTCCTCTGTGTTTTTCTTTAAATTGGGCAGTCTCAGTTCTTCCAGTTTTCGTATGTCATGTTTTCTAGATATCTGATCCCTCCTGTTGTGCTTTCTCAGATTTCATTTAATTTGTCTATTTCTTTCTCCAAGTGTGGTATCCAAAACTGGACAAAACTCAAAATGAGGCTTTTCCTTAGCCTGAAGTTGTTCGTGAGTGTGTCATGTGAGACAGTGTCAGAAACCTTAACAGAGTCTTCCAAAACCCCACGAATCCCCACAGGTTCCCAAAAATAACCATTAATAGCTTTCATTATAGTAGATTATACTATAGTAGCAAAGAGTTTATCAGGATTAGTAAATTTGAAGACATCTGATTTTTCTGAGTACCATCTTGTTTCTTCTTTTCTGACCTAAAATGATAATATCTGGGTATTGAAATTAATTTTGTTAGTCAACTGAGTACAGTCTTTAGGGAAGATAGACAGAGAAAGGCATGAGCATTCTGATCTTCTTGGCTTTTTTTTTTTTTTTGATAGCTTTCTACTCTGTCAAAAGTGAAAATCGACCATTGTCTTTGGCTTCTTCTTCATTCTAATGTACGTCAGTAATGTCTACTTTTTGTCCCTCAGCGCTTCCATTTCATCTGGTACCTCACCTTTCCTGTTTACCCATATACGCTCTTGTTCAGTTACTCTCAACTTTGTGAAAAAGCCCCTTTCTATCTTAGTGAAGGGAGATAAGAAACCTCATGCTATTGAAAGTATGGGTTATGTACTAAGTCTGCTTGCCATTCAGAGGAATCTTTGATATGTGTAGTTCTGTTCTGCTTCCGTCTCCTTATCATAATCATTCCTTCCTCTGTAGTCCAACATGAATTGAGGGGCTGTTATTTACCATTCCCATAAACTGAGAGAAATTATTTGGTGATGACTTGTAATATTCAGCATTTATGCAATATTTAATACATATTTAATCTAGACTTTCAAGTCCCAAAGATGTTTTCTCTGTGCTACTTTGTGCTTCTTTCCTGCAAAGATTTTGGCTGACTTTCCTTATGAGGCCAAGGTACTGCAAAGATTCGTTTGTCAAGTAAATGTGGTTCGTGGGATCATGAGGAAAAGGAAAGAATTTTAGATTCTAGAATAGCTTCTCCCCCCTGAAAATACTCGTTTTCTACTGTTGCTTGTTTCCCTGGAAACCCAGCACACTGACACTTGACACTTCTCTGCTGTGAACTTTTCCAAAGTGAAGTTCCACTGGTTAGAGTGATTTCTCTTTGTAACAGGAGAATGTAAAATGGGTCAGAGGCAGCTGACAGGCAAGCTTTTTTCTCTCACTGCCATGGAGTTGTATCAGAACTACCACACTTCTGTAGGTTTTTATTACCACCCTGCTGATGAAATAATACAGATTCTGTAAGTAATGCGGTTAGTCTTTGCTTTGCCTTAGCTGCACTGATTTGAAACCATGTCTGATGAATGATTATCCTAGCAGAAAAAGAATTTCATCTTCAGGTGATATGGATACAATCCCAGCAGATAATGACTAAATGTAGCTGTTTCTGTGACAGAACTACCATTGTTCTCCAAGAGCATCTGAGAGTTCTTGGTGGTGCAATAGTGCTCACTGAGTTTAATGAATGGAGGTACCTCTCAAATCATGACGCTGTCAGAAGGGGACTTAGGAAGTATAGGAAGATGTATTTTAAGTTATTTTGAATGTGGTAGTGGTGACTTCGTAGCTGAGAAAACAAGGCAAAAGTAAATGTTTGAAATAAGTGATGAGATCAGGGAACTTGGATTCATCTTCCTTTATTGAGCTTTTTTGCTGCAGTATCTGCATGCTTGCACTAGCAAGAGTGGAAACAGATGAAAAAATGGGGAAAGAAAACCCGTGTGATAAGAAAGCTAAGAACAGGCAGAAAAGTTTGAAAGGGACTTGCACATCAAAGGTTCCTGCAAGTATTGGGCAGAATTCTTTGTATGCTAGTATTCTCCAAGTGTTGTGGTAACCTGTTTGAAACAGCAAGGGACAGATTACTTTGCTAGGAAATTTTAAAGAAATAGTGAAGCATTTTGAGAAATATTGCCACTTGTGGTGGACTTGGTACCTTAATAGTGCTGTTACAACCTCATTTACACAGTGTAGGGCATGTAGAGTCATGGCAAAGTGATCTTTTTTTTTCATGGTCTACCACCACCACGATCTGAAGAGTCAAATGCAGCTTTACGAAATTTGAATCTACAGTCTTTAATATACACAGATGCCGAAATACATAGTTTTTATAGTATGGTTTTAGTGGTTATGATGGTGTAGCTGGCATATCTGTGAGCAGACAGAAGTTAGGGAAAGCATTTTGTGCACTTCCTATTCAGGAAGCTATTGGACTAGAAACAGAAGAGACTTCTGGCTGAAGTGAATGTATATCCACTAATTGGCTCTCATCAAACATTGCCACCTGTCAAAGTTAAGCATCATGGCTTTTGTCGAAGGCCTGTAATCCACCCAGATTATCAGTCACGGAACTGCTTGCTTTGCCAGTCATTGCTCCTCAGTAATTGTTTCTGTCAAGCAGAGACTTCTGCCAGGAACAGATCCGAGCAACCTGACAAAGCCAAGCAGACACAGAAGGCGAGGCTCTGTCATGCCCTTGAACACAGCCTTGAAGTACAACATAAAGAAACTACCTTCTCCTTGCCATGTGTTCCAGACTTTTTTCCCATCATTTTTAATCATCTGTTAGCACAGTAACAGCATTCAGTGCAGTGTCAGCAGTCTTCTGTGGCAGCATTTCATCTTCCTGTGGTATTACATATACACTCATTCCCCTCTCCTTCCTCCTTTTACCTTTACACTCTACCTCTTGTATTACTAAATAATGATGTATGTTCAAGCAAGTTCCTTGCTGTAGCAGGCCTCATGGTTCCAGAGAAAGAAACTGTCTGTTGGCCCTGCTGTAAACAGCCATGCCTGTTTTCTGCTTGTGCCTTGAGTAGGGCTTCAGTCAGCAGTTTTTAGGGCATTGCAATGGTGGTTCTGTAGGTTTGCTTGGAGGCCAAGGTTCGTTTCCTCACTGAAGGACTGAGGTTTTTAAAATTGCTTCAGAACTCGGATGACAAAGCAGCGCTTGCTACCCATTCTTTCCAGACATTTGTAACATTACAAAAATACTCTATGGACTGATATTTCCCATCTTTGATCTCAGTTTTCAAAAATCTCTTTCAGTCTATTAGAAATATTCCTCTGTTTTATTGAATGTATTAAGATTTTCATATTATAGTTTTACAGCTTTTTAATTCACTAAAACTTTGCACAAATTAATATAAATTAATAGGATAATTGTTGACAGCATCCACTGCCACATTTACAGTCTCTCTCATTCAAGGATTAAAAAGTCCCATTCTAAGTTATTGAAGCATCGTTGTCCCTGGCTAGAAAATCAGGATTGCTGGACAAATCTAGGTTAGCAGTTTAGAGACTGCATCCCATTTATTTGCCTTCTCCATTAAGTGGCAACCAGTCTGATGGTTCTTGACATCAGTTATACTTGTCAAGCCCACACTGGGAAGTACTGGCTTGAGAGTAGTAATAATGAGTTAAGAACAATGGATGTGCTCAGTGGCTCCAGAAGACTCTACTCGGAAACCTAGTTTGGGACCTAAAAATAGTAATTCCTTAGTCTGTGAATACTATTTCTGGACACTAGTGCAGTATAGATATAGCCATTGTCATTTCACATTGGAATTGTACTACATGGTGATTTTCTGTAGTTATCGTGGCACAAACCACTGATCAGATAGGCATTGTTTTGTGGTTAAATAAAGAGAAGATGTTGGAACAGATCATGTGTTTATTAATTTTTATAAGACTTCCGTGCTGTAAATTTTATGTTGAAAACAGCTACCCTCAGTTTCCGACAGTCTTTCTGTTAGCTGATGAATTCATGAGATAGATACAAAAGCTTAGAACCAGCAGTTTAGAAGTGCTTGAGATTGCCAATAGTCCTTAATTCAAGGAATAAAATTATGGGTGCATCTTCTTTTGCTTGACTGTTACAGCTTGTGTGGTAGTTGGGAAGGGTCCATACACAATGACTTCCTGTTTGTTGTCCAGTGGCAGGATGTGCCTCAGGGATAAAATATTTGAGACTTTCCAACAACTGGTTCTTGTGGCTGGGCTGGTTTGGCATCACAGTTTTGGTATTTGGATTGATGATGTTTGAATGCTGACCGGAAAAACAGAGAGTTTATGATTACATTTAAGTCTTGTCATTTAGACACATTGTTTACTGAACTCTGAAGTTTTGATGACAAAGAGGATGAGATCAGATCTCATCCTGATAAAAACAAACCCGGGAATATATTGTGTGTGAAGAAAAAGGGATTTAACACTACAATTTCAGTTCTAATAAAGGAAAATTTAGAATGACTTGTAATGCAGTAAAAATACAGTGATTTTCCAAGATGACCATGTGATCATCCTTAATATTTACTTGATTTATGTATCTTTTTCTATAATAATAATTCTTATTAGTTTAAGCTGTTTTACCTGGCATCGTCAATTGTCTAGAAGACACACATGTCTTGTTAACTTCATCTCCAGTCAAAATGTGCCAACTTGGTATGTTATGATTATCTGTTCCTACATTTATTGGTATTATTGCACAGGGAAGACACAACACATTGAACAGTTTCATACTTAAGCTGTAAAGCAAGACTTTACTTGTGGTTACTTCTGTTTGAATGAAAAGCCTAGTGAACGTGTCACTTCAGTGTTCTCTCTTAAATAAATGGCAATTCGCCTTTCAACTGTCTGAAACCCACTTCAGTGGGTTTACTGATGCCTTTCTATCAGTTTAGAGTTTCAGAATCTTTGCTACAGGCATAGCTCACATAACACGTTTTTACAAAATTTAGTTCATTGTTACAGGTGTTTTCTAGCAGAGTATTGTAAAATTGTATTCTGGAAACTTGTCCTAATCATTACTAAGTAAGGTAAAACATCATTAGTTTACAAACTGTGAGGAGGTAAGCTGAAAGGAAAAAAATAACAACTTTCTGGCTGTAGCATTAAATGATTAAGGATCAGACTGCAGGAAAAGTGATGGAAGTCCCCATTTCTTCAAATATTTTTAAAGAATTGACAAATAATCAAAAATGACTTTGAAGAAAAGCCTTGCATTGACTTTCCAGAGGATATTCCTTACAAAGGGATTCTGAATCTGTTTACTGTGAAAGATGCCATTGAACAGCCGATATCAAATTCACATATTGATAGCTGGTAGAAAGGTAGAGGCAGAAAGCCAAAAATGTTTTACCAGCTTTAGTACTGGTTTTAATTCATATAAGAATTGTAACTGGTGAGGTGATAGATAATGCAACGTGTTCCAAAAATACTTAAGGAGAAGGTGGAAGTCAGAGATCCATGTTGGCTGCTTGTCTCATAGAGGTAAACAAAAGATGTAGATTTCAAGTAGGTTGCAGATTAGCAGTTGTATAAATTAATATGCAAGTAATTGTGTTCTTTACTTGAAGGAGGAATGGTGGAAAGAATTGTGCGCCTAGAAATATGCAGTGAAAAATAGTGATCTATAAGATAGCATATGTTGCATATTTGGGGTTTTATCTGGGGAATAACATAATAAATCAGTGAGTTTTTTGCTTGCAAAAGGAAAAATACATAGCCGGCAATAGAGAATTATAATCCCCGTCATCAAATTAAATGAAAATTAAGTCTTAACTCTACAGAATGTACTTCAGCTTCAGTAAATAGTGAGCTGTTGATGAACAGCGGTCTTGGATGTTTTTCAGCTTATGCCCTGCAATATCTCTGTCCACAGGTTTTTCATCATATACTGTATTAAGCTCCATGAAATTCTGAAAATAATTCCCCTTTCTGAATCAATCCAACTGAGCCTAGTCCAGTACACTGTATCTCGGGCTAGTGAATAGATAGTGCAGAATAAAATAGAAGTTTCATATTGCAGTTGGAAAACTGAGATATATGCTGGCAATTAGATCTAGTTTCTTGATTCTAACCCTTCACTAATTTGCATACTAAACTGGTAGAATAGCATATCAGGTTTATCAAAATCAGTCACAGGTTTATGAAATTAGGTATCAGTTACTTATGATAGCATCTGCAAATGGACTGGTGCTGATGGCTGCAGACTCCCCTCAGTTCTGTTAAATTCATGCTCTTACGTTCTGAAGAATCCAAGTAGGTTTTGGTGCTAAGTAAATCCACGACTCTTATTCCTTCATAAGTACAGTATGTTCTCTATGTCCTGCTCTCTGAGATGAAGAAATATTCATAACCAAAGAAAAGGCATGTATTTTTTTCCCTAGCCATCATGTTTTTGCCACTTGACATTTGTAAATGTGTGTAAGGAGAGGATGGAGACTTTTTTGCTCCTTTCTGACTTGGGAAGTTGTGAAGATTCTGTTAACAGCTGCCAACTCTGAAAGATAAGGATGAGAAAGTTGATACTGATGGAGATCCTGCTTCCCATTCCTGCCATGAATGCAGGTCTGTGGACAATGCTGTCAAATACGAGGTAGTGATTTTGACAGATTGTGTTAGGGCATTTGTGTTCTGCTATCTCTGAGTGGACATTTATTGAACACAAAGTAAACGAATGGCTTCTCTCCTGCCCTTTCTTTTCCTTAAAACATAGTACCAAAGGTTTGAGTCTTTTCAGTACCAAGAAATGCTTTTAAAGATTGTGCATAAAAGCAAATAAGTCTCAAACTCAGATAACAGAAGATTGCTATCTGAATTTACATGGTCAAATCACACGTTTATCATATGGACATAAGATCAATGAGGTACTAAAGCATGTTCAGTTTCATATATGAGTAAATTTACCTTTGCAATAACATGTCACACAATTTTAGGTTATCAATAAGTGAATATTAGTCTCTCAACTTCCATAATGCTTTTGTCTCCAAATGAATATTAAGTCTGATCTTAAGTATCGGTACTGGTGCCTGGGGGAAGTAATGGTCTTTTATCTTCAATACAGCCCCGGTTAAGGGATAGCTGCTTTATTAGAGGTATTGTTCTCTTTGTTTGATCACAACTTTACAATCACAGAACTCAGTCTTTTGTTCCCTTTCTGTTTACCACCAATTCCTGTCTTTCCTAGAGTGAATACAAATATTTCCTGTAGTTGAATAAACAAAAAATAAATGGAGCTCTCACAGCTGACCCGTGCCAAGTTCTTCATAGGATTTGAACAACCTGGGCATCTCTTGTTTTTACAGTGGGATTTTTACTAAGGAGGGAACTTAATTTTTTAAACACTCGGTTTCACTGTTACACCATACTTGATCCTTTTAATAGTTTAAGAAATGAATCTTCCCACTTTTTTCACGTTAAGCTGAAACTTAACTGTAATTTCTGACACCACGCCAGTGTGCCCTCCGTCTCCAAAACTCTAGTAGATAAAACCTTGGCCTCACCTCCTTTGTTTCAGCTAGAAACCCAAACTGCTGCCAACTGCTGACATTAATGTTGTTGGGAAAAAAAAAAAATAAAAGCAATATAGAGATCCTTAAGAAAACATGCATACATAAGTTGTTTAAACTTGGAAGACTGCATGGGTTTATTTGCTCTGTGGAAGTAATAAGTACTGTACCTTCTTGTTCTATATTTTTCTTCTTTTTGGCAGGAAAATATTTATATGCACAAATTTTCATTTTGTATCTCTTCTGTATCTCACAAAGAGACAGGCAAGTGCCTGCTCCTGGACTGGAAAAAGAAGGATCCACAGACTGGGGGATACTGGGGAGCACAAGCTAAGAGTATTTCCTCATTGTCCATCTCTATCCTTTTCATTGCTATCAGATGATGAAAAGATTTCTCTTTCTCCTCTCTTATCTGCTTTCCCATTACCTCTCTAAGTTTAACGACTTTGCACTAAAATGATCATTAAGGAAGAAACAGCAAAGGTATGGTCTGCCTAGTTTTTCATCTTGTTCCACAGACCTTTTCCTTTTGTTGGTTCTGTAGCAGAGATGGAATTTTCTAAGATTTTTCTAAGCTTTACAGTGTGCTTTATGGTGCTCAGTGGGTGAGCCTCTACTGCTATTTCATGGCATAATGTAATGTAAATCATAGAAAGACAACAGGTTAGAAATAGAGAAGGCAGTAGCAGGAGTAATGTATGAAATGCAGACACCTTAGGTAAACTTATCTGACAAAACTGGCATATTTCTACATGTTGTGTGCCATGAATTTCTTTTTCCTTAATAAGAATAATTTTGGCACAAATGCAGTAGAAAATCTGATTGTTTCTCCAGTTTTCCAGCTAGTACTATTATCTAAGCATTGATGCAGACTTAAAAACCAACCTCTGCAGGGGAAAAAAGAAAAAAATTGTTAATTTATTGTGATTCCCCTTGCTTGTATACTGCATGCAATAGCAGGGCAGATGGACAGGAGTCGTCTGCACAACCTTGTATTGCACATGTGCTGCTTTGTGCTTGGGCAGGAATTCTGCCTCTGTGGACCAAACACAGGGACAGTGTAGATGGACAGGAATTCTGTGTCTGCAGACCACACGCACAGATGGTGCGGACAGACAGGAATGTAATGTCTGTGTGTTTGTATGAATCTTATGAGACAGGGCTGTTCTACGTGGATGTCAGCCCTAATAATTGGCCATACAAAGAGAATTCTTAGCATTAATTTAGATCAGGGTAGCAAAGCCCTGTTGGCTGTCAAAGGAAATGCCCTTTCAACTCTTCTCTCCATGATATGGGGAATTTTGCCTAGATTGAAAGACGAAAGTGAGGCAAAAAAAAAATAGCATTGTTTTTCTTCTTCTGTCTTTCATACACAACAGCTTTTTAATTTAATTTCAGAACATGCAAAATAGTCTTAAAGGTTTGTGATTTTTTTTCCATAAATGTTGCTATCAACACTGTTTATATCATGTAGACACAGACACATTCATGTATACACCCAGAGTTAGGTTCTGGGCTGTTACAGACAGTCTGTGTTGAGATGATACTGAGCAGCTCACATCGCTTTAGAATCTAGGAATTCGTATCTGTACATAACTATTTTTTTTGCCAGGAACAGCTTGCATAGAGGGGGTTTGCTATTAACAACTCTTTGAAGCTGCAGGCAAATGCAATTGAAGTGGTGAGTCAAATAACAGTGAAAATATGTAAGGCTAAAAGAGCTGTGGTTAAAACACTAGTATATACCTTCAAAAAATAAAAGCACCTGGAAAATTGAATACTTTTACTATACTTACTGTAAAGACGCAGTCACAATAGTCAAAGATTTGAAAACTTTTAAATGACATCAACAAGGTAAGGTGTAAGTATATATACTTGAGCAGATGGCCTACAAATGATTTTGTCAAAGCAGATGATAATGACTTAGGTTTTAAGATTTTACAATAGATGCATCTTCCATATAAAGCCCTAGGTGGGATTTTGCCAATCAGTTTTTGTAAGTAAGTATCACTGGACTGAGAAACTTTCTGAAAAAAACTATTTGAAAGACTATGACACAGAAGCAGAGTGAGTAAGTCATTTGGGGTTATACAGGCAGCTGTGTTAAGTTGAGGATAAGCAAGTGGGTTTACTTTGGAAAGGAGAGCCAAACAGAAAAAATAATGAAGGGAAGAGGGATGAAGTAAGGTAGAAGAGAGTAAAATGAGCAGGATGTGGAGATAAGCCAAAGTGAAAAGGGAAGGAGAAATTTCAAGTTATAATAAAACAGAAAGCCCCATTATCTATGTAAAATAAAAAATTAAAAAAAAACAGTTTGTAATAGAAATATTTGTCTGTCCTGTGGGGTACTATATAGGTAATTTAGAGTTTTTGCCTTCAGATATTTATAGATTTTGTAAGACAAACCTATCTCTGGTGCTTAACCTTGTTACTTAAATTGCCCAAGTTTAAAGTAATCTTTTTTTTTTTTAATCTTGGAATTACTTAGCATAATGAGACTATTTTTTATTTTTTTCATTTTCCTTTGTAAAATACATGTATCACCAACAGTTGTTAGAAATGCTTATGCTCTGTGTATAAGCAAATTGTGCTTCACCTTATTTTTCTCGCAGATGATAAAATGTAAAATGGGATTTTTAGCTTGGGCCCACAAACACACTACGAGAGGGGGGAAAATGAGCAGGAGGAGAAGTACAATCAGTTTTCAACAGTTTGAGTAATGAGGACCATGACAAAGAATGGTATTTCCTTTCACATTACTATAGAAGTAGCGTTTCATTTTTTTCTTGAAGTCAGTTGTCTTTAGTGGTGTGCATCAAAGTAAGTTAAAGAGACTGAATAAACTGTATACATTAAACATTCAGCAGACACATGAGCTAAACATGAGTCTCACTGCTCTTCATTTGAGAATTTGTAGCAATTTGGCCTCCCAGAGTCTTAAAGAAAAGACATGGAGAGTAGCATCAGAAAACTACAGAACATAGAGAGTACATACAAACTTTTACAACTTGAGCAAAACATACTAGCTTGGACCAGCTTTTATCTTAATGTACTCCATAGCAGAGTTTAAATGACAGCACTGTCCATTTGTTTACCCGATCTGTAGTCCCCACCAAGTAGCTTTTGAATTTATCGACTATTCCAACCAAATTTGATGGAAGGAAAGAAGTCTCAAAGATCGTGAAACTTACAGGAAATTAATTAACATCCACAGCTGGGTAGAAGAGAAAAAAGTCTAAAGTAGTGCTCCCACACAGAGAAAGGCAAGAAGAACTGCGTCGTGATGTATTTTGTTTGGCCATAGCATATGCATATGCCTGGGCATTCAGAACATACATACTTTCACACTGGTCCCAGCTGACTCTTGCCTGGAGACGGCATGGGGGAGGAGTACTGGAGAAAGAGATTATTATAGGGTTGAAGGCCATGCTTAGAAGACGTAGAATACAAATCCAAAGCACGCAGATTTCATTAGCTAGCATAAAATGAGTGGACTCCTATGCTCTTCAAGTGTAACCATGCTGTCTGCAAAAGAAATCAGTTCTTAACTGATGAAAGAAGTAATGAGGACTACACAATAGATGGAGAATGAATGTAGCAGTGTGATTTAGCAACAACCAGTTGCTGTTAAGCTGATTTAAATAAATGAGTTGATTTTTGCTTTCAGGGCATGTGGCAGCAGAGGCTACAGCTCATACTTTCTCTGGCAGGAAAGGCACAGCAAGGACCTTCTTTTCTGCTCTGGCGTGGAGCTGAGATCAGACTTGCCCTGATAGGTAGTACCATAGAGCAGGCTCATAAAAATAGCTGCTTACTTTAAACCTAGAATGGAGAGGTTGTATATGCTCACTGCTGGAAGGTAAATAGAACCAGTTCTTTGATTTTGTCCTAAGAATTAAAACAGCAGTTCATTTGGTTTGCTTGCTGTCTTCAGATCAATTTCAATAAATAATTTTGGGGGGCTGTGTAGTATGAGGGATCCAGTATTCTTTGGGGATATTGTCACAGAATGGCATTTGGCCTTTAGATCCTGCTTTAAAGTCACCCAGTCTGTATAAATTAGGTTTACAATATGATGGTAAACGGTCTTAGACTTCAGTCCTTGTTGACATGTCTTTAAGGTATAGCAAAACACACCTTACTGATCTTTCTGCCAAAGACCCTTACATGTAATGAAAAGATGCCAAAGAACAAAAATATGTTTTGCTCCTGAGTAGTTAGCCATGAGATGAGAAGTTTTTTATTATTATTATTATTTTACTCTTTAAGTTTTTTTATCTTTTAAGTCTGGGTCTGGTAGATTACAGGCATTGTGAAACAAATACGAGAGAAGCAGTTATATTACCACTGTTCAGTCAGACCTAAACACAGCTTGATGTGTCTCTTAAAGAGAGTACATGAGGGCTAAAAGAACAGATGGAATAATGCTCATGTGGATATAACACAATAATGCATCCTAAGCACAAGGTCTGATTTGGGTTGTCAGTCGTACCACTGGTTTTCTCTATACCAGAGAGGATCCAGAGCAATAGACTTCAGTAAACTTTGTCAGCAGGCAAACCTGTAGTTGGTTATTTGTTCATCTCCTAGGGAACTATTAAAACTCCAAGAGACACATTCCTGTACAAGGAAGGTTTCGGTTCAAAGATTGTTTTTTAAATCCATCCACATATATCTGCATATGTCAAGCGTCAGAGAGAACTTCATATCCAAATGATCTCCATTAGTTTAGTTCAAAGTTTGAATATGAAGTTGAATATGAATTCTCCAGAATGAAGGTTGTCTGTAATTTTTGAAGGTGGGGAGATGAACAGAAAAATGAAAAAACTAAATAGAGAAATTAACTGAGCTGATAAAGTCGTTCACTTTATAATGTAACATTGTTGTAACATTGCCAATAGTTGATGGAGAAGCCTTTATCTCAGGTAGAATCTGTGTTAAATCCTGTGGGCTTTGAAAAACCCCCGTCAGGTGCATGGAGCACTTGCTCTTTGTCGCCGTCGCTAAAACACAGACTCCAGGATGTACAGAATTTCAGTAATGAAAAGGTTTTTCATTTGTATTCAGCTGAACATTGTGTTTGTTTGCTGCTAATAGTGCAATTTCAGTTGCAGATATGAAACATAGCCAAAAGGAAAGACAAACCTTACTAATGATGTGTCTTTTAAACTTTATAAATAAAAATGACAATTCAGCATGTACCATATCTTCACAAATCTGAAAATGTCTCCTGGACCATTAAATATTATGAATGTAAAGGGCACATTCAATAAAATAATTGATGCAGTCTCTCAGAGACCCCATGCTCAAGGTGGATATTATGCCCAAGGTAGTTATGCACAGCATCACGTTGTAATGACAGGTGAAGAGAGTTTGTTCTCATTGTTTCTGGCAGCCAGATTCCAGCAGGGAGATGGTTGGGTATTTGCAGAGAGTATGTCTCAGTGCGTGTTCTCAGAAAGGAAAAAAGGACTATCTGAAAGTCTTTGCAGGAGCATGATTTTCAGTTACTGGATTTGGCTAATGACCTAGAAAAATATATATATATTGCTAAGTTATTAATAGAGAAAAAGTTTTCAGACTGTTGCAGTTATATGTGTTTGCTCTCAGTGAAACATCTAGCTCTGAGAGCTGAATCATATGATTCTATGAAAGAAATGGGATGACTCCTTTAACTCACTGACACACTCTCTCTACCGCATATCCATTTGTCACAAGTACAGTCATTATATTAATGTTTACTTAATGTGGGGCTTTTTTAAACTCTACATTAAAGGATTAATAAAGCTTGTTTAGACTGGTTAGCAAAGCCAGAATTACATTACTCAAGTATTTTACAAAAAATGAGGAAGCAGTCACTGATGTCATGGTTTCCACAGTGTCCCATGGTGGAGAAACAGATTTGAGGAGAACTCTTTGAGTAAGTTAATGCGATGTATGAAACTGCCTAAATTAATATAGGTAATACATAGCTTATGAGCTAGTATCTGATGTTTATTAGAGGTCTTGTGCAGAGATACAGAAGTATGCTGTTCCTTCAAATAAAATTTGGTTTCAAAAACTTGCCAGTGTCGTGGTTACCAGAACACTAGCTATCCCGCTGAAATGCTTAAGAAAGCTATGTATTCTCATTGCAACATATAACGTAGTACAAGCTTTCAAATAAAAATATTCTCTAAAATATAAACAATGTCTGAAGTTAAAATTGTAGTTTTCAAATTTATGTGTGGAATTCCACTATAGAGAGCTTGTCAGTCCTGGGCAGCACTCCTCTGGGTTTTACCAGCAGGATATGAATCTGACTTTCCTACATTGTTGATCAGCTTGAGGTCTATTTTTTTCTCTTATAGTAATTTAGCTGTGATAAAATCTATTAATTTGGTGTTCAGGACACAGGTGCACAAACATGCTACTGGTGTAGCCTGCAGTGAACGTAAAACAGCTTACTCTTAGGAACCTGCAGGTGAGTTTGCCTTGAAGCAGTACATCCATGAAGTAGGAACATAATGATACTTAAACAAAATTCACCATGGCTACAGTTTTGGCAGCTAAAATATTATACAAGTGCTGTTTGGAATGAAAGCTTTCAGGTGTTGGCTGCATTAGAACCACTCTGCTCCATGGTAATTTCCTTGTTTACCCAAACATTTATTGAATATAATAGTCAGGCAGAAACAAACTGTATGATAACCAGAAAAAGTATGGGGAATATACAGTTAACGGTGAGTGTGTAGTGCAGAACCACGAAGCAACAGAAGAAAAGAGCGCGTTTAAAAGCAGTGTTAATGCTGAGCATTCACATTTATGATTAAAAACAAGTTTATCTCATATTTTCTCAGGGTGCTTTTTCTTTTAATATAACCACCTGTTGTAGCAAGGAATAGGACAAGGGCCGAGGTTAAGTAATGACTAGAACAGGAAGGGCATTAAGGATACGTGTATCAGGGAGGTGAAAAAATGACTGCAGAAGTTCTGGGAAAAAAAGAAGTGTGAGGGGGTGGCAGGCATGATCTGCATGTTCTTTAGCATAGTCATATATAACTAGAGAAAGCTTTTTTCACATGTTATGTCCTAGACCTGAAGTTCACTGTATGTGGCCTGCAGACCTCTCGTGGCAAGCTATCTGGCTTTCAGTTAGGAGCCTGAAATTGTGCATTGGTTCTTCAATAATTTTGAGGATTGATGCTAGTCTAAAGGGTTGTGGGACTGTTCTTTTGTGCAGTGATTACAGGGAGACTGAAGAGTGATATCTAAGGCTTTGACAGGGTGTGTTTCATGTGTGTGTGTGTGTGTTTGATGTTGTTTGGGGTTTTGGTGCTTTTTTGTTTTTGTTTGTTTTGTGACTGGAGGTCAAAGAATAAGTTTAGGAAATCCACTCTGTCAAAACAGAAAGAAACCTTCTGGAAAAAATCAAGAAACCTACTGAGTTTTGTGGGGTTTTGTATTTTTTTTTCAGTCTAGTGTTTCATCTTCACATGCATGAAGAAGGTACCTGTAATGGCAAATTATATTTTTTAAGCAAAATTTGGATCTGACATCCAGTTCTTATCATCACTAGTTCTGATTACAAGCTCTGTAGGTTTTAGACAAAAGTTCTCCTGACACAACTGATTTGTCTGCATTGCTCATTTATTTTCTCACAGGACACAGTGGTTAAACCACTTTGTTGTTCATATTTTTTACAGTGATGTAGAAATGTTTGCCCTGGGATCTGAGCCATAACCTCATAAGGTGGGAGAGGATTGTATAATAGCACAATGACACGCATTTTAGGACTGCAGGATGTTGGAGTGGTTCCCCACAATAAAGTAAATGGTTTGTTTTTAAATCATTACAACCGCCATATGCCAGTACTCTAGAAATTTCCATCCGTGTGAACATTTTTTTTTCTGGAGAGAAGCAATAGGAGAAAATTCAGTTCATGTATTTCCAGTTATTTTGAAATCTCCCAATTAGAAGTTCTTCAGTTAGCATTCAATCTAAATCAGAAGCTTTTTATTTCCATGTCTGACATAGAGAGAATTAGAAAATTGTTACGTTATATTAGAAATATGTCTGCAACACTGCTTAGAACTTTAATGCTGGAAAATAACTTGTAGTATACACCAGGAAATAAACTTTTTTTCTTCCATTTCATAATTTTTGCCTCATTCCAAGGATATATATGTGTCAATTAGTTCCTGTAGGGAAATCACAATACTGAATTTGTTGTTTTCTTGACAAGACATTTGTATCAGACACATGCTCTCTTAGAATAACAGCAGAAACAATGGAAGCTAAAGTTGGATTAAAGGAGCAACATAGAAAACTTCCTTCTAGGTGAACTGATTCTTTATGTTTGTCATCATTGGGGTGTTGGAAACATTGTTCTGGCTTAAATATTCAAAGGGCTGTAATGGAGCTAAGCAGCTAAATATTTGTGCAAAGAGGAAGAATTTTGGAACTGAGCTTTTTCCACTTTTGAAAACTCCAGCCTCGATAACTATAATTATTTGAAAATGAAAAGTCCAAATACTAAGAATTACAGCATAATTTAGGTTGGAATAGACCTTTGCATACCGTCTAGTCCAACCACCTGCTCAAAGCATGTCTGATCAGAGCAGACTGCTCAAGGCCTTGTCCGGTTGAGTTTTGAGAATCTGCAAGGATGGAGATGCCTGTTCTAGTGCTGGATAATACTTGTTATGAAAAGGTTTTTCCTGATCTCTAACTAGAACCTTCTGTTTTCTAATTTGTATCCACTGTCTCTTGTCCTGTCCCCTCCAGGAAGAATGTGGCTTTCCTCCTATCAAAATAATTAAGGAAGCCTCCTCTTTCTCAGGCTAAACCTGCCCAGTTCTTTCAGCCTATTGTCATGCTTTCTGCTAAGTATTAATAGTGGGATATTCTACTTGAAGTTAAATGTCAGGGGTATGCAACCTCTTACATTCCACTTCAGAATTTTCTGTGAGAGATGCTGTGCTTCAGATGATTAGATCTGTATATTCTTTCATTCCTATATTGGCACTAAGACAGTATTTTTTACATGCAATAGCATAAAGTATGCTGCCTCTGTCTGGGAGTAGCTATTTTCTTTTGTCACAAAAGTTAATGTTTTGTACCAGTCTTCTGGTAAACTTCTGCTTCTTAACAGATCCATTCACATACACATTGAAAGTCATGTGAAAAGTTATTATCAAAATGAAAAAATTCCAAAGAAAGGTAAAATCATTTAAAATCAATAGGTCTCCTTGCAGAGAAGAACTTATTAAATATCCAGTCTTAAATGTAATAAAATAATAAATATAGTGAATGTACCTTGACAGTAAACTGGTTGTTTAAGTATTAATGTAGAACACTTCAAGTAATGATTTATGAATGATGAGTCAGACTTGGAATTCAAAACTTGTTTGACAAAACAGAGCAAACAATATAAAGATTTCGTGTGATTAAATTGCTTATTGCTTAAGCTCAGTTTGTTATTAGTTTTTGTTAAATTAATCCAAAATAAAATCAAATCCAGATTCAAGCCCTGGACCTTCTCTATAATGATCTGAGTACAGTCAATTAGAATCTACATTCTCTAGCCTTGAGACTCATTAAAGTTATACTTTTCCATGAGAAATTCATTCAGTTATGAAGAGATTGAATCAACAACTGGCATTTTTACAGTGAGCTTTGAGCTTTCATTTAAGACATTTAATTTTAGTAAATCTTTGATGATTTTAATATGTCTAGCTATACATAATTCACATACATAATTTACTATGTATCATATCTAACACAGGTCTGGCTAGCCTTTTTGGCTTTTTGTAATACTGGAATTTTACAAAGCTCAAAGTGGGGCTTCATCTACGTTATAAACTGGGAAATGCCATCTTTCCATTTGGGGTCTGCTCCAGATGTGAGAGCCCAGTGACAGTGGCAGCCAGACAACCTCAACTGAAGCAGCTGACACGAAGGCAGCAGTTCACATTGCAAGACCCAAGATCCAGCTGTCTTTTGAAATCTGCTTGCAGAGTGTTATTTCTGTCTGAATGGTTCTTGTGAGCTCTGTGTGTGTGTTTGTAGGTACCTGGGGACCTCCCTTCAGGATAGTTGTATGTTAACAGGGCTTCATGTCACTAACATTTTCCTTTGCAGACACAACCATGTAGTGTATTTTCATGTTCATTGAAATTGCTTAACTAGAGTGGTAATGTTAAGGTAGTATTCAATTTATTTTTACCTGTCTTTTTAAACAATGTATTGCCTAGAAATAAGGAGAACAGGAGAACCTTGTACTCAGTCAGTTGTCCTTGTACAAGCTGAAAGTGCCCCTTGAATTTTCATTTGTGTTTAAACTCATACAAAATGTATCTTCCATATATATAGTAGTCAATAATTCCATATGTATTTTATATTTTGTGATTAATATATATATATATCTTTTGAATCTTGACATTTCCTGTGAAGTTGAAAAAAATCTAAGAAAAGTAAAGAAACTCATTTCAAATTTTGTTAATTCTTTGCTTGACTGTATGCAGTTCGTAATTTTATACATCTTTATTACGTCACCTCTTCTTTCCAAAGACTAATTTATTAACTTTCTAACTTCCTCACAGGAAAGCTTTTTTATTGTTCAGATTTTTCTGAGTAATCTCAGGATTTTTGTCCTGTCTGGTATATCAATTGAAAACAGAGTTGCATATTTAGATTAAATGTTTTTTTTCAGTTAATAATCAATATTCAACTTTCCTACTATTATCACCTTGTTTACCTTTTTTTTTTTAAGCTGACTTCTTTTTTTAAATTCCTTAAGTACATCCAACTGATGTTTTCATTGTTTTTTTCTCCAAATTGGAGTTTCAATCTTAATCCCAAGATTCTTTAACAAGGAATTGGCTTCTTTGTACACACATCTACAGCACCAGGTTTAGTAGGTAAAAGTCAGATGAGACAGTTAATTGCAAAACTAACTTTGCCTCACAGTGAACTAGTTTGAATGTGTTTCCTATTCGTATAGTAATACCTACTAATGTTTTGTGTGAATTTTTTTTTACATGTATGGATTTTGGATATACAGAATAGCCTAAATAGCCTATGGTCTCTTTAGTCTCTATGACTACGTTAGGCTGAAATTCTTCTGTTTCTTGCATAGACTCAGAACCGTATGAAGCTGATGGCTGACAACTATGAGGATGACCACCTCAAATCCTCATCCCATTCCAACCAAACCAACCACAAGCCCTCCCCAGACCAGGTAAAGTGTCTCTGTTTTTCTCTTGACAAGTAATTTTACTATGGTGGCTGATTATTTTGAGTCATATGTAATTTTCCCCAACATGCTTGCAGTACCTTGGAACAAAAATAGCATTCCACAGTGCAGTTATAAAACAGAAACTGATGTTGCTGTTGTGCAGGCTTCCTTGAAAACTCCCAAAATGTGAACAAACAGTTCCTGGTACCAAGCTGTTATTAAGTGGGTGGAGAAGAGGGGGCAGACAATGAAAGAGAAGAAAGAAATGCTACTGTCTTAAAATGCAAGACTGGAGTCCTGTGTAGCATATTCAGATTTTAGTAACTCAGGTTTGCTGCTTGAATGTGTGGAGTGTCCAGGACTGTTTCTTGTCTTCAGTAGCAGGAAGTCATGCTCCAGGATCAGTTTTCTGATCTATGCATTGCATATGAGCAGTTCCCTTCATTTCCCATGAGGAAATCCTGGCCTCTGTGCCAAATGAGCACAGACTGCTCCCTCACAAACTCAATGGGCCATGAACTGAAGGAAAATCAATTTACCATCTCCAAGGCAGTGAGGAGCCTCTTGTGTCATTTACAAAGCACAGCCGTGTGTTTGATAACTATCAGAAAGATTACCTATCCCTTGGGTAGCACAGAGAATGCCAACGTAATTGCATATCCCATGTTGTAATCTCATCCATTCCAATTTAATTAAAATATTAGCGATCATTAATCACTGCCTTGACAAAATGAAGGAATGTTTGGCACTCCTCTTTGCCCTCTGGCTGAGCTAGAAATTGTTGAGATCTGAAGGAAGGCATCTCATTCTAGACCTTTAAGCACCAACCTTGTGAAATACAGAAATTGAGTGAGGTACTCAGTTATGAGGAAAATGGAGGGATGAAAAATATATATATATATTCACCTTGAAAAAAACAAATAATTAAATATTTCTCTTTATGTCTGTATCAGAAAATAGTAAGGGGTGCAAAGGAAAGCAGAAAAATTC
Organism: Cygnus olor; assembly: GCF_009769625.2. Lineage (NCBI taxonomy): Eukaryota > Metazoa > Chordata > Aves > Anseriformes > Anatidae > Cygnus > Cygnus olor. Next base: position 65,319,894 of record NC_049169.1, read on the forward strand.
TCTTTTTCAAAGCAACTTCCTTCTGCATCTTGTTTTAATACCCTCCTCTAAATGATAAAGAAAGAACTACAAATTGAGTGTCTTTAAATTTCCTGAAATGTTTTTGGAAAATGTTGGTTTTAGCTCCTTCAGGAAAGTGCAATTGTTAAGGCTACAAATTAAATTGCTTTCCTAACTTTGTTTTAGATGAAATATTAGAATATCTGTTGTTTCTGCATTGCAAGTGTGGAGTGAAATGAAGCCATTTCCACGGTGTAACTGTAGTACATGCTTGCAAGTGAATGCAGTGTAGCATTAACAGATTAAATGAAAAGATTAAATATTTAAGGAAGTTCTTGCAAAGGCCTCAAAGAGAGGGCAGCAGGGAGGAGAGGGCAGGAGGAGGGTCCAACTGTACTTTCCCTTTTGCAAAGGGGCATTTTAAAAGTTAGCAAAGCCTACAAGGAAGCAAAGCAAGCTGTACCTCAAAGTCTAACTTCGAATATTGCATAAGGAATTAAGATCACACTTTTTACTACTATTTGTACTTACATATGTGCTTTAAATACTAACCAACTCTTTATTTCATTCCCACGCTGCTCTGGGGCTTTTCTCCCAATGTCACCTCTGCACCACTAGGATGAGGAGGAGGGTATTTGGGCATAACCAGTCAGATGCTCTTAGCTCAGCCATTTTGTTCAGAACGGTGAGAATCAACTTCTCTTGCCATTAGAAAAGTTTCCAACAGTCACTCTGCCATCTTGCTGCTGCGTGCATTATGAAACCAGGGCGTACCCCTTCTCCCTTGCTTGCATAGTCTCTGCATGTGGGTGTTTCTTGTGTGTTTATTTGTCATTTGCGATTTTCTTCTTCTAATAATCATGTCGTTGTTTCATGATGTTGTGGGGAAAACTTTCCCGGGCATGTAATTGAGTTTATATGCAAAGCAAACTCTTAGTGCATATGAGAGAACAGGAAATGTCTCTCATAATTTATCATTAACTTCACAGAGGAAATGTTTTCAGTAAGAATCTTTTTCAAAGTAGTTTGCACTGTAGCCAAATCTATGTATGCTTTTTCGATTCTGGTTGGTAAAAAATTTGCTCAGAGATAATGTTCCTCCTGCAGATAATGTTCCTCCTAAAGGTTTTAAGCATGTTGAGATCTGCTGCTGAGATTGCTGCCATGCAGGCTGACCTAAATACTCACAAATATTTATCAGCTCAGAACAGATGATTCTTGATACTGATTCAGAATATAAATTGTCTGTAAATTTGAAGGCAAAGAGTAACATCCCCTTAAGCTTCCCCTCTTCCTCCCATATCGTCCATTCTCTCAAAAAAATGGGGAAGAAATTGGTAGCTCTTTGTCATTTAAACTGCATTTTGTTTTTCTGTATCTGCCCGCATACTTTCATCTTTTCTGCTGTCAAATTGTCTCTGCAAAAAAAAAAAAAAAAAAAAAAAAAAAACATTTCCAGAACAGAAGGCAGTGCACAGGACAGAGCCATTTTCTAGCAAAGAAGAAAACACGCTTTCTTGTCAAGGAGCCTTCATTCAGAGCTGCAAAGATCAGATATTGATTATAAGGCTACAGTGCATAGAATTAATTTGAGCCTTGTAGTATTAATTTTAAAGCAAAATAGATTTATTTAAGTAGTTACAGTATTTTAAAGGATTGAGATGTGATGATAATAGTTCAAAAATTTATATGGAACTTTTTCATGTATTTTTTAAGAAAAAATATTCCACTTGAGTTTCTTTGTAGCTTTTCTCAGAATTTGATTTTTCCATATCAATTATTTGTAAGAAAACTCTTCTGAAAAATTCTGTGGAAATTATTACTTTATATCAGATTTGTAAAAAATAAAAAGAAAAAAGAAAGAAAGAACAAGTTACTCTCATCTCTTCACACTTGCTCAATTAACTGCAGGGTTATATGTCTGTCTGACTATAGATCAGATATGTCTTTTCAAGTCAACCATCTGAAAATTTAATCCAACTGTGGCATTGTCAAACTTGAATTTCATGCCTTGGGGTTTGAACTGAGAAAATCTCTTAGTGAAAAAACTATGCTTCATTAATTTAGTCTCATTGTTGATTTTGCGTTCTTTTTGAATCACTGCTCTTGCAATGGTTATGTGTTAGTATATGATGCTAAAGGTTTTAGAGAGAATGCTTGTAAAGTTTTGCTGAGGCATGGCGATTAAACAAGAATGATCAGGTAAGTAAATGATGAAAAGGAAGAAGACACTTGCTGTGAAGGTAGGGATTATTCTGATTTTCATTCCAGAGCAAAAATGAAGATTATATAACGAACACTGATAGAAAGATCTTTCTCTTTTCTTCTCCCATCTACTGATTCATCTATGAACGTAACTGTGCTAAGAGAATGACTTCTTAGTTTACTGAGTAGGTGCTCCGCATACCTATTAAATACAGTATATGCTTCTACTTTGTACTTGAGGCATTTTCCTTAGCTTCAATGCTATGACAGCAGAGCAAGGAAAGCATGTTACAGAATATCCTAGTGAAAATAATGAGGCAGCCAGCATCCTCACCTAACAGGCATCTCATCTGAGAAACACGTCAGTCTCAAGTCTGTCTGGCATACATCAACGGAGAAAAGCATAGTTGATTGATGCCTCCCAATCCTGTTATTCCTAACAAAGTATATGTTTTTATCATGATATTCCACGTACATTCAAATAAAAACTCCAGCTCCTTCCCTTTGTAAAAAAAAGATTTTAAGCCATGAAGTACTTAATCTGCATGTGTTAAATGAAATGGATATGTTACAATGACTTTCAAAAAGTGTCTAATAGCGTAGGACTTGGAGATAATTTTATTTTTGTAAGATTCCTTTAGGTCTGAAGATACAATCTTCTCTGGTCAATACTGAAGATAATGGAATCCACCAAAATATGTACAGTAACAAACTACATTATTTTTATATATATATATATATATATATATATATATATATATATATTACAAAAGGCCTTTTCCCTTCCAAATTCTGGAATTGACTGAAAATGTTAATGCTAAAAATGACAGCACTGTCAGATACAGCTCCACTGAAATGCAGTACTACTTCTAAACATATGTGCCCTACCTGTAGTTTCATAGAATGGTAATTTACAGTTCAGTGTAAATACCAGCCTTTTTCTATAGGACAGATTCTCTCATTTCCTTGCTGTCTGAATTTCTCATGACTCCTTTTATTCCCCAGATGGAGCTCTATGCTTCTCTATATCCAAGCATATTTGAATGTGCTTTCTCATGAGGGTGCCCCTGTGTCTTTCTCAAATACTAAAATGGTCTGGCCAATGGCTTAATCAGTTATTACTTTTATCAAAATTAATAGGAATTTAAACTTTATGGTATCTAATACATATTAACGATATGTATGTATGCACGTGTATATTCTTGTAAACATGTGCCATGTATATGCTATATGTGGGAAAGAAGCAGCAGAGCTTCCATACGTAAATTTCTCAAGCTGCTCAACTCATCTAATTTTCTTGTTAAGTACAGCCATGCTATCTACTATGTGAGAAAGTGTGAGCAGGGTTCAGAAATCTGCTTGTGTTACCTCTGCACATCAAAAAGGAGAACTGATTTTGTTCAATGGCTGTTGTGGATATAGGGTAACATAAAAGCTGTCAGAAGAGTGAAAGGCAATCAGAATGAAGGACACGTGGAAAAGCAAGGATAAGTTAAAAGTGCTAAGAGTAAGAATACAGAAAGAGCAAAAGTGAAACTCTGAGAACTGAGACATTTATCCCAGTTTATAATTTATACATACTATGTCTGTGTTTTTGAGCGTGCATGCCGTTATATAGCATTCCTCTTCCCATATTCCATGGCTCTGGCTTGCAGTAGGAGTTGGAACCCAAGAGATGCCATCACCATACAATTTTGGAACTCATTCTGTGGAAGCATTTTCTAATAATGATTGCCAAAAAAATCTGAAGTCACGGATATGCCTGCTAAGGAGCAGAACATTTGGCTTTGCTGTGCTTGAATTCCAGGAACAAAATCTGAAAATTAATTTTATGCTTATTAAAGTAACAGCGGAATAGCCAAAGAGCTAGCATTGAACTAGAGCACATAAAATTTTTCAAGATGATGAAAATATTAGAACATTACTATTACTGTAAAAAAAAAAAAAAAAACAACTTTGCAAGACAAAAGACCTCTTTTTGTGACGTTTTTCTAATACTTGAGTTTCACAAATTTTAACGCAGAAACAGTCAGTACTGTTAGTTGACTCCTGAAGACATTAGCATAATTTAACACATCTTTTTAAGATTTCAGAGTTAATGTCTGTGGTGGAAAGAAGATGGTGACATAACAGGAAAATATTTAAATTGTTTTTGAGAACTGAAAAACAGTCAACTAAAGTAAATTTCATAGATTTCTTGTCAAAAAGTGTAAATTATAATGGCGACATCAATCGATTACGTGTGTATTGCGTAGGAAAGGCTATATTTTTAATTTTGTAATTGGCTTTGCTTAAGGTTTTCCTGTAGACAAGAGTCATCCAAACTTAAGAACTGAAATTTAAAAAAAAAAAATTCATCAATATGTTTAATGGGCTCCCCAGTAGAAGAGGGACATGGAACTACTGGAGCAAGTCCAGAGGAGGGCTGCTAAGATGGTTAGAGGACTGGAGCACCTGTTATACAAGGACAGGCTGAGAGAACTGGGCCTGTTCAGCCTGGAAAAGAGAAGACTGAGGGGAGACCTCATTAATGTGTATAAATATCTGAGGGGGGTATGTCAAGAGGATGGAGCCAGTCTCTTTTCAGTTGTGCCCAGCAACAGGACGAGAGGCAACGGGCACAAACTGAAGCACAGGAGGTTCCAGCTGAATATGAGAAGGCACTTCCCTACTGTGAGGGTGACAGCACCGGAACAGATTGCCCAGAGAGGTTGTGGAGTCTCCTTCTCTGGAGATATTCAAAACCAGCCTGGATGCCATCCTGCGCAATGTGCTCTAGGTGATCCTGCTCAGCAGGGGGGTTGGACTAGATGATCATCAGAGGTCCCTTCCAACCTTGGCCATTCTGCGGTTCTGTGAAATGAATTGTTTGATTTCTTTAAAGTATAGTTTCTCGTCATTAGATTATATTATTCTAAAGGACATCTCTTGTGAATAAATTGTTTCCAAAAACAGTCTTATACTAAATAGACATTTGTGACTATTCAAGGGTAATGTAGCTTGAATGACCTTTCTGTGTTCCAGCTGTTAGGATAAAGGTATTAAAAAGTCTTGAAGTAAAAACAATAGAAACAGTTATACTCCCAGAGAAGTTGATACAAGCAGATGTAGACAAAAAAACAACTCAGTGCTCAAGCTTGTAAGCCATGTTTCTGGTGTCTGCAGAGCAATTTTCTCTCACCCTTAGGAATGCCCCAGATGAACATTCATGATTTCCTTTTTCTTTCCTTTTGAGGGGGTATTTATTTATTTTCATCTGACAGCTGAAAGGAAATGCATAAGCATGGGCACCTAGTCAGTCAGCACACCTAGCTATTCAAACAGATTTAGAGGGTGGTGGCAGAAGTAGGAGACAGATGACAGTAGTCTGAAGAGCTGTGGCTACTATGACGGTAGAGTAAGAGGGACAGAAGTAATGATATTGAGGGAGATAGGATATGACATCTCAGGACTTAATGCAACCCTTACCACAGTTGCCAAACCCCATGAACTTCTCATTGAGAACACTGCAGAAGAAGAAGTGCCTGTACTTGGGAAGCTTGAGAAGAATACTCATTTTTTTCATGCACTCTTTGGTGCTTGAATAAATATACTGATTTCCTTCAGCAAAGGATATATCTTATTCATGATGAGATCCATTTTCAGATGATCACATGGACATTCATTCACTGCATAAATGTGATCTTTCTCTCAACATGAGGCACATTTTATGCTTGCAGCATATAGAGGGCTGCTCATCCTACTGTCACAATTCTTTTAGGTTCTCAGTATTGTCACTTACTACACTGTGACCTAATAAGCTTCTCTGCGGATGCTTTTTAAATAAATTTATTTTCAGTATGGTTTTTTAGTTGTTAGATCATGCAGAATGGTCAAAAACATCAAACTTTCATGCCTGACTCATATTACTATATACTTTACTGGACACGGTACTAGACCACGATTCAGAAGATAAATTCTTTCCTGGCATTGTCTCCCACCACTCGCTTGTTCTCTTTCTCTCTGTCTCAAATTCTGTAATCGTAAAATGAGCTGAAGTTTTTTGAAGTGTAAGTTCTGCTTGGGAAAAGTGCTACACAAGTGCTAGGTAATATTATTACACAATGTCCTAAAACCGTGTTGTTACAGTGGTATAATGGTGATTCTGATACCTCATTTGAATTTGTTCCCAAAATTGTGTTAGATTTGTGTTCAACTTGATTTATTAATAATTTTATTTTTCTTTCCAAGATCCTATTCCTTCACAAAAAAATGGAAAATAACCCATGTGTTAAATATTTCAAGGAGCTGCTATTCCAGCATACTGAACAAAACTCTTTAGACAGCTCTCTTCCTTTTCATTGTCATCTTTTGTTTTCCGAAGGGTTATTTCTTCCTCCATAAAAATCTACAAATTAATTGTGTGGTGTATCTGTATAATATCTGTTATAGTTCTTTCATATGTGTAAAATCACTGTGAAAAAATGTGCCTTGCCTTAGAGACATTCACTGTGCAAAATTTGAGGGCGGCTACATGAAATAATCTTACTTTATTTAAACGTTATCGCTTGGCCTGACTGAGAGATAAGATGCCAGATTTGTTTTGTCATACTGTAACAGTCAGGACTCCTCACTCCCACTTTCCAGATGGGCTAAACTTGTAGCAGTAAGAACCCTGGTGCAATGCACTCCAATAAGATGATGTAACTAATTAATCCTTACAAGGGTAGCACTTTGAATACAGTTGTCCTGGTTAATCACAGGACCTGCCTTCCATCCCTGCTTTTCTGGAGCCCTGTTTATGTAGGCGTCTTTGTTAATTACGAAACTGAAAGACTTCTCTGCCATCAAGCTCAGGCAAGGAGGCACGAGGAGGGTGCATGGACTGACAGCTGTTCACTCAAGAAGTACAGTTCAAAATCAAAATGTTTGATTTACCTATCAAACAGTTATCTATTCTTTTCAAGCCTTTTCAAGCATTTTGACTGTAATGACTGAATAATGGAAAGCCTTTTGCAGTGACTTTCTTATTTCAGTGTAAGTAACAATACCATTTCGTTGGAGTGACCAACTTAAGAGATAGTGATATCAACCTTAGTATTTTGTTATATGATTAATGTTCTGTCATCCCAGTTTGGAAACCATTCCTTTCCACCTTCTCTCTTATTCTGTTCCTGTACTGGCATGCAGTCTTTTAGCCAGTAAATAGAGTATTGTTAGACTGGGATGGGCCAGCCTGAGAAGAATGCTATCTTTAAAAAGGCATTAAGTTCTGCTCCCAGTCCTTTCCCTGTTTCTGGGAACAGTTCTTGGTTTTTTTAGCTATACTATTTTGCTATCTTAATAACTATTTTATATTGGAAGAATATATTCTCTGTCCAAGAATGTTTTATCTACCAGCACAAAAGAACTGATCTTGATACACTGTTAGTCTTCTTTCTGATCCCAGAAAGATAAGACTAAGATTTCCAGATGGAATTTTGTAATCTGCAGTTCTGGGATGAATTAAGCACTCACAACAGAGGTGTAACTGGATTGTATCACTGTCTTCCTATTATTCTTACAGATCAAAGAAGAACACAAGTAGATACTTATATTCTAAAACATTCAAAACAGATGGCTGGTTTCTTTTTGTAGTGATTTGAGCTTTTCAGCAAAACAATTGCAAAGAGGCTATCATTCATATCTACCAAATCAGATTATTCCAGGTCTGTGTCTTATTTTCTTTTCTGATTTACAGCTCAATATGTTCTTCTACTCACAGCTTGTTCTTTGTAGCAAGTAAGAATTCTATACTCAAACATTTTTATTTGTTTCTGGCCACTTCCAGGAGAGCGTTGTCACTTACAGACTTTTTTGATAGTCTGTACTATCTCCCAATTACTTAGTCATTTAGATTTCTTATAGCCTTCATCCACATGCCGGTGTGCAACCATGGAGGAAGCTTCTGCGCACTGTGAGTATGCTGTTGGTAGCATAAAGGAGAGTGAAGTTGAGCTCTGGCACTCATAGACAGGACAGAGACAGAAGTGGAGTAGCTGCAGCCAGCCGGGGTGTGCCAATGCTTTTTAGTTGTAAGTTAGGAGAAAAGAAATGGGAGAGGATGAACAGCATTAGAGTAGACAAAGAATCAAGCCCAAACCTGCTTTCCAATTTATTAACTATGGAAACAATCTTGAGAGAAATATGACTAAAATAAAAACTGATAAGGGCGTGTAGCCAATCTAGACGCTGTATTTTCCTGGCTGGTGAAGTTTGTAATTACTGACAGAGATGCCAGGTTCCAACTCATAGTAGTCTCACCACAGGCAATCCAACTACATCTGTTAGCTTAATACAACTTATAGAGAAGAATTTATAGAGATATTTATGTGTGTGTATTTATATTTATTAATAGAAATTTGCATTTGAATGGAGAGCAAAGAATTCCACAAAGAAATCCTGACGACAGACAAACCAGGAAGACTGTGGCTTCATGTGGCTTTGCTTTGAAAGTGTCATGTAGCAGGTATAGAGCTGAAACAACTGAATGAAGACTCAGTGTTAGAGAGGGACGAGACGAAGATTCATATCACCCGTGAACAGGGAGGTTATAGTTCATCTGAACAGGAAGAGCACTGATTGTGTTCTCTGGTAGACTACTTAAGAAATGCCTTCTGTTTTCCATTAACAATGTATCAGACAGCAGGGAGACGAAAGAATGCAGTCCCTGATACATAAGCATTCACATGGACAGATTCTCCCAGTATATATGATAAAATTTTCGGCTTTCAAACAAAAGCATTGTAGCTGCTGTTTCCTTTTATCTCTTCTAATAGGAAGAAGCAATAGACAAGCTACAGCATAGCAAGGAATATACGTGCTTTCATGTTCACTCTTATTAAAAGAATGAGTGCTAGAAAATTTTAACAGATTAAAAATATAAGCAGATTGTTGTTACTTATTCTCAAGTTACAATATTCTTGTGATGAAGGAATCTGAATAAAGTGTATTCTGTGAAATCAAAACTTTCACTTCCTTAATTGCATCTTCAGAAGTTTGATCAAGAGGATGCTTTTTTAAGTCCACAGTGTCATTGTACAAGCTGTGAGCACTTTGCTTGTTGAACCATTTTCATTTGCTACAGGAATACTTTTTTTTTTCTTGATGATATCCTAATTTTCAGTATCCCAAGTTTGACTACCCAGTTTCACAGCTTTCTGTAATTGATTTTATTATTGAAAATTTTAACCTGATAACTATCACAACTTATAGGAATGACATTCTCAAATTAAGTGGATATTGACATATTAAAAAGCAGTGGAAGATGTTAGATTCTCTGTAGACCTTACTCTACTTAGTTCCACCTGTTTTTAGGAGAGTTAAGTTGATGAGTTGATAGATTCCCAAGAGATTTTGAAAACAAAAGAAAACTTAGACAAATAAATACAACATTTGAGTTGCATGTTCTGATCTCATCTTGCAATTAAGTCACAAATTTCTCTCCTTTGACTCAACTAGGAAAGAGACATACGGACTGTTACAGAAGAAAAAGATGCCATGTGTGCATAGCGCAATTAGTTATATTTAGTAGGTGAGGATTTCGGTGAATGCTCTTGCTTTTGAAAGCAAGGGACTGATGAAACAGGTAAAATTCAAGCTGGAGTCGCCGTATGTAGGGAAACCCTTCAGCTCTGCTGAAGTACCCCATTGCTGAACTTTAGTATTTCCCAATGTGCCAATTATAAGCTTCACACAGTCCTGCCAGTGTATTTCAGTTCTGATCTGTAGTAGTCCCTGCTATTCCGCACATGGTTCCCCACAAAATTTTGCTCCATGGCCCATGTAAGCAAAAGTTGCCAGTGTCATGTAAAAGCACTTCTGGATTTGTTATGTAGAAAAATATTTTTGAACTATTTTTTCAGTGCTTTAGGAATCCTACCAACCCACTGCAATTATTTGATTCACCTACATTATGGCAAAAAGATTTTACTTAAATGAGAGAACTTACCAAAAAACTACTTTCCCTGTTTTGTGCTTTTTCTATTCTTCTGGTCTGGATTTTTCCCAAGATGAAGAGAGTGAACTCTGGAAATCATTAATCCATGGGATTTGTTCATGGTGTATAAAAATTTCAAAAAGAATTTGCTTTATAAAAATGACTTCCTAATTGATGCTGTCAGAAATGAACTGAGTAAGACAGCTCTGTCAAAATAGCCAGAATCTCTTTCACCTCCTCACGCATGTTGTTTTGTTTTGTTTTATGAGGAGAAAATGATGAAGGTTAGATTTAAATCCATTTTTGTCTCTAAAACAAATCTAAAGAAAACTGAGCCTGTCCTTGAGCCTTTGTATTGTGGTCTCTTGAAGAAACCAAGTATCTCTGTACAGCAGTGAACTGAGCTGAACTGAACTGAGGTCAGGCAGAGTCTTTTTGAGAACTTTCTTCTGTTTCCATTTAAAATAATGAAGGGAAGACATCAGTGATAAATTGTTCTGAATTTGGGAAAGCTTTGCACTTTCTGAGCCAAATTCATGCCTCATAAAACTCCACTGCATTCAATGGTTGCACGATGATCATAGTTGAACCCTTGCATTTGTTGCCAAACAAATACAAATGGTTTGAGCAGGGAAAAGGCATAATTCAATTTGCCATGCAAATTCTTCCAGACTGTATCATTCTGTTTCTTAGTTTATTTCCACATCTCACAATACAAGAAATTTTGCTATATTGGCAAAATTTTCTTTTATGATGATATCTGTAACAAAACCCAGATACAGGAAACTTTTTTTCTTTAGGCATCTGAGAGCCCACTATGATCCGTTCCATCTTTTTTTAGATTTTTCAGGTCCTCCTTGGAATAATTTCTTTTCAACAAATCAAGTCTCTATTTACTGAGACTTCAAGCCCATCTTCTGTGTAATGGTAGTTTGGGAAGCAAGCTTTGTTGGGCAGCATCTGTAAGCAACAAAGTCTGAAAACTGGAGCTGAAAATAATTTGCTGTGCTTGCATGATAAATGTGCTAGATAAGAGATAAAGGGCTACCTGATTTAACTTGATTCTTTTCGAAGCCTATTTACTATATCCAGTCTGAAGTTTTGAAGGTGTCATCATTGTCATTGGTTTTGTGCCTTTGCAGAATCTACAAAGTACAGTCAAGGTCCACAGACCAGGCTAGCAAGCTAGAGCATTTCTCAAACCAGTTAGTTCCTTGGAAACTTCCTGATTCCTTCTGTGCACACTTCTTTCAAACACTTTTGCAAATCTAGTTATATTTTGACCTCACTTTATTTACTTTGACCCTGAGATTATTTATCAGTTCCATTTTGTTTTCTTCATTTTCTTCTTGATATAGCTGTTCCTCAGAGATTCTCTCAAATATTTATCGGTAAGTGGAGAAAAGTTTACTGAATTATTTGGTTGCAAAATGAAGACCGCATATCTGCATTACTCTGCCTTGTTGCGTTCTGTAGTGAATACAAACGCATGCAACGTTATGTTGCAAGCAGCATAGGCAAGCTAATGACAGCAGTCGTGCTGATGCCAAGTGTATGCATAGCACTCTGTATTAGCACTGCTGTGTCAAGATGTTACTTTCTTCTTTTTTGTTTGCCCAGAGGATTCAGAGGTATGTTTCTGTAAGAAAAAAGATTACGGCTGTTGATCCATATGCATGATTCTGAGGGGTAAGGAGGTTCTGTAGGCAACTAACCTTTTCTAGATCAACTGATGCAAATGGAAAAACAGACTGGACACATAAAAGACTTCCTTCCACTCCAAATGGGGAGCTGCAGATTTATTGCAAAGTAGAAATTTAAAACATATTCTCTGAAATTAACTAACTAAAGTTAATTAGTTAGTTCTGGCAAAGAAAAGTGGTTGCTTCCTTTGGAGAAGAAGGGAATTCTAGCAGGGAGAAAGGTGACTGGGTCATTAGTCCTTTTGCCTGGAGAACCAGTAATTTAAAGCCGGTGGTTGTGGTGACTGAGTCCTATTACATGTTGATTAAAACCATACTTTACTCGGCAGACATTTATGGATAGTCAATATCGCATTTGTCTCAGTTCGACACTGCTGCACTTATACCACCCATTCACTGGCTTTCTTTCTCATATAACTACCTACGTGTTTTTGCATATTTACATTAGACACTGTTCAGACAAACTTTTAGACACAACAGTCTCTGTATCTAAGGTGTATTCATCTTTCACAATAAACGTGACTAAACATTTAGATAAGTCTTTCCAGCCAGATTCAGTTACAAGTACCTTTTCTTATCTATGCAGCGCATATATGAATTTAAATGCAGGCTTTTATCATAAAATCTTTTAAATACAGTTGCTTGTATTTAAGCTGACCGTTGTACAGCAACAGCAGAACTACAGTTGAAGAAGCAGTATTAATTTTATTCTAAAGCATGTTTTTGTCATAATGGCTTGCAGAGCTACAAATAGACTCCCATTTGTCATGCTCAAAGGTTTTTTTGTGTGTATGAAATCTCAGAAAAGACTGAGCATGTTGTTACCAAGTTGGGTTTGTTTTGAAACACCTTCCGAAATGTCTGTATCTCTTGGTAGAAGAGATGCTTTGGTTTTGTATCAGAGATTTGTTAGACATTTTGTGTCTCCACTTCAGCATTGTAGTGACTGCTTTTGTTAGTGAAATGAACTTTCATGCATAGCTGGCTATTTGCAGTATTCAGAACTAGGTGATACATTAAGCAGACTTCATTCCATGCTTTGATGAGGATGGTCCAAACGTATCAGTGCGACTAATGAAGATTGGCTGCTTTAGAAGAGATTTCCCGGGCTTGGTCCGTCTACCCCTTGTTTTCTTAGAAAGCTCTACAGCTCTGAGCTGAACATGGGAGCATGATGTGGTTTATGCATCCAGTACCGCCCTGCCTTTCCACTTAGCAAGTGCTCTTACACCCTCTTGAGATAAGGCAGTGGCAGCTCTGCTGCGTGGGAAGCATGGTGCCTTTTGCTAAGTGTCTAATTCAGAGTAGATATGGCAGGAACGCAAATAGAAGGGCATTTCCTACTTGACTGGCAGGGTTTAATGGATCCCAAGTGAGAGAAATGATTGCTCTGTGAACAGCTTTGGGAGCGCTGCTAGTTAAGAACTTTCACACGCCTCATTTGGCCTATTTCCAGAAAGGGAGGAACGTGCTGCTCAAGGTAAGGGGGAAGGGTACAGAAAGAACATCCCCGAGCAATCAGATTCAACTCTTACATTAAAGTCTTCCATCACAACTTGCCAGACAGCTCTGCTTTCTCTTTATCACAAAGAACAGTCAGGAAGGTTGGCAAGTCCAGGTCTTTACAGAGTGAAATTTGCACATCTGATGGATATTTGATAGAATGTGTTACCTGAAAGAGAATACAAGGCACCTACTGTGTTGATTGGTCAGCTTTATTAGACATTGACGACTTATTTTCCACATTTTAATGAAACAGTATTTTTCCAGGGTGTGATCTTCTGTCATTCTTCCCCCTGTGGAGAAACCGAATAGTAAGGAAAGACATCAGTTAAATTAGAAATGTCACAGGGTTTTTTTACACCTGAATAGGCAGTGCGCTTTCAGATCATAATCCGCGTGATCCACATTATAAGAAACTGGGATAGGTAGTGTAAATTCACCAAGCAACCAAAGCTGATGGGTGCAATTGGTTAAAGACCATTGTACTTGGTGATGAAGTGAAGTGTGACTGTGCTGATGTTACTAAAATATCCCTTCCTACTGCCCTATACAAGAGAGCAGTATTCTGGCCTGCTGCAGTTTGCAGTCTTGATACACCAAACCATATTTTTATACATGTACATATCTGTAAACAGATGTCGCCCCAAGGCCACACACAGTGGCAAGGTTTATAACAAGGCACGTGAGCTTACTCTCTCTGCAGGTTTCTTGTCCGTCCCTTCAGCCTGGCTGCCGTTGGCTTGTCTTCGCTGCCGCCACCCTGATGTTCTGATGTTGGCTGTCGAGCGCAGCTGGCTCTCTGTGGGACAAGGAGTTTGACATTAGTTAGCTGCTTAGCCACCGCTCTCAGATCCTCTCACTCTACAGAAATTAATCCATGTAGAACAGTGTTAGAAACAAAATAAGTGAGCCCTGACAGGCTTATTAAAAGGGCTCGAAGCCAGGGTCTTTGTTGAAAGTGGTGCCAGCACCCTGTTTCTGTTGACTCAGAGATTATCTCACTCCTTATTCATTAGCCGGGTCAGAGGTGTCCTACTGAAAAGATATCCCCAGCCTGTTAGCAGAGAGCAGGTGCAGCCCCTGCCTGGGAACACGAAGACAAGTTGCCAGCACTGTAGCAAGGCTTTCCAGCTCTCGTAGCTGGTGCGCATCAGTGCTCTTAGCTTCAACACCTCATTTTACGGAGTGGAGGCACAGTGCCTGGTTCTTCTTTAATTTTTGATCAGCTGCAAACCTTAGAGCCAAAGCTTTGTATACTGCACTTTGGAATATATGCCCATGAATACAAAGAACAATATGAAACAGTTTGGGTGGGGACATAGTGAGGGTTTCCACATATATATTTATCCACTTGAACTCTATTTTTTGGTAAAGCAAATGAAAAATGGCTCTTCTGATAATTTTTGTGGGAACTGGATGATTCCAGGGTTTGCAATGAGCAACTAATTTTAGATTCAGATTAGGTAATGTATAATGAAATAAAATAGTACTCATTAGAGTTCTTTGATTTTATTTTTTTAGTCTGTTGTATAGAATCTGGCTTGCAATAGTAATTGAAAGTCATCACCTTTTCAAAACTGATAGAAGACTTTCTGGTTAAGATACATCTCTCCGGTTTCTACCGTAGAGAGATGTTCATCTTAGAAACCAGCAACTTGACATCATTGGAAATGTCACTCTTTGGAACATGTTTAATGCATACTTATGTAACAGTGAAATGGTTGTTTGTAAAATGAGGTAGAATCTAAATTGCACTTGCTTTTGTTGTTGACAGGTACCTTTTATCCAAAAAAAATATTTTTTTTAAAGAAGGGAGTTGAAATAGCTGACTGAGTGCTGCTGGATAATCAATAGACTTAATCCATTTAACTCATACTGTTTCGTTTTTCACCCCATATCATCATTATTTCATATATCAGTAAGATGGCTGTCATCTGTCTCTGCTCCTGATGTCCTTCATTTCTTTCTGACTCAGTGCTGGATGGTTATGGGACTAAATGATAGGAATACTGTGGGGAGGGAGAGTGTTCAGGTTTCTTTCAGGATAAAGCTGAACAAGTATGTAACCTTGTCCTTGATCTTTTCCTTCATCATTGCTTGTGTCTCAGACAGTTCTTGACTATTTCTGTTCTCTTATTTCAGACAATTCAGCCCCTCTTAGAACTCGATCAGAATCGCAGCAAGTTGAAGTTATACATTGGACATCTGACAGCCCTCTGCCATGACCGTGACCCCCTGATTCTGCGTGGACTCACCCCACCTGCTTCCTACCACCTGGATGATGACCGGACAGCTTGGGAGAAAGAGCTGCAGAAGATGACCCAGGAGCAGGTGAGTTTGTGGTCTGAAGATCTGAACAAAAGCCTGAAATGTTGATGTAGGTCTTAGTGATGCACCACAACAAAAAGTGAAACCATTCCTTAAGTCATGAAAACAGGTAGCAAAGACCCAGCGTTCAGTTGGAGGAAGGAGTCAATGCCTTTTGAAATTATTGCCTTTATTATTTATTGTGGAATTTTATTTGCTTTTTTTCACTGTTTGAGGACATATTTATACACAAGGGAAATCTAACCCACTAACACAAGATACCACTTTTGCCATGTTTTACCTGTTAACAGATTTTAGCTGTACTTTATAACTTAACATAGTCATGGGGATCTTAAATCTTTTTTAAAGGACATTAATCATTTATATTTTAATTGGCACCTTTTTATGAGTCACACACTTTACGTAAATATAAGCAGTGTTGCCATCTGCAATAGTATGTTCTATCAATACTTTTTTTTTCTGTTTTTTTTTTGTATTACTACCTTGCCCAGATACCTGAATTGAGGTTTGGACCCATTGTGCTAAGTGCAACAAACCCATGCACATGTGAACACACACACACATACACACAGAGTGATTTCAGAAATCCAACACTGTATTTCCAGGAGTTTTGGAATACAGAACTGAAAGGGTTTGATAACAGCTTGTCTGATGAAGCCTCTACAGAGGCTGTCAATCTAGCTATAATTCAGCTGCAGAAATAATCTCCCTTTCTCCCAACTCTAGTGATGTCTTGCCTTCCTTAATCCCTTCACTGGCAGTTTTTATCTCTTGTTTTCATACTATAATCCATCATTCTCCACAACCCTTTTTTCTCATTCCTTCCTATTTCAAAACTTTAATTTTTAATTTTACTCCTATATTACAAACACATTAGTTAAATGAATATAAGAAGTTTGTACCAGAAATAAATGTGACTAATTTTGTCCTTTTGACCCTGACTTTGAATTGTAATGCCAGTTCTTTTACTAAATTATTCACTTCTGTGTATACGTATGTGTATATATATATATATATATATACACACCACACCCAGTATGTAGATGAAATAGTGCAAGGCCAATGTAATTAAAAGGGGATTTGCAGGTCAGTGAACACTATCTTGAGTCCAGCCTGAACACTTCAGCTCTGGTTTTCTTCTTCTGTGATGTTTAAGCATGTTTCCTTCAATTCAAGGCTGAATTTTTATTCAAAAGTTTGAGACAGCAGCTCGGAAATTAAATTACAGGAAGCCAACAGGAGCACATCTAACAATTCGGAAAGAAGAGCAGACCTCTAGAGATAAATATGTCCTGTAACAGGACCTAGATGGTACAAGACAGTTGGTCTCTGTCTTTCTACCTGTCTTCATTTCCTTGATTCAACATGTGCTGTGTGCCTCATTCAATATCTACATTTGTCTCTATAGGCTTGGCACATTCCTTTTCCCAGCAGAGCCTGCTATCCCCTATGCACTAAGTCAGCATTTTTTTGTCTCTGGGATTCTGTACTCGCTGATCCAGGATTAAAAGGTTTTCAGTATAATGCATGCCATCCTCATATATTAAAGAGCTACAGCTTCTACTTTATAGATCAAAACATGACACATGATTTTGAATCAGCATGTCTTTCAGATTGAGATGAATCAATGAATATAAAACTGGTATGGGAGGCCATCTCTGACAACAAAAATAAAGGGTGTATGTGGGCAAAGTTTGGATACACCTGAAATTGGCTAGTCTGTTACGATCTAGATCTGTTACGATCTTTGAATATAAGACCGATGTGACTAGGTGATGTCTTCTATTAGGTCTGTTAGGAATTAGACTCAATGACCCTTGTGGGTCCCTTCCAACTTGGGACATTCTATGATTCTATAATCAAGAGGCATAGGTGAAGAAAATGGAAAAGGCTTTCTTTGGCAAGTCCTTCTGAATAAACAGTCTACCCAAAACAGCATCTGTTTTTTTCCAGTTCTGTGTCCTGGTCTAATAAAAGGTTATTTGAACTTTGCTAGTCTACTAGCAACATTTATGGGCTACCCAGTGAAGAAAGCATTCAAATGTATATTGTGAGAAAAGAAATGATCTAAGTTGTCCTTAGATTTTTCTGTCCTCTCCCATTATTGTCTTAATTCTGCATTACTATCCCCTCAGTTGTTTAAAGTTACTATTCCATTTGTGATTGCCATGCATCATTAATATTTGCTAAAATAAAATATAGCAGTCTCTTCTGCTTTCCCATGCTCACTTAGATTGCATTTAACAAGCTTCAGTTGGAAAATACAAACTAATAATATATTTCAATTTACAAAACACATTTTTCATTTATGTCTGTGGAGCTTTTCTGTTTCTAACTGCAGAATTTCCTTTGTGTTTAAAGTATTCCCATGGGAGGGAGGGGTCAGTTCTCCAGATTTGCAGAAGCCCACGACAGAATACCCATTTTGCATCTTTGGAATTTTAATGAGTTTTGTAAATTACTTCAAATCCAGTGCATTAAATTCTCTCCTGTCCCTTCTAATATGATCGTCTGTAGATAATGCTTCACAAGCTTCAGTGGGAAAAAATTAATCCTCTTGAATGTTAAGAAGTGTTACCATGGTTAGGGAGGATACATTTAACTGAAAACCAATGACACTTAAGAGTGATGCCAATGTATCCACTTCTCACCAATTAGATTATATAGTTTCCTTTTTTTCTTTTTTGACAAATAGCTGAGAATTCATTTTCATGCTGTTGCTTTTAGAGATGTGATTTCCCACTCCAGCAACTATTATTGGTGAAGGTTGGTCCTGCTGTTTTCCAATAGTCAATACTCTTTAGATTGATGAGTTTCGTAGTCAGTACTCTTTAGATTTTTCATACCTGCTGGGCAGACCTGGGTACAAATAGTAGGCGTTTTCTGTGGCTTCTTTTGGTAGGTAAAACCAGTGTATGAAGTAGATGGAAGCTTTTCACTCTTCTAGCACATATGCAGTGACCCACGGAAACTAACGTACAAGTCATTGTTGGAAGAGCATCTGCCAGCATCAACACCGTAGTTCAAAGGGGATTATGTTGCCACATAAATAATTTTGTGGATTCTCAAAGTTTGATTGATAATTGGTACCTTTCATGTATAATAGTTTCTATATGATACCATTGAGTTCAACTGTATTCCTTAGTGACTTCAATTGATTTTAATCAAAATCTGGGACCAGAATGCTATATAATTGTTTGAATTAACTTTGTTGGCATTTTTTCAAAGACATTTTCTAAAGCTGCATTACTGTAGTAAAATTTTGGTGCACTTTTAATGAAGTCCTGAAGGCAGTATTTTATGAGTATATGGTATCACAAAAACTAATCTAAACTGGGTATATGAGACTAAGTTGTGGGCAGTAGGGAATCTACGGTGCTTCGAACCATGTCGTTAAGTTATTCATGTGGTGGAAAATATTACTCTGAGTCAGTTCTGACCCAATATACCCAAACATTTTAGCCAGCACTGTTGCTGGAACTGTCCTCCTTCGACTAGTTCATGTCCTGTTCAACTTTTCTTATTAAAAAATTGGAGTTACCAGAAGGAAGGATGAATGTTCCAAATCTTGACACTGAGAAATAAAAATTCCATTCATTCATTATAAATAATTGCATTATCCTAGCAATTTCGATTAAATATAATATTTTCTTTCACTTTCCCCTAAACATATCATTATGTTAATATTCTTGGGCTCTGTAGAACTTCGGCTACGTTTCATATTTCAGATGGTTGCCTTGAAGTGAGGGATTTTGTTCCTATATGAAAGGAAATGACATTAAGAACATAATGATATGTTCCACATTTTTATTTATAGTTCAGTTTTTGTTTTTTTTCTTATCTTTACGAAAGGGAAGAATGGAAAAGAAACAGGAACTTGCTGAAAACCATCATTTAAATATGTTGTTGGTGCTGTGCTGCACTGTGGCTGGAAGGCAGCAGTGTGAGAAATTAAAAAGACAACCTAATACAGCAATCAGATAGACAACAGTATTTATTCCGTCAGTAGCTTAACCAGTATAAAAAATGTTTCTCATCACTTCAAATCCAGCTGAAGGTCATTCTGAGAAAAAAAAAAAGAAAAAAAAAAGAAAAAAAAAAAAAACGTTATCAGAAAAGGACCTGTCTGATTAAAATAATTTTCTTACCCCTGCAAGTAGTAGGGGGTGGCATTTTGCTCCCTAGCTCCCAGCCATCAGTGTCTCTTCCCAGCCACATCTGACATGTCCAGGCTTCATTCATCCTGGCTATTTCTGCCCACCCCCAGGCACCATTTTTTCTGCACAATAGGCCTCTTCCTGTTTCCCCAGAGGTGTTTCCAGCACCATTTGTATTGTCATCTGGGCATCAACAGCAGCCTGTAGGAGCTGGGCAGGCTTATTTCCATGAGGTGCTCTCTCGGGGGACACTTGTGATGGAAGGCAGTCTCACACCACTACTAATCCAGTGTTGTACCATAGCTTCGGCCATGAGTTGAGAGAGGGAAGCACTTTTGAAAAATTTCATTGTCGCAGAAGAGCCCTTGTAGTGAAGCAAGATTACCTCCCCTCCCCGTGTACAAGCTTCAGCCAAAGCACAGACTGTCTAGGGATTCCTAGTTACTAATCCTCTCCTGAGAAACTGGGAATTTCTCTTCTCGGCTGCTCAAAATAGAGGAAGGAAAAAGGTAATAATGTGACTTCACTGCATCAGTCAAAACCTGCTGCATCAGCTAACTAGTCATGGCTTAGTTCCAAGGAGCAGCATAATTTACATTGTACGTGACTCACATTTCACTCTCATCAGAGTTAATGTTAAGCTTTTCGTACAGAAGGACACCAGACTGCATATACGTAGCTTTAAAAATCAATTTTAAAATGGCATATATCCCTGCTGAATTTTTCAAGTATTAAACACACATTTTGTTATACAAACAATATTGTAAGTGGGATAAACTTAACTCTAAATTACAAATATCTATTTTATAAACTTCCTGTATACTTCTTTGTTCAGAGTCCCCTTGCGTTCCTACTTCTGTATCATCTATGAGAAATTACTTACTTAGTTTCTGTAAAGAAATTACTCTGTGGTTTTGCATTGAGTAATTCCAAGTTACTACATTACTTCAGAGTTTATCCTGTGTTCCTTCTTGGACTGCTCTTCCATTAGCTTGTTATCTCCCCCACCTGATTTATGTCATTTATTTTTAATTTGTAATCCTATGGGAATGCATAATGTATGTTAAAGTTAAACAGCCCACTTCTGGTCTCAGTTAGAAATTAGAAGTAATAATTGCAACAATTTATATACTGCTTTAAGTGCAAATGTACTTGCTGAGGTTAGCTGGGAAAATAATGGATACGGGAACTCTCTAAAATTATTACAGTAAGTAGCATTTGGAGCCTTTATATTAAATTAATGTTTTGGGTGAGGATAAGAACTTGGAATCAGTGTCATAATTCTTAAACACTGATTGAAATTACAAACACTATCCATAAGTTGATTCTGATATAATAGTGTCCGTTTTTATTTGTGCATGGAATTAGTATAATTAATGTTAATTAAGATATATACTATCAGTCAATAACTCTAATTATTCATACTTGGGAAAGAGATATAAAGAGAAAAACATTGCTTTCAGGATAAGGTCAAGTGTTCGGTGGGGCAAGTGCCTAAAATGTTGTGTGGTCTCATTTCAGGCAGTTCCTACAAGCAGATGGAGTGTCAACCTCTGAGCTATTACCGCATTTGTTTAAGGACAACTCACCTCTCCATGCGTTTTGTTATTAGTAACAGGTTCCGCTACTCTGTGCCTCTCTCAGATGCTGTGGTCCTCAAGGAGTTCTTCTGCAGCCTCCACTGGCATGAGACATCGCTAGGGGTTGTGGTTTGCTTGCGTAGAGGGACAGCTGGGGAGGTCTGTGGGGTGTCCTTCATGAATGAAGGTAATCACACGCAGGAGCAGCTGCGTCCTTGTGTTGCTTGTTGGCCTCACTGGGTTGTACAAAAACAAAATATTCCACAGAATTTTCTTTCTTGGAATATCTGTCAGAAATTTCCGAGCTATCAGGATTCTCCATCACTTCTTAATAAACAAAGTCCTGAACTTCCTCTTAAAAAGAAATAAGTAATGTGAAACGAGTAGGAAGAGCTCAAGCTCTGATCCTAAAATAAATGGAGGCATGTAACTTAATTTCATTTAACAACCTGCTGCTTTATCCTCTCCTCTGTGTTTAGCACTTGGAAGGTACAAAACCATAACTGGACCCTCGACCCTGTCTTCTAACCTTTTAAAAGTTGTAAGTAAGGACTTAAAAGAGGGTTTTTTTTTCAGATTTGTTGTGTAGATAGGTGAGTTTCCCTGTCATGTGATTGCTGCTATCAGTCACTGCCTTGAATAATTCCGCAGAGTCCCAGTGGAGCCCTGCAGCCCCATTCACCAGCAGAGGAGGGAAGGGGCGAGGTGTAGGTACAGAATGAAGCAGGGATTACAGACTAATTGCGGTGCCTAGTCATCTTGTTTCACGAGAGTAAGCTGACATATAAGGTAATGTTTAACAACCGAGACCAGGGGAAGTTGCTGCCTAACTGCTTTTCACCATCCCAGTAAGATGCCAAATTGTGAGTAGTTAGAAATGAGGGCAGTGGGGTTCACCTGTACCAGGTATGTGCAGCACAGTGGCGCCTTGCCCTCACCGGTAGCCCTGTGACACAGGCAAACATTACTCTTTGTTACCTGCAAGGACAGGATTCACAGGCAAACTTTTCCAGCCAAATGCAACATATAACTTACAAATACTTATTTCATTCCTTCTTCCCATTTATTCATTTTGAAATTTCATGAACTACCAAAGAAATAATATTTCTGCTATTTGCAAAGCTTAGAGATGCTCAGAAATGCAGGATAAATCGTGTGTACGAAGTTTTTCAAATGTATGCCTCAGAAGCCCTCAACAAATTTTTAAGGGTGTTTTTCTCAAAATAGGTGGTGAAATCTATTCAAGTGTGTTTAGATATATTTAAAGCATATTTTTAAAGTTTGCATTACTCTAAAAAGGCAAGCCAGAATGCTTATCTTGAAATCTCATTTTAATTTTTAAATGAATATTTTTTTAAATATTTTGATAAAAGATAAAAGAAAACATTTCCGGATAGAGAAAAAAGTATTTAAGGGTCTAAATCAGGAAAAAAAAAAAAACTTTTTGATATACGTTTGAAAAAAATGTTTGGCAGACTGGGATTTCTATATTCCTAACCCATTCTTTGGGCCATTTTATAAGTCTAATAAAGTGGAGAAATAAAGGGCTGTATATAATTGGCTCTCATTACTCCAAACATACATATTTAGACTGGTGTGTTTGGGAAGATGCAAAAACTGTTGACATTTGCCCGAGGTACACTGTAGTTTAACTTATTTTTAACTTATTTTCAGACAAAGCAAAGGCTAAGATAAATCAGTTGAATTTCTTTTTGTTGGTTACTTCTGTTATTTTAAGCTCTAAAACTATTTTTCGGAGTAGCCATAGTCTGATGCAAAATCATCTGAACTTTGGGGAAAATGTGATTAGAGATCCCAACATTATAGCCTTATAGAAGCCCTGCAGTTAATTTGCCTTTGTGCTTCTCTCTACAAGCAATTCCTTTCCTACTTTCAGCTTTAATGTCCATAGCCAGAATTCATCTGCGTGAGATACATTTTTTTTTTTATTTGCCTTTTTTTCATCCGTGTTTGTGCAGAATTACTGAGAGGAAAATAATGCGCTGCAGGGGGAATATCCTCTGTATAAATAAATATAGAAGGTTCTTAGCTTAATGTTGCCTTGCATACATGATAGGGTAAGCAAAGGCCACTGAGGCTCTGCGGAGCAGCCCTGTGGTTCACCTAGTACAAGGGTAGAATCATGGCATCATATTTCTTAACTATGAACTTATTTTCCCTCTGAATGACAATTAATCTTTAAATAACTTCCAGAATATCTTGAACCAGAAAAGTACAAATGCAAGGTAATTTCATGATGAATTTATTTATTTTTTTTTCACTAGTGAAGTTTAACTATAAATGGCAAAGTATTCCTATCATGACTTGCTCTAAACCCAGGAAGGCAACAGTGGTGAAAAGTGTCTGAATCTGTTGCAGGTTATCTGCAAGCTTACATCCCCCTGAGACACAGAAGGTCCCTTCTGTTCTTCTGTCCCTAGATAAAGCATAAATGCTATGAAGCACTTTGGGAGTCCTTGCTTTCCCTTTCTTTCCAAGTCGTCTATTTTTACTTGTCATCAACTAGGCAAATATATCTGGCCTTCTCTTTTTTTGTCATTTCTATGAGGCAACTGTATGAGTCTTATCATATTCAGAGCTGAAAATGCCAACTGAAGAAGACGGTTAACACTTCTTTATTTTCATAGAAAAATGGCATAGCACTGTTTACACTTGCATTCACAAGAAGAAAACCTAGGTTACCAGGAGAAGAGCTGATAGAAATAATTTTAAAGAAATTCTCTAAATTTTGGACGGCCAAACATCTAGGTGAATCAAGTTATACCACGGATGTTCCCCATTAAGAAGCTTGTCTGAATGAGGAGTGACGTATGCTGGTCACAGCTGTTTCTGGGAGGAATGATGTAAACAGAGATGACATAGATGATACAGAAATGCTGTAACCAGCCACACAGTCAATTAAGATGACTTTGTTTAAGTAGAAATCTCATTATTAAACCTACATGGTTCTGAAGCTATCAAACTTGATGCGAGGCTGTCATTGCTATTTATTTCAAAGATGTTGCATCACAGACATCTGCCAGACAGCTGCACAGACTTTCTGTCTATGCTGATTTACAGAGCATTATTGCTTGCCTTCAGCATTCAGAGCAGTCTCCTCTTGATGGCCCAAAACTTACTTTTTGAGAATATTTTCTTCATCTGGTTAAGTTTGTTACTTTTGTTTGATTGCATTTGATTTATTTCAGCTTTGGTGTGGGCTTAAGTTGTTGGGCTTCTCTTGATTTTATAAGAAATATTCGTATTATGCATACTTTCACATAAATGAATTGTGCAGCAAGAAACTGACAAGTCACTGACTTTGCCGTACTCCTTGGCTGAGGACAACAGCCAACAGGATTCTCCCTTGCCCACCAACCTCCTTTCACTTCTGAAGGTTAATATCACCGAGGTACTTTTAAGTTCTGTTGATGTTTTACATTTTTTTGTCCTTTCTTGGAGTCTTACGTGGAAGATTTGGCTGGTGTACCTGGAGGACAGATCTCTGCTCAGAAGGTGGTGGAGCATGGCCCATGGGGAGCCCGGGCTGTGCTTTCCCTGCTAACACTGCCCTCTCCTGGTCCTCCTCTGGTGACTCGAGAGCCCAGAACAGGCTCCTGCAAGGAAACGGATAAAGAAAAGGAGAATGACATCATTTGCTTCTTCTCCCATTGCTCTCTGTCTCCCCTAGCCTCCACGACCTTCTGATGAATGGCACTGAAATTTTTGCTCTGGCCCCAGAAGCCAAGGAAGCCGTGCCTCAGAGTCTCATATTGAAACCAGCCCCATGAATTTCCCAGCAGTAGGTGGTTTGTAGGCTGCTGTTTCTGGGGCCACGTGAGCTACTGGCGTTTCACTAGACTGAGCAACCAGAGACTCGGGACGTAGCTCCTCAGACCACATCTCCTGGCTTCTCACGTGCAGCACTGCTCCTGGCGGGCCGTGCCAGCTCTTTCAATCCTGCTTGCTGAGTGGACCTCCCCTAGACTTAGCCATCCATTGCAGGTTTCCGACTAATAACTCTG
Organism: Cygnus olor; assembly: GCF_009769625.2. NCBI lineage: Eukaryota > Metazoa > Chordata > Aves > Anseriformes > Anatidae > Cygnus > Cygnus olor. The sequence goes on from NC_049169.1 coordinate 65,345,352, forward strand.
CCAGGCTGCTGGAACCAGGCTAATCGCAGAACCACAGCATGCCGTTCCCGAGCCGTGATGGGTTCCTGCTGGATTCCCTCCCTGCTCCCCCGAGAGCCCTCACAGAGCCCTGCGTGCTCCCCTCCCGCTCGTTTCCCCCCTTCCCCGGCTCATGTCATTCTGTGGAGCAGGATCGGGTTGCTTTTGCATTGTGATTCTTGGCACAAGCCCCTCTCAGATTCATATAACTGTTCTGTGAGTACGGCAGCCAGTAGGAACAAGGCACATAAGAGCACATTAAACTAACATTCAGCATGCAAAGCCCAAATAATTTACTATATGCTACCCTGCCTAGTAAAGGGAGTAGTGGAGCTGGACTGCCCTTTTAATTTCCTTTCTCTCACTTTTGTCTATAGAAGTGTATCCTATAGCTTCCCTAAAAAGCATTTGTATTTATTCTATAGTCATTCTTAGGCCATTTGGTTATAGGCAGTATTTCTTCCAGTAACAACATAGCAATCTTTCCTTGATACCACCACTAAGCAGAAATCTATCTGAACAGAATTTTAGCTGTAGAAATGTAACCTTTCCCCCTGCATTGCACTGTTACTGAGGTAAACTGATCTGTTGTCCTGCTGCCTGACCATTGTTCCTTGTTAAAACCTACAACAATCAGTGTTACAGAAGTACAAAATAAGCTGGTGAGCAGGTATCCCTTCACAGATGAGAAATTCCAGTGTGACATTCTTTCCGTGTCACATATGAACACCGTAGAGTTCCAATAAAACTATTAATAACTTAAGAATAAGAAGTGTTAGAGGGCTGAAGGGTAATATTATAAACTCAAAAAATCAAATTTAAAGGAAAGTTCAAAACCTGATAAGCTAATCACTACAGCTGCTCAAAACAACAAAGATCTTTAAATGCAAAAGCTTGCAATGAACTTCAGAGCCCAATCCAAGTATATGTACCTGCTACAAATATTCTTGTCTTATATTTATAGAGAATGAATTAGAAGAAGTAATACCACCGATAAAACAGAGCAGGCTTTTTGCAATATGGTATATGAAAAAGCTGTATACTTGAAAGCTTATCCAATCTGTTTAACAGTATCATCTGGGCTAGTAAGAGACGCTGCTTCTCCTTGTTCTGTTAGACCCTCAGACCATTGTGACTACAGTAATCCCTTAATGCTTGCACAAATTACAGCCTTACTTGGGATTCTTCTGCACAGTTCACAGGCCAGCATGAGCTTTATCAATTGCTGGTCAGATAAACAGGTTACTGAAGGCAGATGTTTCCTGCTCTTTGCTAAGGCTACGGGCCCCTAATTCTGGCAGTGCCATTAGATTCAGAGCTAAAAACTATGTTCACATAAATTCCAGTGTGTTGTGTGGTGTGGTTTGTAACACCATTTGTTGGACAAACAGTTTGTAGATGATACAAAGAGTGAATAAGATAAAGTTTTGAAGTTTCATGTCTCATTCTGAGCCAACTACTCTGAACAAAGAATAATCCAATAGGAAGTTTATAGTTAGTAAACAACAAATATGTATGCTCCAACACAATTCTATATGGTAACCTTATGACTGAGTGAGGAAGCACCGTATCTGAAAGTGATTATTTCCACAGACAAGTTAGAATTCTGGTTGTCACTGCGTGTATTTCATATAGTTATGTAACATTTCTACTGATGTCATATAGGAAGTAATTCCTAAGTAATTGCATCCTGTTATTCATGAATAAAAGTCAAACTATTTAATATACTAGCAAAATACTGTATTTTTTGTGGAATACAGTTGCTTTCAGAAAAAAACATTCTGCAGAGGAAGGTTTTCTAATATTTATCATAAAACAATCTATTTGGGAGTAGGTAAGTCACTTACTTTTCCCGTGTTGACATGGCCTTTACTGGGAAGGTCACAAATCTGGTCCCGCAGACTAGAAAAAGTGACATAAAGAGAGGAGAACTTGCCCAGTGTCTGCAGGCTGATGATGGAGTCACCAAGGGAAGGTATCAATCCTGGAAGTGCCCAGTGTGGAGCACTCTGCTAGCTGCCTTTCTAAAGCTGGCATTTTAGCTTAGAGCTGAGCCTGCTGGGCAGGACTTGTTATACAGTGAACATGTTTAATAGCAGAGAATGATCGTGGCTCTGTGTGTTTCTTGCAGCTTCGTGACGAGTTAGAAAAGGGCGAGAAGGAAAGCGCAGAGCTGCAGGAGTTTGCCAATGCCATCTTACAGCAGATAGCGGATCACTGCCCTGACATCCTGGAGCAAGTCGTCAATGCACTTGAGGAGTCATCATGACCTCGGCCGCTGGCCCCGCTGGAGCAGCACACCAGTGGCCAAGCCCAGTCAGTCCAAGGAGCCATGAGAGGAGTATGAAAGACAGAAAATGGAATAGAAACTTCTGGTGCACCTTTTACAAGGAAAACAAAAGCAAAAAAAAAAAAAAAAAAACAAACTCTAAAAACTACATGCTCTCTAGGTTCTTCCAGTCTGTGATTAATCAATCATGCTTGTGTTCAGCTTCTCACTGCCTTTCTACTTTAGCATCCAATTCCCCACTGACTTTGTTGATGGTATTGTGACTTTTGGATGCAGCTAAGCAGAGCTCTTCCAAGTCTCCTGAGCAAAGAAGAGGGGATCCACTGAATGCAAGCAGCTCTAGTTCTCCATGGGTAGCCTTTGCCTTTCATTCATTTATTGCTTCTTTTTTCTTTTTTTTTTTTTCATAAAAGCTGAAAGCCTCAATTTCATAGTGCTAAAACCTAAACCTGAGTGTGCTCTGTTTATGGCTCACAATTGGCCAGTATCAGCTAGCTAGCTCAGGTCTCACTGCCTGTCTCAATACTTCTTATGTTCTTAAATAACAGAGAGAGGAGAGGAAAGGAAAGTTTCCCTATTTGGTCCTGTTAGTCACTTCATCTAGCAGCTGGGAAACAAGGTAGGCATACTGGTACTTTCTGTTTACTTAACTTTGATTTTTATTGTTCACTGATTTGACTCTGAAATGCTGAGTGGGGCATATTTTCAGATAACTGTTTTCATCTGTTGGCTTCTCGTTTTTTTTTTTTTCAGCTGAAGTTTCTCATCATAGGTCTGTACCTCTTAAGTTCTTATTTTATAGAGAGCTCTCTCCGTTCAAGCAGGTGTGGTCAACAGGTCAGCTCCCAGGTTTAACTTGTATAGTTTGACCATTGCTAATTTTTCAGGCCACAGGTTTGTGAACACTAGCTGCCATCAGGATAGTTTCAGGTATTTTGTACATGAGCAGATTGCATCATTTAGCTTAGAAGTATAATTTTAAAACTAATTTAGGTAAATTGGTAACATAGTTCTTACTATAATTATAATTTAATTTATTTTGGTTTAGCTTAGGTTGACAAGGAATGAGTTTGAATTCAGAGCAATAACCCCTTTTTATAAAGAGGAGCATCTCTGTTGGGGTTGGCACCCCGCTGAGTAGATAGGTATAAAATCATGGCTTTAGCTAAACCAGTGCAATTCTTATATGTATATGAGAGGCCTTACTCTTGCTCTCAGCCATCTTTGACACTCATTCAAGCCCCTGCTGATAGGTAATATGACCTGAAATAGTAGGTCAATTTGTCATTATGGTAGCAAATCAGAATCCTGTTTTATGGGTAGGACTTTCACATTCATTCTTGGACTCTGCATTAAAGGGGAGACATGTTTTCTCTCCTAGTTGCCAGTGGTTGTGTTTCTGAGGGCATCTGCAGGACAGAACCCTTTAACAAGTCCCTGCGTACTCCTTAAAGGAGGTATTCTCCTTGGGCTTTCTCATATTACTTAAGAGAACAAGGGGAGGGGGAAAGGAGACCAAATATCAACACAGCAGTGGATGAGATCTTGGCTTTCTAGTCACCAGCTAATTATGAACCCTCTGACTCCTGTGGCCATTGCTGTAACTCTAACAGATTTTCCAAGTTTTAGAAACATCAGCTGATTATAGCATTCATAATCTCTCTCAGTAAACCTCCCATTCAGAGCCCTCAGTTTAATTCCATGACTTACTTTATTTTGAGCTTAAGCACTAAACTGCTACGCTAAGTAAAATGTTTCAAACCCTTTCAGAAAAACTGCATTTCTTATGTCTTTCAAATCTATGGCACAGCTCCTCTGTAGGTGCTTCACACCATATTTTTATACTTAGAAGTGACTGGTTGATTGCTTCTAATAGAAAGGAGACCAGCAAAAGTTTGAATAAGTGAAGCTGTACCCTGTCTTCTTTTCAACCACTGAAAATTGGGCAAAACTGAAAACTTATATACCTATAGATTATATTGAAATAAATCACACCCAAATTCATTCTGCTGTAATGATTCTAAAGAAGCAATGTATCCATAACCATGGTGTCTGCTGGGAAGAAATATCTAAGTCTCCAAAGAAGAGGTGGTTCATGTCTTTTCCGTGTTTTGAACTGCCAGCGCTTTGCAAATCGGGACATGTAGCTTTAGTTCTCAGTGTAGTAACAGCCTGTGTCCCAAAGCTTTTTTTTTTTTCTCATGGAACAGGAGAGTAATGGGAACCTGAATGTTTGCAAGGGGGAAATACCGGAAGGTATGTAGACAGTGACTGTACATACCACTGAGCCATGCCTCATACCAGAACCACCCCTTTGGTCCTATTATTTGAGTCAGCACGTTTTGATAGGAGCAGTTGTTTTGAAATCTTTCCTCTTGCTTTTTCTTCATCACCCCTAATTACTCACTCCAGGAATTTAATGCTGCCTGTAAAACCATCAGGGCCATCAGCCTAACATCATCACACCACCACCACCACTCCTGACTATCTCATTAACTTATATGGTCAAATCTCCAGCTGCCCTGGTTCCCTGCTGTAAAACAATCCTTCCTCTGTGAGAAGCTGTGGAATTTCCCTTATCGATGGTTCAAATGACTCCTGCTTGTAAACCTCTTACTGAGATGTTCCTTGATAGCGTTTCTGCTGCAGGGAAAGGGGGAGGGGATGGGAGCAAGGGGTGGTCATTTCTGGCTGTTATTTCAATTGCATTTGTTTGCTGCGTTGCCCGTACATCACAGGAAAGCTCCCAATTTCAGTGCTGGTTCTTGTGCATCCTTAACTCAGCTGCCAGCCTGAGGCTCTGTTTCTAGGTTGGAAAGTGCCTCAGCAAAAGGCATGTTGCTGTCGTGACAGCATGTTTAGGACCCATGCATCTGAAACCAGGTGAATCTCACTGTTTACACATCTCCCAGCTTCATCCCTGAAAGGATTTGTCAAGCCTGGCTAGTTTTCACACTGGCCATTTGGTCTTTATCTGCAAGCCACACACCTGCTGTTCTTCCCTTCTGGATTATTGGGCCTTTGTAAGTTTTCTCGTTAACTACTGTTATCTTCTGGGGCTTCTAGACTTACCATCTTAAACATTGATCTTAGACCTCAGTAAAGTGCTTTCAGGGAGAGAGCAGATCTCATTTGGGAACAGACTTGATCCGACTTGATCTCCATTGAACTATTTCAGATAATCTCTCTGATCCTGTGTAGATAGAGATCTTGTCACAGTGAATAGCTTGGGGAACTATGGGATTTGGGAGATGCTGCTGGTCACTGTTGAGCGTGACCAGTGAAAGCTTTTCCTTTTGCTTGTATGGAGTGCCACACTGCTGGCCTTAGGGTAATTAATGGATTTGGTTATTGCAATCCATCAAAAAATTGCATATCAGGCACATGCAGAAGGGCCATATGTGTGCATATACCATGATGTTCATCCAGTTGCCTAACCCTCCACAGCTCCTTTAAAATCTGCTATCCAGGTGTCAGCAGCCAGGGAGATGCAGACAGTTTCCTAGCACAACAGTCCTACACTGCAGCACTTCTGGGAAATTCGGGGGCCCTTCCTGCTTCATGGGCCCCCGTCCAGTTCCCAGTGTGCCTGGGGAAACTTGCTTGTTCTTCTCCTCTTCTGTGAACTTCCGTTTGCTGTGGGAGTTGTGAAAGTCCTGATTGCTTTGATTTTTTTTTTCTTACAAGCTGTCATTTGTAGACAAACAGAGATGTAAGGACTTGAGAAGCTGTCTGTAGAAAATTAAATAGGTAATTTTAGCTGTGTTTGGGCTAAAAAATAACTCAAGCCAGAAGCCCACGTACAGTGTAAAAGCTGACACCCCAACCATGATGTTGATGATATCCATGAGCCCAAGTACATATTTTCCTCTGAATCAAGCCTCATTTAAAACACTAAAAGGACATTATAACACTAGAGTTGCAGTGTGAGAACATTAGCACTATTTGTGATTGGAAGAAGAATTGACTGGAGTGCTCCCAAGTGAAACTCTAAGCTTCTGGTATTCTCTCTCATTTTGACTGCCTTTAACCAGCTATCCCTCTAGAAAATGCCAAACTCTCTCTGGAGTACCCGATTTTTGCCAAGTCCAGGGGATGGAAGGCGAAGGTCATGCGATGCACAAGACTGTTGCAGTTTCCAGTTGCACTGCTGGAATACACCTTCTCTATCAGATTTGCTGGTACTTTGTGGCTCTCAGTATTTTGCACAAGGGAGCATTAATGTCATAAGCTTGTACACATAACCCTGTTTTTTGAACCAAAGGGGCACCTATTTTCATTTGCCCTCTAGTTCCACCCATTCTGCTGCTAATGCTCAATTTGTTGGGAAATTTCTGCAACTGATAAAAGGTTAACAGGGTTGAGTCCCCACTCCTGTACTAATTGCCAATCAATGCCACTGAAGGGCTCTTTACAAAGAATGTGAAGAGCCGTGTGCTGATACCATTGTAAAGCAAAAATTTCACTACATAAAATAACATATGTATTTCTCAATGACACTAATGAAATAAAAAGGGAAATAGTACAATCAAGGCATCTGACATTAAAGGAAGCCTCTACTCAGCTCAACGTCTGCACTGAAACAGGGAATCGGGGAGGAAGCAGAAGGCAATGGATAACTAACACTGCCCCAGTGAAGCTGGTGGGGTGGAAGGGTCAGGCGAAGGGCGGCCTGGGCGGCCACCGCTGGCGAGAGCAGCCCCGCCAATCAGTCTTGTCAGCGCAGTGAGGAAAACGAGTGTCTGGGGGGATTTTTAAGCAAAATAATGTTTTTAATTGGTTTTTTCCACGTATACGGGAGGAACCTTACACATCAGCAAATCCTTCTGAACAAAATGGCTGTGTCCACTGACTATTAAAAAAAAAAAAAGAAAAAGAAAAAGAAAAAGAAAAAGAAAAACTGTTTTGAAACTTTTTAGTGTCAAAAGCATAAACACAGAAATCCTGACTTTTTCCAGTGTGTGTGGTGAGTGCTGTAACCCTGTCATCAGTATCTCTCCTGACTTTTTCAGGGGTGTTTTCTCCTGTTTTGTTTTCTGCTTGTCGATATTGTCTGTGTGGTCCTAAGGCTGGGGCAGTTACCAACAATGTGTGTCTGTTGTCGGATTAAAAAAGATAGTAGTAGAACCGAAAAAGATGTGTTTTAAAAATATATAAAAAATAAATTTCATCAAAAGGAATTCAAGTACAGAAGCAACAAAGCCTTGACTCCTCCTTTCAGGATTGTACGGAAAAGGATTTGTGGGCTTATAATTATAATTAGTGACCTTTTGCAGGCTTTTGAGGTCCAGGAGAGCTTGGCCTCTTCGAAAATGTTACGAACCCTGTATTGTAAATTCCTGCTTTCCCAGTTTTATACTGTACATGCTACACGTGTAATACAGAAATGGGCAGAATGAAGGAGTATTTTGGAAATCAGTCTTTTCTAGTAACAATCTCCTACATCGGGTGACCCTTAAAATATGAACCATTGATGTAAATGGATCAGACACTTTGGCCAAATTTTCACGGTCTTCTGGATTGCACCTGTAAATGCCAGGGACACATGCAAGTGCAGATTGGCTGGAATAGTTACGAGTGGCGTGTAGGCCCATTTTCAGACTTGTATCTCCTTGTGTCCAGTAATAACTTAATATCCACAGCAGTTTACGTTACATTAAAGGACTAGCAGCTGCCTTCTGCTGTGGTTACCTCAGACCTAGAAGGAACAATGTGAGGATAAACTGGCATGTAATGTAAACAAACAAACAAAAAACCAACACAAATTGCTTTGCCTATGATACTAGGTAAAGAACTTCATTAAATTTTTTTTTTTTTTCTTTCAAATTTAATTATCATATGCTATTTGTCCTCACTTTGCACTTCCAGTTTGGATCCTGAAAGTCAAGTAAATTGATTTTGCTTTTAAGTAGATTTTTCTGCCTTGGGTTCTCAATGCTTGTCTGGTTTTATTGCTCAAAACATTATTTTTTCCGTTTGGACTGACAAAAACATTGATCTCTTCATCAGTCATGTGTAGTCTCTTTTATTATGAAATGTGGTTATCATCTAAAATCCAAACTTGAAGCCAAATTTTACAAGTAGGCCTCGTTCCTTTAATCTCCCCCACCTTGCCAGCTGTGCATGGACATGGCCAAGCCTCAGTCCTCATGAAGCGCAGCCACCCCTTGCATTTCATTTGGCAGTGCTTGGGATGTGCCCTATCCTCTGTGCCTGCTCATGGGCAGCTGGCTGCACGTGGTGGCCCTTTCTGAGACGCTTGTTACAGTATATCTGGGGAGGTTTGGGTGGCGAATGCCTTTATCTGCTCAGAGTCTGAAGGAGGATGAATCAAATGGGACCATGAACAGGGGAATAACTCCTGTGCTAGTCTAACATGCCGCTCCAAGCCCACTACAATAGTACATTGCTGTTTCCCTCCAAGACAGTAAATGATGAGGGCCACACACCAGGTTCTGGTTCACAAAGTGTGTGTTTGGGGGGAGACAATCTGGAGGATTGCCCCAAGGACTGAAAAAGCTGTGGGATGCTCCATCCAGTCTGCAGATTTGTGTCCCTCGTTTGCTTTGGAAGAGACGTGTTGCACTTTAGTGGAGGGGGAGACAGGCTTTGGGTATGGGATCTAGTGTACTTGAATTCCTTTTTGAAATAACAGCAGCGGGAGACATTGATGTCCGTGATGCAAGTGTGCACGCTGCCTTCAACTTGTATGTGTTTTATCGCTGGAGTCATGTTACTGACAGGATAATGAAACTGCAAAGAAAATGTGTTATATTCAACTTTGCCTTGATAATATAAACACTTTGTTCATTTTTTCTTCTTTTTTTATTCACAGACTAAGTTCATCAGGAAATTATAAAATTATTTAAAAATTCTGTGCCATGTCTTCATTTCAGTGAATCTCGGTGCATCTTGCTTGGTACCCTCCCTGCACGGCAAGGATCGGTGGGCATGCAAGAGGTCTGGGCAGCTGCGTGGCTGTTCCTCGAGAGCAGGCTCAGGGTCGGATCTGCTGCCCCAGATCTGGGGCAACCCTGCTGGGGGGCTCGGCTCCCCCCTGCACGTGGTGGTGTGGGTGGGCATAGTGGGGCTGCTGCAAGGTAAATGTGAGCAAGCATCAACGTAGGGGTGTCCCAAATACCCTGGGAGCTCATGGGCCAGGTAAGTGGAGATAAGTGAGCTGTTCCCTTTGTCTCTCGCCTGTTTTCCAAATAAATGTGACTTCAACTTTGCTAATGAGTGACTGAATCCCAGATGTACATCCAGCGTTGAGCCAATTTCAGGATCACGTCGTATGGAGTAATGTGCTTGGAAAGACTTGCTGTGCAAAGGTCAGCAAGGCTGTCTTATGCAGCAGCGTGCTTCACAAGAAACCTGAAGGTGGGTCCTGTCCCCATGGCACCAGCCACTACTGGAGAGTTGCAGCTTTGTCACCTGAGGTGGCCCGTGCGCCCCTGCAGCACTGGAGGAAGCAAATTCAACCCAGTGTCCAGCTTCCAGCTGCATTTTGAGGACACAGGAGATTGCCTGAGTAATGTCACTGTAAAATCTCATTTTTCTGGCATTTCTTAACTGTTCTAAAGAGAATAGCATTGCAACACCAGGTCCCAGCGGTAGAACAATGTCCATTTTAAACACACTCCACCAGATTCTCTGCAGCTATCCCAAAGCCCAGGGAGACAAGACTTCCCCACGTCAGGACACTTTCCAATTAATTTCTCTTTTAAAGCCTCTCCATTCCTTCCCCCTTTTGTCTATCCATGCAGCAGATTGTTCTCTGGGATTTTCTGCTGGCCTTGTCCCTTCTGCTCACACTACATTTATCATTTCAAGGGGCTCTTAAGGTCCCAGCTTGCTCCTTCCATCAGAGTGACCTCGCACGTGACAGGAAAAGGCGTCCTGGTCCCAGTGCCTGCAGGGTCCCTTCCCGCTGCTACTTGGATCTCAATCACTTGGTCTTCAATCAAATGCACAAAGCTGCGTGTGGAAAAAGGATACACGGGGATTAAGGGTCTCAGGAGCTTTGAAAGGAAGAGTCCATCGGCCTTTCGGTGCCTAGTCTGCTTAATGTTCACTTAAGTGTCTGGCTGGGAAGGGGGTTCACGATTCCAGTCAGGCCAGGGTGTGCCTGGCTTTCACAGCAGAGCCCAGATCAGCTGAATGAAACCACATGCCACATAAATTTAACCGATTGCTGTACAGTGGGAGAGCTGGCAAGCCTGCAAGCGCTCCTGGTGCTGTTTCTGAGGGGCTCCTCCCATCCAGCAGGAGGACAAGCAAAAGGTGAGGGTGGTGCCACCAGCAGCGGAGAGCAGGCCCAAGGCAGGACTTGCAGGGCCCGGGCTGCTCCATGGGCCACACCACCATATCCCCACAGGCTGACTCATATCTTGGATGGCCCGTAACAATAACTTTGTTCACACTACAAAGCGAAGATGCCAAATCCCTTTTGTGCGTTATCAGGTTACAGTTCATGTATTCTGCAGTAAAACGCAACGAGGCATCTGAATAAAATTGTCCGTGTTGACTGCTGTCACTGTGACAAAAAACAGGCAAGGCTGCAGTGAAGACGGAAAATGGTCAGCCCTGTGATCAAACACACAGAAGTTTGCAATGTTTTCCTCTCTTGCTTGGTGGGCATTGTAAAGGTGGGTTACAGGGAAGGAAGGGCTCCCCTCCTTGCTGACCGGCCTCTCACATCCCCATGCATGCGTCTTCCTGGCGAGTGTGACACTTGCCCCATCTCATTTCTAAATATACACTGCTCAGGGAAACTGCTGAAGCCACAGCAGTGAGCAGCTGGGAAGAGCAATGTATTTAGGATCTCCTGTTTCCGATGGGGTCAGCTGCAGTTGTGCTGTGTAGATGCTTTTTGCTGCTGCAGATTGATGCTGTAGGGACACATCAGCTGGACTGCGCGTGTGCAGGATTACCCAAAACAGTAATTGCAAACTAATTGCCTGCGCTAATGAGGTGATCTGCATATGGCAAGTGACCTTTAGAGCAGGGCTTTGAGATATCAAGTAGCTGCTCTTCTCACTGGGCTTCAGGGTGTTTGGAAATTTTCAGCAAATGGCCAAAATCCTCCCTTAACCGTCTCTGAAGGCCCTCAAACTGAAGAAAGGGAGCATGCTCCAGAAAACCAGATACATTTTAGCTGCATATAATAAAAATAACTGTGAACAACAATTCCTTGTCAAGCAAACAGAGCCAAATATCTTCTGTTGGTAGACTCCATTCCTGAATGTACTGGTGATCTGTCATGTCAGTGTGGGCCAGTCAGGACCAGGAAGGGTGTAGCAGTAGGGTTATAGCAAGTGATTCTGTGGGTGTGGGCTTTAAATCCACGTGTTTTTAAATCCGTGACCAGTCACATTTACCAAAGGGTTACAATTGCAAACATTGGGACTGTTCTGGATGAGTCACCAAGAAGTTAAATATTTAGGCCCAGGATCCACAGCCCCTTTGCGTGTTGCTCTTTTCATGGGAATTCAGCTCCTGGAACATCTATGAACGCAAACCTTGTGACAAGGCAAGTTAAGTCACTCGGTTTCTTTCTGCGTTGGGAAAAAGGAAGGGTTGCTGCCCTAGCCCAGAGCCCCTCCTAAAAGGATTTTTGTTCAGCTTGAGTAAACCCTTCATTTTCTGTAACGGCGCACCATTTGGAGAACCACAAGTCTTGGAATGTATATGAACGCACTTAAACTCAGTTATATAACACATAGAAACTGTTTTTAGCTTTAAACAGCATGTCATCTGTAGCTCAATGCATTGACGTGCATGTCTGCATGCATCTCTGTGTATCTGTGTACATCTGTATGATAGTGTGTATATATATATATATATATATATATATATATACACGGCTGCATACAGAAAAACGTGTTTAAAGAATGCTAAGCTTGCAATGCCAAAGGTCTGGAAATTAGAAAGTCTACATGACTCCATGCTTGATGGGTCCATGATGCAATTTTCAGTGATGTATTTACACAACTGTTCTCTTGCTGAACCTTTCCTTCATTAAGTGTGCAGGATGCAATGATTTCTTCAAATCAGTAATTACATAAGCCCTAGCATTCCTGTCATCTGTGCTTTTTTCCAAGGCCACCAGTTCTGCATTGCAAGCCTCTCACTGCTTTGATTCTGTAAATTGTCCCTCACATCAGTGACCTCCTAGACACCAAGTAGGCTGTTCCTATAAAGAAGGAATTGCCTCAAAGTCCTTCCATACTTTTCAGGAGATGTGAACTCAAATCTGCTTTGACTTGACTCTAAAATGAACCAGATCCTGACATTTGGGAAGACCCAGACTTCAAATTCCACAGCTCACAAGTGCCTGGAACAGGAGATTTAGTCTGGCACAGCAAGCACATATATATCATCCAGATCCAGAGCTAAATTTGGGATCATCTCTTCTCTCTGTGCTTGTGTTCCTTTGTTCAGGCCAATGAGAAAAATCTTTTTATTTGGGGGATATGTATATCAAGCGCTTATTTGGGTGTTTGTCTCAGCTTAGTTTTGCAGGTGTAAAAATGCAATCTAATTCCCTTCAGCCATACCCCTGCACATGCTCAAGCCTTCACTGTGCTTCAGTGCTTATCTCCTCCTCTTGGCAGAGGTGTCTGACCCTTCTCCACCAAACACCTAGCAGGGATGTGCAAGGCTGCAAAGCCCTCCACAACTCAGCAGTGCTTGTGAGCAGCCCTGATTCTGCCTCCACGCATGGGCACCTCCCCACCTGATGGGTCTTTGAGAGTGAATTGCCTCCACCTGTTTCCAATGGGTCTGGTAACTGAAATCCTCCTCTAGCAGATCTGCTGTTTGAGGCTTGCTAGGGAGGCAAAGACTTAGAGGGAGAGTTGATTTGATGTTAGTGTGGTGATAGTGATGTGCTTTCTCTAGTTTTCCTTACTGGCTTTTAAATCCATTGCCTTTCTCAGCCAGGCTTTTCCAGGTTACTCCATCTTCCTACAGAATCCTGCATAAGATATGTGAGGCTCTGCCTGCTGGAGTGACCACTGTCCTACAGGAGGGAAAAACTTTTGCATCTGTTTCTACACTGCTGCCGGTAGGAGCAGTGGTATGCTCTATCAGGTGTTTAATGACTTGGAGGACACGTGAAATACATGCATGTGTGACTTAAAGCCTGAGTGTGGAGTGCAGAAGGAGGTAAGTGATTCCAGCATCTTATTTTTTGGTCCTTGTTTGACTTCAGTCTGCAATTCAAGCCACTGTGGTTTGGATTAATTTACCATTAATAGTTTCTATTAGTATTTTAGTGGTGATAATCATTAAAGTTTGAGCAAGCAAAGTGTGGCTACCAAGGTTACTTTGAATTATTGCTACGTTGAAATCAGGAGTATGTTGTGCTGATACCTTTGAGTGCTGTAAAGCAGCACACTTCAGCTTCAGGGATGTTTTCCCAGTCCAAGCAGCAGCTGTGTGAGGCTGTTTTCACAGGCACTGGGGCTCAGCAGCACCCATCTGTGGCACCCACCGGAGCCAAGGTATGCTTGGCTGTTCACAGGGAAGGTGCTTTGTGCATTGCTTACTGTGGATAAGATCAAATGTGAAAGCACAATAAAACTGCCACTCCACCTGGACCAGGCAGCCTGCAACCTGAGTGTTATCAGCAGTTGCTTGATATTTAATAGTAGACACTTCCAGCTGTAGCAGAAAACACCACAATTTTTACCAGAATGTAAAAATCATTGCTCTCTTCTCCTCTTAGGAAACATCGCATTGTGTTGGGTTATTGTGGGTGGGGATTGATCCAAAGCTCTGGCCAGAGAGTGCAGTTAGTGGCTGGTTTTGCCTGTCCTGGGCAGAGCACACCCAGAGAAGACTGGCTTCATTAAAGTTCAGTGCTCAGTAGAGGACAGGAATTTTTACTGAAGACAGGAGTGAGATTGCTTGGCCCTCCTTTAGCTTCTTCTTTTTTGTTGTTGTTAAGTGGGGTGGGGTTTTTTTTGGTTTTGTTTTTTTAAATACTTTGCTGCCACCTCAGCTGCATTATGCTACAGAGATATTAATGGGCTTGTGTGGGGCTTGGCTCTGTTCCCAAGATGTCCTATTCACTGTGTTTGGCGTGACCGGTGAGTGCTGGTGTTTTTGCAGAGTCTCAGGGCTCCCAGAGATGTAAAATGAACCGGGATAAGCGGGAAGTCATGCTGTTACCTTGATTCTCTGTATACGAGTAGGTCCTACAACAGAGGATTGTATGGACAAACAAATCTCCACTGAGAATGATATATGACCGTGGCAAGGTCTTTCTGCTACTCAGCAAGTGAGGAGAGGACAATGGTAGCTGGCAGCTACTGTTCAGGCTGACGTACTTGACTTAGATTAGCACTGGGGTAAGAGCATGCATTCTGCCAATTACTAAAGCTCAGCTAACTTGCAGCAATTTGTGAAGGGGCAGTAACTCAACTGCTTGCATTGTCTGCTCAGATGACAGGCTAGCAAAATGCTCTAAGGCAGTGGCTTCCAACTCTTCAGTACTGTCAGCTCTTGGTGTGTCTCAGAAAACAGCACTTATTTTTTATCTTAAGTCTAACAGTTTTGAATTTTAAAATGGAGGGGTTTGCCGGTTACTTTCAAAGGTATCGGATGGGCATGACAAATGGAGGAGCTGCTGCCCCCCAGCAAATGGTACTGCTGGTGGTTGAAGTGAAAACAGGAACCAAACTGCTCAGCCCTCTCTGGTTTCTGCAAACTCTTCTGTGACCTTTTTTAAGTTACATAGTGCTGTAAGGCCCCTATTTTTTCCAATGATTTTAGAGGTGTGAGGCATTGTTCTGAGCAGACATAAAAGAAACTGGCCTTTGAAGTCCTCCATCACGGTGATGATGTTGTGCACCACAAACTTCCTATCAGTGCCTTCCAAAGGGTCCTCCTGTGTTAGTTTGGCAGTAACACCTCGAGCCCAGAGCAGGTCCCTTGCTGGACTGGGGTGCAGCAGCTTGGAGTCAGCCCAAGAAAACAGGGGCTTGTCAGCAAAACACAACAAGTTCATAGCTTCCACGGGGAATCCGCATCCGCCACCAACCCTGTGCCTTCAGACCCCTGCCACCTGTTTGTACACCCACAGCTCTTCACCACCCAGCCTGTGAGCCCAGGAGAGGCAGAGGAGCACCAGTGGCAGGACCGAGTGTTTTGCCACGCAGTCGGTGTCAGACATGGAGCTCCTGGTGCCACATCAGCCCCTGCAACCTTCCCTGGCCTGTGAGTGACCCAAATGGGGCGTAATGACTTCAAGGTGGCAGTGAAAGGCTGATCCGCGCCCTTACGGTTGGAGGCTTTAATTTGATCCCATTGTGCATGAAGTGATGACTCCTGAAAACAACAGTGGCAGCACAATTATTTATGTCCATCTGTCAGAAGAGTAGATCAAAGCTATCTACAGAGCTGCAGACAAATATCACCACGGATGACCCAGAGGCTTCCTTTGTGTGAGGTGACAGACTGGAGCGTGACTTCATTGGGAAATCAGTCTTAGATCCACACAGCAAAGTCATCCCAGCTAATGCTGACCCAGAGCTTTTCTTTGCACTCGCTCACAGCTGAGTAGCGACAGGGGTTAGAGACGATGACGCCAACTTTCCCTGTTTTTGTTTTTCTGGTAAGAGACCTTGTTCAGCACAACAATATCGCTTGTGCTCATCATTACGTGTGCAATCTTAAGATGATATCTCAGCAAGTTCAGACGCGATGGAGACCTTTGAGCTGCGTGGCGTGTTGCAGCCTGGCACTGTGCAGCGAGGCTGTAAGGGATCATCTGGGAACCTCACTGTGTGAAGAGTAAGGGGAGCAGCAATTGCTTTGTGCCCAGCTTAGAGCCAGGCATGACCAGGTTCCTGCCTCTCAGGTGTCTCAAAGCACATCCTCACCAAAATGCTGACACCACTAACTGCCAGCATCTTCTCAGTAAGGAAGAGCCAAGGAAATTGAAGAGGATAGAGGGCAAATCAACAGAAGAAGAACTTGAAGGTCACTTTTCCTCCTTGCCTTTGCTAGGGTTCTGTGCACACATACCATCTGCAAGTCAGGCAATGAAAAGGTGACTGATCATTGGAGTATCTCTTCCACGTGCTTGGAAAGGTTCCTGTAACTCTCTGAAAATGAGTGATGCAGTCACCCCTACAGCCCAATTTTATACATTCATTAAATATCAACAGAGATGGATCTGGGCCCTCTGCACTACCCAAAAGCCCATTCACTCTTTATAGGTCTTTGTGTACAGGTTATTCATGCTTCTATAAAATGGATGATATACCAGCCAAAAGTTGAAAGTGTTGAACGTGATGTGATGATCTTTCATGATGCTTGGTTCTTCAAAACACAGCCCCAGTGCCCTGCAAGGGAAAGAACGTCCCCATCTGCATGTACCAAAAAATTAAAGAAAAATTCCAGCTCTCATTGCTGGAGAGAGGCAAAGAAAAATGGAGCTTGTGAACTTGAAAGCCTCAGAAACAAGAATCAAATCCACCAAACAAGAAGCCTCCCAAGTGAAAACAAGATCTTGTGCATGTGAGCAAGCATCATGTTTTGGGGCATGAATCACAAGATTTTCTTTTTTTTCCTCTTTTGGCAGGTGTATATAATTACAGTCCCAGGATCTGTTGAAGTATTTAGTGATTTTGGCTCAACTTCAGATGCCATGACTTGTGTTAGCCAGTAGGTGTTCTGTGCATCCTGGAAGATCAGTGCCTCAAGCTGCAAATTCATTCATGACTTTCTTGAGGAAGTTGACCAGAGAAAATGTAGAACACAAAAACAATTAAACTACATGGGGCAACTCTGTCTTTAATTTTACCCTTACAAGCATAAATGACTGCAATCTGAGCTGGAACTTGTTGTCTTATGTCTTTAGTTCATTGAGTGCATAAATATACACCATGAGCACTATTTTTCTGACTGAGCCCTTGAAATGTGCCAGGGAGCACCAGTATCTGTGTGCAGCCCTTTGTCTAGTGCCTGGAACCTCAGACCATAGTCAACATAACATCTGAGTGCCTATGAAGAGAACCATCTTCTGCCACGTGGTTTCTTCTCCTTGTATCTTGTGGCTGCGTTGCTGCTTCAGTTGTTATATCACGCAAAATAGACAAGGAAACTTTAATGCTGATGTTTGTGTAAGCCCAATATTACCAATGCTATGCATACTTGTTTAAAAACCACTGTGTCTAAGAATTGTCTTTATGTTCCCCTTGGGCTGAGCTGTGAAGGTGAGACTATTAACCAAAGGCATTTGTCATCAAAGGGCGCTCTGGAGCCAACAGAATGCAATGATTTTCACGAAAAAGCTTTATTGTCATTTGTTTGGTTTGCAAGCAGCCAAACCAGCAGCTATGGAGATCATCCCAAGCCTCGCTTACGCTCTTCAGCTCATCTCAGGGCTTTGTGGGACCCAGAAATAAAAGCAGGAAGGGTGCTGTGGTTTTGCTGGCTCTAAGTAGCACTTGTCCTGAGGCTGCATGAGCTCTACCCATGGGCAGTTGTGCACCCAGGAGAGACACATCATGTCTCTAGCAGCCACCCCCTGCACCACCACCCCATGTTACCCTCCCGCACGGTGATGCTTCCCACCCCAAGCAGGCACTGCCTGCTTCCCCAGCACCCCAGTGGCACCAGTCGCACCCTCCTGGCTTGATTCTGTCAGCACATTCCTGGTCACCTGCCCAGCCAGGAGCGTGTTGCCTGCCCCAAAAGCCAGCTTGCATCACCCCACGCCAGCAGTGGCGTGGAGAGGCTCTCAGCAAGGTGAAGGGGAGGATGAGGATGCCCGCCGACCTTGTATACACACAGCTGAAGCAATGGGGAGGTCTCTGAGGAAAGGAAACCTCCATGGGGCATCAGACCCATGATAGGTAGACCCAGGGATAGATAGACCCAGGGCTGGGTACAGCTGCTATGAGCTGTGACACGAGGCTTGGGGCCTGGGCAGGGAGAAGGGGCTGCCCCTGTTAGCCCCAATCTCTGCCACTACCCGCTGATGTGAGCCCCTCCGTTGCCTCTGACAGGGCCCCACGTGTCCTTTCCCCCAAGCTGGCAGTGAATGCTCAGCTGTTTGGGGACATCTTGCCACATCCATGGGACATCAGCATTGTGGCACTGATCTGGATGGAGGGCCTGGTGGGGTGGCCACTCCCTGGGGTTGCTGCTGTTGTGGCAAAGTGACGCTTGCTCCCCCTGCACCTCCTGCATGCCCTGGTCTGCACACGCATGTGTGCACACCCATGTGCATGGACACGTGTACGTGCACACACATGCACTGCTGCCCCTGCTGAAGCCATTGGTGTGGTTGCTGTCACAGACCACGTTTAATTATGCTGCGGAGCTTGTTACCACAGGAAGCAGCCGAGGCCAAGAATTAAGTAAGACTTGAGGAAGGGATTGGCCATTCGAACAGACAACAAGAATATCCAGAGTTGTCATAATTCATGCCGATAAAAATTTTGGAAAGGATGCACAACTCTTCGCCTCGGGGTCTAAGCCAAGTAGAAGAGACTGAGAGACTTGGTCTGAGAGGAGGGGGCCGGGGGCAGATTACCTCACTGTCTGGCTATGGCCGTGGCCATGGCCTCACGCCTCTACTAACCACGTAGCCCCAGACCCCCAGCATGGGCTCTGTGCCCCATGCTGGCCCTGGGGGCACCTGCCACCCCCCGTGTGCCATCCCACAGCTGGGGCCTGCCCCACATCCCTGCCTGAGCAGGCAGTGGGAGCTGGCGCCCGCGGTCACACGAGCCAGGGCTCCTGGCCGGGAGCTGCCGAGGGGGGCAGTTACACTTTAACTTGCTGAGCCCACGGAGCCCGCTGTCGGGAGCGCCTGTCTAATGATTAAAGCGCTAAACGAGGAGGCATGAACTCTGCGTGCTCTCCCCAGCCTTGCTGCTGGGTTACGTGGAGCCAGGCAAGTCAGGCCTTCGCTGCAGCCGCCAGGTCCAGCTGGTTATGACCGCATCCTTTAAATCCTTGTGTTTGGCAGAGGGTGTCTCACTATTTGATTTCTAGGTATTTAAGACCTAATAAACGTCTCAGTTCACCCCTTCGTCCAGGGACCAGGGGAAGGAGAGAAAGGAGCCAAAAGGAGAAGGGCTGCAGCTGTAGGAGAAAGCCCTGATGCCCTGACTTCTCCTCCAGCCTGTGGAGCTCGACGTTGCAAAACGCAGCTTTGGACGCTCAGAGACATTGTGGACACCTGAGGGGCGCACCGTGATGTGTGTTGGAGGACTCCCCAGGACCTCAATATCACACTGCTGAGGTGAGGAAAGGCAAATTTGCAGCAGTTGCTGCATTACCCTTTGTGCCCTGTGCTGGTGGAGGGGAAGAGCACGCTGAGCGTCCACCTCCGAAGGCAGCAGCTGCTGTCCATCCTGCAGAGCCCCCGTTCGGCTCCCACCTCTTCTCAGCTGTGTGTCCCTGAGTCCAGGATGGATTTTACTTGGTGATGTCAGGCCAGATGAATCCTGGTTTAATTGACCGTGGGTGAAATCGTGCTTTGATGGTTAATGTTATACTTGAGGCTGGGAAAACTACTGCACGATCATAGCAATTAGAGCTGGAAATGATTCAAGTCATCTAATTTATTTCCTCTCTCCCCCCTCATTGTCTCTCCCAGGGACGGGGGCAGTAACGTTCCCAACAATGTGTCCCCCTGTGCCTTGTCCGGTCCTGTCTCACTGACTCAAGGAGCCTCCAGAGCATCCACGTGTCCCTGGGGGGACGATTCCGCAGCTTGAAAGACGTCAACATAAGGAAATGTTTCAGAAGTTTAGCCTATATTTCCTTTTGTGGACTGCCACAAATTCTCAGGTCGTGAGCTTTATGCCTCCGGGAAACTGGCTGCTTCCCATGAGGGCAGTGGCTGGGAATAAGGTGGTGGTTTTCTTCGGGGTTTGTAGGGGCAGGTAGAGAACATGGGGTGGGTCAATGAAGGTTTTCACACCTGCGAGGCAGGTCAGATCAGGTAACTCATCTGGAATAAGCCCTCCTTTGGCAGGAGCTGGAGATATTTTTTTTTTTCTGTTTCCAGATTTCTATTCCATGAATTCCACCTTGACTCATAAAAATCTCACTGCAGGAAACTTGTTCAGCTCCTCTGAACAAATTCACCTCCTTTGACTTGCTCCTACTGCTTCCACTGATGCTACCACAGGAGAGTGGGGCGAATGTTAATTAAAGGGCAGAAAGTGTCCAGTCCATCCCAATGAAAGAAGCATAGCAAGGAGAAGCAGCTACTCCTTGGAAGGTGTCACAGGATGGGCATCAGCTTGGTCTCCACTCTGTCCTGCCTGCAGAGAGGACACGGGACCTTCTGCCTGGGGGGAAGCTGGTTGTGCAGAGGCAACAGGGACAGAAGAAACTTCCCAAGGGATAAGGGCTTATGAGCACCACAAATGCTAGACTACATCTACATCAAAAGAAAGTTGGAGCCATGTTGCTTATTTTCTGGTGATAAGGTCTCCAGCTTCTGAATTGCACTCATTCTGCAGGGCTGTGCCATTAACAGAGAGGGACCTACGTGCATTTTAAATCACTCTTCTCCTCTGCCAACCGAGCTGAGGATTTCCACATCTCAAGCTGTTCCAGCACCTTCCTTGCCCTCCTCCTGCTCACCAACAGCAGAGGTCAGCCAGGTGAGAGACACGACACCCACTGCTGTAGGAGAAGAGAAAGGGTGTTGTGAGGGTGACTGGAGCCGTAGCAGCACTTGTGGTGTCCAGGGAGCTGCGTGGGTTAAGGTACTTTTCGCAAATGCTCAGATGTAAGAGCTTCCCTGGGCGTGCTGTGACACCGTCTCCCACCAATATTAGTCACATCTGAGACTCTGGTCATAAAGTCCAAACCGCAACCAGCTCCAGTTGTGGACACAGCTCATTATTAAATCAGTGAGGCTTAATCATATCAGGACATCTTGCAGAGAACATCTGGACGACATCTTCAGCAACTGAGGCTAGACAGGGGCCCCTCCTACCGGCAGCTATTGCCCCCGGTACCTCGTGAGGATCAGCTCTGGCCAGGAACAAGTGCCTCTTTCCTCTTCTATCCTCCTAGGATAAACTATGATTAGATATTCAAGGGTTCATGTTTTTGTGGAGGATAAAGAAGACTTTTGGGGAAAAACAGATGAAAAATAGACAACTATCTGTTCTCCTGGAAATAAAATTAGCAGAGTGATTTCAGCAGAGAAGACAATGTGAGGTAAAGCAGTAAGTGACCTGCTGTCCTCACCCAGCCCCACAGGGAGCTGTGACCAACTCATCCATGATTTTTGCCCTCAGCCCTGGCAGGGAGGGATGCCAGGTCCCCCCCCCCTTTCTGAGCCCCCCAAGACAGGCCACACACCTCATTGCTGCTGGCTGGGGACCTCTTTCCTCTCTTCCAGCCCTTCACGTAGCCAGCCAGGGGCCTGCTTTTGAGCCACACAGCTTTTGGCACACACCCCCAGCTGTCCCTGCTGCCCTTCCTGGCACCCAGCACCGCCACCAGGCTGCCACATGCCTACGTGCCCTCCTGCTCTTCTCGTCCCACCAAAGCAGGCGTGGAGACAGTGAGGATGGAGTAAAGCTGCAAGAAGTCCCATTCTCCTCATGGACTGGACTGAAATCAGCATGGTCTTGCAATAAATCAAGATCTTTCTGAATAACCCACATAGCTCCTAGCTGCAGGTTTCAAGGAGCACATCTATCCAGTCCTGCCTGTCCGTCTCTGCCACTGGTCCTGCAGCAGCTCTGCCTTCCCCCTCTGCCACTTGTGACCCTGAGGCATCTCTGGGTGTGAAGCAGTGCCAGCCCCAGGATTCCCGTGGCCTTGTACCAGAAGGTGCCGATGAGGAGCTCAGGCCTGCTAACCCACTGTGGCTAGCTGTCCCTTGTAAGGCCAAAACCGGAAAAGTACATCACTCGACAGTGTGTCACCAAGCCCCGTGTCGTGATGCTCCCCCTCGTGCCTCCAGGTGCCCAAAAGAGGACCCTGGTGTTTGCTGGTTCCCCGCAGGAGCACCCTGCACCTGCTCTGCAAAGCCCGAACATGCAAGCTAAAAGCTCAGCAGACAAGCATCACAAAGCAGCTTTACCTTGGAGGGAGAAAAGCTGGCACCTAAAATTTCCTGCAGCCAGCTGCAATTTCGGGATGGCATTTCTCCTCTAATTAGTTGGTATTTGCTATACCAACTATTATCTTCCTGGTTACGTAGTGCTGGGGACAATGGTTCCTTATTTCCTACCACAAACACCAGGTTGCTATTTACCTCCAGCTGTACCTCCTCTATCCACTGCTCACATTAAAGGGAAGTATCACTAATGACTACCGTGGTGGGAAACACTGCAATAGCAGGTTGTAAATTAAGACACTGAGAGCCTTCAATTAGTTGCACCGTGCATCCTGGAGTCAAACCCTCACCTGCTCCTCTAAACACGCTCACGCAGCGTTTCCACTCCGAACACCAAGGGATGCTCAGAGCTGGCTGCAAAGAGATGCTCACCTATGGGTACGCGCCTCGAGCTGCACTGACTGTTGCAGCCTGGCCCAAATTAGAGCATTTCCAGTGGGCCAGCTGCCTCCCAGATGTACCCCCGACACCCGTCCCTCTGTACGCCTGCGGAGGAGCAGCGAGGCGGGGGCTGGCTGCTCCTCACACTTTGCACCAGGCCCCGCAGCTCCAGACCTCGGGTTGCAGACGCCGTGGGGACCAGAGATGGGGACCCCAATGCAACAAGTGCAAATGGTGGCTCCGTGCACGGCTGCGGAGCTGCCACCCAGCTCACGTAAACCCTGCCCGTGTGCGTGTGCTGCTCCCCAGGCCGTCCCGAGGGCTGGGCACCGCTCTCCCCCACCAGTGTCAGTGTGCACCCATCCTGCCCGTGCCCTTGCGGCTTCTCCCTGCTTCTCTCCTCCAGGAGAAGCGGGAGCAGGACCCGGCTGTGAACCCACCGAGTTTTACGGGCTCAGGGGGAGGCAGAGCCCCCGCCGCGATTCCCGGTGGTGTAACCCGCTGGTGGGGAGCCAGCCCCACCGAGACCCCCCCGAAATCCGCTCTCCTCCTGCCTCCAGCGGCCTCTCCACCAGCACCCGGGCTCCTCCTCGCCCCCTTCCCCACCCGCGCCGACCCTCGGGGAAGCAGCAGCAGCAGCAGCAGCAGCGAGCCACCTCCCCTCGTCCCCTCTCCCTTTGGCGACCCCCCTCCAACGACCCCTCCGGAGCCCCCCGACGGCAGCAGCCCCCCGGGCCGGCCCCGGCGAGCCCCCTCCCGGCGGCGGGGCGGGAGCAGGGCGCGGGGGGCGGGCGCGGGGCGGGGGGGAGGCGGAGCGGAGGCGGCCGGAGCCCCCGGGATCCGCCGGCACCTCCCGGGCCCGGCACTCGGCGCCGCCGCCAACTTCGGCCGGGAGGCGCCCTCGGAGCCGCGGCAGCCCAGCACCGGGAGCCTGCCCTTCCCGAAACCGCCACCTCCGCCTCCTTCCTTCCTTCCTTCCCCGCTCCCCTCCCGCAGCCGCCGGCGGGGGGCTCAGCGCGGCGCGGGGCCGCGGCCCCCGGGGCAGGTGCGTCCCCTCGCGGTGTCCGGGGGGCGCCGAGCCCCGTGCCCACCTGCCGCCGCCGCCCGGGGACATGCAGGTAGGGAGGGGGCGGCCCCGGCCGGCCGGCGGGGGGCGGCGGGGGGCTCCGAGGAGGGCCCGGCACGGTGGTCCCCGCGACCCCCGCCGCGGCTCCGCGCAGCGCCCGGTGAAGGGGACGGGGCCGTCGGGGGGCGCCGAGGGGAGAGCGGGGAGCGGGTCGGGGGCGCTGGTGGGGCTCCGGGAGCCCCTCGGCTCGGCCTGGAGGGTCGGGAGAAGGTGCTCGGGGAGCTCTGAGGGGTTCCCGTGGTGGGACGGGGCTGGTGCGGCGGTGGGGGGAGCTCCGGGCCTCGCCCTGGCGCGAGGGAGGCTGCTGTGGCGTGAGGGATGCTCCTCGGCGTGGCAGCCGCGGCCGTGCTAGGGCGGGTGGTCCTCTGACGTGAGAGGAGAGGCTCTGGCAAGGCAGATGCTGCCCCGGTAAGACGGACCTTGCTGGCGGATGAGGGTCCGCTCTCTCCCCGGGGTGGGCACCAGCTGCCCTGCGAGCCCCCGAGCCCCCTGCCCGTGCTGTCGGTCTCGCCCCAAACCTGCTGTGTGGCACCCGCACGGGTGCTGGCACGGCAGAAGGTGCTCGTGCACCCAGAGACACAGGCGAGCAGCGACGGCCTGCCTGGTCCCAAGGTACCGGGGCGTGAGCATCCCCGCTGTACCCGTAACAAACATCGTGTTTCGTGAAACTTGTTTTCTTTTTTTTTTATTTTCTGGGAATTATGGCGCAATACTTCCCTTAGCGGTACCGGCAGAAGAACTTCCCCAAACATATTGTCGTGTGCTGTGACACGCTTTGTTACCTCGTGTTTTCCCTCTGCCACCAGTTGAGCATCCCTGTCCGTCTCTCTATCCAACTTTTTCCTCCCTCTTAATGCTTTCCTGCATGCACTCTCCAGCGTGTGTTCATCGCCACTCTTGCTCTGCTTTCTGCACACACATACTCACCTGTTCATCTTTTTTTCATGACAGAGCAGTGCTGTTGCTCACCCATGTGCCAGCATCTGTGTTCTTGCTTCATTTTCTTCGTAGCCAGAAACTGGTGCACACACATCACGTTCGTGGTTTGCACGTTTCTCATAATCTGCTCTACCACACTTCACCAGCACGTGGGGACTGCCTTTTTACACCAATGCCTCCTCTGCTGACTACACATCAAGTGCTCTTTCCCTGTGCTCTTTATTTGGGCTCAGGTATCTCCTTCCTTTACACTCATCTTCTTTGTGTCTGCCTGTTCTGCGCCCTTTACCCCATCTGGTATGTGCATGTTACGAGGGTCTTCCCCATCCTTCTCCCCAGGCCTCCGGTCTGCAGGGGGGCACCAGCACTCACACCTGAGCCTGGCGTTGCCCTTCCTTCCCACATTGCCCTTCCTTCCCACATTCACCACGGCGCATCGGCACGCGGTCTGAAGCAAGCTCTTTTTCCCGTGGTGGCAGTTTTAACACACAGGTGCGCTCCTGTCTTGTGTCGCATGCACCGTGTTTTAAAAGCAGAACAAAATTTGGTACACGCTCTTCTTCCCAAGAGAGAAAGAAGAGGATTCTCCTCTTCACACGAGGGACAGACTCCTCTTAAACCAATGTCCCATCCATGGGCACACGGATTTGTAGGTGAAGCTTGGGCGCTGAAGGAGTTCAGGTGGAATTTTTTTTACTCCTAGTGTATGCCGTATGGAATAAGTTACCACGTGTGGCAGCAAAGCCAGCCCGAGCACTCTTTTTTCCCTTCTTGAAAGAAATTAGCCAAGTATATGAAGGGAAAAGCATGAGGCTCAACTGCCAGCTGAGGGTAGGAGGCAGAGTTGGACAGGAGAGCTGGCCGCGGCCCAGCCATGGATTTCCTGTGCTCCCAGGCTCCATCCCTCACTCGCGTTTCTGTGCCCAGGAGTGTCGGCGAGAGATTCCTCCTTTTTGGAAACGAGTCCCTCCCTAGCTCATTCGGTGACTTGGGGAATGTTTCACCTCTCCTCCTGGTAGCTTTAAGCAGCCCTTTTGTCCTTTCCTCTGTCTCTATTGTACGTAAAACTAACACACCTCTGTTCGGGGCGTGTTGAAGCTGAAATTGTTGCTGTGGGATCCCAGCACTAAGAAGTCTTCTTTCTCAGCCCCTTCCCTCCCAGTCTGCAAGAACTCGTGAGAGCAGTTGAAAAAAAATTGAAGTCTTGAAAGAGCTGGGTCTGAAAAGTTGGGTTTTCTTGATTTATTGCTTTTAGGGAGTAAGGTATGCCCCTTTTCAAGAGGACATACCTCTCTTGAAAAGTCTTTTCAAGGCTTTTTCTACAAAGGCCAGAAACATAACTGTTTAAGAAAAAATGGAAATTCTCGTGTACTGAAGTTTCCAGGAGTTTGGGCTCTTAGCGAGCAACCAAATGTTGTGAAATTTACACAACAAATAAATCAGTGCAGTCACCTTTAATGCTATTTGTCCTTTTCTCTAGCCCAGTGGGCCTCTGTGTTTCTGGACTGCTTCAGATATCGAGTCTTTTGTCCTGAAGTTGTTGGGCTTGGGTTTCAAGGCGTGCAGGGAATCCAGTCTTTTCTGAAGACTGCATGATTGCTCATCTAAATGAATATAAATTGTTTCTATTCATAAGATCTTTTTCCTAATGGCTGATCAAAGTTCAAGTGAAAAGCATTTCATCATTTCAAAATTAATTGGACACACACACAATGAGTGTTTCAGAGAGACTTTTAAGCACAGTACTTTTAAAATCAGGATGCGGATAGCCAAGGCATGTTGTCATGTAAGACCGCACAGTCCATGATTTGCTTCCATTTTTACAGAGAAAGGGGTGTTAGCTTGATGGAAAAAGGAACGCAGGTCCATTAAAGTTGAAGGCAGTGCAGACGGGAGTCACGGGAATTGTTCCTGGGCAGGAAACAATCCTTTCTAATGGCAGACTTAAGGAATATGGGCCTAGGAAGCGTTTCAGAAAGAGCCGAGCGGTGGCTTGGTGCGATACCTGGGTGCTTTCAGTGGTGGGAGGTAGCTGGTACTTGGAGAGCGCTTTCGATTCAAGAAGAGAACAGCACAAAACCAGCATGTTGCTGGCATTTAAGCAATATACGTTCGCGTTAGCAGTAGGCAACGTTTTTAACAGCGGGGTGATCAGCCATTGGAACAAACTACCAAAGGAAGCGTTAGCTTCTCCAGCTCTTAAAACCCTCAGATAAGGACCGACCGTCTCTTTGGAAAACACGCTTCACTCGCGTGTGAGTTGTGGGGCTGGCTGCAGAGATAACTGGATGAAACACACGTACAGAGCCACGGGCGGCACCGGGCCCTGCGATCCGCTGCCCCTTCCAAGCCTTGGCTTGCAAATCAACGAGGCTTACGCAAATCTTCCTCCGCTGTGAGGGAGGTAGAGCAACAGGGTCATTGAAAGCAGATTGCCGCTTTGCAGCACAGCTGCTTCGCAAAGTAGGGATGCTCCCGTGTCCCTTGTAATTACGCAGCCTTTCTTCGCAGAAGCACTTTGCAAGCTGAGACCATTGTACGGCGCAGCCTGCCCTTCTGTGGGGATCCTTCACTTGTCCTTGGACGCTGTAAAACATGCCGTGAAGCCTGATGGCTTGCAGCGAGGCTGCAGACAGCCTGGGGAAGGCAGTGCTGTGTATCCCCTCGAGCCCTCCAGGCCGGGAAGACTCAAGTTAAAATTTGGCTGAGTTTGCAAGACTTTAACTCCTTCTTCTTTCATTAAGTGTCGCAAGCAATTGCCAAGCCTCTTCTGTCATGCCTTTTTCCCTCAGAAAGGTAGCTTGGCAGGGCTCTGGCACCTGGATGACTACACCAGCCCTGTGGCCTCCTGGCTTCTCCTTGGGTGTTCTCTGGTGCCTTCCCTGTGTGTGCAGCCCCAGCTCTCCTCCGTCGGTACCCAGCTTGTGGGGCTGTGGCTCCACAGCTCAGGCTGCAATTGTGCACGCGTCCCAGCACGGCTGCCCACCTTCCCTGCGGAAACAGCATCCGTGCCAGCAGTGCTCCTACACTGGCACGTCCAGGCAGCCCATGTGGAGGAGCCCCCGTCTGTGGTTGCAGCCCCCCAGCAGGGTTATTGGGGTGTCCTCCCTGGGGCCAGGCAAAGACAGGCAGTAGGAGCTGTGTGATGAACCCTGCCTCTTCCCCTTGGTCTGTTTACCTGTCTAAATTTAACTCCCCAGCCGGCTGCATCCCTCCTAAGCCGACCTGTTCTCTTGTGGCTGAGCTGTGGGTCTGGCTCGTGCTGCAGCGTTTCCTGGCGGCCTCAGGCTGGCGGTTTGCTGCTCAGTCCCTCTCTCCAGCAGACGCTGGTTCTCTCGAGGTCCTGGGCAAGCCAGTCCTCCCCGCTCCTGGTTTTATTTTTAATTCTGGCTGTGCAGAAAGCACCTCAGAGCCCTCGGGGCTGGAGGGTCTCTTGCTCTGTCATATCTAGATGCTTTTTCCTGCTCTGTTGATGCTGCAGTGGGCTTTGGGAAATCTCCCCTTGTCCCATTGCCGCCCACAGCCATTTTCATTCTAGCTGTGGTTGTTCCCAAACAGAGACCCGGCATGCTGAAGGGCTCCGTGGCCATCTCTAGAACGACAGTGCCTCTTTTGGCCCCCATCGGGACCGAGACGGGTGGTTGTTCAGTCCTTCCTGGTGGATGCATCTCCCTTATTTTGCTTGGTACAGAACTGGGCTTCCCTGGGCTGGCGTTGGTCCCAGTTTGTTTGGGAACCTACTGATGTGCACCTCTGCTTCAAAGGAGCTGGCAAGAGGGCAAAGCCGAGGAGAGGAAGCGTTCCTATTTCTGTCAGGCTGGGCAGAATTAACTTTCTGTAGAGTTTCAGAGCTTGGTACAGTAAATATGGCCTGACCTGGCAGCCTTATTCATCTAAATGAAAACGGCAGGATCAGACCATTAGTGTCCTGCATAACCCTGCAAGAGACCCCTAATTGATCTCTGCTTTTCCAGGCATGCCTGGTTGTCGTGCAGTTAATGCTGTGGTCTACCACATGAGAGAGATGGTTTGAATCCTGGCCTCCTCTGTCACTCTTTGAGCTAACCCGGTGGCCTTCTGTTTAATGCTCTTGTATTTAGAAGAAAGGTATTGAAGGCCAAGGTTTCCAGCAGTGACTAGTGATTTGGGGTATCCGACTTGAAATGCTGTCAAAGGTCCCGATTTTTTTTCCAAGGCTCAGCTGTTTCTGATGCTTGGGCATGCTTAAGGAGTCAGGGATTGATTGCTCAAAGTGGCGAGTCAGTTTTGCAAAGCTTTGTCTCGGGTTCTAGAGTGGCTTTAAGAAAAACAAAATTAGATAAGATAACTCTTTAGGTGACTAGCAGGGATACACAGGTGGGGTAAATCATCCCAGAGTGAGCAGCAGTTCATGGTCAGAGAGCTTGTGGCACAGTTGCATACAGAGACTTGAAAAAAGAGTTCTGGGTGTAATCTTTGGCTTTCAGTAGGTCATACGAAGGGTTTGATAGTTTTTCTCTGTGGGAAAGAAAAGGAGACAGCATTGTATCTTTGTGTGTGTATATGTATATATGTATATTTATATATATATAATATTAATATATATACAGTTTAAGTTTTAATTTATTTGAAGGATTTGGGGAGATATAATGTGCTTTCTCTAAGTCTTCTCCCATCTCAATTGGATGTGGAGACTGTGGATGATCTCAATTGGATGTGGTTGGGTGGAGCATGTGTTTGGGGTTTATTTTAGTCATTAAGGGCAGAGGGTTAACAAAAGTCATACCAATACTGGTATTTCAGTGGTCTCCCTAAATTTATCTTCCAATTGTTCTCTGTTCAGTTTCTTGGCTGTTTCAGCATCATTGTTTCACTGAGTCCCAAAGCATTGTAGCACCTCTATTATGTGCGAGTCAGTTTGAAAGCAAATAAACTGAGAATATCCCTCGCTTAGCTGTTACAACCTCTCTGAGCTTTGCTACACATCAAAGAATGTCAAGAAAAACATGTGAGCCCAAATATGTCTTCATTAACAGAATGTTTTTCGGAAAACGTTGTTTTGTGGCTGTCAGGTTCACTAGTCTCTGAGGTGTTCCTAAGTACTCCAGAGTTGGCTGTAGTAAGAAAAAATTGATACTGTGCAAAAGAAAATGAAGGTGTTAAGGTGGTTTTGTTTTGTTTTGCTTTTTACAGATTGAGCAGTGTAGAAGTTTCCTGATTATATTCTGTGGTCCAGATTTGCTATAATTATTGTAAATATCAGAGCTGGCAGAATGCCAGGGTTTTGTTTAGTAAAGAAGTTGCCATTATCATTTCTGTGCCACAATTGGGAGGGTTTGAGTATCCTGTGACCGTCATCACCGTTGATTCTGCCCATCTCTGGATGCTAAAAAACTAGCTGGAATCCTACTGTCGTGCATCGAGGCGATATTCATGGGGTAGCCCCATCACCCTGCTTGCTGTAGTGGAGGCTTCAGGGTTTGAACCAGAGCGTTGCTTCTGTTCAAGCGCAGGGTGCGTACAGACCAGGTTTCTCCCTGACATCTGCAGCCCTGTGTGTGACTGCAGCTGTTGTTCCACCTGCGGAGACTTCGCTGCCCGCCACGCAGGTAGCGCCGCGTTAGTGCTCGCGTGAATTATGACCAATTGCCTGTCATGACTTCTCCTCTGTTTTTCTAACTATTCCCCATTTCCACCCATTCTTAACAAGCTGTTTGGGAGTTTTGCCAAAGGACAAAATGAACTTCTAATAATTCTTTATTAATGGCAAGAAAGTTTTCAGCTGGGTGAGCTCGGTGAGTGCAGCGCTGTTTATGTGCAGTTTTTACTGGAGCTGCTCGGGCTCTTTCAGCATCTCTGGTGCTTTCCAAGGAGTCTGCACAATCCTGAAAGACTCGAGAGCTGGCTGTCTTCTCCACATCACGCTGAGATGATCTACGAGTCTGCGTTTCTGCATAACTACAGTTGCACTCCAACATCATCGTAACCCGCTGCACATAATAGCCACTTTTTTTTTTTTTTTTTTACTACAAGACATGTAAAACTTCTGTATTTTCTAAGAAAATAGCACCATTTTAGGTCAGACCTGCCTAGATGGAACAATAGACTCCGATCAGCCTCTGTCTGAGTTTGACTGCTTTTGTTAGGTCCCGTCCACAGCAGAGCAGCACCAGCACTGGTGACATGGGAGAAACAACACCTCCTGCTGTGGCCTTGCTGGGATCTCTGTCAGAATAATGGTGTTAACTGGGGTGTAGAGAGGCATGGGACTTTTTTTTCTTCTTCCTTCATGACCTAATGAAGTTTTATGGGGTAAACTTGATACTCTGGACCAGGCCATAGTATAGATGCTAGGTGACGCTTTAAGTCGAGCATAAAATGCAGCTATGAGCAATAAGAAAGTGGTTATGTATGTTTAGACAAAGTTAGTTTGTTAGTTAAGCCTAACTTTGGCTTATGGACAAGGCCAAAGTAGGAATTGTATTTTAAATGTGTTAGAGATAAGGCTCTGTCAGTTCCTTGCCACTTTTGGTAAACCTTCTTGAGATCTGGGCTGGTGAACCTTGTGGTTCATGCAATCCTTCCTGAGATGGACAAATTGAAGGTGCCGCTCACCATCACAGGATGGAGGGATAAACACCGTTGCCTGGCACCTGTACAAGCTCCTGCACCTCCATGATGTAACAGGGAAGATGATCCTCTTATTTCCCAGCCGGTCTAGTAACTCATTCTCCCACCTGGTAAAAGGTGGTGATCTTCAGTGGGCCCCAACCCCTGTTCGGGTTATCCATTGAACCTGTGTGCAAGAGGACATTTTTATGCCTGCCTTCGGGGCATGCTGGAGTTGGGCCAGGGATGGAGAAGTCCCAGGAGGAGAATATATTCCTGTGGGATTGCAAGAGCTCAGAGCCAGTGCCCGTTCCCAAGTCATGGATTGTCATCCAGAAGGTCCATCAACATAACAGATGCTGGTCTGATGTTGAAAGCCACAGAGTCACCTTCACATGTTTGGTCTCAGGCAGTCACCATTCCCTGTTTGGTCTCAGGCAGATGCTGCTGCCGTGCTGAGCACTGTCGACCTCCTGCTAACTGAGCCTTGCTTATCCTGTCAGCTCCTCTGCCCAAGTGGGCAGGAGCCTTTGGCTTTTACTGCCAACTGTGTTAAATTCATCACTTGATCCTCTCACTCTTTCCTTGGTAGTGCTTTCTCTCAATACACCTCTGCATCATTCTAGCTGCACTTCCAGACTGTCTTGATCCCACGTAATTTGAAATCCTGTGTCTGTGACTGGTTGCTGTGAATTGACTCTCTGTGTGGCTTTTACGCAGTACAGACTTGGTGTTCATGCCCATCATCCCATTTGTCAGAAGCAGCAGACATTAGTGGTGTGGGTGCCTTTCTGGTCAAACTTCACAACCCCCTGTTGGTGATACACTGCTTTCTCTTATTGTCCCAATTTCCACAGAAAACAATGGTTGATTATTTCTGCATGGGGCAGAAATCACTGTTGGTTGTATGCATGCTTAGAGATGTCTTCAGACAGAATGAACACATCAGAAACGTTCTGGATTTTTAGAGCTTTTCCTTGTGTTTCTATGCAAAGAATTAATATTAAATAAATAACAAATGATTAGAGGTAATTTCTGGAGTCCCATTTGCCTTTTCCTTTCCAAAGTTTCACAGTGCGGACCATTGGAAAGTGGTCTGTAATCCAGTATGCTGAATAAGAAGTGGAGCTCTGTAGGGCATCTAGGAGTATCCTCAGACCCTACCCATTGTCTGTGTGTAGAAGTGGGTTTCTGTTTGTCCAGTGCCCATCCAACACCATGGACCTTTTCCTTGAAATCAAAATCTGCAATTACTCTGTAATATTTTGGAGTATAATGTTCCTAAACAAGTCTGGATGAAGGTGTGCCATTTCCTGAGCTTCTGAGAGGTACCTCTGGTTCCTGGTGTGTCCCCAGAGTGAATATGCCCACTGGGACCTCCATATGCATGGAGCAAATGCCCAGTCCCCAGGCAGCAACACAAACAAATATGGAGCAGGCAAAGTAAAGAAACTTTCATTAGAAAACATGCTTTGGTATAAAATAAAATTTCCAGAAGAAAAACATGTTTTTCCATAGTGATGTTTCAAAACGTAATGATTTCTGTTTCCAATTGACGTTCAGACTTAAAATGATATTTAAGTTGAAACCTGAAACAAGAGTTTAAATTTCAGGTCAACACACTGAAATCTCTTGTTTTGGATCAACGTTTCATGTTGAATGTTTTGTTTCTATCAATAACGTGTTGTGTTTTTCCCCCGCATTTTCAATTCAAAAGCATTTGGAATTGTTCATGGCATGAAATATTATAATATTTTGACCTTTCATCTCTTTTTGGGATGAAGGCAAATGTTGAAATCCCAGGCCTTCTTGGGGAACAGAGATTCCATTCTCTGACCAGATCCACAAAAGTGTATTTCCACTGGTTTTGCTGGCTGGCTACTTCAATACTTTGTGTGTGATGACTTGTAATTCACTGCAGATTGAATCTGCAGTGCGTCCACATGGCTGGTCTGGAGAGGCTGAGGGCAGTTAATCTTCCTTGCTCTGTTTTGTGCTTTCAAATTAATATCCAGATTTCTTGCCCAAGATAAATTTTCCTTTCTAACCAGTGTTTGGTAGATCAGTGCAGTTTCCTGATACACAATCCATGCACAAAGTAGGACTCTGATGCTCTCTCAGTGCAGCTACGAGCTCTATGAAATCAGGATGTTTTAAAATTTGAGACAGCTTCTTGGTTGTCTATTGTTTGCAATCTTGCAAGCTGCCATATATCTTTCTGCTCAGAAGTTACTTTTTCCCCTTCCCACCACTGTGGGGAACGTTTCCCTGCGGGGCTCTGCGCGCTGTGTCTCTGAAGCAGTTTTATGGTGTTCCTCAGAAGCATGCTTTTGTAAAGTTGCCTCAAAGCATAATCCAGAGAGAGCCTCTGAACCAAGAAATGTTTTTTTTTTTTTCTGTTTGGCTTTGAGGTGTTATCTCCACTCTTCCAAAATGCAATTGGCTCCATCTACATCCCTAAGCTGTTTTGTTTGGAGCAAAGAGAGCTCAGAAAATCAGGGGAGGCCACACACATAAACAACTGTGTGTGAAATCAATTAGTCTAAACGAGCAGGAGACGTATTCCTGAAGGAGAAAAGAGCGGTTCTCACAGCAGCTTCCCCTGTGTATTGCCTTGGCGGGCCTGCTACAAACATTACATCACTGGAACAATGATGAGCTAGGTGAACATTTAAACTTTTCTTGTGATCTTGGCCAGTATTTACAGGGGTGTTTGATTGTGTTTGAAGACTCTTCCGTGCCCTTTGAGAATATTTTAACGGAGGAATTTAATAACGGAAATGCTCATAGATACCACGTTAACATGCTAAAGCAAATGTTACTGAAGGGACCTAACTTTTGATATCTTAACTTGAAATGTTTGCATCTGAAATTTGATTCTAGGAATGGCACTCATCCATTCTGGGATAGGAATCCACGTCTGTTTTTCTGGTGTATTCAGTTATCAGAAAGTCTCAGCAGTGTGCACACAAACAATCTATGGGAAAAAATTACTTGCAAGAGTTCTCATAAACAAGTGTTTATCTCAAATTAGAGAAAAAAAACTTGTACTGCTTCTTAAAAATCTGGGAAGAAAAAGAAGTTTCCTCAAGTTGTGTGTTTCAAACTACTGTTCCTCTCTTCAGTTGCACGACTGTGAAACAGGACACCGATGTGGAAGGATTTCTAAACCTGGTTAACTCTTGGATCGTTGTCATGTATAGTGCGAGTGCCCAACTTTTCCTGCCAGAGGACAGGTATTCATGTCTCAGCATATTGTGGTCCTTTGCTCTAGGATACCCAAGGGTCAGTGATTAAGATCACATCCCAGTTCCTCTCTGAACCTCTTTAAATAACAGTCTTCTTTCTTTGCAGGCTGGCCTGGGGCAGAGATAACATGTCCTAGGAGCAAAAAGCTATGTTCAGCCATTGTTGACTGAAGGAAGGCCATGGGAAGGAGCCCCCAACAGAGCACTGTTTAAGGGAAAGGAAAGAAAGACTGGGAAATCTAGGAGACAGCTACTCTACTCAACCTCTTAAGTTGTCACAGGAGAGGATGAAGCAGTTCAACTCTGAAAAATCTTTTTGTCTTTGTGGTGTCATTCAGACATTTAAGACTTTTCATGGCCATGAACATTCCCTGGCCCTATCCAGCTCCCATCTGGGGCTGAAGAAAATAAGATAAATGGCTTTGTGTTTTGCACTGAGGTCTCCCTAATGAATCACGCTCTGCTTAGTCCAACCCTGAACTGAAAGTCCCTCTTTAAACAAAAAAAGGTTCTCAAAGGCTTACAGAAAAACCACCCATGTTAGGGAAAGCTGCAGGGTAAGGGTCTTGACTGGGTTCTCCTGTCTACGCAAACTTGGGGTGAAGTTTTGGCCTAATTTCTTGTTTAATTTCTAATATGTAATAATAGATTATTGTCCTGATTTGAAAAGAAAGTCCTTTACAGCTAAGGTTTTGGTGTCTGATTTTGTCTGATTTGGTGTCAGATTAGTTTGAGGCCAAGAGATTTACCAGCGTAGAAGTCAAGAAGACACCATGGGCTACTGCACTGCAGCTGGGAGCCCTTCTTGAGAGGGCAAAGAGCTGTCCCTATAGCTCATAGGGCTGGAGGGGGTCACCATATATAACGTGTTGTTGCCAAATCCCAGTGGTTGGTGGATGCTTATGAGTAGCCACTGCCTTTTATCGCTCTGACCACCTTCACATGTTTTAGTGGCTACCTGATTTGCCCAAGGAGATCACCTCTTGGGGTCCTCAGGGCAAAAGTGGGCTTCCTAGAGCTAAGCTGTCTTTGTGACCACAGAAGGAGAGACCACCACAGCCCTGTGGTCACCCCCAGAAGCATCTCTCCAGGGAGGTGTCTGCTGAAATGCAGAGTCACTTGCAAGTTAGCCAGCTATACACCGCTGAAATCCATCTTCCTCAGACAGTTCTGTAGGTTCCAAAGCAACCAGTGTGCTTCTTCAGGCACCTAAATATCACTGTTACAGTGGTTTATTGTCCCTTGGTTTCACATCTATGAAAGGGGAGTCCCAGCATGCTGCTTCTGTGACGCCCATGTGGTCCTTACTCCCTTTTCTCCTGCAGCAAGCTTGAGAAGCAAGTGTAGATGGTGGTCTTGTCCCGTGTTCTCTCTTCTTGTGGGAAACACAAAGAACGTTCAACCGCACAAATAAATTCAACTGCTAATTTCCAGGGCCTAATTACACTTCTTGGGTTTGCTGCCTGACCTGAAAATAAAACGCCTCTTCCAAAGTTGTTTTATTTTGTTTTAGCAAAGCAAATAAACAAAAGTCATGCTACTGAGTGCAGAGGATGGCTTGCGCAGTTCATTTGCCTTTCTTCCTGCCTGGGTTCTGCTCGGCCAGTTGTGCCCCAAGCTGCGCTTTGGGAGGGGCATCCCACGCTAAATATATCCACGCTGCCTGTGAAATGCAGTATGGGGCACTGCGTCATTTGGTGGAGTTTACTTGGAAACTAAGGTGGGAAGCCAGCTTTTATTTTCAGCCTTGGGTCAGATGCATTGGTCAGTTGTCTCACCCAGAATTTTAGTCTCGATCAGGAGCTTGTCCTTGAAAAAGAGACACAGACCCAGCTCTCTAAATAAAAAAACACGCTAATTGCAGCAACAAAATAACATTGGAGCAACCGTATTTTTCTTGTTCAGCAACCAGATTTAAGATCCAAGAGTTTCTTTGGATAGGTCACATTAAAACAAACAAAAAAATCATAGCTCAAATATCATAGTTTATTGAGTAGAGGAGTTGGTGTAATGCTGAACCCTCTAAATATATCAGGAAGGACTCCAGCTCTGGCAGCACACCGACAAGTGAAGTCTTGAGCTTTTGATGATGTTGGGTCAGAAATACATACCTACAAGAAAATACATGATGAACAGATGCAACTTGGCATCTAAAGAAGGTTCAGATTTGCAATTTCTAGTTCTGACTTTTGGCTTGTCTTTCTTCCATGCTTCCAGAGTGTGGAAACACCAAGGTGCAGGTCCAGCACCTGAACTAGCTTTGGTGCATTTGCCCTCAGCAAGGCAAACGTAGCACTGGTGACACAAATCTGCTGGGGACTCTTGGGGACTTGCCCAGGCAAATAGGAAGGTGGAAACCCTCACTGTCTGTCCAGAGCTAGCCAGGAGCTCCTGCCTGTTATGTGTAACACATGGCAATCAATCTCTGGCTGACGTATATATTTTTCTCTCTCTTGCCTATGCTGTTATAAATGAGAGGAAAGTCAGTGTCTGTATACGGCTGTCTTACTAAAATAGGAGATAAGTAGACTGTTCAGTATAAGGTTTTATATTTATCCAGCAGGATAATGATGAAGTAACTCTTGTCTTGTGCTTTATAGTGCCTGGCACACTGGGGCCTCTGGACATTCCTACAGTGTGAGCTGTGCTTTGAAGCCCAAGGCCATTCAGCTCTACCTATGTAGGGCACCGAGCATGCTGGGGTCCTGACCTGCAGCGAGGGATACCCCATCTCCCTGATGTGCATTTCATGCTAATGACAATAAAATCTTCCTGATTTCTCTGGGAGGATTCAGTTGTGAGGATGAGGGCTAGGATTTCTGGGGTATGTCCCTGGCTCTGTGACTTCTGCTAAGATGGAGTGCCTCTTTTCCTTCATGGGCTTCACCTGGCACTAATGGCTGTGAGCAGCAGGGAGGGCAGAGGATTACCACTACCACCCGAGCCTGCCCAGGTGTAGTTTATCCTCTCTGTAACAGAGGAGTGCTGGGAGAACAGTTGAGAAATATTTCTCTTCAGGTTTTGTTGTAGGTTCTGCATCTGTCCTGCTTTTTTTGGCTGCCCAATGCTCCCTAGGAAGGAGGTAGGTAAATGAACAGTCCTAGCAGATATTATGGTAGATATCTGACAGCTTTATGTCTCTTCAGATCTCTTGCGCTTTGTTCAAATCTGCATGGCTTCTGAGGCCTTACTGTATCAGGGAATGGCAGGCCTGGGGGAAGAGGGTTTCCTGGCGGTGGCGGGGGGAAGTCACAAGCAGCTGTCCTGTGGCCGTGTGCTCCACCTGCTGCACCACGGGCTGTGGTGTGGGCTGAATACTCATGGTTTTTGTTCAATGGTTATGTGGAAAGTAAGCCTGTCTGCGCAGTGTGTCAGAGAGGTACGTTTATTTGGTGAGGAGGTACCGGTTGGATGGTGTCTGCGTCTCTCTAGTCCACCTCAGGTTATTAACTAAGCCATAATAACGTGTAATTAACCCTTCAGAAATAAGCACTGCTCCTGTATGAAGCTTGCCTCCTTCCCTCTTTCCCCCTTAAGCCCTTCTCCCTACCCTTGTAACCCTTCAGGACAACAACTGCCTGTGTGCACCCGCTATCTAGTAGCGGTGGGCAGGCCAAGGCCTCGGTGTCTGGTTTGTGAAGAGGCAGCCGTGGCTTTGCCCTGAATCCTGCCTGTGGACAGCAGCATCGGCTGAATCCGCTGGCATGCCTGTGTGGAGGGCAGGGTGTGTGAGCACACAGAGAGATAACGCTGTGCTCCGAGGGCAGGGTGTTGTGTCCTGACAGAAAATCTGCTGATGCTCCAGCAGGAGAGACTGAGGGTGGCTCTTGGAGCACTGAAGGGTTTTGGTTGGTGCTTTGGTATATCAGTGCTGCCACAGGGGCAAGAAACATCCTGCGAAGGGCAGCCAGTCTGGAGATTTTGAGTTCCCAAACTGCATGGTCCCGGTGTGCCAAAGGATGTGGTGGGCAGGAGAAACTCACATCTGCTCCTATCCGCCAGTTCCACTGCCCATTGTGAGTGTGAATGTAAAACAGCGGGGTAGATGCTGGCAGCCTGGCTCTCCCTTTGCCTTCTGCATGGCTCTTGTGTTTCCGTGCCTTTGAAAGAACATCTGACAAGTCGGGGTTGCAGTTTTTGGGAGCGGTCTGGCTTTAAAGCAGCAATTTCATTCGGCTGTGCCAGTGGGAGTAAGCATGAGCTTCTCCTCAGTTTGCAGACATTTAGTGCCAGGGGATGAGGAGGGGGGTGAAGGAAGGAAAAGCAGTCTTGGGCTGGAAAGAGCAGGGACAGAGGAGGAAAAGAACAGGGAGAGGGGAGGTGGTAACCCACCTGGGATGTGGCACATGGGAAGGGTGCAGGTTTGGTCATCCATCTCCACGTACCTACATCACACTGGCAGGCTGTGGTGGTGACCCCAGTGTGAAGTCCCATGTAACCAACAGGCAGTTCTTGTGTGGGGAAGGAGGGAATGAGATAAGACAGATGGTTAACCCCACCGCTATGAGCTCTTCTCAGTTGTCACCTACCTCCTGTTCTGTATTTTCTCACCCATACTTACCTGAGGGCTGTCATCTCTTTAACTAAAACAGGGCTTTGCTCA
Organism: Cygnus olor; assembly: GCF_009769625.2. Taxonomy (NCBI): domain Eukaryota; kingdom Metazoa; phylum Chordata; class Aves; order Anseriformes; family Anatidae; genus Cygnus; species Cygnus olor. The sequence continues at coordinate 65,384,661 of NC_049169.1, forward strand.
TATTCTGTTTACTAAAGCTGCAAAGAAACCCTATAGCTGCAGAAGGCAGAGCAGGAGATATTTTATATTTCCTTCATCAGTACTGAACCAGTGTTCCAGGAAAATGGAAAAAAAAAATGGGTGTTGTGTCATGGGAGAAAGTCTTATTTAGGGGATATAAAACTTTGTGTGCGACCAATGAAGGTCTCCTGGCACTCCTGCTAATCCTGCCCAGGTCTTGCTGTGGTGCACGTAATGCAAAACATATAATAATTCCTTCTGTAGCTTCAGTCAATTTTTTTTTTGTTTGTTTCCTGAACTGGTGTGCTGTGTTCGTGTGTCCTGCTCCAGCAGTCCTACCTTAACGGCTTGACTGGTTTGCTGGGTGGTTTGGAGCCTTTTGATGGAAGGCGCTATTTAATTATCAGCGGTGTTATGTTCCCAGAGTTCACTACATGAAAGGAAAATACCGGCAGTCTGTAATTAATCTAAGCTAATGTGCCACTGTTTACACTCCATCTCCCAAACCAGACAGATGTAAGAAGACACCCAGCCTTCATCTGGGATCCTCCCAGGTTATTTCTGAGCTATCTTTGGAGAACCGCCGTGAACATATCTGCCCACCCCACAAGTCCCTCAGAAATGAGTACCTTTAAATTTTTTGAAGGAATGAGTGGGAGACTTTGTTCTCTAGTGGGGAACAGGGTTTAATGCCTTTTCGTTTGCATTACCACAGCTGACATTGGCTGCCATGGTGCTGGAGTATAGAACCTCTCCAGCAGTCGTGAATTTTGCAGCGTGAAAGGGTCTGATGTAATAGGCGTTGCTTCCTCCATCGCTCCCCTGGCTCTAGGCGACTAGAAGGCTGCTGAGCATGGGGATGTGCTGGCTCTCTGTGGGTGCAAGACGTGTGATTCTCTGCTGGCCTGGCCTTTGGTTTTAAAATAAAATATCATATGTTCGTTTCCGGTCACTCTGCTACAAATATTTAGCAGAAAAAGGTGATGAAAATGCTTAGAGCTGTGGAGAGACTGAAAAGATTATGCATCTGTAGTTAGAGTGAAGGGTAATAAAAAGCAACATGACAGAGGTATATAAACTTAAAAGTACAGAGAAGTAAACCAGGCATTCCTGTGTGTACTTTTACGTAGTACAAGGTTTTCAGTTGAAACAAAACATCTGACATAGGTGAAACTTACTTTTTTCTTGCAGCACATAAATAATTGAGAGCAAGAATTTAGTAGAATTCGGAAAGGATTAGACGTTTATATGGATAAGACTCTTACAGTTTATGAATTTTACTCTAGCTGTTTCAGAAGGTATCATGCTTCCTGTTCCTGGACAGTCTTCCAGCTGTAGTTGGTTTAACTGGCTCCATCGTGTGTTGTACCTTCCTTTGTCTGACAGTGGACGCTAGTTCAGAGCCTTGCATTCCCGAGCATCTCTGCATCAAACGGTCACTATAAATGTGGCTGGAATCAGAGGTGACCACAAGTTTCTAATCACCTGAAGGCTGATATGCAGCACATGAGGATGTTGTTTTTCCCAGACCATAGATTTGAGATGATAATTATCCACCATGTCAAACCACCAACTCACTTGGCTCCGCTACCTTTTTGCCTGTCATCCATCCCAGTGCTGCAGGGGATAGGTGACCTCTGCAGGTCTGAGGCGCAGCAGAAAACTTGATGACAGCAGAACCTATGCGTTCCCCTCCTCTTGGGGGATGATGCATTTCAGGTGTTCCATCAGCACCTTTTGTCAGCAAGCTGTTTCATTCAGACTGAAACGAGCTGTAAGCAACTTAATCAGGTAGCGAAGGCTCTCCCCGGGTTTACCTTTTTGTTGTTATGTCTTTGGGCTCTGTGTCTGATGCACAGTGACTTATACTGCTGCAGATATACCGGTGCAGAGTAGTCCCCGCAGTGCGGCTGCACGGGGCACTGTGTACAGGGGGACACTCGGGGTAGGCTCCTGCTTCCACGCCCCGACCTTTTGCTGGTTTAGCCCAAGTAGCCTGCTGGCATGGCTGGCCTGGAGGGAAGAAAGCTTTGTAACATCCAGCAGAGGGTGCTGATAAACAGCCTGAGCAATCGGGTACCTCTGCACACTGGTTCTCCTGCATCTGAGCCCCAGTTTTGGGTGGGTGCATCCAGGCTACCAGGTGGAGTGGGCCAGTGGGAGCAGGGCTGCAGAGTGAAATGGTTGGTGCCAAAGACCTGGCAACTGCACAGCAGCACAGTGGAGTGAGGGGCTCCTGTTTTGGTCTGGCTCTGTTCTGGTCCCATGGGTATGGAAGAGGTGTGTGAGACGGTGTCCTCCTTGAGCATGTTTGCCAGTTCAGTTTGATCTGAAGGGAATCCAGTTTGCCAGCTCGAAGGCTGCTCCAAGTTGCAGATCAACACATGGGTAGTGGGAATGATGGAGGACTTAATTAGGAAGTGAATCCTGGTTTGAACTAGGCTACTGGCATGCTCGTGGCTGTCTCACTGTTGGTAGAGGTCAGGTCTGCTATGGAGTCCCTACCTCCAGCGTCAGGCTGACCCTTTTTGAAATGCAGGTGACTGCAGATACTCCATCTGATCTCCATTCAGTGCAGTCTGCAGCCCCTGAGTTTTTGAACCAAGTTTATGCCTGAACTGAACTCAAACTCTCCAAGTGCATCTCAGTCAAAGCTTCCAAGTTTGATCAGATCTTGCTGTTCAAGCCACAAGGTATTATGCAAAACTGTAACTTGGTCCCAGCTGTGCTCAGAAGGGTCACAAACCTTTCAGTGAACCTGGGCTGAGTTTGTGCCAAATCCCCAAACCAGGTGTATTTTTCATGTGCTTTTAGGACTGTGTGTTGTAAATGTCACGTGGCTCTGAAATTTAGTCCACAGAGCAAACGTAGTATGTGATCGGGGCACTGGGATTAGGGAAGAAGAGGAAGAATTTTTCTTCAGGTAATTATAGGCAGCTGAGTTGCCTGTGGACAAAAATGCTGCTAATGCTCAGCACCTTTAGAGTACTTACTTGCCTTGTAGTGCAGGCATCCCTGAAGTCCTGTACATCAAAGGGTGTAATACCAGTCTGGTCTGTAATCCAGCACACTCTTGCATTATACAAAGATCATAGGTCACAATTATATCAAATGCAGAAAACTTCATTACTGTCTTTAGAAATCTCTTATTTTCCCTAACGCCTTTTCTACTGGAAAAAATCCCAGAATATTTAATAAACGTACCTAATTAACAGTACCATCTTGCATAACTCATCCTTAATCTCTCTTACATGGAGTTTTCCATCAGTAGCTCTCAAAACACTTAACAGAAGAGATTCTTCTCACAATGCCTGTTTTATAAGTGGGGAAACCCAGGTAGAAGGGCAAGGTAGAAGGGATGTGTTCAAGGTTATGTGGCCAACCAAAGGTGGGGTCTGCAATAAAATTTCAGGTTCTTAGTTCTGTGCTCTGTTGGAACTGCTTCTCCAACCGCTGAAGTGCCTTTCGGTCTGGGTGAAACACAGCAGCCATTGAAACAATTTGGGACAGAAAGTGGAGGGAGGCAGAAATGCAATTATGCACATAGGAGCGGTCACGTAGCCAAATGCCAATGTTTGTGTAAAGCGACATGTTGTCTTTAATAACCGCAAGTGTGGTCAGGCACCCATTTATTTCCTCTGAAAGACAACACGCCGAGCAGGTCAGCGCCCTCTGGCATTATGCTGAAACACTGGGGCAGTGTTGACTCAGAGGAAAGAGTTACACTGACTAAGTCACCAGCATTGCTTCCTGAGGGACCCTGGGTTTTCCTGGGAGTATCGGCGAGACCCAGCACTGCCGTCCTGGTGAGATGAGCTCGTGACCTGAAGTGGTCTGGCTGCAGTTAAACGGAAAGAGATGTTGAAAAAAAGCACAGCTCGTTTTAAGGGCTAGAAGGCTGTTGGTGTCATCCCCCTTCCCCTTTTTTTTGGTAAGATCTGTAATTCAAGATGAAATCATTTAAAAAAAAAAAAAAAAAGCCTTCTCTAACTAACTTGGTAATAATAGTATGGTTTTAAAAGTACTTGTTTAGCCAATGCTGACTATATGCTTACACAGCTACCTCTGGCCTGGGAAAGATGAAAACCACAATGGCTAAGTATAGAGGCCTCTGAAATATCTTCATGTATACAGTGCCTGAATACACAAACAGCACTATTCTCTTCTGTCTACAGGAGCAATATTTTCCATAGGGTCTGTATTGACAGAGGTTTCCCTCAGAATTATGCTTATTTATTAAAACAAAATCCTGTAGAACTACATCCATGTGCTGAACCCCATTTCACAACCACCTTCAATCTGATACAAGAAATGTAATCTCTTCCTGAAGAAAAGTAAGCACTTTTTTTTTTTTTCATTCTGTGGTGGAAGCAGGCTCCTGAGTAGGAATTGGGTTTTGTTTTTTCTTGTTTTGTTTTTAACAAGAGTGGGGAACTATTGCCTGGATTTCAGCCTTGGCTCCTGAGAACAGCTGGTGTGTGGTGGAGAGAAATTCTCCCATCCTTGAAGCATGGTGGGATCCACAGGGCTGCAGTGAATGCTGGATGCATGGAGATGATGCATTTGCCTTTGCAAAGAAAGCATGTCTGTACGCAGTGTGAAGCTTGCCGCTGGGATAAACTCCTGCTTGCATTTAGTATTTTGCAGCCTGTTTTCTGGAGTACAAATCTGTGTCTCTTGTGGAGGCTGATCCCTCGCAGCTGCGTGCCTTCCTTTAGGTCTTTGACTTGAACTGCCACGGTTGCTTTTGGGCAGTTGTGGGCAACGCAGCTTTCTGTTCCTCCTCTGTGAGTGTTATACCTCAAATATGTTCCTGCTGATTCCCAGCTGTGGGCTAGTTTTATACTGACACAACATATTCTTGTGTAAATGACAGATTTCTCTGAGCTGGGGTTAGCACCCCTCGGTTTGCACGTAGCTGTAGGCAGTGCGTGACATTGTTCTGGTGGGAGCGACATCCTGTCTGAGGCAGGAGGTGGTAGGAGTGGCACACTGAATGCGTGCCCAAATTATGTGCTCCAGGGAGCAACACCTGGTTTGTGAGACATGTGCAGATGTTGCGTAGGTGGTCCTCAGATGCCTGGAGATTTTCCTATCATTTCTACCGTGATTATCTATTCTGGCCCCAGATCACTTGCTGGCATACTAGCAACACTGGAAGCCCCCCAGTTTTCATAATAGTAAGAACTTGTCCTTCCTTTTCGGGTAAAGCAGCTTCTTCAAATGTTTGTAACAATACGCAGCTGAATATATAGACAGTTCTTTCAACACAGAAGCCCCGTCTGACACAATTTGTCTGCAGTTACAGCACTCAAGCTGTGTTTTGAAATACTTATTTCTACAAGGACCATTCTTCAGGGAAATGGTGTGGAAGGGGAACAGAAATGAACATGCCCCAGGACCTCCTCTAGGGTTGTTGGGAGGTTCTGACAACTTTCTGAAGTTGTGTCCTGGGCACGGGGATATCGGTGATTATATTTGAGTTGTCTCTGATGGCTTCCTTGCAGAGATCTGAAGTAATTTTTTTTCTTTTTTTGAACTTCCATAGATTAACTTTACAGTTCTCATAGATACATGGTGGTACTCTCAATCTATGCACGAAGCAGCTGAGGTGCAGCCAGGTGGCAAGACTTCCCTGGAGTCAGGCAGTGAGCTTGGAGCAGAATCTACAGTCTTATTTTTCCTCAGAGGTGCAAGTCACCAGACGCTCCTGTGGCACTCTAGCATCTCTGAACACTTAGACTTTGAAAAATTCAAGCCATAAGCCCCTTCACTTACCTCACTCCACTGCTGCTGATGCCTAGTGCATTCCATAGCTACATGAGAGGGCAATACACAGTTCAAGACGTGCAGTTGTAAGTTCCTGGGTAAGCAACAACACTTCTGTATGGTATGTACTGTACTGTATGGTAGCCCAGTACCTCTGTTCTGCTGCACTAGCGATGAGACTGGAGATGCAATTGTGTCTTGAAAATAGTGGTGATAGCACAAGCAGCAAACAGGTACCAGTCTGTGTGCTGTACCTCCTTAGAGCATGGTGATAGTCAGCACATCCTCGCTGCTGAGAGCTGGAAAGGAAGGGAGAAAAAAATTCTTTAGGACTGCAGGACATCCTATAATGGTAAGAGAATCGGCAAGAGCCTGTAAAGCTCAAAGTCTGTAATGCTCGTGGTAAGACAGTTTTGGTGCTGTGTACAACTCCAGTGGTTTTAGTCATCATGGCCCATCAGTCTTCTCTATTCATTTACGTTATAGAGCTACCCTAGGAAAAGAAGTTCCTTGAACTTTAAACAGCTGTATGTGACATGCTGGTTATCTTCAGTTTTTACTGAACTGAGCACATCATCTCGTAACCACTAGCAGCCCCTGGGCAGGGGACAGAAATACTGTCTCTGGTGATTCTTGTGGAGACCGCCGCAGTTAGATTAGTGGGGAGCGGTGTGAGAGATCACCGAAAAGAAAGATAAAGGAGCAAGGCTTGCAGGAATCTGTAAGAGAAGGTAGTAGGAATGCTGGGATGGAGGGGGAATACAGAGTTACCAACATGTAGTAGGAATCTTTAACAATTTGTAATGGCAAAACGTGTCTTTATAACATCTTTATATAATAATATAGTAATATATGAAATCTTTGCAACATCCCTGTGAGGAAGTCGCTTTACATTGTTGGGATTCTGGATTCAAGTCTTGCATGCCACAAACATTTGGGAAGACTGTAATAGTTTCCAGACATGTTTATCATATATCTAAAGATCTACCTGTGTAACGTAACACAATAATTAGGCTCTTTGCAAGGCAGACCCAGCACAGAGGTGAAGCATGTTGCATTTGAAGTGCATCAGCAGACAGCTGAGAAGGGAAGGGAGTAGTGTGCAAGACCGTAAGAGGCTTCCCTAAACAGAAGAAGAGTGGTAAAGTCTTTTCTGTTGTCAATTGTGGAAAGCATTTAAAAATAAATAAATAGAGCTTAATCTGCAGGAAGAATGAAAGACTTAAGGTGGGCTTGGAGAAGAATTATTAGAAGGAAACTGGAAGTGGTTAGGTAGAGGGCTGCAGGCTGTGCCTCGACAGCAGAGTTTCAGGAACAGGTGAGATAAACTTTCTTAGGAATGATCCAAGTATACTTGATCCTGCCTCCGCGCAGGATGTTGGACAGTGATCTCTGGAAGTCCCCTGTGTGTCAGTGACACTGTAAGGAGGGCTTTTCAAGGTTATCTGTGGACAACGGGCTGTGTATAAATAGACTGGGAACTCCAGGAGGAAGGCTTGCCTGTGGTGCTTAGAGCAGCAGGCTGGGTGAAAGATTCACTTTTTAGGGAGTAGTAGAAGATGGCTGTCTTGTGGCGTTATGCCTGGCGTTCAATTCATTGGGGTAAGAAGATGCAACCAGAGCTGATTCCTTACCTGACCTTACTTTTCTAGTAACCCTACTGAATCATACAGGTCACATACTATACTAGTAGCTACTGGTGATTCTGGATTCCTTATCTTTGGATGTTGAAGCTGTCAAGCTGTCTTGAAGAGTGGATTCATCTGTCTTCTGAAAGTTAGACACGTATGGACTATCTTGAAGCACATCAGCCTTAATGAGCAATTTTGAAAATGCTAGGCCATTAGCCTTTTTCTTTATCTTACCATCTTGAAACTCTTCACAAAAACAGTATCTGTGTGGATAGAGAGAACAAGAGGGAGGTGAGAGACCTCATCCAAGAAAAAAAAATAGAAAGGCAAAACAAATGACATTTAGGCAGTATTCAAAATTGCAAAATCAAAATCCCCAGCTTAGGCACCACCTAGCTCCTGGGGGCATCTAAATTCCACAAATGCCTCATTTGACTTTTCCTCTGTGTTTGTTTGTCTGTCTGTTTTTTATTTTAACGCCCCTCGGGTGCTGAGAGTGTTGTACTTACGTGCCTGCCCAAAACTGCTTGGGTCTGATCATGATCCAGGAGGAGAACACCCTGGCCCCTCAGCCTCCCCAGGCATTTTCAGAGCACACCTAGCACACATGGATGTGATAAGATCTGAGACAGTGGCGGCTGCAGCTTTGTACTGAAACATCTTATGTACCAACCAAATGGTTGGAAGGCTCAGGGATCAGAACCTGCTTCTGTTTCACTCAACAGCTGCCTTACACAACACCCAGAAAGGTTTCCACAAGGACAGACTGAGAGTAAATGTTCATGGTCTGCAGCCATTCCTTTCCTTGTGTACTCTTCTTGCCACGAATCCCAAATGACCATCTGTACCACAACGTGGCTTAGAGGGGAAAGATAAAGAGTGGCCCTTTCTCCTGGCCCTTGCCTGAGGGCCAGTGCTTAGTACCTTCCCTGGGAGGTGTAGGTTTGGAGTGCCACAGACAGAGGAAGGAATTAAAGCAGGTCTCCTGCTTCCTTAGGCTATTGTTTAAAAGCAGGGCGCACTGCTGCTTCCTCCGGGTTTGTTTTGTTTGTTTGTACACAGGTGTGAGCGCAACAATTTGACAGTAGAGGAGAAGCACCTAATTGCATTGGTTTGGATCACGTGTGAGCGAAGGCACTTGCTCAGAGCTACCGGGGAAGGTACATTGCTCCTCAGGCAGGAGAGCCGGCAGCGCTTCTCCTCTGGCTGCCCCACGCTGAGTGTGCTGACAAGTGGCTCAGTGCCCAGCAAGAAGTTGTTTTGGAGCCTCTGAAGTGTCTGACTTGTGTGTCAGCTGTGAAAGCACCAAAGACCCTAAACCCTGGGTCCCACCCTTGGAACAAGGCTCTGGAAGGCTGGGTGTTGCAGTGCATGCATCTTCAGTGCCAAGTCTTTTTTGGAACTTGTCTTAAGTAACTTGTGCAAGACCTCCTGCATAATGGGTTTGCAGAGCCAACGCCTAGCCTTTACAGCCTGTCCGGAGGACCATATCACTGCCTGCTCTTTGTTGTTTTTTTCTTTTTGTTTGTTTGTTTTTTTCAGTTCAGCGAGGCTCGCAGAACTGAAATCGGTTGCTTTTCCTTGAGCTGTTTAAAAAAAAAAAAAAAGAAACTTTTTGTGTGCAGTGTTGCTTCTGTGAAAAAGAATTTCTGTTAGGTGCACAGTGCAGGAGCAGGACTCTGAGCCTGGGGTCTGGCTGTAGGACTGGGAGGAGGCTTGCCGCTGATATGAGCGGTGGTGGTTTCTCTGGATCCAGCTGCAGTGGTTTGGTTTCTGGCTGAGTCTGTCTGAAAGCGGCACAGACCAAAACACAAAGAGAGGGAGGGTCGTAAGTCCCCCCATTCTCTCCTGATAATCCCTTAAAAAATAATTGCAGGCCTAAACCTCTGGCCTCCAGCAAATTTTCCACTCGATTAGAGGCTTTTGTGAAGCTGGGGAAAGGGACACGCAGACTTGCACATTGTGCCGCTGCCCGAAACTTCCAGCTGGGATTTTTTCCATCAAAAGGGGATTTTAGTAAAACCATTATAAGGGGCTTAGTCACAGAAAAGCAGTTGAGCTGAGACAGGGGTAGATTAGCTTTAACATGCTTGTTTTTGGCACTAGGGACAGGGTGGAAGTTACACCCAGCCGCTCACATGCAGCCTCCCCCTGTCTGTCTGAGCTCCTGGCAGGTGTGTGAGGGAGATGTCATCCCGGCACGCCGCGTCCAAATGGACGGAGACAAGGGGAAGGGAGCCAACAGCCCAAACGCAAGTTCTCGCGCAGTGTGGTCTAGGTCTCTAAACCAAAAGCTGCTGCCATTTGATCAGTCTTTGGTGTGGTCTGTGCAAGTGTGCTAATGGACAGGTGCCCCTAGGGATGGAAAATCGTGATGGGCAATACCATTTGCAGCCTTAAGGACCATGTCCTGCCTGTGCCTTTGATCTGCATGGGTGGTCCCTCTGAGTCACTGCAGAGACAGTTGTGGTGAAGATGTAGATAGAGCAGCTGGTACCGCTGCAATCCGAGCTGTACCTGTTGTTGTGACTAGACATCTGCCCTCAGGACTGTCAAGGCACCGCTTCTTGTCAGCTCTGTCTTTGTTTTGTGAGCCGAGCCTGAAATAAAAGCTGCAATGGCTGAAGAATCTGAAGAGAGGGATATTTTGCTGGAGTAGTTCCTGTTGCTGGGAGCTCTTCTACAACCTACGTTCATACATCGGCACTTCTGGGACTCTGGGTGGCAGACCCTGTTATGAGAACATTAGAAAGATGCACATGCCATGTGCACGTAGTGTTTTTCTGTCCTCATTCTCCCTCTCCAGGGCTACGTTAGGCTGGAAAGCTCATTTCAGGCTTTGCTTCTCCAAGTGCCAGGAGCGAGCAGAACTGGAGGCAGAGAGTGGACACCAGACGTTGTTTGGCCACTCGCTGATTTGGGACATTACCTTACTCAAGTTGCTTCCACCCCTCCTTCCCCATTAGTGACTATACTTCCTTTTCTGATGTCTGTGCATGGTGTGAGCCATGAAGAAGCTAGTTACTAATTCTAGTAAATTATTGGCTACAGCTGTTTCTGAAAAAGACACCATAACTCTACCTGTAGCAGCAGTGTTAGAAGTGGGAGGGTGAAAAAAAAAAAAGCAGTTTAGGTCCTAAAAAGGTCATGTGCATACAGCCCTTGATACTTTAATCACTAAGGAGGTAAGCCACTGAGCAACTGCCAACAACATAACCAAGCCCTGCACTGAACTAAAATAATCCAACCATTATTTTGATCCTAATCTGTTCGTATTCCCATACTTGCACACTTTATAAAAATAATCATAATTTTCTTAGTGTGAAGCTATAGAGGTTAAGAGATGCAGACTGTCCTGGATGGTGCTTTAGACAGTGCTACACTAGACCTGGAGCCAGTGAGGAGGCTCGCTGGTGGCTTGTGCTGTGGCAGAGCCTCCAGCCTGGCTGGGATGGGGCGAGGTGGTGCTGGTTCTGAACCAGGTGGGGCTTTTGCTGTGGAAATTAGTTTTTTTTTTCCAGCAGCAGCCAACCCGGGCCCGGACACACAGGACTCACACAGGGGCAAGGTGTGCTGGTGGTTGACCTGGCGGCTGTCTCTACAGGAGCTGCGGCTTCCCATTTGGTTTAAGGTGTAAACCCACAGCAGCCTCATCTGCTGGAGGCGCACGCCGCAGCTCTCGCTGGAATGAACCCCAGGGAAATCAAGGGTTGGTGACAACGATGACAAACTCCGTTTCGTGGCAGAGTGGCGCCCTGATGGCGGCCGTCTCACCCACAGCACCGGTCATGCCCACACGGCTACCGGGCTGTCCAGCGGGCACCCTCAGCCCGTTGGGAGCCGCAGGTGGCTCCCAGGTGGCAGGCGTCCCCTCAGAGGGGACGACGCGTCCCTGACACCTTCAGCCTGCCGCGGTCACGCGCGGGCTTTGTCCGCGCTTGGCACCTCACCCGCGCTGGGGAGCGGCTTCGCCAGCGTGTGCTAGTTAGTTAATTAATTAATTAAGCTGCGAGGCACGGGGAGCCGCGGGGACTCGCCTGCGCGGCCACGAGCCGAGGGGCGGCCGGGCGGGCCGAGGAGGGCGGCACTCGGCGGGCAATGCTGCCGCCTGGCGGGGCGGCGCCGCGCCTGCAGCCGGTGGCGGCCGGGGGTGGCCGTGAGGCGGCGGCGTGTTTGAGCCCCGAGCTGGGGCCCTGCCCTGCTGCCTGAGCCGGCCGAGAGCTGCCTCGGTGGGGGCAGCCCCCCAGGGCCGCCTGGCTGCCCCAGGTGACCGAGGCACGGGTGTCCGCGGCGTGTCCCCGCGCTGAGGGGCTCGCTGCGCAGGGAGGGTTGTGCTGAGGTGGGGACAGCGCATGGCCACCTGGCAGGGCATCTGAGAAGAGGCTAGGGCCTGGAGGGGCTTGTCCCAAAGCTCTGGAGAAAAGCATGTCTGTAGCATGGGCTGCCTTTAGTTTTCTGGATTATCGTTTCATCCCATCTGCTTTACTGGGTGTTTGCCAGGGGAGCGGCGCCATCGCTGCCACCGCGCCTAGGGATCGGTGGCACGTAGGGCGCCGTGGGCAAATTGCCGAAGATTTGCCGGAGCGGGCTTTCCTGAGCAGCAGGCGTCACGTCTCGGACGCCGCCACAAGCCCGGAGGAGAGGAGGAAGCCAGCTCCCCGGTGGCACGAGCAGCCTTACGGGACTTCCCTTTGACATGTGGCAGGGGGAATTTATAGCGCTGAAGGATGCATGTGCTTTACTCTGAAGCTGGGGCGCCGGGAGCGCAACTGTAGCTGTCATGAAAGGAGATAATGGCAGGTTTTTATTGCTGCTGAGTGCTTGGCGTTTTAGTTCACTGAACAAGAAGAGAGGCCGCTGGCTACATAGCTGTGATCGGTGTGGCCTCGTAGTGCTGTCTGTATTCCTTTGGTGCCAACCTGCCAGACCGCCTAAGTTACCTGGGGGTTGTAAAGTTTGGGCGCTTGGGGAAAAGGGGAGGAAGAGGGTGAACCTCGGATAGAAAGATTTTATTTATAGGGTTTTGTTGTTGTTTGTTTATTTATTTTTTAAGCTTGGAGGGGGCAGGGGGAATCGTTTCATCTTCAAATCCTGGAGACACAAGAATCAAGGGGAGGAAAATGACAAGGAATTGCCATTTCTAGATCTGACCGCCTTCGTTTCTATAGCAGAACAGGAGCTTGGTTTATGTCTCAGAAACCCTCTTACGGAAATACGTGCTTGGAGCACATGTCCCTGATATTAAACTTCTGACACCCCTTCCAAAACACACCCAAGATTTGAGGAAGTCTTTTAGGAAAATCCCATTTCCGTTCATCGTTCTGTCGCAAGGACAGATCGGACTCAGATCTTCTGAAATCTTTGCAGTGCTGTTTCAAGTTGGACTGGCATTTAGCTAATGAATTTGGTAGATTTAATTAAAGAGGGGGAGAAGCCCTTGTGTCACTGCCAAACGTGGCTGGAATCTAAGTTCTGGCATAGGAGTCCGACAAACCCTCTCCAGCTCTTTATTTCGTGCAGCTTAGGGCTGGGGAATTCAGTGGGACGGCCTTTCTGGCTGGCCGCAGCAGGGAGCATTATGCAACCCGACCAGCAGCTCTGGCATGGTGCCTCGCTGATGTCCTTAGGGGTCCTCGAACACAGCCAGAGCCACCCAGTTGGGTTTATCGATTATCTGTTCTCCACAGAAGGCGCTGTTAAATTGCTGCTGGCTGAAATACTGGGATTTAAGGTAGAGAGAGGATCAAGAGAGAGAAGACAAAGAGTCTGCTTTGCTAGAAGCAACCCATGCACATATGTAGAGATGCTGGCAGACTCGGGGAACGCTTACCTTTGAGCTGTTAATGGAAGCCTCTGTGAACTTCTAGCTTTGGTTCCAAAAACTTTGGGTGTCTCGATCACCCAGCTCTCAGTTTAACTCTTCCCTGACAGTCCAAGGGCAGGTTCAGTAGCTATATTTGCATGGAGACAACCTCTCATCCTAGCACAGACCCCAGGCAGTTTGCGTTACACCTGTCCCCAGTCCCCTATGATTTATTAACGGGGAAACAAAGGACCCCAGAATCACCGCAACAAATGGATTCAGCCGAAACTGTGGTGTGGGGCAGGAGGGCGTAAAACGTATAAATCTTCCACACGCAGGCCTCCCATATGCTAGTCCAAGGGCAGTAGGACCCAGGTGGAGCCTCCTTTTCCTCCGCATCTCCCCCTCCCCACATGTGGCCTTGGAGGATGGACAGGAGAGGAGCCAGCCACAGGCTCTGGCCAGGGGCGCAGCTGCTGCAGCAGAGACCCCACGAACACCAGCGCTTCGCTGCAGCTCATGAGCCAGCATCCTCTGCTGCCAGCCTGTGCCCATCTCCCCTCCATGTCACGCCTGCTCCACTTCCTGCCACCACCTTGCAAGCGTGGCTCCTCTGCTCGCTGGAGCCGTGGTGCTCGGAGCAGGCTGGCCCCGTTTCAACGCCCAGCTTGCACAGCTGTAGGTGCTCCAGGGCAGGGCCGGCCGCCTCAACCAGCGAGGCTGGCTGCGCTGGCAGCGCTTTCGCTGGGCTCAGCATCGCAGCAGGGGCTGAAGGGTTGGGGCAGGCAGGGCAAAGCCGGTGGGGCTCTGAGGAGTGTGGGGGCACTGTGAGCACGGCGACACAGACGGGAGACTTCCAGCTCGCTTCCAAATAGTGTTTTTATGGCTTTCTACCCCGGTTGCCAACTGAGTCGTGTTCAAAACTTCAAGAGTGGCTGGAGAGTGAGAATTAAGTTTCCTTGTTACCCTGAGGAGTCATATGGTAATTGGTCTATGGTTGTTGGCAATGGATTATTTATTTTAAGAAACCCTTCTCTTCACTAGTAAACACATGCATTCTTCCAGCTCTGGCCTCGCCAGACAGTAAGGCCTGCATCTGTGCCCAAGGAAGTGTCATTCCCGGGCACCAGAGCACGGCAGTCCATGAGGAGCACTTGCTCCTTCTGTGGGAACAGCCCGTGGTGTCTCAGCGCGGGGCCTCAGGGAGGCTTCGGTTTCAGCAGTGTCCTTAGGCTTGGCTTCCGTTTAAATAGCATACTGAGCCATGTGGGCAATGTTTTGGGCTGTTTGTTTTTTTTTTTTTTTCTTTTTTTTTTTAAGTGGGGAAAGGAAGTTTGGTTGTTTCTTGTTTGTTTTGTTTTTAGGGAAGGAAAAAAACAAACTGTCCTATTTCTGATTACAGAACTCAATTATTAGGCATTTTTGACACGGATATCCAACCCATGTGAACATGGTCCTTAATAAGGAGATAGCGTTTTCAGTCAAATCCAGCAGAAACAAACCATATAGGGGATCTGTCGTGAGAGCTCTATCATTCTCCATCCCTCGATAGAACTGCTGACTTCCCCTATTAGAATTTAAATTTCAGAGGTAGTGGGAACCTGATCTTGAATTCCTGTTGTTTATAGTGCTCGTACATCCTCTTTTTCAGTCAAGAAGTTACTGTAGACTTTTTTTTTCTTAACGCAGGAAAGAAAGACCCCACACCTCCCTGCAAGTGAAGGAAGATGGATATAGTGTCAGGCTCAATTAGATCCAATTGTGGTGGCTTTCCCTACAGCGAACAATGCAGCTTTTGTGATGAACTCCCAGCAGAAAGCTTGGAAGTTGGGGGGGGGAAACAACAACAACATCCCCCCCAAAGCCCAAATCTCAAGATAGCCTAGGTGTCGGCCCTTCTCATGGTGGGGAGGAGGCAGTGCACAGCTGTGGCCCGCTTAAAAAGAAATGATTTTCCCCTTTGAAATGAGGCACCGGCACTCGAGGGGAGAGAGAGGTGGCTAGAGCTGGAGACAAAGAAGTGCGTATAGTCCAGCCTCAGCCAAAAGTGTCTGCGGACGAGGAGGTTGGCATGGAGGCCAGGCCGGCCCTGGAGGCGCAGGGGACCTCCTCTGGTGGGGCGGCCGACCCACCTGGAGCAGCACCCGATGCGCCCGGGCTGCCGGAGCGAGCGGGATAGCGCAGAGGGAACAAAGTGGCCTGCTCAGTGCTGGAAGTGCTTAAAATGCAAATGTACAGGAACTTCAGACCATCCCCCTCCCTCCTCGGCATAGAGGAAAGCAGCTTAAATACAGCCAGGCCTGGAGAGGAATGTTAAAAAGAGGGGAAGAATCACCCTCCTCCTTTCCATAGGGACCCTCACACGGCAAGATTCAGTATGCATGACTGAACAAGCAAGCAAGGACAGCTCCTCTTTTAACTTTCCTGAACAATGGCTCCAGCTTCTTCCACCATTTCGCATTCTGTCTACCCCAACTCCTCCTTTAAGAAAGGAAGGGGGCAGCGGGGGAGAGAAAGCCCTGCTGCAGGACTCAGAGGGAGAAAAGCTTTGTTTCATGCCCTATAAACACCGCTTAAGCTCCATCTCAAACAACAATAAAAAACCCACATCGTGGAAGTCTAAAAGGGACCCTGTCAGGTTAAAAGTCATACATTAAAGAGAAAGATTATGGTATAGTACAAAGGATACCTTAGATTTTTTTTTCTTTTAACATCCCCACTTTACTTTCTCTTTACTTTCATCTTTGCTTGGGCAATGGAAACCAACCTAGCCATTTCAGATTTCCCAGGTTCTCGTGCGCTTGTGAGAGCACAGTTTTAGGTGATTGTCATCGCTGGGAAGTGTTTTTATTGATGGCTCTTCCACAGGGGATGGCGAGGGTGGGCCTCAATTTAGGCACAAAAAACCTCTGCCATCTTCCTGGAGCTTTAAAGAATTAACAAACCTAGTCCTTCTGCTCCCCCTTCCAAATGTCAGGCTTCCCCTACCACAAAATATTTAATTCGCTTGACAGCAAACTTCAGCACGTGCAGCTTGTCTGACCTCAGACGGAGCAGACGCCTCACACCGAGCAGTCCTACTCGGTTTCTCTCTAGATGCTGAACGCTCCTGCAGACAGCGCTGGTCCTACCAAAACCCTTCCCTAGAAACTTTTAATTATGATGTTACTCAACATCCTGCACAGGAGGGACCAGACTCTCCACTTCCTTTCCCTCAGCGGTCACTCATTGAACTGAGAGCAGCCCCAACCCCTCTGCACAAGCTGCACAGCACGCTTACCGAAACCAAGACAGGTCGATACCTCTTCAAAAAGCACAGACAACACAGATACGGCTTTTTTTTTTCAAAAACATACTTCATATTTCCTCTTTTATTATATAAATATCAGTTTAACCTTTTACTGTAAGAATATAAAATGTTTTAAGAGGATCTTTGTTATTTTTATACAAATTCACAAACAGTACAATTAATCCATAGGGGTCTCTGGGTTTGCGTTAACTCCGTGGTCTGGCCTGTTACTGTGGAGGATTTGAGATTTTGAACACACAAGAAAAAAAAAAAGCCAAGATATTTTTCTTAAAAAAAAATAAAACAAAAAAAACTTACTCTTCCTCTTTAAAATAATAATAATAATAAAAAAAAAATCTAAAGAACCAGCTCCATTTTATTGACAGAACAGAGATAAGACAGATGAACTTCAGTCTCCTCCCCTTCACATTACAGCCTCGGGGCCTGCAGGCCTGCTCTGCTCCTCTCTCCACTCACAAACAGGAAGCCTCACATAGTGACCTTTTGTAGGTGATTTGGGAGGGGAGGGGGAAATATTTGCATATATCTATATATATAAATTTTTTTTAAAACCAACTTGCATTTTTACACATTTCCGTTAACAGTAGCCCAATCCTCAGCATGGATTCTCACGTTACATGTTTGTGCTAGAAGAGTAAAAAATGCAGAAGCACAGTTTGGGTCCCCAATCCCCAGTGAAGAGGGACGGAGAGGCACAACCAGAATGTGAGGGTGGGACACAGCAGGGTAAGCTTAAAAGCAAACAAAAATTAAAAAAAAAAAGGGGGGGAGAGAAAAAGAACAAACCCAAGGGGCATTATTCCAGTCTAGGCACAAAAATGTTTCAGTCTCAAAATCTCTTTCCTGTAAGAATTCCAGGGTTTTTGAGGAGAAAAAAAAAGTAACAAATTAAAACGAGGTAGCCAGACATCATATATATATTTATATATATAGAATATATTCAGCAGAAAAAAAATGTACTTAAAAATCCACAAGAACAGCAACTTCAAATGTCTTTAAAAATAAAACCATGTGAGAAAACGAATACTGTAAAGAGGAGAATGAATGAGGAAAACTGGGATCAGTTACAGGATATAAGCAAGGGATAGATGGGAGAGTAAGAGGCTGTTTTTGTAGCAGTAATTTTTTTTATGCATTTCAAAATAAAAACAGGTCACAGTATCTCAAATGAAGCAGAAATGAAGCTGGAGATTCTTCCTTAAGTCCCCTGGTCCGAGGGCAGCTAGCCACCCCTTCCACCCACTCGCCCCCAGTCGAAGAAGAGGAATGGATATGTAGCTGGATATGTCTATCCCTGTTGCCAAGAAGAAGGAGGGGAGAAAGAGAGAGAGAATGATGAAAGGGAAGACGAGTCTCTCGGTAACTCTCAGTGTCCCCCAGTACATGGGAAGGTCTAAGAGAACCGGGGTCTGTGTCCAGTCCCTACAGAAACAGGAGTAGGAGGAAATGGTATCTTCCTCTCCAGTACAGAGAGATGGGGAGAAAGAACAGAGTGCCTAGGCTTCTCCTTTCACCACAGTGCAGGATGACATGGAAACATACAAAAGGAGAGGTTGTAGCTATCCCTATTCTCAGTGCAGTGGAGAACTGGAGTAGTGGGAAACTGTATCCACCCACAGCAGAGAATAACACGGAACTGGAGATTAAAAACAGACCAAAAAAAAAAAAATCAATGTACCTAGGGAGCAGTATTTCTGTCACAATTCCCAGTTGATGGGGGAGGGGCAAGCGCAGAGGTGGAATGGTTGTTGGTTTTTTTTTGTGGGGATTTTAGCTTTTTTTTTTTCCTTTTATAAAACAGAACCAAAAGCAAAAGCCGTGTCTGTGCCCAGTGCAGGACGACTGGGTGGCCGGGTACGTTAGTGTAGCTAGGAAGCCTTTTCTGCTGTTGTTTGTTCCCATCTCCATTCCCACTCTCCTTTACATAAACCAAAAATAAGCTATTCTCAATACATGGCAGAACAAGGGTCTCGATCTTTATCCATCCTTAGTGCACGAGGGGATGGAATCAGGGAGTGGGGATAAAGAGGGGTGTCTCTAGCCCCAGTGCATAAGTGTGGGCTTCTACCTCTTCTGTAGGAGAGGATGCTGGGGGGTGGGGGTGGGGGAGCTCTGTTTCCCCACTGTGGAGCTGGAGGCAC
The DNA here is from genome assembly GCF_009769625.2 of Cygnus olor. Classification (NCBI taxonomy): domain Eukaryota; kingdom Metazoa; phylum Chordata; class Aves; order Anseriformes; family Anatidae; genus Cygnus; species Cygnus olor. The sequence continues at coordinate 65,403,315 of NC_049169.1, forward strand.
GACCTGGAAAAAGGAGGGGTGCTCTCTCTTTCCTCCTGCCCCCCCTTCCTCCTCCTCCAGAGCAAGGGTCGTTAGGCAGCAGAGAAGGGTCAAGGACATATACTCTTTCTCCGTGTTCCTCCCTCCAGTGCCAGGGTGCGTGGGTAGCATGGCTCTGTGCGTGCCCCTCTCTCTCTTTCTCTCCTCCATTGCAGCAGTCAGTCAGTCAGTCTGTCCGTGAGTCCCTCCAGAGGAGACGGAGGTCTCGGGGCACCCCCCTCCTCTCACCTGACCTTCTCGCTCTCAGTCATTTCCCAAAGTCCCAGGTTGAGCACCTTGAGGCAGGGCAGCTGGGTGATGCGCTCCAAGCCCCGCTTGGTGATGCGGGTGCAGCCGTAGAGATCGATGCCCGTCAGCTGGCTGAGGTGTTCGGCGATGAGCTCCAGGCCCTTGTCGGTGATGCGGACGCACTGGCCGATGTTGAGGGTGCGGAGCCCGTGCATCTGTCGCACCATGCGGTTGATGCCCTCGTCGCTGATGTGGCAGGAGCAGAGGGAGAGGGAGCGCAGGCCGTCCAGGCCCTGTGCGATGTAGGCCAGGCTCTGGTCCCCCACCTTGTCGCAGAAGGAGACGTCGAGGCCGGACAGCCGCAGGCTGCCCATGGCCAGGTGCATGATGCCCGTGTCGCTGATGTTGTCGCAGGAGCGCAGGTTGAGGCTGCGCAGGCTGCTCATGTGCGACAGGTGCAGCAGCCCCGCGTCCGAGATGCCGCCGCAGAAGCTGAGGTTGAGCTGGCGGAGGCGGCCCAGCCCGCGGGCCAGGTGCTTGAGCGAGAGGTCGCTGAGCTTCTGGCAGTCCTGCAGCGTGAGCTGCTCCAGGCCCAGGCAGCCCTCGGCCGCGCTGCGCGTCATGCCCGCCAGGTGCCCGATGCCCACGTCGGAGAGGTGCCGGCAGGAGCGCAGGTTGAGGCTCTTGAGGCGCTGCAGCCCCCAGGCGATGAGGAGCAGCCCGGTGTTGGTGATGTTGCTGCAGCCCCCCAGCTCCAGCACCTCCAGCCCCTTCAGGTACTGGGCGATGCGGCCCAGGCTGCTGTCCGTGATCTGCTTGCAGAGGCTCAGGTTGAGCGAGCGCAGGGAGCTGATCTCCGCCACGAAGGCGTGGCCCAGCCCGTTGTCGGTGAGGTTGTAGCAGCCGCTGAGGTTGAGGCTCTCGATGTCGGCCATGCCCTGGATCACGTAGCTCAGGCTGCGCCGCAGCGACAGGATCTGCACCCGCCGGATGCCCCGCGCCGCCAGGCTGGGGAAGAGCGACGGGTTGGCGCGGCGCAGGTGCAGCTTGGCCTCCACGCCCCGCCACACGGAGCGGTGGTAGGCGGCGTCCCGCCAGGCCGTGCACACCTGCGCCGCGCGGCCCTTGTCGCGCACCTCCAGGTACCCGAAGATCATGGCCAGCAGCTCGGGGAACAGGCACGAGATGTGCGTTTCCATCGCCCGCCCGCGCCCGCCCGGCCGCCCCCGCCGGCGCCGCGCTCCGCCGCCGGGCCCGGCCCGCTTCCGCTCGGGGCCCGCCCGCCTTCCGCTGCGCTCCGCTCTCCTCCTCCTCCTCCTCCTCGCCGCCGCCGCCGCCCTCACATCGCCGGCCCGGGCGGCGCGGCCCGGCCCGCGGGAGACGCTGCTGCGCGGCCCGGCCCGGCCCTGCGCGCTGCGGCCGCCTCTACCGCCGCGCCGGGCGGGCCGCGCTGCCGCTGCTGCTGCCGCTGCTGCTGCCGCTGCTGCCGCCGCGCTGCTGCTGCTGCTGCTGCTGGTGCCGCCGCGCCGCGCCGTGCCGCATCGTGCCGCCTCCCGGCGGGCGGGCCCCCGCGCTCCGTCCCCGGCGCCGGCCGCCGAGCCCCGCCGCCTCCCTTTGTCTCCGCGCTGCCGCCGCTCACAGCCCGCGGCCCCGGGCCGCCCGCATCCCGCGGAGGAGGCAGCGAGGCGGGGAGAGGAGGAGAGAGGCTGGGCTGCGGCACGGCTCGGCACGGCCCGGCACGGCCCCGCCCCGCCGCTCCGGTACCGACTCCGCCGCTCCGGGCCCGGCCGCCGCCGCCGCCTGCTCCGCTGCGCCGCGCCGCGCTCCGCCGATCGCTGCTGGGCCCCGGCGCCGCGCTCCGGCCGGGAGGGAGGGGGGAGGAGGAGGAGGAGGAGGAGGAGGAGGAGGAGGAGCCGGCGCTCCCCGCGCCCCTTGCGCAATGGTACGGTCCGGAACACTCCGAGCCGTCGCCCTGGCAACAGCGCGGCCCGGCCGCTGCGCCCCCCCCCGCCGTTAACCGTTGCGGCGCCGCCCGGCGCACAAAATGGAGGCGCCCCCCCCCCCCCCTCCCCGCCCCCCAGGGGCGTGTGGCTGTGAGGGGACCGGGGGAGCTTGGGGGGGGGGGGGGGAGGGTTGGTGGCCCGGCTGCTGCGGCCTCCGCGGAAATGGGAAAGCTTGCGAAAATGGCTGTCGGGTGACGGTCTGCTGCGGCTGGAAGCGGTTGAAGGGCTCGCGTAAACGGGGCGACTTCGGGGAGTTGCAGCAGTGTCAGGGGAGAAGTGTCTGAACCTGTAGCCTCGTGTGGTGGCAGCCCCGTGTGCCCGGCCCTGGGCACCGCCACAGGAGCGTAAAATGTGGGTCAAGTGCTGCTACAGACCGGGTAAGGCTTTAAAGGACAGTATTAGGAGGAGCGGTGCTATGCCAAAGAACTTCCATGCCAAAGAACAGTAAAGAAAAAAATAAAGTTTGTATTTGTTCAACACTGCAGGTTGCATCTTTAATAATGTTTGGATTACCAAAATACTCAAATCACCCTAGTTACCAGCATGTTTTCTCTACCAAGACTTTGACTAACCTGAAAGAACATGCTCGTCATCTAAATCTGTCTGCCACAGAAACACCTGCGGCTCCATCTTCACACAGATCCCACATTAGTAGACTCTGTTGACCACCTAGAGGTTAACTGCTTTGTTTTCATTCTGCCTTCTTTCCTTTCTGCTTTAAGTTGGAGGCCACAAGAGTTGAAGGACGGCTAGGCCGTGATCCGGCAGCGAGATCCCAGTGCGTATAAGCATCGCCACTGACATTAGGCTGTGGTTTGGCAACGCACGCGATCCAGCGGCAGAACTCCGAGTATTGGCTCAAAGACACTCTGGCCACATGATGCGAAGTGCTGACCTGGTACTCATTCACTCTGCCTGCTCAAGTCAGTTCACAAAGTTTTTGACAGGTTAACATTTTACTAGCAGACTTTATGCCGGATCAGGTATCGCTGTACACAACTCCAGCCAGATCAGGTATCGTCTGCACCCCTGCAGCTGGCATAAAGCCAGCATAAAATTGGCACTGGCTCCATATCGTGTGCTCTGGCTCGTTCAGCAGAAGTGTGATCATGTGCCTTGGCCTGATCCCGATCAAATTTGTACTCCTGGGTGATCCAGCGAAGTGTAGGTCTGGTTTTAATGATCACGGGGACACGGCTCCACACAGACACTGCACCAGGTATCACCTGATAGGAATTTATCTTCGTGGTGTTATTTATATATTTTTGCACTGTCAAGGGTGGTGGTTAACCACGGGGTTAATATGAAAATGATTAGGTGAGTATTGCTGAGCAGGAGGACGGTAAATCTCAAACATTAAAAGGGAATTTTTGCATCCCAAAAGGGAAAATTTAGGTAAAGTGAGGAGCAGGCGAGAGGTGCGGCATGTGCTGCACCTCATGGGCTGCGTGGGGCTGACACGGGGAGAGTCATTCAGCTGAAGATGGGGATTGCTTGCAAGAAGGATGAGTCTGTGGAGATCAAGCAACATGTGAAAAGAAAGCAGCACAAAGGTGGTGTTGGTATCTCTCAGTGATTGGTGCATTACTCATAACTGGCAAAGCTACAAGCAAGTTATACAAGTCATTCCGAGAGAGTGCTAATGAAGTCTTTTACCGTATTATCCCGAATTTGGTTACAGAATCTTACCATGGAGGTAATGCTGTATTTCCCATCTCTTAACCTTTTACTTTGAAACCACATTTGGGGGAAGCGGGGAAGGGCATACTGTAAGGCATAAAAGTTAACACAAAGTACTTTTTTCTTTATATCTTACTGTGTTGTGTCTTTAAGTGCCTGTTGTGCGTAACCAGCAAGGGTTAGAAATAGATGACGCGTTTTTTGGAGACCCTGAAGTTCCCTTTCTCACTTTATACTTCAAGTGCCTGTGCCTCCTTGTGAGCAGTTAAGATTTATGTGTTAAATGGAATTGCCCTGGAATTTGGATTCCTAATCCTAATCTACATTTTTTGGGGGGGAAGGAAGACAAAATATTTTTCTAGTAGATTTTTGTATTCTTTCTCTAAGTGACAGATGTTTGGAAACAGAAGCATAGAAAGAAAAGTAAAAGTACATGAAAAGGGGCAATTTATCATATGATTGTTCAGTTGATTTTGCATTTCCAGGAGTAAAGAAATAAGTGCCATGTTTATCGTGATCTCATGGTACAAATAGGAGGTGGTAACCACCATGTGATAAACTGCATTTTATTAAAAATCTCTGCCTGCCTCATACGCGCTCTGACAGCTAATCTGTCCCGCTGGAACCATGTCTGACATTCCAGCCCCTTGAGCAGCTCCCAGCAGCCGCTTTCTCTTTTTGAAAGCACTTGCCAGATAAATGTTTCATTCTTTTTTTCCCCAATTACACCGGTGTTCAGTGGAGGCTGGACAGTTTTCCTTGGCGTTGGTTCAGGAGGATCTGCGTAACTCACTTGTGGCTTCAATGACTGGGAGCAATCGGTGCCGATAAAGCTGCACCATCGTCTGTCCCCTATCTTTGATTGCATGGTTGGGGATAACGTCCGCCAGGTCTTTCTGCAGTTCCCATCTCAGTGTCTCTCTACTTGTTTCTTTTGCTTCCCAGTTTGCAGGATGGCATTTTTTTTTCTGTTCCGCACCTAGCTCAAATTGATCATTTAAGAGACAACAAATACATATTCCTTCTCTCTCCTTCTTTTTCTTCTGCCACCCTATTCCACACGCTTTGTGCATTTTTACGACTTCATCCACAGAATGGAAAACTTGTGAATTTATTCACAGGAATCTCGTGGCATTTGGCTTTTCCTTACCAATCAGTGCTGGCCACTGGGTTTGCAGGAGAGAAATGGCACAAAACTGCTTAAACAGTAAGGCCCAGGGTCTGCTAGCCCTTCTCCGGGGCTAGCAGGTAGGAGCTCCAAGGTGATTCAAGGCAAGTAGGAGCCCCAAGGTGTCCTTTATTCATGCTGGTGGCTTTGGAGATCTAGGCTGTCATTTAAAATGGCGGTGCTTTACTTCCCATCCTTGAAACAAAACAAGGCATGGATGGCCTCAGCCTCTATCGTTTTGTTGCAGAAGTTGCAGGCTTGTGCTGTTTGGGGTGTAGCCTGATAAAATCCGTTAGCTAATTTCCTGTGACTGGCAAGCGCTGGGTTTTTCAGTCTTTTTGTCCAGCCCACCGCTACACTACTTCTCAGTTTAAAGAGTTTCTCCACAGCCCAAGGTACAGGGGGGAAATTTCTTCTTTCCAAAAAAAATTTGTACCTGGCTTAACAAGTAGTTCAGCTGACGCTGGTTTGGGACCGGTTCAAGTTCCAATGTCACCAGTTCACTGTCAAATGTCCAGGTGGCTGCAGTTGTCCTTCACAAGTTGGTTTCCAATACTTCTTCAGATTTGAAGTGTGTCCACAAAAATCAACTAAGCCTGGAACAGCCCGTTGTCTTAAACTGGGTTAAAGTTGATCTAGTGGAACTTCTTCAGAGTTAATTTGGAAAATGGCTTTGTTACAAGGATAAGATCAAACCCATCCTTTTGCACTGCTGATAACTAAACCATGATACTCTGGCTCAGCAAAACGAGGGTGCCAGGTCGCTGTGGAGAGAACATGCTGCTGTCAGTGTTACACACCGAGTCGGGCTGGTTGCTGCTACAGAGCCCTTCTGCACTTAGCAAAGCGTCAGAAAAGTAGGTGGGGTGACTTAGAGGTTCCTTTCCTTTCTTGAACGTGAAGCAAAAACGATCCCCTAGAACTCTCCTGTGATATAACCAGTAATTACGTGACAAAGATCTCTATTAAGACTTGCACATTTAAATGTAGGCAGAACACGTGTAATGTGCACATTTGAGATACATAAGTATATATAAATATATTACTGTACTCATACACACGTTTATAAATCAGGATGGGGCTGTTAGTGAATGGATTCCCTTTGGGATAAAGAAAGTGTAACTAGTTAAGGGGTTATGTAGAACTTGTAGCATTAGGATCCGCTTGCATTGCAGGGTTTTTTTGTGAAGCTTGGGTCATAATGAAGCTTTCCTTAAAAACAATTTTAAAACAATGTTTTTACTGTACAATTATCGTGTCTCTGATATGGTGAGGTGCTATATGAGTCTGCGTTTTAGGATTACATGGTTCCTCCTGCACAGGGTAATTCTGCTCTACCATGTATTTTCTGGTGTCGGGGATGGCTACACCAAAATACAGTGTGCTGTCAATATGTGGTTAGGTGCCAGGGCAAAATTCAAAGTTGTCTTAGTGCACACACCAGCTGTGAATTTGAGCCTATGGGATTAGTTTTTTTTTTATTATTATTATTTACGTTTTGATTTTACTTGTCAGCCAGTAGCCAACAAGAATATAACTGTGCTCATATGGGGAGGAACGCTCAGAGGATGTAAAGCATGGGATTTCTGGATTATATTCCCAGTTTTTCATTAAAGTATAAATGAAAGGATTGCTTGAAGAAGCAAAATAATTATGGTCCAGGCAGTTGCACTCGAATGTCATGTACCTGTCGTGCACGTCTCATCTGCCCTCGTGTGACAGGACTGCCTGGTGGTTGGAGGAAGCGGCTGGGGCCCTGGCCACAGCTCCGCCACGCATGTCACACCCTGAGTAGCTGCTACGCACCTCAGTACACGGCGGTTAAATCATCAAAGGGAAAGTGCTCTGGGAGGGCAGGATGTAAAATCTCAAACCTCAACACTTCCAGTTCCTTGCACTAGGTGCTGTTGCAAGTGCTGGGCTTTGCCGTCCTTTTATTAGCAGTACCAAAGACGATCAAGATGGCAGAAAGTATCCGATGTGATCATTATTATTAAAAGCAGTGGCAGAAAAACAAAGAGGCCTTTCAGGTAGTACTTGCTTTCGTAAGCCATTCCTGGGGATTGAACTCTGAGACCTCTACAACTGGAGCTAAGCCGGCAGCCCCCGCAGCCACAGCGCAGACGTGCACATCCAATGTGCTGCACTGTACCTGTTACAGCAGCGCGCTTGTGAAGCCTCCCCCTGACAGCCCTTTTGTCCAAAACCCAGCAGAGAAGGCCGAGTGCTGTGTGACTCTGCTGACATCCAGCACACGTAGCCTGGGACGGAGGAAATGCTCTGGCTGCTGGCAGAAATGGGAGAAAAGTGGGTGCAACAGGTTTGCACACAGCCAGGGCAGAGGCAGCAGCACTAGCCAGCTTGTAAGAAAGGGTTATGTGGCCATCAGGGAGGCTGGGAGCTGGTTCCCCCCATCAAAAGCTCCAAGGAAGGGAAGGCATCGATACCTGGGCTGGGCCCTCTCCAGGGGCACCTGGGAGCAAGGTCCAGGGAAGAGTAATGTATGTTCTTGCGACAGACTTAGAGGTAACCTCACAAGAAGGTAAGCTCAGCCCGGGGAAGGTACGGTTGTAGCTGTACGGTTCTTAAAACACGTTATTTCTGTACCCAGGGATTACTGCAGTGTTGATTTTAACTGTTAACTCCTCCCTCTCTGGACTGCGGCCACCAGCACATTTTCAGGTAGTAAATAGTCTTCTAAAATTGGCAGTTCACTAGAATTGGACAAAGTTATGTCACCTGCCCTACAAGCATTGGCTCTGAAGTAAGGTTTTGGAGGAAAACTGAAAAATAGGGTAGTACTGTTTTGGAAAAATTCTGTGAAAATCAGAGTCACAATTTCAGCCCCGCATAGAAGAGAAACTGCAGGTGAGAGTTACAAAATAAAATTTCGTATGGAATGCAGGAGAAGGGTGAAAAATAATGTTTTATACAGAATGAAGGATTCATATTAGTCCTGGCCAAAGGAAAGTTACTTTAATATCATGTTCCTAGAAGTAACAGTGCAGAAACTGTTGGTGCTAAATTTGCCTGATTTTCAGAAAGTCTTTTTTTTTTTTTTCTGCAACCCCAGTAGATACATAGAGAAGTGGTAGCAAAAGGAGGTGCCTTTCAGAACCTGCATTCACTCTCGCTTCCACCCCTGGGTATGTGCAGACACTCTAAAACCTCATTCAAGCCACTACGATTACCAAAATGCATTATCTAGCAGTGCATGACAAAAAATCTTGAAAATCGTCTTTGCAAAAGTGTGGGGGTGAAATTAAGGGGAGACATGAGCAGGTTGGGGGGCACGTATGGAGTTCATGTTGTTGGAGGTGGAAAATCAATGGGTAAAACGAAGTCTGTTGTTTTTTACCTGTTCTTCCAACTTGTTTCTGTACCATTCAGAAAAACACCAGAATCCTTGGCCTACCATATATTCATTCTGTATTAATTAATCGTCTGTGTAGCCAGACTCTGTCATATACAGTGAGAACACAACTTTCCTTAATCCAGATGGTTCCCCATTAAAAAAAAAAAAAAAAGTGCGTGCACAGGAGAACACAAGTTAGAAATACTGCTTTTAGTCCTTTTTTTTTTCCAGCATACAAGTGGACTGAATTATGTGGAAAAGCAGCTTTCTTTCCACTATTTCACCCCTGAGATCTACTATTTTCCTAGTCTTGTTGGTGTTGTTGTTCCATGCTTTTTGCCAGCAAACCCAGGCTGTATTCTTTACGTTCCTCTTGGAACAGGGAATCTTTTCGTCTGAAGATTATTCCTTAATGCCCTGAAGCAGGAAACATAAACAAAAAAAAAATCTTTAGATATATTGAAACCTGTGAAAATATTTATAGAATGGCAATGGTTGCCAGGACGTGGGAAGCAGCAGGTAACTAAATAATACTCCTTTGCATATCCACAGTGCCTTTCGTTTGGCAGGCTCGGAGCTCTATGTAAGCGCTTAGTACCTTGAGTTTCGTTGTGTTTCTGGCTGCTCTGAGCCAGTCCCGTTGCATCTGCGGTGAAACGGAGGCCCCAAAGGTATCTCCACGTGGATGGGAGGTGCGTACCTGCCTGCTTGGGTGCTGGGTGTTTGGGCTCGCGCTGCCTGGCGTTAGGTGCCCAGAATTACAGGCACGAGATCAGGTTTTGGAAATCCAGGCCCCAGCTTCACGTGCTTTGCTCCTCGCAGGACCAGGGCTCCAGCCCAGATCTGCTGGCTGCTGACCCAGCACCGAGCTGCAGGGCTGGTCCTTTGCTGGGTTTCAGTGGATCCTAGAGAGCGCTGGCATTTTAGCAAGTCAGCTGGCAGCCTCGCCGTGTTTTGTTTCGAATGGTTCACATTCTTCCATCTAATTCCCACACTGAAAATTTCCAGCTTCCTATTTTCCCCTAGCTGTCCCAGCAAGACGTATTGAATATGCAGATGTGATGGCACACACTCACACACGTGCTTTTCCTGAAGCAACCCCTCAAAGTTTGTTCTGCATGTTTGTTTTACTCCAGTTCCTCTAATCCCCAAAGTGACATTAAACAGATTTTTTTGTTTAACCTTTGTATGAAATGCTAGTTCTCCCTTTATTTGCAAGGATATGCGGGTTGGTTTTTTTTTTGTTCTGTTCCCTTGTGCGTGGAGGAGACACTGCGTAAATGAAAACATATTATAATTGCTATGCACCACACACAAATTTCTTTTCAAACATCTCCCATGCATGTTTTCTCTTGAACATATTTGTGAACGTGCACATCACTATATTTTCAGACACATTCACATACTAAATAACTCTGCTTTCGATGTATAAGTGTTTAGCAATATAAGGGCCACTCACTCAGAGCCATTGAAATCCATTTCAAAGGCTGTGAGCTCTTTGGAAAAGCAGGGCCAGTGGCAGAGGAGCTGGGGATGCTGGTAGCCCATCTGATAGTGATAAATCTCTCCGTACAAACACGGCACTGAGCTTGACCGAAGAACTACACCCTGTCAGCACGAGTGAAGTAAAGACAATCAGAAAGCTGGCTTCTGCTGGAAGTGAGGAAGTTATTTTGCTGCAACAGCATAAATCCTTAATAGGATTTCTTGCTTTCCTTGCAATATAGAGACTCAGGCAATTCCTTTTCTCCTCCTACGCCCTGCCCACTGTAGGGGTGGGTGCATATGTCCTCATTCACCAGCTTTCTGTGGCCCACGCCTGCCAACGAGCATACAAGACAGCACACACATCACATCAGCCTCCTGTGCAATGCAGCGTGCTCTCCTCACCCGCAGGACAAGCAGCCCTTACCTTCTCTGCCAATGCTCCGTTTTTTTGCAGAACGCACTGCAAGGACATCGTATTTGTCCAACAAAAGCAAGATTGCATTCCTGATGAAAGCCGTTCCACCTACAGTACTGTGAATGTCCTTTTGTATGGTAGGATAAAAGAGGTGGTTTTAGTTTTCTCTGAGTGGCAATTGGAAGGCCTAAACCCACTTAATTTCCCCTGTTGGGTACATGCTTTTCTTTTAGCTTGAAGGGAAGAGCAAGCACATTCCTTTCGTTGGAAAAAGCTGTCGCCTATAGACTGTTCTCTTGCATTTGGAAAGTTCTGCGTGGGGTGTCTCTGTGAATATGGGGTCGATAATAACTGTGTTTACATGGTGTCGCTGAAGGATCTTTAAAGCTACTAGAGCCTGTAGTGTATCACAGCATCCACAGGCAATATCACGATACTGGTCTGAAAGAAATCTACCTCCCCTTGGTCAATGAGGAGAGCACATTTCGGAGTTGCAGTTAGTTAGAACCGAAACGGGGTGGCTGAGCAGGTCAGCAGCAGAGCTGGGAGGACGAGGTCCCAACCTGGCCCCGTGCTGTGGGCACCAGACTCAGGGCCTGGGCCCCACCTCTCCAGCCCAGCCGAGCTCCAGACGGAGCCACCACGGTGAGGGCTGCTCGTGCCAAAGTGTGGGCTCTGTACGTGCTCCCTGCTGGAAATGCCACTGCTTTCCAGTTCAGTGCCGCACATTAGGCGGTCACAAGCACCATTAGCGTACGGGTGTGACGCAGCCTTGATGTGACCGGGAGGGGAGGCAGGCTGTCCCAAGGGACCCGGCCCGATGGCTGCGGGAGAGGACTTCAGCCTCCTCCTTCCAAGCTTGGTCTGCTTCTGAAGACCCTGACAAAGGAAGGCCCCCCTTCCCTCTGATAAATCGGCACATAATCATGTAAACACGTGGATTTTCACTGTGAATGATAATCATTCAGTAGTAGCTTGTTGCCTTCTACCAGTATGATCCCAAGAGCTGGTGACAGCCACGTGCCATCTGACGCTCTAGTGGTGTGGTCATTCACAGATGACATCGACCCACATTGCATCGAAAGAAGCAGTCCTGCCCTCCTTCAACTCTTGATAGCAAACTGTGTTGGAAAGCCAGTTGGTGGTACAAGTGAAAGATCCAGGTGCCTTTCTTAAGTTTGCAGGATCACAGCCATCCAGGCAGGGCGTCCTTCTCCAGCCCAGCCACAGCTGCTGCAGGAAGGGTGACTGGGAGTTCAGGATGTCAGGGACTGCTAAATGTGGGTGCTGCGGACTAGATGCTCAGAGCAGCCTAGGGTCAAATTCGCCGGGGTACATCCTGCACAGCACTTTCTGAGTAGGTGAGGTGTTAGATAAGCACCCACGTTTTCCAGAGGATTTAACCCTTGGAGTTTTGGTTCTGGTGGTTTATGGCATTTTTTTTGTGTCAAAAGCAGGAAAGGGAAGGCTCAGTTTTCCACAGGCACTTCTGAAATCGGATTCCTCATTTTGAAGCTGAGCTTTTGGGAGGATAAAGCCCCCACCAGTGGAGTGCAGGATGTGCAAAGCATAGCGCTGTGCTCAGAAACACTCAGGATGGGTGGAGAGCCAGCCTGGTGGCAACTCATGGTGGCTTCTTTGTTGATACAAAGCAAGTTTTTGCTTTTGATAGCCCTGCTGGGCCAGCAGTGCTGTGGGAGGAGAAGACCGGTTCTGCTCTAGTGTCTGTACCAGCAGCAAAAATGTCACATTGCAGTTCATGCTGAGGAGAGAAGCAGAAAGAAAAAAAAAAACACATAGCTTTTTTTGGAAAGCTTTTGGATAGCTTTGGCAGTTAAAATATCTATATAATATGCTTTGAAAACTGAGTCAAATTCAAAGTCATTGAAAAGGAATAAACTCGAGTAAAGTGCACCAGTGGTTTTGGTTACTTTTCCAGTTCTGTTCTCTTTCTTGCTCAGGAAAGGATTTACAAAGCAGCAAATGCTAGTTGCTACACTGGAAACCTCGTCTGTTCCAAGTAGGTGATTTTACAGCAGCGCCTTCCAATTGAATGCTTTGTTACTATTTTTTTAAGATTTATATTTAATTACTTTTTGTTGGTGGTGTTTACTATCATGTTCTTGCACATCAGGCCTAGGACAGATACCACAAGGGCTTTGGTAGCAATATTGGGCTAAGTAGCTCCCGTCCAAGATGCTGGTGCTCAGCCTCTCTGCAGTGCCCTTTCCAAAGGCACTCGGTTGTGCCTCAGCCTGGCTGTGTGCTGTGAAATTGGTCAGGGATTGGAGCCACAATCCCCAAACCGCCAAGAAATACAACTGTCCTTGCAGTGCCAGCACGGCTCCATGTGAGTTTACATCGGGTGACAGTGGCACTGTCACCGTTCAGGCCCCCAGCCACACATTCCTGCCCCACTCTGTCAACCAGCCAAGGCAATTAAATGAAGTAAAAAACAGTGTTTTCTTTCTGTAAGTTCAGTTCTGAACCTTTTTAATGCCCTGCCCTTGCTCACTGTGGGGCAGATGAAAATCAGTACCAGTACAGGAACGGGGGCAGGCAGACGGGAGCCTGGAACTAGTGCCGATGTAGATCTGTGTATATAACTGCAGATCTGCTTCTATCTGCTTATGCCATCTCCTTGGAAGAGCAGTGTCCTGCGGCACAGGGCTGGGATGAACTCCCGGAGGTGGGAGAGAGGTATTTATTGCCCCGGTAATGCCGCCAGCAGGACCATATTGTCAGGCTGCAGCCTCAGTCTTGGCGTACTGAGCTTGAAGGGACGAGCTGGCACACGAACAAATGGGTGTGAGCTGACCGTGAATACATGCAGACTGGAAATTGGAGAAGGAGTCACAGCTTTTTTGCATGGTGAGATTGCAGACAGGGACCCCACATAAAACAAGCAGCTTTCAGGATGCTCAAAAAGCTTGTATTATGGGATCACACAATGTATTCCCAAAAAGAGGCACAGCTCCTTGTTCCTAATATCCACTTAAAGTGGAAAAAAAAAAAGTAAAAAAAAAAAAAGTAGTGATTTAGCTCAACAGTTTAATTAAATCAGTGCAGATCTTACTTTTGAAGGCTTTGCTTTTAGTTTAAAGGGTAACTAACCTACACAACATTGATGTACTGATACAACTCTTTCAGATTAAGTTTGCATGAATGCACATTTTGCTGAGCGTTTTTATCTTCAAACTCTTTCTTTAAGAAGGTAATGATGTTACAATAGTATTTTAGAAACAGTCTTAGACACAACACTTTTTTTTTTTCCTGCAGTTAGAATTGTACATGTGTGACTGGTGCTAAACTAAGGGTGAGATATAAAATGATCTTTTCCATACAAATGTATATGCAGTCTAGTCTATTTCTGAGACAGTTTGAGCAGGTTTAGCTTAAATCTGTTGCATCCAGAATTAACAGGATACCCTGGGTGGAAATGTGATGTAGAGAAGATAGATACGTTCTGAAATTGGTTAAATTGGTGTAATCTTCTGATATAGATAGTGCTTTGTATATAGTTTCAGCATTTTCTGCATTTTTTTTTAATACTCAAACTTAATAAGCATGCTTGGAAAATGTTTTTTTCTTTGTTTTGGAAACAGCGATAACTATGTAGATGATTCAGTTCACTGGGACATTATTCCCAAAATGTTTTGTTTATTACTTGTGGCTTTGAATGCACTGCACTTGAGCAGGAACAATGTTTAATTGAGGGCAGAAGTATCTGGTGGTCTGAGGAATGGAAAAAGAAAGTATATTTTAATGTTGCCCCTGATTCAGCAGAAGGGGTAGGTGTGTGCTCACCTCTAAGCGCCTGGTTTAAAGCTTTGCTGAATGGAGATAAGTCTGCACCAGACAGACTGGTTCGAACCTCTTAGCCAGCCCTTCCTGCACCTCTTTTGCCCCTCATATAAGCTAAGGGAAAAAATAGTGTCTGCTAGTGCTGTGGGGTCTAATATATGGTGCCTGGCAGTTCTAGAGTGGAGGAAGAGCTGATCATTAATATTAGTCTCATTAGACTGGACTTTATAAGAACATCTTTGAAGATGAATAGGAAGGAGAGAGAAATTAAATCTGATTAGAATTTATTCCATGGCTTACTGTTTCCTTTGGAAAGGTGTATATCAAGCTTTACTGGTAACGATTTAATAAAAGGGGCTGAAAGGAGGCTGTTGATCCAAGTTGGATGGATCCGGTCCCTGTGACCTATGTTGAGGTCCAGGGCCGAGCAGTAACTGTGTTTTCCCCTGGCCTTTCACTCCCAGGCAGCTAAGAACCACTGCAGCAGCAGCTGATCTGTGTTTTAAATTCTCGACTGCCTTTGCCAGTTAATGTAATTATTCCAGAGCGTGGGACAAACTGAAAAGGAAAATATACTCGGAGCAAAAATGAGGTCCAGACCTGTGGGATGCAGAGACATAGATCCTTTTGGGAGGGACTGGGGGAGCTACACACCGCCTTGGGGAGGGTGAAGGGTGCTCTGTGCTTCGCAAGGTCAGGGTGAGGAGGAAAATACTTAAAGTCACCCAGCTGTCGCCTTCCCCTGGCCTGTTCTGAAACCTCTGCAGGGAGGTGGCTTTGACTTGTCTTGCCATTCACTGCTATGTTGCTCATCCTGATGGAGAACTTTGTCCTGTTGTCCTGCCTGACTTTCAAGAAGGACCAACATACCTGTTTGTGGGTACCATAATCTGAGCCCAGACCTCTCCGCTCTCTTGCAGATCCTGCAGCCATCACCAGCTCCCCGAGCTGGCCCCTGACAAACAAATAAAGGAGGGATGCACTTTTCTCTCTTTGCTTGCCTCATGTCTTCTTCCATCATGGCTCATGATCCACATAAATTGAACACTTGTGGAAGGTGTTGTTGGCTGGATTGCCTCAAAGGTTGAACTCCTTCATTCCTAGAAGCCTACAGAGCTGGAGAGCACCAGTGTGAGCTTCCTCACCCTGCCTGGGCATCCTCACCCTGGCCTCCTGGGTCTGCTCCGAGGAGCCTGGGGAGCTCTGAAGGAGAAATTATATATTTGTACGAATTAAGGAGCTGAGATGGGGTGTCTGTCTGGCAAGTAAACAGTGACATCGCGTGCATGGTAAATAAGCCATGGAACAGCCATCAGATAATGCTTGCTCTACTTTATTTAAATACATGCATTTGTAAGATTATGGCTACGTGTAGTGGAGCTTGTCTAATTTCATACAGGCTCATCCATGTAAATAAATGACAGTAGAAAGGTTTTGGTTTGAGATCAAAGGCTGCAGCACTATACACCCTGGGATTGTAATAGTCATGGGAACAAAAAGGGCAAAATTTGGGCCAAACCCAGTCTCAGGCACGAGGTATTACAGCAGAGTGAAGCTGATCTTGCTTCAGCACAGGCAGCTGCTGCGGGTGCTCCACAGGTTGTGGCTGAGTCTCCTGCACCTTCCTGTGGACCACCGGGTGCAGGTCTCCAGCAGCCAGGCTGGCTCAGCATGGGGACTTCGCCTCTCTAAGAGTACAGAACCACCTTGAGAGACAGGACATTCATGTCCCAGCTTATCCTTGGATTTTGCCCCTTTTTTGTAGCAGGTGTGATGGTCTTGCTCCAGGTGAGCTCGTTGCCTGGTGTGTGAAGTATTGTGGGGTGAGCAGCAGCATTCATAAGGATTTACATATGCTCTGTCTATTTTGCTAATGAGAAGCTGTTTTATTTGTAGAATCACCATCCTTTTAAATATGGTTTCAAATGGTAGAAAGATTTAACATCTGGCCTCTTTTGTTGTTTTTAGTACTTCTGCTTTTCTTGCTGCCTTCCCCCCTTCTTGCTCTCCTTGGTCCGGCCCTTCAGGGACGGCTGTCGCCGGGGCTGCTGAGACTGGCAGGTATATCTTGGCATTTGTGCTCTACACGGCGCGGTGGCAGTGAGACCGAATGTCATTGGCCAGGGGAGGAATGGAAAAATGAAAGAGCAAGGTAGCGGTGAAAGGAAATCTGGATCTGTCAGCAAGGGTGACAGGTGATGAGATGCAGAAGAAGGTAGCACATGAGCACATCAGAAGATAAAACTGAGCTCATAAGTACCAAAAGAAACAAGCGGGACACAGACAGGAATAATCTGCCCTTCCAGCGGAGACAGACAGTGTGCGACAAGTCAATGTCAAGACAAAGAGGCAGGCCTGAAGGACTGATGGGCTGGGATGCTTTGAGGAGGTTTTATCACACCACCTGTAACGCCCCAGCTGGGCCTGGGCCTGCGGAGGTGACTCTAACTTCTGGTTTTAGTAATAATCGTGATACAAATGAAATAGCACATTTAGGTCAGGAAATGTGGAAAAAATCAGCATGGTGGCACAGTGCTAAGGGTCAGCAGCAGGGGAGCAGCACAATCCCAAACAAGCGTGGGATGGGGCATAAAAGATGGTGTGGGCTTCTGGGTGAAGGCTGCAATTTAGCTTCAAGGGATTTATTTAAAAAAAAAAAATCTACACTCCCTCTAAAACTGGTTGAGCTGAATGGGCAGGTGTGTGACATTAATGAGATTCCTGAAGTCTTAGTAAGAACTGTGGTTAAAACCAAGCCTGGCTGCCAGAAGCAGGCGTGTGGTAGGGCAGTACGGTGCATCTCTCAGTGCTGTCAATGCGCGAGTCCCCGGCACGGAAACAGAGGGCAGGGACTGACACATGTAAACCCTCCTTCGTGGGAATGGTTCCCTACGCATCTCTACTGGCTCCTCAAGTAGAGGAGACTCTACTTAAGTGAATATTTTTCCCATCTTGAGTAAGTGCCTTATGTCAGTCTAGAGGGAGAGAGCAGTAAATGTTTCTGGATGCACTGGATGTTGCAAGGCATGAGAAACAGGCATTGAACCACAGTCAAGTTGCAAAAATAAACAGGAACTTGAAAGAGGCTCTTGATCATAACAGGAAGAATGCATGTCCAGTTCTCCCCAGTCTGGGAGAAACTGGACCAGATGCAGAAATGGTGAGCGTTTAAGTTGCATGGAAAGAGACTTACATTTTCCTTCAGCTCTCCTTACGGCACTCAGTAAAGGTCTGCGTCGCACTTGGGGACATCCCAAACGTTTAAAAAACAGTAAGTATAGGACAAGGAGTTTGCGTGAATAACTCTCCGTTTCCAATTTATCGGGGCTGTCTTCCAGCCAGGGTTCAACTTTTTCACAGTCTGCCAAATCTTTGGGAATGATCTCATGGACACGACCTCCCCTTCTTTCCTGGAGCCTTGCAGCTTCGCTCCGGCGCACGCGGCATGAACCGCGTTGGGAAAGTGGCAATCGTTCTCCAGCCGCGTCAGCGTGACTTTCAAAACTCGATGTGCAAACTTCACACACGGTTGTCACCTCTGAAAACTGGGGCACTAATTTTCGGCAGCACAGGAGACAGTTGCCTAGGGCAGCAGGGGCTTGAATGCTGCAGGGTGCCAAGGCTTTGCTGAGATGCAGGCTTGATGCCGCTGCTGCTTGCTCTGAGAGGGGATCATCAGACCTTTATCCTGAGGGCTGAGGTTCATGTCCCCTCTGCGGGTGACAGCTCCCTGTTTGATGATCCTCAGTGCTCTGGGTGCAAGCACCAGACGCAGAGTGGGTTCGCCACCACCTTTGAGTGTGCCAGCCCCCCACCTCCCCCCGAAGGGGTGGGATGAGGCCTTTTCCAGCAGAAGTAATAGCAGCCGGTGGTTTTGGAGTCGTAGCCTCCTTCCCCTGAACCCCCGAGTCCTGCTGGCCCTCCCAGCACCCCAGGCAGTCATGGAGGATCACCTCCCTCTCCTGGCCAGCACCTCGCTGACCTCCATCTCAGCCCTCCAGCAGCCCCCTGCCCCTCAGCCCTCTTCTGCGCAAAATTTCACCGACGTCTCCCACCCAGCCTTGCTTTGGCAAACACCCTTGCCAAAGCTGTTTGAATCAGCCCTGCTTTGGGGCTTGAAAAGTAACTCAGGCCTTTTATTTATAAAACCGAAATCTCATTTTAAAGGCTTGCAGGGCGGGTAGAAACAAAAAGCCGTGAGGTAGGGGGATCAGTGGCATTCTTCAGACCACCAGCCGAATACTTTTCAGCTTTTGGTTTTGGTTTGGAAGTTGCCGGCTGAGGCAAAACGCCTGCAACAACACCTCACCTGCTATTACCACTTTATCTGGAGTCATAAACACAGTCAGTGAAGAAATTATTTCCAGGACCTTGAAGACGACTCACTTCCGTAATCCACAGCCACTCTCGCCAGCGGCAGACTTGAGCTGGAATTCAGTTTCAGACATTTTCCACTGAAGCATCTCCTTCAGTTGCCGCCTTTGACAGGATATTAGCTTGGCTGGATAAGTGATCTTATCCAGTACAGCAATTTTTGTGTCTCGTGTTTCAAGATAAGACGGAAACATGCCTTGCTTGTGCTTGTTGGTGGTCAGGGCACTGCTAGTAGTATTCACAGCGTTTAGCTGTCATTAATCATCAGCTGCCTGTGAATATTAATAACTGAGATATTTATTTAATGCCTTGTGTTTCTAGACCAGGCTCCACGTGAGCATCTCACAGGCTTTACTGAAGGGAAGGGTTTCTAGTTCCATGTCACCTTGGTGCCATGGGCTGACCGCGGCAGCTGGTGGCACATCCATGTTGTGCTCCGTGAGGATCGGGAAGCACGTCGGCAGGTGCCATGTGGCATTCCTGCCCGGCAGGGGCACGTGACGCCTTGCTGCTCCTCACTCCTTTCTCAGTACCCATGAGGAGATGTGGTGAGGGCGAAGCTCGGAGGTACGCCTCTCCCATCATGTCATTTATTTACATGGTGTGTGCCTTGTATATGTGTGTGAGATAGTGAGGTCTTTTTCTGTTGTTTTGTTTTGTTTTGTTTTTCACCCTAATCCTTCCTTCTGGCTGTGTTGAAATGGAAAGGTGGCACGCGCTCTTCTCTGCCAGCAAAAAGATTTTCTGTATCTGACGCTGGCTTGGAAATTCTTTAGGTGACATCACGCCATGTCTGTGCAGACTCATTGTTTGTCATGGAAAAGCCATTCATCCATACACAACTTCCTTCCTCCCCAGACTCCCAGAGATAAACTTTCCATTCTGCCTATTCCCTATAGAAACAGACCCCAAACGCGTATGCGTGGCCATGCGCACACACACCTCGCCATCCCTCCGTCACGCTCAGGGCTGTGGGAGGAGGGAGAGGGAGGCTACCGAAGATGTGAATAAAGTCACCCTGTTTTCCTCAGACGTGGATCCTGCTGTGCCCGAGCAGCAAAGCTCCCCTCCCGTGGAGGCAGCGGGTCACACAAGGCTTTTTTTGTCCTGCGGCTCATTCTGGCGCTCGCGGCCGCACATCTGCCTGCCAGGTGAGGCGGCCACCAGCTGCAGGTACAGCACATCTGGACGGGGCAGGCAGCGGAGCGTGCTGCAAACAAACACCGCGATTTCACCGTGGCGGGCGCGAGGAATTCGATAGAAAATATACTTCGGCGGCCTGAGCTGCCGAGTCTGGTGATTCACGTCTCGGGCGGTGTTTATGAGGCGAAATGAAGGAAAGGGCTGGGCGCTGCTCGCCGCTCTCGGGCCACGCAGGAGGGGACCCCCGGGGACCCCCGCGTCCAGCCTGCCTGTGGGGTCACCACGGCGGGGGGAGGCCGCATGAGGATGGAGTGGGTGCAGCTGCGTCCCTCGAGGTCCCCAGTGGGATGAGTGGAGAGGGGCGTCGGGGCGAGGGGAGCCTCTGAAGCCTTCCTCTCGCCCACCTCCCCAGCCCCTTTAGCCATCAGGTGGAGCTGCCAGCCCCCGGCTGCGGACCCCCCCTGCCCGGGGGCGCAGGGCTGAGGGTGGGCTGCTTTTGAAGGCCACTTCGGGGCGCCGTGTGTGTGTGTGTGTGTGTAGGGGGGCGACATTTCCGAGCCGCCCCCTGCATTACAAAGGCGGCGGGGCCGCTTTGATGCGCCCCGACGGCTCCCCGCACACCTGCCGCCGAAGGGCACGGGGGGGGGGGGGAGGCACATCAAAGCCGGCCACCCCACCCCCCCCCCCAAAAAAAAAAAATAACCCCAAACACCACACATCTCCCGCCCCCCCGCACGTCCCCGGCTCCTCGGGGGCTGCCGTCGCGGGGGCGCGGCCGGGGGAGGGGGCGGCGGGGCGGGCCGGGGGGCGGCCGCCGGCGGCAGGGGGCCGTGCTCGCCGCGCCCCCGCCGCAAGCAGGGCCCGCTGCAGGGCTTCTCCTCGGCTCCTCTCCCTCCGCAGGGCGCCCCGTCCCGGCGGCAGGCTCCGCGGGGGCTGCCCCAGAGCCGCCGGAGCCCCCCGCAGCCCACCATGACGGGGCCGAGGCTGGCGCTCGCCGCCGCGCTCCTCTGCAGCTGCACCTCGCCGGTGGCCGACGCCAGCTCCTGGTGGTGAGTTTTGGGGCGCCGGGCAGCCCCGAAAAGCCTTTGTCCCGGGCTGGGGGCCGGTGAGGGGACCGGTCCGGGGAGGGGGCTTCGCTGGGGAAGTTGGCTGCTTGCTCCGTCCCGGGCTTCTTTCGCTGCTGCTCGCTTCTTGCGAGGTCCCCCCCTCCCTCTCCTGCCCCTTCCCTGGTTTTTGGGGAGGTGGGACGCGGCCCCTCTCCCGCAGGAGTTTCGAGGGGGGCTTTGTGCGGGGCTCTGGGTGAGGGGGGAGGCGTAAGGAGAGGCTGGGTAAGGTTTCCGATCCGCTGCCAAAAGCGGCCGCGGAGCCCCTTCCCCTAAACAGCGGGAACCTCCCCGTGCTGGAGGCATCGCCCATCGGCGGTCCCGCACGAAGCAGCAGCCCGCTTTCTCCTCCTGCGGAGAAAGAGCCGAGCTTTCCCTCTGCTCCCCCTCCCCATCCCGGGTGGTTAAATTCGGGTTTCGAAGGAGCCCCGTTCCTCCCGCCCGAGCCCTGGCAGGGGCTCGTGTCTGGCCGAGCACAGAGGGAGGGAGGCAGCTGAGAGGCGAAACGCGGCCGGCCTTCGGGAGCGAGGCCAGGGAAAGGTGCTCGGGCCTCCCCCGGCAGCCCCTGTTGGATGCTCTTCTCTCCTCGCAGGTCTTTGGCCATGAACCCCATCCAGAGGCCCGAGATGTACATCATCGGCGCTCAGCCCGTCTGCAGCCAGCTGCCGGGGCTCTCCCCCGGGCAGCGCAAGCTGTGCCAGCTCTACCAGGAGCACATGGTGTTCATCGGCGAGGGGGCCCGCAGCGCCATCAAGGAGTGCCAGTACCAGTTTCGGCAGCGCAGGTGGAACTGCAGTACAGTGGACAACACCTCCGTCTTTGGGCGGGTCATGAAGATAGGTAGGAGCACCCAGCGTGGGGCAGCAGTGGTGGGGGCACGCTGGGTGTCCCCCTGTGGCTTTCTGCCTTCCTTCAAATGTGTGTTTGGGAGCCAAGCCCTGTTAGCACTGCTCCTAAAACTCCCTTTAATGAGCTTTTCCATCCTCTGGTGCTGCCCGCACCTGAGTGGAGGCAGCAGCGCACCTGAACCGCAGCTGGGGCAGGGGGCATCTCCCCTGGGGGGGCCGTGGGGAGGTCAGGACGAGGGGGCTGCTTTTGTTCCGTGTGCTTGCTTAGAGGTAGGGAGGGAAGAAGCTGGAGCCAGGAACAATGGACCCATGTTATCGTTCCCAGCATCTGGAGTGCCCTTGGACAGGGAATGCAGCCCTGAGATGTGGGAAATATGGACTCCCTGGCTTGGGATCTCCCCCCTCCTCCCTTTTCTTCTGTTTTCTGTGTAAACCGAAGGGATTTTTATAATTCCTGCCCTGCTGGCCAAAAGAGGCGCATTGACAGGCCATTGCTGCACTTGAATTGAGGTGTGACCTAGCTGCATTGTCCCGGCTCCTTTTGAAATGCAATCATCTGATGGCAAGAAACTGAGAAATCCGGGCTCGGTTTGATGTGTCCGACAGCCAGGACAATAAAGAAAAGGTGTTAAAACAGCCGCTTACACACACACACACGCACACGCACCAGCCTTTGTGTGGTGGGGTTTTGTTCCCACCCACAAAGCTCTCAATGAAGAACCCAGGGCCAGCACTATGCCTCATTTGTAAGGTCAGGGAAAACACTTAATAGGGGATGGAAAAAGACCTCCTGCGGCCCCAGCTGCCCCCAGCGTTGCTTACACCTTTTTGGCCTCACTCTCAAAATGCTGCATGGGGAGCAGAACACCAGGAGATGCATCTTTAATGCCTCTGGGGTGTCAAGGCAATAGGGCACTGGGGTAACTGAGTCCTGTGATCACTTCCATTCACTCCTGAAATTATGTGGCATCATCCTGGAGAATTTCAGGGACTTTTCTGCACGTGCTGCTCTGTCTCTCAGAATCCCTAATCCAGCCCATCAGAGCCATTCAATTCCTCCCTTTCTGCCCATCTGTCCAGCTCACACCCCAACAAATCCCTGCCTCTCTGGGATGCTCCCTTGGGAAGTGCTGTTTCCTGACACATACTTTCAGCTGCTGACGCACATCCAAGGCATCTGCGCATCCTTGATCTCTTGCTGTCCGATACCAAGGGTGGTGGCCAGATGAGGCTCTGTGCAATCCCAGGCTGTTAAAACTCATGCTTCAGGGTACAAACACTGGAATTTCAGCCACCAAAGGAAAAGGACAGCAAATACCCCTCCATCTCTCCCTTCTGGCGTCCCTCCCTCCCTCCCATGTAACTTAACATCCCAAAGAATGGGGCACAATTCAGATTCCCAAAGAGATCCTAGTGACCCCACAAGGATGCATGAAAAGAGCAAACCTCATCCTCTTCTTAAGTACCTTCCTGCAGCCCCAGCTCGGTCAAGTGGTTAAGTCCAAACCTGGAAAAAAAAAAAAAAAAAAGTGTGATCTGAAGGGAAAATAAAGATCAGAGCTGGAGGATGAAAAGCAGCCAGGAAGGATCAGCGGGTGTATGAGAAGAAGGGAAGAGCATGGATATTGGAAGACAGATGATACTTCCTTTTTAAAACTAATTTGATGCCGTTAGCTTAAATTGAGAGTAGATTTGGGGTTGGATGGGGAAAGAGGCGTTGTGGTTATGTGGTGGTTGTGTCCAGTAGTCCTGCTGTTTGGCTTGTGTGTGTACATGCCTGTTAGGAGTACTGTTGGACCTCTGGTAGGGATCTGCTGATGGTGGTGTCTGTGAGGCGATGGCCTGTGGTTGCCCCCGTTCAAAAACCTATCCTAGCAAGGACTTTTCAATCTTGCTCCTCTAGACCCCCTACTTTGATCAGTCAGAGCGCATTCAGAAGGTGATGTTTGTTCTCTAGTGCAAGAAAATTGTCACCAAAGGTGGCCTGGAGTGTTACAGGGCTTATGAAGATTCACCACTGTTGTGTAAGTCGGCGATAAGTCGCTGCAAAGGGGGATGCCACCCCCAGTTTTACTTTTTCTGAGTTTGTAATGGGGCACTGGTCATCACTTCAGCAAGTCCGTTTTCCATGCTAGAGAAGAAAAACCCTCTCAGTCTCTCAGGTCGTGTCAGCTATAAAGTCATTCTTCCCTGGGTTCATTCACACCGTGTGCCTGTCTCTTGTTTTCAACCCCTAAGCCCCAGTTCTGGACCACAGCCCTCTTGCTGTACGCTGTGCCAGCGGCACGAGAAGGGTCTGGAGACCAGAATATCTGCGAGAGTGCAAAGGCATGCGAGAGAGACGTGAAGGGGGGGGGGAAGGAGATAAGGACCCAGAAGGTGTGTAGTGTGCCAACAACCTTAGGCTGCCCACCCACTGATGCAGGCATGGCATATGTTACGTGATTTCTTGAGCTGCTCTAGATTATGGGAGGGGAGGAGAACCTGCCCTGGCCAAGTCCAAAGCCTGGGAGAAATTCGGGAGAGTGTTCTCTCAGAAACCTAGGTGATTCGTTTCCTTTCCACCTCACAGAGCTTGGCTCAGCTCGGAAACGGGAGACCTGCTTGGTCTGTGTTTAATCATTACACCTTCATTTTGTGCGTTTTATAGAGGTGAGGCAGGCCAATGATAGAAAAATTTTGCAGGGGCATCTGTAGCACAGAAGTCAGCTTCTTTTTAACAGATATTTCCTAGTGTTTGTATCATCGTGAGAATTGCCCTTAGCTTTTGGACATGCCCTCTGCCTTATTCAATAACAATACCTGCTGGTGTACAAAAATTATCCTTCTGAAGTTGCTTCTTGCCCTGTCAATACGGATTTTAGACCGAGTATGTGTGTATATATACATCTGTAAGTTACATACAGATACAGTCCTAAATTCTATGCTTACGTGGGAGAAGACAGAGCATCCAAAAAGGTAGTGTTAGTATTTTCTTGGGGGAGAAGAGAATATACAGCCTGTAATTTCCTTCAGCACAATCCTAAGTGCAAGACTGGGGTTTCCAGGTTAGTCCAGTCCTTTCTGGAGCCACAGATTTTTATCTCTTCTGCCTTTTCAAATGCAAAAAGGAGAAAAGGAGTCTTAAAAGATGAGAACAAAGAGAAATACTTTTCCTCCAGACAGGAAAACTTTAGGGAATTAAAAAAAATAATAATTTGAAACTATGTTTTTTCCATTGAAAAAAAAGAGCAACACATTTTTATCTCTTTCACTTCGGTCTCCTCTCTGGGGTCAGTCCTCCTCCCCTTTCCTTCTTCCAGCTCCGGAAGGTCGAGTGGCTGGGTGGATGCCCGGCCGGCGGCAGGCGGAGGAGGGCAGCAGAGCCCCGCGCTCAGCCCCACCGCCAGCCTCCCACACCTGGCAGCACCAGGGCTGCAGCCCCCCCGGGGCATCACCCCCCCCCCCAGGGCACCCACCGCACAGGAGACCTTCGCTGTGACCGCAAGGTTAGGGAAAAACACAGCACTGAGATGACAGCGTAGCGGTGTGGAAGTGGGGTGAGTTTTGAGAAGATGAGCTAACATCCTAACACTTTTTCAAGGCTGGATGTGTGGTGGGAGAGCAGCGACAAGACAGTGAGGGATCTAACCGAAAGCTAGGATGTATCAGCCCACAGTTGCCAGCTACAAATTTGCTTTGTATTAGCATGGGATTCCATACACACATCCGATCCTGCCTCCCAAACCAGAAGTACATCAGCGGAGCACCGTGGTTTGTTCCGCTTCGAGTGCAGCGAGGAAGGAAAACCACTGCTGCTCGTTTCAGCCTCTCCCACCACCAGCCTGAACTCCTTACGCAGACCCAGGGACTGCAGGCTGGGTTGTGGTGCTGCTGCATCTGAAACACAGAGATGGTTAAAGCACGGGCAGTGAAAGTGCAGATCCAGCCTCCACGTCTGGTACAGGAAGTGCAAGCAAGCTGTGAGGATCCTAAGCACCTGGAGTCGTGCAGTCTCTCTGAACAAAGTGCAACCCTGGGAGCTCCTCTGTGTGATTCAGGTCAAGTCAGTATGAAGGCTGGTACAGCCACAGGGCTCCCGCCACATGGGCACAGGCCGGTAGTGGTAAAGTGCACATCGGGTGTTACCTTAACACTGCATGTAATGTGCAAAAACTCGACACTGGTTGCTGCAGAAGGACCACACGTCCCCTCTGAGCTGAATTATCTTGACTAGGAGTCACTCCTCTTTACTTCTTGGACCAGGAAGGTTCTGGGGGCATAGTCCTCTTCCTTATGACCTGCTAGTGAGGCCCTCCCTTCTACGCCGTGTGTCCCCTAGCATTTTATCAGTCCTCGTGCACATGGCAGAAGCCCTTAGCATACAGCCCTCATTTAGGGAAAAATAAATAAACCACAAGTTGTTCTGCAAGGTGGATGCCATTCACAGCCTTGCCTTCGTCTTGGGTCATTACCGCTAAGCTGGTGATAAGCTGCTAATAATTGCAGGTTGTTGGCACATGCAAATTGGAGCAGGAGCATACCAAAAGCATCAGCTGGGTCCTGCTGGGGGAGCTGGCATTGAGCACTGGTGACAAACTGTTCTTGGGGCATCTGCCCTCTGAAGTCAGCCTAATTTGCTCAAGAGCATCCAAAGGTCACCTCTTGCTGGGATTTGGTGTTCGTAGCTCTTCAGGATTGGGCTGCTTATTCCAGTGAAGCTTTGGCAGTTGTTTCCTTTATCACCTGCAAGTGTGGTGACGCACACGATGACTCTGGAGGTGTTGGTTTAGATATTTATTACAGCATGTGGTGATAGTGCAGGTGTGGATTGCCTCTCCCCTCTCCAACCGGGGCACTGTGCTGCATGCTTGGCCTCGTGCCGTGTTCTTGGCTAAGCTGGTGCCCCGATCAGGCTGGGGCTGAACCAGGAACGGAGCAGGAGACCCGCTCCAGCTGCTCGGCTTGGCCTCCAAGCAGGGCAGCCTCTCATACATGTGCAAGCGGAAAGTCTTTTCATTTATTATTGGCTACATGGGAAAGTTTTACTCCTTCCAGCACTGCGGTTCTGTAGGTGTCGGGAGAGCCTCTGCCTTGGTGTTTTAGTGTAAAAATGGTTTCCTTCAGTTTATCTTGAATCAAGTCTCAGCTGGACATATTTAACCCAAGTGAAACTAGTTGAAGGTGAGGTGCCCATAAAAAGCACTTGTCCCAGTTGGATTGAAACAGTTATAGAGAGGTATCTGGCTGGCGGGGAACGCTCCCCTTGCACTGCTCCAAACTTACCAGTTGTTCTCGACGATTTTTGGCAGGTTCAGTGGCAGCAGTTGTATTTTCAGCAAATGAATAACCCTCTTGTTGCTTGAGAGGTTCCTCCGGGTTAAAATCGGAGCATGCTGAAGGATTGACCTGAGGCAGGAAAGGGAAAGAGGATGAGCAGTCCTTGCCAATGGTGGTGCTGTTTCTTTTGGGCAAGGCTTGGGGCTTCCAAGGCTCTTAAATGGACAAACATAAAATTAAAAAAAATAATAACCTTTGAGGAGCAGCACCTAAAAATTCATGGAGAACATGTTCTTCCCAAGGATACTTCTCCAGGCCATATCAGGAATCTCAGCCCCTTCCCTGGTGTGTGTCAGAATTGGTTTTGGTTTTGATCTTGGTCACACACAAACTGCCAGCACTGGGCAGGCAATTGCCTGGGGCTGTTACTGTGGAATGAAAACAAAAGAGGGATGTGTTACGGCAGTTCCCCCTCTACCAGATCAGGGTGGTTCTCCTGTGCTTGGCCACCCAGTTAGTTTTAATGCACTTTCTCAGGGAACAGCACTTCCCACTGTCCTGAGCCTGCTTGGTTGCATCTTAATGCGCGTTTTGTTTGCTAGAAGGGATTCGCCTGTTATTAATTTCCTCCTCACGTCCTCTTGCAGGTAGCCGAGAGACTGCTTTCACCTACGCCGTTAGTGCTGCCGGGGTGGTGAACGCCATCAGCCGGGCTTGCCGCGAAGGAGAGCTCTCCAGCTGTGGCTGCAGCCGGACTGCCCGGCCCAAGGACTTGCCCCGAGACTGGCTGTGGGGCGGCTGCGGGGATAACGTGGAGTACGGGTACCGCTTCGCCAAGGAGTTTGTGGATGCCAAGGAGCGGGAGAAGAACTACGTGAGAGGCTCAGAGGAGCAGGCGCGCATGCTGATGAACTTGCAGAACAACGAGGCTGGTCGCAGGGTAAGACGAACGCTGACCCTTCCCTGTTTCTGAGGGGCAGATGCAGAGATTGTGAGGTAGCTGGATGTCACGTTCCTTGGAGGTTTGGTGAGGGACAGTCCAGACGTGCCCCAGTAACTCCCTTGAAACAGTGTATGGTCTCATTTCCTCTATTTTTACGGATAGCACAGACAACGCACAATATGATGTTCCAGCTCTAAAGGCTGGCTTCCATTGACAGCTAAAGCCAGTGAGTTTGGGGTCTTCTGAGATACTGGATGGCACGTGTGCAGACCTGTAAGCCCTTACTAAATAAACCAGGTGCTCTAACAGCCCACTTTCCAGGTCTAAGTCTCAGAAATGTGCTTCCCAGAGCTGCCAAAAGGACAGGGTGATGGTAAAGAGGACAGTCTGTTGGCATGTGGAGTTTTTTTCTACTGCCATCATTAAGATTTTGGGGAATATAAGGCCAGAAGCAAACATTGAATCAAGCTGCCTGGCTGTCTCTTAAACTTACACCTTGCTTAGACAACTTGATATTGGGCAAAATAAATAATTTGCACCAAGGCAACAGACCTTTTCTGAGAAGATGCATGGTTTTGATCTGCAGACCTCTAGAGATGGAGAATCCATCACCTCCTTTTGCAGTATGCTACTGTCATTAATCACCCTCACTCTTTCAACACTGTGCATCATTGTAATTTAAATTTATCCAGCATCAGCTTCCAGTTGGTTCGTTTTCTGACTTTTACAGATAGATTGAAAAACCCCTTAGTAAACAGAATCTCCTCTCCTTAGAAATATTTATCTACTGTGGTTTATTCACCACTCCTTGTTTTGACAAACTAAGTTGAGAACTTAAGTGTTTCTCACTTGCAGATGTTTTCAACAGTCATCAGATCATTTTTGCGTCACTTCAACGTACCCTTTCCAGTTCCCATATCCCTTAAAATTCAGGTACTAAAATTACCTGTCGAGTTCTGGTATTGGTCTCACTGATGCTGTAAACATAGGTGAAGTTGCCCCCTTGTAATGCATTCAGTGTCTGTGCATCTGCTTTTCATGCAATTCCTCCTTTGGTGATTAATAGCCTGGAAGGTGTAGCATCATTCATATGCTGTACAACTCTATAACCCTGCTTCTTTCCAAATGTAGGAAGAAATGCCTGAATGTTTTTGCTTTCTCCACAGAATGTTTAAGAATTTTATCCATTCCTCTCTAGTAGCAAGCTTTTCTAAAGTTAATTTTGTTTCTAATCCATATTAAAAAATCCTATTAGACGTACTTAGCCTTGCTCTTTTACATGTTCTTAACTAATATCCTTAGTTTCCTTAGCAATTTTATGCCTTTTCAAACTTCTAATTGTTACTGAATTATCTTCCCCTTTCCCATTCATGTGTTGCTTTTCTGCATATAATTTCAGCTTCCTTTTGCCACCAAATATGTTTGCTCTGGTTTTTGATTGTGGAATTGATGTGTCAGGTTGAGGCTCTGCACATACTCCATACTCCTTTTGCAAACTCAAACTGAGGTAAACTTGCAGGAGGTGGAAAATGGTGGACTTGAAAGCTCTGGAACTCAGTGGTTTTTGGTTAGGGTATTTATGTATTTATTTATTTAGGCTTGGGAGGGCAGAGGGTCAGCGTTTGCTTAGAAAGGATGACCGTCCCTCCATGGAGCAGTAGCCTAAATGGGATATTCTTCGCCACATTACATACTTTGAACATCTTGTGTATCTGGAGTCATGAACTTGGATTACTACAAATCCAAGTCCTGTGTAAAATAGGAAGCGAATGTGTTACCAGCATTTTTATCAGCTGGCCCCATGGCCTTGAGAGAACCACAGACAGAAAATGACCAATAGTTTGATGGACGGCTGAACTGTAGCAACGTCTTAATTAGAAGATCAAGTTAGAAGATACTTGCTCTGCAGCATGGCTAAAACATCACCATGTCGTGTTATTCTTGTTATACGGGGAAGAAACCGAGCTGTGATTTCTAACTATGGCATGGTTTTAGATGGAAGAAAGCTTTGTCCTTTTTTAGGGATGCAGCTAAAACCAGTTTTATCCTGCCTTTACGACAGTGCAGAAAGTTGAATAAGCTGTGCTTGGAGTGCTACAGTGCACATGCTTCTCTGGGCTCTGCAGACGAGACCCTCAAGGTGATTTCTTTGTCTGCAGTTCGTGCAGGACCTGAACAAAAGCTTTCCTAAGGGCCCAGCAAAAGACAATGTTATTTCAAGGTTGGTTTTGGTAGACACTGAGAACAGATGGCCATAGAAAATAACCTTAGATTAGGTGAACAGAAGTCATTTTAGATTAAATTGAATGGAACTATAAACCAGTGTGTAATTAAGCTTGTGGATTAACAAACTCTGATAAACTAAGGGAGCCGGTTAGTAAACTCAGCAGAGGAGCTCAATGTGGAGGAGGTCTGGAACTTTTTCAAGTCAAAGATGCTAAAGCCATTACAATTCTGCATGCCAAGCAAGAGGAAAAAGCTTGTAGGAAGAATATCCAGACCTCACTGAATGAATAACTACCACAGAGAAGCTATTAGGAATAGACTGAGAGCTTACTAAGAATGGGAAAAAAAAGAACCGATAGCAAATAAATAACAAAACGCTCTGTCTTAGAGTTCAAGAAGCGTAAAGATGAAGTGAGAACAGTAAAAAGCAAGCTGAGTCAGACCTTGCAAAGGGTAGTAACAGAAATAGCAAAAGTTTTTTTTAACTTAGTGAATTGGAAAAGATGGGAAGAGAAGAGACTGCTATTCACTGAGAATGGGGCTGAGTTTAAAGACAGAGTAGTTATGGTCCCTGAAGTAAAGGAGTGCTTTACCTGGGGCTTCAAGGCAGAATGGGGTGTTGCTTGTGCCATATGTCTGCTGCACAGCGGAGATGTCTTCTTCTGTCCTCAGCACTCCTGCCTAGGGGAGTCAATGGTTGCGGTGTAGATTTGTAAATCCCCCTGGGCCTGTATTTTTGGGGAAAGCCAGGCACGGTGCTCTGGGGGCAGGCAATGGCTGATGATGCTGGTATCCTGTGGAGGTGAGGAAGGCTTGAGGAGGCAGCTGCTGTGTTCAGACAGGTAGAGAAAGAGGAGCTGAGCAGCGAGTACTGAAGTTTGGGGCCAGGAGACCTGGGATGGGTGGGACTGTGCAGGGGGCTGCTGACAGAGAGGTGTTTAGGATTGGATTGAATGATTCAGGTGGGAGTCAAATGGTGGCAGCAAAGGTTTGGAAGAATGGAGGGCTCTGGAGTAAGTGGGACAGTGGCTTTGGGGTGGATTGAGTGGATGAGGAATTGGGGGTAGTGAGAAATGGAGATGCTGGGATCAGCAAAGGAGATGAATATGAATCGACCTGGCCTGAGGCAGCTCTGAGATGGCATTGCTACAGGTTCCAGGGCTGTCTGGTCAGGATCATATTTGGCCAGTACAGGGCAGCCTTTGCTCTTGTCTCTTAAAAATGTGTTGACATGGCAGTGAAGGGAAATTGAAATTATTGCCACCAAGATGGAAGCAAAAATCAGGAAGCTTGAAGCCCCCAAGTCACAGGGAGTGCCCATTTTTTTTCGCTGGTGCTCTGAAAGAGCTGGCACCTGGCAGCACAGGCAGTGTGACCTTGGCAGCGTTTACAGGAGGACGTGGGGGAAAGGACATTTCAGGCAAAAAGGGAAACAATCTGACAAGAATTTCTCAAAGGTTGATCACTTGGTCATTTAGAACATCACTGATTTCCTGAAAGGCAAAACAGATCCAGTAGGTCTCGTTTAGATGAACTTCTGTGAGACAATTCATGTATTTCCCACGTGGAAACACATGGTTAAATTGGAAAAGATAAGGAAAAATACAGCAACTGTGGCATGAATGAGAAACTGGTTTAAGGGAAGATGTCAGTACGTTGTGTGAAAGGATGCATATTGATCTTGACAGAGCTTAATTAGCAGAATTCTTCAAGGACTTGCTTGAAGGCCAATGCCTAATATTTTTGTTTCTTGGCCTTGACACAAGAGTTGGAATGGGCCGATGAAATTTGCTGCTGATGGTGCAGAGGTGGCAGGTATTATGAATATAGAGGAGAATCTAAATTTTGTACAGCGCCTAGTGACATCCAATAAAACAACATTAAGACCGTCATTTCAAGGTCTTGTATGCAAAACGTTTTTAGTCATTAGGAAATAAGTAGAAAAGAGTGGGATGCAGCAGCCAGCTGCAGATGTAATGTGGCTCGTAAGGTGGCAAATATCCTGGAATGTACTAGGGAAAGTCTTTTTGAAAGACATAGGGGAATATTAATGCCATTGTATTAAGATCTCGTAAGGCCCCAAAATATTGTGTGCTCTCATATTCCCAAGCAAAATGACCTCAGACTAGAAAAGGGTTGTTATGGTTGACCCAAGGGATAGGAATCTTTTCCTAAGAAAGCAGGCTAGAATAGCTTGCCATGTTTAGCCTAGCAAAGTGAAAGCTGAGAGAGGATGTGACTGATGTCTATGTTAGTGAGAGAAATAGTAGGGAAGGAAAAGTACTTTTTAAGCAAAAGGCCAATTTGGCTCAATGGCAAATGGGCATAAAGTGAATACATTTAGGCTGGGAATTAGAAAAAGATACTTTATCATTGAAACAGTGATCAGAATAATGGTGCCTGAAAACCAAATTGCTTTTAAAAGGGCACTCAATACTTTTAAGGAAAACGTTACTTGAAGTGGTGCCTACAATAGCAAGAGATCGTACTTAGTAACCAAGAAGGCCCTGTCTAGTCCTACATTCCTAAATGTTAAGTTTTCACTTCTGAGATTCTGGTTTTGGGAGTAGGAAGATGCATGTGTAACTCCATATTCCTGAAACCGGTGCTGCAAGAAAGGGGTGAGGGAAGGAGACACAGCAGTGAGCATTTGCTAAGTGACTGCCAGCTGCTGTCCCTCATGCAGCCTTGCCCTGACTTCTTGGCCAATGTTTGAGTTGATGATGTCTTCTGATTTTTGGCAGGTGCCCCCACTCGGTTTCATCTAGGTGAGATGGTTCTCCTTGAACCCTGAGGAGCTTTGATGGCAGGAGAGAAGATTGTCCCTGCTCTCAGTGCTTCTTGGAAGGAGCCGACAGGGCTGGGAAGGAAGCTGAGCCGTTGTAGCTTTCAGGCACTCCTGACCCCATCACCCTTTCACTCCACGTCGCAGTCCTTGTAGTAGTGCTCCTGGCTTTATTGCCCTTGTTTATTTACCTTGGCTGTTATCTCAATACGCTCTTTCCTTCCATCTGTCTCTTTTTTTCCAGTTGGGCTGCATTACCCTCTCTTCTTTCCCCCGCGTTCCTTATCTGTTGCCCTTGTCTGGCGGGCTGTGGCGGTCAGTCCTTCCGCGCTATTTACCCAGTCAGCATATGGCAGGCCTCAGTCATCAGTCACTCAGCCCAGTGCCAGAAAAGCCTGGAAGGGGGTCTGGCTAATTGACCACATAGGAATTCCCCATTAATTCTCTTCCCGTTCCCATTCTTGCGAGAAAAGAATTGGAAGAGAACTTGGGCTTATGGGAAAGGGCTTTAAGCCTTTCCATTAGAGGCATTTTCAACCTGCTTAAGTGGCACGGCCATCGATCAGGCCCTGCCTTCAGAACTACACGTGGGGTCTGTTATTCTTTACCTTGACCCTCGCCCAGTCAGAAAGGAGTTCTCCGGTTTCCTCCGCTTTCTCCCCATCCAGGCAGCCAAGGGGGAGAGCCATTTAGAGGGTAAAGCTGCGGTTACCTCCGCGGGACGTTGATAGTGGGAGCTGTGGGGGGCTGAGCGGCACCATGCTTACCTGTGATAACTGGTAGGGCTCGCGTTCCCCTGCACGGCTATTACCCACATGGGCCAGATGTTTTGAGCATCAGTTGCTTAAAGCCAAGCCAGAGTGAACTCAGTCCCATGACATTAGCTGAGAGGGATCAAGTTGCAGTGTTTTTCTAAAGGAACAAAGCCCAGGATTAGGAAGAACCATAATACTTTATAAAAACATATGCAAGGGCAAGAGAGGCATGAGTGGCCTGGGATTTGACAGAACCATAACCGAAAAGTGCTAACACAAGCTTATAACGAGCAGGCTGGCAATGCAGCGAGGATATAGTAAGTGTCTGGGCCTCGGGAAATTCAGCTGTAGCTCTGTCTGGTGGTAGTACAGCAGGAGTCCTTAAGTAACGGCGTGGTTGGTCCTCTGCAATTACTGTTCAGTCCAAGGCGAGCGCTTAACTCCCAGCCCGTAGCTGTTACACTGTGCTGTGAGGCATTGCCTCAGTAAATTGAGCTCCAAGGAGCAGAACTAAAGCTTCTCTGTTTTAAGGACTCAGCCCATTGACTTCCTTGGGAGCTGGGTTGGCCTCCATGTGATTTAGCCATTAAGCCCAATTGAATCTTCACTAGCTGTCAAAAGCACTAGGTGTTTGTTAGACCGGGAGCAACCAGTTGTTTCAGGAGAACTCTGACCTCTCCCTGCTGGTCCAGAATGCAGTCATACGCAGAAGGTTTTGTTTGTAGGATTGCCTTAATCACCCATTCCTTGGCAAGTGAATGCAGAGAGCTGGGAAACCTTCTTCGGTGTCAATGAGTGAGACAGAAAAGAAGCTTCTGTCTTTGGCTGCTTTTTTTCAGCAGAAAGCCTGCTAGAAGGTGTATTGCCGTCTCCTTCAAAACATCCTTATTTTTCTCATGTTTCTTGATCACCCCACCCCAGATACAGCTGGCGCTAATTTTGCAGCCGATGCCAAATAGCTCTGTTTGGCATGTGGGATCTGGCAGAGGCGCTGCCCTGCAAACGTGCAAGAGGCAGGATGGCCATGGGAGAGCAGATGTGAGCCTCATACGTAAAGTGTAAAGAGCTCTGGAAGTCAAATGCTGTAACACTTGGTAGCTCTGATTGAATGTGGATGCCAGCTCTTCACTTTGTAAACTCTGTAAGTTCCTGTTGGTGCTGACAGGATCTCACATAGTCTGTAGTGTGGAACCTGTATCTGAAATTAATGGAAAGAACAAACCTGACTTGCACTTCAGTTTGTTTTCGTAGGTTTTGAGCTTTGTTATTCTAAAATGTTTTTTTATTTTCTCTCTCTCCTACCAGCTAGTGCGAGAGGAAGGACTGTTTTCCTTTACGTTGCATACTTGCTCTACTGAGGGTTTAACACTCACTGGCCTAAATTCTTGAGACTCTTTGTTAATTTTGGTTTTCTGCCTTGCTGCACGAGATGCTGCCTTTTCAGGGGTATGATGCATCTACAGCTCCCATAAACCTCTGAAAACGGAGCTTAAAGTATCTCAGAAAAAGACGGCAGTGAAAGGTTGTGTTTGCTTTTTGGACTGTATGTCCTCCTGTGTAGCGCTGGTGGTTGTAGTGTAGTGGAGTATCTGGACACGAGATGGCGCAGATTTGCAGCCAGGGCTTGCTCCTCAAGCAGAGGGACTGAAGAGCTGTGAGTGTCCCTGTGTCCGTGTGAAGGCGTTCATCTCTCACACCTCCACTACCATCTCTGCTCCTTGCTCTTTGAAAAACAAGGACTCCTCTGGGAACCGCAGGAGGAAAGATCCTCGGCAGAGAGAGGGGGAAAGGCTCCATGGATTTGTTTCAAAAGGATGCAGATGTATTTCTAGAGCGATAGCATCAGTTCCTGTTTTAGCTGACGGGAAATGAACAGGTTCCCAGGTGTTCCCTTGTATCAGCTATGAGGGGAAAAACATGCAGTGTGGTGGTCCATGAGATGTGGGGAATTTCCAGAAACACAAGTATAGGGCTTTCCTGTTCCTGGCCGTGCCATCAAGCTAGCAATCTGCCAAAGGAAAAGGTGGGGTGGGGGAGTTCTGGTTAGAGGCAATGTGACCACACACAGAAATATTTAGCGAACGGGATCGCAGCAGGAGGAAGAGGAGACTTTTGTCTGTTCTGAAGGGCGAAACAACAGAAACGGGGGGATAATCAAAGCAGTTATGAAAATGTGCTGATGAATTCATTATAATGAATGCCAGCTGCCGGCGTAGCGCGAATGAATGCAGCGTTGCCTGACCGCGCTCCTTTCCCCGCAGGCAGTGTACAAGCTGGCGGACGTGGCCTGCAAGTGCCACGGCGTGTCAGGCTCCTGCAGCCTCAAGACCTGCTGGCTGCAGCTGGCCGACTTCCGCAAGGTGGGCGACCTGCTGAAGGAGAAGTACGACAGCGCCGCCGCCATGCGGATCAGTCGCAAGGGCAAACTGGAGCTGGTGAACAACCGCTTCAACATGCCTACGCAGGAGGACCTGGTCTACGTCGACCCCAGCCCGGACTATTGCCTGCGCAACGAGACCACCGGCTCGCTGGGCACTCAGGGCCGCCTGTGCAACAAGACCTCGGAGGGCATGGATGGGTGCGAGCTGATGTGCTGCGGACGGGGCTACGACCAGTTCAAGAGCGTCCAGGTGGAGCGCTGCCACTGCAAGTTCCATTGGTGCTGTTACGTCAAGTGTAAAAAGTGCACAGAGATCGTTGACCAGTACGTCTGTAAATGAAAAGAGCCACCAAAGCAACAAATCTATATTATATAAATCTATATAGATATATTTTATATTTGTATAAATAAACAGATGATGATAATAATTAAAGAAGCTTATTTAAGAGACATTTTGGTTTTGAAATTTCCCCCCTCAGGCCGGCAGGTTTGCCATCCCTCCCATTCTGCTGGGGAGTTTGTCTTTCAGTGCATCTCCCCTTGGAGGCTTCAGGCGGGGCAAAGAGGCTAAGGAGGTGCTGACAAATGAAACGCCCCCTGCACACACATGTGCACACACACACATACCGCCACCATTTCATTACAGACACAAAATCAGCAGGAAGGAGAAGGGTGGGTGCTCTCTGCTATCTGGGCATTACATCTCAGTATTTTGTGTTGTTACTGGACATCTTAGATTACAGCCAGGCATGGCAGACCTGGTAATCTGAGTTTCAAGCCCTGCTGCCCCACTAAACCCACTGGGGATTTTGGAAACAATTCTTGATCCTCTAAAGGGCTTTGTCACATGAGAGGGAAAGTTAGCCAAGGCTCATGCACAAGAATACAGCTTAAAATGCAGAGTCTTGTAAACCATTCCTGGACGCTGGACAGCCAGCAACGTGGTGGTGGAAGGTTTGCATGCTGCTGTGAGGAAGGATGGTGTGATCTGTGGCTGGCTGGTGCACAGCCTGGGAGTCCACCTGAAGCCATCCCCTAGCTCCTTGGTGCCGCCTGGACAAAGGGGAAATCTGTCCAGCTCAGTCTACATGGCTATATACAAGAGGGAGAACATTTTCTCCTTTAATCCCATGCTGAAACTTAACTTGTCATTGTAGAGGAGAAGCTGCTGGTGCCCAGGGACATTTGTGAAGGAAATATACTTCGTATTTTTTCAGTGGTCAAAAGTTTTTCACGCGCATGACTGCATAAGCACGCCTTGTGCTGCTGCCGTCCTTCCTCTTTGAAGTGGATGCGGTGCTCACCTTGTTCAGTTCTGTTAAATCCTCCTCACCACCGTCCCAGATGTATAGTTTTTCTTTAACATTAAACACCCCTCCATGAGATTCCTTTCCCTCTGTTGCTTGTGTATATGTGTATTTTTGTTTTATTCTTTTGGGGAGTCTTTTATTTTGCTGCTTTGTATTTCAGAGTCTGGAGGCCATGCTCTTCCACAGTATAAACTATCCGCAGTTAAGTATGTTCCCAGAACGTGGGCATATGGCCGCCAACGGGAGTCTTTTCTGTGCTTTTCGTTGGTAGTGTGAGGGTATAATAAAATCATAGTAGGGCAGAAGCCATCACCAAAGCCTGCTAATCAGTGTTACCACTTTGGAATTTCAGCAGAATCCAATTCATAAAGCAGGGAACAAATGCTGTTCCTAGCACAAGACGTTTCCTGTGCCTCTCAGCATCTGCAGAGTTCATTTGCAGTCAGAGAACAATCAAGAGAAGCCAGTCCCAAAAATACAAGAGTTTGCTAATGTACACCCTCTTTCTTACTGACATTCCAAGGTGGTTTTTTTTAACTGTAAATTTTAAAATGCACAAAATATGCCAATAAGCAAAGAGGCAGTCATGAAGATTATTATTTTTATATTAAACCTCTGTTTCTTATAAAGCATTGCAGTTTTACAGATTCCACCATTTCAACCACCAGAGAAGAATTTATATGTACCTTTCATACTTCAAATATTTGAGGACTCCAGAAAAGCACAAGGAAGAAAAATTATGTTTAATAATTAGGAGCTGTTGTTTTTTTAAACCAATGTGTCCAGTTTTTATTTTATTTTTTTTACTCCAACAGGCAATATATTTGCTGGCATCCCAGAATGCAGTTTCTTGGAATATAAACAGTGGCTTAGATTTATTTTATTATATAAAATCCAAAGCCAGTGGTATTGTAATTCAAAGTAACGGAAATAGTTTTCCATGCATGGAAAAAATGTGAGTGAAATGGCCTGATCCAACTCCCATTAAACTTCAGTGGGAGCTGGACTGAGCCCAAGATCAGATCAAATGTGTGAGCTATTCACTCCTGGGATACTATACGTTTCTAGCCCGGTAATAAAACTTGCTCTACCTTGGATACATCTAAAAGGACCTTTCCTCCCACCACCCTCACCTCATGTTCTTGTCCATCCTCATTGCATCAGTCCTTAAAGGTGTCAGCTATTTGTATATGGCACCCTTAGGCATTGTTAATGTGTCTAATAATTCAAAATGATTTCATTTGGCCTTCCCAATAAAGACCACACGTTTAAGGGAGTCCCAAATCTCCTTGCAGTTTGGCACCACAATTAATTTTGTGGGTGTAAACAACTTTGGGAGCGGAAAAGTTGGCATTGTTAAGGCTGCTATTCATCGGGGTGTCCCTGGACATGTCCTTCTTTTTCCACCTAAAATTTTGTCTGGATAGAAAAAAAGATGATTTTGGCTATTTGTCCCAGAACTCTGGATCTCTTGCAGCCTGCCTGGAGCCAGTAGCTCCTACTGGACAGGAGCTATATCAATACAGGAGAAGTGACTATCAATTCCTCTCTCCCACACACTTTATTTTTATTTTTTTATTTTTTTTTTACAAGATCTAGCTTTCAGTCTTCTCAACTTTCTGTCTGTTTTGTATCAAAAAATGTGATTGCACTATGCTCTAGCTTAAACCTTGATTTGTATGGCACCCACACATCCGAGAACCTCCTTAGGGTGGCAGTAAGTATAAAATAAGTCAGAGCACGGCCAGTTGGGTTTGATGCAAAGCCAAAGAAAGTCAAAGAGAAGACTGGCAAAACTGCTGCTTTACCATGAAAGTTAAAAAGTGGTGGGTTTGAAGCTGTGTATTGTTAGATACACAAAGCGGTAGGGGGATGTGGGGATGGGGAGCTAAGCTTGATTGTGAGCTCTGCCAATTGCCTGCTCTGTAATCTTCAACACGTTACTTAATTTATTTGCATTTTAGTCTCCAGCCTCCTCCTATATAAAAACAGGAGCGGAACACCTCCTTTTTCTGTAAAACTCTTTGAAAAATACAGATGAATAAAGGTAATTGAAGGCCTACTCCATACACTCACTAACTCTGGCAGTCAGTACGTCTCCACGGTGAAGTGATACGGTCAGTCCTGGACGACGAGGCTCGGCGGCACCCAGAAGGTCGATGTGCAGAGGTGATTGTTGGGGGGCTCAGTGGGACCCCCAGAGAGGAAAGGCACAGTTTCACAAAAGAGAGGTGAAAAAAATCAGGACTTATTTATTTACAGCTATTGAATGTCCTGTAGTAAGAGTAAGGCTTCAGGAAGGCAGCCTGGTTTCTGAATCAAATACCTGTCTACTTAAATTCTATTTGCAGTTTCATATGGATAAGACATTCGAACAATATGCTATTTTATAGCGTGTGCTGGTTACTGACTGCCACATTCCAACCCCGAAGTCACTGCACTTCAAGGCTGATAGAAATGACCACCCGTAAGTCATGTAAAACTAAAATATTTTGGAGTTAAAGGCACTATGCAAATATACGGTTATTGCAAGTCAGTGCACATCAGCTCCTAAACGGAGCAGAACAGGATGCAAATCTGTCATCATTTTCCAACTGGTTAGTAATATATAAGTTATAAAGTGAATGAATGAGGCCTTAGTATACTCTGCTGCAAGGTAAGCTAAGCAATAGCTGACCCCAGAACAAACGGAAACTTTCATTTGATAGTAATTATAGCAAAAAGGTAATGGCAGGGCTGTGAGAAAATTTAAATGCACCTTTTAACACCACTAGGGTCGAGGTTGTTTGCATTGTTTGGAAGTTCCTATTCTTTGCCTCCAAGATGTCGAACAGAGAGACTGCTGCCTTTGCAGATCAGGAAACAGCAATGTTGAACCCAGACGTGTCATTTAAGTGTACCTCGTGCTGCCTATATGGACCCAAGCTTTATAGCCCTGACAAAGCACAAACGAAGCAGATCTTGGTCACTCATACAATCAAACATGCAAGGGTTTCTCTCTGCTCACTTGACCCTGTCCGGGGAGAAGCCTAGTAGGTTTGAATTACGCTGTGGGAGCAGTTCCTAATCACCTGTGGCTGCAGAAATACAGACAGTATTTTCATCAGCTGACACATACACAGAACATCCCAAGGAGGCCTTGGGAAATACCTTCCAGCAGCTAAAGGGCATTTCTCAAGTGTCTGTCACAAGGTTGTCCAGAACCAGCTGCCTATATGGGCATTCATTGTCATTTGTTTAGCTTTTGTTTAACTACATTAACTACATTCAGCTTAAATAGTTTCTAGAAGGTATTCTAGGAAATAAAGTTCACCGAATGGCAGGCTCTGAAGGACCTGTCGTGTAACAGACGGGGCAGATGTGAACATAATATTGTTCCCATCAAAGGGAACACTTCTCATCAAAGGTAGACTCTAGCTATATCAGAACTATGGGTCCCAGGGGTGCATGAACCTCCTTGGTCCAGATGTGTATCCTGGCCGTGCCCTCCTTGCCAGGGCCGTGTGGGCACCTATGCCTCGTGCACAAAGACTGATGGATGCACAGACCATTGAGCATGTAGCCTGTCCCAGCTCCAGCACGGATAGCTGGTGGATTAGGGACGGGGCCGTTTCGTGAGCATACCAGCTCTGAAGTGTAAATATAACCAGCCTCAAAGATAAGCAAAACAGATTTCTGTGGCCAACAGGACACATACCAGAAGGGACAAAAGGAATCATGATCAGCCGTTGTAAATCCCAAAATAACAATAATAAAAGCCCACAGCGTAATACAATGATCACAGTATGCTCACGCCTTCCTGCCGAATTCCCCATTGTCAATCTTCTGCAGCGCCTGAAGCTGTTACTATTCCCTCTTCTTTCTTAGCTCTGTTTAAATGACAGTTGAAATCTATTTTTGCATTAGGATACAAAAGGGCACGACCTACTCATAGAATTTCCTCAAAGAAAGAACAAGGGAACAAACAGTAGGGTCAGGAGTTCTCCTGCCTCTGTGAGATGGGAGAAGCTGTTTCTCTATTTTTTCCCCATGCTGGTGGGCAGCCATGAAATGGAGTAGTAGATACTGCCCTGTGCTAGGGTAAACCAGCCCTCTCCAGAGCATTTGAGCTTTCTATAAGACCTAAAAGATTTAAAGGATCTGTTTGTCTAGTTGGACTTTGCCACCTGTCCTCTACAAAGAGTCAGAATTTCCTTGCAAAATGGAAAGCCAAAATAATTTTTTAGGCCTTTTTTTTTTTTTTTTTTTCCCTCCGAGCAGGTGTAACACTCTGCAGCCATGTCTCTCCATCACGAGCATCCCTAGAAGAAATGCTCCCCAGTGAAGTACTGATCTCTGAGCGCTGCCTCAGCCTCAAGGAGCGCAGTGAGAGAGTGCCTGCAGCCCTCTTTTGATGTGATGTGACGTGATAGGAGGCCAAATTGTCACAGATGCAGTTCCAGCTGGTGATACCAGAGTCACTTGGACCTGGCCAGCGAGGCATCTGCCCTGGACACCTTGGGCACCCCGGGGGTTCACCTGAAGGTACTCCTGGGGCTAGTGATGCCAGCAGTTCTGTACCGCACCAGCAGAGAGCAGGGCTGCCCACTGGCACACCTACATCAAGGCATCCCCGTAGCACATTTTTTTTCTTTGATTTATTTCCACGGTTTTATAACTTCATTTTGGAAGAACACCACCGATAGGCTTATGTTAAGGAGCTTGTTTTTTACATTTAAGAGAGAGACCCGCTTTAATTTTTCCTTCCCAATAGAGAGTACATGTTGGGAGGTCTCAACAGTGCTTAGGAAGGCGCTGGGAAACCTCTAAGACATCAGTTTTCTCTCTCTCTCTTTTTTTTTTTTTTTTTTCTTGGTAGAGTACCATTACTGGCTGCAACAGTGGCTCTTTGGACTTTTTAGGAAGGCGTCACTGCTGCCACCTTCTTTTACCCTCACTCCTGCTTCACCACTCTTGCTTCTCTCCTCACTGAGGGATTTTATGACTTGGGCCAGAATCCATCTGTCTCTTCTTTGCATTTCATTTTTAAAATTGTTCTCCTTGCATGGGTTGGGAATGGTGGGCTGGATTTAGACCATGCTCAGACAGCAGGCTACCCCACCTGAGATGGCCCAGTGGTGATTCAGGGGCCCTGTTAACCTGGAGGGAGAAGCATGACACTCAGGCTGGCCACAAAAATGTCACAGTTACCTCTCCATGCTGTGTGCCCAAAGGTATCCAGGTCTGATGGTCCCGTGGTGCTGCCAACAGCCATCATGCTGGCTGTTTTGAACTTGGCTCCTGCAGCAAGCACCACCCTTCGGCACAGTGCCACAGCATGCAATGAGCATGCCCTCGTGCTTTGAGAGGGGAAGGAAGATCTGATAGCTAATTAATTGTTGTAAGGAAATGCAAAGAGAATGAGCAGGCACAGCTTCACTGGGGGATGGGGAGATTGTGACACCTGCCCCCCACCCTGGGCCTTGTTGTCCCCATTAGCGCTGCCCCACGCCGGTGTCACACGGATGCAGCCCGCCTGGGGAATTCAGACAGCAGCCTCTCAAATATGTTTGCCAATAGATGAAGCAGTTTAAAGGCTTGCAGAAATAAGGCATATCCTGTAAAAAAAAAATGTGCAGGCTCTTCCGCACCCTAGGGCAGTTTTACTCTGAATCACGATTTGTCTTCGGCTGTTCCTAGAGTGCCACATAGTTGTGTCAGTCTCCTGCATGACTGCCGGAGCATCGTGATCAGGGCAG
The DNA here is from genome assembly GCF_009769625.2 of Cygnus olor. Lineage (NCBI taxonomy): Eukaryota > Metazoa > Chordata > Aves > Anseriformes > Anatidae > Cygnus > Cygnus olor. The sequence goes on from NC_049169.1 coordinate 65,446,359, forward strand.
GATGAGCAGGGTGGGGCATCACCATGCAAGGGCCCATCGCAGTTATGCCTTTCAGGGGAAAACAGAAGCAAAACCAAACCAAAGCAACAGAGGTGGGGTGGACCCAGTGTCACTTACTGAATGTCACAGGCACTGTGCTAGAGCTGACCGTAGCCCCTGCCTGGCTCACAGCCTGCAGGAGCTGCCCAAATAGCCGGTACCTTTCTCCGGCTGAGAAAACACCTAGGTGAGGGTTTTAGAGCGGCAGCCGCTCTGCAATTCACCGTGGTTATTCTGGCCAGTCTGAGTTTCATTTACCACAGGCAAATTTGTTCCCTCTTGCTCAAGAACAATAACAGAGTTAACTAATGACCTGCCAACTTTCACAAAGTGCGAGACTGTGTAGTTAGGACTAAAATAGTCAGAGGAGGAATTAAGGTGGTGAACATTTTATATTAATGCTGTGAGTTCTAGGAATTATCTATAAATGCCCAAGAAGTGCATAACTCAATTTTTAAAAATGTGTCTTTCCAAACGAGTAGTTTGCCCTGTATGGCAGAGCACAGCTTTGCTTTTTGATTTACAGGCTTTTGAACCAGAATAAACCACTTTAATTCAGTTTATTTAATATTTAATGAAGCAGTGTTCCTATCTCAATTTCCCTCTTAACTGGCTGAGTACGCATTAAGTTATGCTGACAGGAAATGACAGATGAAAATGACATGTAGTTTTTACATAGATTTTTATTCACTGGAGCTCAAAATATTTTAAAATCATTAGCGCCATTTTACAGATGAACATGGGGCAGGAAATGCTTCATCTGACAGGCAAGGGTGGAGCCAGGAGCAGGCTCTGCAGCTGCTGCTTGCTGTTGTGCAGCCCTAGGGCTGTCAAAATACATTCTGATTGATGATAGAAACTCTAAATACATGCAATAGTGCCATTTTGGTGCTCAGTAACTGCCCAGATGACTTACAATCCCTCAAGATTTTAATGAATGTGTGAGTTGGGAAATATTTTAAAGGAGGCAATAGGGAATCATGTTTTTGTAAACAAGGTTTTAAGGAATGGACGATTTATTTTATGTTGGAAGGCATTTGGGGCCAAAGTGTTTCAAATACTAATTTATGGGGATAATTTTGCTTCCATTAACTATCTTGTTTACACTCAATTGTTTGCGATTAAATTTCTGGGTGTGGATCGGAGTTTATAGGAGCATGCCTCTGAGGATCACTGAAGCAAGTGAAGCCACAGAAATTAGAGCTAGAGGAGTCCTGCCAGATCATCCAATTGTTCTCTTTGACAACGCAAGATCATCCTCTGGCAGGCCGTTTCCCTAGTGTTTTGACCAGTCTGGATGTAAAACATTCAGGCTTAGGGTTTCCACTATTTTCCCCAAGAACTAAGCAGTTACCTTAACATGGGTTTTCCTGCTATTCCGCCTATACTTCCCATCACCTAACAAAGACACCCCGTGTCAGGCATGCCAGCGGCACCACAACAGCCAGGCTTTCCAGAAGCCTCCAGAAACCAGCATCAGGTTTAGTTGTGTGTTGGTGCGCTAACGGCTGTGGGTGCACACGGTGCCGTGGTGGCACTTGTTCAGCACTGAACCCACACCTAGCCTGGGCTCCCTTGGAGGAAGGTGCCCCAGAAACGCTCCCACCACGCCTCTCTTTTAACTTTCTCAGCGCCTGGTGGGACCCATCGCAGGCCCCTTTCTGCCCCACCACGGGGAAGGGCTGCGTGGCCGGGGGATTTCTGTGGCAAAGCCGCCGAGGAAGCTGTGACAGGAGGCAGCCCCCCCGCCCCGCCCAACCGCCCCAACCGCCCTGCCATAGCAACGGCGCGAGCGGCGGACAAAACCCCGCCGCGACGTCACCGCCTCCCTGCCGCCAATCAGAGCCGCGTCCCTCCGCCGCCCCTCCGCCGAGCGCCTACATTCCCCGGCATGCCCCGCGGCCGGTCCAAGCTCCCCCCCCCCCTCCGGTCCTTCCGGCGCGCGGGGCGCGTCCCGCATTGGCGGTGGCGGCCTCGTGCGATGCTGACGCCGTAGGGCCGGGAGGAGGCGGCGGGGCCGGGGCCGGGGCCGGGCCGGGGCCGGGGGGCGGCGGCGGCAGCGGGGGCCGCGGGCGGGCGCCGGCCGTTGCCAGGTGAGCGGCGGGGGGGCACGGGACGGGCCCGGGGGGCGGTGGCTGGGCCCCGGGACCCCCTCAGTTCCCCCTCGGTCCCCCCTCGGTCTCCCTCAGTCCCCCGTCAGTCCCCTTTCGGTCCCTTCTCGGTCCCCCCCCCGGCCGGGGCCGCTCGGTGAGGCGGGTCTGAGGCCGCGGGAGGGCTGCGGGCCCGGTAGGGGTGCGGGGGGCTCGCCCTGCCTGCGCAGTGATATAAGCCCTAGAGGCCAGCCCGAGCGCGGATCCCGGGTGAGAGCGGGTTAAATAAAGTTTTTCGCAAGTTTTTTCGCTCCAGGAGGCGATGGGGCGCTCGTCCCCAGTGTGTTCGGGACAAACGAGGGTGTTGGAGGGTATGGGAGGCAACCGGGAGGCAATAAGATGGGACAGCTGCTGTTCGTGGCGAGCTTCGTGGGCGGCGTGTTGGTTTCTTCTTGTGTCTGTTTTACTCCTAATTAAAACCTTAGGCGGTTGGTTTAGTGCCTTTAGTGGGTGGCTGTGTTGGTGTATGTGTGAGAAAACCCTTAATATTAAACTTCAACATCTTTGACATATGGGCATTGTAACTCAGCGTAAGGTAACATGCACCTGTCACACAGCAGAAAAACTTGTAGATATTCCTTATCTAGAGATACTTTTCAGTCCTAGCGCTGCGTGGAAGCTCTTCAGGTGGTTGAACTGTCTCATAGACCATAAATATTTCGTTTATTTCTTAAAACAGGCCAGGTTTTATAAAGTCGGACAGGTCCTCTGGGTATGTGTTCTGGGTGTAATCTGGTTTCCAAGAGTTGAGGTCCCAACGTGTAATTTAAACTCTCGCTTTCCCTCCCTTGCTGTAGTTGATGTCAGGGAGTGTTAAGTTCCAGGCCGTGTGCTGGCTGTGCTCCTCGCCTCTCCTGGAGGTCGCAGAACTGCGCCACCCAACCACCCCCCTCTTTGGAGTTCTGTTGTGAGATCCGTCGGCTTCCAGGGGCCGTTCTGTGGCGTTTCAGAAGTGAGACACCGTCTTTTTTAACGAGACTACTTCAAATTTGGGTGGTAGCTGCTGCAGCAGAGGAAAATATCTTTGTGACTGACAGAGCTAGGTGTTGTGTCACGGAATTAGGGTGCAGCGCGGTCATAAAGCACAGCCTGTTTTCTTTTCTTATCTTCAGCTCGGAACTGTTATTCTTTATGCAGAAAGGGAAGTGATCGTATTTTGGGTTTGTTTTTTTCTTTTCCTGTAGGGGTACCAGCCAGTTCCATTTATGATGATGTTAGGCTGTGGTTCTTGCTTCACAGAGAAACCTGTTATGTATGCAAACTTCAGCTGTACCGTGACACCTCATCCTGTGTGAGGACTGCGAGTGGGGGTTAGCAGACAACTTGAAGTTTGTTGTTGTGCTGGAAGTGTAACGTTAGGTGATTATATGGAAGCGACTCCCTTGTCTGAGCTGACAACTGAATATTGTTAAAAAGCCTGTGGATAAGGCTGTTGGCAGCTTCATAGTGAAAACTTGTGAGAACAGTCACTAATGCAGAAACTGAATCAGAGCTGGTGATGGCAGAGTTAAAAGCTGCTTCCAGACTCTGCCCAAGTTTTCAAAATCATGCTTTCTGTGTATGTATCAGATATGAAAACATAATCTAGCATGAAGGAAAAGAGTATATTTTGGCGTAGTTCTTAACAAAGCCTTTCATGGTGAATATTCCTTCAACAGATTTTTATTTATGATGCGTATGTTCTCAATAACAAATGTAAAATGTGACGAGTATAGGAGCTTATACTCTGTCAGGTCTTTAACTGAGCCAAACAAAGCGCTCTCCCCACCCCTGTCTTTGCACCGATGGAGTGGTGTCGATGCCGTTGAACTGGTGGCCTCACTGCAAGTCTGCCCAAGTGCCTTGTGAGCCGTGGTTTGGGCAGCTGTGGGTGAGGTTCAGACTTGAAGCCTGACTCCTGGATGCAGGATGGAAAGGCTGGGCTTTGAAAAGCCTGTGCTCGCTCTAGGCGAGCAGTTCTGTTGATTTGTCATGAAGGAAAATTAATGGGAATTGGCAGGGCGTGTAATGCCAGTGATGTTAACGCTTGGATCTCTGTTGCCATCTTATGCTTTCAGTTGAAGGTTCAAGGAGCTGTGTCAAGCTTTCCCGTACAAAGATGCTCAATGTGAGGCAGTTAAAATTTTGCAAGTTTTACAGGTTTCTGGTTGTGTAACTGTATTGTCCGAGATGCTGTGCAAAGAAACCAGGCTTGCTTTCGTCAGTGGAGATGTTGTCTGTGCATGAGGAAAATCTTGATAAGGAAACTTCAGGCGGTTGTTGGATTATTATGCTGTTATGCCATCGTCAATTCAAATGCTTAAATAGCAGTAGTTCTGAAATGGAAATAGCAATTCTGAGTATTTATGGTCTGAAAGTGTCTGTGTCTGAGTCATTCAGTGAATTTTCTGGCAGACAGTGTTGGTAGATTTTAAGATGTTCTTACACAAGATAATGGTAGTGATTGCAAAAAAGTACTTAGGACAGAGTTTACAGGGAAGGCTATTACTTTGAATTGTATCATCTTCTGATAAATCTTGTTTTTAACAAGCGCCCATCCTTTCTGCAAGACGTTGTGTTTCACTGGTTGCACGGAGCGTAGTGACTGGCTGCCTTTGCTTTTTAAAGTAATACATTTGTCAAGAGAAGTCCAACAAAGAAATTGGTTTGTAAAAAGCAGGAATCCGGTGACAAAGTTAGCACTAGTTTTGCTTCTGCAGAAAACAGGCTTCTGAAAACATTTTTAACTTCTGCTTGTTTATTTGAGTATGTTCCGACTTCCAGAACACTTTTTTTTTTCTTATTCTTAGAAGTAGGATGCTGCAGGTCAAGATGTAAAATAATAAAAAGCAGAAGTTATTTCCACATAGTTCCTGTTGCAGTACTTTGAAAAAAATAACCTTCTGTGTGTGGCAATGGCTTGGCGTATAAGCTTCAGACTTGTACCATTAGGTAATTGTAAACCCGAGCCGGACTTCATCTTGCCCAGTGAGTACGTATGCTTTCTGGAAAGTTTGTCTGATTGTTTTGATGTAAAAATACTCGTCTTAGCCCAGTTTGAAGACAAATGTCAAGGTTTCCTTTCATGGCTCAGTGACAGTCTCTTTGAATGCAAGCAGCTGCTCTCCCCTTCGCAGGCTGGCAGTTGGGGTGGCGATAAGCAGGCAGCCTCTCCTGGAGAAGGAGCTTACACCGCAGCTTACACCGCTGTGCTTTGTTGGAGAAGTAGCAAATAACTCGAAGCAAGGAGGTTGCTATTGGAAGAGGAAATATATGTTTAATACCAGCTTGTCATCTGGTTTAATATGATTTCAGTTATAACTTCTTTTGAATTTTCACCCCCGTATGGAACTACCTGTCCCTTGCTGTTTTTTTTTTTTAAGTGGCATCTGTTTGAGTCGTGATGTGGTCAGGGTAGGAAGTATTTTGTAGCCTTTTCAGTGTGTGTGCATATTAAAGATCTCTTGAGCAGATGAAATATGTCGTAGGGGTGACAGGTATAAATTAATATTTGATTTGTTACATGTAGTCACGATTACTCTTGTATTCCAGTGTCACAGACCTCTGCTGCCCTGTTAGTGGAGGAGGGGGGTCTCTTTTCCTGGCCTCAGCTCTCTTTGGCCTTACGTGAAATGTATTCCTGCCATGCTGCTTCAGGACTTCCTTGCTGCAGGCTTGCTTGCAGAAAGATGTCTTCAAAGGTGTAGGTAGGAATAAGGTTCACAGGACATGTAATTGTCAGTGTAGAAAACTTGCAGCATGGTTCAGCTGGATTTCATTAGCTGGGAAAATGCAATGGAGTCTGCTGGGGTGTGCCAGCTGCTGTTGCTCTGAACAGGACTAATTAAGTTCTTGTGAGAACAGAAAATAGACACTATTAACAGGAAGAAAGTGTTGGAATAGGCAGTGCTGTAATCATCAGCTCTCAGATACCTTTAGATAGCAGTAAGCAAGACGGCAGACAATTTACTTGCAGAGTGGGCTGGAAGTCCGTTCTGAATACCTGAAGTGGGTATTGCAGCGTTCGAGGGGTAGACCTAAGCACCCTACGAGCGAGCCTCCGCGGGGTGCTGCTGTGGGGAAGGCTACTTCCTTTTTTTGCCCTTCCTTACTCTCTCCTTCCTGGCAGGGTTTTATCTCAAAGCAGTTAGCGCTCATGGTGCTTCATGTGATGTTGAAAGCTGAACATACGCTCGATACAAGTGTTGTAATGTTACAGCATTGCCTACGGTTGTTGTCTTTGCAATGTGAATTGTTGTTTTGCTGAATGCAGCCCTGATCATTTGCATATAGTCAAAGGCGCGGTTAGATTGACTTACAAGTACGTGAAAGCTGTTTTTAATACATTTTCACTCAGTTCACCCCCCTCTCTTAACGAAATTAAGTGCTATTTTCCCCAGCCTGTTCAGTTCCATTTGATTAGGGGATTGCAGAGACTGCTGTTCATTGTTTGAAGGCAAGGTCAGTTGTGCTGCCCTGTTTAGGTCTAGAAGATAGCAGCTTTTATGCTATAGATTCAGTTAGGTGGTCTCTGGATACGTTGAGCAGGTCTGGTGCAGTTTTTAGTTAAGGGTCATTTTGCTGGTGGGAGTCTTTTGTGGGCTTCTCCGTTTCAATGACGGCACTCTGGTGAGGTTGCTGTTCTAGCTCCTTGCTTGTGGATATGCCTGGTGCTTGACGAGTACAATTTCCTCAAAATGTTGCTGTGTGAGATTCAGTAAATGGGATGTTTATGGATATTTGAATAAACAGTCAAGCTTTTTGGAGGGAACGTACCACAAACCTTCATGCTGTATGAAACTTTTTCTTGATGTACTTGTGTAAACTTTGATTTCTCGTACAAACTGCTTGGTGGGTGATACTGTTCTGGGACCTATTGCCATAACAGGACCTCAAGCCAACGTGTCTATAAGCTGTTCCCAAGTTTTTGAAAAATGGAGAACTTGTGATGAAAATGGAATAATCAAACTCGGGCAGTAAAAGCAGTCTTCTGAGGGCGAATGCACCTCTGGCTTCTTAGATTTCATCTGAGTGATAAAACTCCTGCCACCACTAGATGTACTGATACCTGCCTCCCAGTCTGCAGTGGGAGCTGCTCTAAAAAGCCACGCGATGCAGAGTTCAGTACAGCCAATGCCAGTTAGCAGTCTTGAGAGCATTGGCAAGCTTGTACCTTCAGGGGAAGTGATTTCGCTTTTGGATCAAGGAGGTGGATACCTAGTAGGACTTAAGCTGAAGTGCCACTGAACGCACACTCCAGCTTCTCTCAGCAGGCAGTTGAGGCATGCTCTTGTTGTGAAGAATACCTCGCTGTGTTTCCTAGCGGGCTGCTCTGTGACACCCACTGGTTGCCCTTGTCTGCGTAAAGTGAAGAAGGATGTTCTTCTCTCTGTGTCCCCCGACCTCTCTCCTCTAATGCTTTGTCTCATCCTCCTCAGCTGATGGAATTTGTGGGCATGTATTATGTAGGCAAGTGCTAGAGCTGTGGGGTAAGGTAGTGGTGGTGGAGCCTGGTGCTTCCTGGCATTTGGGGATGTGACAGAACAGTGTGTTTTGCAAGCAGTGGTTTTATTCGCTTTCGTTTAAGCGATTGTTTATGTCTCCTTATATATTCTGGAGAACAACATTATAGCTTTGCAAGGTCGATAACAGCAATATCGTGCTGTTCTCGGTATTAATCTTTTAGGCAGTTTTTAACGGAATGTGGCTGTAGAAATAAAAAGAAGGGCCTATTCATAATTATCATTGAAGTAGCTATGTGATGAAGTGCCAACTGTTGGCTTTCTGCCTGCTGTACCTTCAGTGGGGAACAAAATGGATTGTTTTCCGAGGAGGATGTGCTGAGAGTTGAGGAAAAACATAACAAAGTCAACAAAAGCTTTACATAGTGGCTTTCTGACCTTTATGTGGTCGGAGCTAAGAGGAAAATGCTGAAAAAGGCTTGTGTCCTCATGCACTTAAGCATGGACATGAAGATTAACGGCTCTTTGACTTCCTGCTCTGTGACCTTTTTAATAAATGGAAACCATAGTAATTCTGCAGTGTTATAGAAATAGTTCAATAATGAATGGGTTATAAAAATCTGTTCCTTTTTGTGGACTTCACTAATGCAGCGAAGGAAATTGCTGGGTCGCTTAGATTTGATTTTGTAAGATATTTATTAGGATTTTTTTCATAGCTGCCTTGGCGTTCTTGTATCAACTGGGACCATAAAGAGGGAAGATCGATAATTAAACGTTAGATTTTTGTAACCAGAAGGGTGTAATGGTTGATTCAGTAAGCAAAGATGTAGTGCTAAAATAACTGAGAGAAAAAAAAAAACACGCCTCTCTTCTAATTTGGACTTGGTCCTATACTCTGAAGTTTAAAGGCAGGGTGTTCCCTGTGCCCTGCCATAAAGGCAAACTCAGAATTTCAGGTTGAGCTGATCCTTGACGGAGAGCAAGAGGGGCTGGCCAAGTTTCACAGCACTTGCAGAAATGTTTCTGTCCAAAATATCTAAGCAGCGCGTGATGCTGTTGAAAATGCCAGTTATGTCAACTGATTTGGAAGGACTCCAGCGTGCGGGTCAGCGTGGGGGAAAGGAGATGACACAAGACTGCCTGAGGTGATACTGAAAAACAAACCTAAAAAAACTCAGGTAAGGTCAGGGCTGATGTAAAAGTACTGCCCTGCGTGGCTGTAAGTAACCAGGTCTGCTTTGGATTTTGAGCAGCAGAGTCTTGAAGTGCTGTGGGACGGGTGGTACAAGACGCTCTCAGAAGGATGCTGGTTTCTCATTCTTCAGTGTAGGCCCTTTCCAGCTGACTTTTTCTGTACTGGTTAAGCGGTTCAAAGCAGCCCCTTGTTACACATCACAGTAAAGTCATTGTGAAAAACAAAGCATGATCACAGAACTCATGACTGTTTTCCTCTGAAAACTAATGTCTTGGCTCTGTTTCAGTAGTTCATTATTATGTAAGTGCCTGAGGGCTTGTGTGCCTGCAAGACTCATATGAATGTTTTGTGCAGGCTAAGGTCATCCTTGAAAAGGTACAATTCCGCATTCCTGTGCCTTTAGCAGTCCGTGCTGTGTGTGCAGTAGTGAGATTTCAGGTGGCACTAAAAGAGCTACCTTTTGGGAGGCTTTATTCTACGGAGGGATTGAAACTCCCTTCAAACTCGGTACTCCCTTCTTGTAGGTGCTGGTCTGAGCTAGCAGGATGTATTGAATGCTTTCTCATTTCAAGCCAAAGGGACTCCTGAATTAGGTAGTAATTTAAGCTATGCTTTTGTTATAAATGAACACTGAAGCATATTGTTACAGCACTCAAAGTCACAGGTGACAGTGGTGGTATTTGGGGTTGACCAAAACATAGCTGCGTAATTCCTGTTGTAGAATGACATTTAGTCATACCAGTGATGGCGTAATTGCAAATTACTGGCACTTAAAATTAATTTCTAGGCAGCCATAAAAAGGAAAGGTGCAGAAGATATGCATTACTGCTGCTTGCATTTGTGAGGCTGCTTCTTCAGGGGATGTGACAGATAATAGAGGAGCTGTGTCAGCACGTGGTGTGGCTGGCCACCCAGGCGCTAAGCTGACATGCAGGATGTGTTCACTAAAGCTGCCTCTCGTCAGTGACTGTCCAGCGCTCTCTGCCTCTGAACTTCTGGTTGGATCGTGCTGAAGACCTTGGATCGTATCGTAAGTGGTCTAGAGAGTTGATTGCACTAGGAGGCGAGTGGTCTGTAGTGAAACCAATTCTGCTTTCCGTGTGAAATATTGAAGGAAGCCATGCGATGTGAAGGCTTCAAACAAGCTGCTGGGGATTAAACTTTGTGCAGGCGTAGGACCAGCACTTACTGAACATACTGTAATAAGTGTAATGTTTGGGCCAGCTTGTCTGTTCTGTGTACGATGTGAAGGATGGGTGAAGTAGGTTGGATTAACTCATAAACATTCCCTCCTCTGCTGGAGCGCAATGACTGTCAGTTTGAAGCTGGCTTGGGAGTGCTGTGTGCTTTACAACTCCAGTGACACAAGATGCTAAGATAAACTCAGACTTCATTTAGTGATGTTTTTAGGCTCTAACAGCATGCCATCAGACAAAGCAGAGAAGAATGGAAGTGAATTACAGGAAAAGCCTTGTGCATTCCTCGCTGTTTTCATGCTGCAGCATTTGTCATAGATCTCTCCCAAGCTATGATTTCAAACTCCCATGCGTGCTAAAAGCAGTGCTGTATATGGTTTGGTAAAACTCCTTTCTGTCTCATTTTGTGACCTGAAACAGGCTGACGTGTGGTTTAATGTAATTGACAGTAATAAATCAGTTTTAACAAGTACTAGTTTAGCGAAAAGTTTGGATAAAATGATAGTTACACTGAACATTTTATGGAGAATGCTGTATCTGAGATGGTGAAAAATTTCTTGCTTTCCTTGGTTTTGTGCTGATGCATGTATACTTATTTAGCTGTAACTACAGACAATGTTATTTAAGTCAAAGTTGTTATTGTGGTTGGCAAGCCTACAAAAAAGAAAGGATTTTAATGTAAACAGAATGCATGTGTTTCATTATCCAGTGTAAATGTTTGATAGCTGCTCTGCAGCACACACAACCTAAGGATTTTTTCTTAAGTGTAAACTTATTTAGGTTTAAGCTAACTTGGAGAGACAGCCTTCATGTTGCTTTCACATCCTTCTTGTAGGAATTTCTGACTAAGCCACCCCAGCTTGAATACAAAGGCCAAGAGCCAGTGACAAATCTGAGGTGAGAGAAACTGATCTATGCTTCCTCATAGGTAGCACAGCTGTTTGTCAGACAGCAGCAACAAATTTGAGATTAGGAATACTGGGTGCTACACTCGTGTTTTGAGGAAGTGTGTTTTAGTGGTTGAAATGACTGCTGTGTGTTACCCCACACCAAAGGTGTCAGATCTTCTTGTTTCATTGTTTTAAGTTGTATTTCTCAGGACTGAGGCTTGCAAGAAATGTGTACCTGTTCTGAAACGAGGTGACTTCTAATAGAACGAGCTTGGCTTGTAATGTGGAGTTGGTAGCAGAGGTGAATGCTAGGTATGTGTATGAGAGTATAAACCCGTCAGAGGTCTTGAATTAGCCACTCTTTTCCATTTCAGGAGGGAAACTGCAGCGATGTGTCAGATACTTGGTGGGGTGTTGAGTTCTTGTATTTTTGTTTTCTTTTACCTTAAACCTTTGCTCTCACTTCGAGTGGCCATGGAAATCGGTGACATGAAATTGCTGAGTGACAGTGTGCACACTATTCATTGAAGTTAAAAATCACAATTAGCTGACTGACTGTCTAATCTGCATAAAAGAATCAAAATCGGGGCACGTTGAGCGTTTTGATTCGAGTCTCTGGAAGAAGGTGAGTCATTCCAATGAAACTTGGAGTTCCAGAATAGCTATAATGTAAGCCAGGCTGGGTCAAACCAGAAATCCCTCTGCCTCAGGATCCTACCTTGCCTGCGGAGCTGCTGCTTAAGCTTCTCAACTGTGAGCCTCTCCTCCCACCCGCTTGCATGTAGCCTAAGCCTGCCTCTAACCTGTGCTGCAGAAACATCTCGGCAAGCTCATGCTCTGCTTGCTTGGTTTTCTTGCACTCGTGTCCCACCCATGCCCAAAGCGACAAGACCTCCTGCTTGCAGGGGGGAGACAAGAAACTTTGGGCTGGCTTGTGCGCAGCAGGTTCTCACCTTCACTGGAGATGAGTTGGTGGTGGTGTGCGGGTGGTGCTACGGGTGTGTTTGTGGTACGGTTCACTTGGTGCACCTCCCTGCTGCAGTAAGAAGTCCTGGCAAGCCTGCCTCTTACTGAGGGTTTGACTGCGCTTTGTCCCTAACCTTTTCATTTATACCTTTTGTGTCTGAAGCCCAGCCAAGTCGTAGGATCGCCTCCTGGTCCCAGCCAAGCTGACCACTTAGGGGTGAAGGAGGAAATTTGGCAAATGAGATTCTGGCAGCTATAGGGTTTTTCTGTTCCTTTGTCCTCGTAACATCTCCGGCCGGAACATCGTAGGATAGTGCCTACTGGTTCCTTGGATGCCTTTGGGGAGCTATTGGCATTGGTAGGGTGCTCTGCCTGGTGTCCCTGAGAAATTTCCTGTTTGACCCTCGTCCTTTCTTCAGTGGGGTTTTTAATTTCCTGTTTTGTAATCATTTGATTTCTTCCTATTTTGTTGTTGTGTGTGGTGGTGGTTTTGTTATTGTTGTTTGGTTTTTGTTTTAAATTAGGCCCCTTCCTGTTCTTTCACAGGGAGAGCTCTAAGGTTTTAGTAAGCATGCCCATTCCCAAAAAAAGAAAATTGCTTCTAAACATGAGTATAAAAACAGTGCTTAGAAAACATGCACTGACATCGAGGGACTTTTGGAGCTAGTGGCGACTTCACGTGCTTAACACCCCCTTGATGGATTTGACCAGTCTCCTGATGAATCCAATTCTGGAGCAAGGATTTCAAAGGTTTACCCATTTGCTGCACCGAGAACAGCTTTCTGTGTTTGAGGTTGCCATCTGCTAACTCTGTGACCTTTGCTTGTCTACAGAAAATACTTGGTGTTTTGGATGGTGTGGTGGTGTTGTAGACGTGAAGATTGAGAAAGCTTATGCTGTGTTGCAATCTTACTGTGCTTTTGAGTGGTCAGCACTGGTTTTAAGATAAAACTTTCCGTGCTATTGCAAAGCAAGTCCTCTCCCAAAGTGTTTACCAAATGTATAAAATGTGATGCAAAAACATTTGAACTATTGCTGGTTAGCTAGGACATGATAAAAATAGATTTCAGATTTTGTATTTCGTACGTGCAAGGCTTGTGTCACTTCTTACTCCTGTTTCCCTAGCTACAACTGCTTGCTTGTCTATGTGGGTCAGAGCATGACTGTTCATCAGGGCAGGTCGGTTGTCATCCAGGATTTTACTTCTGTTCTGATATTACTAAATTCACAACGTGGTTTGCTGACTCTCTTAGGATTTGCACGTCTCTCAGTGCCTACTTTTTCCCTGAAAGCATCCATACAACTACTGTCAATGCTGTTGATATGATAAGAACCCGTCATACCTTTCCTAACAGTATCCCTGGAGACTTTAGAAGTGGATGAGGCAGTGTTTATCTTCTTTTTCATACCTGACCCCCCTATATGGAGTTCTTGGCTGGGTTTCCATGTACGTCTCTGGCACGCTGACTAGCGTTTGGATCCTCTGTGTAGCACTCAGCCTCTAGTGAGAAGCTTGGTCTGTGTTCTCTCGGTATTGATGATGGCTGGCTGCCTGTATTGCCTTTCAGTCGCAGCTGTGGATGCTGTAGTTAGTCTTTGCATCAAAATTATATTAAATGGCTTATTTCTCTTTTGGAAAGATACCAAGCTTATACTGGAATGGGATCCCTCTTTTAGGTGTTGAGCCAGTATCCAGTACTTGCACCTCTTTCCAAAACAGTTTATCTGAATAGTTCCACGTGTATTAATACCCCGAACAGATGCAGTTGGGCTAGATTAAGAGTACCTTCAGTGGGTATTGGAAAACTAGGACAAATAACTATTCAGTAGTTTGCTGACCCAGTTCTTGCTCTCTGCTTGTGTTCCTCCTTTCTGGACCTTGTCCAGAAAATCAACCCAAATTCCTACCCTTCGTATTCTTAAGAGCTTGTTTGCTTGTCAACTTGGCCACATTTCCTTCCTTTTCATAGGGTTTCTTAAAGAAATTGGGTGTCTGCTGTGTCGTCTAGAACTTCTTTCTAAAATTAGAAAGTGCAGATAGTCAGTGACTGCTTAGCTCACTGTTTTTTGTGTTTAGGTGCTGTCATTGGAATATACACAAATGCGTGGAAGGGCCTTTGGTACAAAACAACATTGCCTGGGTCACCCTGGTACAAGGATTTCCCTCTGGGGGGTAGGGTATTACAGTTTCAGATGGCCCAGTTGGGTGCTTTTCCTGGAGCTCTTTCGGACTTTATTATATTGTAGTTCTCCTGTAGTGCTTTAAAGACAACTAATGCTCTGCAGAATTGCAAAATGGGAGAAGGAATGGAGGACTCCACCCTCATTGGTACATCCTTGTTTATGGGCAAAGAGGAAGCTGCGTGTGTGTGTGTACGTAAAGCCAAGAATTTGTTAGTAGTTTAATGGAAATAATCTTTACAGTCTGACTTAAGATTCATTAGTCTAGATAGATTTCTTAAAGAAGGAAGAATAGTGAAGTTAGAATACTTAGCTACAGGAAAAAGTTGTCAAATGTGGAAACGTGGCTATTTTTTTTTTCCTTCTCTGGTTTCTGCCACTTCTCTGTTATGCTCACCCTTGCACTGCTCCCCTGAGCCTGCAGCTCTGGGCTGCTGGAGAGGATACCACGAAGTTTTCAGCTTACGGAGTCCTCTGCTGGGAGGACTATGACGTTGCCTGTTTTTCTTCCTACCTCTAAGATCCACTTGGGGTTATTTTCTGTATGTTTGCTACCATGGTTTTACACCTTTTTCTTCACTGGCCTGCGTCTCTCAGTTGCATCTAAATTTACTGTATATGGTGCCCTTTCTGTGTGTTAGTTCCTGTTTCTTTGTAGCCCCTAAAGTTGGTTTTGTGCAGCTTCAGGTCTGCCTTTTTCAACTGACCTTTAGAGAGTTGTTTATAGCTGGGGGTCTTCGGTGGCAAGCCTGTGCCCTCTTATCCTGTGCCTGTGTTCCTCTACACCGCATCCTGTCTGTCCTGCTCACAGCCTCTGCTGTCGTGCTTGTCCAGCATTTCTGTACGTCCGTGTAAATAACTCTACAGACAATAACTGCTTGTTACTGCTATCAGTTAAAAACTGTGTTTTTTCACACAAAGATGAGCAAAAGGAACATGTACTAGCCTTAGTCAGTTAGTGAACTTGCTGTCCCAGCTACACCAAGTAAAACGAAGCTATGAGGCAGGACAGGTAGGCTTAGGGCTAAGCTGCACAGCCACACGTCCCCCCTTCTGATGTCCTCAGGCCGCTGTCTATTGCTCACACATCCCGCCAGGGCACTGCATGCCCTCCTGTGCCACAGGGCTCCCGGTCGGGGCCTGGTAAGGGGTCATGGAGGCAGTCTGTTTTCCATTGTCTCTTGCCTTGTGAAGACCGGTGTTGGTCTGAGGGCGGCCCGTAGCACTTTACTGTGATTTATAGACCTCGTTACTTAGCGTGAGGTGCTTCAGGTAATAGTTTTGTGAGTTGCAATTACAGTAATGCCATGTTCTGTCCGCAGCAAGGACAGCCTGGTTGTCTTAACTCCAACTTCTGTTTTATGTGAAATTTATTTCATTTTTATTTTAAAGTAATACATTTTTATTACTGTAAATACTAGCTACTTCCTCTGAGATTTTTTTTTCTTAACCTCACAACAGAAGATACAGATTCAGTGACAACAGGGAGGTGTCTACTGTAGGTAGATTTGACAGAACAAAATTTTCTTTATTTTGCTTTAATGGTGCTGATTGTCATCCATGCAATGTTATTCATCTTACTAAACAAGTAACGGAGCTCTGTGAAAGGGTGGTTTGCAATTACCTACTCTGATGTGTGGACCGTGTATTTTTCAGTATATAGATATGAAGCACTCCATATCACCACAGCTTACCAGCAGCACTTTTTCTTTTGTGAGTTGAAAGAGACTTGGATTTTTTTTCCTGCCCCGTATGGCTGTCGCGATGTATCAATAAGTGATGTTACGTCACATCTAATGTGCCTACTCCCCAGTGCTTCCTGCTTACCTGAAAATTAGCTTAGAGCATGTTCATGGTTTCAAACTTAAAATTTATATTAGTGTAGCTCTGCTGATTAGACTGCAGACCACAGCTGTACTAGCAAAAACCTCTATGGGGAATACAGTTATACCAGCTAAAATTCTTACGCCAAGATGGTAAAACAAACCACAGCAAGATGAGGTTTTGTGAGACTGCATTAGTTTAGATCCTGACAATGTGTTTTGAGTTCAAGCTCCATCTCTACTTTAAGGCCTTGCACATATTCAAATAATAATTTTGATTCTTAGAGTTTTAGCAGTAATCTCATGGAGTATCATAAGTAAACTGTGGTCTTTTGCTCTCTCTCTCCTTAGTTATAGGACAGTAGAAAGTAATAAATGATTAACTTAACCTTTCTGCTTTTGAATTATATCAGTGGTGTATTGGGATATTAGTGTCCCTGGTCTTGTTTCGAAATTTGAGATGATGTCCTGCATTTCTTTCCTGGTAATAATCTTACGAGTGCTACTAGATAATAGAGTGTACTGAAGGTTCACTAAAGCTTATTTCTTAACTCTCAGCTGTGATGATCTTCTCAGAAAACAGGCTGTGTTCTGTCTGTTGCATTAAGTACATTAAGGTACATAATTAATGAGTAACTTCACCTGGTCTTGGCTAGAACTTTGCCCATTTGACTAAGTCTGCTTCTAATTGATGCAAATTAGGTGCAGTCTAGTTACAGTAGATCTATTTTTTTTTCTTGGGTTCTTGGTTGTTAAGAAAGTGTCTGCAAAAAATGGTGTGCTGCTTTTTTGATCTTAGACTGATTTGGTTCTGTGGGTAAGGAGGCTGGTTATTCCTGCAATGTTCTTCTAACATTTTTGCTGTGGAAAAGTAGCAGATTTTTAGCATTGTTCTACTTGTTGCAAAACTACATTATATTTTTAAAGGGTGATGAGTACGTGCTGTTTTCAGCTGAAGAAATGCCATTGTTGAACATAAGCAAATAAGTAAGGTTTTTCATATTTTTTTTAAAATCCAGGAATGCGAACATGTTTTGTAGACCAAAGCAGTCAACTTCAAAACAAAACACCAATGAGCAAGCTCACAACACCATGAGAAAGCCTATCGAGGTGGTCAGCAAAACTGGAGAGCAGCTGCTTCCAAGAACTGGGAAGAGTGGTGGTCAGCATTTTGCAAATCAGCTTTTGAGGTCCTGACCAATATATTAAAATGGGTAGCCTTGGTCAAGTGTCTGGTTTGCTGTGCAGCTGGCCAACAGGTTATAGTAAAGATTGTGGTTTGTGTGTATATGACAATTAAATGGTTTGGTCAACAGGTAGCGTTTTCCTAATCAGTTACAGACTGACAGCTGCCTATAAAACACAGATTTAACATCCTTGGTGCCTGGTCTTAAATGCGTCCTGCTTGGAGTGTGCAGCCTGAAACACGTGTATTCCTCTTGCTTTGTAAAAGCAAGGTGGTAGTGTTTGGTTTTGTACAGTTGCTCCAGGCGTTAGAGTGTTTGCTCGAGTTGTGAAGGATCTCAGTTCAATTTCTGGAGATTGAAACCCACGCGTGCTGGGAGGAGAGCGTTATACCTGGCAGGGTGGAGGAGTGTTTGCTCTCAGGATTGCTGCTGCTGATCTGGGCCATTTACGTTCTCATGTAACAACATCCCCTCTGTAGAGGGGAGAAATGAATGTCACTTAAGCTTACTGCTACTATAGCTGTGGATTCTAGTGCCTGCTCCAAAGACACTTTTTTCATAGTCACCCAACAGCTTTTCTGTGAATTGAGTGTCCGTGATGCAGGAGTTCAAAGGCTGTAGTCTAGATCTTTGCCGAAGATGAAAAGTTGTGTCTAATTTCAGTCTTCCACCTGTAGACAGCCTGCGATCCAAAGTGTTACTAACGAAAACCAAGTGCATCTTTTTACTGTGGGCAACTGTGAAGCAAGTTGGTGTGTGTTTGTAAGATGTCTTCAGAATAAAATCATAAAAGGGCACAAAGACTGAATGTTTTTTCCCTTGGAGAAACTAAACCATTTAACAGAAAATGAACCAAAAGCGATTTTTCCAGGCCTGGGCTGTGGCTTTTTGTGGAATGCAATGTGAAAAGAACTTGAACTTCTGTTCCTCATTTTATGGAGCTTTTGTGACAATTTTCTTGGCTTTGGTTTATTGAAGAGTCAAATTTACAGCAGCCATCCCTGTCTGTAACAACTGGACCCTGTGCGCTGGGGGTGGGCCAACCTCTGACATAACACTTGAACCCAGTTACAAAACCGGGGCCCAATTTGCAGTACAAATTGGGCAAACGTTGTAAGGTTGTAATAGGATCCGCTGAAATGGATGCGTTTAGTTAACGTAGGCAGGCTCTTGGCTTGTTCCCTTTCTTTGGATCCAAATGCATCAGAATGTGCTTGATTGTTTGCCTCTGCAGCCTGCTGTGAAATAGCTTAGGCTGCAGTGTCCAGTGACAGTTTACAAGTCACAAAGACAGCTTTTTGGCCACTGACCCTCGGCGGGAGTCTAATCTTTGTGTTGTAGATGCCCCTTTATCTAGGGAAGTTGCATCTAAGAGAAGAGGAGTTGAATTGCCTCCTCATTGTTCGTCACTTTTGAAGATGACCCCCAAAGAACTTTTACAGCCTGATTCTTACATTTCTTTCAGGGTACGTTAAGAAAACAAGGTTTCCTGTGATTTTTCTTCATTCCTCTCATTCATATGCGCCTTTGTTTGGTTTATTTTAAACCCTGTATTTCAGGAGAATATCTGGAAGGCTGCCGATCTTTACTCCTTAATTGAAAAAGACATGGCTCATCGTCAAAAGGCTTTTTATTTTTTTAAAGGAAGGGATGGGAATTAAAAAAAGTCCTTTATTTCAGGTTATACTCTCGGATCTTTCAATATTACTGCTCGTAAACTTTCTAGTCTCGGTCTTCCAAGGGGCAATTCACAAATCTGCTTAAAATGTATGGAATTTGTATCTCTTCTGCTTTGCTCTATCCATGACAAAGAAAGCAGCCAACCAGTGGATACCCCGTACAGTTAGTAAGTGACCCAGCGTGGGTTTGCTAGGCCACACACATGGGTGAAGCTCAACAACAGCAATTCATGTGAGACAGATCTTTTCTGACTTCCTCTCCCTCTCCCCCTTTCCTAGATTGAGTGCTTTCACCTCCACCAAAAGAAAAACCCATGCACAACCAACCGAAAAATCCTACAACCCTAAACAAAAAACATGCCAGCAGTTCGCTGTTGATAAACCCAGCTGAGCGCTGGTGCTGGGAAGTGAGGGAACCTGCTGTATGACTTGGCTGATAGGATGATGCCAGTGTCACCTGAGAGTAATTGAAGCCATTGTGTGATGCTACTGAGTGCTGTTGGTGTTGCTGTATCCTTTGGGAGGGGCTACTCCTGTCAGAACCTCTCTAGCAGGTTATAGCTTTCTTGACATACTGCATTTATACTGTGTTTTATTTAGTGTACCATATTGCAGTTAAAATAGCCAGAATCAGCTATATTATAGGCAGAAATCCCCTCCGTTCCCCTTGTAAGCTGTGTTGTTAGCACAGTCTGCCCATAGGTTGTACTGGAAGTACTTTGCCTTTTGTATCTGTGCTACCAGTTCTGGAAGTGGGCTTGGACCTATTTTGTTGTCAGGGCCTAGACTGAACAATCCAGGATTTGTAAGGTTAGTCAGCCCATAGATGGTTTGCTGTGGATGTAGCTAACCAAGTAGCGATGTTCTTCTAGCCGTGACGGTACAGGGACGCAGGCGAGGCCAAGTTTGTAGTTGAAATAGCACCTTGTATGAGACTTTTCATGCACTTAAGCCCTTCTTTAAAAATTAATTGATGTTGTGAGAAGCGGTGTAGCCTGAGATTTCATGGTGACCTTTCATTCTTTTAATAACTAAGCTCTGTTGGGGATAATGAACTAATATTATGAAGATTAGTCCTGTGTTGCTCATTAAACGTTGCTCATGCTAGTCTAAGGGTTGGCTGGAAGAGGATGAGCAAGGAAAGAACATAGAGTGGATGTCACCGCCTTCCCAAACAGGAAGGCTTCTATCAGGCTCTTGATCAATGAGAGAGGAATGGAGAGAGATGACATTTTTCTTCCTTCAAATACTGGCTATAGACAGAATGAAATGGCTTGTAAGGGGTTTCTGTGCTGTTTATAGGAGGAACATGCTGGGAGGAGCTGCATGTTGGAGAGGTTGCTTTGCCTGGGTAGTGGGAGGTAATGTGACCATCTGGGGACTGTTTAAGAGATCTGTAACTCCTTGTGATAACATTTAACTACAAAACTGCCCTTAGAATGTTCGCTTGCTACCATGTGGTGGTGTTTAGCTTAGGTAAAAAGCCAGTCCTTGTGCCAGGCGAAGTATGGGAGCTTATAAGGGCTGTATGACTTATCTTGGGGAAGGTTAGTAAGCTGTCACAGGCTTTTCTCTTGGGAATATCCAGGAAGGGCTTACAAAGAACAGCATCATCATCCTGTGGCACTCAGGCTTGTGTAACTACTCTTTCCTTGTCATCTTGAGGAGTAAAGCAGTGTCCTCAATATGCTCTGTAGCTCTGGATGTTGACGACTCTGCCATTGCACAACTGCGGTGAGCTGCTGCAATAGATTTGCCTTCTGAATTTGTTTCCAGAAAGATGACAAGTTTCTGTCTTCAGCCTGAAACTGGTGCTGACTGTTGTCGCTGTAGGGTTGACCTCTTTTGAGCTGGGGAGGAGTGAGCAGCTGGGAGTGATAACCACTTGGGCTATTATGGCTTGGTGGTGGCAGCAGCAGCGTACTGAGGCAACGGACTAGTGGAGTGCTGCGTTTTGCTTTAGAGCTTAGGGTAGTATTAAAGTCGTAAGTCCTTTCTAAAAGCTGACTTTGCCTTTAGAAGTCTTGTATATTTTAAAGGAAGTAATATATGTACACACCAAACTCTGTAGATGCTTTTCTCAGCTGATCTGAAACGCAGCAGGAACTCACTAATTGATCTAGATGCTGATATCATGCTTATTATATATGCAGTCATTAAGTAGTTTTAATTGTACCTGGCAACTTCCTTTTTAAATAGGAGCTAAACTTCCTTTTTAAATAGGAGCTAATTTTAATGAATATTTTTAAGTTGTTGCATGCTGCAAAAAAGTTGAAGGCCTTATATTTGAGACTTAAGATCTCAAACACAAAACAACCTCTTCCAACACCTTGAGTATTCTATAGTTTTGTCTTTTTTTTTTCGATTTTCTTTTTATGAACTGCCCAGTCTGAGAGGCAGAATGGAACAGCATGCTGCCTTCATTCATTCACAGTGTTCTACCTGTCATTTTCTGGCTGGGTGCTGCTGACCCCACTCAGACTTCATGCTTAGACTTCCTATTTTTCTTAAGGAAAAAGTCATCCCAGGCATTCAAACCCTTCACTGAGCCATGGAGTCATAGAAACGCCAACAGAAATTAAAGACTGCTTATGCCTTTCTTGTTCATAATCTCAGCTTGCCTTCCTTCACCTGTAAACCAATAGTTTTTGGCTGTTAGCACTCTTCTGTTTGCAATTCCATGTTGCACTCAGGTACTTGTTTTTGTTTTTTGTAGTACAAGTTCTGAAGGGACTAAAAACTAGCAGTGATGGGTTTGGACTACTGTTTGAGTAGCTTGCCCTGCATACCCAGTAAGGCCAAGCATATGCAGCACTGAAACGACACTGCATCAAGGGCAATGTGGAAGCAGCTTAATTGGACTGAGCAAGTCCACTGTAATGCCGAGACACGATGACTTCTATTCACATGAAGCTCTAGAGTTCATCCCTCCTGCTGAATGCAAATCTCCCTGGCAGGAGGTGAAACGCATCTTTTATTTTTAACCCTAGTGATCGCTTGGCAGCAAGTGCTGGTTAAGTAAGTCGTCAAGGCCTGAGTTAAGCAGTCTCTTGGCATTCTTGCATCGTTTTGTATTAGAAGAACCTTTCATAAGTACGTTGGCCAAGCGTGGCTAAGCCTGCTGTGTTGACAGGTGTGCTTTGAGCGTTGCTCCCGCAATGTCATAGAGGTGTAGGCAAAGTAAGGACATGCTCTTAGGCAATATAGCAGGTAATGCAGCACGCTGGTGGCTCTGTTGCTTAAAGCTGGTAGAAGGAAAAACTAGTATAACTTGCTGGTTAAATGGCTAATGCAAATTGAATAGTTTGAAACCAGCTGTGGCCTACCTGTTTGAAGTGCTGTGTGGAACTCAGACAGGGGTGCGTGTGCCCGTTTGTTTGCAGATGGCCACTTGCTTTTGTACACTTTTTTGCTTTAGCTATGGCTTCAGTGGTACAGAGTACTGTACTGAAATTAATCTTTTACCTTTTAAATTTAGTTACCCAGTAAATTTCATTTTTAAAATGTAGCTCTTATTGCATACTCTTCTCTCTTTCTCCCCTAGATCAGTTTTGGCAAACTGCAGTGTGATGATGTCCCCGTGTTTCTTCCATAAAAATAGAATTGTGAATTGGCTGCTTGAAGCTTCACAAAAGATTTCAGTTGTTCTGTAGCTGGCTAAATATTTGTTCTTGTTCTTAAAATCCACATGCTCAAATTCTTCGTAGGGCTTCCTGTATAACATTGTTAAAGCCTTGGCTTAATTCTCATGGGTTGAGAAATCCCGTGGCTCTCGAGTTTACCAAGCAAACAGATGTGACCATTTTAGGTGTTAGCTCTCCGATGGAGGTTACAGACCCTGTAGCGGAGCTAGCAGAAAGGTGGGCACGCCATCTGCTCTGCTGGCACCCTGTGAGCTCCCCTTCCTGGGTGACGAAGGCAGCATGCCATGTTTGCTGCCCTCCGACAGCTGAGCTGTGCTGCGGCTCTGCAGGCTGTTACCTGCTCATTAGCAGCTCTCTCCCCTGGAGACTGCCAGGCGGCTGCAGGGATGTAAGGTTACAAAGTGCTACAGCAAAATTAACTATAGCACGTTTGACAGAGCTGAGAATTATCTTGCCGTGGTCGTATGTAAATGAGATTGATCCCTTAGAGGAAGGGGGTACTTGGTTTATTGGCTTTTTGGAGGTGACATTTTACTACAAGACAGCCAGTATCAACCCCCCAGCTTATCTTTTTAATTTGTTCTCCATTCTGACAAAGTTCAGCATCTTTTATTGAATGCCAAAATTCCAGTCTAATTATGCACTCTGGCAAGGTAGAGCTTGTTAGATGGGTTATCTTAATGTTACGTTAGTCACATCTAAGTACTTAAATGCTACAATAATAGAATGATACCAAGTGAGTATTAGTACAAAACAAATAGTTTCTGATTCAAAGTGACTCTGCAGTCTCAGCGGAGCACTAACTCATCCTGCTGGTTTCTGGCATTCTGATTGCAAAGTGCCCTGGCTGCTGTGCCTCTCAAGACAGCCAGCGTCACTTTTGGCTGGCTGCTGAAGTGACTACCGTGCAGTGATGTACCAGATAAATAGGTAACCAATAATACCCTTAGACAAGGGCTCAGATTAACAGGCTGGTATCAGGTAATTTTCTGCAATTTTAATTAATCTTTGGCACCTTGAGTTAAACTTAACCCATATTCTTTTGGCGGTTTTATAAATGTAAAATATAGGGTTTTTTTCTGAGTAGATAGTATGGGTCGTGGTTTTCTGGGGGAATTTATCGGTTTCCAATAGGTGGGATGAGATGAACGGTGTCTAAAGCTTTCTGGCGTAATTCCTTGTACAGGTAAAGGTACAGACCCACTCCTTGCAGTAACTGTGAACATGTTAGTTTAAGCAATGGGAACAACATATCCACTGTGTGTACTACTGCCCTCCTTTCAGTCTGGCTATAGCTAGTTGTTCCTTGAGCTCTGCTTGCTTGCTACCAACCACGCAGCTATACCAGTACTTAAATGTCCTGATTTTAGTGAAACCTAGCTCAGATGATTTGAAATGAGTCTCATAGCCACGAAAAGCTGATGGCTCTAGAATGCCTGTGACAAGTAATTTATTTATAAATAGTATCAACAGTCCAGTGTTTGCAAGTTAGTAAAAATAAAAATAATTTGTAAAAACACTATTGTGCTTTTGTGAATTTACTGTGAATCTCTGGAGCTCACTCTGTCATCTTTCAAAGGTGTGCTTAATTTGTGTTAGGATACTGAAGTGTTAGTGGTCACAAGATGAGAATTCACTTTATAGCAGCGTAAAAGTCTAGGTAGATGGTTTTGTGGGGATTTGGGCACACGTAAATGCAATCGTCGTAGCTGTCTATCAGCTTTTCGGCATGCTCTTCTTCCAGCCAGTTTTTATGATCTCCATTGTAACTTCAGTTTAGTTATACGAACTGTTTGTCTTTCAGCATCAACACATCATCAGCCGAACCGAATCAAGAGGAGGCGGAATATTTGAGACGGCTCCCAGCATCTCATGAATGAACTAACGGAACTCGATAATGCTGGTTCTCCAGAGCCGGTTCTACGGCTCAGAAAGGGACACATGTCTGACTCGACAACAACCCAGGCAGCCTTTGAAGATGACAGCTCTGAGCAGAGGCTTCTTTTAGTGGAGCCACCTTTGTCTTCTGACCAGGAAAATGTAAGTTATGTGACTGTCCGTTAGGTTTGCTGAGATAAATGAGTTTTGATACAAGTGCTTCATTGCTTTAAGTTGCAGGACTGTGAACAGAGAGTTTACAACCACTTTATGCCTGTTAAATAACTGTAGTAAAACCAGAAGGATGCCAGAAATACTCAGCTGAACGCATGAGAATTTAGGTGACAAGCCTGGGCATAAGTGTAAGTTTAGCAGCTTTGTGTTGCTTACTCTTGCCTCAAAGAACGGAGGTCATATTAGTTTGCTCTCTGATGAGACGCTGCTTATATCAACAGATTTTTGTTCTGCAATTGCCAGTTAATCGCAAGTGAAAGGCGAAGATAATATTGACTCTAGCTGAATATAATCTGAACCTTGACTAATTGCTATCCTCTTGGGGATTAGGGCAGAAAAATCTGCTTGCAAGCGATCTCGTTGGAGGAATGACTGTACTGGATTAGACCAAAACTCCAAAGTGCTTACTATCCTGTCTCCGATAGTAGCCATTAACAGACTTCTATGGAGAGTACAAGGATGGAGAAGCATGCAGTGTTACTCCCCAAGGACGCTCTCCCAACTTTTAGCAATAGGATGTTCGCAGATTTTCTGAGCCAGTGGCAACGTTTTTGAATTTTCGGTGCGTGAGCCTTTGGAAATCTTAGCAGCCACAGCATCCTGTGGAAAGGCATTCCACAGCTTAATTAAATGTTGTAGGAACGTAATGTCCGAGTGTTGGACAGAAGTACCTTCTGGTTAGAGAGTTTCAGAACTGTAATTAGTGCTTCTCCCAGGATATATACAGATGAATATCGGGTCAGTTAAGTAGAAGAGGCATTCATCTTAGGCTTACTATTACACTTATCGTGGCTTAATGAGCTGACAGTATCGGTTTAGTTACAGCAACTGTGTGTTGTTTAGCCAGCAGCAAAAACATGCTGATGCTACGTAACAGTCTTCAAGGCAGAATAGTCGGGCTGTTGCTGTAATTGCATTTGCCACAGATTCTGTTTGTGTGCATGGACCGCAATCATGGTTTAGTTGACATGGTAAGTCTGTATTAGGCTCTCTCAACGTTAGTAGTCTAAGAGCCCTTACTGAATTGAACTTAAGGTGTCTGTGTAATGAAAGTCAGGTATTCATGGCCAAGAAGCTGAGTCAATGGTTGTGCAGTGCAATAACTTCTACAGACCATTCTCAGTATCATGATAAAAGGAAATAAACAGTCTTTTTCTTTGTATTATGTGGAAAGTCATAAAATGTATAATATGCAAAGTGTTAGTAGTTGAATTTGCTAAGGTTAGAAAGGAAAAGTTGAGCTGTGCTAGCAGGTATCTTGAACAGATGTACATTTCTCTTACGAAGTGTTCGGTATCATCCTTCGTGAAGCCTGTTTTCATTCTTATCTCTGACTTTCCTGATTGAATAATATGAGTTACCTGGAGATGGAATAGACAAATGTAAAAGTGCAGTCTGCAATTCATTCAGTACATTTGCTTAGCTAAATAGAAAGTGTTTCAATGAGTAAGTATTCATTTTTTTTAGAATTTGAAGTAAAATGGTTGAAGTAATTTCATTCTCTCCTCTACTTTTTCAGGCATTCTTAGCATGATTTTGTCCTTATGACAAAAGTATATGCTGCTTTTGTTTTAGTTCACTAGGAATATTTAGCTTTCTTGTTTGCTGTCTTCCCTCTTTCCCAGTCTCTTAAAATGATGCCACAGAAATCTGTTTTTGCGTCTTGGACCTGGCTGTTCTGTCTTGAACTGCAACACTTTCTCTGCCCTGTATGGCCTAAATTTTATTTTTATATATATAAATATACTTTTTTTCAGCTTAAAGCTGTATTCCTGTTCTTTGTGACTTCTTGCTTTTAGAACTCTGGTGTCTTTTAGACTTTTTTTTCCTTTTAAAAAACTGTATACTTGATGCTTCAGATGGAGCATCCCAAAACTCTCTGCTGTCAAATGTACCAATGTTAGCTTGCCAAATGGCCTTTATTATGTGACATACTGCAGTGTTCTAAATCTGGAAAATGCATTGTGCTATGTATCTTCCTCTGTCTTCAAAAGCTGTTGTTCAACACAGCTGTTACTCAGAAGCACTGATGTACAAGCTAGGATTTACTTTTTCCACTCTACTGTACATTCTGCCTATGTGAAACTCTTTTAGAGAGGACTTCAAAAAGATGATTTTCCTCTGGTTTTAAAGAGGCTCTAGTTTAGAGAACAGAACTGTAAGGTTACTGCTCTGCTTTAGATGGAATAGTAACCCGTAAGGGTTACAGGCACATAAGCTAAATACAGCCTTATAAAGGGACTCAAGTGGTGCCCAATATGTTAGTATTTTAATTGCCAAATACTTTCTGCTTCGATGTGGTTGCAGCAATCTAGGAATTCCTATGCTGTTGAGGGAGAGTGGATGAGAGCTATGTAGCGTATTCATCAGAACATCCATTGTATTTTACTGGGCTTTTAAATGTATCTACTTATGACAAGCTAATGATACTGGCTTTCTTTAATACTGCCTTGCAGGTGTATATTAACCGTTATGATATTTCCTTAAAATTTACTGGGCATAAAGCTTGAGGCACTAATGTAAAATACTTGTATTTTTGTCCTGTGATTAAAATTATATTGTTTCCTTTTTTCTGTTGCTTGCATGCTAACTGTTGATCCTGTTAGCCTATTTATTTCACTGCAGCTCCGTTATTTATGTTAAATCCGCCACAAACTCTCCTACAGGATTCCATTTCTTCTGCCTACTTGCATATTCACTTTGTACTCCACTCGTAGGAGGAAACTATCTGAGCTCATAAGAGGTAGTAATTGCTTTTAATGAATTATTTTAGTAGTCTTTCCTTAGAAAAGGAGGTTTATGGATGCATGTCGTGTATTTTGTGCAGAATTACTTCTCTACCTCCTCCACGGCTTGCAGTGTCTGTCTCTTTATAATTTTGATGGTCCAAAATATTGGTCTTCTTTAGAATGAAGCATCTTTATGGAAAAAAATATAGGTGGTCTTGCGAATTCTGACATAGTCTTAAAAGCTTTT
This sequence comes from Cygnus olor, assembly GCF_009769625.2. Classification (NCBI taxonomy): domain Eukaryota; kingdom Metazoa; phylum Chordata; class Aves; order Anseriformes; family Anatidae; genus Cygnus; species Cygnus olor. Next base: position 65,473,838 of record NC_049169.1, read on the forward strand.
CTTGAGGCCTTGGTACCGGCAGATGTACCTGGGTGGCTGCGTGGCTGTGAACTGAAATAGTACTAAAGATCCTGCTTCCTGTAAATCGTGGCATTCACTGAGAACATGTAGCAAAGATTTATCACTGTACTGAGCATGCCTACCCAAAATAATGGTAAAACAGCTGCATCCTTTTACCAGTGCTGTAAATCTGCCAGTTTTATAGTGATGCTTACAAGAAGATGTGGATCATATAAAATTAATATTCTTTACACAAGAACCTCTTAGTCTCCTTCATCCATAGTTCTGTTCTCTCCTAGAGTGCTTATATGTTCATAGATTATCTATTATTTGAAACAGATACTTGAAAGGGAGGTAAACTTCTCACTAACTTGTTTAAACATGCAATTAGTATAGTGCAGATGAGTGGTGTATGCTCTGTACCTTTGAAAAATAGTGACTGTATCTGAATGTGAAGGATTTGGTGGTGAGAAGAGGATCAGGCAAGCTGCAATAAGTCTTCTCTTCCTTTCAGCAATGTAAACTTTTTGCATGTGCTGTGTATGTGTGCAACTAAAGCATTTTTCAGCAGGTGCTTCCCTCTTGTCGCGTGCTGGGTTGCCTAGCCTTCCTGACAGCATCCTTTCTCCTTTCCTAGTGTGTCTCAACTGCCTGCGTAATTCCAGCAGTGATAGTTCCTAAAGAAATCCCTCTTACTGTGGCTTTGTTACGCTGATGTAATCAAATATGGGTGACTTTTTATAACCTGATGAATGGGCTCTTTATGCAGCCCTAGAAACCTGTGCTTGACTTTCTTCTTTTCTACTATAATCTGTCAGTGACAGGAGGTGAACAGAAGAACCATTTTCTCTTTCTTTATTCCGTCCGTCAGGCTTTCACGTTCCTGAACGTTGCTCCCTTCCAGGCAGTTGGGCTGTGTTGTGCAGTTGTGCTGTGCAGCACAGAAATGTGCTCTTGAAGTTGAGACACAATGCCCTGAAGTGTTTGATAACAAACAGTAAGGGTTTGGGAGGAGGTATGCATAGCTCTCAAATCATCTAAATGGGCAGAAGAAACTTGGGAAAATACTCGTCTGTATTGCTTCTCAGGGAGCATGGGTTTTGACTTCAAGTGGAACTTGTTTGACCCCTGACAAATTCACGGTACCAGCATGTGGCTACAAGAGCCTTTCCAGGGTGTAAAGACTGAAGTGATGTGAAGGAGGAAGACAGAAGGATATACCAGATTTTCCAGGTATAAAAGAAAAGGTTTAGAATAATTGGAAGGTGAGCAAATAAGTTGGGGGTTTAACTTGAATTGCAGAACTTACTCAGAGCCTTTTCTGTTAAAGAAGTGTATTATCTACGAAAATAGACTACAAAAATAGTTTCGGTTAGTGACAAAACCATGCATGCATATTCATGGAATTGTTAACTTGTCTTTATGGTGGATGCTAGTTGAGTGAAAATGATTCAGATAGTCTTGCAGGCCAAAGCTAGTCTTAAGAGTAGTCTTTCTGGAACTTACATTCATAAATTCTGACTGTCTTAACTTTTTTTTTCCTTTATAGACTTGCTTGCAAGTATGCTCAGTTTGAAACCACTTTATTTTCCATCTAGCATTTACTGTTGTTACTTGGAGTTGTGATTAAAAACTTGGCTGCTGCTTCTGCCTTTGCTTTCTTCCTGCATTGTGCTACAGGTTTTGTTGTTAGAGATTGTATTTTGAGTGTGTATGGGAGAGGCCTGGCATAATAGAATTTGAGGTCCTACCAAAATGTTCCTTTCAAAGCAGATCATACTCAAAACTTCTCATTCTGCAGATTTCTTTGACTTCTCATATACGTCCATTTTTGCAGCTCTTGGGAAGGAATGCTGCTATTTGAAAGCACGTGAATTGGCATTTTATTTCAGGTCAAAAGATCTTAACGTCTGAATTCTCCTTCAGTTGCTGTTCTAAGCACTGGAAGTAATGCATATTTTGCGCAGACTGCTAGTCGCTGAAGCAAGTACTTGAATCTAGTATCTGTCCCTACAAATATGCCCTTTTTTGTACAGCAAAACACTTCTGGATATACAGAGCGGAGTATCTCCGAGTATCCCTGTTTGAACAGTGTGAAGACATGAGATGCATCTATGGAGGTGGTTTCCAGGCACCACAGGCTTGAATTGGTTGGATGCTGATGTATCTTTCACTGAGAGTTACTAATGGGCCTGGTTTATTAACAGGCTTTTAGAGCTTCAATGTCGGCAGGGGGAAAAAAAAAATAGAAATGTTGACTTAGTCAACCATGAGTAGACAGGTTTCTGCCCAGAAGGCTGGTAACACGGGAAAGAGCCTTGACCGTGTGCCTGCCCTGTCTTCTAGAAAACTCTCGTGAGTTGCCGAGAAGGTTGCAGTAGGTTATGCTAGCTGGGTTCAACTGTCTCCTCCTAGTCTGGGGAGCCTTAGCTCTTTGAGAGGGGGAGTATTGGTGCTCTGCTGAGTTTGCTGCCTGTCAGCTGGGATTGGAACCATTGCTTGCTGTGTCCTGTGTTGAAACTAGGAGAGGGAGGGAGGGAGTGGTTTTATTTATAATTCAGTGGTAGAGCTGCTTTCCTGGACAAAGGTTAGATTCCACAGTTTTTCCCTTTGTTCTCAGGGAGATTGTATCTGCCTGATTTGGGCAGTAGTGGGGGAAGTGGCAGCCCTTCAGAGTGATAGAAGAGAAAATAGTATTGTACTGGTGGCTTAAAACCTGCATCTTAAAACCTGACAAGTGTTTTAAATTGCTTGACTTTTCTGTTAAGTTCAGCAATACACTTTCAGTTGTTTTTTTTTCCCGTGTTTTTTTTCCTGGTAAGCCCAGCACACTTGTTTTTTTTTTTTCTGCTGTCAGGATTAACATGATAAAGGAGCAGAAAATGGCACACAAGAATCCTCTGCAGTAGATGCAATTTTTGCAGGCTTTTTTGTGAAGCATACTGATGAGGACGTGTGGGCACTGAGGTCTTTGGTCCATGTCAAGTACTGAGCGTTGATATAAAATCAGTAGTTGCTAGAGCTTATGCATTCAACAAATCCTATTCACCTGAAGATATTTAATGAGGGAGCTAGTTCGAATAAGGGTGTGCTCGCTGAAGCCAACGTGACTTTGTCCTGTTTGCTAAACAAGTGTTAAATGTTGGTGCTTGTTTTTAATAGGTGCCAGCAAGCAGTCACCCATGACCAATTGTATAAAACTGTTTCCAAGTGCTATATTAAATGGAGTGTAGCTTTTATAGGAAGGTGACCCACAAAGGAAAAATACCAAACTACAGGAACCTCCAACTTAATATTTTGACCAGTAGTCTGCAAGGGTCTTTGGCACAGAGCTAATGAATGACTTTTTTTTTGGTTCTGTGACAGAAAAAACAGCTTAGAGGATGATGGTGGTTAGCCTTTTTGGAAACTTTGGTGTGTGGATGTTTACAACCCTGCCAGATAAAGAGAGATGCAAACTCTAAATGACAAAGGAGTTTTAGAATAACCTGGTAGGTACAAAAGCTAAGGGAAGTCAGGGAAAAGTGCTGTGCTTTTCCAGTTAATTACTTATAATCCAAAGAACATAAGCTGACAAAACTCTGAAAAATGTGCAGCAGCTTTTTTAGGAGAAATTGCGTGGCACTGCCTATCACTGCTTTCCCCTTTCAAAAGGCCAGTTGGTAAAATGTCAGCTGGCAGGACAGGCACACAGGAGTTGCTGAAGAAAGCAGTCTGGGTAACTGAAAAAAAATGTTACAGGGCTGCGATCAGAAAAAAATAGCTTTTTTTTATTATAGCCTTCAACATATCTTGGCCATTATGCTCAATGCTCTCGAGTTACTGAATCTGGCATGTTGCCCCAAGAAACATTAAATGACTTGGATGTCATGTTAAACACTATTAATCATTCATCTGATGAGATCAAGATAAACAAGAGCGAGATCTCCAAGTTCATGTCTAGACTTTGTGACTTCAGTTTAATATAGGAGATAACAGTGGTATTGTAAATGAGGCAATGTATGTTTTCTAACTTTATTTTAAGAAGAGAATTGTATACAAGTACTGAGTTGTATAATGTCCCATGACTGAGTGTTACTCAAGACGTTTGCTTTTTTTTTAATTGTCTTGCTCATGATACAACGGTGTGTTCATACTGAGGCAGGGTTCTGGCTGGACACAGATCAAGAAGAGTGCAGGGGACCATCTATCAGCTGTTGAACGAAGCAACAAGAACTCTAAAACAGATTCAGACAGCATTGTGCCTTGGAAATTCCTGTGATAGTAGTTTCAGGGCACCAGTGACATCTCGATAATGAACTGGCATCACAAACAATTGAGCTTTGAGACATGGGTTTTCGTTAGCTCCAGACCTTAATACCTGCACATTAAGGTATGTGTGCAGCCCTCAAGTAGCTGAGGGGTGACTTTCTCTGAAGAGGAACCTGTCACAGCAGAGTCCAGCCCTTTCCAGGGTCTTGGTGACTAGTATTGCAATTATTAGTATTGCTGCTTAATAAACAAACAAAAAAACAATTAAAGCCATCAATTTTCTCAAAGTGCAGTCATAAAAGCTGCTGGAAGTTTTGAGAGTATAACAGCCTGTGGAAGTGTTTATTAGTTTAACGTTCCGTAATCCATGCTTACCTAGGTTTTTATGCTTCTTTCTAAACTGGTTAACAGTACAGGAGGGAGTGGAAATCATCTGGAATCCAACTAATATGTATTGAACTGAAATATGGCCATGAATATATTCAACAGAAGGTATTCTGTAGTGGATCTTGGCAAAATGTTGTTGCTGCACTAGCTTGAACTCCTTAAATCTCTTGGTTATCTGGACCAACTTAATTATCTAATGAGAAGCTCACCTAGAAAAAACGTGAGCAATTTCTGCCAGATTAATATTGGATCAGCAAATCAACCCAAGGGTCGGAGGAGTGCCAGAAGCAGTGTAATGGGAGATGGAGGTGAGGGGGATCATCACTTTTGATAGAATAAGCTTTTTTGCTTGCTTTAAGTCTGACTTGTTTCAGTTTGCACACTCTAATGAACAGATTGAGGTTTTTCTAGCAAAATTAAGTCTAAAGTGGTGAATAAGAGCTTTCTTGTCACTTGTGCGAGGTAGTAGACATGTAAATTCTCAAACTTTCAGTAAATCTTTAAACTGACGTTAAGAAACTACAGACCTCAGTAAGCTATACTTCTACCACTTGAAGTCCGGAGAACACAACTTTCTCAAAAGTAGGTAAGGGGTTTCTGAAATCTTCTACCATTGCAGCTTGACTTCTGACAGGCTTTCCTGTAGTGAGTGTATTAATAAACAAAGTATCTGGTAACAGTTATGAAGGGGATAGTACAGAAAATGTTAATCTGTGTGAGAAGGATAAGCTGTTGTAGTAGACAAGAAGTATATTGATTTTACCAGAGCAGGTTTTACTATGTTTCTCTGTCTGTAACAAGATCTTTGGCTATGTGAACCGCCTTTTGGAAGGTGTTCAGGCAACAGATTCTTGTCCTTAATGTAAACTTCTTTTAAAAAACAAGCAAGCAACTTTGTGCTAGTGCTACAGAAGAATAAGATTTTGATGTTAAAATAAACTTACTTCAGGGTAGGCACTGTGCATTTGAGCTCTTAGTGAGGTTTCTTGCTCTTGTTTGCTCCACTGCTGTAAGTCTTGTTTTTGGCACTAAGCCTTTTCCATCCCTAGCAAAGTACTTTGAAATTCTTGTTTAAAAGATGATCTGTCTCTGGAAGTGTGCTGCCTCGGCTTCTGGACAAAGCAGTATAATCAAATCTAATTTCCACCTTCCTTTTGCCTTCTTGTCCATCACTGCTATCACAAAAAGAATCTGGAAAGCTTTCCAAAATAAAGCGCGTATGGATAAATCAGTAAAACCTTTTTCTTCCAACCATTGTCACTCATCCTTCAGTTTTAGTTTATTTTCTGGCTCAATTTATTCAGCTCAGGATGCATTTATACTTCTGTTACATAATTTATGTATCATTAGGTATCTGTACAATGTTGGTAGGTTTAACACTATGAATTTGCAAAGGTGGTCGGTTTAAAATTGGAAGGATTGCTTAGTATTTCCATAGAAGTAAGTGTCTGGGCCCTCTCAAGTATAAGTATACGGAAGCCATGATTTCAGATTTGTGTGAAAGACTGATTCTAAGCATTGCCGTGCATGTGTGGCAGAAGAATGACAGCTGATAATTACTCATTGCAAGAGATTGAGGGGTTTTGTTTCAAAATCAAATATTTCCAAATGCTCTAAAAACTTCACAGAATTACTTACTTAAAGGCTTGCTTCTTTTAAGAGCATTCTTAACTTTTGACTAAGTTAGACAATGCAAAAAAGCATCTGAAATGTTACCCAACTAGAAATCCTCCTAAGCAACAACCTGGAAGGTACAAAGGCAAAAATGATTCTACAAGTACTTGCTTCAGGTTATACCATACTGCATTAAGAAAGTTTTTGTTCTGGGTTCTTGTTTAATGTAAGGTGTCAGGCAAGTGGAATTATTTGCCCATTGTTTTCTCCAGTTTTAAAATAGTGATTCGGTGGGCAGAATTTAGTAGTAGTTGAAAATGGGTCCTAAAGCATATGCTTGCTTATGTTATGTTCTAGAAGTATTTTTGAATTTCTGATATGGTCTAAAATTATTTTTGCATTTCTGATACGGTCAGCCAAAGGAGAGAAAACATGGAAATCATAAGATACAAAGGAGCTCGTTGCAAGGTTTCCAACGGGACAATAAGCCCTCTGAACAGAGAAATCGTATTGTTTTCTTAAGTTGCTGTCTGAAGAATGAAAAGTCAATAGACTCCTTCAGATTTCCAGATGAAAACTGGCGTTGGTGTTGCGCTCCAACTATACATTTCCAGCTTCCAAAAAGTGCAGTTTGCTGTTCTTCCTAATGGCACATGGGGGGGAAGGAGTTGAGAGAGGACAGATGTTCCAGAACAGACCTCATTTTTCTTCCTTACCAAGAAAAGGACTAAGAAGCTGAGCTTTAGCTTTTTCCTTGAATGCTAATTTTGCAGCTTAATGGCAGGAAGGAGATAGTAAAATCAATTCCATTTTCTGGCAGTAATCTGGACTGTATATATATGATATGAATTCTTTTTATCACTAAAAAGCTCACTAATGATTTGTTTGTAGGCATGTTGCCAAAATGCAAAGATTTTGGACTAGTTCATAAATAGCTGTGCTCTTCGAGCTTTACAGTCTGTTCAAATTAAACCTTCCCATCATTCTAGAAATGTGAGTATGTGGAGAGGGGGAAATGAACATTTTTTTGGCTTTGAGTCACTGGACAGACTGCAATGAATACAGGCTTTGATTCAGTAAGGGAATGGATCTTTTTTTCCTTTAGTCCACCCGGTTTTGTAAGTTGAGGATTACTAGCTTGATCACTCCGTTTCAGCTGGTCATTGTGTGTGGTGCTGGGGGAGAGACTTTTAGGGCAGCTGAAGCCATACCAGTGCTTCTTGTATCAAGTGCATTGGGCCGTGGATACCAGTCTCCCTTTTCTATAAGGGATTTTCTTGGAACATGAAGATTTCTTTGATTTGTAAGATTACACAGGTTATCATAACGAACATCTAATCCAGACCTTGAGTAAATTATTTATGATATTGAAACTGAGAACCCTAACAGAAGAGCTCCATCAGCCGAGAAGGCCAGTAGAACTGGCAGTGTGGGAAATACGTCTTTGAGTCAGAATGAAACCAAATTTGTTTTTTAATAATACGCTATCTAGCCCAACAGGACTTGTGCCTATTTTAGAAGGGTATTAAATGTAATTGCATCCATATTGCCTGATGGCTTTCTCACTAGAATTAATGGGATAATCTAGGCAGTGGGAGTATATCTACTGCTGCTTTATACTGCTGTAGGATTTGCCTAAAGCTGATCAATATTTATATCAATCATTTGGTATAAGATAAGAATCATATGATATAAAATTGTCCAGACTTGCTCAGAGGTGTTATTGGCTGGAATGATAAATGAAGGTAAATAGACAGTAAAAGTGACATGGTTTTATGTGCAAAGATTCATTTAGTCAATTGAGTTGTTCTAATGTGGACAAACAGGAAGTCGTACACAGCATACAAAGGATGTACACTACATATTATGTAGTAGAGATCTGTGTTCTGGATAAACAAAACTGTGTTAAGAATGATGTGTTCAGGGGACCTCTTTGAAAGATGAAGCTTCAATGGCTGCTGCGTTGCTCGTGTCCCAATACCCCATGCTGGTGGGGATATGAGCAAGTAATAGCACGTTATTCCTCCCTCTGGGGGTGGGGGAGAGAGAAAATTGAAGACTCTAGATAGCTTTCTGAAGATTTAAAGAAGTCTTATTTATTAAAAAAATAAAATTTTAGGAGACTTATTCAGTTTGCTTGATGGAAATAGTTAAGAATGCCTTACTCTAAGTGTAATGTGTGACAAATGCACACCAAGATCTCTTCACTCAAAACTCAGGATGCTGACTTTAGTGTTACTGGTAATAATTCATTGGTTGTGTGAGGTTATATACTAGATTCCCAGTCACTTTAGATTGCATTATTGATAACGAAATGTTTATCTTGATATGGGAATAGGAGGGAAAATAAGTGTTTAGCTTGTGGTATAGGAGAGGCCAGTCTCCATAGGGGCTGTGGGGCCTTTTTGGCTTGATCATAAGATGTGGTGGCTTTCTACGTCAAGCCTGAAGTGTACAAAAGGCTCATTCTCTCTTTTCTGGCTTTTCTTGTTTACCTTGGAAGCTGGAGCGTTGAATGGAATCTTTGATGGGCTGTGAGCATTGATGAGCAAACAAGAGTGTAGGACTATTCCATCCCCACCCAAAAAAAAAGAAAACTGTAGTGCATCGGATGTTGTGATAAATCAACGTAGGGTAGAAAATTACTATACTAAATCACTCTTTCCTATATAGTTATTAGTAACGTGTATCAACTGACTATCCAGGCTCGGTGGTTTTGTTTGTTTTCACAAATCTCTTGGTATGCCTTCGGGATATTCCATGAGCCATCGATGTGCCCTTGTGGGCAGGAAGGCTGATGGTATCCTGGGGTGCATTAGGAAGAGTGTTGCCAGCAGGTTGAGAGGGGTTGTCCTCCCCCTCCACTCAGCCCTGGTGAGGCCACCTCTGGAGTCCTGCATCCAGCTCTGTGTTCCCCAGTACAAGAGAGACCTGGAGCTCCTGGAGAGAGTCTGGTGGAGGACTATGAAGAGGATTAGCAGTCTGGAGCATCTCTCTTAGGAGGAAAGGTTGAGAGAGCTGGGCCTGTTTAGCTTGGAGAAAAAGAAGGCTGAGAGGGGATGTTACCAATGTATGCAAATATTTGAAGGGAGGGTGTCAAGAGAATGGGGCTGGACTCTTTTCAGTGGAGCCGAGCAACAGGACAAGAGGCAGTGGGCACAAACTGAAAACAAACTGAAACACAGGAAGGTCCTTCTGATTATGAGGAAAAACTTCTTTACTGTGAGGGCGACAGAGCACTGGCACAGGTTGCCCAGGGAGATTGTGAAGCCTCATTTTCTGGAGGTACTCAAAACCCACCTGGGCATGATCCTGTGCAACGTGTGCTAGGTGACCCTGCTTGAGCAGGGGGGTTGGATCAGATGATCTCCAGAGGTCCCTTCAACCTCAACTGTTCTGTGATACGGATGTTGGGTATTTCTCTTTAATTTTGCTTAAAACTTCAATGTCTGTTATTGCATTTATTTGATAACTTGCCTTTGCCTAACTGGCGGAAGTAGCTTAGTAGTTTCTAGAATACCTTGAATTTCAGACAAATGAGTAAATGTCCTTTGCTGGATTATGAGCTGAACAGAAGTTTCAGTTAAACAGAATCGATCTTCAGATTCAAATTAAAAATTGAAGTAAAAGCATTTATAGCAAGGTAAATGGATTCCTTTCCTTGCCTTGCTTTTATTGTCTTAAAATGCCAGATATGTTATAGTGGTATTAAGGCAGATGTAGCAGCATTGAAACATAAAATAGGTAGTAATCCTTCCCTAGGGGTGGGTAGACGGCAAGCCTCAGGCTCCGTATCTGGGCTTTAATGAAGCATAACTTAGAGGAACATATACTTTCACCAGGTTTGGAAGAAAGCAGTATAAAATGGATCAGGCATGTGAGTTGTTTTCAGATATATGAAAAAGCAATCTTGTTTTTTTGGCTGGTTATTTTGAATTCCTTCCTCAGTGGAGGACAAGGAAACAAAACTTCTTTATTTGCCAACACCTTTAGTAATCATAGTTTTGTATGGAAAACAACACCTTTCTCTGTTCGTTTTCCCAAAAGCATTTTTCTTTTTTTTTCTCCCCAGAGTTCTGAGGATAATAACCACAATGATGAGTCACCTCAAGAAGAAGAAGGATTTATGGGTATGTCACCTCTTCTACAAGCCCATCATGCTATGGAGAGAATGGAAGAATTCGTGTGTAAGGTAAGGGCATGTGGAAACTGCCAAGGTAACTTCCTTGTTCAGGAACTTCCAGTGGACAACAGACTATGCGTGCAGCAACAGTACTGCTAATGTGAGAGAGCAGGTACACACCATCCCTGAATGGGCATCTCTTGTTATAACTAGTAGCATTACAACTTCACGTGATCTCAGTCTATCATGAATGAATAAATTGTAAAGCATGGAGCAATAGGGATTATAAAAGAGACTCTAAAGCTGATCATGCAACTGAGGAGCCTCTCTTGAGAAACACCTGTGAGTGCAAAGCAGAATAAAAGCCTTCTGCTTCCACTGTTTCTGGTTCAAGGCACTTTCATTTACAAGGTCATTTTTTTCCAGGCTTCTTTAGACTTGCAAATATTTTGCTTTCCTGGTACCATTTGCATCCATTGTAGAATAAGCTTTGTCCCTGACTCGAATAGAAAATGAGGATGTATTAAAACTATATATAAGTCAATCCATTGTAGATTTTGTAATTACTGACCTTGGCTCAATTTTTGTTACTTTTTAAAGCCACGGGGTGTGGTCTGTATCAATCCCTGGACCTCCTTTCTTGGTAAAGGAGGTGCTATCCCTTTATATACTTATTCCTACTGGTTTTATGAAATACTTTAATATTTTTACAGAGGGACCCAAATTACTCGTGGTGTGTTTTTGTCTGCTATGCATCCCTTTTCCTTTTTAGATGCTTTGTAGGGTGGATTGCGTAAAATTAATTCCCTCCTGCTGTTCCTACCTCAATTGAAATCCTTGTTTCATAAAGTAAAAGTTATTTTTTTCTTGCTGAATGTATTTAAGCGCCTAGTCTTTAACTGGGATGGTTATTCTAAGTATTTTAGTCTTCTTTTTGTGAAGGAGTGAGGAGAATGGATTTAAAAACTCTAGGCTCTTGATGTTGAAACTGAAATAAGAATGTAGTTTTTTAAACTTAGTGTTGCAGGATTCTTCAGGCCCGCACCTGTATTACTAGCCAGACGCCAAATCCAACGAACACTGCAGAAACAACCCCGGTACATAAAGCACTTCCCCGATACCCCTCTGCTTGGTGGTGCTGCTTCTGAAGCCAGACTGAAGACTACATGTATCTTAAGTCACTGAAGCAGCGCTAACAGCCATGCACACTTACCAGCTACAAGAATAGACATGTGCATTTACATTCTCTCTTCCTTTAAAGAAGAAATCTGATGGAATTGAGAGTCATGGATCTGTTGCCCTAACTCACCTGTCACTTTGTTCTGGGAGTGTGGGAGAACTTTTTTTCCAACTTGGACAGGGGTTTGGACATTTCTTGCTAGGCTCTTGCCACTTCGTGTGTTCTGTCCTATATTAGTGTTGATGGATAGCCTTTTTACTAGACTACCCCCAAATGCTAGCAGATACATAGGTCGTCTTGTGGTTCACAGGACACGTTTTCACTTGTATTTATTTTTTGGAGAGAGCTAGGTGTAGGCTTCTGTAATTAAATGGAGAGGTTGATATGTGAAAATCTGCTTCATAACTGAACATGGAAATGAATTAAATGCTTTCCCTTCATTAGCAGTAAAAAAAAAAAAAAGCCCAATAGATTTGTTTCCTGAAGTACTGCAGTGCTTCTCTTTCTGGTGGTGCAGCTCAACTTACTGTTTTGAATAGGGAAGTGTGACTTAACCGTTATGTTTCAAGAGTAAAGCCTTTTCCCCAGAGACATCCCATCAAACCCTTTTCAGTTTATTGAATTCCTACATTAACTCTAACACTTCTACTAATATGGGTTTTCTGACTTTTGCCATGCCTTATTTGAACTCAGTTTCCTGCATTTAATCAAAACCTATCCTCTAGGTATGGGAGGGCCGATGGAGAGTCATTCCCCATGATGTTCTACCTGACTGGTTGAAGGACAACGACTACCTTTTGCATGGACACAGACCACCCATGCCTTCCTTCCGGGCTTGTTTCAAGAGTATCTTCAGAATACATACAGAGACTGGTAACATCTGGACACATCTTCTAGGTATTTTCAATTTGCCTTAATGCTTTGAGAGCAAGATAGAAGGGGGTGTGGGGTGGTCAGCATTATCATTCCTTTAGGAACCTGTTAAATCAGCTTGGTGTCCCTCTCCTTATTTTCTTCCACCAAGGCTGGATGGGGTTTGTTAATGCATTCAATTGTACTGAATGCCATAATTAAGGAATTTCCTGATCACTAAAAAATTACCAGTAGATGTTCTTTATTTCCAAGTGTGTAAGTGTTAACTGAGATCCTCCTTGCCACAAGAACACACCTAAGTTGCAGCTTGTATGAGTGGTTTTCAGCTTGCAAACAGCTTTGAAGGGAAAGGATTTCTTCAAACTATACCATTCTCTTTCTGCAGCAGATTTTTTTCATTGTTTGAGAATGTGCAACTAGTTGTCAGGCATCTTGCAAAATGAATGAAAATACATAGTCCATGCAAGTCTGTATGGGTTCAGTTTGAGACAGATGTGGTTGGAATGTACAACTGAAGTATGGAAGAACTTTATTCTGCATGCGTGCTACTGGTTGTCATGTAGTTCCCCTGCTTCACACTCCTGTTGTTGAAGTCATTATTTTTGACAGAAAAGCTTTCGGTATGCACAAACTTGACACCTTTCTGCCTTATGTTTTTTCAGGATGTGTGTTCTTCCTGTGTCTGGGAATATTCTACATGTTCCGGCCAAACATGTCCTTTGTAGCACCCGTGCAGGAGAAAGTGGTTGTTGGATTGTTCTTCTTGGGAGCCATACTCTGCCTCTCCTTCTCATGGCTCTTCCACACAGTTTATTGCCACTCAGAAGGTGTTTCCCGGCTCTTCTCCAAGTAAGTGCCTAGAGGACAGAGCAAGCCAAATAGGAAACAGTTGGGAAAACAGGACTGGAATTTATGCCTGGCTCCCCAGTGTAGGAGTGGTTCACTGCATGACTGCTGTGAAAATTTTGGAACAGAATTGAGCAGAGATTCACTGCAGTTTCTTCTAATCATTCTTTGTTTCAGCATGGGGTTTTTATGCTGTCTCTTTAGTCTTAAAACTGTTTCCTTTTCTACTGTTCAGCAGGTGTGCACATGCATCTTGCTGCTGTAAGTAATACACCCGGAGCTTAGTTGTAGGACTTTGAATTTTTAATGCAACTGTCACTGCTTGTCACTTCAATTATTCTGGGTATCTCTGAATCTTAAACTTTCTTATGTAAGACAGCTGTGATATGTATTAAGATATCTTGGTCTTTTGGTTTTACTACACATTCGTCTATTGACTAGCTGCTAAATATCTCTTAAGATTACTCAACATGGGATTATGTAATCTGCAGGACCACCTGTAAAGTAACCCAGCAATTATAATCCCATACTAGAGAATTAACTCAATCTTCTCTTGTATGAGCATTTTATCAGGGTGTGGTAATAAGCAGTGGCTGTGGGAATTCCTTTGTTCATTGGTGTCTAGAAAAACAGCTTGGTTGAAAAATTGTGACATTATTCCCCAGCGGTCACTTAAACTGATGCCTAACAAACTCTCCCTTGTCAGATTCTTAGAGTTTGTGTTGGCTGTGCTCTCACAACATACTGTGCCCTTCTTTGTGTTCAGAGCACTTTGTGCTGCTTTTTTTCCTCACCCAAAGCTTAAATTTTGAGTTTCCTTCAAAAGGCCTTGATCTAAAGGCTGCTGTATACATTTCTGATGACTGTTCAAAACTGACCTTACGTGCTCTCAAGATGATACATTGCTGTAGGAGGGCACTGGTGGAGGAGCTGCAGTCAGGAAGTTAGTTTGCATTAGTGAGAAAAACTTGCTTTCGTGGTGAGTAGTTGTCTGTTGGTCTGCTAGAAAGAGTGTTAGTACGGGAACTTCGAAAGGCTTACGTTTCCTGTCAAACTGATTTTTGTTTCCTTCTAGGCTGGACTATTCTGGCATTGCACTTCTCATAATGGGCAGCTTTGTACCATGGCTGTATTACTCCTTCTACTGCAACCCGCAGCCTTGCTTCATCTACTTGATTGTGATTTGTGTCCTGGGCATCGCAGCCATAATTGTCTCACAATGGGACATGTTTGCGACCCCTCAGTACCGGGGTGTAAGGGCAGGTAAGACCTGAAGTTAATTGTTTTGCTTCTTGTCTGCCTGCCTTCCTTGCTTTTTACTTGTCACTTCAAAAAACAGTCTTCTGAAGACTTAGAGCTTAATTTTAGAGAGAGATAGTATTTTCTGATTGGGAACTTGATGGGTTTTTTCAGTGTTGCTTATAGTCAGCTGGATGCACAGATAAGGGCTGGTGCGAGTCCTGGAAGTGCATTCCTGAAATGGACAGTAACACACGCAGTGAGAAAGGTAGTACGAAACATTTCTAGCTATACCTTGCAACTTTGCTCTCAAAAAATGGTTGACTGCTTGGTGTGTGTATGTGTATATTCCTTCTGCTATTTGTTTTTTTTCTTTAACACCAAGCTCTCACACTAGTAAATCATTCAATGATTTTTATTAATCTGAATGATTTGCCTAGGTAAAATACTTATTTAAGACCAAAAGCCTAGTTTTTCTTGTCACAGGATTGAAGGAATGAAAACAAATTTGTTTTCCTATTCTGGGGTAGGGAGTGAGAGAAAGCTGTCATGGGCAGTTATACAATATGAATACAGCTGGTTTGAATAGTAATATTTCTTGTTGCTTAATCTGAGCGTCAGTAAATCCAGTTTTCTTGGACAAGCTGTTGGTGTACCTTCAGAGAGTTCAGCCTTCTATACTTAAAATAATCAGTGGATGATGGGTCATGATTATTTTCCCCCCTATTCCCCCTCCCAACCTTTTTTCACCAAGATTTCTATACTTGCTGATGAAATCTGAGTAAACAACATTCTCATATATGACAGGCGAGGCTCATACGATGTTTTTCTGTTTACTGGGATCATTGCACAGAATATGATAAATAATGTCTTTGTTTTCTCCTTGTTGTCCTGCTCTTGATTTGGTAAAGTGTGACATAATTCATGTAGTCTCAGTGCCCTCTACAGTCCCAGCTGTGTAACTGGTGTAATATACGTTAAAGCTGGCAGACACTATCATTAAATGAAAAATTTTAATATCTGCTGGAACATTTAATTAAGTAGCTTCTGGTATATGAAAGAAATCTGTGCGTTCTTTAACTTCCCTCTGTTAAAGCTACCTCAGGGACCTCCAGCTTCAAGAGTTGTCACCTTTCTTCTGCTTTGGCGAATACTGAGTTTTCCTTCCACTGCCTTTTTTTTGTCTCCCTTCACTGCCAGTGTGTTCAAAGCTGACTCTCCCACATTTTCTTTACCTCCCAGGAGTATTTCTAGGTCTGGGTCTTAGTGGGGTTATTCCCACCCTGCACTTTGTCATCTCTGAGGGGCTCCTGAAAGCAGCCACTATGGGGCAGATAGGCTGGCTGGCACTCATGGCATGCCTGTACATCACTGGTGCTGCACTCTATGCTGCCCGCATCCCGGAGAGATTCTTCCCTGGCAAGTGTGACATCTGGGTGAGTCTACGGAATGACTGGATGAGGAGACCAATGTGAAAGCTGGTTCCCCTTGAGGCTGGAGGATGTTGTATCAGTGGTGTTTTTTTATTATTGCAAGTACTAAACCACTGCACCAGACATACAGATCTTAAGGGGCCAAACAACTGTGGGCGCTCTGAGCCCAGCTTACCTAGTGCCTCTCGTGTAGAGTTATCACAGGCTAGCTGGTCTGAGTTAACTGCTGCTATACAAGTTCAGCCCAGCACATGTGCTAGATAGCTTTAATAGGTGGTTAAGAAACTTTGCAAACTTTTTTGTTTCTTCCATATCTTCACCATGTCTGGCTTCTCGTTTTGTGAGGCCAGGGGAAACACTGGATAGAACCGATAAAACTTTGGAGGGATCTCTGGCCCAGAAGAAAGAAAGGTGGTGTGGGCAAGTGGGTAGGGAGTAAAACTTGGGAGGAGGGCTAGGGTCATGAAGACTGTCATAGAGATCTCTGGGAAAGATGCGAAGAAAAAAATTGAGTGGAGCATGAGTAGAGATGAGAGGGAGGCGGACCTTTGGGAAGAGATGTCAGGTAATTGTGCTTCCATTAAAATAGTTTAAGGCCCTTAAAGAAGATTAGAAGTGAGAGTAAGGCCTGGGTTGTTAGTAACTTTTGCATGGCCCCAGTTTGCTAGGTGTAAACATCGGTGACGTATAATTTAAATGGCCAAACTAAACCTTGTTACAATAGTAAGATATGATCCAGGAGCACTGGTGTACCACCAGCTCTTTTCCAAGCTTCCCATGGAGCCTACAAATACATGTTTATGGAAATTTTTGGAGCATTATCCATATCGGTATGGCTTCCCTAGAACAAGGCTGTGCTTTGTCATGTAGCCCCTTCATGGTTTTCATTTTGCTGTATTATAATCAATAGCATCCTGGGCATTCATTGAGAACATCTGGTTGTTTCTGTTTTCACATAATACCGTTTTTTTCTGCTCTGTTTCTTTGTGGCAGAGAAGTAAAATAATGTTCTGAAAATCTAGTTGGTAAAACTTATACCTGTGACCAGAGCAGAGTTTGTACGCGTTAGCTGTATGAGGTAGCCCTTTTTATCAACAACCAACCAGTGTTGTTGAGGAGCTAATTAAAAAAAATAGTATTATTTTTAAGACTTTTGCCCAAAACTTTGAAGTTATTCCTGTCCCTTAACAAAGATACGCTATAACATTTACGTAGTGTATATGTTGATTGATCAGCTGATTCAGATGACTGAAGGAAAAGGGTGTGGGGATGTGCGTGTGGAGAATTTGATCCTTTTGCTAATGGTAGGAGAGGGACGGGCTTAACACACAGCTTACTTCTGCAGCTTGTGGTTTGAGGTACTGCTACGTGTTACTGTATACTTCAGCTGAATGTATGGCTTTTTTGGAGACAGGGTAGCCCCTAGTACTCAAAGTACCCTGGCTGAACACAAGTGTTTTGTCTTCCACAGTTCCACTCCCATCAGCTGTTCCACGTCTTTGTAGTGGCTGGCGCTTTTGTGCATTTCCATGGGGTTTCGAACCTCCAGGAGTTCCGTTTCACGGTCGGAGGAGGCTGCACAGAAGAAGAGGGGATGCAGTAAAACTAGGCTTCAGCCCAAGGTCATAACCAAAACAGCACCGCAAGCGCGGTTGAAGCATACAGGCTAGTGAAATGAATACCTAAGAAGAATCCAAGTTTCAGCTGATGGAGCACGGAGCTTCATGGGGATTCTGACTAATCAAGATAAATTCTATACCTCAAGCAATGGAATGAATCAATTTGAAGACCAGGAAATTCTGAAACCCTAATTTATTCTTGGGATCTACAGATTGAGCTACAGAGGACCCTTTCCAAATCGGCTTCTGTTCAATGCCATATTTATTTGTAGAAGTGGGGAGGGATAGCTTAGCAGTTTCCTTTTTTTTTTTTTAAAAAAAATTGAGGTTAAATTTATATCCTCTTGGAGGGTTTGGGAGTTGATTTTAGATGCTCTTTTGGGAGAAAAGCAAATTGTAAATAAGATTTCTAACTTTCTGTTTAAATAAATTTATATAAATGTTTTAAACAATGGGTGGGGGGAAAAGGGTTTTTGTAAAGAATGCAACATGCAAGTACCACACACTGTTTCAATTTTGCACAAAATGAATGATTGCAGGAGGACCAGGTAAAATTCCCAGGAGTGAAGCATGTTGGCCCTGCGTTTTTGCCAGCATGCCCTGGGCATGCCCCTGGGCAGTGTGGGGTCCTGGCCAGCACTTGGAGTAGGCTCAGTATATGTACACAAGGGTTGTGAAGGCTGGATTAATCACGTTGTCATTTGGGTCACAGTGTTAGCCAATTTTACTCAAGTAACTTGAAAGATCCATCTATGCTCTGCTTAACTGTGTGGGACAACTGCCTTCCAAGCTTGCTTGGCCAATATAGTTTTGGATCTTACAGTAAGTTGTTTTGGTTCTCATCATATGAATCGGAGCATGATGGGATAACTGCACGTGAAATGGCAAAAGGTCCGACTCCATCAGTGCCTGCCTATACCCAAAGACCCCTGTTGAGTAGATGGCTGCCGTCTGAGTCCTGCCCTATTTTGTCTGAACAAATGATGGTAATGCACTTGTCAAAAGATAGTTGAGCATGTGAGGGGAAACAGAGATGGGGTTAAGATTGACTGGAAAGAGGAAGCTGTGTGCTCCAAGGCTTGGAGTTAACAGTTACTGCAGACCTCAAGCACATTACCTTCTCATGTGTCAGGCTCCATATGCCAAGGAAGTTTTTGCAGGTTTTTCTTCTTAGGAGGAAAAATCCACAATCAGCCCAATGCAGTACCATTTTTTTTCCTTAGGTCTGCTTCCCATCTGTGCTTTAGCAATGGGACTGCTGGTATTTCTTAAACCTGAAACTAAGAGTTCAGTTGGATTGCTGTGGAGCAGACACACCTCCTGTATAAGGGGAGGTATATACCCTTCTCTTGCTTAATTGATGTAGCTTGATCTTTGGAGCCTAGTCAGAAGCCAGACTGAAGGAGAATCTTTGGAGTTGTAAGATGAAACTTGAACGTTTTGTTTGTTATGGCACAGGTATTGCTTGGAGCGTTTAGTTGGAAATTCAGAGCAATTACATCTCGTGATGAGTTAAACAGCTCATAAAATGCTGTAGTTCACAAAGAAGGGAGGTAAAAGGTTTTTTTTTTTTTTTAATAAAATACAAATTTGATTTTTTTTGTCCTTCAAGGGGAAAAAATGTAGATTGTGAAGATCTTCTAGTATGCTGGGTATTACTGAGTGTTTCGGGGAGTTACTTTGCCTAATGGAGTCAAATAGAAGCAGAATGCCTTCGTAAAGTTGACTGGTGGATATTAAGGCTTCACCGCTCGACTGGAGTCGTTGTAAAGCCTCTGAGAGCAAGGTCGGCTGCAGAAAGAGGTGCTGCAGCAGAGTCTGTGAGCTTAGAGGGACGTGTTCTCAGTAGGATCACTACGCTGGATGCCGGTAGGGCCAGAAACAGCTTATCACAGGTCTGTGTGGTACTAAGATGAAATAAAGAGCAGTATTAGCTGGATGTAAGGGCTAGCAGCACTGGCGTCCCTGACAAAGGTGTAGAGTTTCCTGGCAGGAAGCAGTCTGGTGCCTGAGGGAAGCACGGTATGGAAGCATATCCGAATCAGACCTGTCCGTACGGCGCTTTGGGATACCTCTGTAACAGTACCAGCAGAAGCGGCAGTCTCCATCCTGGATCATCCCACGTTCACTCCTTGAAGGGTGATTGTAACCTGGTCCTACACAGCACAGAACTACTACAGAAACACAGTACTCCACCTGCTATTCTTAACCCAGTCAGTCTCTCCCTTCAAGAAGTTTGTGTGTTCCAATAAAAGCAACCTAGCTGTGCACTTTTCTGTAGCTCTTGCTGAGAACTCTTCCCAGGTTGGCACCTGAATGCCTTACTCTCAGCAGTCAGAGGCTTGCTTGCTCTGTGTGCAGGTTATTGCCATAGAATAGTTAGGACCTACAGCTTCTTTCCTTCCCCATTAAATAGTGGCCTTGTTCAGTATATTTCTTTTTAAAAATTGCTTACTGTTGAAAGCAATGAAGCACATTCTGGGGTTTTGATGGTTGGGGACTCCGGTGATGGTTCCATGTAAGATGGGATCTTATTACTTGCTGTATTCTTAACTTCGCTAATAAAAGAACCAAATGGAATATTGTCTAGCTTGGGTCTGTCTTTGCTCTGTGTGAAGCTTGAAAGAGTTGTGCTGGCTTTCTGCCCTCCCACTGTTTACAGGTAGAAGTCCAGAAACCAAACTGATGCCTAAGGGCGTGTTCACATAGTGCTGAACTGCTGCTCGCTGTGTGCCATCACGCCTGACAAAGATGTCCGTGGACCGTGCTGCCTTTTAGTTACAGTGCTAATTGGCAGAGAAGCATGATTTTTTTCTAGTTTAGACTCTCATTTTGTGCTCTCTGGAGTCGCCAGCTATAGTACAGTACTGGCAGTGGCACGGGGGAGGGAGGTGTTATTTGGTGTGCCTGGTGCCACCATTTCATCAAGCTGCTTGTCATAAGATATCCCCTGGCACACAGCTATTATGAACTTCCCAAGGGAAATAGCCTGGGGCAACATTTCTCATGTGAGCACCTGAGAGCTTGTGAGGAGGAAGATTTGGGGGGGGGGTGGGTGGAGGGACAGAAGAACAAGAGCGGGTAGGGAGGAGGACAGGTGCTGGTGACTTCAGTTGGTGTGGGCTTTTAGGTCAGTTGAGCTTGGGAAGAGCTCTCCTGGAAGGCTGGGCTGGAATTAGTGGTGCAGAGGAAATGTCTCCCAGCCTGTACCCATGTAAGGGACTGATTGTCTCCTCCTGGCACGCAGATGTGGGAAGGAGCTGTGTCTGGCTGGGGATGGAGTGAGGCTGACCAACAGCCCTGTGCCTGGAGCAGAGCCTCGTGCTCCTCCTGGTGCTCCTGCATCTCCCTTCCTCAGCTGTCAGCAAACATCTGCGAACTGCCTCAACAAGATATGCCTAATCCTCCTCTTGTGGTGGTTCACACTGAGTCTGGGCATCTACAGCTGGGCTGTTTATCAGTTACTTGATGCGAGATACATGTTTTGCAGAGGCTTGTATGAGAGCCAGCTCCAGTAAATAACCTGTGTCAGCTTGACATCTCAGGATAGATTTTTTATATAAAAGCAAATTCAAGGAGCATGGAGAACTTCAGCATCAGATTACATGAGTTGCACTAAAAAAAGCTACCGCATTTGAGGATGAATTGGGTTTATTTTGTTTTCAAAAATTGGAACAATACTTAAAAGTTGCATAGGTAGTCCTAAATTTTATGCCCTACCTCTTCTGTGTGTAGTTGTGGCCATGCGTTGCCCTCTCCCTGGAATCACTTGCTTCATTCACTGCAAAGGGTGAACTTGTCCTGAGCATGGACTGAAGCCCTGCAATCAAGGTGAACATCTAAGGCCATTGCCTAACTTTTTAAAAGGATCTGGAAATTAAGTTAAATGCATGATCAGGACGAAGGAGCTGAGTTTGTTTTAGCTGAAGCTGTTAGAGGCTTCCCTGCAAAACCAAGTTATTTTTTTTTTTCCTTTTATTATTTTATTCCCATGCCTGCTGTGTGCCATCAAGCAATCTGTTCGAGCCAATCTCTCCTGCTGGTCAGTACTTCTATATTTGTCTTTAGTGCTCAAGTCCCAGTTCTCAAGGCTGATTTCCAGAAGTGCTGAGCACCAGCTGATGTGCTTTGAATAAAGTTCCTTAAAAAAAAAAAAAAATCAGCTCCTTGGAGGAGATCCCTAGACTGGAATTGCTACAGATGAAGGAATACCAGCCTTGATCTCACGACAGCACCACGTGTGGTCATCCTCGAGTATTTCAGCAAAGGGCAGATAGGAAAGGCGCAGCAGGATCTCCTCTGCCCAGCATCATCTGGGCAGCCTTGTGGGGCCGGTTCCTCGGTGTGGACCATCCTGTTCACCCCAGGAAGGGAGGCCTTGGGGACGGGGGCTGTTTGTGAGTGAGCAGTTACCCTGGCATTCCTGTGTGCACACAAGAGGACTTCGCCTGCTCAGCCTTAACTCTGGTGATTCCAGAACTAGCTCAGAACTTCGCTTTTGCCTTTCTCCCCTCCTGTAATGCTCATGTTTGAACACCAGAGCTATTGCTGCTTCCGAGCCCGGAGGTGTTTGCCCTGGAGATTCAAGCTGATCTCATTTTTTAGCAGCTTCAGCGCTGGCACATAACAACTGGGCACAGAGGCTGCTCACAGCTGGCGTAAAAACTGAACTGCTCCAGTTGTAAACGAGATGAGAAAAATCATATGCCTGGCTGTGTTCCCAGAGCAATGATGTGTTTCCCTGACAGAGGCAAATTGTTATAGGTACCTTTTGTGTTTGACTCCAGCCATGCTGGACCTGTGCTCGTTTGAGCTTTGCCTTGCAGCTGGTTGGAGCTGGGCTCCCCTGGAAAAAGCATCCTGGAAAATATCCTGCGGCTCTGGCCTAAGCAGTGTGTGTAAAACCGAGCAGGGCTGTCAGATGGGTCCTTCGCCTGCCCTTCTGGCACATACCGCCCCTCGCTGCCCCCAGTCTGGGATCTGCCTGGCCCTTGCTACATACAAGCTGACTCAGGCCAGCTTGCTGGAAAGCTGCTGCTTCTCTGCCCTCTCCCAGCTGCAAACAGCTGATGTAAATGATTTTCTGTAGCATGAAGTCACCCGTGTCTGGTCATACCTGAAGGTCCAGTCACCTCCTTCGCTCTGTCACGAGCTTGGTAGCGTGACTCGAAGTGGGGAGCGCGTGCTGATGCTCACAGCGTCTCTCATGGCAGGTGGCAGCACCCAGATGTGGCTGGGGGCACTCGATGGGACGTTTCTCCCATCTCCCAGTGCCGCCTTGGGTTTAAGGTCAGGTCTTAAAGGCAAGCCTCCACCCTTAGTTATTAGTTTAAGAAATGATGGGGTTCTCACCTCTGTCCTCTTCCCTCCAGTTAAAACCCATGCACTGTCTGAAGAAACCGAGCTGGGTATGATTAACACCTTTACCCTCCCAGCGCAGCTCTGTTCATGGGACCGTGTTTGCTGTGGATTAATGCACCTGAAATCAACCACGGCAGGGCAATGTGTGCTGACACAAATT
Organism: Cygnus olor; assembly: GCF_009769625.2. Taxonomy (NCBI): domain Eukaryota; kingdom Metazoa; phylum Chordata; class Aves; order Anseriformes; family Anatidae; genus Cygnus; species Cygnus olor. The sequence continues at coordinate 65,496,924 of NC_049169.1, forward strand.
CGTTAAGCTGTGTGGAGCTGGGGCTGTTATCCCTTCTGACAGCGAGGTCACCCTCGCCAAGGGCAGCAGCACCGAGCCCTGGGTAGCTGGTCCTGCCAGCGGGGAGCTGAGCCTGAGCTCTGAACAACTTGGGTTTGACAGAGCCCCTTCTCCTCCCGCGCCATCTTCATCTTCTTCGGCTGCGTCTTACTCTGATAAGGTCACTGGAGCTGCAGGATGGAAATCAAATCTCCCTCCAGAGCCTGATTCACTCCCAGTACTGCAGTCGCTCCTCTCTTCTTTGCTGTGACACCGCCTCTGGGAAAGCAAAGCCAGCCACCCACTGCTAGGAGCCACTGGTAGGAGGGGCAGCGTCCCATGGCCCCAGCACACCTGGGGGTGCGTCTGGGGGTTCCTGTCCATGCAGCTCCCTCCACCTGCACCTCATTCCCATAAGTTTGGCAGGGAGAGGGGTTCCTGGGATGTAGGGCTGCATTTAGCACCAAACCTGACGTGATGAAACTTCAGTATCTATATAAAATACATTTTTTTTTATTTTTTTTTTTTAATGAGGTGGTACAGAGCAGCTCATACAAAAAGAGAAGAAAAATGGGTGCTCCCCACCCCTTGTTCATAAAGCTCTGTGACAAACGGCCTGTGCCCCCCCAGCCGGGAATGCCAGGCTCAGGGCAGGGGCTGCTCACCCCCAGACAACCACAGGCAGCCTCCCCAGGCAGGGCAGCGCTGCTCCGAGGGAACAGTGCCCATACCCGAGCTGCTCCTGCCGTGAAACCAGCAGGCAGGGGGGACCTCCTGCTGCTTCAGCAGGTCACACACAGCCCCTTTCTCAAGGCAAGCCCATGCCTGGAGATATATCTGGATGCTGTGAGTGCAGTGTTCCCCTCGGCAGAACTGCAGCTCCAGGCCAGCCATGCCATCCCCTGTGGTCCACTGTGGGTGCAGTTAGTGCAGCTCGGGGCTGGAGCCATGTCCTGAGCCTGGGGTCCTGGTTGATGAACACCCCAAGACCAGGAGATGTTGGCCCCGACAGCTGGGTGCTCAAAAATCCTGGCAGCTCTTATGAGCAGCAGCAGCCAGGGTCTCCTGCCCACCTGCTCTCCTAAGGCAAGAGCTGCCCGGCAGAGCCCTCTGCCTCGCAGGGCACACTGCTCCACCATGGCCATGAGACAGGCAGGGCCACGGGGACGTGCGACACGTGTCTGAGCCGTGCTGGCCACCCCTGCTGTCCCTGGAGCTGGAGGGAGTCACACAGGGCGTCCCCAAAGGCGGCCCTGTCTCCTTTCCTCCCACAGCCCTGTCCCTCGCCGTGTCCCTGCCACGGGCAGTGTCACCGCGGGAGCAGTGCCAGGGGCAGGAGGAGCAGCGTCAGAGAGACGGAGAGCTTGGCAGCGCCGCCGCAGTCCTGGGCGTTTTCCTGGGGGACAGAGAAGACAAGGTATCAGCGTGCGTGCTGCCATGGTGGCATGGTGGGAGTGTGCCCCTCGCTTTTGGGAGGGAGAGCAGGGGCTGCAGAAGCTATGTAGCACAGCCTGAAGGAAGGCGTGCTGAGGGATGGTTTGAGGAAACCCAAAAGCCCACCACCGCTGGAGCTCAAGCCCTGCCCAGGTGTCACTAGTGTGATGTCCTCCTGTGAGGAAGCCCCTTGGGGATCCACCAGGCTGCATCTTGGGATGGGCACAAAATAGGCACAATGCATGCAGGAAGAGGGGACGTGTGTGCACAGCCACGGTGCCCAGGGTCGGGGGAAGCCCAGCCCCTGTGTTCTCCCGCCTGCCACGATGCCCTGTGGCCGCACCTCGGGGTGAAACGCGTGGCACGTGTCCGGGCGCCGCCTCAGCTTCTGGGAGCGCATCCGGTCGCACTTCACGGAGGCGTTATGTGCGGGGCAGTTAAGGACACGGGCAGGTGAGAAGGAAAGGGCACGAGTGCCGCACACAGAGATGGGGCCCTGGGGCATTTCCCCTGGGGAAATGGACAGCTTTGGGGACAGGGGAGGACCGGGGCCGGGCAGCCACCTCCCAGCTGCGGTGCTGCAGGTACATGGGCTGGGGATGCCGCTAAGTGCTAGAGAAAGGCAAGGAATGGCCGGCAGCTACAAATGGCAAAATAGCACGGAGCTGGGGGCTGCCCCGTGGTGGGAGGCTGGGCTCCAGCAGCAGGACTGTTGCCTCCTCTCCCTCACACTGGCTCCATTCCCCTGCCTCCTGGCTGGCCCACAAGCCAGGCTATGCCCTCCACCCCTTTCCCTGTGGGAATTACCACACGCTTTCCACACTAGCAAACCCAGAGCCCCAGGGCAAGCAGAAGGATATATTTGACTTCTTTCGCATCCAGCAGGACAGGTGGGAAGATGTTGCAGTCGCAAGCAGCATCTGTGACAAGGAGCAGCAGGTTGCTGCTGGCAATCTGCTGTGCCACAAACATCCTGTGGAAAAAAGAGCGCACCAGAGAAATCGCAGCCCTCCCCGGCATGGCCCTGGCATTGCCTGGCCCTGTTCACCCTAGCAAATAAGGCCAAAGGAAACAGAGAAGCTTGGAAGGGGGTATCAGCAGAAGGCAGGAGAGGAGCAGTGCACACCTTCCTGTCCTCAGGAAGCGCCCAGCTGGCTCAGTACAACTCTGCACAGCAGAAAAGCCAAAATCGGAACCAAAAACCCAACCAACCAAAAAAACAAGCAAAACCCTGTAGAGGCCCTCCCCAGGCACACCGGAGTGGGGCAGCACGTCTCAGAGGATCATGTGTGAGAAGGCCTGGCTTCACGTGGAGGTGTGCCAGTGCCCGGCCAATGTGTATGTACACATGTGCGTGCAGAACGTGAGGCTGTGTGCACGCTGTGATCCTCAGGGGGCAGAGTTCTGCTAAATTTCATGTTAAGTGAGAGACAAATGGAGGAGCTCAGTAACATCACGCATTACACCTGCGTGACAGCACTGGCTACCTGGTGCTTAGTCTCCCTGTAAAGCTTCAGTTTGCAGCCAACAGTTTGTCTTTCCCTTCCCCTCCCCATGAGACAAACAGAAAGTCCTGGTGATGGGCATGTGCAGGCGAGGATGTTCCTGGATGCAAGCATTTGCCCGAGGGCATCCATGTGAGGGCCTGCACGAGGGGCTGCAGGCTGTGTGGGAGCTGGAGGGCTCCTGTGGGCAGGGCAGAAGGGCAGCCACGTGTTTTGGCCACGTGTGCAGCTTTGTGCATGAGTGTGCACGCACGTGTGCGTGAGTGGGCAGCTCAGGTGCGGCTCTGCACACAGGAGGCTGCTGTGCCCGTGGCCACGTGGTCGCACTCATTGTCCTGTGTCACCCCCTGCCTGATGACTCATTTGTGTCTCTCCTGTTCCTGCTCTCAGCCAAGGAAGAGGGCTTCTGGATCAGGCTGTGGCCATAGAGGTTTGTGAGGCTGCCCTAACCACCCCAACCACTCTGGAGAACTGCCCTGTTTCCCTGGGTGCTCACTGTCCAGCCTCTCCTTCTAGCTTCCAGGGCTCTTTGTATTCACTAGAGGTGAATATGAATCAGGCCATGTGTCCGCTGGGGCAAGGCACCGACCTGTGCCCCACAGCAAGGCAAGGTGAGCCGCTGGTTTGTGCAGTGACAGTGTAAGGCACAAACAGGTCTGCCTGGGGCAGGCGACTGCTCTGGCTCTTCCCAGAGGTTACAGCACCGACACAGCTCCCTTTGTCACCAAACCCGCTCTCTGCTCTCTGACAACGCACAGCAAGGCCCATTTTTCATAAAGCAGTGCTGACTAGCACAGGCTGTTTTCTTGACCTTTAATTCTTTCCGGCAGTCGGTCCAAGACCCAAGGCAGGTAAGGCTTTTCTTTATGAGGGATTCCAATCAGATCTGTTTGGCCTCCTCTGTGCGGGTCTACGTAACAGCACGTTAGGAAAAGCTGGACCAGTGGAAATTTCATCCTCCTTTCACCCTTCCACGCATGATTACTGATGGTGCTATGCAACTGCTGAAAATGGCCTCTTTTCACAATGACTTTTCTGTTAGTTTTGACTGCTCATTCTCTTAAAATGAAAACGGAAAGTAAAAAAGGTTCCCCTTGTTTTGCTTTCTTTTGGTTTAACACTTCTTTTTTTCCCCTAATCCCTCCTTTTTTTTCTGTAGAAAAACAGAAAAGGGGGAAAATAAAAAGGGGAAAGGAAAGCTGAAAGCATTGCAAAAAGGAAAGTTTTCTAAGGAGAAAACTTTTGCCAGAAACGTGAAAAAACAGAAACAGCTCCTTTCTGAAATCTGCGGAATGGAAAAGAGACTTTCTTTTTTTAAACACTCTCTCCCTCCTCCTGCAGCCACCTCTGCTTATTAACAGATGGCTTTAATTCTTCCTTCTCTATCGAGAAGCCGTAACGTGGTTGTTCTCCCTTTGTGCTGCCCCCAGCCCAGGACACGGGAGGCACAGCAGCAGGTGACTCTTCTTGGGCTGTGGTGCCGGCGTGGCCTGGTGCCTGAATGAAAGGGAAGCTGTAATTCTTACTTTTGGCAATCTCCGCACTCGATCAGCCCGTTGGTCTCCTTGATGGCCGGCTCGTACACAAAGACGGGGTACTCTGTGTCACAGGGCTGCAGGGTGTCGTGCTTCTTGTGCTTGTGAGCTGCGGCAGGGACAAGAACAGGCAGGGTGAGAGGACCATAACGGGGACATCTGCCCTGAGACACGGGACTTTAGCAGTGGTGACAGAGGGGCTCGAACAGGGGCAGGTGCTTACCAGGGCTCAGAGGAGCAAGGAGCAGCACCACGGAGCGCTGTAGTGATGCTGGCTCCCACTAGGTGGTGTGGGAAAACCAGGCTGTGCGAGGAATGCTCCTGCTACTCCCCATCCCTTCTCCCTGCAGAAACCGGGGTGTGGGGCCGCTGGGGGGGGGGGGGGCCTACCACACCTGCTGCCTTTCAGAGTCCCTCCTGAGTCCCTCCTGCCTGCGCTGGCACTGGGTCATGTATTTTTGTACACGTCAGGTCCACGCACAGGCTGGTCCTCGGTGCCTGTGCTTGGAGATCTGCACTGGTGGGGACGCCCTGTGTTCAGAGGGCACACGGAAAATCCTTCCCAGACACTACCAATGAGGGTGCCCCCTCTCGCCGGTGAGGCCTGCCAGCCTGTCTAAAACAGGTCTGCAAATTAATGCAACCTCACGCGTTCCCACTTCTCTGTCAGCCTCCGACCTTTTCGGAGTCCTCTGACGCTTCAGAGAGATCCCATGGCAGGCAAACGGATGGGCTGAAAGCGTGTCGCATCTTTAAAAAGAAAACACTGCCAGCAGACAGGGCTGGCATGCGCCCACAGGGGAACAGAAGGTGGCTGTGAGGGCCTGGCCGAGCCTTGGCGAGCGCGCGGGGCTGGCTGTGGCAGGGAAGGATCCTCTGCCAAGGCAGAGCCACTGCCTTGCTGCTCCCCAGTCACACTCTGTGGGGCTCCCACACTAATTTTGGGGTGAGGGTGAGCTGAACTGCCTCGCTGAGCCTCCCTGGAGAAGCAAGGGCATCATTTCTAGGCGTTCAGCAAAGTCCTCCTTGCCTCGCTTGATCGGGCCAGCCGGCAATTATTTTCTGCAGTCGGAGGTAGCAAAGGCAGCTCCTGCCTCCGTGGCACACAGGGGAACGTCTCCGATCGAAATGTGAGGCTTTGTTGCTAGGGGAGAAGCGGCTGCAGCGCAGACAAGAAGCATGAGGACTGTTTCCACACCAGCTGCAGGCGCTGGGCACAAAGGCCTCACCTCACGGCCCCCAGACCCAGGGGCTGCAGCCCCCCTGACCTGGGGACCACCAGTTCGTCCCTTGCAGCTGCTGCAGGGAATATTGGTAGAAAAATGCAGCCACAGAGGTTTTGATCAGTCAGTGTATGGTAAGAAGGCATCGAGAGGGCGTCCGTGGTCCTGAGGGGTAAGGTCAAGGCCTCACCAAGCGCTACGGACGCCTCTCCCCTCACAGTGCTGAAGTGCACAGGAAGAGGAAGGCACACCCCACGGAGCTCGCTGTCTGCACAATGGGGACTACGTGAGAGACAAAGGCAGGATGATTTTCCCTGGTTCTTCTCTCTGCCTTGGCAATCCAGAGACATAAGGCATTCATCAGAAGCCAGGGGCTGCAGCCCAGCCTCCCGTCTAGTGCCCTCCCCGGGTGGATGTGAAGGGGATTTAAACACCTCCCTGCAGCACAGAGCCCCTGTGGCTGTGCCTTGTGCTCATCTCCTGACCTTTCTGAAAACATCCCCCACGAGGCAGCCTCCTATTTAAATCCTTTCGCGCTGTAGGAACCACCTTTCAGCACCATGTTTTAGTTCATTGTTCACCAATCCAAAAGCACAGAGGGCTTGATTTCAGCATCAAGATTCAGCACTCCTCACACTACCTTCATTCATGCTCTGATGACAAAAGCTACCAGTGCTCTCCAGCTCAGAGCAGCTACTGGATGACCATAAACTGGCCAGCGAAGTTCCTGAAGGACTAAAGGCGGTTGAAGAATGGGATGGGAGCCCTTTCCTTCAGCCTTAATTTGCTGTACTAGTGGGAAAACAATGCTTTAACTCCGTAACCTGCAGCCAGACTACCACGGGCACAGCCCGTCTTAGGGACATGCGTGTGGCAGGACCCCACATCCGTCCTTGAGCCATGAGCTATCACGGTCCCGCTGTGTCAACCTCTGGACTCTCATGGTGGTGTTGACCAGGGCTGTCACAGCAGCAGACATCTTTTGAGGCAGGCTGTGATGTTTCTTTCTCAGAAGAACAGCTGTGATGACCACAAAGGTGACCTGAGAAGGGGGGTCTTAATGAGAAGGCAAGTGAAGAAGATGCCCAACCACCAGGGCACATCTGGAGCCTCGGCAAGCCCAGCCCCGCTCACAGGCCCAACCTACACCAGCCCTGCTTCAGCTACCGCACAGGACCAGGGAGGTAAGAGACGGGAAGTGCACTGGGGCTGGACCCTGTAGGGGCTCTTCAGCCCCCGGCAGTGTGGGCTGAGTCCCTAACAGGAGCTGCGTTTCTCTGCAGCCTTTCACAGACGCCAGCAATTAGACTGGCTCTGGGTTAACCTCATCACATGCACTACGCGGTTAAACTGGCACACGTCCCCTGCACAGACCATCTTAAATCAGTTTCTTGGCACAGGCTAAATGAAAATAAGCCACTTTAAAATCCCTGACTTCTGCACGGAGACAAAACCTGAGACAGAGATTATGCTTAAGCCCACTGCCACTTAATTTGCCTGGAGGCAATGCAGCTGCAGCAGTATTCAGGAGCTCAGAGGAGCCCGGCAGCATGCACACCATCAGCAGCTCGCTGGGGCTGAGCCTCTGTGCACACAGGCTGGACATCAAAACCTTATCAGCAGCTCTGAGAGTCTGGTGGTCAGGGATTAGTAAACAGTCTGAGAAGCTGATAACAAATTGCAAACTTTATAGCAAAGTGTGAGTTAATTCCTGGCTGTCATTGCTACCATCTGCACTTCCAGAAAGACTTTGTCAGACAGTTGGCAACCAATCCTTCTGAGTAGCAAAGGCAGCCGCTGCTCCTTGCTGCACACAGTGCAGCCCAGATTGTGAACTCTTTCCCACCACCATAAATCATGAATATCTGCACCGAGTCAATGGATTTACTCAGGTACGAATGAGACAAAATCTGCCACTGACAAATACAAAATGGAGATTTCATATGACTATCCTCTGTGCGCTTTACCATGCAGTCAGAAAGAAACTTTTCTGAGCTCCAGAATTCTAGAAATATTCCTTTCTAGGCTGCGTGCCTTGGCTGGAAGTGTTTCTGGCTTAATTAAAGGCCTTCAAATCTGTGGTGATGTCCATAAAAGCAGAAGCCCTTACAACCACAGAGGGGAAAGAGATGCTGAGAGCAGTGAAAAATCTGTGGCAGCAAACGTCTTCTCACCATCTCTGAGAAGCAGATTTGCATGAGGAGTGCAATCTGAATCAATCATGCCCATACTCCAGTGGCAAGCCTCACATTTCCAGAAAGCACGAGAATTTGGGAAGCAGAAATAGGACCAGTGCTGCAGAGCCGGAGGTGCACACAGCAGGGGTGAACATTAGATCCCCAACTGTTAATTCCTCTGTACATAACCTCAAATAAACATATACTTAGTTTCTCTCCCAGAAAATGTCTCCTCTCCATACGTTTTGCATTCGCCAGCCTTGGCAGGCAGTCAAGAAAATGTTAATATCCCTGGCAAAAATCTTCAGCCTGTTCTTAACAACACGTGCAACCCATTCCCTCCAGCCCCAATGGTTTCCTTCCACCCTGCCACTCCCTCCCCCACGCATGGACCCTTGTTTCTTCATCTACAGCCACACTCTCCTCGTCTTCCTCTTCTTCACACAGCAAGGCACATTCCAACTGTCTATTTCTCTATCTCTGTCTCACACATACGTCTTGCTGGGCAGAGAGCAAACCAGTGAACACGAGCTAGATATGGAAGCAGTGAGATACAAACACAGCCACAGTCTGGACTCTGTCTGGAGGGATTTCTAGCTTGCCTGCAAGAGTGGATTTATGAGCTACAGCACATACTTATCAGTTAAACTGCTTGAAAGTAATTCTGCATTATCCTGGAGCTGGGCTGGTATTCATCAGAGGGGCTAAGCCATGGGGTGTGGAAAAGAAGACTTAAATTGCCTCTGAATATCTGAAGACAACAAGACCCAAACAGATTTTTCTGCAAGAAGGCACAAGTTGCTTTTGGTTTTGGTGTAATGCCTGAAAAGATGGGGGCAGCAGGGAGCCAGAGTGAAGGAAGAACCACGTTAGGGTGGCTAACAGCCCATCTGTGCTATAGCCACAAGTGATGGTCTTGTTTGGGCCTGCGGTCACTAAGGAGGCTGGTGTGTCCCTTCTTGTGTTGGCCTCTCAGTGACAGACCTTTAACATCACCAGCTCAGCGAACTAAACCAGCAACAGCACCTCCTGATTCCCTGCAGTGCAGGGAAATAGAGCCAGGCACTGCCATGCAACCATGACACCCTTCTCCAAGTTCCCCACTGTCCAAAAGGTGGAAAATTGTCACTCCTAGCCTGGGATTTCTAGCTAGACCCTCCTCTTTTGGCTACATGGTGGTTCTACTTACAGTGATGGAAGACAGCCTTGGCTGGAGGAGCAGTATGCACACACACACAATGAAGATGGAGCCACATGACAGTTTCACATGATGGCAGCACAGCGAAGAGATGGATTGGCACGCAGCAGGCATGGAGGTGATGCAAGAATGATGAGGAAAGCACAAAAGGAAATGGTGATGAGCAGTGTAGAAGCAAGAACCCCCTCCCTTTTCCCTCACATCTCCTCTAGCAAAAATCAAATCAAATTGCAGCCATCTAGCATCCTTAACAGCTCTCTACAGGAACACCACGCCTGTCTGTCTCCCTCCTGCACTATAGAAGAGCTGTACTTGCTCATCTATCTCTTCCTCACTGATTTCTGCATGGGGACACTCCCTTCATCCTGATACAAGTTAAAGCAGCATCCAGGGCCACACAGAGGAGATCTGCAGCTTCTAGTGCCATGTCTGGAGAGCCTCTTTGGAGGAGGTAAGTAGGATGGACAGCACCCAGACACTGCGCTGGCTCTCTGACTACAAGGACTTCTTGCTCTCTGAAAACAAGCGGTTCCCTGTTACACCAGGAGAACTTAAGGCAGAGGACTCAACCCCACTGTTAGCAGGGAAGGTTCCTCTGTGTCCACCCACTCAAAGTACCATTAATGCTGAATAGTTAGTGAGGAAGCAATAATTGCGTCTACACTGCTACGCAGATGTGCACTCTTCACCTGTCCCTTACAGTCACCTCAGGGCCATTGATGTCCCTCGCCTGTAGGAGCATGTGCCACCACCTCCTGCCTTCCAGAGAGAGTCCAGTGGGAAAGTAAAGGCCCTCAATGTGTTTTTTGAGCCATCCAGCACAACTCAGTGGGATGGCTGAAGAAAAGGATGCAAGGAAGGTGTTCTCAGCTGAACCTTACAGGCTTTCTGGCTAGCTCTCCAGAGCCTGCTGCTCCAGCCCTGCTCTGTCCTGTCCCTCGGGCCATCATCACGAAAGACTGGAAGTCTTTCCAACCAAAGGGCTTTGCGGCTGATGGACGCACAGGGTGGGGTGCTCGGAAAGAAAAACCTCCTCATGTTACCGCAGTTACGCTGAGGAAAGCACACTCTGAGCTGCACAGGCTTCCCCCTGATGGCCCTGGTGCTTGGGCAGCTTGAAATGGGGTTGGGAGGGAGACAGGTGGTGTTGGGACTTGGAAGCTGGCTTCCAGTGTCCACAGAGAGATGTGATGGGATGGCAGCTTCTTGCACGAGGTTCGGCTTCCCCATACAGTTTCTGCTGCCACCAGCAGCTGTGACACTCACGTGCTAAGGGGTGGCTGGACTCCCGTGTACTCACCGTCTGCCAAGTTGTCTGAGTGCCAGAAGCTACTCATGTTAAACTCCAAAAGGAAACTGTCAAAAGAGCAAGAACAGAGGATGCTTTTTCAGCAGCCTGGAAGGGTGCAGGTGGCAGTGAGATGCCTCCGTGGCCTGGCAAATATCAGCTCTAAAATGTTTATTGTGGATTTTCAGGCAGTGGAAGCCTGAGATTATTTTTTTCCCAGTTTGTTTGTTTTTTGTTTGTTTGTTTTTGTTTTTGGTTGCTCAACGTGACACAGTATGTCTCCGTATCATGGGATCTATATTATGGAATAACTGAGTGGGCTTTTCATGAAGGGCACACTGTCTGGGTACCTCGCCAGTGAAGGGATGAACGTGGCAGCCCTGGAGGCTGAAGCTGGATCCAGTCGTTGTAGACACATCTGAGTGGGCACAGGCGGCTTGCAGGGAGCTGGCACTAGCTGCAAACCACGCTGAATTATGCTGTGCCAATAAGCTCAAGGCCCAGGATCTGGGTCTTTTCAGCCTCTCAGGCTGAGATGCTCAGGGTCAGGGTTTCAGCCTGGGCCCAGCAAGCTAAGCAGCTTTGGTCCCAATTTGAGCTTGGTCCTAATTTGAGCTCTAACTCTTATTCCCACCCCCCCAGTTTGAGGTGAGCCTGAATCCAGAGCTCGATACAAAGCATTCCCTCTCCTCCCCTCTCTTCTCCCTTGCCTGCCACTCAGATCTGAGCTTCCTGGCTTCCTCCTGGCAGCCCTCGCCCCTGCGGAGGATTCACATACCGTGGGCGAATGAGACAGGGAGGAGGACGCAGCATCGAGGACCTGCACGGGGCCTCCAGAGACCCAAGTCCTATTTCTGACTCTGCTGCTTTGTACTGAGTGACTTCAGGTAAGTCCCAGACCCGCTCAGGGCCTCTGCCTCTGTGTTTGTGAAATGGGAATAGTAATAGCTTTCTGCCTCCCGGGAGCAAGGCACCGGGCTGAATGTCACAAAAAGGCTGACAGCAATGTCCTATGTGGGGGCCTCTGCTCATGGCCTTCTCGGCTCTCACCCCGGCTGGTCTGAGCCTCCCAAATACCCATATCTTTTTGTACTCACATGAGGAAATCACTTATCAGCCATTTCACTGCAGTTAGAAAGGCATAAATTGGCTGGAGAACAAAAGAAGAAATGAGAAACACCATAAGGACCTGGTCAGAAACTTTATAATTATTAGGCAGGACCCCGCGTTTCAGACAAATTCCCTCTGCTACTCAGAGCTCTCCTAAAGACAGGCTGGAAATTCAAGGTCTGGGCATCACTGGAAAATGCTCAAAATACATCAAAAGCCAGCGGAGCTGCCTTGCTGCTAATAATATTTTCTCACCCCTCCCAGTCAGGGTCAGGGAGTTTATGACAAATGCGTGAAGGACTTTGAAGATGTAATTGCTTGATGAGTTCTCTCCAGTATGGATGACCTTGAGAGCTCAGAGCAGGAGAGAAATACAGCTAAATGGGACACTACCAGTGTAGGATGCTTTTATATTCCAATTGCAAGTGGTGTTTCTGGGACAAGCTACAGCATTGTCCAGGAGTTAGTGTTATCTGCTATTGATCGATTATGCTTAACTGTGCTTTCATCCAGCTTTTCCTCAAGATGGCATGACTTCTATCATTTTTCTTCTTTTCACCTACAAATTGGAAATCCAGCATAGTCCCAGGGCCAGTTACTCAGCAGAGGATCCTGCTGGTTCTTCTCTTGGTAACCATGGCTGAGTTTCATCTCTCCCTCTCACAAATCACTACCATGTCCTCGAACCCAAAACACATGCATCAGTCACAAGAGAATGTTCAATTACTGCTAACTGGCTTATCTTCAACCAAAATAAGTCAGCAAATAGTAAAATGGTTGGGGATGTGACTGATTTTTCCTTTCAACAATGTATATGTAAAAATGGACTTCTTCCTTTTTGAAGATTTTGCTAAGAGGGTGAGGAGAGAGGTGAAGTTTGGAGGTTCACCCTTTTATTCTCTTCCCTGTTCACCTGGTTTTGGTAGCTCATATTTTTTGACTTTTTTTTTTTTAACGAAAATTCTCAAGGATATGATCAAGCAAATATTTTAATTAATATCACATTATTTTATCTATCCAGATTCAGTATAGCCATTCCCAAAACTGACATATTGTTAAAAAATGTGAAACATTATTGAAAAGGAATATTTGCTTGAAAATTCTTTTGCTAGAAAAAATGATGATGTCATGCCATAAGATGTGCTTTCAGCACAACACAAAAAAATGATCGTAACAATAAGAAACAGATCTCTGTTCAGGGTTACTTTAACTAGTTTGAATTGAGCTGAGTTTTGATTAATTACTTAGGTCTGCCTGCTTGAGGTGAGGTTAGGAAGGTAGAGTGGGATTAGATTATCAGTTTGTATCAGAATAAAGAGAGGTTGTGTTTGGGTGCTGGCAAGCCTTCCCCTCTGACAGTTTGTTCTCTGGGCTACCAGCTCTTCTCAGCAGCTTTGACCCCTCTTTCTGTTACTCCCAGCCCACTCACGCTTCCCTCAGAGGATGACAACTTTCTCCCAGATGCTCTGTTCACTTTCAGGTCAACTCTCCCTCTCAGGCTGCTGAGAAAAACCATGCCCTGTGAAAGTATTTCTGCTGATTTCAGCTGCTAGCTGGTGTCACAGCTTATAGCAGAAGAAGCCTGGCATAGTATGGTTCCTGTCCTCCCCCTGGTCCTTCCAATTTTCATTAAGATCCTACACGCCAATAGAGACCCAAATTGGAAACCTCTGTCAGTGGCCACCACTGCCTCAGAAACCTGCCTCAGACGAGTCTGGACTTTCCCAGCATTTGAAGGCAAACAGCTATGAAGTTTTTGGGGGGAGTATGCTACACCACAGTGTTGGGGATGTCCTAAAAGAAAGTCTCCACCGACAGTCACAGCAGAGAAGGCTGTGTGCAGAGAGATACGTACACTGAGCAGCGGCCGGGCACCGCTGTGGTGGTGGTAGGGTATCTTACACATCGCTTGATAGTCATACATGGTCACCCTAGGATCAAAACAAGACAAGCAAGCAGTCAAAATTGAGCAATGCAACCACCTATGGGGCAACTACGCCAGCCTGCACTGCTTTTTCCTACTTGGGCCCAATTGTACAAAAAAAATTCTGTGTGGAAGAACTAAAGCAGTGGCCTGCTTAAATGTGTCTTGGCTGTTTGGCCAGGGCTGGACTGTGAAAAGCAAGAAATACAGGCCTTGGATTAATGTAACTGGGTAAGTACAGGAGGAAATATGTCCCTAATTACAGGTCATGAGTAAAGCAGGGTCTGAAGCTGAAGAATTATAATTGTATCTACCTCAAGTCCCTCTAGTTCCTAATTTCAAGCCATCAAAAATCTGAACTGTCTTTTGACATGCGCTGGGGGAGTGGAGTGGGGTGACCGGAGGTATTTTAGGAGAGAGAGAAATGTTCTCAGCCAACTGCAATGGCAGCTCTGGAGGCCTCTCAGGCGGCCTCTCTTGGAAAGGCTTTCCAGGTGGGAAAAAAACAGGATGTGGGGTGATGATGGCCAAGCACATCAGGGGAGACGGGGGGCAGCTAAAGGCGCTCTGGATGCAAAGTAAGAGCCACATGTGTCCGCTCACTCATCCTGCCCTGCTTACAGAAGGAGCCTGACATGCTCTGCCCCACACACGAGCTGAGAAAGGAGAAGCACAGAGCAGGGACACCCACGTACTTCTTGAACATGCCCATGTTCAACAGCTGGGTCATTACTGAGCCATCCACTGCACCAAGAAATTTTCCAGTCTGCAAACACAAGAAAAGAAAAAGAAAAAAAAAAAAAGCAAACAAACAAAAAAGCTGTCAGGTGTAAAATTTCCAAGTCTAGAGTAAAATTTCTCTCCTGCTCCAGCTGATCCAGTCTGTCTAGAGGCCTAATACACACCCCAAATTCTACTTACATGCCTGGATTAAAAGTGGAGTCTGTGGCCCTCTGGACCCATTTGTCTTTCGAGTCAATAACCTCAAATATAGTCCCAACCCTAGATCCAGGAACCACTGCTTTAGAGACTTCTTCAAACAAATGAGAGTTCTGGCTTTCCTGATTACTAAATTATGACAAATCCATTACAGAATTTCTCAGAATCTGCTAACTCCACTGCTTAGTTTACAAGCAATTAAATAAAATACTCATGAATAATAAAAATTAAGATATGAGCTGCCCTCTGTCTCTTCCTGGTTCACAGCAAATAGCTCCCATATGTGACAGAACCACCCATGCAGTCTGTGGGGACGTTTTACTGTTCCACAGATAGGTCCCCAGTCATCTAGCATGCATTAGCAGATGTCGGAGGACTTCATTTTTTGGAGCGGGGCATTTCCACTAAAAAAAAGCCCAAAACCAAAGAACAAAAATTAGGCAAGTTTACCTAAGATCATATGGTAATCATCTACCAGTAGCCTGGCATGGTTAGGAGCCTCTTCTAACAGGCCTTAGAAGGTATTCCACTATATAAATCAGTACATAACACCAACTCCCCTTTGAACATTTGGATTTTAATCATCCCAGACATAGCTGAAGGGATCTGAGCAAGCACTAGCTTTTCTGACCCCTCAGACAAAGTCAGCACTTGATTTTCCACAACCTCCACTCGGCTCGGTGGGATCTTGGTCTTCTAGCTGCCACCCCGCCCCTTGTCCCTGGAGTCCCACCAGAGCAGAGCTTGTAGAAAAACCCTGTAAGATGCCCCAGGGAGAAGGCAGCAGTCCTGAAGCTTTTCAGGAGCCAGTTCCCCATCCCAAAGGGTCCCCAGCAGGCAGGGAGTGGCAATTAGCCCCATGCAGCATCATTCAGCTTTCAAGGCTATGGAACACAGGCTACTGATTTAATGCTGCTGCTGTCTCGAATTCCCTACAGGGTTTAAGAGTCTGGACACTAGTGGTGCCACTGGGAAATAAAATCAGTAATTGGATCAAGATAAAGAAGTCATTTGGGAAGAAAAGCAGTGGTGAACTCTCCAAGGTCAGGGGAGGTAACAGCTGGAGAAGATGACAGTGCTGGTGCCTGCCCAAATGTCTGATCTCAGGGGCATGTGGATAATGTTTGTAATTTACCCAAATCCACTATAATGCCATGTTTCTGCCTGTCAGATCTTTCAGAGCTGAGCTTTTTGAAAAACCCATTTTTCATAAGATGCAGGAAAAATAGAACCCAGGAGGGCGATGCTGAGGACGAACAGTAGTTGTGGTACCTAAAGGGTGCAGTTGCCTTTATCTATGGACACGTGATAGGGCTCAGTAAAGCACCTTTGAAAATGCCATGGAAGTCAGTGGACAAAACAGTGACTACTAACCCATACTGAACACACAGCGGGACCTGGCCTCCCAGAGTAGGGAGCCAATACATATTTGCAGTATTTTCCTCCCTTACTTTTCAAGTTTTATTTGCTTTTTTTTGGCACAACAAGTTGTTGACCAGGAACCTTTACTGAAATATTCACTGTGCCAGGCAGGTCACCATCCTGACAGAAAAGAGACTGGTTATTCCTTGCTACCTGCCCCCTTTATACGTCTGTATCACCTTGCTGCTACCGTGGTGCAGATTCACTTTGTTTTGTGAGCCTCAGCAGTGCCCATTTTGGCCTCTCTGAACTTATTGTGTAGTGTCTGCAGGATTCACAGTCTCACTTGTTTCTTTTGCCGGCCTGTTATGGGTATGCTAACCAAGATAAATTCAGATGTGAGACTATGGGACTCGCAGATTTTCATTCTAAAAATCCTGTTTTATTCCTCTTCTTTCTTTTCTGTCCCAGCTGCTTTGAGATCAATGATGCTACTTCATGTTCCACTCTTAACTACAACCTCTTGAATAGCCTCTTGTGAGGGACCTTGCTACTGGTTTTTTGAAAAACTGAGATATAGTAGGCCATTCATTCTCTGTTATCATTTTTTGCCGACACTTTCAAAGAACTACAGCTGATAAGACAGATTTTCTACCTTTATAGAAGCTGCACTGCTCGTCCCAATCAAATCCACCAGGTGTTTTATTATTTTATTTTTAATTACCATTTCAACTTGTTTGTTTCATCCTGAAGTAGGTAATTTCTAGAATCAGATGTACTGCCTTTTAGAAATATGCACACTGTATTTGTTAACTCCAGTACTACACAATTTCACTGAAATTCACACTTCCGTTAGGAACAAAATGCTTCATTTTCCATTTGTTCTGTAAGCTCATTATTGCCATTGACATACTGCTTTGTAATTTATGAGACTGTTCTCACATGTCACTTTTTGACATCCAAATCCATGGAATTTCATTACTTTGAAATGAACAGGTTTGTGGTGCATTTACCAGAGAGCAGAAAAGTATAGCTAAACCATGCAGTGACCGGTGTTGTTGATTTTGCCCAAGGTGAACAGGATGTCTCATCACAAAGCAGCACCCCTTGAGCACTCCAGAACTGCTCATGGACGCACTGGCAGCAGGAAAAAAGGAAGCAACTTCTGTTGCTCATATTTTTATTAATATTCTGAGTAATTTTCCTTACTCATTTTACCTCCACGAGTCCACTAAATGCCCCAATTCTTTAGGTGTACTCCTGTTTCCAATTTGCTTAAATGATGCCATTTTCACTTTTGCCTTTGGCATTTCACTGTTACCATCCCCTCCGCTTCCTTTGCTGCAGAATGACTGTTTCATCTTCGCTGGGGCTCAGAAGTGCCACTTCGCTCCCTGTCCCTTTCAGATCATGCTTGCCTCCTGGGGCTGCCTCAGATCATCTTCAGTAGCATCTGCAGTGAGGGAGCGGATTTTAATTTCCTCACTTCTGATAAAAAAGATAGTATGACTAGTTCCTTCCTTATCATCGCAAACTCCTTCCTTACCTAGGATATGCTGTCACCGTGCCTGGAGGCGTCCCCTCACCACACAGCTGAGTATCATCATACTCTGGCCACCTTTGTCACACAATTGGACTTCACTGGTTTTCACCAGCTCTGGTGTGTTATTCAGGCACATGCAAAGCACCCTCCCCTTCTTCTCCTATGCTCTCTTACCTCTGCAGGTCTTTTGGAAATGAGTATAAAGCCATTATTATCAATGAGGAAGCAATTCAGAACCTGTGGAGATGAAAGAGAAGCGACATCAGAGATGGCATAGTGGTGGCTTCTGCTGTGCGCTGCTGTCTGCAGGGTGAAGCACGGGGCCTCGGCCCCGGCACTGCCACGCCTCACCCCATCACTCAGCTAACGCAGGCTTTGGACCATTGATTTTTCCCTCTCTGCCTCCATTTTGAGGTATTTAGCTGTTTGTGACAGAGATGGTCTCTAGCAAACTGCAAACCATATTTAGGGAGACATCCTGCAGGCAGTGACAGGATATTTGGAGAGCACCCCTCTTTAATAATAAGTTATCAACTATTTTCCACCTTCAGATTTCAGAGTTTTATAAACACTTATGAAATAACCCTCACCTCTGGTGTTATCATTTTTTATTTATATATTTTTTGGAGCAGGAAAAGGAGGCACAGAATTTAGATGAAAATCTTCAGGCCTCACAAGGAAAAATCAGGATCCTAGATGAACACAGGAGGATAATTCTCTGGGGATCGCACCATCCAGGACACAGCATCTCGTGTCCTGACTATGCCTGAGACATACAGAGCAGTGGCGTAAATACACGTGTCAAACTGCCAGCCACTCTCTTTGGCAGACCAGAACACTGGTGGGACAGCCTTAGAAGAGATGGACTCTCCTTAGAGTCGCTGGTTGGAGTCCACACGTCCCTGCTGGGCTCAGCTGACATCTCACAGTTGACACCGCTTCTAGGGGAAGACCTAAGCTGCAGGTTTGTCTCAACAGCACAAGGTCCTACCCTAGCAGTGCAACGTTTTGAGAGATGAGGGGCAACACCTGATGTCTGGGGAGACAAAGACCTCCACCAAGCAGGTGGTCAGTCATTCCATCACAGATATGGAGAAGACATCTGGGAAACTTACGTCATCCTGACAGCTCAGTGGACAGGCACCATCCAAGGCACTGCACTGGAAAGAAAAAGCAGGAATTGAATCACAGCATGCTCTCATCTTACACGCTCCCCCTTGGGACTGCTAAGGAAAAGCACCTCATAAAGCCCTGCAAATTCACTGGCATCTTGAACAAGACAAGAAGCAGCCCCAGGTCGGCCAGTCAGTGCCTGTGCACAGTGTCTGTGCTTGGGAAGGGGGCAGCATCCAGCTCTCCGGCTGTGCTAACAGAAGTTATTGTGCACTGGCAAGAAAACAGCATACATTTCAGCATCTGGTAGTATCTGGTCTGAGTACATGGCATGGTATTTTAGATCAGGATTACTCTCAGGCGGTGATTTTTTGTTGTTGTTGCTGTTGGTTTCTTTATTCTCCGGACAGCTAATGATAAAATAGGATGTGAATGGTGCTTGTGTAGCCCCAGGCACCGTCCATTTGTTTCATTTAGGATTTGGGTACTGGATTTGACATCTGTTTCACAACACTGAAGCGGGTGGGGACACGAGGGGTTAAGTGGTGAGTAACAAAGCCCTTCAGGTGCTTATTGATTTCATAATTGTTCTGGGTTTGCGGTGGCTGCGTGTGTCTGTCTCTTTGTGTTATTTCTCAATACTATTTCCCCTGGCAGCTGAGGAAAGGAAGCTGACACGGTGGTGCCGTTTCTGTACATGGGGTCCCCTTCCTGCCAGAGGTTTTCCAGGGTCAGGGGAGGATGCTGACGTGTGGCACAGCCTGCCTGCTCTCCCACAAATGTCCTTTCTTTCTGCAAAACCCTCATGCAGAAGTCCCGGCCCCCCTTCTGGATGATTCTGAATATGAAGAGGTGAATTTGCCATTTCAAACCACAACAGAGCCATTACTCTAAGTTAGGCTTTGCTTCTCACTTTAAGTTTTGCAGAACAAACTCAGTATTTTCAGGTTTCCATCCCACTGCTCGATTTCAAAGGAGGGTCAAAGATGGTCAAGTCTGTTTGCAGTATCGCTCACACTCCAGCTTGCCCTTTGAGGCTCGAGGGATGATGTTAAAACACATCCCTTTGCCCACAGATGCAAGCACAGCCTCTCCCCCGCCTCTCCACAAAACAGTGTTGGGTTGTGTCTCCCTGGGCATACGCATAGCGGTGGCTCTGGACTTCATCCCCACTGGGATCATTTCTTCAGCGAGCAGAGAAACATGGCCGTAATGAGGCAGCATTACTGCCTGGGGGGGGTCACATGTACAGGCTACAGCAGGCTTGGGCTGTCTCCAGTGAATGTAATCAAGGGACAGTGCCTGCACCATGCTGGCACACACACCACACAACCACAAAGCAGAGCTGTGGCGAGGCACACCACGATGCCCCCTGTCCCAGCTTGTGCCTACTTACATCGGTGTCATTGGGCTGGGGACGGGGCAGCAGCGTTGACATCCAGAGTGGCACGGCACAGTACGTGTGGCAGCAGGAGAGAAGAAAGAAAATCTGTTAGTCACCCCCCGTCAGGCTGCGGTCACGTCCTAGGAAGCCAGGCAAGGGATTTTTTTCATACGAGTACCTCTCAGGACCGCGGTGTACAGGCACTTGGCACACAAGCCTCCTTTCAGCTTCTGTAATAAGCATCCCCAGTTTCAATTAACACCTGAAACAAGCCTGCGCGTGTGTTTGTGTGAGAACTGCCTGGGCACGGCCCTCAGGGGATTTTTATATTTAAGCTAAAAAGGAAGTCTTTTAGCACAGGCGGTGTTTATGTGAGGTCCCTCTGCCTCCTTCCTGCCAGGCTGCCTCCTCCTGCCACCACGCTGGATGCCCCTGCTCCTCACACGTGCTCTGCCCCTGCGAGCATCCTCCTGGTCCCCTGTCTGCACAGCCCCCATCCGCTGGCAGTTCCCTCTCCTGACCGCTGAGAGCTGCTTCTGCTGTGTGCTTACTCCCACCCAAAAGCAAAACCTCTCGGGAAAGCCCCCGGGTGGTAACAGGGCAGTGTTTCACCTTTCCTGCCTCTCAGACCAGGGGGCTGCTTTAATTATTCCACTTCTCGTGGGCCAGCAAGCATTCAAAATTAGCACAGCACTGAAAGTTTATCCCCGGAGCAAATCGTTTTTATTTTGGCAAGCTAGTAGCATTTCATTACCATTACCAAGATGATAAAAGAAGGCAGTAGATTTTTTTTTCCCCATGTGCCCAAAATTTCAGATTTCCATGAGGTTTCTGAAAGGCTGACCGAGCACAAACATATTTCCACAATTAAATGCGTCGTATGCAGCGGAGCTAATGCCAGGCCAGGATGCTGACACTGTCAACACACCATTTGTGGAGCAGACTCACAGCTCACACGGTATTAGTGCCATCGAAGGATTAGAGAAATGTGTGACTTCCGGCTAATCTACTTGAGAAATCTTTTAATATGAATTTCACTAAAGCCCTCACCAAAATGGCACCACACATGATGTAATGTAGCATCAACCTCGCTGACAAAGAGCATTAAATTGTCTCTGCGTGATCGCTGGTGCTCCTACCTGTTGCATGGCCATCCAAAACTTGCGTTGGAGTAACTCCAGCTTAATTTGCACACCCACCGCTACGGGAAATGAAAGGGGCGAGGATGAACAGAGGAATGTGCAAGAGAGAGAGAGAAAGACAAACACAAGTTAGGAAAGGAGGGGTAAATATTTGCTCGAAGTAATGGGACGGAGCTGCGATTGCGACCTGCTTCTGAGTGCAAATGCAGTGCCGGGCCAGCACTGAGTCAGGCTGCCAAGTGAGAGTCAGAGGTTTGACAAGGCAGGGAGGAAGCGGGCACCGACTGTACCAAGGTGCTGACACCTCCCTCCCACTGAACACTACGGAGCTACAAACACATTAACAGCAACAGCAACACCCCCGCACCCTCCCCCCAAAAAAAATTTACCAAAAAAAACCCAAACCCAAAAAAACACACAACAAAAGAGAGAGCATGTGAGCTTTCATCTTTGTATTTTGTGGATTTGTCCGGCCAGAACTGACTTTTCGGATCATCCCAGGCTCATCTACCCAACCCGGTATCAATCAGACAAAAGTAGGGCAGTGTGAGGAAGGGATTCGAAAACCCACTTGTCTCAAGGGGAGACCGCAGTGATTTAGGCTGCTTTTAAACCACCCCAAAAGCACAAAAATATCAATGCCCCTTGATGGGAGCACGTAGGCTAGAACTGCTCAGGTACCCCATCCAGCCTCATGCACGCTCCTCTAAGAAAAAGTGCATGTGTTTCTTAATGAAGTGTGTCCTAATTTCTCAGCTTAATTTCTCTTCTATTCCCAGCATCGCGTTCTTGAAGCAAGACACAGCTCCACACCAGCAGAAGCCGTGCAGGGTCTCCCTGGCCGAATAACACAGCTATTCCCTGGGTCGGTTGCCTACAAGCACAGATAATAACCAGTGCAGTCGTGCGCATCCCAGTGCTGTGATGGGGAACAACGGGGCTGCGTGTCAACCAGTTGAATCAAAGAGCTTTGCAGGAATTACAGCCTCAAGCAGGACCTCGAAATAGAAAATGCAGTGGCAGTGAGGGAGAAGAGGAAGTACAGAGAGGGGAGGTTTGAGCTCTTTTTCACAGCCACCAATGCTGGGCGGGTGAAGCGTTGCTGGTTGCTGCAGGTTTCCTCTGAATTAGCTTCAAAGCGGGGACGGAAGCTAGCTAAGGAGCTTTTAAACCTGAACCACACTACACACTGTGTGGGTGCTTTTAAGTCAGCAGTCTGATCTGATGCTCTCATTCAGATGGATGTGAATTAAAACCGAAGTATGCAGTGGTGTACTTCCGTGCCGCACGCACAGAGAGCCTGGCACCAGCTGGGATCACAGCCATGGTACAGCAGCCCTGCCTTTTGTACCGGTGTCGGTGTCCTTCCTGTCACATTCCCATCGCTGGCATGTCTTATGAAATCCCAATCGCTGGCATGTTTCTTATCCAGCCCTCCCTGCTGTAGGATGGATCTGACTGCCTGTGAGTGGGGGAAAGGAGTTATTTTGTACTGCTGCCTTGCCCTAAGCCTCACAGAGCACAAACTGGACGAGACACAACGCTCACTTGAGATTCATCTGTATCTGTTTCCAGGAACCTAAAGAAAGGAGAAAGTCCAGCCCTGGTGAAGATTCATCATCTCCAGTGGGGCTATCACAGGCTATCACAGCTTGGCATGGTGCTCTCACAGACAAAGCAGCAGTCCATGACAGAAGGCAAATGGTGCTGATGCTGCTGAGACCATCTGATTTGGTACTTAGCTTTAAATAAATTCACCATTATCCTTTCCAACATCTTAAGAAAGAGCTATTCCCGTTATCACAGCAGATCACATCAGTGGGACTGAGCATTACCCAGGCCATATAGTTTTTATGAGACCTGAAGAGGAGCTGACACCTAGATAACTAACCTTGCAAAGCAGAGAGTAACCGAGTGGCTCATGTTTTTGCCCGAGGGAACACCTATCATTAAATTGATCCTCAAAGGGATCTCAGCCCCTGCTTGTCAGTCCTTGCCTCTGCCCAGCAGGCACGAGTAGCATTTGCTTAACTTGGGCAGAGCTGCCCGCAGCACGAGAAGGGAGAGTAGCTGGGGCTTGCACTGGTGGCCAGTGGCAGGGATAGAAAGCAGAGTCCCCAGTTCTCTCCTTCCTCTATCCACGTCACCCACAGCCACGTCTAACCCTTCTGTGCCACCCGCCAGCAAGCCTTGTCCTTTGGATGCCATCTCTGCAGCTCTAACCTCTCTGCAGGGCTTGTGCACCAGCCCTTTCCTTCCTTTGCAGCGGTCCTGCGTGCAGTTCTGGCTGCTCCTCAGGAGGCTGCGAGCACCATGCTCCTTGTGTCATTGCCCTGTCTGAAGGGGTCCTTGAAAGCAAATCTTGGGGCTGTTCTGACTTGCAGTCAAGTTTGCCTGGACAACACCCGTCAGAGGGAACCGTGGCAGAAGGATTGCCCCATGCTCCTGCCTGACACCACGGCTCCTCGCCATTCAGGGGGTAAGGACTCACAGTCTTCCGTGCATTCAGTCGACCTGAGGAAGACACATGAGCTCAGGAGAAACAGGCCATGAGCAGCCTCCTGGTGCTAGTCACAAATGGTTGGGTGCCTTTGGGCTTCTGGTGAGGATGGGGAAAAAGGAGGACAGCAACGATTCAGTTTGAGGAAAAGAACGATTGCACAGCTTAGATGAGAAGGGAGAAAACTGGAATAATCCCCCTCAGCTCCTCCAAAGTACAACTGACTGTTCATGGGCCTTTTTGCTCCCGTGGCAAAGTGTGTGCTGCAAGAGAGACCAAGGTCCATGAAATTATGAGTGGCCCCAGTGTGCCGCACAGCAACAACCATAAAGTCCTCGAGGAGACCACGGCTAATTGTTTTATTCCCACTAATGTGCAAATAACCTGTGCGACCGTACTTCCCCAGCAAGGAAATAAAACACCAGGCCAAGCAATGCTGCGTGCCTTGCATATAGATCTGTTGCTACACCATGCAGACAAGCTACCCAGACCCGTGCACGGCTTCCCAGCAAGTGGCACCCGCTGCACTGCCGCAGCCGGCTTTCTCCGGCGTCGCCCGCTGCCATTCAGCACGGAGATAATAGCCTTCCCCTCCACCTGTTCATGCCTCCGTTGAGCATGTCTGCCTCATTAGCTCGTCCTCTGCTTGTCTCTCGTTCTGTCTGCCTTCCCTGGCTAGTCTCTTTGATTATCCATATGCTGTTCTCATAAGGAGCTTTTCTCAAGATTTAATTCTCTGGCCTGCCGCATCACACAAAGGCGTAACAAAGAGTTGCAAGATTACATCCTGTGGCCTGCTTATCAAGATGTACCTTGCCATTCAAAACCTGTTTTCACGGTGGCCGCTCTGATGTTTAAATAAAAACTGCGGTTCCAATGAAAGAACGTGCCAGAGCAGCAGCACAACCCCGCCGGTACTTGTCGTTTGCATTCCCTGCTCCCTGTCTCTGAAATATTCCCATTTTCCTGCTCAAGCCAGCAGTGGGGCTACCCCTCTCAGTCTAAGAAGCCCGCTGAAAATGTTACTTAAAAAATAACTTTGAGACACATTAAAAATAACAAAGAGCTGAAATCCGAGGCAGCCTGCCTATGCTACTGAGCCACGCAGAAGAGGCAGCTGAAGTGGCTCAGCAAAGTGGTAATTCTTGCAAATGTTAGCTACCGAGGTCCTCAGCAAGCAGGAGAAAGGCAAGCGAGGGGTTTGAGTTCGTCAGGGCAGGCTGTGGGAGCCTGAAGGAGAGCAGGGACGCCTCCCTCGCAGAGGCAGTGGCTTGCACTGGGGTCCCTCCTGCACCCCTTCACCAGCGGGCAGTGTCACGGCGGGCAGGGGTTGCCCCTGCCACTGCGGTGAGGGGAAAGAGCGTGCGACACCCTGCACATCCTGGCTGAGCACGCTCTGCCCACCGCTCACCAAGCCCAGGGGAGTAAAGCGCAGGTGTAAACGCTCCCCTCTCTCACCTGTTCCCCTCACTACCACTATTCCCTGCTCCCTGCCAGCATCCCTCAAGTTCTCCCTGAATCCCCAGGGGAGCGGAGGCCGGGATGTGCTCCATCCACGCACGGAGGTGCTACGGCAGCCGGGGCAGGGTGCATCCAGCCCGGTGGGGTGAGGTCCCCGTGTGACCTGCCCTGCCTCCTGCTCCGTCTCTGGAGCACGGATGGGAAGGGGGTCCCGCTCCCAAGCCCCACGCTTTCTCCCCTGAAGGGTTCCTCGTCCCTATAGGAAACGCGGCAGACACAGCGGCGCATCTCTTCGCCCGCCTTTCTCTCCGGGCTCATTGTGATCAGCCATCGCATCAGGAGGGAGGCGGGGAGGAGGCAGTCCGGCTCGGCGGCTCCTCTCCAGCCTCAGCGCCTAGGACCAAGCTGCCTGGCGAGGGGCTGGGGCAGCTCCCCCCACCCCAGCACCTCCTCGCCCCCCTCGATCCCCTCGACCCTCGTTCAGCGGGAGAGGGAAGGGAGCAAGGGGGGAAGGAGGGAGATGGAGAGGCTGAAGGCAAGCGACTGCTCCTTCCCCAGGATGGGGTGAGAGAGATGAAGATCTCCCGAGCCCCTTCCCCTGGCCGCTCCGGATCGGACCCTGCCCGCCTGGCGGGGTGATGCCTCGGCACCGTGGGTGCGCGTTCCTGTGCGTGCACCGCTGCCGTCGCAGATGTCCCCCCAGCCATCGCTGCCCTGCGCTCAGCCGCTCCCGCCTCTCGCTCGCCACCCCTCTCCCCCTATTTATTATTTACGGGGGATTACGGCCCCTTGCCCACGCCGCCACCTAAGCACGCAGCTCCTCGGCCCCCTGCGTGGGCCGGCCGGCTGGCCAGCGAGCCAGCGAGCTCATGCCAACTAGAGTCCTCCGAGAGCTCGCCAGGTGACGGAGGGACTTTCTGCTGGATTTGGCTTTGGGATTGTACAGGGTTCACTGGAAGAGCTGCCCGTCTCACAGGAGGGTCCATCCCAGCCCGAGCACGGTAAGTAGAGCCGTCTCCCCGCCGTGTTTCCACCCCAACCCAAGTGAGAGCAGGGGGGCTGCCCGCGGGGAACCAGCAGCCTCCCTGGGGAGGACCGCGAGGTCCTCAGTGCAAGGCTGAAGGGCAGCGAACCCCCCGATGAGGCAGAGCGACCGTCCTGCCGCGGAGGCTGACGGTACTGGTTCCAGTCC
This sequence comes from Cygnus olor, assembly GCF_009769625.2. Classification (NCBI taxonomy): domain Eukaryota; kingdom Metazoa; phylum Chordata; class Aves; order Anseriformes; family Anatidae; genus Cygnus; species Cygnus olor. Next base: position 65,522,972 of record NC_049169.1, read on the forward strand.
AGTTTCAGGGTGGGCAGCTGGAAGCAACTTCTCCCAGTTGTGAATGGCACCGGCATCCCTCGCCGTGGCTCTGACAGCTCGGGTGCAGCCTGCGGGCTACATACGATGTGCTGCGGTCACCAGGTACCGGGCAGGTCCTGGTGAGCCCTGTTTTTTGTGTCCCCCCTTGGTGCTGTGGGTCCAGCACATGAGGTGCCGCTCACCCAAGCTGCGGTGGCTTGGCTGAGTATCATTTAGGTCTCAGCTGTCTCAGTAAGAGCAACCTAAAATGGAGAAGGGAATGAGGACCAAAACTGCATAGGTGACTGGTCCAGCATTCAGTAAACAGGCTTCAGGATGAGGGGGTGTGTATATGTGTGAGAGTGCCTGTGTGTGTGTATGCATGTACAATTTCACAGACAAAGCTCACGGACATCACCACAGGACATGAAGCGAAGGATGCCCTATCACAAGTGGAGCCAAAAATAAGTCCCCAAGCTGTTTCCAGAATCCCCGCAGGCTGAGCGTGTGATTTCTGAACTTTTAGGAGGAAGGGGGAAAATACAGCACAGGGAAACTTCACAGCCTTTCCCAATGTTGCCACAGAGGGCAGATCTGCCTGGGAGAAAAGAGGGAGAACTGCATACATCCCGAAGGAGCTGACGTGAAGCCTCCTACGGATTTCAGCTGAGGCGGGGAGCATATATGCGAGTGTTAGGATGTGTGTATGTGCCTGCATATGTACGCGTGCACAGACACGTGCACACATCCATACTGCATGGGGCATCCTGCCCCCCTCCTCCCGCTGCCTGCCCAGCTCATTGCTGCCACCGCATCTCATTCTAATTGAGAGAGACGTGTAAAATCAGACCTCTCCTGGGCCGGGCAGAGAGGATGCTTGGTGTTGTCACTACAACCAGGTCACGGCTGAGGAGCCAGGCCCCAGGACCACAATGTGCATCATCAGGTAGACCGAACGTGCCAACCCCAGCGCATCCCTGCTGCGAGCTGCAGGTAGCAGGGCGCAGCATCGCTCTGCGCCGGTGCCTGATCTGCCAGTGAAGGATGGCGAGAGAAACGAAGACCTCGTTTTGACAGAAGCTGGGGCAGCTGCTCTCCAGCATGCTATCGCACCATGCTAGGAAGGAAACCCCGAAAGACAGGGGCTCTCTGAGAGGCACAGAGGGACTTGTCACGAAGCAGGGGATGTTTCTAGCAGCGGTGAGGAGGGGGTGCCTTGCCGTGATCACAGACCATTTTTCTTCTGAGCTTTGTCACTTGGGTCTTTTTCGGAGGGAGGATCTTCCTCTAACCGCTCAGGGCAAACAACATTTTCAAGGGAATTATTCCACATGAGCAAAAGGCTTGAGGGAGTTGTCTCCCCATCAGCCATCAGTGCTGCCTCTCTTGGTGCAACTTGTCCTCTCGGAGGAATTATGGCAAATCTCAGCAGAGGGGCGGTTTGCAGGGAGAAAGGGGGGAAGCCCTCTTATGTAAGTTTTATACCGGATCATAGCTTCACCCTTGCCTCTAGCGAAGCAAATGCCACATGCTAGCAAGGTGTACTCACAGCTTGGGTATCTCCATCAAGCTCCCTGCCCATCCCACGGCTTTTCTAACCCTGACACAGGAAGGGTTTTCTAAGCTCTCCAGAAGCAGAGGAGCCTGCTGGAGGCAGAAGTGCGACCCCCAGCATGGCAAGGAGGGGAGATTCAGCAGCAGCACAGGGTCACGAAGGCAATTGAATGTATTCTCTCAGAGAATGGCAGAGGCTGGAGCTGAGCAAGGGACAGCTGGGGAAAGGCTCAAGCCCATGGCAGGGTATTTCTGGGCAGGTCTTCAGTGACTCTTCCACACTTGCCTGTTGCTGACTTAAAAGAGAGACCAAGCAGCTTCCCTCACTTGCCATGTTTGGTTACAAGCAGCTGCTTACAGTGCTTGACATCTGTCCCAGTCCTGGGTGGCTCAAGCAGTAATTCAGATGACCATACTCGGATGCTCCCGGCAGCTGGGTAACGCTCAGAGTGCTGCACCACGACACGTGCGCCAGTTCACAGTGGGAAGGAGCTGGAGTCAGCACCCTGGGCTGTTTCTGTCCCTGCTGCAGGCTCTCCAGCATGAAAACATTTCGTAATGCATACCTGATTCCTGCCGTGGCTTTACTGGCTCACAAAAATGCTTTGTGTGGCTCCGGAGACCCTAATACCAAGAAGTAGCATTTCTTTCTCTATACCATTTCAAATGCAGGCTGGATAGACCGAAGGGAAAGTTGCTTCTTTTACCTGTGAGGTGTGGGTTTACGTAAAATATGGTTTTATTCCCACTGAAAAAACAAGCACTTGAAAGTTAGGAAATGTCAGGATTCAGGGCACCATGCCGCTTGTGCTGGGTTGCAGTCCTGACTGGTTTGATCTCTCTTTATTTTCGTGAGGCTGCCTCATTCAGGGCACCAGATCCACGGTGCTCAGCGAGTGAAGCAGGGGGGCTGTTATTTTTTTGGTACTGAAGCGCGTGCCTCTTCTATTTGTTTACTGCCTGTCATCCCAGCCCCGCGGGCAATACATCAGCGTGCATCGTCTTGTGGTGTTCTGAAGACATTTGCTGCTATAGTTGCCTCACAGATGATAGAGAATTTGTGCTCCTGATGAGGCAAGAGAGGGTGGTTGTTTTCCTCGCTGCTGAAGGGGAGAGAGACTTCTCCCTTCGCCAGCCAGTGAAGGAGCAGCAGGTGCAGGACTCGAGCTTGGGGCCTCTTGGCTCTCAGTGCCACTAATTCCTTCAGACCGTACCAGTTTACTGGCTAGGTTGCCAGCATTTTGGAAAACAGCTGTGAGTACTCAGCAGTTCTGGAAAATGGCCCCTAGGGTCTCGTGTTGGGCACCCGCAAAATTAGGAATGTACAGACTGTGGCCAGCTGCCAATGCTGTGGTTTAGTATCTTATGCTGACCATATAAAAATAGCCTTGTTTGTTACAACATCTTCATTGTTAGCCTGAGTATCATGTGTCGTTTGCTCTGAGGATGGCACAGGGCCCTGAGCAGTACCTGCTCGGGTAAGCAAAGGCTCTGCTGTAACGCATGAATTAAGGCTGTGCAGGTATTGCCTCACTTTTAGGTACCTGCCCTTGCAAACCTAGTGGCATATTCTTTCAGGTAGCCATCTTTTTAAAAATGAAAATAATAATTTCTTGCTTCTTTATGAATGGGAAAACAAGATACTTTCTGATATTTATACATTGCGACACTTCACAGCCACCACGGGAAGGATGAGACCTAAATTTACGTCAGGGCCATACAGGTCTGAGCTCCACGACGGGCTGTGGGTGAAGGCTGCCACCCTGACGTCACGCCCTGGTATCACACTCCTCCTCACTCGGAGGAGGCAGGGGTGCTGCCTCTGAGTGCTCCCCAAAGTAGGGTGTGCTGCTGCTGCTGCTGAGATTTTGTGGAGAGGAGCCTCTGTAAGGACAGAGGGTCTGCAGTGGGCCCTGCTCTGCAACCAGTGATTTTGATGGGATGTGAATGTTGCCATGCCTGTATCACCTCTGCGGCTGCAACCCCCCAGAAAACCTAAAGTCCCCTCAGATCTGAAGACATTCCCCAGGCTCAGCAAGCCCTGTAGCATGGGGCTGTGACGTGTGTGCTGGCCCAGATGCATCTGAGGATCCTGGCTGGAGCTCTGGGCTGTGATAGCTGTCACCACATCTCGTTGAGCTGTGGGCAGTGTTCCCAGCTTGTACAGAGCGTAAGCATGTCCCAGCGAGCCTCAGGCACCCTTGGAGCTGCAGGCAGCAGACTGGACCCTGTGCAGATTGCATGGACTTTTCAGGGATGCCCCTCTTGGATGCTCTGAGAAGGTGATGGGGGATGATGGGGTAGAGGGAGAGGAGCTCCCGGCTCTCTCTGACAGGCAGCACCATGGTACTCAGGCCACAGTGGCAATCAAGTGAAACAGATCTATGCAACTCACTAGGGCAGAAAAAGAAATCAGCGAAAGGTCTCATTCAGAGTTCAGTATAAATGCATCATGTGTGAACAATGAGAGTCAGCCTTTCCTTGGGAGGTTTGCCAGGAGCCGTGTGTGTGCTGGGTCACTGATCCCCTTACGGTAAGAGCAGAGAGGATTTTTACTGCTGGCGTCCCGTGCTCTGCCCCACCACTGCACACGCACAAATGACCCCAGCCCCCGTGAACACGCCAGGGGCACAGGCTCGTGGAGTGAGATGGCAGTGAACTTCCCTCATCCCAGTGTTTTCTACCTCCTCTCCCTCCTGCTCCAACTGCCAAGGTGGGAGGCTGCTACCCTTGCAGCCGATGGTCTGATTCTGAGGAACCAGCAGCCAGGGATGGGCAGCCAAGGTGCTGGGTCAGGAAGAGTGGGAGGGATGCTCTCGCTCAGCAGCTTAGGTGGCAGCAATCCTGCATCACGTTGGCTTCTCCACCAGGCACTGTATCAGCTCCCAGAAGCAAAAGTAACAAGAGTCAAGCACTAGGAAGGCTAGTGCTTGGGGGCCTGACACATTTCAGAAGACAGGCTATGAAAAAAGGCAAAACCAGCTCCTGGGCTACTGCATACAGGAATGGTAGCAGATAAATAGGTGTGGGACACTTCACATGCATGGCACCACGTAGGCTTGCAGAACCTCACTTGACTGTAGGATCTAGGAGGAACAGGGAGAAAGCCCTATGTTTGAAGCACTTTGGTCCAAATAAGACTTAACAGGTGTCTTGGCATTGATCTGGAAGACCTCTGATTTGGCACTTTGGCTGTACTGTTTGACAGATGTCTGTCTCTCCAAGGACACAACTGTGAATGGAGAGCTACTCAGCACTTGATAATGAAACTTATATTTTCGTATCTGGCTGTTAAATTGGCGCACCTCCATTTACTACTCTGAGCATGTAAATGTATCTCTCATCTCAGACAGGCTGGTACCTTCCCTGTTAGGATCTGCTGCACCCTTTGACCCTAATAAGGGATCCAAGGAGAGCACTGGGTCATCTCAAGATTCCTGAGCCCTCAGAGAACCCTTCGCAAACATGGGCCCATACTCTTCTTCTTGAACACAAGCCGAAAAAAAAAAGAATCCACACAAGAAAGAGATTAATTTTGGTTCCAGAGCACCACCCAACTAAGAAGTGTGAAAAGGATCTGCGTGTGGGGTGGGGAGGGAGATGAGTACCACCGAGCTGGGATTCTCCCACCGAGCCGCCTTCTCTCCCGCAGCCTGTCCCTGGGGTACGCCACCCACCCAGCACCCAGCCACAGGGGAGGCTTGGCAGGAAGGGGGGAGCAGCATTTTAAATGCCTACAAGCTGAAGGACGCTCGTGGGGTGTAGGAGAGGGACCGGGAGCCGAACTGTGCCTCCCTCGGATGTGCTGAGCTGGGAGTGGCCGCAGTACTTCTGCCAAGGGCTGTGTGGAAGGATTAAGGGTCTGAGCTACTGCTGGCCACGGGATTAACCCCTGTAGGAAATTAAAGTTGTAGAGAAGGCTCTTCGCAGCTGAGAGAAAAACTGGGATCTGGATTAGAATTGGCAGAGCTGGTGACAAGCCACCACCCACAGCCAACTGTTCCCGGCTGGATCAGAAAATGTTATCTCAGTCTTCATGCAGAACCCCCCTCCACATCTCACTTGGTTATCAATTTTTGCCAACAGCGTGAGAAGAACAAAAACATCACTCTGTGGCAAAAAAAAGAAAAAAAAAGAAAAAAAAATGGAAGAAAAAAAGAGGAGGAAACTGGGTAGCCAGCTCACGTGTCTCTCCTCTGCGGCCCCCTCCCACTCCCTCACCCGCTTCCCTTCTCATCTGCCTCCGTTTTGCTGAAGGAAGCAGGCACGTGGTCTGTCGCGTTCAGTAATACTCAGAGAAGATGCTGGCACACACATGGCTGGATTTCTTCCTGTCAACTGCCCCCTCAGCTCTCCTCCTGCTGCTGCTCTGGGCCTCCTCCATATGCCGCGCTCTCGCTGTGCTGGGACTTTCCTGTCACTCTCGCGTTGGATATCCCGGTCTCCCCACCTGCTTCCACAGCCTCCCAAGGAATCCCACTTCTCCACAGCAATCTGGGTCTTTTCCACCAGTGCTACCCCCTGGGATGCTCTGTGCTTTCTCAGAGGCTTCCAGGAGGACGGATGCCCTTGGGATTTCCAGCCCCTCTGACCTTTCCCAGTCTTGTTATTGTATGTTGGTCAGGGAGACTGGGGATGCAAATAATGTTTCCTGGTTAAGGTATGGGATGAGGAATCAAGACACCTGGCTCCTCTCCCGATTCCGGTGCAGCCCAGTCAGGCAGCTTTGGGGAAGCCCTGCCAAAACTCCTTTATTTTGTGTAACTTTGCTAAGCCTTACAAATTTCTGCAGGATAGGAGAGCATTCTCAAGCTCATGTGATTCTGTGCAAGCACTGCACTTGGCAGCTTTGAAAATCTTGAGCTGGGAACTGATGTGAGCCCACGATGAAGTATCAAGGGCTGGGCAGCTGATATTTCAGACAGCCAAATTCAGCAGTCATTTTTACCTCTAACATAGTTTACCCCTACAAGAAATGGGGATAAAGTTGACCTTTCTTGGCAGCGTTTGGGGAGGGAATGTTTTTTTTTAACACCAACCACATTTGCATTTTAGAGGTGCTTACACATTGTCATTTCAAAGATCAGAAGCTTTTTTGACCCCTTCACATCCCAGAGAATAGGGTGAGGTTTATTCACACCGAGTCAGGAATGTGGCAGATTCCCTTACAACACTGAGTGGGTTTTGCATGCTTTGTACTTTACAGCTTTCTGTATGAGGTGTTTTGCTTTGCTGTGATCGATCGCTGCAAGTCAGATGGCACCGTTTCTTGTGCAGCTGGGTTTCTGGTGTGAATTTAAAATGTGCTTTCCATTGATTGTGACAGCACAACACTAATAATCCTGAACACACGCGTTAATAAATCAGCAAGCATTGGAAATGAAGCCCCCAGCTATTTAGCTTCCAGGCTCACTTGGGGCAGTGACACACACTGTATGTTTCTACAGTGCTGCTTATATCTTTTACACGCCATCTAAACCCTTGTGTGGTACTGCAGAAGAGCACAACTCCCTGCTAGGATTCATCAGCCAAGTTACTTAACAAACTTCCAGTTGCTGTAATCAGATGACATGGCTGATGCATCTCCCTTCCCTCTGTGTACAGACTCTTGCCCTCCGAGCACTGATGGAAGAACAGACATACAACAACATACTTTAATCACTGGGCTCTGGGGTACTGCTGTCCCCCTCCATAATATTGCCTCCCACGGCAATAAAACAGGAATCCTAGAAGCAACAAGAAAAGGGGGGAAAAGAATAATCTCCGTTAAATGTCCTCCATGCCCTCCCTTGCACTGGCGGTTTTCTGATAAAGGCTAGAGCAATTCAGCACTGGAAAGGGACTTTACCATCAGTCATCAGGGAGAGCACGGGGGAGGGATGAACGTCTGCGTGTACTCTCTCATAATTTATCACTGGCATCTGTTGCAGCCTCTGTTACCTACCCTTTTATAATATAGGTCACCCACATGCCCTGCCGATGCTAGTAAGCCAGACTGTTAAAGGAGTCTGATCCACAAGCCGTGATCCAAGCGTTAGTGCAAAGGACTGGGAGGGAGAATCAGAGACAGAGGTTGCCGGCTGGTTGCTGACAGAGCCCTGCTTGTGACTGTGGCTTATCCTAGTGACACACTGGGACAGTCACCTGGCTCCATACCCCAGTGTCCCTGCTGGGAAAATGGGATAATTTTGTCCACCTGCCTAGAGCAGAGGCACTACTGGCTACCACCGCAGCTTTACTTCTGGGGGTCATTAAATACAAAATAACAGCAGCAACACCTACAACCATGGTAAAAGCCATTTGTAAAGCAGATGGAAAGCTTTGGATAGAAGGTGTCACAGAATTTGGAAGTGTTACTAAAGCAGTATGTGGATGCAGTAAACAGTAAACCCTCCCCATCCTCTCAGCATGCTCCTTGGGACCCTACTTACGAAAGCTAAGGCTTTAGAGTGATACCACAAACATTACTGGTGTCTGGGCAGGGAGAAGGGAAGAACACGACACTGATAGTTCCTGCTGTACCTTTTATGCCCTGGCAAGTGCTGTAGAGTCATTACAATCTTCCCAGCATCCCCCCCAGTAAAGTTCCCTGTTTAAGCTAATTAGGGGAATCCTCATTAGAGTCCTCTGAGAAGTCTGACAGCAGGCCAAATGTCCAAGTGGCACTTCAGCTCAGAGTATTTTTGGCCACTGGAGCCAACGGCAAGAAATGGATGATTTCATTCTGCTGCTCTGAGCTGAAACTAAAAAAGTTGTGCTTTACTGTCCTACACCAAATGGCAAGAAGAAAAGGCCATCACCAGCCCCACGGGGTACTCTGTTCATTTCTCCAGAATCTGGAAGAGAGATTCAACTCCAAGCATGTGGAAGAAAGCTCTGGACTCCATGTCCCACAGATCATAGGGCATTCAGCTGAGAAGTTGTTCCAGGGAGAAGGAACCATCCAATAAGCCCAGAAGAAAGATTAACGCTGGGTTTGTAGAGCCCCTGGGAGAATTCAGAGCATTTGGAGCTCCAGCCCTGCATGTTGGCATTAAGCTCCCAAACACATCAATCCCACACTAGTTCAGAATGGATGGCATGGTGCCTCTCCCCTTGGGCTGGGGCACTCCTAGGTCTGGCACAGTCCCCACTGCTGGAAATGTCCCCAGCTCTAAGTCTGAAAGCAGCCAGGCAGCTTTGGTGATGCTCTGGAAAGCTTTGGGTTGTGGGCAGGTGCTGGTTGGCCAAAGGGCTGTGAGGTTCCCAGTGCTGCATTTGCATCTGGCTGGTGCTCTGCAGACCAGAAAGCATCTCTTGGACCACCTGACAACAGCTAATTAAGTCAGAATTCAAGACAAATTAGAGAAAACCTTTCTACTTCAAGGTAAAAATGCAGAAGCTCGCTGGCCCTTTCAATTCAGCGTTCCAGAACCTCTACCTATTCCAGCGCTAATGCCCTTCCACCTGAGCATATGCTAAGCTTGGAGAAGCAGGCAGTTCTGTGCAAGACATGGATCTCCATAAATATGGGTCACAAAAGTCTAAAGCATGTGTGCTAGCCCAACTCTGCAGACGTATTTGTAAATGTAAGCTAGATTAGCAACCCTATCTGCATATGTATATGACGCTACATGGTTTTGAGCCTTAGAAGCGTGTTTGAGTGCACAAATGCGTGGATGCTATCTGTGGGGCAGGGAGCGCTGTGTTTGTGTGACACGCTTTTAAAATAATCATGGGCTTATCAAGGCGCCTCCATCTTTGTGCATGTTGCAGCGCAGGAGACAGCATTAAAGCCTGAACAGGTGTTAATCACTATGCACTGTAATAAATTCTAAACATAGGGAAAGGGCTTATTTATACACGTCTGTTCCTCCCACCCTGCACTCGGTGCTTGAGCCCTGGCACTGCTTCGTAGGAAGAGGCGCCTGCGAGGTACCAGGGATGAGCGCGGGAGCTGGACTCTGCCTGCCAGAGCAGAAGGGAGCAGGGGCACAAACCCTGACTCCTTCAGCATCCTCGTGCCTGGGTACGCGGGTGCTGCCCTTGGTCCCCTGGGTATGGCGTGGCAGAATCGCGCAGAGCAGCAGCAAGCGGGGGGAAAACACCAGCCCCGGGACCGAGCGGGGGCCTGGGCTGAGTGAGGGGGGATCGCAGAGGGAAGCGGTGTCACGAAGCACCCAAAGGAAGCTGTTTTTATATATATATTTTTTTCAAAAGCTTAGCCCCCCTGCTTGGAGCTCAGCCAGCTGATACAGATGGGGTGTTACAAAACAGAGCCAAAAGGCAAGAGCGCGAGGAACAGAGCTATCTATAACCCAGACAAAGTTAGATGGAGCGAAGGTGGGGAAGAGGGAAAGACAGAGCGTGGCAGGCGGCCCCTGATGCTGAAAGCCAGGACGTGATGGTTCGGCAACAGGATTTGGAAGTGAGCGACTCCCGCTATCCAGCAGCCAGATAAGGCTCCGTGGCTGTCAGCTTAACTCTGCCGTTTATTCCTGTGCTGTAGGGAGTTAAATAGAGCACACGGAAAGCCTGCTGCCGGCAGTGAAAGTCACGCAGGGAGAGAGAAGGAAGAGGCAGTAACTGTGCAGTGCCCGGGGAGCCGGGTGGAAGTGGCAGTGGGCAGAGCCCCTCCAGGTAAGTGCTCGCGGCTTTTCTTTGCCCTTGTTGATACCGGCAGCTGGAGAGAGGAGACTTCAGGGTGGCATTCAGGGCAGAGCCATCGGTACGGGGGAGGCTGGAAGTCTCGTTCGCAGCCTGTGCGAGCACAAGCACTGAATGGGGACAGCTATTTGTTGAGGCTTCTCCTTCAGCAGGGGCTGCAGGAGGGCACCCAGCTCAGTTTTGGGAGCGGGGAGCTGCAGTGCGTGAGGGGTGGATCGGATTTGGTGCCGCGAGAGGCATGAATCTATCTGGTGCACTGGCATTTGGGTAAATGATCTGAATAGCCTCGCAAAATGTACTAGTCCAGGCACCGAACCTGCTCATCTGTCTCACCGAGATGCTAATTTAAAAATCTCCTGGTAGTTTACCAAATAAATCAGTCACAGGAGCCTGGGGGAGGGGAGCAGCTGGCACGTGTGTGGGGAGAGCATCCCGGTGGGAGTGCAGTGCCCATCTAACATAATGGCTACGGATGCTGCCAGAGCCCCTCAGAGGGGATGGAGGATGGTTTATTTCTGTGCCCTGGTTGAAACGTGTCCATCCAGCTGCTGCTGTGAGGGTGGGTGGCATGTCAGAGAGTGCCCGTGGGTCAGGAGGGTCTGTGGTGTTTCCCCTTTTCCTGCCTGCCTGTATCCAAAAGGGAAGCGGGAGGGTAGGAGGGACCTGTTGTCAGTCACTTATTGTCAGGGGAGAGTTTATGGTCTTTGGGTTTCTAATTAGACTGAGCATTTTTCCTTTTTCTAATTAAGATGTAATTCCTCTCTTTTCAACACTCCCACTCAGTCTCCCCCGCCCCAGGTCCTCCCTTCTCCTCGGAGGCTCGCTCGCTCCTCAGCTCCTGCAGTTGCTGCAGTGCGAGATCCCCCAGCTGAAGCTGTGCTCTGCTCAGCCCTGCTCTAGGCACCACATCCATTTTACCTGGAAACAGAGAGGGAGCGCTGGTGGGAAATACGGGGGGGGGAGAGGCGGCTTGGCAGCCGGTGGTAGCCAGACCTCGTGAGCCCGAGCGTGCGTCAGGGCGCGGGGTGCACAGGTGGCACCAGCCCGCGTGGCAGCGAGAGGGAGCGAGCTGGAGATGGCAGCCCCGGCAGGGTCACCTCAGCCGCTCGTCAGGCTGACCTTGAGCATCAGGCTCACCGAGCTACCGCAGCAGGCTGTTCAAGCACAGGCTTGTCTCTTCGGCACATATGAGAATTAGGCCTTACTTCCGTACTGCGAGGGTAGAAGTGAATTCGTGTTGTGCCTTCATCATGCCGCGCCTCCTGCATCATCCTCCAGCTCTCCTCCCAAATGGAGATTAGGCCTTAAAGGCAAAGCTAGCTGCGGAGGGGAAAGGAGAGCACCGAGTCCAGCCCTGGATCCTGTGGGCAGGGAACTGGATCCCACCCATTCTGCTCTGCTCTCCCCTCCAGGACCAGGCAGGCAGGCTACTAGGTTCACTCCTCCGCTCTGTGGGGCCGTGCGCCAGGCTGGCTGGTGGATGTGAAGACACGCTGGAGAAGACAACAATGCTGCCTGCAACTGCCGGCCACCGGTGGAGGAGCAGGTTCCTCATGAGGTGGCAGGAGGCTTGCCGTAAGTAACGTCTACTCGGGTACTAAGTACAATGATCCTCTTTGTCAAGGGAGTGGGAAGAAAATAGGTCGCACCAGGGTTAAGAATAGGGGAGAGGGACAGCTAAGAATGGAGATGTTTGAACTAATTCCTGATTCCTTTAGAGGCCAGGCTAGCTGGGAGGGAGAGCGAGACTTTAAAGCTGAAGATGGGCTTAAAGTGGGACAGTGAGTGATGATTACTTCTGAATTCCAGTGGGCCTGACAGGTGAGAAACAGTGAGACAGATACCACCGCACAAAGATCTACCCTGAGCGTTTCTCAGATCGGCATCACGTAAGCTGCAGCCTCCTCTCTGTGCTAGGGCTTTGCATGTAGGCTGCTGAGCAAGGCTCCCAGCTCTCCATGGCAGAAGAAGTCATGACAGATTTTAGAAGGGAATACAGGATGCAAATGCAGAATTCTCCTACTAGGCACTGCCACTTGTAGTGAAAATCAAAGAGTAAATTAAGAAGATACGCTTCAAATTACATTGTAAACCTTCAGCCTCTTCCCAGTGGACCAGGGCATCTGCTACAGCATTCCTGAGTGCAGAGCAGAACTGCTAGGGTGATAAGGGCCTTCAGGGGATGTACCTGCATTTCAGAGAAGCACCTGGGTACTACAGCAGGGGAAAGGGAGCACTTGGAGAGTGCACATCACTTCTGCATGGCCAGGCAGCTGAGCAGACCTGTGGTTTCCCTTTTTCCTGCAATCCCATCAAATTTGGGGCTGCCACTGTAAGAAGCTGGGTGAATTATTTCCTTCTCCAGAAAACAGGCATTTCTGTAATCCATCCTCACAGACTGGGCTGCTGTATGAATTATTTACAATGAATGCTATTGAGTCCTGACTTAATCTGATATTCCTGGATCAGCTTTCTGCCACCTACTAGAGTCACCAAACACCACACGAAGTAACTTCATCTTCTCCTAACACAAAAACAGACACTACTCATCCTTCTGCAGGGCTGGAAGAGAGCTTCAAGTTCTGCCTATTGCTTCCCTCTCTTCCTTGTAAAGCTGAATCCTCACCAGTGCAATGAATTTCTTGGTCTCAGCTCATATTCCAGAGGATGCATCTCTCACAGGGACCTAAAACAAAATCAAACATTCTCCTCTCTGTGATTTTAGTACAATATTTTCAAGAGCACAGAGCAGTATATGGGTAACAACAAGACAATTTTTGGCACATCCTTTATGGCTGCAGAAACTTGGCCTAAGTCCAGTTCCTGAACATAACCACAGCCAGATGCCTGAGACTTTGTTCCTACCCGCCACTGGTGGCACCCCACAGCCACGCAGCCGGGGGCCAGTGGCAGGTAGGTATTTTGAGAGATAAGCCCTGAACAGAATGCCACCTGTATCGCATTACACAGTCTGCTCTTGCCTTTCTCAGTAAACAAAGAAGCTAAGTGTTATCTCATCATCACAGCTGTCAATCTATTATTAATACTGTACTTTTGTTAAGCATCCAGGAAAAGATGGGGTCACTCGAGTGACTCATGTCTCTCTCTCTCCCCTCCCCACTCTAGCTCTCATTCTTTTAATTCTTTTCCTACAACAAGAGAGTGATGTATTCTGAATGGAATTAAATATCGCCCAGCCAGCCAGTACCTACACTGCACCAGTTCACAGGCTATCATCTGCTTTCATGGAAATCTTTGCTGTTAACCCCAACTTTTGCGTGACAAGAAAGCACAGAGGTGCCCAGGATAGGGATCTGTCTTATATTTCACTGCAACGATCTATAATTATCATTTAAGGAACAGATTGGCATGGCCTGGGCTGATGTACACCTGAAATCTCAACTGTAGGCCAGAAAAATCTCTTGAAGGAACTGTGAAAGATGGATGAAAAAAAAAAAAGGCAGAGACATTCTCTCTGAGCACTTATCCCTTGGCCCTTAATAAAGTCATATATCTCAGGATCCAAACTGTGTAGCTCTCCTTAGGCTACCAGTCCAAAAATCTGCCAATTCTCACAAGGATCACTGGGAACACAAAAAGAACTGACATAGGATGACAGGTCTTGAGGCAGACTAAACTCCAGAGACAGTGGCATGAGGGAAGAGAGAAGAACCACGACTAACTGCAGAGCTGTTCCAGCCAGAGCTTCTCCACAACACGGGTCTCCACCTACACCTCTCTCCTACGACAGTCTTTTCAGAATTCTCCTTGGGTCAAGAAATGAAACACTTGTTTATTGTTTCTTGGGGAAAAAAAGCAGGAATGCAGGCAGGGCAGAGGAATCTAGTTTCCAGTCCAAGAAGGAACAGCAAGACAATAAATGCATCTATTTTAGCCACGATTCACCCCTAAAGATTACCAAGACCAAATGACTGCCTTCTCTGAAGAGGAGTGATAGGGCGTGAAGCAGAGACAAGCCTACTTCAGTTTTAGTCAAATATTCAAACTTGTCATCTTAAAAAGCACAAGGGAGCTGAATTTGCTTCCCACATTGAAGCAATTAATCTCAATTCCACAAAAGGAATTAGGATGAAGGATGCAAATGTTTTACATAGTCTGCTTAAACAGAACTCCCACTCCTCTAATGACAGGAGGCACAAAGCTTGCTTTCTTGTTGCTGATGTTTCCTTGTCACAGAAAGGAAAGTTTTAAAAGCTGCTGGCTCCCAAGGAGGGTTGACAATTAGAGCCCTGACACTGCTCACAGGACCCGAACCCATGTCTGGAATGGTGATCCAGAACAGCTCTGAAAAATGCTGTCTTGTGGGTTGTCTGACCTCACATTTGAGGCACTATAGGAGAAAGGGGATGTACGCTAACCCTTTTCCAAACACCCCTTTCTTCAATTACAAGCCTGCAATGTTTTCATCATTTCTCCCTTGCTATGGGTAATTTTGGGCAGAGAGATGGTCGTGGGGCTACTGCTGTGGGACTCAGAAACTACTTTGAGAGCAATGGCAAGTGCAAAGTGTTTGGTGGCTTAGGATCTCATTGTTACTTCCTAATAGCTTTCTTGGTCATACCTTTGTAATGTAATCTAATTCATAAAAAAATAAAAAAGTCTTTTGCCACAAGACCCACATAAGATGTTGTAGATATGGAGAGCAAATGATTTAGTGGCTAACTTAGACTTGAATTTGACATTACAAAGATTGTGATCCAAGCCACAGGACTAAAACTGAGATGTTGGTTGCTTAGTTTTGATTTTTCTTAAAAGTTTTTCATTCATGTTTATTTCTTAAAAAAAATAATAGAGCTTCTTAAACACATACTAGTGACTTGTCTCTTGACTCTGACTTTTTAGAAGTAGCTGTCCTTTATCAGAGGTGACATCTCCCACTGCTCTCTGCTCCATCCTCTTCTGACAGGATCCAACGCTCCAGCTCTGGCAGCAAAGTCATCTGGGATACACTGTCCTTACCTCTATGTGAAACTAAGAGGATATTTATTTACTTGCTCATAAAAAAAGGCTCACAGGAAACTTGTGCTCTCAGGGTGCAGGCTGGCAGTAAAAGGATCTGTCTGTGAGGAAGCTTATTTCACTCGGGGCACTGTGGCGAAGAGTCCTCCTGTGAGGGTCATGTTGTAGCCACAGCTGTGTGCAAAGAGGTGATGGGTGAGGATGGGAAAGCACTGCTCTAACACGTGCGCTCTCTCTCCCTCTCCCCTGCTTTTCACCTACCAGTGCTTGGCTGCTGGCTGTCGCTGTGTGCTGCAGAGTCCTTCTTTGCTTGCCCTTCCTCCTGCAAGTGTAACAGCGGTAACCTGGAAGTGGACTGTAGTGGCTTGGGCCTCTCCTCCATCCCCTCAGACATCCCCCCAAACACCAGGACCTTCCTCTTTCTCAACAACAAACTCAGCATCCTGCCGGGACCGGTGTTTTCCAACCTCTCTGCCCTGCAGAGGCTAGACCTATCCAACAACTTCTTGGACCAGCTCCCTCAGAACATCTTCAGCGACCTGGGGAACCTGACGGAGCTGCAGCTGAGGAACAACAGCATCCGGGCCTTGGACAAGGACCTGCTACAGCACACGGCCCTGCTGCGCCAGCTGGATCTCTCTATCAACGGCTTGGCCCAGATACCCTCGGGCCTCTTTGATGACCTGCCCGCTCTCCGCTCCCTCTCCCTCAGGTCGAACCGCCTGCAGAGCCTGGACAGGGTGACCTTTGAGCCACTGACCAGCCTGCAGCAGCTCCAAGTTGGGGATAACCCCTGGGAATGCGACTGCAATCTCCGAGACTTCAAGCACTGGATGGAGTGGTTCTCCTACCGAGGTAGGTGCTCACGCAGTGGGAGCGGAGCTGGCAAGTGCTAGTTGTTCATGGAAAGGGAAGAAACACGGGCTGACACGTCCAGCAGATCAGGCTGACCTGAATTCCAGACCCTAGCCGAGGAGGACAGTACTATAAGGCTAAGAGACAGTGCAGTGCTGCTGCACTTCATACAGTAACGCTGCCAGGCCCGAGAAGCCCTCTGCAGCCTCAGACTCCCCGCCTCCTTGCTTTGTTTCTAATCCCAAAGACCACTCTTTTTAATTTTTTTTTTTTTGAGGGGAAAGAACTTTCCTCAAATAACTTCAAAATTTAGAAGTATAAGGTCCCCTCACCCTTTATGCCTAAAGAGAAGAAATGTTTTTCAAGCTTGGAAACAACTGTCCGGTTCTCTTCCTTGCGCTGGGGGAAATAAAAGCTGGATTTGGCTGCAAAGCATCACGTTTGCTTTCAGCAAAAGGACCACAGGAAACAGTGCCACTTGGGAAAATATTACAACTAATATTGGCAAACCCAAACACTCAAATTAACAAGTCAGTCCCTAGGTCAGACTGGCTATAAAATCCTTATTTCAAAACAAGCATATTTTGACAAGTTTGTATTTCCAGCTTTCCCCTGAAGGCTAGGAAGGTACCTATCATGGTGCAGGAATTCTGACGGACTGACACAATTTCAGGACCTGCAACTCAAAGCAAAATAGCACATTTTGCAGGAATGACGATTGAAGGCCTGACCGTCCGTCACTGCACCAATGAGTAGGAAAGGGTCTCAAATCATGTGGATAGCAGCAGTCAGCTGTCACATCCCTGCTGATCACAGCCATGCTGAAAAGAGATTATCTACGCCTATGGCTAGACTGCAGTCTGAAATATGCATGTGTGAGAGCAGAATCAAACAAGCATACGAGTGCCACTTTTCTCTTTTTTTTTGTTTTTTTGACTCTCATATCCCACAATCCATAAAAAGCATAGAGTTAATTTTTTTTCCCCTTTCAAAAGAAATTGCCCAAACTCACTCAAGCATTTGTTTCAACATCTGTCACTATTTCCACCGGGGGGAGAGTGGATTAGTTGTTAGAAGATGGTGCTGTGTGTCCGTTGTTATTTTGAGAAGATAGAGCTCGGTCCTACCTTTTTGCTTTAATTTCTCCTTTTCTAAAGTGATTCTGCTGACACTTATGTAATTCAGTAAATAGCATTAGGCTGACTTAATAGATGGTTTCAGAGGGCTTTCAGGTCTTGCCTGAAAGACGTCTACACAGGTATCATGAACCATGAGCTCTACTGTCAAGTCCCACCTAGGTAGAAGCATCCCAGCCAGCTGCCATGGTTCAAGCCATTCCAGTAATGGAGGACTAAGGCATGCAAAATGTCTCTAAATCAGGCAAAACAATCATTTTAAAGGACACCACGTGCTCTTTCTGTCTGGTGCATGGAAGTGCAGCCATTCCTCCCTCCCTCCACCTTTCACAAGCACTGTGGATCTGGCAACACATGGAGGTCTGCAGCACTTCTTGACTTCATTCTTACGCCTGAACTCTAGAAACACCCTGTGCTAGGTCATGGCTGCCTTTTGGGGGAGGGAGAAGCTCTCTGAATACTCTTTTTACTCAATAATGCATTCACACATGAGGCACTGGATTTATGGCTCCACGGCTATAACAAAGCAGTTCCCCACTTGAAAATCGTAATGCTGCTGTGCCTGGCTTGTGCAAAGCAAATCCTTGCCAGGTACGAATGGAGTCATAGGAACTTTTCTCACCTGAGGATCTAGCTCTGTTGTCTTTAAATGCTTTACCATAGCACTGCATCAGGATGAAGCTTGGTTCACTCCTGTTATCTCTGTTGGGACAGGTGGGAAAATCGACCAGCTGGCATGTACCCTGCCCAAGGAGCTGAAAGGGAAGGATATGCGAATGGTGCCCATGGAGATGTTTAACTACTGCTCACAGCTGGATGATGAGAACAGCTCTACTGTGCTGGACAATACTGGCCCACCCTGCACAAAAGGAAGCCCAACTCCTTCCAAATCTAAATCAGGCCCAGAACCAGAAGTGGAGCCCAGTGTGGGATGCCCTCAGAAACAGAGATATAGGCCTGTGAGCGTGCGCCGGGCTATTGGCACTGTGATCATCGCAGGGGTGGTTTGTGGCATTGTTTGCATCATGATGGTGGTGGCAGCTGCTTACGGTTGCATCTATGCCTCCCTCATGGCCAAGTATCACCGGGAGCTGAAGAAGAGGCAGCCGCTGATGGGTGACACAGAGGGGGAACATGAAGAGCAAAAACAAATCTCTTCTGTGGCATGAAACTCTTCTAGGAAGGAAGGGACAGCAATGAACAAAGGTACCTGAGAGCAGTCAAGCATGGGGTCCTCCCAAAATACATCTTCCCAGACAAAAAGACAGACTGTGCTATTGCTCCACTCACCCAAGCAGTGCAACATGCTTCTGGGGGGTCAGGGCACCTGACTCTAATCTCTGTTCCTCTGCCCCAGGCCCATTTTGTGCCCTTTCACCCTTGGGCCCAGACAAATAAAGTAGAGTCAGACCTCGAGTGCTTGCTGTGCCTCATGCTCTCGCACAGAGCTTCCCTCACATGCCTGCTGTGGAGGCAGCTGGCACCTTCTGGGAACCTGTGTCATCCTCTCAGCTTCAGTCTTGAGTTGTCCTGTATCCTGCCAAGAGCTGTCTGCAAACAGAGAGAGCAACTCTGTGAAAGCTTGCGTGAGGAGCAGGACACCAAAAGTGTCCATGCCTCATCGTTTAGGGTAACTGCTGCTGTGTGATGGTAACTTGCTACCCACAGTATGGCTAAGAGCACATCGGAAGGGAGGGAAGGTCCCTTGGGGGTGACAACAGGCAGAGGGAGATTTTCCTTTGCACTTTTAAAGGTGGAGATACGTACATCACTAACACGCTGCCAGAGAGCACAGCGTCCCTCTTGTTGCTCCTGGCCAACTCCAAATCTGCCAGCGGCCACATCATCCATTACAGGTGCACAGACACAGAGCCATCCTCCTGTACACGCTTCCTGACTCATTCTGATCCTAATGCACACACACGGCCTCAGCTCCACACATCCAGACACCTCATCTGTGCGTGCAGAGCCACATGTGCACATGCTGATCTGCCCTGTGCATGCAACCATGAACACATTTAGCCACTGTACCTTACTCTTATCATAACACTGCACAGTACCTTCTGCTTCAGATGAAATACATGAACTCTGCCACTGAGGAGCTAACACAAACATCTCACCATAGCGCAGAGCCAGTGGAAATGGGCAGGAGAGGACAGAGAGAGGCAGAGTTATTAAGGTTAGAGCATGAGTCAGTGGAAATGACTACACAGCATGAAAAAAATGGCATTTTTGTTATCTTTTTTATGTTTTCTGCGATAAAAAGAGAAGGTAAAGATATGAAGCCTCCATTTGGAAATGTTTGATAGGCACAGCAGATGTAGGCCATCAGGAAAGACACAGAGGAGAACATGGCTCACCAGCCTAGCTAGTGTGAGCGCTGCTGAGGGGTAGCGTGGGCCCAGGGGGAGGTGGCAGGAGAAGAAGAAACACAGCCTGAGAGCCAGCATTGCTGGCAGAGGGGCAAGCATGGTGCACAGAGTAGGGTAATGCAGCTGGGGTGACTTCTAGAGGGTCTTGAAGTGAAGGCTGAAACCTGGACCACAGCGTGGCACAGGTGAGAGAGCCCACAATGGGGCTGACACGGTACGCAGCACAGCCCACATACGCTCACCTCACCACCGCTGTGCTCACTGCCATCCACAGCTGCACGAGTGTGCCCATGCACATGACTGTGCACACTGATGCTGTGATGCAGGGTGACTTTCCCCAAAACAGATTTTAAAGCCCTCAGACTGCAGTGCCTCCTATTAGTCTCAGCTCTTTTCAACCTGACAGGAAAGGAAAAAAAAAAAAAAAGAAGTGAGAGGGGAAAAAATGAAAGGAACCCAACATAAGGACTCATTTTGTATCACTGGAAGTGGGATAAAATGCTGTCTCCAGGGGAGAGCGCACATTGCCATGGTAACCTGCTCTAACCCGTCACAGTGGGTATTCCTGGGCTAGGAAGATGACACTGGAGGTCGTGCATCCGCGGTGCCTGGGGATGGTGTGATGCTTGCCGTCAGGAAACAGGCTGGCAGCGAGCCCGGCTTTGCAGGGTGCTTTGCGAGTCACCTGTGCTCAGAGGCCAGCAGGCACTGCAGGTGGACCCTGCCAGGGCACGCCACCTCTTCCTCCTGCTCCAGCTGGATCCCGAAGCCTTCGGACACCTCATGGCCCTCCTGCTCGCTGCTGCTGGACCCCTGTGGAAGTGATACACGCTGGCTCCTCACCCCTTCTGGTCCCGGACAGGTTGTTGTACTGACCCATGGACATGCCGTGCCAAGTCTTTAATCAAAGCCTGGCCTGGTAAAATCCCTCATGGCCCTCCCAGGGCCACCAGAGGCAAAGAGACAGGATGCTCTGGACTGTTTTAGCGTGACTTCCATTTGACGCAGGGCTGCACGGGACAGAGGAGGATGTTCTTCAGGAAGCAGAAGACCAGGCTGCCCTGGAAGAAGGGCTGGGAGAAGCAGTCCACCCACGAGTGCGTGCACACACCGCATCCCCCTCTCCCAGCACACCACTTGTGGGGAAGAGGAGGAGGAGGGGGGCTGGCAAGATGTGAGGAGGAAGGACTCTTCCCCCATGCACTGTATAGGCACTCAAACCATCCCATCTGCTGCAACCATAGCCCGCTCTGAAGGGCAGAACTGGTGCACTGCAGCCTCCTTACGTGTGTTACTGCTGCTCCACATTCCCAGCAAGCTGGGACTAGACTGCCTGCTGGATCCAAATCCCCCCACAACCTCCCTCTCAGGGGAACTTCTCCCTTTACCATACTGGACTCCGCAATCATACTTGAAATGGGACTTGAGTCAGAGCGGTATATTTATAGATCTATATTTTACTTGCATCAAATAATGGTGAAACATTGCACAAAACCAATGGGATCTATATGTGTGTGTGTGTGTGTGTGTGTGTGTGAGTGAGCAAGAGAGAGAGTGAGAGAGATTGTTTTTAAGGAGATAGACTAGAGGTAAAATGAGTAGGAGGGAGGCAGGGGACAATGCAGGGGTTGGGGAAGGGGGAAATCCTCCTGAATCTGCACCTTCCCTGTGACGACCTCCTGTCCTGACCAATTTTTCTTTGTTGCTAATAATATTTTCTATATCTTGTGTTGTGGGGCTGATGACGACCTCGCCCATCCTTTCCTATTTGTTTTCATTTCTAAGGCAGAAAGTCTGGATTCATCTCAACCCTAGACAAGGGACTGCTATGTTTAGAAACCCACCCAGGAAAGAATAAGACAGGGAAGGGGAGAAAAGAGTTGCTGAGAAACATGAAGGCTGGTTGCTACGGGGAGTCCCACTGGAAAGCAAGTGGAAGGACAAGGACCTGTCCTCTTTCATGCAGAGCAGAGTAACAGGGTTCACGGGGAAATGCCCTTTTTGTACCACTGCTGGCAAACAGGCTCTTACTCTCTTTCCTAGCACACCTGGGAAGCTGTCACCCTGTCAGCATGCACATCAGGAACACGACGCCTGACGTGGGCAGAAATGAGTGTTTCCTGCAGGATGCCAGATACAGAACGAGCCCTAGCACTCCCTGAACGCCCAGGCAACGGGTTCCCCTCCGGCATGTGGGACAGGGGCTCCCAGTGCCCCTGCAGGCATGGCTAGGCATGGGGGAACCCCCAGTAAAACCACCCTTTGCCACAGGCAGGGATACCGATGCCAAGAGGAGGTACCTGCCCTCAGGAAACGGTCTTCTGGAGCAGGCAGGTCCAACCAACAGGTCAGGGCCATGTGTCCCTTAGGGGCTGGCAAGCCCACCAGAAACACCCCTTCTGCTCCCCGCCACCCCCCGGCCCCACACACCCACCTGTGGCACAGGCAGGCACATTTCTTGCAGGGAACAGATGGCACTTGTAATTTCTTTTTCTTTTTGTTACTGTTTGAGGAAGAGCAGCAAGATTTTCTAAAATGACTGAATGGAGGTTTCTTTGGCATGAGACAGATCATTTTTAAAGGTATATTATATTTCTGGCTTGTTGTTACAGAAGAATAATAAAGAATGTATTTTCCTATGCTCCTTCTTGTTTAAATGAGATCTCTGCTAGTAACTTTCCCTCTCCCCTGCTCCCAGCTAAAGCAAACACCACAGGGATACAGCCAGCTAAATGAAAAAATTCTGAATTTCCCCATATGCCTATGCTTGCCTATACATAGTGCCTGAACGTAGAGTGAACATGCACATACACTGACAGCATTCGCATGTGTGTGTAAGTGCCAGGCAAGCATCTGCCCGTAGTCAGGGTGAGGCTGGAGGACTGAATATGCAGTCAGTCAAGGTGAGACCCTGGATCTAGAAACACACAGGCACGGCTCCAGGGACACAGCCAGGCAAGGGCGATTGTGTAACAAGGATAAGATACTGTGGCAATCAGCTCATTACATAAAAGTAGAAAGGGCCAAATTAATCCCTAGTGTAAGAATGCGGAAGCCAATGGAGTTATATTCAGGTCATATTTGATTCCAAAAGCTTTTTTTTATTATTTTTTTAATTAGAGCATAATGTTCAATAAAACTTGCTGTAACAAATAGTGAGTGATGGGTTCCTACCTCTCCAGATTTCTTACCCTCCTGAGCAAGGTTATTTTAAAATGAGTGGAAATCTCTATCTAATCTTATTGCACGCCCAAGTACACAAGCTGTCACCCCTAGAGCTAAATGAGTCTCTCCACCAGCTGTTCACTAGCTAGGTTTATCACACGCAGCTAAGATGTTTAAATTCCCTACTCGTCCACTCCCGGTGTTATCCACACACAATTCATCACATACTATTCCTGCGAGAAAAAGCTCATCCTGAGGCACGTGGAGTCACAAAAGATGTTAAACCCCACCGCAAGCAAACCCTTGTGCCACCATATTCGTGCTGTTATATTCAGTCACATTGCTGTGCTCAGCCTGATCTTCAGAGAGAAACTGGGAACAGAACCCCGATACTCCTCATCTGGTAGCAGCTGAGGCATCTCTCCTGCTGAAAAGGTATGTGCCATGAGAGAATCACCGCTGTTGTTTAACAGTATGGTGTCTATGACGCATAGTTTAATCTAATTTTACCGTGCAGGTACAGGAGCGCACACAGATACCACTAAGCAGTTCATATAATACCAGAAATGTAGAGCTGAAAAGGCAAAGCCAACATACTCATCTGATGACTCCAGGCTTTTTTGGTTCACAGATCATCTGGGAGCAGCCTATGATTTTCTGCAATTTGATTGTCTTTCATTTGGCAAATCTATTTGCCCCCTATACATATCTACTCACACACACATATAATTTCATATAGATAAACATGCAATTATGTATATGCATATATAAAATACATGGAAAATATATAAAATAGAATTCCTCCTCAGTATCTTGATCATTGGCAGCTTGATCTGGAGGCTTGCACAGCGCTTGCTAGCACTGATTGGGAGCACAGGTCAGAGGGTCAGTTTCTATCCACTGATTAGATAAGGGCAAGTCCTAGCATGGGATTTCTGAAGACCGAAAAGCTTTCCCTCGGAGAACACTGTGTAATGCAGACAAAGGATAAGCATCCCCTGATGATTAGAGTTACAGAACATAGTTGAAGTAAATAAAAAATTTCCTGTGTCATTTTTGGGGAGCTTCCCACAACAGTAGCAGCCCTAGAAAGACAGGGACAAGGCAGCATCCTCTCAGCTTTTCTCCCTTTAGAAGGTGAGAGAGAAGAAACCAAAGGGATAGACCTCTCCTTCCCACGGTGGCACGGTGACGCTGCCAGGCAGAAGCCACTTGCAGGGCACCTGGAGCCAAGGAGAAAGCAAAGAGTGATGCTAAGAATAACAACCTGTCTTGCACGGAGCTTCTGAGCCAGGACAACGTGCAACTCCTTGCTCGGGGCGCTAGGTCGAGATCTGGCCCTTCAACATTTGTTTTTTCTGTGCTCTAACTTGGGAATAAACTTGTTTGCTAGAACATCTGCAGAAAGTCAACATGTAAAGGGCACAGAAAGAGCGACAAATGTAGGTATTTCATTTGAGAAAAAATGCACAGACGATACACTGAGATATTCACCCAGCTCTGCATAAAGCTCAAGGGAAATACCCAGAGTAACAACAATGCTTTGCATTTCTATAGTGCTTGCCTTTGGCAGCTCTCTGGGAGCTTGCAAACA
Source organism: Cygnus olor (assembly GCF_009769625.2). Lineage (NCBI taxonomy): Eukaryota > Metazoa > Chordata > Aves > Anseriformes > Anatidae > Cygnus > Cygnus olor. The sequence continues at coordinate 65,547,274 of NC_049169.1, forward strand.
TTGTATGAGTTCACAGAGGCAGAGATTCAGAGAGTATAAAGGCCAGAAGGGACTTTAGATCATCCAGTCTGACCTTCTGTGTATTGCACGCTACTGGGAAAGTGTGCAGAAAAGAACCACAAACGTTATTTGAGGGTGGCAGAAAATGCCTTGCTGTGAAAGGCTTAAAGAGCTCAATTTGCTTAGCTTATGAAACAGAAAATAGAGAAGTTATCCTGTATAAAGTCCAACAGTGTGTGTTTACATGCAGCTAAGTCGAATTTTCCAGAAAGGCATCTACATTTGATTTGAAAACACTCAAGAGATGAAAAAATAAAGCCCTCTTCCTTTGGTACCTTACTACAGTAACTACTCATGCTCATTGTTAGCATTCATGCTGAATATCTCACTTGAATCTGCTTGGTTTCAGTTTCCTGTCATAGGTTTTTGTTATGCTTCTCTCTGGTAGATTAAAAAACATATGTTTATAACCAGCACCTCTCCCTGTGAAGGTACTTTATACACTAATCAAATCACCTTCCAATCTTCTTTTTGGTAGGATAAGCAGATTTTCATTAAGTTCATTTTCACTATAAAGCACTTCCTCAGCTCTGGAACAATACCGTAGCCCTGTGTTGCACTGTTTCCAATTTTTCCTCCTTTTAAAAGTACGCTCCTCACCCATTAAAATCTGTGACCTGTATTGTAGATAATACATAGCTATTGCCACACAATAGTAAATATCACCTTTCTCTACACCTACCCACCAGCCATGTCTCACAACACACTTGCTAGGCTGTGTGAGCATTATTCCTACTTTAAAGATGCCAGCAGAAGGAAAAGCTACTGCAAAACCCTGTAAGTCATTTTGAGGGAACTGGTTAATTGTAAACTGGTTCTGATCCCACTCGTAACCACCTTTATTGTAGCATAGATTCACAAAACTCTCCAGATTTCTACGATTCTTGGCAAGAGGAAGACCTAGCTTTTTATCTAAACCTATGGTCCCCCTCCAGCAGTCCCCACTTTCTCATTCACTCCTGGTCGCATATGATACCTTTCAGATCTCTCCCACTGGACACAAATGTCTTTGATCCCCCGGTTACTCCTCCTCCCTCCCGCTGATTTTCACTCTCTTGTGACTGATCATCCCCTTTCAGCGACTGCCTCTGACCAGCTGCTTTTCAGATTCACCCTTCTCTGATCTCCTCAACTGTCACTTCTCAGCTGCCACACACACGCCAACCCCCACATCCCCATCTGCTTTTTAAAGGCTTGTTATCATAAGCTGGGGCTTCTCCGCTCCCTCCTCTTTACCCTGCAAAACCCAAATCAATCAAGAGAAGCCATCACGCTGTCAAAGGCTGAGGGAGGGTTTTAGGTCAGCCCCGTCCAACCTGCGGCCTTCCTGGCACTGCGCTGTGGCCTCCAGCTGCATTAGCAGGAGTATTTTTATTCAATCATGATCAAAATCATGGAATACGTGAATTGTATGGCAAAAAAGCCCAGCCTGGTACCTGAAGGGAGGGCTGTGGTGAACGGGGAGTACCACGAGTGACTGTCCCGTGGCTTGCATACTTGCTTGTGTCTGTGTTGCTGAATGGTGAGACCAAGGACTTCAGCTGGTCTTCAGTGACAGAGAAGGGGCTGCAAGCTAACGTAGTCTCACCTCTCCATTATAAGCACCATCACCCTCTTACAGACTTTTCAAGCTTCACATTAAACCCATGTGGCTTTTTACCTCAGATTCTGTCTGGAAAGCTGTTCTAAAGCTATATTATCCTAATGGCTAGAAACCCTCCTCGAGTTTTCCACCCTAAATAATTTCATGGCCTATCTATACTACACTGTTTTCATACTAGCAGTGCCCTTTAGTTTAAATGTTTCCTCCAGGATGCATTTACTACAGCAAGCCTATTTGCTGAAGCCCTGGTTCCACTTGGTTAAACAAGCTGGGCTGTCACAGGCCACTCTCATGACGACAGGCTTCCCTTTCCTCTCCTTCTGTCTGTACCTGTCTGAGCCTGTACTCCTCTGGCCGAATTATAACACAAACCAGAGAGGTCTCACAGGGCTTTGGGCAGTAGCACTAATACTTGAGTTACTTCCCATTGGAAATAACTCACCAGGTGCATTCTAGGATAACCTTTCCTTCTTCCACAACTGCATCACACCATCACTTGCCATCATCCTACCATCAGCTAATAAAGTTCTCAGCATTTTTCCTTTCAGCTTTCTAAGGACATATTTACCAACTCTTTCCTGAAGAGTTGTTTGTTTTTTTTTTAAAAATCCTCAATTTGGAAGACAGATCCTCAGAACACGAACTTTTGAGAGCCAAAGGTTGGTGATGAACAGGGTTGAGAACAGCAGGACATTGCTGAGCCCTGGCTAAAGCTGCTGGGAGCCACCAAGTCTGCCTGGTTGCCTTTCGGCAAGGATCTCAGATCTTGTGGTAGGCAAAGGTTCCCTAATTTTTTTTGTGGGTATCAGGGGGCAAACACAGCCTAAACTGAGGATCCTTACTGAGACCTGTCAAAATGGACCCAGCAGTTCCCAGAAGACAAGGGCTGCCTCTAGTCCTGCTTGCTGTGCTCTCTGCCAGATCTTAGAGAGTTCCCAGATCATGGATTTCTAATACTAGTTCTCAAGCATATGACCTTGTCTGTCGTACTACTGAAATTCATTCTGTTTCTGGTACTCCTGCCAAGGTCAAATAAGGCTTTCTCTATGATATCCTGGTCCTTCCCTGTACTAGCAATGCCTTCTAGTGTTGAGTCATTGGGACACTTCCTCACTACCTACTCCTATTAGCGTCAGGGTCTCAGGTTAATGCTGGCAAAGACTAATACCATGGCTGAACACGGGGGAGTGCTACAAGTAATCTTGTGCTAGATGGACAGGTGATCTTGCTGTTGCCATCATTCCAGACTCAATTCTACCTCTCTGTCCCTTACAGCTCCTCTGCCTTTCCTTATCTTCTCTAGTTTAACAAATTCTTTCTTATGGGGCACCATATCAAGTGCCTTACTGATACACAAAGATAAGACCTTCAAAATTTCTTATGCCTTCCAGGAAAACAATCATCTGAAAGGAAGCTAATGGGTTAGTCTGGCATGAGCTAGCATTGTTGAACACATATTGCCTGACTCCCTTTTCCCCTAACCACATGATAATAATTGCACTTTCCTTCCAGATTTCCTCTCAAGCACTACAAACATTACAGAGGTCACACTTACAGGTCTGAGACTGACAAACTTACTTCTCCCCCTTCCTTAATCCTGACTGCTGAATTTTCACTTTTCCAGCCGACATGGAGTCACAACTGTGGACAGAGTTGAAAAAAATCACCCTTGCTATAAGCCTGTGTTTCCATATGCCAGTTCTACCAGGGAGGGAGAGCATCCAGGCCCCAGCACTGAGAGCACTAAGCAGCTTGAGCGGCTTGTTTCCAGCAGTCAGACTGCTTCTTTCCCCAAGGACGATACTGCTGTCCTTATCAACAACTCGGGTGCAGAGCCCTTTTGGGTTTTGGCTCAATCTATAGTCTCCTTGATCACCCAGAAGCGGCCCCACTTCTTACTCTCTTTTTCTTTAAATAGCTGAAGAATCTTTTGCTGTTTGTTTTAATCTGCTTTGCAAGGTCTAACTCAGCTTGATTTGTAAGCAATCTTCACTTTATCCCTACATTTCCCGACCTCTTAGACACAGCTTTCTTTGCTGTCTCTTCTTTTTTCCATTCCACACAGGCCCTTCTGCAGAGCCAGCTTAAGCCGCCTAAGCAGTTGCCTGTGGTGGCAGACAGATGGAGGGCAGCAGAACCAAGCGCTGCCATTTGCTGACTCTTCCCAGAGACGTGGGCTCCACAGTGTCCCAGAAAGCAGGCCAGCTCCCTCCCCGCACCCCAGACATTGCACTGCTGCCTGTTGTAGCAGTGCCAGGAGCCAGGGGCAGACCACCCCTCCTCACCCTCCGGGAGAGGTTGTCTACAGCCGGCCTATCTCCTGCCCACCCCACCGCCCTCCTCTGCCTCCCTGCTGCCTCAGGAAGGCCAGGCCCTTCCCAGGGCCTCCAGAGAAGAGCTCCTACCCAAGCTCTCCTGCAGACTCTCTCCTTTCCTCTCACACCCTCCAGGCCACACCACGCAATGCTGGGCCCGTACCCACTGCATTCAGCACCTCCACCGCCCCTAGTGAGCCCTTGTACGGGGCAAGGACAGGCAGAGAAAAAGAGAATTGCTGCCAGTAAAGCCTCTCTACAGACTGAGACTGCAGTGTAACTGCATTAGGGAGGAACGAGGAATATTTTTGGGAATGTTATCAGGAATATTCCTGCGATGAAGCCCTAAGCAAATCAGTCTGGCCTCCTAGTTGACCCTGCTTTGAGCAGGAGGTTGACCAGAGACCTCCTGAGGTGCCTTCCAGCCTGAAGTATCCTATGATCCTGAAAATGGGACTTCTGTATCCCAGTGAGATAAACGGAATAAAAAGGTCTTATGAGGGAAAAGGCCTGGCAGCGGGAGTCTCATTACATAGCCTTGTGATGGGGAGATTTGTGCCTTAAGGGGGTGGCACAGCAGAAAAGGAACTTAGGAAGGAAATAGGCTGAGTTTGGTGGTAAAAGTCATACATCTTAGGAATAGACTGGAAATGCCTCAGACCTGCTAAGTTTCCATGTTTATCAACCCACAATGCTTGTTTGCTTGTGCCTTGGCTGAAATTAAGCCAAATCACCTCACAAAGTATTTCCTATAACCTGCTGTGCTGTATTTACCACCCTCATTCCCCACATTCGCAGACCGCTTCTGTGACCCTTTTAGCATCTTCTCACACAACTGTGCTCCTCTGCTGAACTACAGGCCCTAACACAGCTCATGGCATCAAGTCATGAATGTGCCAAAGCTATGATCCTTGCATGGGTAACACCACTTCACTCCAAGCACATTAGATGTGCAGACATGGGTTGTTGTGGGGGGATAGGGGTGAGTGAGGCAAAGCCCTGGCCTTGCACTCACACAGAGATTTCGGTTTGCACCCTGCTTGGTCAGAGGTGTTAACGTCCCTTGCTTGGTAGCCTCTGCATCTTCACACAGCTCTGAATGGGAGGCCCTGGCCCATCCATGACCCGACGGACTGCTGCCACCCATCTCTGCACACCTGCATCTACTACACACCAGGTACACTTCCACATCCACATGGATTACTGATGTACATACCTCTGTGTACACGCAGAAAACATGTGCAAGTACATAGCCCCACCACAGGCAAGAATATATGCAAATCACTCCATGAATATAAGCATCTGTGCATGCTCATAGCTATATGTGCAGACAGGTATAACAACCACACAACACGCTGCAGAGAAACTGTTTGCATATGCAAAACCACACACATATGCACAAATTCCCTCGCACATTGCGCATCTCCACATATTCTACGTGCAAGATGCTCCCACAGGCTCACATGGCCCTGGGCAGAGATATAGGTCCCTGATGATCCTGGCTAGGTAGGAGTTAATGCACGAGAGGATGGGAAAGAAATTAAAAGCAAAAAAAAAAAAAAAAAAAAAGTTGAAAACCCAGCACATGATTCTTCTCCTATCACATCTGTGAATCCTGGAGCGCGAGAGTAATTGTCTGCAATGAGTCAGACCAAAAGGCACAAGGAAATGGTTGCTATGGCAACTCTCGCACTGCTCTAATTCGGCTCAGAATTAAAATGATATCAAATAATTTGCAAGCAAAGGGAACACGGCGAAGGCACCGGGTGCCAATCTATAAATCCAGCTATATGCAAGCCTCTCCTGAGTCAGTGTCAAGGGCTCTCTTCCCTTCAAGCGTGACAACCATGGCAATCAGAGGAGCTACAGAGGCGGGGGTGATGGATAACCTTAGGCTAGAAGATTTCTGCTACACACAGGCAAGAACAGGCTCCCGGGCTGGAGCTCCAGCCTGGAACAGGCTCCAAAGCTGGGGACGTTTGAGGGCTGGATGTCCCAGAAGGGCTTATTCCCAAGGCAACAGGCAATGTCCACACACACCGGGAGGCACAATCCCTGCACTGAAGATCTCAAAATCTATGCAGAGAACATATACAGCATAGAGGAAAAGGAAATTGCTGATGGATGCCCAGCCAGAGTAGGCAGAATGCTATGGAAAATGTCCCACATTACTATTTTTTGCATTCTTCTGAGGATAAAATAAAGATATTTGGCCCCACTGGTATACTGTTTATGTGCGGAGATGTGGAATTTTGTAGGCAGATGCTTCTCTTTCTGCCTGTTCACTGATCTGGCTGGAAGATAACTAGCTCTGAGCAGGGAACTATGTGGTTCCAGCACCGATTCCAAACCTTGGCAAAAAGCTGACTTTGTAAGAACAGTTCCCATGAAAAATAAGGCAATCACCTTACTTTTGTCTGGCTCATAGAGTAGCTGGGGTCTGCCCCAGGAACATTGAGACCCCAGCCTTTTTGCTTACAGGTCTCTTTGCACAAAGGCAAGGAAGTAGTGTGAATGGAGAGAGACTTGTTTTGGCACACCAGTGGCACTGTGTGAGGTTCATAACCTGGCCTGCAGAGGACTGGATCAACTCTTAGACCAGTCAAGTGTGTACTCACAGCCTACAGATGGATGTCCTGACAGGTGGAGAAGGCACGGCTGCTGGTAGTACCAAAAACCTGAGTGTTTCTGCCTGAGTGCCTCTGACACTTTTTATGACTGGGCTGCAAGGTACTGCCCCCTCAGATGTCTCTTGGTTTGTTAGATCAAAGGGATGCCTGAGCAACTGCTTGGGCTTCAGGGATTGCCAGGAGGGAATGACATTAGGCAGCAACCAGAAGTAGCAGGTAACGGGCTGAAAATGAGCTAGGTCTTCCTTCTTTCTACCCATTCTACCACTGGATGCAGGGGAGATCATGCCCCTTCCATAAAGGCACCCAGGTGATGCCCTGGGAGCTTGCAGAAGTTTCTTGCAAAGTTCCTGCATTGGGAGGATGTTGGCACAACATCCAGCATTAAAAGAGGGACAGCGTTCCTTCTGTATATGGCAGCACACCCTCAAGAGATCAGCTGCTCTCAGATTTTGTATAGGCAATATCATGCTGGCTTTCAAGCCAGTGTAGTAAAATAAATTTAATTCTCTAGCTTGGATGCAACTATTCCAGTGTAAAAGGTGCTCATGTTATTTCAGCTTATTTCCATGCATTTTACATTGCTTTTACAGGTGCAACTGTCACTTTCTGGAGAGGAATAAAGAGGAGGTTGAAATGTTTTATCCACCCAAACAACAAAACCGTAGGAATACAGAATTGTGTGTAGATTAGTTTGAAAAGATGCCACAGCAACAGAACTGCTGAAAAAGACACCTGCATCTCTTCTCTCTGCTTGCTGGTAACAGACAGCAGGTAGCCAAAACTGGGGACCAAGGAAGAGGATGGAGAGACGTCAAGCTGGCCAGTAAACAGTTTTCAAATGAGGAGCTTCCGTCAGACTGACAAAGGCTGGATTTTAACCAGCAGTCTAATGGCAAAATTACTTTCCATTATCCATTTTCAGATTGGCTGATTTCAAATACTTCTGAAAAAAAAGTCTAAGCTTTTTTGAAAATCTGCTCCTGCTGTGAGTACAGAGTTCTTCTGAAAATACTGACCTTAATACTGTCCTTACTCAATGTCCCCAAGCCCTATCTGTACAGTAGGAAAGATACTTCTCTTCTTTCACCCTTCTTTGGGCTTGTCTTAGGCTCTCCCCATACACATCTGTATATACTGCTGTCATCATGGGGTAACAATTTCGGTGTGGTACAATCATTGTAAATAAGAAGTAAAATTAACTTTGAATATAAACAGAAGAGAGTGGTATTGTATAAAATAAACCTGGATCTCCCAAGTGCCTGTTTGGATGACTTATCTGTTTTATCAGGCACGGTGGAGCCTGTGCACGCCATGCCCCGTGGTTTGCTGGTATCGGCCATCTCCTGTCCCTGAGACACAGCAGCAGTGGCAAGGAACCTCCCAGAAAGAACCCCCTACCTGTCCCTGGTCTGACCAGCAGCCAGCCAGCTACCACATAACTCCAACAGGGAGAAGGTCAGGCAATAAAAGAGACGTCATACCCTGCCCAAAGAGACAGCTAAACTCCCGTGCAAATTCCAGCAGTTTCACTGGGGCCTTAAATCACCAAAAGCTTCTGTCAGCAACTACATGTGATTTCTGCAGCGCACCCCCTGAGGACCATAAAGCCCCAGGCTACTGACTCAGTGGAGGGAGCAGATGACAGTGCTATCTGGGGCAGGACTTGGCTTGGGGAGAGTGCCATTGCAATTCCTTATTTTTCATTTCCGACGAAGTTAGCGCTAGAGAAAGGCACCGGACTGACATCCCAGGAGAATAGCTGCCTGCTAATTAATTATAATTAATCATCCAGGCATTACTTAATGTTTGCATAGTGCTTTGAACTGCCAAAGCACAATATAGCAGGTAGATAATATTAACTCAAAGTAACAGCTATAGCATCAGATTTGCCTGCGTGGCTTCCCCAAAGTCCCAGCAGCTCTGCGAGCACCCCAACTCAGCATGCACAAGCAGCTCCGTGGTGTCCTCTGGGGGTTCCTCCAACCCTCCAAAAGTCTGCACGATGCCCCGGCTGCAGGGGCTTAGGCTGGGCCATGCCTCCATGACGGAGGCCCCCGTGCCCCCCCTCTATTGCTGCCCTCAGCCCTCCAGGCCGGCTGCTCTCTAATCCCAGCTGACATCTCCCTTGCTCTCTGACAGAGCCCAGGCCTATGTCATCCTCCTGGCCGCTTGGTTTTTGGAGCTTGCCTTTCTCCGCCTTGGCCGGGGACTGCCATTCAGCTGCCAGAATGAAAGGGGCCCTGTCACCAGCGTCCTCCTGGCAGGGGCACGGGGGGTGCCCCCTCCCCATGGGCAGAGCTGTAAATCCTAGAGCTTAATTCTTCACTGCATGCATAGCGAACATTTCAGAGTGCTTACAAATTCCCCCCAAGCACCACCAAGTCAAGCAACTGACAGTAACAATCAGTGGCAGAATGACAGGCCAGTTCATACAAATTACACTTTTATAGGGGCACTTAAAAAGCCTTCTGCTGTCCCCCCTTTACAGAACTGTGACAGCATTTATCCAGAAACTGCAAGCCTATCCAGGTATTTGGCTTCCTGGGAACCTGTGCTGGGAATCAAGCTGATTTCTGGTAGTATCCTGACTCTAAATGAACACGATTATCATGCCCTCTGAGGGCTGATGCCATCCAAATAACAATAATAATAACAATCTGCATCCCATTCTGCTCTGATTGCCTCTTGCTGTGTCTCCATTCACTCCCCTTCCTTTGCCTCTCTCCTGTACCCAGCATGGGGGTAGGATGGTATTGCAGCACTGCCCACCATCATTTGCGCTGCAGCCTCTACCAGTGGGTAAAGTCCCCTAGAACCAGGTCCTAGCTACTCACCATGATTATGTTAGTGTGAGGGGGATGAAGAGAGGCCTTTATCCTTCCTCTCATAGTTGTTACCCTCAACATCAAATAGTATTGCAATAGGTAGCATGAACACAATATTTTTTTTAATGACTACTGGTATTATGAAAGATTCAGATGATGAACCTTGTCACTACTAAAAAGTCACTACTAAAAAAATGCAAATGGTAATATAGATACAGAACCACTTTGCTCCCTGATGCCCCAAAACCAAGTTGTAAATGTACATCCCAATCTAGCAGATGGGATGTACCTCAGCAAACCCTTCCACTCCCACTGAAGTCAAGAGGGGCTACAGCTGGGGCCTTGAAGGATTTTGGACCCTTTGGGAGAAATTACTTCTCTTAGTGTTGTCATGCAGCCCATACTTTGGATGAAACATGAGTATTTTTCATCAACACATAAGAAACAGAGAATGGAGAACACCCAGTTGAATGTACCACGTGTGGAAATAAGCAGAAGATGCTTATGGTCAGGTCACCTAGCATGCCGACTAGCAACAGGGGCCATGGTACCTCTAAGGAATGAAAGCAATTGAGAATTCATTTCTCTCAGCTTCTGTGGTTACGTGTGAGCAAACTGGTTTGTTCTATATAATTTCCACAAATGACAGAAACTTTACCTTAATACCACTGTTTTCACAGGATTTTTCCCTATCCTCTGCTGCTTTTCCCACCCTCATCTTCCTACAGCAGAGGATTCTGCCCCTTCACAGCATGTCCACACAGAGTCTATTCCACATTCAGCATAACTGAGAGGGTGGAAATCTCCACAGGGGTTTTGAAAAGTGCTGCTGACAGAAGAAAAATAGCTCCGTCAGGGGCAGCTCCTCCTGTCACTTGTTCTTGCTCCAGCTCTTCCACACAGAAGTTTCCTTCCTTGTATTTATGCTGGGTGCCAAATCAACTGTTTGTGTGCCTCTGCCCTAACTCACAGCTCAGGAAAGGAAAAAAAAAGAAACATGAAAAATGATATTTTTTTAAAAAAGTGTTTGTTTCTCCTCCCAAATCAATGCCCAGAAAAATGCCCCAGTGCTGCATAGTTTCAATGCTATTTCGTTCTCATAACAGTGCCAGCTAGTATCAGTTTTGGGGGCAGTTTCTGTGACCCAAGCACCTACTTTAAATGAACTGTACAGAAACCTCTTCTATTTCACACGGGTCTCCGGACAGGCTTCACTTCACAATAAATCTGTTTGGATTTGAAATGGTGTTATAGCAGTTAAAAGCACTATTTTATATCACCACTCCCTCAGTTTGTAAGTACTCTCTCCATCCCCAGGTGATATGTAGCACCACTCTCAACTGGAACTTATTGAAAGCCTGGAAATTAAAGAATGGTTCATCAGATGAAGTTAAATTGCTGTAGTTTAACTGAACAGTAGATTGAAGACCATCCATTGCGTCCTACCTAGCCTAGGTAAAAGCAGCAGCTGACTCTGTGATATGAAGGTATCTGCAATATGACCTTCTCTCTACTGGGTATTTCTTTAGCAATTGGCATAACCTCATGCTGAGATAAACATTGCACAATTTTTCTTTAGAGAACATCTATTGTAATGCTACTCAGTATAGAAGAAAAGTCTGGAAATGATTTTACCGTTAAGAATTAAAAGACAGATTCCCACATAACTGGAAATTCAAAGTTGTTGTTCAGCATCTGCTGTATGCAGTCATTCCTTCCACCGGATGGGACTCCATTAACACCAACCATTCCTTCACAGGTAGCTTTGCATCTCTGCATGTTTCTGCTAATAACTGCTCCATTACCTGTTCTGCCAACCTATTCCCTTACTGTTTCCACATCTAAAAACCAAAATCCACTCACATTTAGCTACATTTTTGTTCACACCAGTACTCTTACACAGTGATTTTAGTTTGGGTATGAAGCCAACACTATTGATTAAAGTTGCTTTGTTTTGTTAAATGGGTACTCTGATTCACTTCTGAGTTTATTGTACTGTTGTAAAGCCTGAAGCAATTGCTACAGAAAATGGTAAAGTTTCAAAAGCTTTGAGGTTCTGAGGGAAACAATGTCCTCTACGAGTATTCCAAAAGTAGATGCAGAGTCTGGTGAAGGTCTGTTAAACAGGGTTCAAAGCTCAGATGCAAAGAGAAGTTTAGAAATCTGTATGTACGAGTTGGAAATCCAGCAGCAAACCCACTTCACCAGCAAAAGTTATTTTTCAGTGGAGAAAACAATAGAGATGCTGTTCTTCCAAAACCAAAAGTGCATCCTGAAAGTGGTTCAAAACCTGCATTGACTTCTTAACCAACTCATGCTCCAGGGAAATAGGCAGTCTCAATCCACAGAAATCACTGGTGCTGAAGATGGAAAGCTTGCATTCAAACAGCCCATTTCCCTTACAAAGGCATGTCAGCCATTTAGTACCTTTTCCACTGTTCTCTGTTTTGCCTATTTTTCAACATGACAATCTATTGTGGCTCCCATCACCTTCTTTGAATGACAATCTAACAGCTCTCAACTCCCACTCTCAATATTAGACGCTACCATTTCATTCAAGATAAAAGAAAAACCAGAATTTCCTACCTGCAGCAATACCCATCTTCCCATCCACAGATACAGCCACTGCTGTGCTCACTGTCACCACTTTTGGAAGGCCTCCTCCCTCTGTCAAGACACAAAACCAGCAGGCTTGGTTAGTTTACATGCAGCAGGATTCACATCCAGATCAGTGCATACTTATGCCTCAGCCCTGAAGGATCCAAGAATTTGGAGGACTGCATCTTTCAAACCAATAAGCAACCTAAAAGGCTAATGAGTAGACTTGTTTCTCTCACAATGAAAGTAGCATCCTTGGCATAAAACATAGAGGACTGGCCTCCTGTGTTTTGGGCAGGTAGAACTCCTCTTAGGCTGGAAGATTGCTTTGCTTCACACACCAGCTAAGCTCTGTAGGCAGAGAAGCAAGACAGGGAATTCTGGCATTGACCCTTGCACAGCAAAGGCCAGGCTTATACCCAGCTCTGTTGCCCAAGTCAGGCTACCACTACAAACTGGAGACAGACACGATACTCACGGGTACTTCCAGAGTGCATTCCATTTTAAAAACAAAGTCTTCTGGGATAGATTCAGCTACCTAAACTTTGTTATGCCCAAGGGCATCCCTTTTATCATTTAGCTGCTGCTTCAAGTGTCCCTGTAGGTCCTGTGTCACATTTGCCAGCCCCACACAGATCTTTCGGATCCAACAAGGCATTTAAAACAGCACAACTGGATAGATTTAAGCAACTGAACCCCACTTGCTGTCTTTGCTAGTGCAGTTGTTTCAGCCTGCAATTGCCCATGTTACATTAAATAATAATAATACAGAAATGGAAAGTGATTAGATTAGCTTCAGCTGGAGCACCTCTTTTGAAACTGCCAGGGGACAGTTTGAAGGTCAGCACAATCAATTTAGCCTACAACTGACTCCTTGCTTCCATGCTGTATGGAAAACTCTTGCTCAGACGGATGGATCAGGGATTCTTTCCTCTCCCAGAGCTACAGCATTTTGTTACTGTTTTCCACTTCTGCCGTCATCACTCTTTTTGGTACCCAGCATGTCCTGAGCATGATTCAGTGGCTACTGCAGTTTAGCCTGGAGTCTCTCTCTTTTTTTCTTTTTTTTTTGGACTGAAGCCAGATTAGCTTGCTCAAGGATGTCAGAACTAGTAAAGCCCTTGTGAAACAAATACCCAGCCAACTTATGCTCACGTCTTGAGCCTGATCCTGCCTTTATGGTGAACCCCAAATTTCTTGCTCTCCCCTAGGATGGGACAAATAAGCAAAATGCACATATTGTCCCTTAGAAAAACAAAGGAACAAACAAACCCAGCACACACACAAAAAAAACAACAAACATCACATGACACATCTGGACTGCAGAGCTTTCCCTTCTGTTGTCTTCTCTCCGGGACTTTTGGACACTGGATGGAGGTACTCTGGATAAATTTTTCTGATGACCTGCAGCCATTCCCTGCTGGACTCCTCACCAGCAGCGAGGTCTTTGGGCTCTTCCCTCTTATGTGACAAGAAGAGCATCAGCAATGAACCCCCCTGTCACACCATGGGCATACACTGGCTCATGCGGAAAGCATGGAAGGGGTACTTTGGCATCTAATCAGCAAGAACTTCTTAAGAAACTGGGTGGCCTGTTCTGACTAAAAGGTGAGGCACCTCTGCTTCTAAGGATGTCAAGTGAAGGGCTCAGTGTCTGCTCTGACAGTGGAGCACAGTGGCTCAGAGGAACTGAATATTATTTCCAGGCACTTCACAGCCATCTTGTATGATCTCATGAATCAGTCTCACTAAGCCCAGCTGCTCACACCTAAAGAGACTAATAATCTCCTGTACATTTTAGAGAATAAGGTCTTCTGAGGCAGGCATTACTTCTTATACAGTGCCTGGAGGGTTTCCGGGCAAATGGGGTCCTGGACTTGATTGAAGTTCCTGACCAATAGCAATGCCACACAAAAAACATAGGCAGCTTTTATTCTGCCTTTATCTATGCAAAACTACCTGCAACTGCAAATAAAGCCACATCAAGCCACAATCCCAATGTTTAGCCAGCAGTGACTACTAGGGCCTGGATAACAGCTATCCTAGGGAGTCCCACAGGGTGTTCCTGCCTGTTTTTCTAAACTGTATTCCAAAGAGCAAATGCTGTTGCGTGCAGGGGAGTAAAAGGTCTCTCCTGCCATGCCTCCTCCTCCTCCTCTTTCTTCACTTGCCATTTGAGGGAGACGTAAGGGTGCTGTGCAGAGAGAGAGGCTTTGGTGGAAGGTTTCAAGTACTTTCTCTTCCCATCCCTCTCTCTTTACATCCTGGTTCATCTCCAGCCTCCCAGTCTGGTTTTCTCTTTGCTACTTGCTTTCCCACCCACCAGCCTCCCACCACTGTGCCACAAAAAGCTTTACCAGCTAAAGTGCGGAGCTCTGTGACAGAGACTGAGTGCTAGGGGCCAGGGAGGGCACAGAGGGGATTTCGCCTTCTGTGTAGGAGTCTCACAACAGGGTCTTGTTTTGATTTTTTTTTCTTTCTAGGCTCTTCTGCTCTCTTCCAGCCTTTGAGGAAGTCCTGGCTGGCTCTGCAAGCTCACAGGAACCAACACCCTAAGCAAGAGACACTGAAAAGCCAATCTTTGCTTTTTCTCTTGTGTTTGAGCTCCTTTGCTAAGGAGGAAATGCCATATTTTAGTAGTGTGACGGAAAGAACATAGGGCACCAATGAGACACCCTCACCAAGAGAAAACTACGGATAAACACTCCTCCTGTTTCCCTAACAAACCCATCCTTTCCTGTAATGGAAAGCAGTGATGGAAAAAAATGACATCCTCTAAAGTCACTTCTTCCTGAGTCCCTGCTGACTCCTCATCAGACCTGACTGTGAGCCTGATGGTTCTGTCCCTCTGCCTTTACGCAGGGTATACCAAATGCCATGAGGCTGGACCTCAGTAATTCCCACTGTGCAGGAGTGGCAATAAAGGGATTGGGATAAGCGTGGCATTGGAAGCTATACATGAAAAACTTTCTCTTCTCTCCTTTCGTGTTCAGGCTGAGGTTACCTGAATCATCTTCTGAAACTATGCTGTAGATGAAGCTCCCGGGGGGATGCTCAGCTGCCCGGCGATACCACAGAGGGAAGTGGTCCATGGTGAAGATACTCTCCTTGTCCTTCCGAGTCAGGAATTTCCTGCCAGAAGAAAGCAGAGAGCAGCTTTTTGCACAGGGCAGCTCTCCTCGGGGCTACGCTGCAGGCAGCCCCCCCGGGCTGGACACCCCCTGGAGGCACCTCAGCACCTGCCGCTTCCCCTGCTGGGAGACCTCCGGGCCACATCTAACCCACAGAGGCAGGAGCCAAGTTTCCCGCTGCTAACCGCTGGGGCGCCTCAGCCTCCCCGAAGGCAATTGACAGCGAGGGAGAACCCCCTCCCCTGAGCCGCCATTTTCTGTTAGCACCCCCGCCGCCCCGGGGCCACCGCGGCCGCCGCTCCGCCGCCGGCTGCCCGCCAGGTGCCGCTGTTGCCCAGGCCGAGGCCCTCGGCGGCGCCGCCGCCGCCACCGCCTCCACGGCGGCCCCGAGGCCGGGCGAGGGGAGGTCGGGGCCCCGCGGGGAGCCCCACAGCCCCCCGCGGGGAGCCCCACAGCCCCCGGGCTTGGTGGCTGCGGAGGGCGTCCGGGGGCCCCGAGGCACGGGAAGAGGTGTCCCCCCCCCCGTCGCTCTCTCCTCCGGGGTGCACCCACGGGTTATGCTGCGAGGGCACCGGGCAGGGCTGGGGGTGAAGAAGGAGACGCTACCGGCATGGGCAGCCTTCGTGGCTGACACACCCCCTTTGTTTTCAGGCTCTCCTTTTGCTATATGTTTCGACATAACAATAATTACTCATTTATGCAGTTCCTTCCTTTCAGGAGATTCCGAAAGTGCCTCTCCTGTGATAAGCAGGGATCTGTCATTGAAATGTAGTGACTGCAACCATTCAAAAGCACTGAACAACACTGTGTGGGGTAGGGAATCATCATATTAGCTTCCTTTAGCACGTGTTTTTTTCTTCCTTGTCACCAGATCCTGACTGTGCTGAGTTATCCAAGACTTCCTCAGAAACATGAAGACTGTGGCTGTCAGGGTGTGCACGTCAGGCACAATGGAGCTCTCTGCCTTGAATATGCAATTTGTATTTGGAGAACTGGGAGACAGCGAAACACCTGCCAAAAAGCTGAGGACCACCACCATCCTGTTTTGTTCCATCTGCTGGTGGTGCCTTTGCAGCCTGTCCTTTTTTACAGAAGCTTGGACCAGCCTGCATGTTCAAAACTCAACTAAAATGAAAACTGTGCCCTTTCCATGTCAAAAACCTCCTCTGAATATGTACTTATGCCTTTAGGGAGAGGACAAGAGAATGAATCATATGTGACAGATGTCAGTCACATCGCTTAATGCATCACTGGAAGGCACTGGGATACTATGATGGGAGCAATGTAAGAGTCAGAACAGAATAAAACTGGGAGAGAGGAGGTGAGACAGAAAGATCAAACCTAGCCAAGCTGGAACGTCGCTGGGGCACTGGAGTGCAGAGCCTTTACACTGCAAAATGGTCCTGGGGATATAGAGTAATTGTGGACATTTCCTCTCTTAGCTGACTGAATTCGGGCCATAATCAAAGTTCTTCATTTTACAGTGAAATTAATGCACTTTGGGACAGTATTTCAGGAAAAATTCAAGAGGACCAGAGCAACACAAAGGGCCCCTTCCCTGCCTGCATAAATCAGCACCCATCCCACCAAGGTCTTGCTCCTTTCCTTTCTGTTTCTGCATCCCCAAATACATTGCTAAGCCTGGTGGTGATTTCATGCTGCCCCTTCAGAGACACTGAGAGAAATCCCTTAATGTGGATTAGGGACTTACCTGTTGGAAAGTTTCTCAGAGCCCACATACAGGGCACTCCTCATGAGTCCAGCTCGAGTGCCCAGAAATGCCATCTCGACCCCTGCCTCTGTCTCCCTGTGGAACAGAAATATATGAGCAGAAGCAAACAGTTCTTAGAAGAGCCATCCTTCTGCCTGAGTGAGGACCTTAGGCTTAGACCTGTGCCTAGACTGACACCTTTGAAATTTGCTCATTGCTTTCTTTTGGAAGGAGGATGTGAGCTGTTCTCCTCCTGCTAGCCCTGCTCTAGGCTGCCTGCATGTAGGCTGAAGCGAGGGAGAGGGACTGCAGGGAGAATATCTGTCTCAGGCAAGCACAGGATGGGCAGGGTAACAGACTGACTCTGTAGATTGATTTGGATGTGCCTTGCTGGAGTTACTAAGGGCACAGGTGGGAGAGCTACATGGTAGAGAGTCTGCTGCAGCGTGGTGGTATGGCACAACCTTAAAGTAAGAGGTGTGTGTTGGTGTTGGCTGTTTAAGGGTGTGTGCACTGGTATTTGGGTGTCCTAGCATGATTGCTCCTGGCTCAAGCTCCATTAGTAGTAGGGATACTGGTAACTGAAACAGGGACAGGATTCCCACAGACACACATCTGTGAAAGTTGCAGGTTGTCTGCTGAAAGAAGATCTTTGTTCACCGAATCACTGCTGACCTCCAGTGGAATTCAAACATGGATGGCATTAATATTCTATTACCAAAAAAAACCCTCACCAAACTAAAGGCTTACCTGAGGAGGCCCAACCTGCTGGAGTCCACTCCTGAGAGACACTTTTTGAGCTATCCATAAAGCTATTTAGCTATTTCTAACAGACTTCTGATCTATTTCTGAAGTTTCTTATATACTTTGAAAGAATCCAGGACTTTTTCAGCTGTTACGTAAGCCCATAGCATCTGGAAATGCAGCTTCAGTGGTGTTTTACCCATACTTGCTTCTCATACACTTACATGGACATATTGAGGGCTAGTGTTGTCCAGTAGGCTTCCATGGGTGCAGTGACCACGGCATCAAACAGCACTTCCTGGACCAACTCCTCATCACCTAAGGAGGAAGGAGAACAAGAATCAGGAGAGAAATACATATGTCCCACTAGATGTCTTAGATACTGAGCATCTGCCTGGACCAGGGCACTGGGGCTACATGGCACAAAGAGAGACCTCCCCTTGCAGGGTCGAGAACATGACCTGCCATCCTGGATGGAGGAGAGCAGAGGAAGAGATGTAACAGCTAAGATCGCAACAATGGTTCCCCTGTAAGCTTAGTGGAAGGACTTAGGTTTGAAAGTGTCAGCAAATGAGAGGCTTTCAAATGAAGTTACTCATCAGACTTTTGCTCCAGCCTTCTTGATTGAACAGTCTATCTATAGCCATTGCCTCAGATCCCTCCCTTGACCTTTATTCTGGGTGCGCCATAGTGAGGATACCAGCTACCCCATTCCACTCAAGGAGCTTTCTTCAAAGCCCCTAGTGACTTCTTGATGGCCTCTACTCTGTTTACCTTTCTCGAGATACCATCCTGTGCTAAATGGCATACTCAAAAATCCCCCTTACTCAACCTGCTTCATTTCTATACCACCCTGTTTCCGTTTGTCTCATGCTGTGAGAATGCAGTGGCTGTCATACTGCAGATAGGGATTAATGCATGTTGCAGGCCCTTTCAGTGCTGGTCTAGGCAGAGCCATCCCATCTGTTTCAGTGTTTCTGGCCCTGGTTTCTGGGTTGAGGCCCCAGGTATCACCTAATCCCAACTTCCTTTTGCCTTTATTTGTCACAGCTGGCAGGATCCCTTTCTCCATCCTTGCTATCATTCAGAACTCAGAACCAGAGGTCACCAGCAGATCTTTCCTTCCTCAGGCCCTGTATGCCTAGGATGTGTCCTAATTATATTTCTTTTTCCTCCACAGCCCTTAAAATCTGCATGGTTCTCCTAGTCAGCTCTTCCAAAACTTTCTTTCTCCTTCCTGTCTTCTTCAACTGCTACATCTCTTTTCAGCCTTTTCAAAACTCAGCCAGGAGTGGTCTGTTCACATGGTATAATAAAGAAGCAATTATCGGATTACATTTGTTTTTAGTTTTAAGAGATCCAAATCCTTGTGTCAGAGGTTTCTGAAGCATTATACACAAAATCTTGATTCAGCACTTGGCACAGCTAAGAAGGCTGAAGCCATGGAGGGTGAGGTGAACCTAAGGACATCCTAAAGCTAAATTCCTGCAGGGAGTTCCCATGCACAGCTGCCCACCTCTGCCCCTCAACAGAGGTCCCGCTCTGTAGTGGTGCTGCATCAGCTGCTTGTATGCCTACACTTCACCTGGAGAGCGGGACCTGCTGCAAGGGGCGAGTAGGGAGGATAATCATTCTGTAGCATTTCCCCCCCCCCCCCCAAAAAAAAAAAAAAAATCAATTACTGATTGTCTTTGGAAAACAGAATTAATAACCTTTTTGTGAAAGAATCCATCTGTCTACACGGCACAGTACAGCCCACGGAGGATGCTAGCTGGGGCCCTGGGGAGCAGAATAGTGACGGCAGCTTTCTGCCTCCTCCTGCCATCCTCTAGCCCAGCTGGTTGGTCTGTCTTAAGCATGGTGTGCAGCCCCCACCACACCCCATTCAAGCCTTTTGTCCTTCGCTATTTTCTGTGCTGAGACCTTCAGTGAAGTTAAGTTATGTGACAGCTTTGAAATTGAAAAAAAAAATCCTCTGCTGGAGACAAGGAAGTGGATCCTCAGCTCATTTCCACCTGTGAATTAAGCTGGGCTTGAGTTCAGCCCTGCCTGTGGGAGCAGTTGCCACGGGAGCTCAGTCTGACACCAATCAGTTTCTCACAGTCCCCGCTCGCCCGTGAGGTTACAGAAAACCCCAGCAGGGCCCTTCTGATGGCCAGCACTCACATTCCAGGTCAGGTTCCTCTCCCGTGAGGAAACGGATCACAGCCTCCAGCTGGCTGAGCTTCCGGTGGTCGGGATCGATGTCCGTGATGCAGTAAATCCTGGTGGGGGGAGAAGAAGCCCAAAAGGGCAAAAAGAATCACAGTCAAATGCTCCATGACAATAACAACTGCAAACAAAAATACAGTGAGAAAGCTTGGGCTGCAAAGGTTTTGCTGTTGCTGCATGCCATGGCCACACAAATCCTAGAATGTGGCTCTAAGTCAAGCCCTACCAATAAAACCAAACATTAATTAATCTAACTGCTGCACTTAGTAGGGCTGCTGGTATGTTCTCAAGCTTAAGTTCACAATGCAACGTAGTTAGCATTCCCAAATCCTTTCTGCAAGGTTATCTATATTATACACTGAGTAGTGTGTGTACCTGTGTATCTCTACACAATAACAACGTGATGGAGAGACCTGAAAAGCAGGGGGCCACATGCAATGCGAGTAACATTGGTTTGGGAGTGGAAAAAAGGAGACAGAGAAGCAATGTGAGGTGAGGAATGAGCTTGCAGTATGATACGGTGTCAGCAAAAACTTTCCCAAGGGGACACAGCTGTAGGACACAGTTTGGGGAGAAATGGGAGAACGTTTTTCAAGTGTGGGTCTCTGTATGATAAAATAAACCAGTCTTCTAATCCTGCTTCAATTTTGACTGCTTCACTGTCAGGACAAGGGAGAGGAAGGGGTTATGAGAGAGAATTACATCTCATTAAGGGACTGAAAGGAATGATTTATGAGCAAGGCCTAAGAGTAATGAATATGTAAAATGTGGTAAGCTGACACCCCAAGTTAGGAGTAGAAGAAGGAGAAGTCACTGCATGTGTCTCAAATGCTCTGCCTATGAAACTTGACAGTGTAATGAGAGGTGTGAAGGGCTGTGGGGCTTCTTGAATATAGTTATTTTGGCTTTGATACAGGCTGGGTTCATGGGCCTGAGTGTAACTGAATGTTGGGTTCATGAAAATCCCAAACCTCACAGCAATAAATGGAAAGTGCCATGCTTTCCCCTGTTTCATATCCAAACCAAGCAAAACCATAAATTATGCATGCTCTTGAAACAGCGGTCATAAATCACCCCCATGTTCACTAGAAATTAGGTCTAGGCTCAGTTCAGAGGAATGCCAACCAAAAATAAGCTAGGATTTTAAAACATGTTTCAGTGTCTCTCTAACCTTGCTACAAAATTCACTGACAGGTCTGACATACTGTGGGTTTTGTAGCACAATTCAGAGCAACACGAGGAAGAACAAAATGAGTTTGAGTACAGAAGACTGAGAATAAATCTCAGGAGATGTTTCCTACCGGGGGATGTCCCAGGCCTTGGTGGGATCTCACAAAGGAAGAGATGGAACTGAGTTCTGGAGGTACCACTATCGTACCCTAAGGCCATCAGCTCTTTCCAGGTGCAGTCCCTGAACAGCACTGCTTTTCCTCTGGGCCACTGAGGGTGGTGAACTCGAGCAGAGCTGCTGGGAACTTTGCCAAAAGCTCATGACAAAGTCCAGCGCCTTTGACAAGATTTCCTCCACTTACCATTCATTCGCTAAAGACAAGTCTGGCTGGAGCAGGTCGTGCAAACCTGAAACCAGATAATACACTGAGTATTAAATTAGGTAGCAGACAGACAGATACAGGCTGTGAAGAAGTAAAGCAGTAAGTTTCAGAGCAGCTACCTTGACCTTTGGGACAGTGGGGCTGTTCCAGATTCACCTACCTTCCTCCACAGAAGTGTTCCCCAGCAGAATGTACTCCCCGTGTCCCCTGGACAGCACAACCCCCAGGCTGCACGCAGGAGGGAAAACAGAGGGTTTGTCAGCAAGGGTGGGGTGTAATCCCAAAACACGACACTGTAGTGACAACCCTTAAAGATGTTAATTCCCTCCACAGCTATTAAAGAAAAGAACATCATCGAAAGAGGATTAAGTGAGATCTGATTGCAGCACAGGAGGGACCTGTCTGTAGAGCTGTGAGATGTTTTTGGTGACAACATTTTTGGCCAAAGTTGTAAGGTTCAAATCAACAATAACATGTATCAAATCTATGACAATTTCAAAACATTTTGGATGTGGAAAAAAACACAAAAAAGTTTAGCTTGATTTTTTTATGCGATGTTTTAGCATTTTCAGTTTACAATAATGTTCTGTTTAGAACCAATACCAGCATATCAAGCATTCAATGGAAATGAAAACTGAAGATATCTCATTTCTCTGAAATGAAATGATGTGCTTCACCTAAGGTGTTGCTTTTGGACTCTGAACTTCAGATAAATAATTTTTTAATGATTATGGGAACAAAGAAATCAGTTATTCACACTGCTCTACTCATGAGTCATGTTTTATGACCATTTTAAAGACCATTTTCCCACCCCTGATGGCAGACTTCAGATGCATTGTATTGGTGACGTGTGAGCCCATGCTCACCTGAAGGGTGTGCCACTGATGTCCGTGAAGAAATAATCATTGGTGAGGAAGAGAACTCGTTTCTGGAATGAGAGCAGGAATAAGAGAGTGAGAGACTGTCTGACAGATCAAGGCCATAGCAGTGATGGCGACCTGGGATCTACATCCCCAGGGATAAGCAGAAGCGGGTGATCATCACCAACACTTTGCACTCATCTAGGACTGTCCAGAGACAGGAATGAATATGTGGAATTCAGCATATTCAGCAACTCGTGACTTTCAGGGTCCATGCAGCCACCCTGTCTTTCCATCTAGGTCTTCGGTTAAGCCTTTCGTTTCTCTAGAGGTAGGTGGGAGGAGAGGCAGGATGGACACCCTACCCACTGCATGAGTGGGCAGCTGGGGACAGCTCTCACCACTCCTGTGGGAAATGCTGAGATTCCTGACACTTCCTTTCATGCCAAATGGGGACAAAACATTAACATATTCCAATTTTGTTAAAAAAAAAAAAGAAAGAAACAATTTACATTTTCAAATGAAAAAAGTGCTGATTCAAATCCAAGACATTTTGATTCACATGAAAATATTTGTTTCAGCCTGACATTTCAACTCAAGACATTTCAGATTTTTGAAAGCTGCTTCAGAACTTCAGCTGCTTGCCAGACTGGCCTTTTCCTGTAGGAAAGTGTTGATTTCAGTGGAAATCTTTTCCAAAGGAGAAAAGTTGTTGGAAAATTTTTATTCAACCCTTATGGCAGTATATGAACCCTAATATGTTTAAAATCCCAGCCCCAGCCTGAAAACGAGGTGAGAGGATGTGTGTGGGAGACGGAGTGAATACAGAAAGCTCACTGTTCCCTGGGGAAAGCCATGCCTGCTCTAACCTGCTTGAGCTGTGCAGCTGCAGAAGAGGCACGATGCACAAAGGGCAAAGCCAGCACCAGCTCCGCAGTGTGCTCCGAGTTAGTGCACATGGCAGATGGGAGATGGAGATGGGGTTATTGTTTGGTGAGAAGGTGGCAGGCAGCTCAGCTCCTTCTCTACGCTCTTTTTCCCTGCATGGCAAATGTGTACTGCAACACAACTGGAGCAGCAGGGGCTGAGTCTTTTGCTCAGCTGAGATGTACCAGCATTGCCATGGCACCCCCAAGCAATATGGCATGGTGCTGTTTTGGTGGCTGTGGGGAAGGTACAAGGGGTACTGAGCCTCCATTTCCTTGTTTCCAGAGTGATCTGCTGGGGGGGAAGGCAGGGTGAAGAAGGAGGGCTTCAGCAGGGCTCGCTCTGTTCTTCCTTTGCTCCGCACACACTGCCCCTCTTCTGTGCATGCAGCCACTCAGCACTGGTGCTTGTGGGAGGCAGGCAGAGCTCTCTTTCTGCAGGATGGGAAAATGCACAGCCTCCCCAAGACAGCTGTAGGCATCGCCACTCATCCATGGGAAGGGGGAGCAGCAGAGCACCCTGGAGCCAAGGAGGGCTGAGGACAGCCAGGCAGGACTGTGCCACATAGCACAGAGCGAGGGAGAAGAAGAGGACATGGGCACGCAGGGTGGCTCAGTACCAGCACCGGCGGTCTGGGAACACATGTAGGTCAAGTGTTGGTATTGCAGCTGTTCTAGGCAGCCACTCCTGACTAATGGTCTTATCACTGGTTTGCCACAGGCCTACCCATTTGTCCCCTAGCTGAAAGCAAAAGCAGGTTTTGCCACCAGATTTCTCTAATGACTGCCCTTTGTCTTTGGACTTTATTTTTCCTTCTCTATCTCACTCTGCTCTCAATACCTCCCTGAGATCAACTTGTGGAATTTCTTCTAAGTGGCTGACAGAATAATTCCTATCTGCTTCACTCAGCCCTTCTCTCTGCTGACTGCCTCATGCTCTCTGTTTCCAGGCTCTGTCAGCAATTTCTTTGTTTCGGCTCCTGCTCTGCTTCATCAGCTACCACAGTACTAGTGGGAATTGCTAAGTTTCGCTTCTTGTCCCTGCTCCGCATGTATTCAGATAATAGTAAAATTGTGACTTGCTCAGCTTCAGTCTGCTATTATGCTTCATAAAGCTTGCAGAGTTGCAGAATAAAACAGGTAATATCTCTTACCAAGGCCACTTTTTGTTGTCTTTTTTTTTCCTGGGTAGGGGAACAGAAAGATATCCCTAAAATACTGAACTAAAAAGCCATCTTTGGATGACTCAGAAGGTATGTTATTGCGAGTGCACAGAGAAAAGGTGAGAAAAGAGGTTAAGTTAGAGAAATAAGCAATCTAGACTTACAATGAATAGATCTTGCTTTTCTGACAGAATAACAAAGATAATGGATGAAGGGAATAAAGGACATGAAATGTATCTGGGTTTATATAAAGCACTTAAAACAGCTTTTCATGAAATTTTATTCTAAAGACTTAATTAATGTGGGCTTAAATAAGATATGAAGTGAAACAACTGCAGTATTGAAACCAGAAAGAAGCAGTAAACAACGGTGCATCAGGAGAAAAAGATCTATTGAGAGAAACAGACAGACTGTATCTTAGGAGCCATTTTGTACAGTGATATGTAAGATAAAATAAATCACTGTTTCTCTGTATACTGAGAAAAAGTTCCAACAGCTCTAAAAATTAGAAAGATGGGACAAAAAGAAGTGAGATTCAGGTTAAAAAAAAAAAAAAGGCAACTGGAAAAAATAGCTAAGAAACATGGAAACCTAAAAAACAGGTAAGAAACATGGAAAATGGGGGGTTGGAACTAGGTGAAGGAGGGTCGGAACTAGATGATCTTTAAGATCCCTTCCAACCAAGCCATTCTGTGATTCTGTGAAACATAGGCAGTAATTCTGGGTCAACTGTGTGATGGAGAAAAATTTGAAGGGACGGCAGAAATGAAGTTTGGGGCTTCCTGTTCAGAAATAACCAACTGCAGAGAAAAGAAGCTCTCTACAGAGCAACAGGGAAACTGTGCTCAAATAATTCAGTGAAGCTCTGGTACTTGTGTAAAAGAAATGATACAAGAGACAGAGGGAATAGAAATAATTGCTGAACTGATTGGACTGAAACGTGTGCAAGTATTTCAATTGCAGATGTTGGGGAAGGGCAAATCCATTGACATTTAATAGTTGTAAACAGCAAAAATAGAGACAGATAATTTAAAGTCTAGCAATACAACCATCCAGGGGAAACAGAGGGGTATCTTCACTGGGAAAGAGCATAATCTCAACAGTGGCTGAGTGCTTGCTTTATTGGAATTGGTGCTGACTGTGGCTTAGCATGGGAGCAGCTCAGCCAGCCTCATGGCTGAAAAAAACCTGTCTACAAAAGATGGAAAATTTTCCTCAAATTTGGAAGACTTCTGGGCAGTTAAACTTGCAGGACTCTGGAATACTTCCTAAGAGGAAATGATGGAAGCCAAACTCTTTGGGAGAATTAAATAAACCCGAATGAAAAAGTACCAGTGAACCTAAATGTACAAGTCCATTTTGCACTGATTCCAAGGGAAGATGTATAACCCTACATTAGAGCTGGTAGGGAACCTTCAGAAGTCTCCATTTCACTAGGAGTTTTCATAAGATGCTTGTAAATATTTGCATAGAAACTTAATCCCGAACTTGGATAAAGAAAATCATTCTGACAGAGTGAAGGACAGTTTTCTTGAGTGCTTTTGGGTAAGGAAAGGGAGACAAAAAAAAGCCTCCAAACCTTTCTGTCTAGATCAGCTCAACATGTCTTCCCCTGCTCTAAACTCTTGAAGATCTCAGATTCACTTCACAGCCCTATAAACAACGAACAACATGCTTTTTGGCTTTGTCTGGACAGAGTAGGGAGCTGTGAGACATTTCCAGCACCTTTGCACACACGGAATGCCGGTAGTTATACAGAGCACTTCTAATGACGTTCTATTTTATGCCTTTAGCACATGTGTTATATATGCGGTGAAACAATAAAATCCTCACACTCTGAAATGCTGAGCATTAAAACCACATCCTTCATGGTTCTTCAGCATCCATTTCCCCTCCCATCCCTCCATGTGACCCAAGCCTGATAATTCCTTACCCCTTTATCCACAGGGACCTTCACATCCATGGAGAGGTAGCCTGTTTCCCCATTGATCATGGCAGTTCTCAGCTGCAGAGGTGAACGAGATCAACATTAGCATCTCTGGGCAGAGCAGGACAGGAATTAATAGAGCTGCTTGACATTAATATACAGGGGCTGTGACAGGAAAGAGTGGCTGTCATTTTTTTTTTCTCTTCACAGCTCTTTCTTGCTTCTTTTAAACTGAAAACCTGTTCTCAGTGGTCAGGATCCTTGTTCAATCAGTAACATGGAATAATAATGGCTTATACTGAAAGCTTGTTGATATGTCTTTTGAGCTAAAGGAAAGGACCTGGAAGCTATGAAATTGACAGTCCACATTTCAGACCTCACCATTTGGCAGCCAGAAAGTCATTAGCACTGTGCTCTGAGAGCCTGAAAGAAGAGACACCTGAGAAACCCGCTGGCTCCCCCAGACTGAGTACAAAGCTCTTTGGCATCTTTTAAAACTGATTTATAAATTATAGGCTGCATTCAGCACCACTTCTGAGTTCAGCAAAGCAGCTGTTTAACACAGCAAAGCAAGGCTGTGTGATAGCCAGGGAGGCAGTGAGAAGACCACTTCGTTCAATTCAGGTTCCAAAGGCAAAGTGTAGTTTTCACAGTGACTCCCAGCCTCTTGCAAGAAAGAGCCAGGGAATTTTTCCATAAGTGGAGAGGGTTTGACTTCAGGTCCAGCCTGCCAGAGCATATCAACCTATTGCTTCAGCCTGGATAGAAAAAAAAGGTGGGAAGTAGCTTATTCATTCACACAAATTGCTTCCGTACTTCCAGAGACAAGCTCCCATTCAGGTGCTGGCCAGACTCAACTGCAGTTGCTTTACAAGGCCATAGCTCTATTTTTTATGGCTGTTTGATGTGGGTTATTTACAGACCTAGAATATAAAGCTTGTGTTTTCCAAGGCCCATGTCTTGGAAATCAAAACACTGACTAGTTCTTTAACTCCTTTCTTGCTAAGAGAGTTTGACCTCCTGCCAAAGCCACGGCATGCTCTGTTCTGGTCTGACGGCCTGCAGCAATTTCTCTGGGTTCTGGGTTTAGTTCGGTTATTGCTGTTTCGTCCATATCTTCTCGAATGCCAGCTGTCTTTCCTTGCCCCATGAGGCAGTGGAGAAGTAAACCAGTGGATATGAGATCTCTTTGGATCTCCTCAGCTCCAGCTCCAGGCCTGTGCCCAGCGCTGAGGTGACAGTGTCTGTAGATCAGTGCCACAGCCCAAGCTTGCTGCTTCTTCCTTGACAGCTTCTCCTGCATGGAGAACTCAATCAGCCACAGTCCTGGTGTCTGGGAGTCCCTGTAATGCTCAGTCCTCATTACGCTGGACACTGCTGGCAGCAGATGGCCTTCACTTTGACAAATGCCTAACGAAGTCTGGATGGAGGAGTTGTCTGCTGCTGACTCCTTTTCCCCATCCACTCGTGTGGTTTCAAACCAACACAGACATACGGTTTACCTGGGGGCTCTCATAACATCTAGGTGTTTGGCCACTCAGTCCCAACTTCCTTGCAAGCTAATTTCTTCTTCAGATGCTCTGTCAAGGCTGAAGAAACTTGTTCAGGTGTCAGCTCCCAGACTGCTGGGCAGGACCCCGCAACCCCTGTTCCCCTCACACTGAGAATAACCCTGTGTAACTTTAAAAGCAACCTCAAACTTCCTTGCTGCCCAGCTGCAAATAGCACTGTTGTACATGAATTTCTATTTTGCAGACAGTGCCGTGTTCCCTCCCTTTTTCTTTTCAGCAGCTGGCTGTATTACACATCATTAGCACTTGGGCATATTTTTCCAGTCTGATTTTGCTGGTTATCAGTGTTGCTGAGATTATACTGCAACTGATGTTGAGTCTGTCATTGATCTAATACCATAGCTGCAAATCTGAGTGTTGAAACGTTGGCATCTTTCTGCTGCAGTGGGTGTATCTTGAGAGACTCTCAACTTGCTGAAGTCACACTATCAGTGACTGCAACCTTTCTTTCTTCTGGAAGATGCAGTACAGGAACACAAAGTGGCTTTTTTTTTGTATGCCTCTTTTGATATATGTATATATTTCACTCTGGATAGTTTTATTCTGATTGCCTAAGGGCAGAAACCTTACACTGCATCATATATACATTCAGGTATCAATGCTTTTTAAAAAAAAATTGTTGTAAAATAGCAAACTGTAGAGAGGAGTATCTCTAAAAGTGTCTTCAGTGGCAGAGCTGCTAGAAGACATTAGTAAACCCAGATAAAGCCATAGATAACCTGTCAAGTCCACTGCATGTAAAATCTCATATTTTTGTCTTACTTTCCACATCTCACACACAGTCCTGCTGTGCTTTCTTTCTCAGTCTGCCACCCTTCCACTTGCTGAGTTCTGCTGGCACGACCTTTTCTGCTTGCCCTGTGCTTGCGGCAGTAGCTGCTGTAATCTTCTTGCTGGGCACTTCGTTTGTCCCACCTGTTTATGTGATATCTATAGCATCAGATCCCTTTATCTCCGCGGTCTCCCCTGTAATCCAGAAGCATGCATCCCACAGCTAATTCTATCTTACTCCAAATTATTTTCTTACCTTAGCATCTTAAGTAGCTATTCTCTCCTAATTCTTCTGAGTAAAAGAAAGCCAGCTACAGAGGAACCTCTCTGCCTTCTCGTTGTATCTGGGCACCCAGTTCTGAAACACTGCAACATGCAGTCGTTGAGGTACACACTGTTTCTTGCTTACCACTTTTTAATAGTTTCGCTTGAGAGAGTAAAAAGGGGATTTTCTAGTCATTTCCCTTTGTCAGCTATTGTTTTCAGTGCTTCCAAAGATGTGCAATAAGGTGTTTCCTGGAAAACTGCTTTTATTGAGTGTCTAAGTTCCTTATGCTCTTTGTCTATTATCAGAAATGACTGCAAAGCTTAGTCTCTTTGGAATTGCACTTTCTTTCTTGTTGCAGATCTCATTAGTCGAGTGGTTTCAGCTGTATCTCACATACTACACATATGGGCAACATCATGGGATGCCTCCATACTACTGAGCTATTTTGGCTTTGTGTTAAGCTGTGTCCAGAGGTGCATCTGCTACCACCAGCATGTGGGTCAGGTACAGACAAACCAGCTCCCTGGAGCATCCTCTGACTGCTTCCTTCCTCCTGCCAGCACTTTCTCTCCCTGTTCCATGGGAAGGAAAACTTGTACAGAGAAGGAAGGCAAGCAGGTGAGCATCGGTCTTGTCCACTTGTAGAATACCAGTCTCTCTTAGTCAGGGCCAGATCTGCACAGAAAAAACAGGATTGCCCCTTCCCTCCCCCTCATTCCATGAAGGCACACTTAGTAATAGAAGGAAGGGGCTACAAAAGCCTAAATTCACTTTCTGATACTCACTATTTCGTCCTGGTCTTCCCATTCCACTTCCGAGAGATCTACGCTGTTGTAGTTTGGCTTAGGCTTCAGTTTCTTTCCTTCTTTATACTGACATTTATTTAAAAAAAAAAAAAAAAAAAGATAAAATAGGAAAAAGAGAAAAAAACACCCCAGTAAGTGGCTAGATAACTTTTTAAACTAACCCTTTAAGAATTTAGTATTAATTTCTAATTTGAAAAATAAGCATTTTTCAGTCTCATTTATTCTCTGACTTGGAAGGCAGTTTTTGGGTGCAGATAATTTCTCAGTCCCGTGCCACATATTTCTTTATGTGAGCGGTGTGAAGATGAGAGAGTTCAAGCGGGAAAGGTTGTTCCAGGAGCAAGGGACAAGCAGGAACACAGGTGAACTTGCAGGTAAAAGCTACAGCCTGGTTTGCGAGAATATTCAGCTAAATAGATCAGTACACTATGCTTACCTCCAGGAAATATTTTTTTTTTTTTCCCCACAGCTAAGAGTGTAATCCCATTAACACTATAATACCAGCAGGAGATCTTTCCTGATGGGAATTAAGCTTTGGCTTCACTGACGAAAAAGTAGGCTTTTCACCTCAGGTTAACTGATGGAAGAGAGCTATTTCCCTCTAATCTTACTGGTGAAGAAAAAAGTGCGAAGTAGACTAAGAGAGGCCAATTTCAGGTGGAGGATAAAGCAACGACCTTGCCTAGCTTTGCTTTGCCTCATCCTGGCAACATGATGTGATCCTTCTCCTCACATAGTGAAGTAACTACCCGTGTCTGAGGTCTCTGTGCAAAGCTGCCTTTATGAAGACAGCTGGTGCGAAGCCCTGTGGTGGCAATTCCTCTTGCCAGTAACTACATTAACACCTATAAGCCGTGCACATGGAGATTTGTGCAGACAGACACGTGTGTGAAACAGAAAATGTATTGCATGCCCGGGTAAGAAAGCCCATAGTGTGTTTGCAGATATGTGCAGTCTGGAGTTCCAGGTGGCACCATGAAGGAGAAACGTCCTTGTGTCCACTCTGACCCTCAAGTATTTGCAGCACACTGGTCCCTAACTTGTTTCTGACATCCCATGTTACCAGGATTTGTGTTACTCCACCTTGCTATCCTCAAATTCCCCAAAAACACTACAGCTGCTGGGCAGCTATTACTGGGGAGATACCCATGCTGAATCTTCATGTAGGAGATGTGCCCGAGTGAGGGGATTTGGTTCTCCAGTGGAGCCTCACAAGCAGCAGCATACATGTGTGCCCAGAGTACAGCAAGTGCACAGAAATACAGCACCCACACGCATTCTTACAGAGAAGACAGGCAGGTTACCTCCCGCTTCATACACATGTATACATATATGCACCTATGGGTGTGACATTGATTTCTCTGTCCCTCATGTTCCCAGGGCCCGTATATCAATAAAACATGAGAAATCAGGATCATCCCTAAAAGCCAGTGTTCCCAAGTCAGCAAGGATCTCCACAGCTATACGTACCAGAGGACGGAGGTCTGGGTGAGAAAGGATGTAGCCGTTGTTGGTGTTCAGAAAGGCATATCCGTGGACACCCAGCTGGAGAAACAGAATAATTAGCTCTGCTTTAGCTAGAAACACCGCTGTGTAGTGGGTGCTGCTGATACCCTGGCCCCGTCAATATTCAGAAGTATTTTCTTTTTTAAAGGTATTGACCAGCAGAAAATAGGCTCCATCCCAACCCTTTTAACCCTGCATTTCTGGCTGCTCAGAAAAGACTGGCTGTGCTTGGGTGCACACAGGGATGGGCAGGTAGTCCGTCTCTGCACACAAGCAGGGAAAGACACCCTCTTAGAGCCTGATCAGCCTTGCTAGCAAATACCAGCAAGAAATTTCCACGAGAGCAATTGCTCAGATCAAGCCCATACATAATACAAATTCCAGCTAAAGCCTGAGTTGCTGAAAACTCATAGATAGCCTGTGCTTGCCAAAATATGAGGTGTCTCATGGAAACCAAGAATGGCTAAGTTTTCTATCTTCAAAAAAACGTAGCAACTTTATACTCCTATAGAGTCAATCCTGGAGGGATAACAACAGGGAAGCAGAGAGGTAAGTCTTTCACAGTCCACCTGCACCTTTTTGGAGGGAATGAATTACTTATCACACATATCCCAGATCAAAACTCTGGACTTTATACAAAACATTTTTTTTTGCAATCACATAGAGCTCAGCTCAGCGTGGCAGAGTGAATCCAAGGCGTTGGATCAGGACTATGACAAACTTCCTTGTTGGCCTATTAAAGATGAAATTTCCCAGCCCAATAAGTGTGATCATAAATGTATGAGCTCTCAAGGGCTTTGGAGCTGGTCCTTTGCAGCACATATGCCAAAGGATTCAAGCTGAGAATATGAGGTTTATGAACCGGTTTGGAACTGAAAGAACTTCTGGGAAGTCATGTCCTGCCTCTGATGTAAATAAATCCTTCAAATAATTTTCTCTTCTTCCATGACACTACTTGAAGGAAAGGACAGTGTCCCTTCTTGGCTCAGAAGAAAGATTGTTGTGACATATGGCTTTTGAGTGACACGGGGGAAGGAAGATGAAAAGGTATTATTAGTATTTTACACAAAATAAACATGTATAAGAATGGAAGCTCCTAGACAAGACTCCCCCAAACGTAAACCAGCTAGCTTTTGCCTGCTGAGCACTTGCACCCTGATGCTCTTGGTTCCTGGGTTGCCTGAAGGGCCATTTTCAGCAGCTACATGCCAACGGTCTGCCAATCCTGCATCCAGATCTGGAAGCACTGCAGAGATGCATAGCTTCTGACAGCACTTCCAGTCCTGCAGGTCTCTAGTGATCAGATTTTGGAAAACTGCCTAACTGGTAGTTGTTGTTTAATAGTTATTTAAGAGAAACTGAAAACTTGAAATGATGGCTCAAACTGCCTGATAACTTTGGCAATCCTCAGATGTGCTTGATGTCGCCTGGTATGGAGAGTGATTGAACAAAAGGTCACTGCACACAATTCGCAGCAGAAACCAAACTAAACAGTGCATCTCTGGGGTGTTTTCCTATGGATGAACATGGACATTTTTTGTTTTTTTTTTTTTAGATATATTGATTAGAGAGCTAGAAGTAACTGTAACAGTACATTCTGGAGGGCAAATACACTCCGTAGGTACAACATCAATGGGTAAGAGCCAACCTCCTGTACACTGTCCTGCCAAGAAGTCTTCACGCTGATGTGGAGAAAAAGACTTTCAGACAAGGCAGAACAGTTCAGTCTCTGAAATGAATTTAGTCCTCAGTTTTTCTGCCAAGAATGCTGACAGTGAAGCTTGTTTATTTTTTGCCAGCTGGTATGGCAGCTGTTGTCCACTGGGAACTGGCTATAAAACATTAATTCTTCTGAGACAGGCTATCAGATCCATCTCATCTCTGAAGGATCTAAGCTGGTGACCACAAAGGTGCAAAGACTCTATGACCAGTTGTGAATCCACTGGATCATCCAGTCCTTGTGTTTCTGAAGCAGCCTAAGTGTTTCTAGTGGTGAATGATTTTGCATGTATTATATGCATCACCACATCTGACTGCCCTTGCTTTATGCTCATACTTCTTCCTACAGGAAGAGGAATGATTTTTCAGAATCATGCCCATGGAAGAATGACTAGTGACTTTGCAGTGTAAAATAAAATTGCCTTATTTCAGTCTTACCTTATACCGTGGAGCAAGTTTTAACAACTCCCTCAGGGGCACGTCAGAGCCCACCACACCCAGCAGTATGCCGTGAGATCTCTTGAAAACAAAGGAAAACCCATTTTCAGAAGCAAAACTTCAGTAGTGTTCTGCCTGAACACAGGCTGTTACCTTCCTACTGACCTTTCTTGTGTTCTCTTTAAGTTTATGTACATTCATTCAAAGCCAAATAACATACTGTTTATGGAGAGAAGTATTTCTATCCAATACTAGTCTGCATTTTTGATAATGATTCAGAAGTAATATAAAATGACTGGCAACAAGATTTGAGGGCAAAAATCTGCATTCAGTGTGTGTAAATAACAAAAAGGACAAGGCAAGCATGCAAAGAAATTTAGCAAGCAATTGCTCACAGGACCTAGATGAAGACTTCATTCCTCATACAGCAATGGTGAGGTACCAGATGCCATTTTAAAATGATGCTGAGAAGCTAGAAATGGTACAGAGAAGACTGTCTAAATGGTTTCAAAATCCAGAGAAAATGCCCTTATCAAAGACACCGAAAATTTTCAACCTTTTTATCTTATCAAAAGAAAGACAGGTTTGACTTTATTGAAGTGCAGAAGATACTTCCCGGGAGAAAATACCAAGGGCTACAGGGTTTTTAATCCATCAGAGAAAGTCATTATGATGGGAAAGTGAAGCCAGACAGACTCGAAGTGGAATTTGGACACCAGTTTTTAACAGGGAGTGAGAAACCACAATGGAGAGCTCAAGGCTGGATGCCTTTCTTCAATGACACTTTTGCCAAACACAGGTTATTGGGCTCATGAAGGACTGTCTATATGAAATGTAGAGGTCCGCAATAAAATGCACAGACCAGACAAGGTAATGATCGCTTCCAGTCTGAAACTTTATGGGTCTGTGAATTAGGCTGGGTTTGAAAATGGAAGGGATAAAAACAGGGAGAAGTGTCATATTTAAGCGGTATTTGGAAGAAATAGCATTCAGAGGAAATGGCAGGCTATCATTTCAACAGACAAATTATCATCTGCACATCCTGTCCAAAGTCTGCCATGGTCCCTGATGGCCAGGCGGTCTGTCAGAGGTGCGCTGGCTCTAAAACCCCACAAAGGTCTGCTGCAGCCTTCCACCTCTGCTGGCGGGAGGCAGAGCAAAGCCCACGTTGCACTCACCGTCTCGTTCTTCTTGCTGAAGACTGGCATAGCCACCGTTGTCATGAGCAACAGACTTTGAGCCTGAGATGCAAAGAGCTGCCACAGAACAACGAGCCGTGTGTTAGCAGGTGCAATACCACAGATAACCCGAATGAAAGGCGCTGGAATTCCCAGGGAGCCCAGATGTTGGGTACAATCAGACACCTCCTCGCCTCCCACGCCCCTCCGAAAACAGATGGCAGCACTTTTCAGTACTCTGTATCCAAGAGGCTCGTAGGATGGATGCTTGCTCATGTGGGGTGATGAGGATGGGCTGAAAGCCAGTGAAATGTGTTGAGAACCTGTAGAAATGGTGGCACCATGTATACCCACCATGAGCAGGAGACATTAAAGAGCTGTTTTGAGGAGGAGACAGTAATGGGTGTGTAGACATGGGCGCTTATGCAACAAGTGTAAAAACCACCAACACATAGAGCACAGAATGAAGAAAAACAACACAAATATGAGCAAAATCACAAACAACATATTCTATATTGCAGACACATGAATAGCACGAATGAGAAACAGCACAGGCAAATATTTAGAGGGCACAAATACACACACAGCCTGCTTATATAAACTTGTCACTCAGGCATCTAAGCATAGGAAAGACGGAGGCAAAATCATGATACAAACAGGTACAACACAGTGAGCTGTCTCTACAGCAGACACAAGACATGCACATGCATTGGGGTAGCAGAGGCTCCCAGTACTGCAGATGCTCTAAAAACACACAAGAAAGGAGGTAAAACAGGCAAGACACATGCACAGAAATCTCCCAGATCTGCCTAGCACTAAAAAGGGCTTATTCCCTCAATGCCAGTAGCATCTCCCTTCCATTTCTCCTTTGGTCAAGTAAGTAGCGAGGCCAGAACTGACCTACTGTCTCCACTAGTGTGCATGCTAGGAGCCATAAAGCAGCCAGCCAATGATCTGTGCAGTTGCCTGATGGAGATTTGAGCCTGGTATCTTGAGTTATTGGTCTGGATGCTTCTAAGTAGAAAATTCCCATTCACAGCAACACTCTTGCTAACACACACCAAGTACCTGTGTCCAGCATTTGCCAGACACATAGAAGAAGAAATCCAGTGATCTAAGCTACTGCACAACACGGACACCCCTACTTTGGACCCACAGCACAGCTCTCCAGTACATCCAGCATTGCCTCTCCTCTTGCTGGTGTAAGAGGGCTCCTCAAGAGCTGCAGCCCCCTGCCCCCAGATGTACAGGCCAGCTGTGGCTGTGAGTGCTTGCACCGACACACCAACTGGCACAAGGGGAATGGCACGCTCACAAAACACAGGGGAGCAGTTACCTCCTCGGACTGTGGCAGCTAGTGAGAGACATGGATGAACAGATGAATGAGTACATGAATGGAGGAATGAAACAAAAATGGGGAGGTTGGAGTGGAGGAAGAGAATGGCAAGCCAAGCCAAGAAGAAATGCAGCAAAAAAAGCGCAAAAAACAAATCCCTGCTGCTGCCTTGGTAAGTGTGGCACCCCACACCAGTGCCAGGGATGGCACGTTTACTACTAGAGTAAACTTGCTGGGTAGCTGGCAGCATTTCTGGAGGTTTTGCTTAGCACACTCAGGTACCAAGTTCCACCTCTTGCTTGGGACCACCCCTGCAGCAGAAGGCAACCTCACATCACCCTCACAGAGCCAGTGTGCCATGACTGCAGCTGCAATGGTCAGCCACAGCACAGAGTTTTGGGACAGCCTCTTCCCACCAGAGTCTCCTGAAAATATTTCCACCCCCCCCTAGGAAAGCATACAAAGTGTCAAGGTTTGTTTCTGGAATAGTGGAACCTGACTTCTGGTCAGCTCTGTCACAATTACGCGGAAACCTCTCTGTGGTGAAGATGCCAGCATACATTTCTGCAATGTAAAAAGGGATGGAGATGGAGATTGAGGAGCACCTTCTATCTGGGGAAGTGCAGGGGAAAGCACCTTCAGTAATGATCTCCTTTGTCCTTCCCCTTGTTCCTTTGGATTTCAAAGCTGCCTTGGCAATATAACACCACGATGGCACCAGTTTGTGGTCCTAAGGCCTGAAGTCTTCCCTTAGGCCAGGCAAGGGGCATTGGGAGCCCTGACTTCCTGGTTCCGTTTCCCTCCCAGGAAGCGAGATGTGCCCTTTACACAGGGGCTCTGCCCTGGGTGACCTTGCGTCTTGCTAGCCCAAGGAATGAGGGAGTGACAAACTGAGACCCGTATTTCTGACTGGCACAGTTCAGTTAGCTACTGGACTGGGGGACATAAATCTCTGTGACCCATATCCTGAGCTGTAAATAGTCTTTCCTGTGAATAATCCTTTAGAAGGTTAGCCTCCTTTCGCAGGAGTACTGCTTATGTCATACTGTGTCTGTGTGATTAGTCCTGAGCTCCTGGGTCACTTCAGG
Source organism: Cygnus olor (assembly GCF_009769625.2). NCBI lineage: Eukaryota > Metazoa > Chordata > Aves > Anseriformes > Anatidae > Cygnus > Cygnus olor. The sequence continues at coordinate 65,584,215 of NC_049169.1, forward strand.
TCCAGACCTGAGTCTACATATACATCTCAACTCCAGGAGCAAGCAGAAAATAAATATTGCCTGTCTCAGCACAGCCAGAGACCAGTAATTTCTATCAATCAAACAGCTCCTGGTTTTACATACATTTCAGGATTTCATTTAGGTTCTGACACACATAAGACATTTAGAGGGGAAGCTGGACTAAGTTATGTGCCTAACATACTAGCTGAATGCCTAACACCTTTGCCAGTTTGGCTCATAGGCCCTCCTGTTTGCTGACTAAAGACTTGTGCTGTCAGTTCTTACCGCACTGTCCATGTAGGCCTCAGTCCAAATAATGTCATGGTCATGGTTGATGACCATGGGACGGCTGAGCACGTGCAGGTACTCCATCACGTTCTCCTGGACGTCTGCCAGCGTGGAGATCTGAGTGTAGTAGCCTTCACGGAGAAACAGAACTGTGAGTCACTCTTCTGATATATCTCCCATATTTATAAATAAGTGTCCACACAAAGTCAGAAAATTGGGTGCCAAAGCCTGTATCTGCCCAGACAGTTTAGTCTGCTCTACAAAAAGTGCCTTGATATGCTTTGTATCCACACTTTTCTATGGATACAACTTTCTGTGGAAATCTAGAGTTTCGAAACTCTGTCTCTGTTCTTCTCAGCACACTGGACCAATGCTCAAGACCAGAGTCTCGATATAATCACAATCATGACACACAGATGTAAAAGGCTGGTTTAGGTCTTAGGCAAAAATATCCACTAACCAGGCTGCCTGTGGTCCCAAAATCCAAACATATGCAAAGTATTCTACCAGGCTGCCTGCTTACCCTGTCCAACTTCTCTTCCGGAGTTAACAGTCCAACGTACAACAAGGAGTACAATGGAAGAATGTCTTCGAGTTATCAAAAGGCAGTCAACAATAGCTGCTTAACTGGTAAGAAATGTTAAAACAATGCAATGTCCCAAGGACTCTTGTCCTGCTTCTCACCAGATGGATCTGATTGGTTGCACTTGTAGCACCGAGTATGCCAGATATATGGAAAAATGATGTTATCACTAGGAAATCACTGCCATGTGAAAAGACTCATGATTTGATAAGCCTTGTGATGTGGAAACATTTTGTGTGCTTGAAAATGAGGACTACAAGAGCTATAAAATGTGTTGAAACAGAAGAGCCAAAATCAGTGAGCCTTCCTTGGAGATCAAGTTTGCTAAGTGAGAATTCAAGTGCTAAGAGCATATTTTTTGTTCTCAAGGAGAATCCATTCTCACATTTTATGGTGAAACAACAGCACCATGAAATCCCTGTCACAAATGTTACAGCTGCATATGCTATCTGAAATCCAAGTTCTTGTTTCATCTAATAAAAAATAAAAAAGTTACATGTGATTCATAGCACTAACAGATGAACCTTGGACATCCGCAGCTCATGTACACACAGGCCAGCAATTCTTGTCTGTCAAATATTTTCAGTAGCAAATGCGCCAATGCCTTTCATAGTCTGCTGGAGACACTGCTGAGACAGAGAGCTGATATCCCTAGCTAATCAGCCCCCAACTTCTGTCTCCCTTGCCTTGCCTTGCCTTTCCCCGTTGAAGAAGGATACTGACATAGGAAGCATTGCAGGTCGCTGGCCATCTACAGAAGCACCAAGGCGAAGTCATGCCCAAACAGGGAAGACTCTTTTATCCCCCTCTTCTTTCACACTTGTGGACTCCGATAGGGCTAACTGGACTTTTAAACTGGCCCCAAATGCATAGGGATGATTCACCTACTCTGAATGGACTTTCCCATTCATGCCAGCTACAGAGGATATTGGTTTTGGGGCAGGATTAACAAGCTGTCCTGGTACCTCGGTGAAACCACTGGCACAAAAAGAATTTGGCAGGGGTACAGGGGTTAACCCACAGACATTGTGAAAAATGCTGTAAAACCCTTAAAAAAGATGTTTGTTTTACATCTCAGCCAAAAGACATCAGGCTTGCTGACAGAGGTTTAGACAGCTTGTCAAAAGCCAGCAACCAGGACACAATAAGCACAGGGTCTTAGGTGGACTACAGCCAGCATGGATCTCAGTCACAGTGTCCCTTGGCACCAAGACAGGAAAATGTGGTGGCTCAGCACTAAGGACTTGTGTTAGTTGGACACAGGCACACTCCATGCAGACTAGCAGGGCCTGCTTTTTCCCTAAGACATCTTCCAGCTGAGGGAAGCTATGCAGAAACGGGCCCCAGTTATGGTGGGGAAGCCTTGGAGGGGCCCAGGGCCCTGTGGCTGCGGTCCACACGTGACGCGAGTGATTGGGGCTGATGCCAATACTGCACCTTTGTTGTTGCAGGCAATCCATTTCACGTTGGGGGCAAAAGTGACCTCCCGTCCGATGAGGTAAGTAAAAACCCGGACCTGGGAACAAGAATGCAAAGGTAGCCTCAGCAGGCCGTCACGTGCTACCAAATCCTAGCGGCTGAGGTTTGACTCCCTGCCATGCACTGGTGGTGCAGGGCAAGAGCTCTGCCTTCACACAGAGATGGAAGCTTCTTGCTCCATTTGTTTTGCATTTTCTGGGCTGGAACTTCATTTCCAATTACAATAAGCTCGGAAAGCCAAGTAGCACCCAGGATCATCTGCATAATAAGCCAGAACTGCAAATTCTGTTTTATTTTATGATAGCAGCTCTGCCAGGCACTCAGCAACCACATGCAGAGAGGTTTATAGCTCACACAAATCCTTCACCCAGGGGAACAGCTGGCCACGTGAATCGTTTAAAGCAAGCTTCACCATTTCTCATGTTTGACCAACAACAAAGGAGTGAATCCTGAAATAAACAGCTCTAATGGGCGTGCACTCTGGTCTTTCAGCAGGTTGCTTCTCTCCCTTTGTGCATTGCTGTTAGCTAGGATGAAGTAAACAAATAAATCAGGAAGGCTTAGGATGAGCCCGGTCTATCCCACTTTCACAGTCTGCTCTGTTAATACAAGCATGTAATTGCAGACCTCAAAGCAAATAGGGCTGGAAGGTACCTTGAGAGATTCTGTGGCATTCCCCTGCCCACCATAAGGACTGGTAATAGCCAAACCTTTCCCAGACAGGACCAATTACACACAGTCCTGGATGGGATTAAAATTCTTTGCAGAAGTGCTTTGGTTTTGTTTTAAAATACTCAGTTCAGTTTTTATAATCTTATCAGGAGAACGCTTTGCTTGCCCACACCTGTGGCAAATGATGCGTATGAAAAACAATCTGCCCTGCCCTACAGATACCCATTTGTGATCCCAGCACCACTAAAATCACCGCAGCAGGCTCCCGCCTGGCTGCTTTTTATTTTGTTTACAGCAGGACGCATGCAGGTGCTGGATGCTCAGCTCTGCCCAGCATCCTGGCTCACCCTCTTCTACTCCCAGCATAGCAGGGTAGCATCTTTCCTCGCCCTTTCTATTTGTCACTTCCCAGACAAACCTTCCGATCTGGCCAGTTGTACTTTTCAAACACAGCTTCATAATCCTCCACGGCTCCGTCTGTGATCAGCATGATGGCTTGGTTACACAAGCCTCCTTGACCGGCGTCTCTGAACTGCAGAGTGGAAGAGCATTAGTTATCAGGCCCTTTCTGTGTCACTGCAACACATTTATTCATGATGGGCCAGATCCTGATTTCATCTTGAAAGTCTCACACTGTGCTCAGAAAGAGCTCTGCTTGAAAAAGGACAGTGTTTCGATGCTGCATATATTATTTTTTATTATTATTTCTACAGCCCTTCCTAGCACATGTGGACACAGGAGGCTTTACAAAAATAAAATAAGAAAAAAAGAGCTGTGGAGGAAGGGTTCGATTCCCTGCTGCCTCACAGCTTGTGCAGTCACATTCATTTATGCAAAATGGCTGTAGACTGACCGTAAACACTGCCATTCTGATTTGACAGCAATAACTGTCATTTTTTATGGCAGAAAATGCGAGAGGAGGGGGGAATCAGACTCTATTTCAGGGTAAATCCATCAATCTGTCAAAAAGAGCAGGGAAAAGCAGGAAAACATGAAAAAAGAAGGCTGCTGCCATCAGCACCGAAGTAGGTTATGAATGTATCAGACAGAAAGACCACACGCTGTAATAAGAGAGGACGTTATCTGTGCATAAGTGGCATTTAAGGTAGAGGTATGGTAGGACTCTGGTGCAAACACCAGTGCTCTGTTTCCAAAGATGCAAGGGGAAGTTGATTGAGTGCGCTCTTAAGCGCAAGCCAGAACCAGCCTGGTTAGCTGGGAAAAACAGCCTTTGGCTGCTGCTTATCTACAGCTCCCAAACTCAGAGCCTGTGCCTCTCGTGCCCTCGGGTATACTGGCTGTGGAGATCTGAGAGCCTCATGCAGCACCAGCACAGGTGTTGAATTAGCAGCCACCAGAGGAGGTAGCAGAGGGCATCAAGGAACAAAAGTGAGGACTTTGTTGTGGCTCCTAGCTCTGTGTCAGCCTGCGCTCCTTTCCCTTGCGCAGAGCCTCACTGTTTCCGTGAGCAAGGGAATGAGATGGAGAGCATATGGGAGACTAATTGAAGGGTGACTAGGTTTACATCAAACTGCCGCAATTTTATGGGGAGAGCGTAGACGTATCTTATAAATTAGCAAAAGGCTTTCAAGTGGCAAGACCAATTGCATAAAATGAAAGCAAGAACTGGACAGAACAGCATGCAGGGTGTGAGCTGGGACTTGTTAGGTGTTTCAGGTTTCAATTCACAAATCTCATCTGGTTTTGTAATGCTGTTAGGACAGAAGGCAAGTGTGATTGCCAACATGGATGGCACTGTGGTTCATCTGCAGATCAACATCATAACCACTGATACCTGGAAGCCTACTGCAAGTCCAAATTTCCCCAGTCATTTCACCACTCCTATCATTACCTCTATGTTTATTCCTCTTTATAAAATACCAGGTTCAGTGTTAATGTCACCACAATGTCCCCATCCACTGCCATTTATGTCAGCAGTCCTGCCTTCTTCAACATTACACTTAATGTCAGTGAAGTACTTGTTACTCTACTCCAATGATTATGGATTCAACAGTTTCTGTACACCCAGTATTAGTTCACATGTATGATCCCATCCTTCCCTGTTGTATAATCCATTATTTGTATCACTGACCAGAGTTAGGACAGATGATTGTGAGAGAAAAGAGTGATGCAATGTGGTCATTTCCATGTCTTTCTGTACATAGCCCCCAAAGTCTGATATTTCCAGTGGTACAGAAAGCTTCTATACCTTGTACCATTGAAAACAAAACAAAACAAACAAACAAACAAAAAGTGCCAGCTACAGGGTAGCTGGTACCCCAGGAGGGGTCAGAGCAGAAGTGTCCCCTGCTCAGCAAGGAGATTCAAGGCAGAGGCTGGGGGTGCGGAACAGGAACAAGCATAGGATGTCCTTAGGCGCAAAGGAAAGGGGAAAAGCTGTTGACAGCCACGTGGGATTGTGCTACAGACCACCAGATAGGAAGATGACAAGGAGTCTCAGGTGAGCTATTCCAGGGCACATATCAGCTGTGTCCAGATTAGCAGAGAGGACAGCCTAGCTAGCATGAGCTTCCATCACAGAGGCGTAGAGTTATGGTGGTGCAGGAGGTGCTGTCAGAATGAGGTTCAAATCACAGATACGCAAACCTTGAAATTACAAAACCAGCTGTTTTCATAACAGAAACAACAGGCTGTTGCAATCTACAACATGCTTTGTTTAGGTGATTATTAAGTTAATGCTTAATTAAGGTCACCCACCATTTTATCAAACTACTTAAGACATCTCTTCATGTAGCTTGCTTTAGATCTCATAATACTGAGATACTGGAAATTAGATGCTGTATCAGAACCAGCAATCTCCTAATTACAGGAGTAGATGATATTTTCAACAGGGAAAATGAGATCATCAGTGTCATAGAAATAGAGATTAAAAAGACAGATTGAGAAAACAAATGAACAAGAGGTAATCCCTGATTTTTAGGTCCTTTTGTGGCTGGCTGCAGCTGTAGCAAATGATCTGGCAGCACTCACATGAAGCTCTGAGAATAATTCTCTGCTCTGATTGAAGTCTCAGGAGCATGAAAGAAGAGCACGATGAGGAACAAGATGCCCACAGACCAGATGTCTGAAGAGGTGTGGGCTAGAGCTGCGGTTGGCGGAGGAGGCAGGGAGCTGCGTATTCTCCTGTATAGCTTCAGTCGTGTTGCCAGGAGTAACAGACATGATCTAATTCATTCAGGGTCATAGTCTCTTGTGCTCCCTGGTTTGCTCATTGTCATTTACATTGCAGTTTTAGCCTGGCAAAAGCAACGGTGGAGAGATACAAACGTCAGCATAGCTCTGGCATATATGCATCCTGTACCTGTCAGAGTCCTGAGGGAACGGGCTGATGGAGTTGCCAAGCCTTTTTCCATCATATTTGAAAAGTTCTGGCAGTCAGGTGAAGTCTTTGATGACTGGAAAAAGGGAAACATCACTCCCATTTTTAAAAAGGATAGAAAGGAGGACCTGGGAAACTACAGACCAGTGAACCTCACCTCTGTGCCTGGGAAGATCATGGAACAGATCCTCCTGGAAGCAATGTCAAGGCACGTGCAAGACAAAGAGGTGATCTGAGACAGTCAGCATGGCTTCACCAAGGGCAAATCTTGCCTGACCAATCTGGCGGCCTTCCATGATGGAGTGACTGCATCAGTCAACGAGGGAAGACCAGCTGATGTCATCTACCTGGATTTCTGTAAGGCCTTTGACACGGTCCCACAAGACATCCTGATCTCCAAATTGGAAAGAGGTGGATTTGAAGGGTGGACCATTCGGTGGATAAGGAATTGGCTTGAAGGATGCACCCAGAGAGTGGTGGTCAATGGCTCGATGTCCAGGTGGAGGCTGGTGATGAGTGGTGTACCTCGGGTCTGTCTTGGGACTGGTATCGTTTAATATCTTTATCAACAACATTGACAGTGGGATTGAGAGCAGCCTCATCAAGTCTGCAGGTGATACCAAGCTGAGTGGTGCAGTCAATACACCAGAAGGAAGGGATGCCATCCAAAGGGACCTGCTTGAGAAGTGGGCCCACATAAACCTAATGAGGTTCAACAAAGCCAAGTGCAAGATGCTGCAACTGGACCAGGGAGTACAGACTGGGAAAAGAGCTCATTGGGAGCAGCCCTGCAGAGAAGGACTTGGGCTTCTGGTGGACAAAAAGCTCAACATGAGCCAGCAGTGTGTGCTTGCAGCCCAGGAGGCCAACTGTGTCCTGGGCTGCACCAACAGAGGGGTGGCCAGCAGGGGAGGGAGGTGATTGTGTCCCTCTGCTCTGCTCTTGTGAGGCCCCACTTGGAGTACTGCATACAGGTTTGGGGTCCCCAGCACAAGAAGGATGTGGGGCTGTTGGAGCGGGTCCAGAGGAGGCCACGAAGATAATCAGAGGGCTGGTGCATCTCTCCTGTGAAGATAGGCTGAGGAGTTGGGGTTGTTCAGCCTGGAGAAGACTAGGCTCTGGGGAGACCTCATTGCAGCTTTTCAATCCTTAAAGGGTGCTTATAAAAAAGATGGAGAGCAACTTTTTGCTCAGGCAAATAATGACAGGACAAGGGGGAATGGTTTCAAACTAAAAGAGGGGAGATTTAAATTAGAGGTTAGGAGGAAATTCTTCACTCAGAGGGTGGAGAGGCACTGAAACACGTTGCCCAGAGAAGCTGTGGATGATGCTCCATCTCTGGAGGTGTTCAAGGCCAGGTTGGATAAGGCCCTTGGGCAACCTGATCTAGTGGGTGGCACCCCTGCCCACAGCAGGGGGCTTGGAACTAGATGATCTTTAAGGTCCCTTCCAACCCAAGCTGTTCTATGATTCTATGATACTCACACACTGAGTGATGATGCACACATCTGTCCAGAGGACCGAGTGGCCCCCCTCCATTTCCTTTTGCCTCATTCACACAGACTTACCTCCAGAATTTTGAGAAGTTCAAACTTAGAGACAAAGATCCCCCCTATGAGAAAGTTAGCAGTAGAGAAAGAAATGGAAAACCATTGAAGAAGAAATGAGAGATGACTTTAGGCAAAATGGCATAAGCTGGTATATAGGAAATTCTGCACTTTCCATATCCTGATAGATATGCTGCAGAATCCACATCCAGAAAGATGTCAGTGGAATCAAGAAAAGACTTATAAACATTCAGATAAAAAGCAATAAAGTGGGTAAAAAGGGCACATTGGCAGATGATAAAAAAGCACAGGGAAACTGCCAGGCAGAGATGCTTTACAGCCTCCATGCTTCCTCATCAAAAGGACGATATTGTAGTGACTGGGTACAGCCTGAAATGATGAGAAACAGAGAAAAGAAAGGATTACATGAAGGATCACAAACTAGTAGGGTTAAAGAAAGTTAGTTGAAAGCATTCAGATAATCTGTGCTCAGCAGGAAGGGAAAAGAATGGCAGGAGGTGTTGCTGGACTACCTGTCTTGTGGGCTGGGACTTGATTGGGACTCTATGAGATCCCAAAGGAAAACAAGAAATCAACAGAAAGTACATTTTACAAGAAGGGAATAAACTAGATGGGTAAACTCTCATTGAGCATCTATGCAGTGCTAGAAGAATGACTAAGACTGTCCTCTCATGCATGCACAGAGGGAATGTCCCACACAGTTTGAACATAAGAGGCTAAAAACTCCTTTGATTTCTTACATCGGACAGGTTTATTCTTTCTGTGACATCAGTTCTGCTCATGTTATGCAAATCTTTACATCTCACCAAAAGCCAGTTTGTCAACAGTTTCACCTTTTTTTTTTTTCCACCTATAGCTATTTTGGATTGACCTAGTCATTATTAACCTCACAATTTATGTCACGTCTGAGTGCAGCAGCAAGTCAAAGTACCATTAAAACAACCTGGTGTTGAGAGCAGAAATCATTCCATGGTGGTTTCAGAGAGCAAAACCTGGGGTTTCTTTTCCTCCACAGGGTCAGAAAAACATCAGCTTTCAAATCATCTGCTTACTGAGTTGGCCATGAGAAAGAAGGACCCATGAGAGTTGCAGATTTTGTACTGCCTTACCCTAAGAAGTTCATATATAATGAATATATGAATGACTCTCCCATCTAGAATTAGGGGTATGTGTTTGTATAGGTATGTGTGTACACACGTGTATATATGGCATGTCTATAAAAATATATTTACAATTTGTTTACATTGGAAAGAATAATCAGAGGCTGAAATAAGGAAGAGGAGGCTGAGCACTGGCTGGAGAGGAATACCACAGAGGCAGATCAGCTGGACATGAATTAACAATGTGACAGTGTCTGAGGTGAGGTAACTGTTGTCTTATGTTGTATTAAGAAGACTGTGGAGTGTAAGACAAGGAAAGTAATTATTCTGCTCTGCTTAGCACTTGATAGCTCTCAGCTGCAGCACTCAGTACTGTTGGGAGCACAGCATTTGAGGAAAGGCGGAGCAGAGCAGTGGCCAGAACAAAGGGGTATAAATCCTGCCAGAAAAGAGTGAGAGGACAAGACGTGCCCAGCATGGGGGAACAAAGAAGAGAGGGCAGCAGCGAGATAGACTAAAACTTGATAAACTAGAAATCTTGAAAGACTGCACTTGGCACTCGAGAATTTGGAAGTGCTTTGTGAATGTATGCTCATCGCCATCATTTCCCTGCGATGCATATTTCATCAAAACTACTCGGTGTGTGACTAAATTGAAAAAGTGTGCAAGTGGCTTACGGAGCATGGCAGAGAGAGGCAGGGGAAGCTGGCTAGCTGTGCTCCTGGAGCTGTCACACAGATTGCGTCAGAGATGAAAATACACCCTGCCTATCCCGGAGCATAATGGAGGAAAACAAAGACAGTGAGATGTCGCGCTCTTCGTCAGCTCCTTTCTGCTGCTCATACCTCGCTGAATAGGTCTCTGCTGGGCTATTAATTCTACGAGCAATTGGACTAAGGAAAATTACCAGGGAAATTTTGCAGTCACTTTCATTACAGATATTATTATTGGTTGTCTCTTGTAATCAGTAAAGCCTGTTTCATCAGTGTGATGTAGCAATTTTCATTCACTTGTGTACGCTCCCGTGAACAGCAACAGGACAGTCTGTGAGGAACAGCTACGATTACAGGCTGAGAATGTGAATTTTGTCTGATGGGAAGGGGGTGGCTGATTCCTTCTCCCCACTGCCCTCCAGCCCCACTGCCGTGGGCCTTACCTGCATGGCTGCAGCAGGATCACGGGGTTGTTGCAGGACACACTGATGCAACCCCTTTTTCTCCCCTATTACTGATAGGGATCTAACAGGCTCTAGGAGAAGATTTCAGAGAGTCCTTAAAGCATGCATGCACTTGCAAAGGGTGCTCTTCTGCCTCAAGGAGGCCAGCTGAGGTACTTGCATAGCCTGGGGTCCCCCAGCCCTCTGTGATGAGCCCTTACTAGGACACTCACAGTTTGTGAAGGATGCTGCAGGACAGCAGGGGTGCTTCCACCCCGGCATCCTCGGTGCACACTGCCTCTAGGGCTGCTGTGTGTGCACTGAGACATGATCTCTGCCTCTTCTGAATGTTATTAAGGGAGACAGAAATCCTGGGATGAAGCTGAAAGTGGCTGCAGGAGGTCCTGCAGACCTTCTGCTGCATGTGCAGCTCTTCCACAGCTGGTTGAAGACAGGGCTCCCAGCTGATGGCTTCTGTGGCTGTGGATTTAACCCCCTGTTTGCTTAAGAGGAGGCAGCCGTGGTCCATGCTAGTGAATTAGCTCCCTTCTGTCACACTGTGAGAAGGCTGCAACCAGTGTTACTGAGAAAGGAAAACTGGGCAGCGGAGATGCATAGCCCTGTTTCACATCTTTCTTTGACAACAAATTCATCTGAACCCCTATTTCATGGACATTCATGCTGCCACAAAATGGGCAACAGCACCCCTCTGCTTGCTGAGGAGCTTCTGCAGTCCTGCCTGCATGACAGTGTCAAATTCTTTAGTCACTTTAATTCAAGTCGTAACAAGAGGCAGCACCTCACTTTCTGAGTAATAGACATCAGACGGTGGTGTTTTGTTTTGTTTTTAATCACCTTTGGGTGCTGTACAGTCTAAGAGAAATTTTGACCTCATTAGCTGAGGAAGAATCAACAAGGATCAAGATAAGTGATGGCTACCTAAATTGTTGACTGCATTTTTGATGCTGAATAGAGAGGAAATCCTTCTCTACCTGCCAGTGAGTTTCTTCTCTGTTACCACCATGGAATTGTGTTGATCCACTGAGCTGCATGGACACGACTCTCTCTGACGTATTTTTGTGCTATTTATGTCAGCAGAGGACTGTTTTTTCTCAGTCTTAGCTTTCCTTGTATGTACCTTTTACTTCCCAGGGGCACGCCTGGCTCAGACTGTGATGGGTTTTGTAATGGTTCTGCCTTCTGCAGGCTTGAGGATTGCCTGCACTAGTGGGTGAGCCATACAGGCCAGGAAGGAGGCATGAATTCTCCTCATTACTGGGACCCGACCAGTGCCTGTACCAGTTGCTATTTCAGTTGAGGCAAGCGGGCTTCCTTTGGGGCTATGCTCCATCCTTCTCCACTGAGATCTTCACAGCTGTGCTGGTTGAGAGAGCCAGCAGTTGAACTGCATTAAAATTCTTTAATCTTTTGTCACTCTACATAACCAGTGGCATGTTAGACATTAAGAAACCAGTTTTCCTCTGGTGGAACAACTGTTTTAATATTCTGACTTACACTACTCAGGCCCGCATTGGCTCTGCATCTTTGGTTTTGAAGATAAAATGAATTGTGCCATAAAATGCAAGGATACATTTAGATTAATCTAGCAGAAATTCTGTGGTCATCTAAGCAATTATCTTCCCCCAAAGATGTCAAACCATTACTGCTATGCAAGCTGCCACCCTATGACTGCAGTGCCAATGCTACATTACTCTTCTCAGGTTGCCATTAAATCCATTATGCTTCTGTTACCACCGACAAGTCAGCTCAGCCACCACCACTGCTGGCTTCAACTCTGATCATGCTTGCCCTTGTATGGATTTGGAACACCATCACTATAGTCAATTAAACTTATAGTCTGTAAAATGAGTGAAAGTGGAGAAATTTTCCCAGGATGCCAAGTCCTCTATTACAGCAACTCTAACATCATCCCAATCATTATGGCCACTAACATCGTACCGCACACATATTTTTTCCAGCATCCAAGACATGGACATCTTTACGCCTACACCACTACAGATGGGTGATCGAGGAGGTGGGGGCATCCAGCGACTCTCAGACCTTTTTTGTTAACATTCTTTCAGAAACAGAGTTAAGTCACATATCTACCTCCAGGCAGCAGTCGAAATTGTTCACATACAGCAATTAATTATTTTCAAATCTTATCACAGCCAAAATCCTCCTGGCCCACGACAAGCTGGCACAATGCAGCAATGATGGTGAGGAGAGGCTGATCGCTTGGGGCCAGATGGGACCACCACAGTGGCACCCATTGATGGGGTCCCTGCACCCAGAAGCACTGCCATCCTGGGCAGGTTCAGCAGCTCCAGGGCATCGTGCACAAGCCAATACCTCCTTGACGCCTGGTCACTCTTGCACACTGCTTGCCACAGGTTTGAGACCCATGAATACCACTGATGTCCCTCCTGTGGCTGTGCTAAGCCAGAAGGGGGAAAGCAGGGGTGGGCAGGGACACATGTGCCCAATGTGGGTGTTGGCACCGAGCCTCTTACCTCCCTCAGGATTTTGAATGACTCCGTCAGGGCCTTGTTCACCGTCCCCACTCCTTTTGCCTGCAATTCGTCCACCAGCTGCTTGAAGTGCTGTAGCGAGAAGACAGAAAGGCAGCAGTGAGCTGCAGGCAGGGATTGTCCTTGGAGCGGGGAAAAAAGAGTGACCTGGAGAGCCCGACACATGGGCTGCCCATCCTGCACTGATCTGCTGCACTGCGATGGATGGAGATGGGGAAAGATCAAGTGGCTGCTCTCTTGGCAGTGCCATCGTGTTGCACGCAGCCACAGGACTGCATTTCTCAGCCTGTGGGCAGTGAGCCATTAGTGGTCCATGAAATATCACGCAAGGGACAAAACTATTAGAAAACAGACTTTCCCTTTTCCACCCCTTCAGGAAAACAAACAAACAAACAAACAAACAAAAACCAACAAAGCATATTCTTGCGCACGTGAGAGCAACAGGATGGGGAAAGAGGAAAACAAGCACTCAAATTATAAGTGGCTTTGATCTGGTTGCAAATAAAACACTGAGAGAGCACACTCCACAAGACAGACAGTGTCCAAAAGGTTTGTGGATCCTCTGGGAAACACTGCAGGAGATGTCATCCTCTGAAGTCATGCTCCATGACCCAGAGCTAGGCTGGGAAAAATTTGGAGAAAAAGCTGGGTTTTGAAGATGCAGAGGGATGTGTTACCTCTGTGGTATTAATACAAAGATGACAATGAAGAAAAAAACAAAGAGTAGGAAGAGCTAAAAATACTGTTTGGCCCAGTGGGTGGTGGAGCAGTCAGATGCAGGCTGACCACCTCTGGGCTGCAGCTGCTGAGCCCTGCTGGGCCAGAGCAGCAAAGCCCCCTAATCAGAGGCTGTTTGCTGGAAACACACCCTGGAGAAGGGTCAGGCTGGGCTGAGAAGACATTCATTGGGAGAAGGCTGAGGATGCAGGGTTTCAAAGGTGGAGAGCCTTTGCCCTCTGTGCGCTGAGCCCAGTCCACTCGTGCTCGAGCAGTGATGATGCAGCACATAGCCACCAGCTAACCCTTATGTCATGACAGCTTTGTGTAACCAAAGATGAACCAAGGAGCCAGCACACGACTGAACTGGTGGTGCTTGTTTCTGAAATGCAGACCCACATACCTCTAGGAGACAGCTGTTTCTTGTCCCTAGAGTTTCATGTTGCAGCATCTTAAACCCACATATTTATCACATTAAGGGAGCAGACTGGATATACATCAGCAGGAGCCTGTTACTCACCTCTCTGTTATCTCTGTCTGCTTGCACCAGGATACCCTTAAAACAGGGTTCAATAAAATGAACATAATCATTGTACTGCAAATACAAAGTGAAAAGAAAGGTGTTGTAATAGGAGAAAATTCACAAAGTGGGTTCATGTCCTAGGTGGACGTTAAGAACAGTATCAAGCGTTATTGATTTTTATAAATGTTTCCCTTTAGAATTGTTTGTAGTTATATTTTATTAAATTATATTTTTGATAAATCCCATATTTGTTTAAGTATTGTGTTAATTATAGCATTTACTGACTTCTATTTGGGCATATCCACACATACAAAATTATTTTTTTCCATTCAGACACTCCAGAAATCTCCACACTCTACAAGCTTGTGCCCCTAGCCTTGCTTCTTATACTGTTTGCACATTTTTTGTTTATTTATTTTTTGACTTCTGGAGACTTTGAATCCCTGGTCATCAGCTGAACCTTGTAAATGGTTTTGTAGCCTGATATCGGATGCCTCTGGCACACAGCTGAATAATAACATATAAAGTTACCCCACATCCACTGACCTGTGATAATCAGTGGTGTCTATGCTTCCAGCCTCATACGTACCCGAAGTAAGAGATGTCATTGTAAACCTTTTCCTCTAAGGTTCAGATGAACATGTTTTGCCATGGGCTAAGAGGGTACTGATGGTTACCGAGGCTCAGCTGATCAATAGGAGCTTAGGTCAGGCTATAACATGTCTAAGCCAGAAGGCTCTTGGTGTAACAACAGAGTGTATATTGCTTGCCTGATCTTTCTGTGATTTTTTTTTTTTTTAAAACAGACCATATTTACAACTCCTTAATGACTTCCCTTCCTTTCTCTGCCAACCCAGTTCACTCCTCCATTCATCCAGACATATGAAGCCAGAGCTGTCACCGCTAGAATTTCTGACCATCTCACACAATGGGAAGTTACGAAGAAAAAATAAGCTTTGTATCTTGGTGATTGTGCCCTTGCAAACTTATATGGAAGGGCCTGAGAAAGAGGTGGTGCAAGAATTCGTTTTAAGGAGGCCAGCATACACACAGGAAAGTTTTGCTTTCTGTGGTCAGTGGTACTAGCTCTGTATGGGCAACCAACCCATCCTCATCCTGGCAGGGTTGAGAAAAGGGACAGAGTAACACCAAGACCCTGACCCAAGACCTTTGCAGACTGACTGAACTGGATTGCAGCCTTATAGGATGCTGGGGCACAAAAAGTCATATGGCAGTGATTTTCTAACCTGGAAATATTATCCTGAGGATTGCACTCCTACTGGATCCAAGCACAGTGTTCTGGTATTCTCTGCTAGGTGAATTTATTGGCTCAGGTCCCTGTTATCTCGTGTCTCTCTATAGCACTTCGTTATCTGCTGCAGTCACATGCCTAAGCAAGCCAAAAGATGCAGCTGACACCTTCCACAGGGGGGTGAGATGACTTGACAGTCACCTTGCTGACCACACAAAGCTGACTTCCAAGGGGTAATTGGTTTTAATCCGCCATCCAACATGGGTATTATGCATTGTCATGCCACCGTAATGCCTGCAGCTTGCTAAGTGGACTGAGGGATCAATACGACGCACAAGGAAGACAGCTCTGCACTGGGAATAGGACATACTTACTGCAATGATGTTCACAAAATCGTTTTCCCCCAGAGTATCTAAAATGGTGATGATGGTGTGTTTGGCAATGGTCATCCGCAGGCCCTTCATGCTCCCACTGACGTCCACAATGATGACGATGTCCTTGGGAGAGGTGGCTGCTTGGATGTACCTTTATAAAAGAGGAATGTGAGGAAGCACAGTGAGTGTATGAAGTGGAGGATCTCTGGGTGTACTGCTGTAACATGATGCAAGCCCCAGCATAACACATGCTGTGAGCACAGCTGTCCCACAGGGTCCAGCTGGGCACTTGATGGGGTCCTTCCCACCCACCTGCCTCTCCTGCTGGCCCCAGCCTCTCTTTTCCCACATGGACAAGAGCTGGGACAGCTGCAGACGTGCTTCAAGGATCAGCCAAGAGTGACGATTGTTAACGCATCATTTAGCTGTGCAGAACAGACTGAACAAAAGCCCTGAATTTCTGTTTGAACAACCTCATCCCTCTGGCTGCAGAATTTGGATGGATAGGACAGGGGGAGGATGCACGGGTGGTGTTTTCCATGTGGCACATCAGATGCCTTTTGGAAAGCTGGCACTGGCCGGTGGCAAGGCAGGTTCGCTAACTGGGTATTGCCTTTGCTTATGTACCCCTTTCCTGTCACAGGAGCAGCCTGAGGCAGTGACTGCTGGCTAGCAGCTCAGCAAGTGTCACCTTGGAAAAGAGGGAGAGGGGAAGACAGACAGGTGCTTTGGCCACGTCCCTCCAGTATGCTTACCAGCCGCGATTCCTGCAGTCGAAGGAGATGACCCCGTTCTCATCTGGTAGCCACTTTATTCCTGAGGGGAGCAGCAAAGGGAGCAATCAGCACAGGCACAAACAGGCATCGGCTCCCTGCTGATGTATTCAAAGCACAAACAGAGCTGCATGGCTGTTGACAGTTCTCAGCAAGCTTTATTCAATTTCTGTTAAAGAATATACCTCAGTGCTGGCTGGTGTCTCAGTATAATCTGGTAGAGTTTGGGGAGCAGTTGAACTTACTATAAACGTTCTGTAGTTCCCCCAATTTTTTCTCTCCCTAAGGACATCTGAGAGCATAAGGAGGCCAATGCAGAGAGAGGGACGTGCCTCACGTTCCCTGCTCAGTCGTCCCCATGTTCCCTTCCACAGCACGTGGCAGGTCACAGAGCTAAGGACCTCAGCCATCTGACAGAGGGGCCACCAGGCCACACGGCAGCTGTGGAAGATCCCCAGGCTTCCCAAGCTGGGCTTTGGCACGGCTCAGCCCGTCCTGCTTTGCGCTGAAGGAGCGAGGCTGATGGCTGCTCTCTTACCCGGGTAGAGCCTGAAGAAGCCTGTGGAGCTGCCGAAGTACTGCCAGGTCAGTGTGGGATCCCTTTCAAAGTTGTCCACGAAAATAGGATTCAAGGCTTCTGACATATAAACGCCGTTCAGGATGTCAGGGTCTTTGGGGGAAAAGGAGAGAAAATGGGCAAAAAAGAATGCAAAAGAGGGGAAGACACCCCCCAAACCCCTCCAAGATGGTGGGGGGAACAGGAACAAAGAAAGCCCAGGTAGGAGTACAGCCTTCTGTGGAGGTGTTTCCTCCTGTCCTGCACAAAGGTGCATCCCTTCATCATAGTGCCTCCCTTCACAATGACTCCTGTCCCCTCAGCAGCAGCTTTCCAGAAGAAGCTGTGGAGGGAACTGAATGCATGGTTCAAGTAGACCTCGGAGGGCAGATCATGCCTGGTAGCTACAGGTGGTCCCAGTTTGGTCACACATCAATATGCCCAATACTCTTACATCCAGGTAGAAGAAGGTTCTGAGAGACTCAGGATGACCAGCAAGCACTGAGTACAGCTGGTGCACTATGCAGGGAGGTCTGAGCTGCTGGAAGGCAGCTGCCTGACGCACCACTAAGTGGAACGGCCTTTGTATGGTGCTTAAATGTGTGCTAGTGCCCATGATGCAATTACCAAAGACAGAGGAGCCCTAGGCTTCACATGCTGTTTCTGTTTCTCCTCTTTTTCCTCATGTTTCTTCTCTGTCTGCCCTCTCCTTCACTAAGCTTGAGCTGTCCTCCCTTGCCCCGGTCTCTTCCAAACCAATATACAGCTGCAGACTTGCATGAGCTTGTAGGAGGCAGTGTACATGCAGCGTCTGTTTTGACTCATTGCCTCAGGGGGCCAAAAACAGCAGCAGCAATAGAGAAGGGAATTATAGGAAAGTGGTCATCACAGGATTAACTGTATTAATGTCAAACGGGATGGGGCTTTGACCCACCACTTCCTGCTTAGTCACTTCAGTAAATGCAGTTTTGGTCAAAGGAAGGGCAAAACTGAACTGTGGCTCCCCAGCGACGAGGCCAAAGTAACTCACACAGGAATGGAGCCAAAAGAGCTGCTGAGAGCAAAGCTTGCTGCTCCCATGGCCCTGCACTGCCAGACCTGCTCCCAGGAGGAGCCCTGGCACATACGCAGCCTCTGCTGCTTCCTCCCTCTCCTGTTTGCCCTCCAGCCATAGCAAGAGCAGCTGGACTGTTTGTGTCTAGCCATACAGACAAGAAATCAGATAGCAGGGCACTGCGTCCCTGCTGTCTCTGACAGCAGCCATTTGGCCACCTTTCTGTGTGTCACTGCAGGCAGCAGCCTACCTCGTTCAGCCACAGCCAGCTCTGTTGCGCACAGGGTTTTAGTGTCTGGGGTTCTCAGACCAGATAAAATTAATCTAAAATCTGGCAAGAAATAATGCTCCCTCTATTGTCCCTCTAAATAATGTACCAGTTGTGAGATCAGTCAACAGCGCCTGCCCCGTCTGGTCCTGAGGCTTATAAATGAGCTCCATCTATGAAACAAATAATAGCGTGTTTTTTTTTTTTTGGCAGTAAAGAGCAGTAAACTTAGAGCAGTTGTAACTGATGCCTCAACCTGCAGCTTATGCAGTGCGCCCACCAGCTGAAAGAGGGGTCAGTTTCTGGTATGTGGCTGGAGTAGTGTGAATGTACAAGGGGGAGAGGACAGACTGTGTACAAGTGAGTGCCTCCCAGGCTCCTGCAGCTGCCAGAGTGCCAAAGACTTGTTGAGATAAGAAGATATCCCAGAACAGTCGTGTCCCAGCAGCAGTTGTGAGTTGCATCCCCTTGTGAATACAATCACTTGGAGCTTAGAGTGTTCCCATGAGGTGTTAGGGCCTCAGAACACAAATGTTTATTTCTCAGCTGAAATCAGTTTTATCATTAACACCTAAAGACCTTGATAGATCCGACCCTTCATACAGAATAGCAATTTCCAATAAATTCACATCACAGTTCATTTCACAGCTCCTTTGTTTGAGTGGATGGACCCTAACAGACTATGTTGCCTGCCTAAAACAGAGGACTGTCCATCATTAGAGGTCTCCCAAGAGCAAGTTATACCTAAGCCCTGTCACAGTGATAGACTGCAACACAGACATGATCATGCCTTGAAACAATACATTTCCAGATCTGCATGTTCCCCCCCGCCCCCCCCCCCCCCCCCCGCCTTCACTCAGTTGTCTTTTATCCTTCCCATCCTTCATTTTGGTGTTATTACTCCCTGGTAGTTTCCACAGCAACATATTAGCAGTGTGAAAGTAAAGGCCAGTGGTCTATTACCTTTGTTGTAGACATTGGTGGGGAGCTGGATATCACTATATGTTGTGTTCACCAGCAGGTTATTGAAATGCTCATTTGGCTCCAGAATGAATTCATCTCCAAGCTCCACGTAATTGTCATTTTCATCCTTCTCATTAATCAGGAGGGAGTTGTAGTAATCAAACTGTTGATGAAAACAATGGGAAAGGGAAAGGCAATGAGAGAGAATAACATACATTATTATCAGTATTACCTGGAAAAAAAAACAAAAACAAAAACCAAAACACACCAACAACACAAAAAACAAAAGAACACTTTAAACAATAAAAATGGGACATCTGGAGAATTTGGGCTTTGAATAGGATCAAGATGAGCAACAAATGATAGCCATTACCAAAGGAAAAGTGTAAAGCTGCCCAAATGATGGTTTCTGCCCAATTTCTTATAGTCAGGTACCCATGTTACTTGCAGGCATGGTCATAGCCAGCATCCGAAGAGCCACCTAAGAGCAAAGGGACACAGTGACAGACTCCCATGGTCCCTCAGCACTATTTGAATTTCTAGCTGGAGAGGTGGAGTTGGACTTGATGATCCTTATGGGTCCCTTCCAACTCAGGATATTCTATGATTCTCGTTGTATCCGTCTCCTAGGTTTGCTACAGGGCATGCCTATGCTGATTCTAGTTGCCCTGTCTCTACTGTTGTCATTTACTGGAGTTAAATCCTGACGCATGTCCAGCCAGGGGTATCCCCTCACTGTCACTCCAAGCAACAGGAGGACATCCAGAGCAAAGGACAGAGCAGAAAGTGCTCAAAGACAACACTGTTCTCCCCTGTGAAGTCCCAGTGGGGATTTACCACCTATGGATGGATGGTAGGATTTACCTACCACTGTACGGATAACAGCTGAGTTTTAAAGTGTTTTATTCAGTTTACCTGAGAGAAAGTATATTTAAGGATATTCAAGCAGTAACAGTACTCAGGGGAGTGAATGGTGTGTGAACAGGGCCATGTGCCTTGACTCACACAAAACCCTTACTGTGAACACAGCTGACCCAAGTGGTATGACTATAATGTGATTCTTAAACAAAGAGGTAAACGAGGCAAAACTGATAGGTAGCTTGGTTTCAAGAAGGATTTTCATTCCCTGCCTTTTCCAACATTGACAGCTGTACTTGGAGGGGTAGCTTGTACTTCTGCTACACACTGAGCGTTTGTAGTATGGATAATGGACTTCATTAATCAGAGTTTTCACTCCAATTTCCTTCACAAGCAATAATCCCTTAGCTTAGTCACAAACAGTTATTAAGAGAGAGCCAATTATCTTAATTGCATGGACAGCACCGAACTGTCATCCAATAGGAAGTCCTGATGCACGCATGTCTGCAGGGTAGAGAAAAGATGATTGGAACTGGTGAGAAATTCTTCTCACTGGGATTCACGGTTTGCTATGGGTATTTGTAACATTATGGCCTTTGCAACAGCACCGTCCTCATTGCTCATACACCCTTGATTTTTAGCTCATTCTCCAGGGAAGTAACTCAGGAGACACCAGCTAATTTGCACTAATGTGTCATGTAATAACAATGCTGGTGTGCAATAAAGGTAACGCCAATAACATCGTGCAACCCAGTGTCTTCCCAAATCCTTCCCA
This sequence comes from Cygnus olor, assembly GCF_009769625.2. Taxonomy (NCBI): domain Eukaryota; kingdom Metazoa; phylum Chordata; class Aves; order Anseriformes; family Anatidae; genus Cygnus; species Cygnus olor. The sequence goes on from NC_049169.1 coordinate 65,605,045, forward strand.
TTCCTGAGCCAAAGGGACTAACCTCCTAGGTGTTGCTAGCCTTGGGATCTGCCAGGGGAGTTGCACTGGTTTCTAGACAAGCAGAATGTCCTGAAGACAAAGAAACCCCTACCCTGGCTCCTAGACAGAGGTTAAGCATGCTATGCCAAGTATTAGAGGTGAGAGGGTGCTTCTAGGCCAGTCTTTTGACTGGTCCCTCTGAGGATATGAGCCATATTTTGTCACTGACAGGGATAAACTTACCTCCAGTGAGGAGTTGTACTCATGGTTCAGATCTGCATCCTCTGCTGCTTCCACCAATCGCTAATGCAAACAGATAAAGAAAGAGGAGGGTTGCTGTGGGAAGTCCCCAGAAACTTTTTCACCACTACCAGGAATTCACATGGTGAGAAGACGTGACCACCTCCCTTCACTACAACACAGTCATGGGGCTAAAAACCCTCTTTTCTACTTCCTTTCCTGCTGACCTGTCATCCTGTGCCACAGTTTTACAACTTGGAAGGTATATTCACAACTATTTATGGCTGAGTGTATTAACACCTGCTTACCCTGGAGTCCCTAATAGGTCCCAAGCAATCTCAGGCATCACAGGACATGTACACACAAACAGAAACATGTCCAATTAGACAAACAACAGACATATCTCATTTTCCATGAGCCTTTCCAAAAAGCCATGGGAAAGGCATCCCAGACCCAGCCTGATGTCAGTATCTTGTCAAAGGAAAACGCCTTGTGGGAGTCTCAGCCTGCTTTTGTTACTGAAACACCATGACTTGATTTCATAGAGGGCTCAGCGATGCTAGGGCCATTATAAGCTTTTACCATCTATGGGTGCCAATACAAGCACTAGTATTCTCCAGTATGATACTTCAGGGCACCAATTCTCACTTCGCACAGACTGGGGAGGAATCCAGCTAAACATGCACATGCACAATTAGTGACGGTCTCAGCAAAGCTACTTTTTGTTCCTTCACAAAGGGTAAGGCAATCCAAACGCTGGAAAGGCCTGGCTGTGAATTTAATGTTATGGGCCAAAGCCCTGACTCTAAATATGCCCACATTTCACTTTGAGAGTTAAATGATGTGTTTCTGGATGGCTTTTCCACATTAGATGCCTTAAACAGTCAAGGCTCTGTGACTACAGAAATAGGCTTTTTACAGTGGGTAAATACAAGGGAATATGATAGATCCTTAGATGCAAGAAGTAAGAGGGGCCGTAATGATTACCTGCTCTGGCCTCCAACACAGCAACATCCTAAGTCCACTTGCCACCTTCTCCGTGTTTCCCCCTGTATGCAGCTGGAAATCCAAGCACCTTCCTTGCAGATCGTGTTCAGGGGCTGCAGGAATTTCCCCTGAGCCACACACACAGCCGAAACAAGCTACCAGTCTTCAATGGCCATAGGGCAAGGATGAACTTTATTCCCACTTGCAATAGGCTTGTTTTCCCCCGCTCTTTAAACAGCTACAGAATTAAACATCTTTTCTCCTAAGAGCGTTTGTTCCCTCATATTCATTCCTAGACTTTGTTTTTATCTTATTTCTTACTCTGGACTGACGGAGAAGCCAGCATTCCCTTGTCTGAACGCCCACGCCCTCCCACCAGTGTCTACTTAAAGCTCAGAAGGAGCCAGCTGCACCAGCAGGCACTTGCTTGGGCGAGGAAGTCCTCGTGCTACCTCTGCGCCCACACACTCCTGGTGCAGGCAGGAGGGGGTGACTGCTGTGGGGCCACCACGAGGGGACTTCCTTCCCGCAGCCCCCGTGGTCGTACCTCAACAGCTTCAACCTTCCTGCGGAGCATGCTTTCCATCTGCTCCGAGAACTTCTTCACCAGCTCCAAGCCGTCCACCTCTTTGATCTTCAGAGTCGGCTCCACGTCTTTGTACTTCTACCCAAGGGAAAGCAGAAAATCCTGCTGAGCAGGAGGCCCATAAGGAGAGGGTGAGACTGTTATTGTAAGCTGGGTATTGTCATGGGTAAAGAAAGGTGCCTTGAAGGGTCCAGCCTGATTTACCACCTTCTCCCATCCTTGCATTTCCTCCTTTATACGCTGTAATTTGGGAGCATGCAGATCATTGACCAGAACGTGAAGCATTCTAATTAAAAGCAACTGATCCAATTATGAGCTCGTGGCTTTTGAAAAAGTGGCGTACCTAGGAATTATGAGCATGGCTACTTCATGCTGTCTCCACTGGGAAAGACACCATACGGAGGACGACCTGGATCTGATAATTTCAGAACCGAACAGTTTCTTCTGGCCATGTTTTGTACAATGTAGGCATAAAAAACCTGAGAGTACTCCTAAACTGGATAATTGTAATTTACTTCCCTAAGCCTGCATACAATGATCTTTATTTCTTCTTTTCAAAAAAGTCCTAAGGCTAACAGGGATAAGCAGAAAGAAGGGGGCAAAAAACCTGCAATGGACACTATTTGAATAACACTAAAAAAAAAAAAAAAAAAAAAAAAGACAGAGCCTTGTCTCCCCGGCAATGAAACTGTTCAGTGGAAAGGTAGAGGCAAATGACTGGATTTCCCTGGTCCCTCATCATCACTTCTCTGCAGTACGTACACATCCCCTCCATCTCCATGTTGCATTAGCAGCAATCTCAGCCAGGGCTGCGCTTCTTGTGCTGGTACAAAATGAGGAGGTGAAAAGAGTGAGGGGATGCCTGGGGCTTTAGCAGCACTTTTCAATTTAGAAGTGTGGGGGGAAGGACTTTGCATGTCTTGAGGATGAGCATGCAGAGCTCCTTTTGTTCAAGCATCTCGTTGACTACCAGGGAAGGCAGCTGAGAAGCAAAGTGAAGAACGCCTTGAGGATGGGGCAGGCTGAGGAGGTCAGACAGAAATAGCAGCAGCATCCAGCCTGCAGCATGCATGGCAGAGCTGCTAGCTCTGCCTGGTGTGATTAACAGCGAGGGTTTTACTGGATTAAAAATGCCAGGCCTCACATCCCCTCTGCTGCAGCTGGGACAGCAGGGGATGAGGAGGAAGAGGTCAGGATGAGCACAAAGGTTAGCCCAACCACGCTGCTGAAAGATGGATGTGCAACAGCCCCCTGAGCGAGGGCCCTGGCTGATGACGAGACCGCAGCACACATCCCAGCTGGTGCCTGTCCCACTTAGCTCCGTGTCACGGTTTCATTGGGAGGGAGGTGATCCCTGCCATGCCACGCTTTAATCGGGCCCTCCTCGGGGGGAGGAGAGTAATCTCTCCTGGGTGAGCTGGTGAAGGGGAAGCTGCACCACTACACGCTTTACAAAGTGACCTGCCATCATTTACCTTGGGTCATGTCTTGAATTAAAAGAAGCAAAGCTCTTGCCCCTCAATTATTTTTAATGTGCTTTTGACACATTGACAAGTAGAGGTTAACAAGGAAAAAGCAATCACAAGCAAGCATGAACAGCCTGCTAATATCATACACATCTCAGCCCTGGGAACTAGCTAGTGCTGGGAAAATGTGGCAAAAGAAATTTTCCCTGCAAAATTTCAGTTGGCTATTGTGAGGGATAAACCAGGTTTGGGCTCAGATCCCCTTTGAGCTTTTTTCCTACGGATGATCCAGCAAGCTATTTTGTATCTGTATTACTGCCACTAAAGTCTCCTGCTATTAATGAGTATTTATTGCAAGAGTTCCTAGAGGTAGGCAACAGGATACCTGTTATTTCAGCACTGTCACCAGATGCCATGGCAGAAAGATGGTGAGCATCAACACTGGCGCTTGTAGACAACCAAGCACAGCCCAAGTTTAGGGCTCTGGTTATCAGATCACTGTATTTTATGGTATGGGAATCAGCCACAGGCTAGGGAGAACCAGCTGAAGAGATCTGATGTTAAGAAGGGACCAAACATGCAACTGAAATAACAGATCTTCTCACATACATCTAGCGCTTTACTCCCTTAAAAGAAGGAGGACAATTCATTACGCTTCTCCTTCCGTGGGGGTGGCAATTTAAAAGCGGAAGATCCAGAATTCAGAATCCAAAGTTTTATCTGTGAACTGAGATGTCACCAAATATATTTTCTCGTTCCCACCTCCATGAAATTAAGCCCATTGAAGTATGTAGTGTTGCATTACTCACTGCTAGTGAAACTATATTAAGAGTGTGAAAGACATTCCTTTCATCTTTACCCAGAAAAATGTCTTGACTGTACTTATTTGTCTGTTCTTTGCCATGTAGTTATTTGTAGTGCTTTCTAGTAATTACACAGCTGGAGCAAAGCCCTACTGTCCTTTCTCAGCCCTATCCACCAGGGAAAGCAATTGGCACTTCAGCCTCAGAAGGAAGCAGGAGTTAATTCTCAGAAACATTTATAATACATCATTAACATAGCAGGGGAAAAATTAACTTTGGGGCCCGCCGAGGTCAAGTGGTGTTTGTTTCACTCAGAGTCAAGCCAAGCCCTGGGGAGAAGAGGAGAACCACCATGGGGACCTCCTTGTGTGGCTGCAGTTGGTGGCCCCAGGTCTTTGGTGACTGGCAGCCAACAGCAGCAGCAGGACAGAGGTGAGCAGACCTAACAAGCCACGGGTTCAGGCTCTGCTTCACTCCAGCTGTGTTGCCCTCTGCTGTCCTAGAACCCATCCAACATTTTGGCACACATCCATGATCAGCAAGGCAGGCTGATATGCCAGACAGGTGTACAAGCTTGTCTTGATCCCTGCTGCACAGTGGTCAAGAGAATGCAACAAATGCTTCAGCCATCAAGTCAAAGCAACTCTTAGGCTTTTGCTACCTCTGTGAGGTTTAATTTGCTGATATCTTGTCTGCTTGGGACTGAGAGCCACCGGGGGGCTTTCTCAAAACTCCCTGGCCCAGTGTGAGAACCCACCCTTGTAGATTCAAAGGCAGCTGCTGGCTCACCAGGACTCTGTGAGCAATAAAACCTGGCAGGAAACTGAGTGTTTGGGTTTGCAATGTGACATTTAGTTTCTTCTGAAGGAAAAAAAAAAATAACACAAAACCCCCATAGGAATCGAAACAAACTGTGTAAACCACAGCAGGAAATTTATGCTAAATTAAGAGAAGGTTTACATGCAAAACATTCAGGTAACTGAGGAATTACGACTCTCAGAACAATAAACTAGTTACTTCATACCTATCAGGCACGAGGGAAACATGAAGTAAAATTTGAAAGGTACTGTTTGTTTGTGTTTTCTCAAAGAGAAAATACCCATTGATTTAAACAAGCCCCAAGGAAAGAGCTGTCTGGCACTCTGCACTGCATTCCCCACCCCTGTGCTGGCCTGCACATACTAACACACAAAGAAATATTTCATGTGAGCAAGAGGCAATGGCCCAAAAATGAGAAAGGCATTTGGGGAGAAAAACCATTTGAATTTCCAGGGTGCATTTGGCTCCCCTGGCTGGACTTGTCTGTAGTCTGTGCACCAGGGCAGTGATCTCCATTAAGACATTTGGGGTCTGCAAAAGTTCATCTGTGAGAAGCATGAGGCATGGAAAAAATTGCCTGTTAGTAAGAGGTCAGTCTGCAGAATGGTGTCAGGGGCTCAGAGGGAGCCCTTCAGGACAGTCCCTGGTCTGAGAAGCTGATTTGTGAGGTGTCCAACTCAGTGCTTGCTGAGGCTGGTAGAAGGATTGAAGACATGGGTGTCTAGTGTTCCTCCCCTCTTCTCCATTATCCCATGAAAACAGGGGGAAATGAAAGCTTAAGGAGGGGGACTTGAAGGGTGAAAGGTAAACTTGACCACTCTGAACTGCTTCGGCCAGCGTAGGGCAGGATGTGCATTTGGGAGATGACTCTGCTGGAGTGTAGACAGAGCTAGGCTGGATCAAGCTCATCTGTCCCCCCTGCTGGAAGTGGTGACAGTGACTCACTGGAGGACATTTTCCCTCTGAGTCATGGGTGACACTGTCCCGCTCTGTGCTTTGCACAGCCTCTGGACACCACTATTTGTCTGTGCTGCATCCAGGCCCCAAGATATGCTCTTGCAATTCAGACACCTTCAAATCTACGAGAAGGAACCTGGACTAGGGCAGGCACATGTCATTTTATAAGGCCAAAAGATCTGTCAGGTCACCAGGGAAAAATAGCTCTGCCTCAACTCCCCTCAGGAGGAATGCTAGATTGGATTTGGCTAGATTCAGACTTTTTTCATCAGTTTTCTTCTCTTTCAGTGAATTACACCAAAAGCTGATAGTTATGATTATTATTATATTTTTTTCTCCAAGATCTGGTTGCCATGACTGTCACTCCTAGTGGTTCTGTACCAACCTCTACAGGCCTCCTGCAACCCCTACCTCCAAAAAAGATCAAGATCCCAAGAAACAAAGCATGCAGTGTGGTCAGAGGGAGGTAAAAGGACCCAGTGCAACATCTCCAGAGGGCCAGTGCAGCACAGTTATCTATCTCAACGCCCACCTCTCTGTGCCATGGCTGCCATCCTTGGCCTCCACAATTAACTTTCAATGATGCCAGCATTTTCAAGCTATAACCTGTTCTCCACATCCCCACTGACTTTTGGACCTTAAAGAATGCAAACTCTTAATCTGTTAAGAACAGTACCCACAGAAATAGTGCAGGCTAGCTGTATTGAAGCAGCAAGGAGAAGACAGTGATGGCAGTGTTTCTTCACACTATAAGGTAGCACCCCTGACACCTTCCAGAAAAAAATCTGGAATCTGCAGACTTCGCTGGACAGCAAATACTGATCCAGCACCAGGCACAGATATCTGACTATCAGATAACCCTAATTTGGGTGTCTTTGTTGATTAATACAGCCTGCCGCAGCTTTGGGCGGAGATCACAAAGATGAAAAGAGGAGCAGCCATTCACCTCTGACTTAAGGAATCAAAGGCTACAGGGCAGATTCTCTATGGGTGCAAACAGGAAAATTTAAAGTCCCTGGAGTCGCAACCCTCAGCCCTGGGAGTTTAGCGCAGCAGTGTGTTTTTCAGGACACGTGCCTCAGAGACCCTGTCCAAAGGGTAGTTTTAAAGACAATTCAAAGAGAGGAAAGTGCCTTGATGAGTCACTGGAGGGAGACAGAAGAGGAAGCAGAAATAAACAAGAGTATCAGCTGGAGAGATAGAGGAGGGGACATGGGTTGATGACGAGCAGATGAGTGATGAGCAGGCAGAGAGGGACTGATGTGCAGTTAGGAAGGGAGGACTGAAAGGCCAGTATGAGAGGGAGTGAAGTGATCACAGGGAAAACTTGACAAGTACTGTTAAAAAGGTGGTGTGGTTTTTTATATATATTTTTATTTATTTTTTTATTTAAACAATTGGACAATTTGGGTGGCATTTGTCCATAGCTAGTGAAGTCAGGAAAGGCATGAAGTAGATCACCCTCTCTGCAGTTCAGCATAGCTATGGGACATCTCTTATCATGGATATGAACCCACGTGGTTTTAAAAGTTAGCTAGAGAACTGCGTGCTTGTCTTCCTCCACCCCAGATTTTCTATGGAGGGAATTAGGTTGGAAGGCTACATGGGGAGAAGCAGCAAGGCCAGAGGAATCCTCACAGCTATTGCCTACCTTCTGCAGCAGGAGAGATCCTGAATACTTGGTCACAATGGAGTACAGCTCCCCACCAAAGGCATCCGCCCAAAACTTCACCCTAAAAAGACGAAAAAAGGGAAAATCAGTATTAATAATTCAAAGGCAAGAGGACTGCTTACTTCTTCAGACAGTGACAATTCCATCTTCCTAAGTATGAAGCTTCCCATATTTCTCTGAGTCTCTACAGTGAGAATGATAACACTTTCTCCAACCTGCTTGTGAGACAAGCAGTAATAGAAGCAAGAGATGGTGGTCTTGAATATTCAGCCTTAAGACACTGGCCAGCAAGTAGCAGCAGGGAGATCTGCTGGTCTTGGCCACTGCCTGTTGACTCAGAGTGGAATCTGTCTCACTTAACTTTAGAGGTGTTAAAGTTGCACATTTAGTCTTAGATATCATCTGGTCTCCTCTGTTGTAAGTAAAGCAAAATAAATAGCTCTCTGGAGACACTTGTCTTCTCTGATTACAGGCAGAACCTAGAATGAAGGGGCAGACACCAAACGTCAAGCCAGCTGAACAGAAATAAGCATCAGTGCTGAAGGAAGTTGTCAGGACTCAGCCCTGGATTCAGTTGCTAGAGCTGTGTGGGGCAGAGGCTAACGAGCCAGATGAATTCACTGCTCTCAGAGGAGATACTACAGCTTCATAATGCCAGAGGAGATTATGCACCTCCTCATTGTAAAACACTACTCACATTTGTGCCATCCTGTAAATAACTGATGATAGCAATACCACATGGAGAACATAAGGATGCTGAAGAGCAGCCTGAACACTCAGCCATCCAAATGAAAATAGATGGCTCTCATAATTGACAGAGCACTTCATCAGAAATCTGTTACATGATTCACATTAGGCAGTTCCACCTACATGCAGTTCCTTCAGCAAGGATTCACTTAGGAGAGATTTATTTAATGGAATAAATGGCCTTCTCCACTTACCAGAAAACACCACTTATTTATGGGCTGCAGAGTCTTACCTAAGGCTCTAAGTGGATGCCTCCTGGCTCCCAGCAGGCTTTAACCCCAGGGCCTGATGGCCCAGCACATCACACCATTTTTATGGCAGAATAATACACAGATATAAAGATGAGCTCCAGAGCAAAGCCAGCACAGCAGTGGTGGAATAACCACAACAGCTAGCCTTAGCCTAGGGAAGTCTGTCTGCTTAGGGTCCTCAGTTGCAAATGCAGGTTGATGGGCAGCCATGGGTTGAGATTTAGAGCCTCTGTAAGGCTTCTCTTAATAGCCCTTCTCTTCACTGTCTACAAAGGGACCACAATGCAAGTAGGTGCCCTTTGTAACTATTCCTTAATTGGCAACAAGGTGTTCATTTCCAGCTGCTGAGTGTGAACGAGCACCAGCTAAAGCCAATAAGTACAACTCCATCGTTTGGACATTGTGGGATGTATCTTACTTTGACAGCCAGAGCTTTTATCTCTTCATTTCATTCTTAGAGCAAAAGGAGTACAAGCATTTGGTAGGAGACCAGGATTTATTGCTGCTTATCAGACTTATTCTACCATACCCAGAAAAAAAGAAGAGGATAACACAAAAAGACACCCCATGGGATGCTCTCCTGACTGTTGTAGTAACTGTCTTATTGCCTGAGGATGTATGAGCCAACATTAACTTGATGCCCCACCAGCAGCTGGTTTTACAGCTTTTATATATGAGATATTTTGTGCTGATATTAACTAATATTCTCCAGATCTCTTCACCTTCTACTGCAGAAAGAGAGAACCTAAACATGAAGTTTGGGATAGTAATTTTATCAGGGAGATTTATTTTTACCTGTTTTCAAAATTAAAAATAAAAAATCAGGGGTATGTGGTCATGCCCTTTTTTGTTTTGTACTGCATCTGTGGCCATGCATGTGACCCTCTTCCTACTACCCCTAGTAATTTTTCTACTCCACAGGGTGGAAGACTCAGAGATATTAGGTTCTGACTAGTGGGTGTAGTTGGGCAGCTGCAGCAGAACGACGCAGTTATTGAGGCAAAAGTTTTGCAATATGAGCTTAGCAATTAGTAATCAGTAGAGAAGCCAAGCACAAGGCACAGCTTCATGGAAAACCAAGCCCCACTGCTCAGAGAACTGCTTGGCTGTAAAGTCGTCAAGTCCTGGTGCCATGCAATTACATGGGATTCTCAGCTTTCATAAAAACAGGAAAGGGGGGGTTGCGTTTTAGCCTTTGAGGCTATGTCAAAAGAAGCCTAAACACGTGAATGTTGAAACACGCGGTAACAGCAGAATTCAAGGGAAAGAAAAAAAAGGAAGAGTTCAGGATTGGCACAATGTCTAAGCCAGTCTCCAAAGCATTAAGTGCTAGCCCGAGCATTCAACTCAACAGTGTCTCCTGTTTGTGACTTTTTTTTTTTTTTTTAACATAAATAAGTGAGAGAAAAGGTCAGTCTACAATTCCGCTGACTCCATGAGCTCAGGAGCAAATGGATAGAGGTGGTTGGGGCAGCCTCAAGAGGCCAAACCACACTGATGTTCACCTCTCCCACCAGCATTTCCTGATGTGCCCAGCAGGCACAGGCTGAGCATCCAGTCCAAACCATCCTCACGACTGCAAGCAAGCCCATGCCATGGCCAGCTTATAAAAAAAGCGGTGTCTGGAAGACAAGAGGAGGTGATTTGTATGGCGAACTTGCACCCCAGAAGCATTGCTGGCAATTGACCCAGCAGAATTTTGCACCCCTGGAGTTAAAGCCAAGAGATCTTTGCAAAGACATGAATGAAGTTGTTGATGAACCGAGTGCGGTGCCACAAAGCCAGGCGTGACTTAGGAGCAGAAGAGGCTGAGTTAGCTTTGTGTCACTTTACAGCGATTAGACTCAGATGGTGCTTAAAAGCTTTTAGTTTTATGTCTTCAGAATGTCCTTGTGCAATCTATGAAGCAGGTCTGTTTTCTGCTGATTTACTCCCTTTGCTCCTCTGGCCAACGTGCACTTCTCCTGAAATTTCATTTGAAAAGGGCAACTTTTGTGTTGCAGTCAAATTCATGAGTGGATTTGAAACACCAGGGATTAATTCAGCTCTTGGTCTGGTTTCAGTACCAGGGGAGAAAAGCTCTTTTTCCATTGTTTATTCTTTATTCTTTTACATGAGTAAGTTCCAGATTGTGCAAAGTGACGCAACTGTTTTCTCAGTAGCAAAGGGCTATCACATTATAACCAAACACATCAGAAAAGGATTTGGTCAGAGATTGCCTGCCTGTAATCCCTGCACTTGTATTCAGTGGCAAAAACAGCAGAAAGGACAGGCTGTCTTCTTAATGCCACAGATTTCAAGGCCAGAAGGTATTTCCATGCAGCATTTACTCTGGGCACAGAAAGTCTTTTTTTTTTTTTTTTTTTTTCCCCACAGTCTGAAATTATTAGAGATTGAATTTTATTCTACAGCTGAGGTAGTATTTTAATTTTATTCTACAATAGAGGCTGGATTTTATTCTATGAAGCAAAGAGAGAGAGGAATATATGGATCTCAAGGTCCTGTCTCCAGGCCCCGTTGAAGAGCACAGGGACACTGCTGCAGTTTGAAGGCCGTCGTCCCTGGGTGCACAGAGAGGTGGAGGTGTGGGGTGGGTTGGGCACCGCTCTGCACAACCTGGGCATCCCTTCTGCGAAACCCAAATGAGAAGAATTTTGCTGAGGCAGGGTTTGGTAAGGGCAGCCAAAATGAAGGTGGTGGCAAAGTGACCTGAGAGACCCTTGGTGCAGCGCTTGGTAATCATGTGGGCCATGTTGGTGAGCACACCTGCAAGGGTCTTACTGGTACTTTTTGAACATAAAATGCTTTCTCAAAGTGTTGACTTTGGCTCCGGAGGACTTGGGTTGGTCTAGAGGACATAGCTCTTTCTGAAACTCGATGGCAGCATTGTCTCCTCCCTGCGCTATCCCCCTTCCCTGTGCAGACCAACCCATCCCAGCCCTAGAGAAGATGCCCCCCAAGCACTTTTACCAACCACCTTGCTGACGTTTTTAATCCTTACAGGATTTAACTTGCCTAAATCAGCTTAACAAGGTGAGGTTTCCACAAGCTCAGCTTGCTGGGCCCTGCTAGCCTGGTGGCGGGCACTGAGGTGGAGCAGAGTGGCAAGACAAGGTGCCGTAGTCCCTGCCCTCTATTCAGCCTCCCCCTTTAGCATCCACTGACATGAATTAGAACACACAAATAAATACAAGTGTGTATCACGCAGGCCGCGTGAACCCTTGCTTTTTTCAGCCCCCAGCGCAGCAGGCTAGCACAGGGATCAGTACCAGTGATATATAACAGTAAAAAGAGCTGCAGACCTTGCTCTGCACAATCTGGCTCAAAGGTTGAAGAGAAGGGTCATCATCCTAACACGCCACACCTATGGCTCCCCAGGCCGTACCCTGGCCAGCGCTGTGTCCCCACAGGCTGCACGCCAGCACCCGCGGGAGCAGCCCTCAGCTCAGGTTCTGAGGCTGCCTGTGTTTGCCTCCATGGCCGAATTACCTGGGCTGGGGGCTTGTGAATGTGCCTGTGCTCTGACTTTGCCTTCCACCGCCCAATGCAGCAAGTGGAGCATTAAAAGATGTCCAAGTGCTCATCTAAAGCAGATGGGTGTCACTGGCCTGCTTGGCGAGTAGGGAAAATGAGGCTTCGGTGTCAGCACTGGAGCTGGGAACCAAATCCATGGCTCCTGTGCCCGTGTCCTCTCCAGGGGTCATCACTGCCACCTTTCACAATGCCTCGGGGAAATGCCAGCCCCCTCCCACCCCACGCCGAAATGCGAGGGAAGCACTCACGTCTCCAGCGGTATCTTGGTCTGGGGCCGGGTGAAGGGCAGGAGGCAGAAGAGGCAGAGCAGCAGCGTCAGGACGGCCCTGCGCCCCATCCTCCATGCGCCAACCATCAGTGAGGGGACCAGCCAGCAGGACACGGGGGGTCCCTGCTCTTCCTGCCACCCCAGGGGGGTCCCCGCGTGGCCCCCGCCATGCTGCAGGCCCGGCACCCTGAGGAATGGCCGCACCAGGAGGCAGCTCCGTGCCCGGAGCCGCAGCATCTACGTAATCCCCCGCCAGCCCCTTAATCCCCTGGCCGAGCAGCAGCAGCCGCAGATTTAGGGAAGTGGAGTGGGATAAAATCACCCGGGATTACTCTGATTCCTGAAGACGGGTCTCGGCTTCTCCAGCCGGAGGTCAGGGTGGCCTGGTTTAAAGGGGTTGCATCCACACTCCTGAACGCCCCCCCCGACCTTTGATCTCTCCTTCCCATGCAACGGGGTGCTGAGTGCCCTGCTCGGGCACCTTGGCAGTGTCCAACACACACCCAAGACTGGTTCGTCATCTCATGGTGTCTGGAGGCCTCATTCAGGCCAGCAGAGGTGAGAGGAATTGGGCAGCAAGGAAGGACTCTGCCCATTAATCACCTCCTAATGTGAGCGATTATTTATTAATAGCCGAACCTCTCCATTTGGGCAACACTCAATTGAGATTGCTATCCCCTGATCTGTGTCTGGGGACCAATGAATTAAAGGAGGCCGACGGCTGAACTTGATGAACAACAGAGAGCAGCAAAGTGCACGCTCAGATGAGGGGCACGCTTCAAAAGCTCATTATCATCACGGGGAGTATGAATTATAAATAACTATAGATACAGCAGTGGAAAGATTATAAATGATGAGAGCGATCTGTTGAACAGCCGGTGGCTGTTTTCACCCGTTTGTTAGAATATCTTCCAATCACCTTTTGCACCTTTAAAAATGGTTTGTTTTATATAAAATGCAAAGCCATAATAGATTGTCAAGTTTCTGGTAAGAACTTGAATGGGTTAGCTGCCTGTCAAACTACTGAAGTAAAACCAAGACCCCTATTATAGATGTGCTACTGAGTGCAGCTTTGGTGCCACACATTAAATGGGACAATAGAAGTAGCAGAGAAAATACAGAGAAGGGAATAAAATGGTGATACATGGAATCGAGGTTAAATTGTATGATGTAGAGGCTTGAAAGCCCAGGGTGAGCAATTAAATAATTACAAGGCTGACTCACCCCAGGATAGTATGTTTTCTGCATTTATTGCAATCTACTCCAGACTGAGTGTCTTTTAAGTTACAATCTTGTTCAAGCACATATTGTGGGCCCGAAGGGCTGAAATTTCCAGATGATGGTCTTAAATCTGTGCTGTGCAAAGGGTTACATGGGAAGGCTGAAATGGCTCTTTTAGACCTTAAAATCTACAAAAAATCATTTTCTACACACATAAACTCACACTCTATAGACAGTGCCTTCAGGGTACCATGTGGCTGTACAGCAAATGGCATCGTTAGCAGACGAAGGTAATAGACAGACAGGTCTGGATCTTACCAACGCATTTCTCAAATGTCCAAAATGCGCTGTGGGCGCCCTGCAGTGAACAGGGGCCAGCACAGACACAGACTACCCAAGAGGACCCTGAAGATGGAGAAACATCTTCCTCCCATAAATAGTCATTGCAGACAAGGGGCGTGAAGGCATGTGAGAATGGAAGGAGCTGGTTGCTCTTCCCTGGACTGTGATCATGCTGCTGGCACTGGGGGCCACAGGACCAGGCTTCTTTGCCTTCTCCTCCTCCTCTTCCTCCTCCTTCTCTTTCTCCTCTCTCTACATCTTGAAAAGAAAAGAAGTTTTTTCTAGGAGGGGCTATGAAGACCGAACCCTCAAGGTCTCATTTCTCATTTACCAAGATTAAAAATGAGGGGTAGAGTCCAGGCCTAACAGGATATTTGTCTGGATACTTCAGGGAGGACATGATAAAAATTCACATGCTGGAAAAAAAAAAAAAAAAAAAGAGAGAGATCTGAAGGCAGGAGAATCCACATTTCAGATGGCATTTTCTCTCCACTTTGCAAGGAGCTAAACAAATAGTTATTCTGAGTGATTTTTGCAGCATCTTTTTGCTAACCCTTCCAGTCATTTTGTGCTATTTGCAGCCGGGACCCAGTTTAATCCAGATGGGTTCTGGCAAGAGCCCTGCTCTGTGTTTGGAAAACCAAGGAGATGCAGCAACACGCTGAAGTGGGAGACCCAAATTCTTTTATTTGGATTGATCTCGTTTAATGGATATCAGTTAATGGATGTATCTCACTTAACTCCTTAATGATCTAAAGTTGCAAGGGAATGGGATTTGAAGGTGAAATGAAAATAGCACGGAAAGCTAGAAGACACCAGGTGACCGAGAGCCCTTAATGGGATTAGTGTCTGTCGAGATGCTTCTGCAGAGCTCAGGCACTGCAACATGAGCACAGCTGGAGCATAGGAAGGATATAAGCGAAGGCAGGGTCACCCTGGGAAGGAAGAAAATGAATCCTGTGAAAAAGAATGAGAGCAAATATGTAACGAGGTGTGGGGATCTGAGGAAGGTTGCAAGAGATATGGGGTGAGACAGTAGAGAAAATTAGAGCTAAATTTGCAAAACCACAGGGCAATAAAAAGTGCCAGTGTGATTTTGTGCTGTATTCACAGGCACAGGGAAGATTTACCAGCTCTGTTCATTTCTGATTTGACTGAGCCCAGTTTGGATTATCTTGTTATGAGAAGGTGCTGGCAAATGTCAGGACCAGCGAAAGAACAAATACGGTCAAAACTGTGGTGTAAGCGGTGCATGAGGACAGTTTATTAAAGACACCAGGAACCCTCATTTGTTTAATGCATTCATGTGATGACACTAAACTGGGAATGCCAGAGCAGATTGAAGTGCAGTCTTACTGCAGGATAAATATACGGAGAACGGGGTAAAATGAAGAAAGGGAAACTACACGGAGCACCAGAAAAAGCTGACCAGAAAAACTGCCAGGCATGGCACTACCTCTTGAGGCAACCTCTATCCATGCAGTACAGGTTGCCAGGGCACATTTTGTATCACCAAGTGTCTCTGCTGGAAAGTCAGCTGCAACAGGGGACACGGCAGCAGCCCTGAACACAGACAAGGGAAGAGTATGCAGCTTCGTGGAGATGAAGAGCAGCTGGGGCACTGTCTCAGCCTCCTTGGGCATGAAGCCCATGTGCTGGTGCTTGTGTTGCCAGCTTTGTCTGACAGGAGCTGGTCACCAGACACTTCTTTCCCCTGTGCACCTCCCAGGTGGCCCATGTGGTGAGGCAGGGATGAGCCCCCATCCTCTGGGCACTCTGCAGAAGTCCCTTGGGGCCCACAGGGAGCAAGCATCAGGGACCTTTTCTAGATATTAGGACAGGGAAGAGGGTGTAGGATGTGTGTGCTGAGTTGATTTTCATTCTGGAGACACTGGGATCTTGCTGCGTGCTTGCCACCACCTCATGCCTCAAAGCAAGTCTTTACTCCATCATTATCCTGAACATAAAGCAGCATCATTGCTTAATAATAATTGTTTGTTTTCATTTTCTAAAACTTAAAACAAGGACTGATGGGAATAAACTATGTGATCTTGTTCACAGCAGATGCATTTATCTGAGATCATAACCTCGTGCCTCTCTCTGTCTCATGGCAGGACCCCTTAGCTAAGTATCTGTGTACAAAAGCTCCTTTCTACCCTGCTCAAAAATTGTGCTTGTGAAACTGCTCCCTCAGCTGTGCTGAAGCCTGTATCCTGTTTGTGAGATATGAGGACGATGTCTCTGGCCTGCCTGAGTGGGTTTAACTGTTCCTTGGAGTGGTTTGGAAAGCAGCCGTGCGGTGTTTTGCCAGTAGCAGAGAATCTGATCTGCCTGTCCCATCAGCAGCCAGGAGGAGGGGGCCCTCGCCAGAGCCAGTGGAGGAAAAGCACTTTTTTTTTTGTGGTTTTACTGGCTGGCCATGCAAATCTCTTCTGATCAGGTTTCAGAGCTGTGGAGGGTTAGCACTCGTGAGCCGAGTTTGTGGAGGTGTGGATTCAGTGGGCGAAAAGGGCTGCAGACTTGAGGCAGGCCCCCAGGCTGGGATCTGGAGAAGCATCTCTGCCCCCATCCCCGTCCCCTCTGTGTGCTGCCCTGCCTCTTGGCCAGACCATGCCAGGGCCAGCTGAGCCCCGGGGAGGTCAGCGCAGTGGGGTGGTGGATGTGGGGCTCTGGCGTCTGCCCAGCTGGCGGCCTACCTGGGCGGTTTGGGAGCTGGAGAGCTGGAAGCTGTGCAGCTCTGGGTGGTGCTGGCTGAGCCGTCTTGCTGACTGCCCCTTTCTCACTGCTCTTGATGGGAAAATGGCAACCCCCTCACTCCCGGGTGTGTTCTGGGTTAAACTAGCTGCTTTTAGTACCATCTGGCTGCAGGGGGGATGCTGAATACCCTCTGATGTGGTGCAGGGAAGGGTTCCTCTGCTGTTGGAGACCAGGCTGACGAGTGACAGTGGTCACAAGGGGACCCTGATGTCCCTCCACAGAGCAGGTGCACTGATACCTCACTGAGCCCTTTGCAGAGCAGGACAGATTCACCCCTGGTGTAACGCCGGGGCTGTACAGGCAGGTATTGTACCTGACTTTCTGCATTTCGTGGAGTAGCGAATAATGGATGAACATCAGGCCTACAGAGCACCATCAGATGTCTGGCCAAACGCGGCCCTTTAGACCTCCATTCCACCCGGCTGCTCTGTAAATATCTGCCTGGAGATTGTTCATCAGCAGGCTGCATGCTCTCCCTGTTGTTTATAGAAGCAGCCATGTAGGTGTCATATTAATTAATGCCTTTGGCTGGTTACTTTTCCTTTTCCTTTTTTTTTTTTTTTTTTCCACAGCTCTTTTCTAAATTTAGACTTGTTTAAATACCCCAAGACGAAACTAGATTTAAAACAACAACAACAACAACAAAAAAAACAACTCTGTGCAGCCTCAGTGTTCAGAGCAGCGGGACATTCAGGGCACTCAGGGAGACACCAAGGGAGAGAAATCTGGAGAAAAGGAGCACTGAAGCATCTCCCACCATCTCTGAAGGCAGAGCAAGGCAAGAAAAAATAAGGAAGAAGAAGAAAGGAAAAGGGGAAAAAAAAAAAAAAAGAAGTATTAAGTGAAAGCAGATGCTCAGTTTGGGAAGAGCTGTGAGCAGACAGCATCTTTCCAGGGTCCTGTCACAAAGGTAGCCATAGTGAGTCAGCTTTATCTTTCTCCCTCTTCTACCAAAGGGTTAAACTTAATCTTCTCCATTTCGAATCCACATGACCTGAAAGAACTTGATTAGGAGGAAGGGAAACCCCATTTTAAAAGGGTTTAAAGCCTCTCGTGGTAAAGCGACTGCGCTAGAACAGCTTTTTCGAGGGAGGAGGCTTCGCTTTCCGGGGAGCCCCAGGAACTGCGGTGCATCAAGCAGCTAACCAAATGATGCCACTTAATCTGCTAATCACCACAGCCGCAAAAACACTTGACTCAGGGCGCGTCTCACAACATCCTTCGTGTTGCCAAATCCTTTGTATTAAATGCATGATGCAATGACCCTGCTCAGAGGACATGCTACAAATACCTCCTTCTCCCCACTCAGTGTGTCAATGAGGATTTGGGATTTTGCAAGGTTAACAGCATGGCGGTGTTTGGGCTAAATTAGGGTTGCTCCAGGCTGGCTGGGCTAGAAGAAAGGAAGATCCTTCCTCTCCTTTCCTGTGTCCCTGTCAGGGTCAGCAGATGTTGGGGGCAGAGATGAGTTACCTGCCCTTGTGGTCTGATGTTACCACCTCACCTATTTTCTGAAATCCTGATGAGGATTTATGAGAACGGCTGCAGGCTGCTTTGGGAGTGCAGGATGCTCACTGATTCTCTGTGCTCTTGCAGGGCTGGGGGCTGCCTCCTCACTCAGCAGGTGATCTGTGGGCACAGCTAGCAATCCACCGTGTTTTGTGTCCCTCCCTGATTTATTTGGCCCGCGTTGTCAGCTGGAGCCCTGGGCAGTGGTGTCCCTGCTCCAGCAATGGCAGCGGGTTGGGCTCGGAGCAGCAGAGCTGGGTGCAGGGCTCTGCAGACCTCTGTAGCAATTTGGGCATCAGCACCAGCCTGTCTGGGAAAATAGCATCAATAAACAGGAGCGGGCTGCCCCCCGTGTAGCATATAATGACAGCGGGCTCTGAGGCTGTGGGTTTGCACAGTAAATACGGCTTCCTTGCCTGATCCCCAGAGAGCTGCAGCATGCGACCATAGCACAAATAAGGGGCAATGACTATGAAGAAAGCCTCCTTTAACTGTTTTTTAATCTTTTAAAGTTTTCTGGCAATTTTAATTTATTTTCTTTTGCTTCTGATACTGAGTGTCCGGACAGGAGCTATTGCAGACAATGTACATCAGCATGGCTGGAATATTCAGAACTCAATTAAAAATCTTAAAAGCTTGATTACTTTTTTTTTTTTTTTTTTCCTTTCATTTTGATTTCACACAAGGGAGCAGCTTTGCCAAAATTCTAGGTCACAAATTAAAACATTTCATGCTTTTTCCCTTTGAAAACAGGACTATTTTTTTTCCCCCATAAAAATCACAGGCAATCAAGTTTTGGTGCGATTAAAGATAAAAGCTGGGCTTTGGATACATTTTACCACACACTGATGTAAGTGTAGATAAAAACAGTCCATTCTTTCATGAATATTAATGAAAACATGTTTGTGAGTTTAGGCAGCCATCAATTGTTATTAAAAATATCCTGACAGTCTTGAGGAAGAGAAAGGCTGGGAGAAGCTTTCTGCATCGGATTAGTACCATTTCAAAGGAGCCTGCGTTTTGCTCCGCTGTTCCCCTGCAGTGAGTGGAAGGTGTTTCCCTGATTCACGACTGCTGACATGACCTGGGGGAATGGCCTTCAGCCCGTGGGACGGGGGCTTCTCTGAACCCCCGGTGACAACTCCAGTCACTTCCTGTCACCCTAAATTGCCTCCGAGCCCGTAATTAGCTCAGTCACCTGCCAGCTCTCGTAGCACACACTCACCCTTCCTTCCCTCACTGCCTGACAGCATCTCGCTCAGCGAGAGTCTTTCAAAGAGATTTTCCCCTCCACTCCAGAGGATTTAATGCTGCGAGTCTGCCCTGAGAGGATGAAGATACAAATCACGCTGAGCGCAGAAGAATCATTAAATGCCTCCCCTGATTTCCTTCAAGGAGCTCAAATTAGCTGAGGAAGCAACCCAGTGCACTCCTCGCTAGCAGTTTTTGTTGCTTTTTTAACCCCTTGAGCACTGTCTGACAGCATGGGACCCCCACTGAGGTCTGTGCCCACAGCGGTGCTGGGCAGGCAGGAAAACATGTGCAAGAAGGAAGAGTGACTCACCAGGACACAGACACATATGTTACGAGAGCAAATCACCTCTCTCCTCCTGCCAGAACATGTAACAACGTGCAAAATCCATGTCTGAAACAATCAATTTCTAGCAGCTTCGCTTATTCCGCTTCTTCCTGCTGTTGTTGGCAGCTGGGCAGCACATGTGACACTCGACAGAAAGAGTGGCAACGCGGCAAACCGTTTAGTTGGACTGGGGACAGGGCAGTCTGCAGCACGCTTGAGATGAGTTTGAGAAATGCATTCATTTCACGTGACAAAAAATGGATTTTAGGTTTACCAGAGCTATCGATAAATAGATAATGCATGCATAAGGAACAAAAAAGAAAATCCTTATTCCAAGCCTTGATGTCTGTCTAAAGTCATTCGCTGTTTCCTAAAGACACGCTCCAACTGCCTGCCTTCTGGTTAGCACAGCACGAAGGCTGAAGCTAACATCTTTCTGAGCCAGAGGCTCCCAGTTTTCAGACCAAAGCCAGGCATAGTCATGCCCTGGGGATTCCTGCATGGGAAATCTGATGTGCAGCAAGTAGGCAGACCCCTGCTGAAATCTCGTTAGCAATGGCTGCTTGCTGCAGCTCTACCCCCAGCTTAATTTGTCCGAGTGATGACGGAGTTAATTGGTGTTCCTGGTTTGGAGTGATTCCCTTTCCTAGCTGCACTTTAAACCTAGGTCTGCTCTGCTTGCCAGGTCTATAAATCCACTGGAAAGAAGAAGCATTTCCTGTCTCCTCTTGTACTCCGCTGTGCAGCATTACGCTCTGACAGCCACTGAGCTACTTCATGTCTGTGTAAGGGCCAAAATGTCATAGCAGGCAGCAGTGAAACACGTGTGATGTTACAGCTTGCCACCGGTAATGGTGATGGAGCACTTCTGCCCTGAAGAGGTACTAGACCACAAGGTCTTTGCCCATTTTCAAAGCACAGCATTGCGAGGGATGAAGACCACAGCCATGATGGATGGAGCCAGCAGAGCCAGCCCGGGCACACCAGTGACTGCTGGTCTGAAGGGGCAGGTCCCCAAGGAGGCTCTCACAGGGTATGTGAGAGCTGTGCTAGTTGCTGCACCTAACCGGGACCCCCAGGACACCTCACCTGGACACCTCACCAGGACACCTCACATTCCCCTTACACAGCTCATACCCCAAGCCTGCAAGCCCCAGGACGTTCAGGAGCTGCAATGCTGAGGCTGGCAGTGGCTCTGTCAGCACCAAAGCTGGAGCCCTGGTGCCCCTCATCACCCCCTTGAGATGGACACAGTGCCTGGGACTCAGCAAGGGGCAACTCCAAACCCTGCTATTTGCAAGTCTTCAGTTTCTGGTCAGCTTTGTCCTGTCTTTAAAGTGCCGTAAACTTTCACTTGTCATCTAGAGGTTTTCCAGAGTTGTGCTGTTTTTTTTTTTTTTTTTTTTTTTTTTTTTTTTTTTTTTTCCGTGTGCTAATGTCTGGCTTCACATCTGCCAGCAGCTGCTTTCTCCTTGTTTGCCCAGGCAGCAACAGAAAACGTGGAGGTTATTCACTTCACTTCCAAAGCCTTCCCTCTGAGGATGTCTCCAGCAGCAAGCGGCAGGCTGCTGCTCTTCCTCCTCTTGCTGACACACATATGCCGAGGGTGCTCAGCACAGGACAGAGCTCACTGCTTTCACATGCTTCCTAAAACGCTGAGAGGAGGCCAGCGCGCTCTGAAGTACTACACACTGCTGCTCAGGTTCGGGCTAAAACATAAAAAATAACCTCACGCATCCAGTACGGAATAAGATGGAAATAGAGGAAGTATTTTAGGTTGATGCAACTAAGAATTCCCTGGGATTAATTGTGTAGGACGGTGAGGAAAGCTGATGGGGTGGAGTAGCCGCGGAGCCCTTTCCCTGCTTTTTGGCAGGGACAACAGCGATCAGCTGGGTTTAGTATGGTGCTGCACACACTAACCAAGTAGAAAATTGTTATTAGCACTAGAAAATTGCAGGTTGTGCAGATGGCTGTTCAGGGCCAATAAGCTGTGGAAACGAACACAGACACTGTGCTGGAGAGCACGCAGCCAGGCCAGTCTTTGTGCCGCAGCTCTGTGCAGACAAGGTGAACGGATGCTGTCTTCAGGAGCCGGGAGGACATTTTGTCACTCACAGGGGTTTCCAGCACTGCTGACCAGTGCTGTATGGGGCTGCCAGGCTTCTCTGAAGGCTGTGCTGGCCAAGGAAAGGGTCAGCAACAGATCTCGACAGCCCGACAGTCCCACCTGTTCTGGCAAAGTTGTGTTTGCAGGGGAGCAGCTGACAGAGGGGATGCTTTTCGCTTTTCCTCTCCCCCTGAAAATGGACTTTCTGTTAACCCTGCTCTTTTCTGGAATGCCAGCAGCAATCGCTCACCTCTGGCAGGCCATCAGAAAGCCTTTAGGACTCCCATCGCGCTGCTGCAGCCATTTGGCAGAAGAAAAACATTTACAGGGAGGAAGCGCAGCAGCACCTCACAAATCACAGCGGAGGCTCCGAGACAAGAGCCGAGCGAGGAGCTGACGCCAGTGGGCCGGGAAGGACAACGGGAGCCCTGCTCTGGGTGGCCTCTGGCGCAGGCTCTGCCGTGCAGCTGGGAGAGTACATCTCGGAGCAGCGGTAATTCATTTTTTGATCAATGCAGGAACTGCATGTGGAAACGCCGTCGCTGCTTGGTTCACTCCTGCTGGTTGCATCAGTTCTGCCCTACAGGAGGCCACCTCAGCAGCACAACCTGCCCAGCCTGAGGGATGCTGCAGGGAAGGGGAAGGGGAAAATGTAACACCTGAACCCCCACATGCCTTGGGGCTCAGTTTTGGCTACTGTGCTGCTGCCTCTATCTGTTCCTTGCTGTTTCCAGCTTTCCCTGCCCACACAACCTGCTGATCCCTCATGAAGAGCTGCTCCTGGGAAAGAGAGGTGTTTGGGCTGGACTGAGAGATCTCTGTTTGTCACAAACAACAATTATGGGATGCAGAAAGGAGCAAGCCCCCAGTGGTGTGCAGCTGAGTCTCTGGCTGTGCCTCTTGACTTCTTCTGTGACCACCATAAATCCATTGTAACCACTCATCACCGCAATTTTAGGTGGAGATAATACTTCTTTCTCTCTTCTTTGCAAGGATAATTTGTATAAAAAGCACTTTGTGTCATCTGGCTATTTTTAGAAGAGCACTCTTAGAGCAATGCTGAAGACAAACAAAATGTACATAAGAAACAGAAATCCTTTAAAATCATCCAAGAGCTCTCATCCCAAGATGTTTAAGTGGATTATGAAATCACCACTTCTGTCATCCTCCTGAAAATGAGCAGACCACTGTGGGTTAAATATTGACCACAACTTTGGTGTCCCTCCATCCAGTACCTGACCCTGCCAATCTTCCTCATCCCACCAGCTCTGTACTGAGACCTGCTCCCCAAGCACCAGTGTAATGAAACATGTTGTTGTGTGTGGTGTGACAAGAAGAAATCCCAACTTTTCTCTTTCTATTACCTCCTAAACTGGTGTTTTCTCTCTGAAATCTTCTCATTTTGGTAGCTGATTTCTTCAAGGTATGCACAGCAGCACTTGCAAAGTGCCCTTCTTTGCAAAGCCTGCTCTGCTTTGACTGCCTGCTGATGGCTCAGAAGTAAGTGCTTACTCTCTTCATCTTTGGTCATCTGGCTGGTTCAGGGGACTTTACACTGAAGAACTTTCGATTGCTGGATTTAACAGCCCCCTGCAGCCAGGGATTAGCTTAGTGTCTCAGGTGTGGAAGCAGGAAGGGAAAAGGCTATCATAAGAGGAAAAGACAGTGGGAACAAACGGTGAATTGTGCATATAAACACAGCTCTGAAAAGAGGTGGCAACTGCTACCTCTATTGCCAAACAGTAAGCACTAAGCATGGGATTCCAGACTTAGGCTATGATACTACACCCTGACTCATCCTCTAATTCAAACTCTCTTCAAACTCTCAGCGACAGCTCGCTGCATCAGTGGGAGAGGCCAGGGAGTGCAGGATTTGCCTGGTAAGAACCCAAGGGGAGATCTCAGGCATAACAAATAAATAATAAAAATTCTAGAGGAATGAGAACCACAGACACTTTTACTAAGCGGTAGGTCTGGGGCTACTGCTCTAAGTGGAAAGAAGGAGACCGTCAGTGAGCCAGACAGCTAAGCAGCAGTAAAAATGAAGGAAAGCAGAGCTTTTGCTCCCAGCCCGAGTAGCCCTACACTGGGAGTGCTGCCAAGAGCCTGCATGTTCCATCCTGCCTGCCTGCTACATGCCGTGTTTACAGGCAAGTGCTGGAGAAAAACACACGGGGTAGGTTTTGAAGTGACATAATAATAGTATCCATCTCTATTTCAGTAGGTTTTGTAAGTAGATTTCAGGTACCAGGTGAAGAAATACGGCACTGATAGCCGTACCCAAAGCTATTTGCAGTAAGAGAGATGCACACCAGCAGAGTTCAAGCCAAAGCACAGGAGCTCTGCACTCAACTGATGGGCCTAAAATGCAGGGTGGTGATACCTGGGAAAGAGAAGAGTTAATAATTATGTAGGATCTAGCCACAGGTTTAGCATCCAGCCGTGTACAGGGTAGCAGCTGCAGGACGTTGTCATCGTTTCCCCTAGTTCCCTCAGGGCTTGAAAGCAGGCTGCTATCTTACTGATAGTAAGGGAAATTGTGATACTTTCAATTGCTTGACTTTTGGTTAGCTACCACACAATGTGAGGTGTTTTTTTTCCTGTCTCTATTGAAAATATTGTTAGTGCACACACATTGTCATGAACTCAGAACTTACTTTGCTTTTTGTAGAATTTGTGCCCTAATATAAGAAGGATTTTAATCAATGCATGACCCAAATAGTTTCAATTATTTATTTATTATGTGTGACTGAGGTTGCTGCTCCCAAAACCCATGTAATGACTTCCTATTGTGTATACCAGATGCTTATTCTAAATTCATTCTTTGGAAGCCTTCATGGTGTTACTCAGCTTTAAAAGTAAGAATGTAGATTACTTACAACTAGAATTCTTTCCATGAGCTAAAATGTAAAGGTGATCATATACAGGACACACTTTTTCTCAAAAACGTGTTCTTTAAAATGACCTAAAATATATATACTTTTTCCCCTTCCCCCCTGTATGTTACCACTGCTCATTTCCTGCTCGTTTCAGTAGTTTTCTCGGCCATACACACAAAAACAATCTGTTTCTTGCGTTTCTCATTCACTTCCATACCAGGAAGATTTGTATCTGAACAGTCTGTTGAGGCTTGATGGTAGTCTCCATTAAATTAAACAACAACAACAACAAAAATAACAAGGGAAAATTCACCCAAAAAGCTGCTGTATTGTGAGGAGAAGTAGGGGCTGGCTCAGCTGTCAGTAGTTTCAGTACAAGACAGTGGTGGTGCTGTGGAAGGTGCTTGCAGAGGCTAACTTTAGCCCACTCAATCTAATCTCCCTGGCTAAATTAGATTTGTACTCAGGCTTGCCCTCAAGAGGATCCTGTCCTTGCACTGCCTCTATGCAGAGCCTAGAGAGCTTAGGCTCACAAACAATACTTAACCTTTGTGGAGGTATCTGCAAATGCTTTCATGGACTTCCACAAACAGCCAAGGTAGGGCGCAAGAAGTCACGTTTCGATCTTTGTGGCATCTTCTGAGTACTACATGAAGAGGCAAACAGCGTTTAGATCAGTTTCACAGAAATTCAAATCAGTTTAAGGCAACAGAGCAGCTCAACCTTCCTGCCTCACTTTCTTCCCTGCAGATCCCACTCGTTTATCCACATGCCTCACACCCACATCCTCAGACCAGTGCAGGTGCCTGTGCTGCTGCCCACTAAATCCATCTATGTTTAAACCAACCTCTGAACACAGGGAGTCTTAACCTCAACTCATTCTGCTGCAACACATTCTACCACGTAGCTGCCTTAATCAAAACAAAAAAGGAGAAAAATAATGGAAAATGGAAGGAAAGACCAGTGTGGGAGCAGGAGTAAGCAGCCAAGAGTGGGTGGCTGGGATGTGATGCCTCTTCAACAGCACTGCCAGCTTAAAGTGTTTATAAAACTACAGCCTTTGTTTCTTCAGTGTCTTGCAGGACTGCATTTTGCTCCTGTTTGCACATATCAAATTCCCTTCTGTACTCCCAACTCCACTCCATGCAGATTTACGCCCAGAGGTCAGAACAAACCTGTTGGAGATAGCCATAACAGTTTGGAAAAGGCTGGCACTCTCAAGTCTCTTAAAAGTCCTTAGTCAGGATTAGCAGTAAAGTTATTTGTATGTTGACTGAGAATCAATTTTTTAGTGTATTATTCACTTCAATGACTAGAATTTTGCCTTTTCTCTAGGTTTCAGGAATCCCTCTGGGTAAAGCTGCTGCCTTCTCATAACATTTGCAACATTAGAGCCTCAAATGTTTGCTGAAAAATCTCTTTTGTCTTTTCTGTGGCAAATTTCTCCAAGTTTGCTAAAATATTAAACTATTGTTTTAATATCCTAGAGGGACAAAGATATCTAGAATACCCACTGCACTTGTGACTGAAATTCAAAGCTCAACACAACGTAAATAGGCTGTCAGAGGAGACGGAGCACCCTGCTTATTCAGCTGCATCCTGCTCCTGGAAAAAAATTATTTTGCTGTGCAATTTTAATTATCCCCTTTGCAACAACAACAAGGAAGAGAAGAGAGAGGAGCAATAGAGAGCTAATGAATAAAAATCAAATTAAGGATTTGATTTTTCTGTGAGAAGGGCCTGAGGAAAGGTTTGGATGCTTTCACTGAACATTACGGATTTCCATGATAAACACCGACAGAATTAGAGATTATGTTCCAGCATTTCATTGACTCTCTACTCCTCATCTTCTCTCTCTAGTTCAATAGGTATGGAATTTTGTAAGGAAGTGGGCAGTAGTTAAGTGGAAATACACTGAAAACCTTGATGCTGAGACTGGGATTAATGTATAAAGGTGATAAAGGTCACACTGGTATGAATCCAGTTCCCAAATGCCTCTGAAGATGCAGATTTGGCTATCTGAAATAGAAAGCTAGGCAACAAATTTGGCTTCGATTCAGCTGTTTCGATGCTCTTCCCCTTTTGATTGTTATCACAGAATTGAGAATATTTCTTTATGAGCCTGTTCTACATTCTTACCTCTGTTGTTCTTGGTAAGTAAGTCAACTAAAATGACATCTCCTTCACGTAGCAACTATCCTCGTAAACCTCGAAAAGGCAAGTTTACACCACCTGAAGAATCCCAGATACCCCTTAGAGCAGTGAGAATGTGAGAAAAACAGTTCCATCATTGTTATTCAGTGTAGCCATAACCAGAAGAGAGGGCAACAAGTAGAAACCCTGAACTAACTTTATCCTTGTCTGCTTTAAGATATGCCTCAGCTTGTTCAGTGTAGTGCCAATACTATTGTCACCATACACATCAAGAGTTAACAGGTATTTTTTAAAAAAATTCCTATAAGTTTTTTAAAATGACACCTTACTCTGAAAAGCAATAAATAAGGATGTTCTTAAAATTCATGCATCAAAATAGCTTTTTTTTTTTGGTAAATAAGTGTTTCTCCCGTAAGCAGAAAACCAATCACAAACACAGTCAGAGATACTAAGGGATTATTTTTACCCACCATTTACAAGAAGTCCTACATGTCAAATGAGGTCTTAACTATGCATCCCCATCATCTCTAAATTGTACTGTCAAATAATCCATGATCACAGACATTAGGCACGTATTTATGTATCTCAAAAACTCCTTTGTGCAGATTCCAATTTCTTTCACACCAGTTCATTCAGAAGTTATTTGAATTAGTTCAGTAGAATCACATAAATCATAATGGCTGCAGGGCTTCCTGTCTTTAAGGCCTGCCCTTGCTGATACCCTCGCAACATGTTCTTTTCACTGAATCTGAAAGAATTGTGAGCGATTTGGTAACAAATAGAACCAGAATACACCTTGCTTTCTATGAGCTACTTCATGTAGGAAAAGTCTAGCATTATCATAGGCACGAGTCTCTTGGGATTATTCACTTGTGTTGTATAAAGAGAGCAGTTCTTAATTATTTTTTTAAATTTAGTTTACAGGCTTTCCCAAAGAACGTGAGTAATACCACCATCATCCTGCCCTGAAAAAGGCATGATATACAGGGAATAGGGGCAACTATTTACCACCATAGTTACATATGAATTGAAACCTACATCTTAATTTACACTGAAGAACCTTTTCTTCACAGACAAAGCGAGTGAGTTGTGCCTACATCATTACCTAAAGCCACGAAGAGCATATACTCATTTATGCATTACATGTCAGGCTCCTGGCACCCATAAAAGAAACATCTCCTCAGCAACAACTTGGGGTTCCTAAACTGTAGTAAACTCGCACTTCAGCAGTAGATGTTAATAAGAATATACAGCAAATTTCTTTCAGTCATTTATTCTAATTAAGATCTCATTAATGTCTCTTCTGCCAAGTGTAAAAACATTTCAGAGTCAAAGAAATATAAGTGATCCCAACAATTCTAAATATACAGTCCATGGTACAATAAAATAAAATCACCACATTGTAGGGATTATCCATTTTATTTTCTTTAAAAATGGGTCAATGAAATCACTGTGCTCCAGGAACGCACTAAAAAATTAATAAGACTTGTACACCATGTAGTCTCCCCCTTAACAAAGTTGCACATTGCTTATAATACAGATTGGATCTAGAATAATAGAAACATGAATCCAGTGCCCCCCCCCAAGCTATGCTGATAGCAAGTACATTCACAAACAAAACCCTCCCCCCAATTCTTTAAAACACCTGCAGAGTCCCATTTCTATGGCTAGCTAAAAATATTCTTGTTAAAATAGAAAAAGATTTTTCTACAAAAATTTTGGGAAAAGTCATGACATTTCTTCTAAATTGCTCTGCAGACAACTAAGTAAGATGACATAACAGTTTACCTACGACTTTCAGTTCCAGAATTTCACCAGCATTTTCACTTTCCTAAAAATAGTCCAACATTGCCACCATGTGGTCAGAAACGGGCATAGTTTACTGTGAAAGTGGCGTATGACTTCTCAGAGAATTCATGTCAAATACCTTGTCAGTAAGTGACCACGCTATAAGTAAAAAAGGAAAGTGAATTCTGAGAACAGAGACTTTATGCAGGAAAACCAATTCTAACCATGGGCCGCTCTAAGAAAAATAATTTAAGATATTTTTTGATTAAGTCTTCAGCATTGTGACACTCTCATCCCTGAAGGCACAATCCGTTTCTGCCCACTTCTTTCTCAGTACAGCATGTACCTTACAACAAGCAAAATCTGTGTGTATGCAAAGTGCCTAAGACCACTTGTTTCTTTAAACAAAGCATCACTCGAAAATTTTGAAACCTTTTTCCTGGGATTCAGGAAATAATAGAAATTTAATTTAAAAAATCATCTTTCACATAGACTTCTTCATTGCCGCCTTTCTCACACTGAAGAGATATGCTTCATAAATAATATTTAAGAAGTTGTCATCATTCTGAAAAACAAAACACAATTGTTACTGCAAGGCAGACATCCCTGAGTATAGTTTTTTGTTTTGTTTCGGTTTTGTTCTTTTTTTTTTTCTCCAGTTTTATGTACAAAACGCCTTTCAACCTTGCTCTGTCTTAAGAAGCAAGCAATAGGAAGTCTATTTCCTTTACCAAAAATATATACATGTACTATTTCCAAGACTTTGAGGAACTGCATGGGAATATAAATTCTGTCGTGGCAAGCATGAATATCTCTGTAAGTAGTAATGAATACACAGAAAGCAGACATTCCAAACTCTCATTGGATTTGAGTATACTATTCTTGCATGATATTGCAGTGATTATACAACACTCTCATTTCTTCTCTCCTCATTTACCTAGGGATTTCCTTAAGTAGTTTCCCCCATTAGTTCAGTGATAATTCCAAGTATGTCTGAAGGAACAGTGAAACACCCTGGGTACACCAAATCCTACCTGAGCCAATCCTTGCACCTTGTTTAGCTCTTTTAGACTTAACTCTCCTAACTGATGCTGCTCCTTTTCCTCTGATGCTTGTTTAACTTTTGCCTTCTGAAGATCATTTTGCAAGAACTGGTCAACTCACATTAAGAGAGAAAGTCTTATGTAGCTTACATAAATATATGAAGATGATTAAAATCAAGATACCCCTTGAAGAAAATCATGAGCATCTGAGATTGTAGTTTTATACAACTGAAAGTAACACCTAAACAATTGGCAATCAGCATCACATTTTTAAACTTTAAGTAATTTCCAGGTAATGCAGTTAATCCTAACTATTATCAAGAACAGCAGGATTGAATATACATTTTACAAATACAGTTTCAGAATGCAGAATCTAAGTTTTCTTGACTAATTTCTTTTTTAACTTTATATATCGTTTTCCTACTATCCAGATATTCTTAGTATGTAAAGACAGGATAATGTGATATTTTTGGTTTTTAATTGCAAACTAAAAACACAGGAGAAAATGAGAAAAACCTCTAATTTCTTAAAGATACTATTTTCTTTCTGGGTCTATAATTTAAACTGCATTTTAAGCAAGACAAACCAGAATTCCAATAAAGACTTTTATGTTAATGCCAAGCCATATAGGCACAGCTTTGGCCTACAAGTTGGACCCTTAAACCTGTGTCTCTATTCATTATGAGTTATAGCCAGTTCTTTAGCTATACAGCCTCTCCTCAACCTCTGCTCTTCAGATATTCGTCTCAGAGCAAGTCACAGAAAAAAATAAATCATAATCATTCATACCATCTCAGAGCAGTAACAATCATCTCCTATATGTTGACATGTTTTGTTGGATTTGAACCTGAATAACTCCAGCAAGAGGAATTTTAGCATTTGAAGTAGAGAACTATACTGAGTAGACTGAACTAGTATATTTTTAGGTTATCTAACCCATATTTTAAAGTTGCTTACACTTCCCATCTTAGTTTCTTTCCCTGCTAAGATGCATCTCTGAAGTATCTGACAGCTAGAATAATCACCCTTTATTTATCCTTAGCTAAAAATATAACAGGTATCTCTCTGGCTCATAGGCCAGCCTTATGAAGCTTTCAGTCACTTTTATTCTTTTCCTTCAAATTTATTATCTTTCCTGATCCCCAAACTACATTCATTAATCAAAATGCAGTTAAGCCAGCAGTGTGCAAAGAGAGGTTACTACCTCCCCTGTATATGTCATAGTGCTCCATTAACGCACAGCCGTAAGTAGCACAACTTCCAGCATATATTTTAATTATCCATTTAGCCTCTAGACAGATGGATGCAACTGATTAGGTGTCCAGGTGCTTACAGCAAAATAGGAATAAAGATTTAAAGCAAAGCAGAAGAATTCTTGGCATTTTACCTGGATCAGGTGTAAAAGTGTTTCTTGCAGCTGTATCTTTGTCATTGAGCTGCTGTTGACCACAGCTGGCTCTGGGGTTTGCAGTGGCAGGAGAAGGCTGGTTGAGCTAGCAGCAGGTTCTTGGTTTGATGCTGCTAACCGCCCACTTTCATTTGCTTTTGCTGGAGTAGGTGTGGACTGAGTGAACACCATTGGGGACATCAACAAGGTAGGAGTCACAGTGGCAGGAATGCGCTGAGGTGAGATTACCTGTCCATATAAAAACCAAGTAACCAATTAACTCATCTAATTAATTCCAAAGGAATTAAGATGATTAAAACTGCAACAGGTACAGAAATTGCTGGAGATTGGTCCAGTTACATGAAACTCTTGTTCAGGACCCCTATATGGTCCAATTCCCAATTAAAAGGTCTTCCATCCAACTCGCAGTAAAATGTAATAATGGATTCAAATATGATACAGTCTGATAGGCAAATAATCTGAGTACAGTAGCATTTTATAACAGAAATCAGACTACTATTAAATAATCAGCATTCTTAGAAAATGCATACGTAAAGTTTTCCACATAGGGACAGTAAGTCCTTAAGTTTGATCTTCGAGAATATGCTTGCCTACATACAAATACCAATATTAAAGACTAATCTTTGTACCCAGTACTAGAAAGCATTTGCTAACTTTAACTTTCAGATTACTTTTTATATGTGGATACACACATATGTATGTACATACAAGCACACGTATATACATACAAACACACACTCACATGTCCTCCTTTTATATAAGGAGAGTGGAAAAGAAAACAGGTAAGTGATTTATAAGAGCTGCAGTGAGCTGGTGGCACTGTCAGAAACAAAACTGACTCCTAACCAACGTTCAGCTCAGAAAGTCAAAAAGACCCTAAAAGAGAAGGAAAACCCAGATGCTGCTGTAGTTCTGCAAGTTCTCTCTGTGTCATATCCATGCCAACCTGCAAATATAGGTGTCAAAGAATTTTTATGTTTAAATTCTGCGATACATCTTGCAACTCTAAAACATGCAGGACTGATCAATAGTAGCAGATATAACATATGACATAACAAAGTTTATTCACTAAGTTCGTAGATGTTGGAGCTTTCTGCATGTAACTAGTAATAAATCCTAATCTAATCAGCCATCTCCTCAGTATTCAAGTACCCAATCTTCAATTTTTTTTTGTTCCAAAGAACAAAAGGTACAAAGAAATTCCACCATGTTTGGAATTGAAGCATGATTTATTGCTGCTCCATGAAGGTAAAAGCCTATAGGAGTACTCCACTTTGTCTCCCGGGTTTCAAACATTTCAAGAAAAATTAAAACTAAGGAAATAAATCGGAGGTTGATTTCCTAGGTAGGCAAAACAATGTAGTTCAATATTAAAAAACATTTTTTGGGGGTAGCTCTTCTTACCCCTAGTTGAATGCTCTACACGAGACATTTCTGAATAATATTAGTTTGGCTGCAATATAAAAGATATAGAAAGAATCAATGAGAATCAATGAGATCTCATGCTCATTTATGCTAAATTAAAGGAAGCAAAAAGACTAGGGGCCTGGAAAGACTCACATATATAGAAAGCATGCAATAGGCACCTTATGCAAAAATCTTCAAGTATGCTTTTAAGTTAATATTTTTTCTCAAATACAGAGTACTACTTAGAAATGAAACTCTCTACCCACAGCTTTTTTTCTACCCCATGACATGCGATCACAAGCGAAATCATCAAGTCTGCCTTTCAAGTTCCTGAATGAGTTAAGATATTCCTAACTTATTGCAGGTTTGCTTCCAAAACAGTAAGGTAGTATGTACGTTTGTGCACCTATGCTTCAAAACCAATGTTCATTTTAAAAGAAAACCATCACAAGTCCACAGAGACATACTTCTGCAGAGCGAGACCTTCAGGCTGTGCACGCATGTTTTCCTGTAAAAGTACCCGTGGAAGACTGGCTGCTTCCAGACACTTACTGCAACACTTCTGATCTACTCATCCATGCAGCTCATGTAACTCCTCTTTAATTTACCTCAAGTGAAACTGGCAGGGTTAGCTTAAACCAGTTGATTTCTCCTAATGGGATTTAAAGAATGCGTATACAAACTGCCCTGCAAGGGTAGGAACCTCCAGCAAAGGAACGGTGCTGAGCAGCTGGAGGAGATAAGGTCTGTCTTATACTAGTGAGACAGTTTAAGACAGACTATGTCAAAGACCTAAATGACGTCCTTTGAAATCAAAGGACACTTCTCTCTAGTCTGAGACAAATAAACAAAACCTGAGACAAACCACATTCTTAGTACTAAATGGTTACTACTGTCAAACACACATCTGTTAAACCACAACACATATATCAAATATTATTTGCTTTTCCTGGATAAAAACAGCTTTTTGGTAGAACTTGCCAACCTTATGGAAGCTATATGGAATAAGCAATATTGCCATCTACTGGTGACACAGCTAATGCCTACAGGTTACTGCTATAATTAACAGCATTTGCCTCAGGAGACAAATAGAAAATGCAGGCGTTTTTTCAGTGCATACTATTTGGTTTTGTGTTCAAACATTAAAATGCACTTTTTTTTTTTCCTAAGATTTGTGCTCAAAGCTTCTGACACTTAACAAGCTTTTACATAAACAGGATGGTTGCTTTTTAAAGCATAAAGGCAAAATTTCAGTTCAGATTCAGAGTTCAGATCACCTTTAGTCACTTGGACAACTGATGCCCATGAGGAAATGTGGGACGCTAGAGTGACATTACTAGTGTAATTCCAATGGCAGCAAGCTCTTGCTGCAAGTACTGAAAATGCTCTGTAGGGGCATATGGCCTTCAAGCCAATCTTTTAGCTTTGAGTAATTTTTCACAAGACATAACAGCCCTTCCAAAACAGTGCTGATCGACTCCTTTCTCACAGAATCTAACCCGAGTTGCTTGTGGGTTGCAGCCTCCCTGGATTACTTCCAGCTTTATCAGGTCAATACTTAAATCTCTGAGTCACTAACAGCGTAGCAGTCTACCACCAGTTGTGCCATAATGAAGTAAGAACAATGAAAACTGTGCAAGATAATTGTTGCAGCACATAGTATACCTTCTCTGAAGCACAAATGCTCACTACGATATGTTTGATATTCTTCATGGCTGCTGGCAGCTAGACAGAATTAGAGCTGACAAATTCCCCTAACACTATGAACTAAGAAATGCATGGATCTCCTGTAATGGAGACTGGGACCTGGTGCGTGGATCTCCTGTAATGGACACTGGGACCTGGTGCTGCCTCCCACATGTGCACAATTCCAGGCGCATCAGGTGCTCCTCTGGACCATCAGCACCCAGCGGATGCTGTGGGCCTCTCGCTCATTGTAGTCATTATTTAGAACTAAGAACATTTAATCTAGGAATGGTTCAGGAACTTTAAAGACAGCTGCTGTTAAAATACAGCTGACTATAATGCTAATGTTAACGTTGCTTTGTCTCTCCCAAGTACAATCCAGACCATTTTTATTGATGCTTAACTACAGAATCTTAAATTACTTTTCAAGACAAGTTTAACATAGCTACTGTATTCCTCCTGCACACGTTTATAATCTCATGATGAAACAGCAGTTAAGATAATAGGTATCTTTGATGAGAGCATCATATCATTTTAGCTACTATGTACTATACACTTGTTCAGAGTATGTAACATACTAGGTAGAAAACACATTTTTGATGGAAAATGCTCCAAGAAATAAGTGGTAAGCAAAGTAAGTGGCAAGCAATATAAGTGGCCTTCTGAAGAAAATATAGATTTGTGTCAAGGTTATTGCAAGCGCTTTTAAAACTGTAATTCTGATTAACATAAACTCTTAAGCACGCATGTAACTATAATCAGGATAACTTATGCTTAATACTAAGAACATGTTTAAAAGCCCATTGCAGATTAATGCTTTTTTATTGCATCCTAAGCACGCGTTACTCATCATCTGCATAAGGAATACTTCTCGGAATAGGGCTGGCACCAGACTGAATGCTTCCGAGTATTATTCCTTAGTTTGCTTTTTTTGTTGTGTGGTTGCGTTTTTTTTTTTTTTTGTAACTGGTCTCTTCCTCTCCACGTGGGAGATCGCAGTTCTTACACCAGATGGAGATGCACAAGCCAATTTAAAATTGGACTTGTAATGTGTCAATTGTGCAGAAGACTATTGCTTTAATTTTCTTAGCACTGCTGATGGATCTGGGATGTTCCTTTAACGTGATTTTTCCAAATAACAAAGACACTGTCCAGATACATTTCTATTCCTGTCAGACTTTTTAGAATTTGCTTTTTCTGTATGCTACATTACAGTAAAAGATGCAATACCAAAAGATAATTACAGAGAACAAACCTTTTGCTGCATTTGTCATCAGAATTTGCTTTGATCAATTTTGCATGAGCATGTGTGGATATATTTGTGCCAACTCAATTTCACTCAAATGTCTGTCTGCAGGCATGGCAGCACTTAAAGCCTTCGGTCTACAGCAAAGATGTAATTATAAAAAGATTAATGTTGGTTTTAAAAGTTTCAAATTTTTATCTTCAATTTTTTTTTCATATGGCTAATTCATTGCATTCTACAGAAATAAAGACTCATTCCTTCATTGCCAGGTTTTTGTTTTGTTTCGTTTTGGGGGTGGGTGCATTCCTTCCAGATTGCAGAGCTTTAGGTGTCCTAAACAATGCTTAGTCACACGTTCATCATTTTTATTCTATGTATTAAGTCTTACAAACAACGCTAAATATGTCAGAAAAACTGCACCTAATACTGTTTTATAGCAGCTGTGGCTGTGTCAGTAAAGTCATTCCAAGGCAATGCCAATCTTCTTGGTCTGCTCACAGCCTTGCAAAAGGGGACTAAGAGTCTCTTTATTTTTTTTACTTGTTTGCTTGTTTTTTTTTTTCCTGTTTTGTTTGTATGTGTTAAAGCAAAATTGCAGCAATAATCCCAGTGGATGATGCTTCTTCCACTGAAAATTGTTCTCTTCTCTCAAGCTATTGTTCTGTTTATCCTCAAGCAGTAAATTTATCGGAATTGCATTATCAGTCAGACCTCTAATTCCCTTTCCATATTGCAACTAATGCTGGAATCAGTTTCTTTTTCAAATATACACAAAATCATTAACCTCATCAGCATCGATATGGATTTTTCATTCGAAAGTGCATCAAGATTTCTGCCATTTTTTATTCTGCGTACTGGCTTATATCCTGGCAATTGCCTCATTGCACTTTTACCTTCAAAGTAGGAATGTCTTATGTCTCCATGCTATGCATATTTACCAGTGAATCAGAAAATTTCTTTCACTTATAGCAGGCAAGTTCCATTCCCCATGAAAACAGTAGATTATTGTGACTCTGGATCTTCTTTCTTTTCCTTAGCACTCCACTGGAAAGTCAGATTACCATCCGTGAGCAACCAATCCTGAATAATTTTAGTGACTAAACCACGAAACACTCTTTCACACAGATTCAACATCATACTAGTTTAATTTAAAGAATAAAAATAATGATAGCTATTTGCTCTGTCAAATTCATTTTTCCCTGACCTCTCTCATGGAATTAGAAATTTTGATCTGTCAGTGTTTGTGCTCATGTGGCCCTTAATTGTTAAATGGCTGTTTCAGCCTCCTCAGGTGTAGAATAACTTCCTAGGAATAAGGAGGATATTGAAGCATTCTGTAGTTTTTCATTCCTCAGTAACAGTAGAAGAGCAGCTTTGGAATTTTATGCTGAAAAGATGAATAGTTTATCATTTGGGTAAGTAACTTCTAGACTGCTTTATAATGTCAGACTCCAACACAACATAATGCTTGTGGATAGTCTTCCACAATAAAGGAAGTTAAAAGGGGCTTGCATGTACATCCCCCCAAAAGACATAGGAAGACATTCAAGTGTGGAAGCTCCTACAAAGAATGAAATTGTAAACAAAGATATTAGTTGTCTAGGATGGAGGACTTTGTAATTGCATTTGAGGTTCTCCTGAAAAATAGAAAAATGTA
This sequence comes from Cygnus olor, assembly GCF_009769625.2. NCBI lineage: Eukaryota > Metazoa > Chordata > Aves > Anseriformes > Anatidae > Cygnus > Cygnus olor. Next base: position 65,642,161 of record NC_049169.1, read on the forward strand.
CTCTTTCGAGAGACAATCTCTTTTCATATCCTGATTTTTCTGTGACACCAATCTTAGGGTCACAGTCAACAGAATTCAGGGTTTTGGGGGATTTTTTTTTTTTGAAGACATTCAGATACAAGGCAACTTTTCAAAACAATATGTATCAAGCGGAAAAACAAAACTACTGAATAACTTGGAGTAGCTGTTATGGTACAAGATAATTCAGCAATATAAAAATACTTTCTAACAGCAGTTTTTTGAAGTAAGTGTCCTTTTAGCAACTGGCATACAAAGAAAAGCATACCTCCACAGAAAATCTTGACTAATTTTATAAGAAAAAACATTATTAAACCCAAAACATTACACTCAATTACCTGCAGTTACTCACAACAGCCTGAGACAAAGTATGGCAACTGAAAACTAAGCGACTTTTCTAAATATGTCTGGATAAAAAGCACACACACACACACAAAAACAAACAAACAGAAAACAGGACTGCAGTATTTTTGGTCATTAGTGATGTACAACAGACATACCCCTTTGTATTTGCAATAATTTACAGTTAGTAAATCAGAACTTACTTGATGTTGTTCTTAAATTGTCACTTGCAAAATGAAAAATGCATGTTAGACAGCAAAATTTAGTAAGGCAGAAACATGAATATACTGGCCAAAAGAAACAGAGAATAGCCTTATAAAGTTCAAGTTTAGAAAACTGCTGTTTTTTTTTTTTAAATCTGAACTTGCTTACTTACCTGAAAGAGAGAGTTTTGTTTTTCTGTACCCGGTGCCTTTTCTATCCAGGAATCCAGTGGTTTCAGTGTACTGGCGTTCTGAGTAACAACAGGAAACTTAGCTGCCAACGTTGGTCTGCTGGATACATGCAACTGCTGTTCTTGTTGCACTATCTGGAGCTTTTTCAATAGCTCTTGAGGTGATATCACCCCAGAATTGGCTGACTGATTGCCAGAGAGAGAAATTGGCTGTCTAGGAAGTTTGGGCTGTTCTTTACCAAGTGTCTGAGACTCTAAAGTCTGACCTGGCAGGGTACCATTGAAATATACCAAAGGTGGCTGGGTCATATTATTTATCTGTGCTGCTGGTGCTCCAACAGCAGCAGGAGTCCTGCTGAACACAGAAGCTGTTGAGTTCACAGATCCTGTTGCACTGGGATCCATTTTCGTCACTGAACCTGACTGACTCTGCAATTTCTGTAATAAACTCTGAGTACCAGCAGCATCCTGTACTACATGAGATGTTGCAATACCACGAGAAGTCACAGGTTGGAAAAGTCCTGTGAAAGTCTCACCCACAGGGTGGATATTGCCATTTTCACAGAGTCGGTTCTCAGGAAACTCAGCAAGTGGGTGAAGGTCTGTCCCACGCACCATAAGCTTTTGAATGGCAGGGCAAAGCTGTTTCTCTGCACAGGGAGAATGTCTGCTAGGTTCTTCGTAGGAGAGTGAACGTACCACACCCTGCCTAACAGGAAGGTTCTCTTGATGCTGTTTATTAAGAGGTTCTGAGACATCTGTTTTTTCTTGTTTTCCAAACAGCGCTGTCAAAGACAAGTGTTGTGGTTCAGGATCCACGTTCTGTGAGGGGACAAAGAAAAGAAGTAAGCATAGTTGTCTCATGCATGAAAAGCCACATTAAGTGGTGACAATATTTAGCCAGCAGTATTCAAGGAAGAGCCAAGAAAACTGCTCTTTTCTCCCAAGACAATTTTTAATAGTTCTGTCACATCATAAGGGCAAGAAAATAGTTGTCAAGCTGCTAATGTGGGAGAAAACCAGTGAATCTGGAAGATAGTGGTTTCACTTTAAATACCATGAAAGAGCATCTTTCCTTTCAGTCATCCATACAATATTAATAAGAGACAAAAATCTCCCCTTGTGCAAAGTAGGGCCACTCTTAACGCATCTCCCTCTCACAGTTGACTGAATTCAGCTTTTAGGATTTTGCAATGTGATGCAGTTTGAAGATATATCAAAAGACTTTATTTAGATTACCTGAATTCCCTTGAAGGCAAAGAACACAAAAAATGTGGTTCAGCAATTGACCAGACCGGCTTGGGATCAAAGCAGCACCCCAACATCGAAAGACTAGTGTTTTTTCCATTGCATAAGGACAGTCTATCTGTAATTTAAGTGCTTCTACATCAGATGGTGGGGATGGGAGCAGATTTACAAAAATAGATTTGTTTTGCATTAAAAAAAAAATTCCTTACTGTGGTTTCACCTCAAGTTCTTGCACTGACCTCCCAACCAAAGTAAGTATTCCTAGTTCACTACATGATTACAGCGACACTGGTCAGAAGACAATGCAAAACGCTTTACCTTGTTTTGCTGAGATATTCGTTGATGCTGATTTTCACTAGGCTTCACAGGAATTGGTTTGATTAGGTTGGGGTTGTTACAGATTGCAGAGGAGCTGGTTATTTGTTTTGGCTCCGAACAGGTCTTACACTGAAACAGAAAAGAAGTATTTTCTAGTTAAGTGCAACAATATTTTTTTCCCTTAGCTTTCCACCACAGTAAAATCCAGACATAGTTAGGTAGTCACTAACCAAAAATAACAGTTGTAGCACTGACTATGAAGTGTTACGCTATTGAAAGAACTATATCTACAAGCTAATTTTCTAAAACCATAAAGCATACGTAAAAATAAACACTTGATTCCAAGATTTTCTGAGTATGAGGCTTCCCTTTAATTTAAATCTCAGTTCTCATCTTTTGCTTTTCCTGCACTTAACACAAAATCAATCTGACACCTCAGAAACCAAGGAACCATGCATGCTTTTCCTGCATCAGTAGTCAGCTACTCCTTCAACAGCCTTAAGTAGTTTAGATACATAAAGGATTCATGTGCACTCGAAGAACATTTAAAATGCTTTTTACTAAAAACTGAAATTCTAACTCAAACTCTTCTATATAAACATTCCACAATGCGGGAACTTGCATACCCACATAGAACAATAATTACAGAGCTAATTAAGTGGCCAAATTGGTATGTTACCTTATTAAACATGACAGGATTAAAAACTGTATTTATAAAGTGATGGGCAGGCAGAGACAGATGAGTAAAAGAAGTCAGGGACACGGAATGACTGATGTATGAAGAGAGAAGGGCATAATTCAGAAAGAACGTGCAGAAACACCGCATGAAAGAGAAATGAAAAACATGAATGACTAAGTCCTATTTACACTGTAGCAAAAATAAGGATATAGTCAATGAAACTAGAAAACAATGGGTATACAACGAGTGCTACTGTCAATAGAAAAGAAATAGTATGCTGGAAGTTGTTGTCGTTAGGTATGACTGAAACCAAGAAATGGAGAAGACCTTCTTTTTTAAAGAGTTACTTAACAAAAAGTTAATACTATTTAGCAAGAATATTCACTATTAAGTAACCGAATTTGAAGGGCTCAAAATTTTATGCCTTGGGACTAATGACTGGATAAGGAACGATCAGTTTCAGTTTCACACCCCTTCCAGCTAAAAGCCCCATCCTGTGCATCACTGAACTCTGCTACCATTTGGATACAAAGCAGAGCCACTGCTGTCTGGATATAAAAACATCAGTGCCCTCTCCAGAACCTTCCGAGAAAAAATCCTTAGGATTCAAATATATTAGGTGAGAAAATAATTACTTCCTCTATCTCCCCAAATATATCAAACTTACTGTTAAATCCATTTCTAATACATACCACAACAAAAAATACACACTGGTTCCAGGACTGTTCAGTAAAACCAAAGCTGAATCCTTGAAGGGACTCGAGGGGTGCTGTCCTGACAGGGTCCTGGGGATGTGCTCAGTGCCTTTTTGCAACATTTGTCCTCAGGAATCCCAGGCCCTTGAGACTGGTGGGAAAGTTTGGAGTGATGAAGACTTACCCTCAGCACTGGAAGATCAGGTTAGGGAGCATGTGGAAAAACAAACAAACAAAAGGACACAAGTCCATGGAACCTGTAGGAATACACCCTGAGAGCTGAGCTCGTGAGACTACTCTTGATTAGTTTTGAAAGGTAATGCTAGCTGAGGGAGGTTCCTAAGGACTGGAAGAAAGCAAGTAGTGCTCCTGCCTTCAAGGAAGGGCAAGAAAAAGAATTTGGGGAACTTCAGGCCAATTTTCCTCACCTTAATACCTGGGTACTTGATGGAGCAAATCCTCCTGGTAGACATTTCTAACAAACACGTTAAGGACAAGAAAGTGTTTGGGATTAGCCAGCATGGATTTAGAAAGGGGAGATCACATCTGCTCAACCTGATAGCCTTCTACAGTGAGATGGACTGACTCAGTGGATGATGGGAGAGCAGTGGATATTGTTTATCTTGACTTTGGCAAAGCCTTCAACACTATCTCCCATAATGTACTCTTAAGAAAAAATGATAAAATGCAGGTTAGATAACTGGAAAGTGAGGTGGACTGAAAACTGTCTGGTCTACTGGACTCAAGATATGTTTGACATGAAGCCCAACTGGAGGCCAGTTGCTATCATGTATCCAAGAACTTGATACTTGGGTCCATACTGTTTAACATCATTAATGACCTAAATGATGGAAGAGAGGAGGCTTGTAGAGGACATAAAATGGGAACATGCAGTTGATAGACCAGATGGTTGTGCTGCCATTCACAGGAACATCATGAATTTCAACAAAAGGAAACCAAGGAGGAATAACTGTATGTATCAGTACAGGATGGGCCTGACTGAAAAGCAATCTTTCAGGAATGTACCCAAGGCCCTTGCCAGACAACAAGTCAAACACAAGCCAGCAAAAGAAAGCCAACCGCATTCTGGGCTGCATTAAGCACAGCATTAACAGCTGGTCAAGGGAGGTGATCCTTCACCTCTACTCAGCACTGGTGTGTGCTATGTCTACTGAGTAATGGAGTACTATGTCCAGTTCTGAGCTTTCCAAAACAAGAAGGATATACCAGCAGAAGTCCACTGAAAGGCTATGAAGTTGTTTGAGGGAGTAAAGCATCTGTCATGCCAGAAGACCCTGAGAGAGCTGGGACTGCTTAGCATCCAGGTGAGAAGACTCAGGGTATATTACTGTGTACAAAATACCTGATGAGACGCTGTAAAGACAGCAAAGCCAGACACTTCTGTCCACTGAAGACAAGAGACAATAGACAAAACACAGAACATACAAAATTCTGTTTAAACTTAAGAAAACACTTTACTGTAAGGATGTTCAAATACTAGAACAGATGGCCCATAGAGGTTGTGGAGTCTCTGTCCATGGAGATACTCAACACCTGAATTAACATGGATCTGGGCAACCTGCTATAGCTGATACTGCTTTAATGCAATGGCGCTGGACAACACTGTCTCCACAAGTCCCTTCCAACCTCAGCGATTATGCCAGTCTCTGCCCAAAAATCATTTTATGGGCGTTTGAACAGTCTCAGACTTCTGCAATGAATTTGTTTCAAATGTTGCTTTTAGAAATAACTTTAACACATGCACCAGACAATCATGCCACAGGGTGGTCTGCTTTTCAATTTGAGTAAAAAACAAGCACCTGTATCTTCTTTCCAGCTGTACCCCTACTGCATAATGCAAGAAACAACCTCAAGCACTAGGTTGGAAAAAATGAGTAAAAAGTACTGACTTTGCCAGCAATGCAAAACTGAATTTCATTTAATACAAAATCGCATATCAAGTGCTTCTTCATGGCTAATCTGAGTAGACTGCATTCAACACGAAAAAATATTTAAACTCAGCTACATTTTTCCGCTCTCTGGAAAAAAAAAAAAAAAAGTATTTTCTTAGGTTCTTGGTTCTTCAGAGCTTACATGTTGTTATCCTTGAATCTGAGGAACTTTTTTTTTTTTTTTCCTCCAACCTTTCTCGTTATTTCCAGGCAGTTCTCAAGGACTCGCAACAATATCAGCCTTAGTATTGAGCTTTTAGCAACTCACTAACATTTTTTTTTAAATACACTAGGACAAATGACTGAATTATCCTTAAATCACTTTCTTACCTCACTGTCTCAGTCAATTTCTGACTGGTGACTTTTGTTGTCTCTTATTCGCTTAATGACAAATAGGCATCTTACCTAGTTAATTATCAGATGAAAGTTTTTTCATAGTTCAAATTAAGTGCTTCCTGTAGCCACTATTTGACCTATATTAAAACAAGTGGAGATCATTTTCTTTTTTTAGTTCACACATAGCCTAACTCATTATGCTGTTACATAGGACAAACACACACTTAGTAAGATTAAATCTTTTCTCTCCTGAATCTTCTCTTTCTACAGGATGCTGCCTTTTCTTCAATATGCCTCCTTCTCATTGATATTTTTCAGCATAGCTTTTTGGGGAAAAATCATATAAAGACATATTTAAACTTCTTCAACATGACAGATAACATACTCTTGTATATTTCATTATGAGTTCAGCAGAATTTAAATAAATGCATTAGGACCTTATTTCTCCAGGGTATTTTAATAGGCTGAATTCTTCAGAAACCATGAGTACTTTAGATGCCACTGCCATACTTTACAGGATGCCAGACCTAAAGGAATACAACTGAGGAAAGCAGTAGTAGAGTTCAACGTTTACCACCATTAAGAACATTTTTTAGGATTAAATTCCTCAGCAAAATGAAAAAATACTAACTATACACAAAGGTATATAATGAATGACTTGAACCTGACTTGGTATCATTCCCATGATTTGCTAACATGACTAACCGGCTGGCATCTGATATAGGGATGCATACTGAAGAACAGTACACACATACACTGTGCTGATTTCAAAGGAACCTGTAGCTATTAGAGCTTAAAATATAAGGTCATTTTGGCACACTAGTAGCATGGCCTAGCTGACAAATAAATTAGGCAGCATGACATTTTAGCCACTGTTGCATGGACAGGTAAGGAAAGGTATCATCTGCCATCATCATCAACAAACAGCAAAAAGAAGTATGAAAGAAATATCAATGTGTTCTTTAGTCCTAGAACCAGCAGAGTACTGATCAGCTAAAATACTTGATGATTACTACATCTTGCTTCACAGTTCAGTCCTTTAGTCATGTACCTTGTTCAAAGCTATGCTCCTACAAAGGATGCGTAAGAGATTAAAAGGTTTTAAGATCAAGTGAAAGAACGGCTAAGCAATATTTAAGACACATGTGAAGAACATTCATCAAAATGAACAAAACACCACTACGGATGTTTTAGGCAAGTCTGGTATAGTCAGAGACATTTAAGGCAAACAACTGTTCCATGTTGTAAGATTTCATAGTCCACCTGTACAATATGCTCAAGCTGAACAGGATGTTGCCAAAAGGAAGGACAATGGACAAGCAAGGGACCAGAGCAGCACAGATTTCCTGACACAAATTCCACGTCATATCCTCATGTCATGCTCTGTAGGAGAAACCTGACTGAGAAACGTGAGTTGCAAAGACCTATCAAGTACAAAAAGGAGATGCTAGAAGGCCTGATACGAGTAAAGAAGGTTGGCCAATACTTGATAGGACTTAGTAGAGCTTTATAGATGGATGGATGGTTATGTTGAAAGCAACACAGAGAACTTCAAAGCTGCTTGAATTCAAACGCAGTTAAGAAGCCCTGGAAATGTGGGATTTCAATCTAGGTGATCTAAAGGAGCCACAAGAAAACATTATTGAACAGACAAATGAAAATGCACAAAGTGTTCTCAAAGACAGATGCTGGAGAGGACAGCAACCACCTCAAACCAAGCAGTAACAGAAAGGATTTCCAGAGCCCTGCTTAAGTGAGACATTCAGACAAAATTCAGACTGTACAAGAATAGCAGCACACGGTCTGTGTCATCCAGCCAGAGTATGGCACAGTGCCCTCAAGAAAGATCGTCCTTCTGGGGAGGTGATAAGGTACTATCCAGTCTTTCATACAGTTAACAAATCAAAATCTAAGAGGACACCTGCCATCTTAGAAACTATATTTCTGTTCAAGCAGGGCAGTACCACTGGAACTTTTTGCTTGAAGACAGTGAAAAAGCAGTCAACAGAAATAAACGCCCAGAGGCCATGCGTGCCCTATCAGAAATGATGTTCTTATCAAATGTCTGTGTGTCTTCAGTAATGAAGCAGGAAGCTTCAGTTACTCTGGTCTTATCAATGAGACAAAGGATGTCCCCCTAATACAACCTCTAATAGACTAAAGGACAGTGCATTAAATGGGTGATCATTAATGGACTTATCCTAGGACTTGCTAGTTGAGCAGAATCCCTTAGATGCTTCAAAATTGATGTTCTTATTTTATGGTTCACAACACTTTAAAATATCTTATTTTATGAAGCCGCACAGAATTCGAAAAGGAGAACAACATAATTCATAACTGATTTCAACATGTTAGCAGTGTAAGTTGTAAGACGTGTGCTGGCAAGGAAATACTTGTTATAAAGCAGCCAAAAAGCACGATTGCTCTGAAACATATTGACATAAAATACAAAAATGGCTGTCATCGCCTTTATTTCTCATGCCCTTCCTAGTTTTGTGTTACCAACCAAACAAGAAAAAACACAAATCTAGTTCTTAAGAAGTCAGATACTCCTAGCACACATGTCCTGGACAAGGAGGAAGTTTTCCTGTTATTTCCTTAGCAATCACTCATATGCAGAAAGATTAAAGATGAGGTAATAAGCAAATTTGCTAAATATCTTATCTGCAGAAAAAAAAAAAAAAAATCAGGAAACTATTAAACAACAGATCTTCTAGAATCTTTTCCTCTGTCTTGATTTGCTATGTGTTCATGTAGAAGGGGAAGGTAACTTTTTAAAAATGTACTACATCAATCTCATAGTATCTGAAGACAGCCTAATATTTTCCAGTTTTCCATTTACAGTATTTTAGGGGTATTTAATGAAATTATTTTAAGAAATGTTTAATCAATCAAATCACACTCTTATTTCGAGATTTCATACTGGTCCAGTTTTAAAACATGACAATATACTAGGATTTGGAAGTATTTGTTGATTATAATACATTAAATGCATTGCATTATTACAGAAAATATGAAGGTCCTAGCTTCGAAAGAAGCTATACCAACGTGAAAAAGGCATACATTTCACCATAACTCAAATAGTTATTATCTTTCTGAGGATCTTATTAGTAGCCACATTTCAGAAAAAATAACTTTTTCCTCTCTTTAGATTGCTTAAGACATACGTATTTCTAGCCTCAAAACACTTATGTAAGCTTTATTACTGCATGACAACACATATGAAATACAGGAAACAGCAGTAGGAACCTGCAGGCTCTGAAACAATTTGCAGTATATATATGACTAGTTAAAATTATTAGACTTTTATTCCCTAAAGTAAAACATTTTTGATTGCTCAATAATACAGAACATTATTAGTCCATTAGTTACTTCCTTGTTCAGAAGCTTCAGAAGACCAAAGTAGCACATGGGTTGAAATCATGCTAGGTTTCAACCTTTTCATTTCCTTCCAGTAGTGTCTGAAGTAGATAACAACCACAACAAAAATGGTAATTTCTATGTTCGATGTTTTCCCTAAGGTAAATTATTTGTGCAAACCACAGAAACTAGTAGCAGATTTGAATACTTCGCCCAAAAAGAGGACACAACTTTCAGGTACCATTCAATAAGCAATAAGCACAGGAGCCCTAAGAGTCAAAATGAAAGCAAATTTACACTTGTTCTTACCCCCTAGCCTCCAGCAAATAATCAATCACATACATGTTCTCCTTTCACAAGTTCTTATTGACAACATTCATTTCTTTCGAATCTTTAGAAAATTCTGACAAAAAACTTTTTATACCCGCTGCTCTTTCACAAAACGACAGATTATGCTGTCATTTTCACTTTGAGTAAAATTATTTTACAAAAAATCTTTTATGTTCTAAAATGTGATGCTAATTTACTCAGACTTTACAGTATCACCAAAAACAAATGTCCTCATTTTATAGATAGCAAATCTCACCTTGGTATACTCATCTTTGGCCTTGGTAAGCATCCGTAAGATATCCACTTCTTTGTTATTAGCAGAATTCATGATCATTGGGGACACTCCTGTTCCTGTGCCCTGCTGTGCTTTGAATTGTTCCTGCTGAGTTAGGCTGAAAGTAGGAGATGAGAGAAGAATATACAAGACAAAACAAAAACAAAAAACAAACAAAAAAAACAAACCATAAAATATAAAAAGTTTAACTACAGCTACTTTAGAATAACTAAAAAAACACAACACCCCAATTTTCACTCCACAACTATACTAACAAACAGTAAAAAAAAAAACACACCACTATTTAAATATCTATATCAAAGAATAATTTGACCAGGTGTGAGAAACATTTTGCCCAATCTTGAATACTCTAGATCATAGACTAAAATTTCCATTTCTCGGTCACAATTTCTATTCCCAGAAGAAGCAGGGAATTTGTAGAGTTATTCAGTTTGGCTGGTGGTGGAGGATGGCAAACACACACAAATCAGTCATTAACTACTAGCAAATGACCAATTTCCTGCCCCAGCTGTTTTATTATTATTGTAGAGTGCTGAGAATTTAAACACACAGCCAATTGGCTGAGCGACAGGTTTTGTGTTTTTTTTTTCTTTATATCTATATGCAACACTGCTATTATAAACCACTACACATGGTTTACAATAGCATGAACCCTCTGAAAACTAGTTTTTATTGTAGTAAATTACCAGTTTGAGAGTAGCTAATCACCACCAACTGCAACTTGAGCTAGTTAACTAAAATTAGCTGTCAAAAAAACTAGATTTCCTAGGGTTCATTGCTTATTTCTGTAAATTCATCCCCATCAATTTTTTCTTGGGTCACAATCGACTCATTTTAGAGCTGCAGAACATACAGCATAAGCAACAAAAAAACCCAAACAAAACCCCATCATTGTCACAGTCTCTGTTTAACAATGTTTTGTCACTGCAAAATGAAAAGCAGCAGGTAATTCTTTAAAAAGAGACAGAGAGGAAACATGACTAACTTTCCATCCAGTAGTTTGTAACAAATCCAACCTGGATCATACTGGTAGAAGAGTTAAAGCACTTGGCTGTGGATCAAGATGTGTGAGGATGAGCCTTGGCTGGACTTGTACTGCAGGACATCTAAATGGGCACTTGATACTTTAGCAATCAGAATTGATGTTGCTTCCTCAGCACGCTTCTGGCTACAGAAACGTTTGCTAACCAGGCTATTAAGACTGGTACAGATGACCTGAAAAGGAGAGATTCACAGCTCTGACTGTGCCTTTGCGCTGCACTCTGTTCCTACCTAATGCTGTTGGCTTGACAGCATCGGTCTCCCATGGCTTTCCTTGGGATGGCAAAGACCAGGCTATACATCATTGTTCCTCCTATCCCTTACAAGAATTGTGACACAATGGTATGTCCAACCCTACATACCACAGACAGCTAGTAAATCTAACGTGCCCATTCCTATCATGTCCCTTTACTATATCCTCCATATTATACCTCTGAAAAAATGTAGATTGTACATGTTGATAAAACCTTCAAGATTTCAGCTCCTTCCTCCTCCAAACAAACATAAAAACCTGCAGAATGTAGTCATAAGAAAGGAATCATTGCAAACAAGTCAGTTGTTAGACCAAGCAGAGGGTAAAGCAGAAGGATGAGCCCTTGATCCTGGACACGTGGAGAAAGCAGTGGCAGTGAAAAAAATATCCATGATAACGTTCATTAAAAAACTATCCATGGTGCTGTTAGATTAAAATACAGCTGAGAATACAGTTTTTTATGAAATGTCAATCTCTGATTTCATTGCAGAGTTAGACCTGTATAACATATATAAAATATCCTTAATATGTATATGAGAGTCATAAATTCAAAGCTAATTGAAGTCTTGCTTTATACTCCAAAACCAAGTGAATTCTATATATATTGCTAAAAAAGCAGGAAGCAGGAACTGAGCCATGGCGTAGAAAGAAGATAAAAAACACAAACTGTATTATTGTAATATGCTTTTGTAATAGTCCATACTTACCTTTTTCTTCTCATATCAGTGTAACAGCTACATTGAAAAAGAAAATCTCCCCAAACTGAGAAACTCATTAGCACCACCACCCCCCTCCCCACCTCCCAAAGAATTCAGATATCTGTTTTGTAGAGTTGGATCATCAGGAAACATATCAGTTGAACTGTTATATTATGATGTAGCTGGAAACCTGCGTAGCAAATTAGGGAAAAAGTATTGCAATACAGTGACTTATTTCTGTATATATAAAATGCAGGTGTGTGACAATATTACTTGCAACAAATTCTCTGAAAATAGGCTTAAAGTAGAAACCATCCTAGTAATATAATGTGCATGTATGTACAGAAATACATACATAAAAAAGCACAAAAAGTCTTGTTTACCCATCACTTACTTTTTCATGAGCTCTGCAATTCTTTGGCATTCTTCCTTATCATAAAACCAAATCCCATATATGGACACTGCAAATGCACATCAAACACAAACTATGAGAATCTTCTCAAACAGCAATTCTACCTGGTAGATATTTAAAAGTGACCTGTAAAGCAATTTTTAATTTTATTTCTGTCTTGTGTTTTCCCCTTCTAAAAACATGACAACTCAAATCCTCCAGTATAATCAAAAAAGATCAAAAGGTGTATCTCTACTGACATATGTCACCAGCTCTGAACCTTTGATACAGGCAAAGGCGTTTGATCCTTTTCTTCAAAATACTAAACCAGAGGTTTGTTTTTTGTGTGTTTTCTCCTTTAAAAACTTTACTTCTGTCAATTTTCCAGTTGTCATACCATAAGCATTGGACCCCAGTGGCTAGTGTACTACAGGCTGTGTTGCACGCAAACATAAGCAGGTAAGATTTGTTTAGTTTTCAACAACGATCAGACCTATCTTACACATCATCAAAGTTGTTATGGTAGTACAAACCAACCTCTGCCTCCTTGCAAATTTCCTGTAACGATGTCCATTAGTTTCACCCCCAAAGAAGTAATTACCTGTAGCCAACCCGAGGATTAGAAAATCTCCATCTAAATTCAGACTTCAGAATCTGTCCTTCACAAAGGTAAGTGCCTGCAGTTTTGCCCAGCAACAACAGATTTGAATCTACCAGTAGTTCAAAATTCTCAAACGCACGCACTGCTAGTGAAACCACCATGACGGTAATAGGCATAATGCAACTGTAGTCAGTGCAGCCTCCACAAACATCATAAGCAGGAAGCTTTTTTCCACTCATAACTGTATAATACAGTTCTGGTAAGATAGCCTGGGAATCAATCTGTAACACTGTCTGGCCGTATTTTCACAAATATCCATCCACGGTTTTCAGTTTTAACCTCTCGCACAAATTTGCTGTGAAGGAGAAGGAAGAAGTGCTTACACGGTAAACATGGATCTTCCCTTCTGTACCCTGCAACCCCCCCCCGCAACGTTGTGCAACGTCCATGTTCCCCTTTTATGATACGGTAGCAAATGGGTAGGCACCACGTTTCTCCCCTTCTTCCCCTCCTACAGCAGCAAGAGATTTCCCTTAATCTTCCTAAGATAAGGCAATTCCTAGCATGCCTTCTGACACAGTAGGGGCTGGATTCTATTTGAAAGTGGCGTAAATGGATGGAGTATCCATTTTAAAATAATTGCAACACCGACCCTGATCATGTAACATTTCCTTTAATCACAGGAGTCCAAGAACAATCATTTCTTCTTCACTTCCAAAGAACTGAAACTACGAGACACAAAGCACAAGCTGGCTTTCTTAACATCTGAAAAGAAACTGAATGTGCAGCTGTTTGCAAGACGCAAGTGTAATATTTATCTCTATCCCCCTTCAGACTTTCAGCCATGTGTTGTCTTCTATACAGCTAAAAATGGTTCAACTAACTACTTAATATAGCATCCTGGTGAAAAGCCTTAAAAAACTTTTTTTTTCTTTTTTTTTTTTTTTTGTATGCCAACACATAAAAACCCAGGACCAGCAGAGAACCTGAGATGATTACAAACTGCAACCATCAAGCTAGGAACCTGTCATGCTCTCCACTAATAAAAAAGATAAATATACATAGAATACAAATTTCACTGCAAACTTTCTACCAGCATGATTACACCTTGTGTCTTATTGGTATTAAGCAGATTATTTTTTTCTTCACCCTCCATCCTTAGGCTGTGTGTGACAAAAACAGAAATTCAGATCTAAGTATCATCTATAGAGTGGTAATGGTAAACGTTTACATGTTAAAACTGAATGATTGAACAGCAGAGGTACAAAAATAATTCTTCCACTGCAGCACTGAAGAAATACTGTCTCACTTTTAGGCCCAGATTCAGCTATCAAGTTATCCAACAAGAGATTACTGTCAAAAACAGAGAAAGAAAGAACAAATCAAAATCAAGTATCTTCTGCTCCCCAAGTGAGCCAGCTACATGAAAAGTAGCCAACAAAACACCAGTAAGGAGAGAGAGTTTTATCCAGACAAGATGGCATGCATCTAGTCATCCACATTCAACAGTTCCCAACTCATTTCATTTACTAAAGGAAATGAGATTTAGTAATGAATTGATCCCATTAAAGGGAAAAAAAAGGCACAAAAAGTTATGATGCTGTTAACAAGACTGAACAAAGTTATAAAGATATAATGCAGCTATCAAATCAACAAGATGCAGTTAATATTGAATTGGAGTAAGCTACATAGGTTAAATCATCTAACTGCAATCACTTAAAGAGCATCGATCTTTAGAATTTTCAGATTTTTAAACAGGTAGGCGGCTTCTTGTGCTACACATTAAAAAATTGCAGCATCCATTCTGCTGGACCTATGATGCTGGACCTACCGAGAAAAAGAAAAGACCCGAAGTAGTTTATACCCATGATAGTATTTTTAATCTATGCCTTCTTAACTTAAAGCATGACTTAAGGCATGCCATATTAATTTTGCACCATTCTACTCTAATGCAAATGTGATCCCTTTGTCCACAATTAAGTCTTCATAATTATGATGCAACCACAGGATGTTCCTTCCACTTTACTCAGGTTCAAGTAGTGAAGGTGGCCTGTCTGTTCAAGTTTGACATCCTGCTCTACAGGACAAAGCAAGACAGGATTGCAACAAAGGAAAAATCTGCAGTTAAGACAGCTGCATGCTATCTTAGAAAGACAAATACCATCTCTGACGCTGTCCCAGAGATATTATGCAACGATATGCGAATTGTGAAATGTCATCTTAAGTGGCTGTCATTGAGTGTGTACATTTCATGTCCGGTTCTTGATTTGAGATCCCAGACCTGGGTGTAAGATTTGAGTGCATGACCTGCAAAAACGCCGGCTACTTATAATCACAGCTGAAGTCTGTAGGAAGTGTTTTTGAACTTACGAACGATAAATATATTGGACAAGTTACGCTGGAGTAACTTGAAGTCAGACACTCTGCATTTAACGGATCTTTGTAATTGTAACCACTCTGCTCCAGGATCCCAATTTGTAAAATGGGAAAAATAATATTTCTAATCTGAGCAAGGTGCAACAGTTCTGCTTATTTTAAGTCACCAGCTATTACATCAATGAGTATCACACAAAACAACATGAGAAAAACAACAATGAAGAGTTCTGCCCCTACTGCAGAACTTCTGCAGTGCCTAAAAAAGCAAGAGGCCCACACATAAGTAATGAGGAAAAGCCAGAATACCAAGTAGCCACTGTTTACCTGAATGTCATTCAGACTATTTGATGACTGAAGCAAAGACTGTACTGCAAATGATTATGAACATGTAATTAAAAATTCCATGAGGAAAAAAAAAAAAGATTGCACAAGCAACCTTAACTTTGTTCTTTGGTTGTTTAGGAGTGCTCAATTTTGCAGCCTTTTAAACACAACATTTTGCTTAGCTAAAACAAAATGCTAAGAAAAAAAATAAAATTGCATTATTTAACTGCCATATTGATAGTGATGTGGTTCATCCACAGGACTGAACTTTCATGTCTCTTTTTTCTCTACATTGTAGAAAGCAGAACAACACTATTATATATATATATATATATATATATATATATATATATATGTATGTATTTCTAAATGATGGAAATTCAGATTAGATATATCCTGTTATTTCTGGAGGTTCCCAGAGAGGAATCAAAATTTTTATGATGTCCCAGGCACAAAAATGCCAAACTAAAACAATGCAAGAATTTTCCAACCAATGTGAAACTGTATTTTGATGTGAGCTTAACTTTTCCTAAAAAGCTGGTAAAAGAAACAAACCTGTCAAATCACCGAATACTTGCTCCTTTGTTTACAGGTTGATAAAGCTTCTGATTCCATTATTTATGTATCTTTTAACACAGACAAGGAAAAGAATGGCTTGGTCTTTACATTATTTCAAATGTTTAAAACTTCATATACGAAACAAGCAGGAAAAAAAAAAGCTATTAAAAGGAAAAGCATCCTGCTCAGAGACATTTTAATGCAAATAATCACATCTGGAGAGTGAAAAAAGCTGTTTTTTAGCTTTACCAGTCAAATTCAAGCAAGGAGGAACTGTTCAAGTCACTTTCTCAAAAAAAGACAAACAAAAAAAAACCAACCCACATCATGTAAAAGCCCCTGAAAACCTCTTTCCCCAAAAAGGGATGGTTATAGAGTGGGCAGGGACTGGCAACGCTAGAAGTCAAGAATAGGTTCCTCACCACCATCTGTTTAATTGTACCTGGAACTATGCCTTAAACACGTGAAACTTTTTTTTTTTTTTTGTAATGGACCCTGAAATAACCTTGTGATCTTTTACAGTCATGAAAGTTGGCTGACCAATTCACAGACTTCCAGATACAGAGCCAGCAAATATTTCTGATCTCATGAGGCAAAAAGGGACAACTCTGAGACAGCGGATTGTTTATAAAATCATGTCTGCAACTCCACGGTGACAGCCTAACTTCTGGCAGATTTTAAATCAAAATATATAGGAAATGCCTTAAAAAAAAAAATCAACTCTGTAGCAAACAAACAAAAAAGAGACTGTCTGACAAGAATATCCCCTAAATAGCCTCAAAGCTAAAGTTACGTTAGCCTTGCAGGAAACTTCAAGTCCCACTGATGCATTTATTTCCATAAAGCCTAACAGATGCAAGAGTCCATCGGCAGGTTATTTTTTGGAAAATATCCCAAAGGCAAACTCAATTTGCAAGATTTCCTTTAATATTACATTCTGTTGATACAACAAGAATTTTTTAGTCCCTACGCAGGAATAGTGTCTATGTTATGATCCATCTAGCCTAGTGATTTTTTTTCCCCTTCCACTGGTTTCCAATTGCATGCCCTGTCATTTCATCACCAGTTCCAAATACTTTTAAAATCATGATGATGCATGATTCTGAAATTAAGACAAGACAACCCCCACAGGGGCCAGGCTATCAATTTTTAAATAACAAGTTGTTCTTAATAAATCCGCTATTGTTAAGTTGTTTATAAGTAAAAAGTGGTTCTTATTACTGTTTCACAGTGGACTTCTGAAACATCCACATCAGACTAGATCTCCACTGCCTTTTACAACAGAAATGATTACACAGTCTCACTCAAGGAACCTAACAGCTAAGTGAAGAGATAGTAAGATAAACAAATTGTGGGTGAAAGTACCATTCACTCCATTTTTGATACAGAAAAGTGATAGATGCTGACTTTGAGAAGTGAGGAAGTCTTTAGCAAGGCTGAAAACAAAATCCATATATCCTCAGCCAACAAAAGTATCCTTCCTGTGAAAAAACTGTCAGAGGATGGCTCAGTGGAAAGGAAGTGTAACTCCCCAAAATCTGAAACTATTAGCACTCCCAGCTTACCCTATTATCTCTGCCAATTTCTCCTACAAACCATTAAAAAGGCCTCCAATGCACACTGAAATTAAATCAGGCCCTCGTCTACATGAATGATCTGAACATAATACAAAAATGCCATCATGCAAATATAGGCTAAATATATATAAATAACTTAGCAGAAAAGCTTACACCAACATAACACTGCCACAAGTGAAAGAAGGAAAACAAGAAAACGCTCTCTTCTTGATGCTGAGTACAAAATTATACCTCGTAGCTAAAAGCAATGAGAACGCTCCACAGTCAAGGAGGCAGCGACAATGCTCTCCCCATTCTGAAGAATGAAAAAAAGCTGTCTTTTATTTTAAAGAATAGGAAGGAGTTCTACCCTCGCCTTCTGAGTGTCCAGCCTTTATATTTACATCCCGCTTTTCAAGGTTAAGGAAAGTGGCAGCTTCTGTTATGTTTCTTGTCAAGTATCTGGGGTATATACATACAAACAACTTAAGACTTTTGTTGTTGCAGGTTAACAGCTAATTCCAGATCTGTAAATACATTTCTATTACTTCCCATTTCCTTATTACCATCCCCATTATCTGGGGATACAGCCTCCTCCACTGTAAATGGCGTACATGATTGTGTGGTAGAGGACTCAACAGGATTTGAATATTGCAGTTTTCATTTATAATTTAGTGAAATATAAGATTATGTTTCCAATGATTTTAAAGTGCATCTCTGACATACCTGCCATGGGTCTAAGTACATCTTTAATACCAGAGCTACAGTAAAGTTTAAGGGCAAGCAATTTTCCAAACTCTGCTGGTGTCCATTATAGTGCATTTTTTTTCTCCCATTAAAAAAGAAAAAGAAGGGAAAAAAAAAAGGAGGAATATTTTAGCTTTAAAAAGTGTTCAATAGCATGTATTTTTTTCCTGAACTCTGTATTTTTACTATAATCAGTCTGATGAGCTATTACTCCAAATGGTTTGATTCCAGCAAAAAGAATGAACAACTTGAAAATGGGCTTCATGAAGAAAATAAGCAACCTCAACTATAGATACTTGTAATTCCAACAATTGTGATTTCATCTCTTATCTCTCCACTGCATAGCTTCCCATCCTAAGTAATGGAAATACATTTGCAGATCTGGAATAAGCTGTTAACCTGCAACAACAAAAACCTATGTTGTCTGAATGTATATTCACACTTGTTCTTGTAGTAAGTGACACCTAAAAATACTGTAATATTAACATAATTCAAAAAAATGTATTTTCCCATTTTTACACTCTGTACGCTCTAACATTTTGGAGACAGACAATTTCTTATTGTTTCCTACACCATCTCTTTATTACTGAAATGGTCAGAAAAATAATATAAAATAGGCAACTGTGAAGTGAACTACTCTTTCTGACATTTCAAATGTTTAGTTCATATTTACAGCACCGCTTATGTATTTTCTCTTGTTGATTTTCCACAGTCTCGTAACAAGTTATATTAAATACATTAAAAAAATTCTTCTTCTGTTATAGTCAGATGTTACGTTGACTTCATGACATCTGCTCACCTGTAGAGCGAGCTGCTGTTGGAAACTAAGTACCTATGACTTTTAGGAATACAATACAATTCTATTGGAACAGAAGGGACATTTACTGTTCTCATTAATTGCAGGTGAAAAGTATTAAGTCTATTCCAACTGAGAGTAGGTTCATGCTGTTAAGTTAGTTAACTTAGGTTCATGCAGGTTAAGTTTCAGTGGATAGCTGCACCTTTTATCATTCACATACGACCACTGTATTTTTACTTGCTTGAAAACTGAAGGATCATTACATTTTATCCTTTAGATTTTAATAAAAGTGTTTAAAGCATATTTTGTGACCTATTTTTTCTTGTGAAAGTTGCGACTTAGTAACTTATTTCATAAAGATTCAAATATCTTTGAGATACCTTACTTATTTCTTTTAGTGTAATTATTTTAAAGTAATTGTGTATCTTTTAAAATTAATTTTAACTACTGAAGTTAGTGTTCTGATTACTATAAACATTAGCAGTTTACTGACTTTTCTTCCACCACAAGGCATTCTGTGTGTTTACTTGAACAGAGGGAGAAACAGAATGTACTTCTGAGATGAAGTGTGTCACCATGAAAATTAAATCTGAATGGTAAAAATTTCCTTATTTTAAAACTGTAATCCAACACATGAAAACATCAGAAAAATCTGTATTTATCAAATTAATTTTAAATAAGAAGCTAGACGTTTCAAAATACTGAAACAGCACTGGGACATATCCTGCAATTTATGAATTGCTAACTATAGAGATACATTTCAATACATACCAAAATTTGGAGTTGCGCGCTGTGCAATTTTCATTACAACAACTGCATTATTCTCACACAAAGTGAAAGTGCATCGTTACATTTTGCTTCATAAGTCAGCAGTATTTTACCATACGCATGATCCTTTAGGAATAAAGCATTATCATCTTTTGCTTCCCTGTTCTCTCCCCTCCATCTAACTCTCAGTGCAAATTTGAACCTCATTTTTTTTCTTTACGATAACGACATACAAAATATTAATTTGAGGGAAGACATAAAAAAACAACAGAAGAGATGACAACTAAAAAAGAAGCAAAGCACTGCAAGAAGGTATGCAATACTTTACATAAAAATCCACTGTTGCTTCTTTAATTATGAAATTTCATGAACCTTTCCATTGAGAGATGCTATACATTCCTGTGAAGAAGATTTAATGCCGTATGTTGTTATGCAAATAATCTTGAAATTTTACAGAAAGGCAGTTCGTTTGACAGAGACAGAAGAATTGGTGTAGCTCATCAAACTGCAAGTCCATATCCTGTCTAAGACAATGACCAGCACCAGATGATTCACAGGAAGAACCTTCCTAGTCCCTCTGTTGTTGACTTCTGACCTGAAGCATGTGTATTATATCACTTTTTTTTTTTCTTCTTGGCTACAGGATCTCTGGCTGGTTTTATTCATATAAATAATATCTCTGCTATGCAAAAGGATTACTGAAAGAGGCTCTAAAAGACTTAAGAGTACGTGTCCAAAACAACGAAGCTAGCAGGTACAAACCACATTTTTTGTGGAGAAAATAAATATATTTAAGAAATATATTATTAATATATATTTCTTATATTAATATACTTTAAGAAATATATTATTATATGAAGACTTTATATTTTATTAAATTTTATTACAGCAAGCTCTGCACTGCAAAACCAACAACTGGGCTGCAACCATAACCACTATTTGCAGAGCAGATACCAAATATTAAGCCCAATGCTGTTAGCAGTTTGTATGCCACTTAAGACAAAAAAGCAACACTGCATTTGCAGCCCTAGTGGAATTCCACTGGAACAGTTACACTGCCTTTCCGTATGTAACGCATTCCTTGTCCTTTAAAGGGTATGCTATCTTATACTTCAGAAGGATTTCTTTCTTTTTTCCTCCTGTAATTGAAGAGTATTGTTTACTGCCGATTTAAGGCTTGTTTTGATGAAGACAGAGCTGATGAGGCACTCAAGAGCTTGTATTAAATCAATAATAGACAGAAGTGGGCAGCTTGTATATGCACTGTGGGATACACTTGTTCCATATTTATCTTTCATGTTTTGAGAGAAGGTTACAAATATTTTTATATATATACACACACATATAAAAGAGTGTGAGCGAGCAAGCTCACATTCCAAGAGAAGTTTTCTGGCTATGTCAGGACCGAAGTCCACCCCTTGCTAGACAAACCTATTTTTTTTCAAACACAAGAGGATATTATCAGAGAAGTCCGTGCTGATATACAGAAACCAGAGATCGTCATGGCTCGGTGAGGTGATGAGCTGACGGGTGGATGGCGCCCATTATCTCCACTTCTCAATCCAAGTTTTCCTGAAAAACCACAGGGGGAGGAGAAGGCTCCAACTGAGCATAAAGCACAGAGGACAAGAAAGGACCAGGAGTGAAGAGCAAGGAAAGGAAGGATAATGCACAAGATATTGCAAAGGTTTCAAAGAGCTGGAAAGTAGTTTCTAGATGAAAGGACAGAGTTGTCAGTAGTTCTGGTTTTTGGTTTTAACTTCTGTACAAGGCTATTATATAAAGTAACTCTAAAGTAAGAAACAATTGCTCAAAAGGAATTTACTTTCAGTATACATAGGAAATATACTCAAGTTCAGCGGTTTCAACGCTCCTGGGAATTTAAAAATGTTTCAAGCCTTTGTTCGGCAAGCATATCAACCACTATCCAGCCACCAGCAAGGGGAACCTGAAACGAAGTATAAGGGGAAGCTGGTGCATGAAACTCAGCTTAACTGTTTCTACATCAAACCTGGAGGTAAGACAGCATTATACATTAGTGCGTATGCAAACTATACTGGTGTCTATCTGCTGGGACAAGTTTTGCATTTCTATTTAAACAGAACAGTTTGTATAATGTATGAAATAACATCAGTAACAAACTAATAGTTGGGGATAATGTACTGTGAAGCCCTGTATGTGTTATCACACTACCGCAGGATTCAGAGAATTTTGGTAATTCTCTAATCTGTGGAGTTAAGCAGAAGGACAGCTTTTCTCGGCAACGGTATGTCTTTTGAGCATATACTGAACATTGCTTTCCCACTTGGATTTTGACAGCGGAGCAAAAAATAAAGGCACAGGAAGGCACATAGGTATAAGAAACAAGAAAGAAAAGACAAAAAGAGGCTAAGAAGTTCAGAATATACAAAAGCTCAAAATATTAAATGCATATGTGTGTGTGAAGGGACTAATTTAAAAAGGGGGTTATGTGAGTGATTTCTAAAAAGAAACTAGTTTTGCAATATTTGCAGAATAAGTATGTAGGCATTCACATATATATTCACACTTGTCTGGAAACATCTAATATTTTATGCTGTACAAGAGGGTGTGTATGAAGGAGAGGGTGTACAGGTAGTCACATGAAGATAACCCTCTTTAAAAATAAAAAATCTGTTCCAACTTTAACTCCTGAGCTTTACCACATCATATGCCTATCTTATCTCGAAGAGATGTCCGGAATTGCCAGTGCTGGCAGTACACTCTCAGCAGTAAACGTCCAGACAAGCTAATATGTTGCTTATGTGCCGACATCCATAAATGGGAAGCAAAGACTGTGCTTAGCAGATATACGCAGCATTATATTCCTTCCATTCTGCTCAGAAACCCCTATACAACTGCAGGTTGCTTGAGAGATGCCTTTAATTCTATTCCATACACTTTTCCTACCGATTCACTTGCTGAGGCTGGGATACGGTTCCACCATACTCAAAATAAAAACTAGCCACAAAAAAAACTGCATAGCTTTGTTCTCTTAGCTCCTTAGGCTGTTTTTTCCTCACATGACATATATTCAAATTGAAATCCATCATTCCACATAGCTGAAAATCTGTTAGAAGTACTGCATTTCTTTCCCCTGTATTTTTTTTTACCACCTTCATCACAACTGAAACTCATCATTAGAGCAAAGAGATGGTTGCAGTCATCAGAGTTACAAGATCTGCCACCCTTAGAAAATCCACTTCACAAACACGAAGCATTCTATGTCATTTGCATTTCTCAGTCAAAGATTTCCAGAACTGGGACCAATTCCTCAGGGTAGGAAGGGTGAGGAGGAAACAACAAAAGCATTCTTTTAGGCAGGTCTGAACCGAAACCTTATATATCCGTACTGAACTGTGCGGGCCGACAAGGGACATGGATTTACTCATCAAAACTGGTGTCTTAAGATCAAGGCCTTTGATTTCCACTCAAAAACATACATTTTAATTAAAGAAACGCATGAAGAATAAGATTGAGCTGGGAAAAATAAAAAGGATTACTTCAGAAATACTTACCAGTACAAAGAGTTTTGTTTTAAAACAGAAAACAAACCACCACATCGGAATACTACAGTTCCTCCTCTTTTTTGATCTGAACTCTAAAAACTTAAACCTAAAAATCACAGAATTACACTTACTCGTCACAGTAAGCACAAAAAAATCTCAAGTACCCTAAAGAAGAATTAACCAACATCTGATAATCCTAAAATCTCAATCAACAATTCAGTTTGGCTGAGGCCTCCGCAGGTCAGCCGCTCCACCCTTCTGCTCAAAAGAGGGCTAAATTCAGTAAGATAAAGAGTTAGGAAAATAAAAGAAATTATTATCAACTACAAGTTACCAAACAAAAGTATATCCTACTGCACTTTTCCATTTTATTTATTTTTTACAGTGATTTGCATATATACATACCTTTCTCTACAAAAAGAAAAGATCCTGTCCCCTTCAGAAATCACATTGTGTTAAAAATCCAATCCTATTTCCAAAGAATCAAGCAGAGTTTAGTTACAGATCTCAAAACCAAACGCATCAGGTTGTATATTCTACAACATGCAAACTAACTAACCGCCAAACAAAAGATCAGGATTCCCAGTCTTAAAAATCTCCTGCCTTGAGCCAGAACTGCTGCATATCCATCTACACCAAAATACTGTTTAATTACACCATAAAATTATCACATTATTTTTATATCTTTACAGGTAAACATTAAGGATTTTTAGGTCTCCCTGAAAATTAGAATAAGAGACAGAAAGGCCGACATTTAATATATAAGCATATATATTTTGCATATAAAAATGTAACGCAATACCTATGCCATTTCTAAAGGGATGGATTATTACTCTTCTTGACATTCTGAAGTAATTTTTGTTATCTTTCAAGTACATTAAAGTCCTTAGTAGACCGAAGTATAGAACACAAAGGTAGGCACTATATCGGAAATGCAGTAGTAAAGTACCAATACTTTCATATATGCTTTTATAAACCAGTCTAAGAACACAATTTCTGCATATAGGTACAAAGAAGTCACCCAACTGAACACTAGACAGTATTTCACAGGAAAAAAAAAATATAGCCACTATGCATCAGATAAGTAAATAACTAGAAGCAGGAAGGAATTTGCTTCAAGAAAATTTGCACATGACAAACTATAAAATATTTAAGTTGAACACAAACTAAAACAGGTCTTGGAAAACATGCATGCAACCTGACAAAGTTAATTGTCAGTCAACTTTATTTTCTGATTTTAGAATCAAGTCTTACTACAACATTGATGCATTTTCAGTATTTATATTTTCCTTTTAAATTTAAGAAGGAAAAGTAGTATATGTTCTTAAGAGTATTAGGATTAAAACGTTCTCAGCAAATTTGAGGTTTCAACTAGAGGTGAATAACATCCAGAGAAGACAATCCTGACCTCTTCTGCTGTTCCTGGCTAGCTAGAGGCACGATGAATTTTTATCAGGCTGATTAAAGGAGCCATGGTGGAAGGGGAAGAAGGAGGAGCTACTTGTTTATTTTTGTGAGACAAAAATTTCTCCCAAGGACAGCACCTCAGGTAAAACACGTGCATTTGTATTCTGAACAAATGGCAGCGGTTGGTGCAGACAAGCTTTTAGAAAACCTTTAGCCAAATCTGGTTAGCAAGCAAACTAGCTGACAAGAACATACCTCTAATGAGGGCAGGCCCCTCTGCCAAAATTGCTTTGAATTTGTATGGTTTGAGCTTTCACTTCTCAAACACTTTTGTTCCAAACTGATAAATAGTTTTTCAAAGTTTTACACTACAAATATATTTTCTTCAGCAGAACCGACAGATTCCAGCAGGCCAGAATAATTCTGTAACCAAGTTTAGTCTCAACAACATTGTTTTTCAGTTATTCAGCTGTGACAGAAACATTGCATTTTGCTTACTGATGCAGTAACAGAAAGCCACAAACTATTTTTTTTTAAATCAGCAGACCACTTAGTTTAGAGGAAACTAATACAAATTGAATGAAATCAAAAACGTCTAATGGTATTTGTTTCAAAATGTCCAATGAACATTTGGAGAATAATCAGCTGAATACGTATTTCAATTTACTGTGTTCAGCTTTCTTTTCTTCCCATGATTGGACCAGATACCGTGTGTTGGCAGGTAGGAGACTGATAAATTAGGCTCTCTATTGTAAGCTGACATTTTTACCAAAACCAAAACCCAAACAGAAACTGTATTACATCGTAAAAAGAAAGCCCGAAATACCTGTTTTGCCCATCTAAATGAAAATAATTGAGCAAGTAGTTGTCTATTGATCAATACGCATAATACTGAATCTAAACATGCACATGAAGTAAATTTAACAACCAAATGCTGGCTTCGTTCTTAAAACACTTGAGAGAAGAGATTTTAACTAGTGAATTATAGAATATATCACAGAATCACAGAATCGTCTAGGTTGGAAGAGACCTCAAGATCATCTAGTCCAACCTCTGGAATATATGATGTGGGATAGACCAACAAATAGGTTTCAGGGTAAAAATAGACACTTTGGCATCTAAAAGATCTTTTTCATGCTATGTTGTTTTTATACATTGCTCAAACTATCACTGTTGTTTCCTCATTTCTCTTGAAATGTAAACTTCTTCTTCTAACTAAGATGCTCCTTACAAGAGAAATGTTACTATTAGTGTACCTGCACGATCAATGGGTCTTCCGACATGCCTACAGAACTGCAACATTATTTAGTATATATTTATATACTATAAATAAATTATTAGAAGGGTAAACCAAAATGAACCCGTCAGTCTCCAAGAAGACGAGTTCTTCTATTTGCAAGTACTCTAGGATGCTGTAACAGAATCTAGAAGTGAAAAATAATAGTTTTAGAAAAATATACACCATTATCTTTTCCTAAACATTTTACAATCATCGCCAAACATGTATTTGGAAAAATAAAATCATACATAAATAATTATGGGAAAAAATAGGAAAAAAATACACTTAAAAACCACATAACAAACTTTAGGCTACTTCTTTGGACAACTGGGAAACTTTTCTTCCCCTCCAATCTCACCTACTGGAAGTCTCTGCAGCATAGAAATCTGGGAAAACGATATTCCCTGTTCATGGTTCTGATGAACACAGGGTGGCAGGTTAAACTGGACAACTGAAATTAGTATGAGGTTATACACGTACCATGTGTCTAGACAGCTTTACCAAAAGCAGGCACGTCTGGGCTGCTTGCGTAGCAACTCCTGAACCTCTGCAAAAGCTCATATTCGGTAGAATGTGTCATATCTGGCTAGAAAGCTTCATTCAGTTTCAGTTTTAGGAGATGATGTGATCAAAGGTCTTGTTACACATGTGGCACAGAAATGAAAAACAAGATCTATGCACAAACAGGTATAGAGCCTGGTCAGATAAAGACTATTTGTTGCACTTTTATGCAGTTTCTTTCTCCACTTCCTGTACCATAAAAAGCACCCAATTAACCTGCATCAGATTGTTGTGGTTTAACCCGGCCGGCAGCTAAGCACCACACAGCCGTTCGCTCACCCTCCCCGCTCCCTCTCTGGGATGGGGGAGAGAATTAGAAAGAAATGAAAGCCTGTGGGTTGAGACAAAGACAATTTATTAGGAGAGAAAAGAAAGGAAAATAATAATAATGACAATAGTACTAATAATGATAATGTGTACAAACAAGTGATGCACAATACAATTGCTCACCACCCGCTGACCGATGCCCATCCTATCCCTGAGCAGCCGGCCCCCCCACCCCGTATTAATTGTTCAGCATGATCCCATATGGCATGGAATACCCCTTTGGTGAGTTTGGGTCAGCCGTCCTGGGTCTGTCCCCTCCCAGCTCCTGCTGTACCCCCAGCCTGCCTGCTGGCAGGACAGAGCGAGAAGCTGAAAAGTCCTTGGCTTGGTGTAAGCACTGCTCTGCAA
This sequence comes from Cygnus olor, assembly GCF_009769625.2. NCBI lineage: Eukaryota > Metazoa > Chordata > Aves > Anseriformes > Anatidae > Cygnus > Cygnus olor. Next base: position 65,669,689 of record NC_049169.1, read on the forward strand.
CAATTAAAACATCAGTGTGATATCAACATTCTTCTCATCCTAAATCCCAAACACAGCCCCACACCAGCTACTAGGAGGACAATTAACTCTATCCTAGCCAAAACCAGGACACAGATTGTTGTGAGAATTAGCATACTAGCTCCTTATAAGCTAGGATCTTGTATTTTTTTCTGTCAGCTGAAACGCACAAGGTATACTGAGCTCTAAGATACGCAACTTAATTTTCCTCGAGCTCTCCATATCCTATAAACATGAAAAACAGCTAAGTGATGTTGATCACAGTGGTGATGAAATGATAAATCAGTCAATTCAAGAAATAATTAATCGGCCCAGCACACATCCATATACTTCTGGTACAAATACATCGTTGGAAATAGTTGCAAGTAAATTATTATACAGCTGACCATTGCTAAAGAAGAAACTGAAGTTATTTTAACCAATGTTTTACAGTTATGCATTTCTTCTGAACTATTTCATATTAACCAGCGTCAAGCTTTAAACAACAGGTTCCAAATGGTGCTTTTCACAATAAATACAAGGGAATAAATATAAGGGAAAAAGTATTAATTATGTAGTTAAGATTACTCAAATATAAACCCAGGAAATTTTTTAATTTTTAAAATCATCAGATGATTAAAAAAAGGAGAAGTACTCTCTTACTTGGTCACACAAAGAAAGCGCCTAAAACTGCAGTTAAATACAGAAGCTTAGAGATCACATTGAAAATACTTATTTAACTGATAAGCCATTTGTTTCTTGGTGTAATTAGACATGGATTTCTGCTGGCATTAAGCACGCAGTAATTTGAGCTCCCCTCCTGGCTTTCACACAAATAACCCTAGTGCTAGCCAGACAAACACATTTCCTAAACTAAGCTTTTCTGTGAAATAGGGGATCAGTGCAAACATTAACTGGCACGGAACCGAAATCTAGCCCCAGACTGTGGGAACAGACTGTAGGTATCTGCATAAAAGCTTTTTAGGCATTATTTTGAGTCTAGATTACCAAGATCATATGGAACTACAGGAGAAATATGAAGAACAATTAAGTAAAAAGATCAAATATTCCTTTTATAAGTATTCATAAAATTTACTTTTATTGTATATAGGTGAGGAAAGCTTTTCCTGTTGTCATTATGTATTGGATGCAAAGCAATCTTTCCAAAATGATACGTATAACCTGAAAAGATGCTGGTGGACTTGTCCAGTACACAAGTACCACCTTTTGCTGCTCAGAATATTTATTATAGATTGTGTAATGCAATCAGCCACACATATTCAGCTGTACTAAAACAAAGTTGCTTTCAGCAAACATCCAGAATATGAGAACAAACAAAACACTGGGCAGAATGTCTTTACTCCTCCAAATGCTTTTTTTTTGTTTTGTTTTTCCCCTGAAATTTACACTATCACAAAAAACAAATACAAGTCCTCTTATGTCAGAAAGCAACCATACCAGCTAGAAAAGCAGGGAAAGCTCTGTTATATACCTAATTATGTTATACTTAATAATTTGTACAAAAAAATAGAGTAAGGAACATCAAGCAAACAGAAAAAGATAACTACTTTCCAGATCTAGATTAAGTATTACTGGCAACCTGTCAACTGTTTTGCCGCAAAAGCAGCTATTACCGAATCCTCCTTGTTAGTATCTAGAAGCGGGAAAATAAAAGCAATATTACAACATTAGTGCCTAAAAAAAATTTGGGATGAAAACCCCAGAAAGAAGCCTAAGGCCTGCGTTTTGTAAAAGTGATAAACGAAAGTATAATAATGCAAAACCCAATGAAAATACTCATACAGACAGTTCAAGATAGATATTCAGCAACACATTTGGATAAGACCCTAGTGGAAACAGATCCATAATGCTGAGGAAGTTATTTTATGTAGCAAAGGCTTTGAAATACAGGGTAAGGAAGGAAGGGCTAGAGTTATCTGCGTCCCGGTGGAGAAATCACCATGTAAATTATTTCAGTGGGCCCAGTAAACGTGAAAAAGTCAAATGAGATGGTAAATAACTTTTCTTTTATGGGTTTGTAATCCAAGTTTGCTCTGAAAACAGAGATGTTTCCACAAAAATCTATGAAAACAACAGTTTTTCCTTTGAAGTACCAAGAGCTTTGTTGGAGCTGTTATTGGAGAAATAACAATTAAGCATTTATAAGAATATTTCATGAAAATAAAATCCTTATTTAGGGGTAACACGGAACACATCGGATACTAACAAAAATCCTGAGCTAGTAGATTTTTAATTAATTAATTTATTTATTTATTTTAGGAAAGCAGATATGAATCTTCTTTTACAAAATTAAATTATCCAATTAAATTGCAGATATAGGTTTCTCCATGATTAGATGGTGCAGCTAACACTGGAAAAAACAGACATACAGGCCCAGCTGAAGACTTTTAAAACAAGAAGTACAGTGGCTGAGGATCTTGTAACACCCTTTTTCATGCCTGCACTCAAGGGCATGATACAGCATAGAGCGCCACGAGGCCAAAAAGCTACTAGACCTTGTGGCTGAGAGATCCTGAACTGAAAGAAAAATTCTGGTACTTTCATGCTGCTGCTGGCAAATTGTCCGTGTGGGTGTTGTGAGTTAGCTGCATGGTGCAAGCTGCCTGCTGGGGTTACCTGTTTGTTCCCCTCAGTGAGGCCAGGGAGAAAATTAGAAGGGCAAAATTGAGAAAACTTATGGGGTGAGATGAAGAAAGGTTAATAGGTAAAACAAAGCAGCACACACAAGCAAATTAAAACAAGGAATTCGTTCACTACTTCGCAGCAGCAGGGAAGTTAGCCCTCTGCATCAGGAAAGCAGGGGCACATCACGTGTAACAGTTACTTGGAAAGACAAATACTGTAGCTCCAACCATGTTTCTTCCACCCCCTTTTCTGGGGCTCTCCCCCAGCGCTTGTTGCTGAGCTTACCACCACATGCTGGGGACATCCCTCAGCCAGCTGGGGTCAGCTGTCCTGTCTGTGTCCCCCCCAGCTCCCCGTGCACCCCCAGCACCTTGCTGGTGGGGCTGCACAAGAACAGATGAGGCCTCGATGCTGTGCGAGCACTGCTCAGTGGTAGCTGGTGCATCCCTGTGTGATCAGCACTGTTGCAGTCGCAAATCCAAAATGCAGCACCGTATCAGCTGCTATGAGGAAAATTAACTCTATTCTAGCCAAAACCAGCCCATTATCTTGGCTCCAAAGACCTCCTTTTTACCTCCCTGGCTCCAGTCCTCCTGCCCCTAACTCCCCTAGTTCACTTGTTACACTTGTTGGGTTTGTTCTTTAATGCACAGTCAAAATTCTTTATGGTAGCGCCTCCTAGTATAGATCTACAAAGTCTCTAGCAGAAGGGAGTGTTATTTTTTCTAGGCAAAGGGGAATCTTTTGGTGTGTTTATGAACAAAGGAAGATGTGATAAAATTCTACTGCACAGAAATGCAAAGAGGCATCAATAAACCACTCCAAATTTCATAAAGACAGACGGGCGATTAATTTTTCAAGAAAATCCATCTCTAAGTTGCCAGATGGAAATCCTACCCTACAAGAACCATTGTCTAGACAGAAGAACCCAGAAAAGAAGCTTTTTGCATTTTGCTGTTGCACAATTGGCCAAAAAGCCCCAAACGTGTTACTTGAACACAGACTTGCTGCTCAGAAGCATGTTAGTACCTGTATTTGAGACACTGCAAATCTAAATTCTGACATCTCTTATTGAACAAATGGCTCATGCTCCCACCTCCAAACACCAGATTCCTCTCCCAAATAAATCAGTTTATGTAGTATTCAGACTACAGACTATCTTACTTCATGTCAGTATAGTTATGACAGCTTCTAATTACTCTATACCAATTGTCTCAACAAAAATGAAAAATAAATAGATCAGACTTCAAAAAGCAGATATTAGTTTATATATAATTCCTAAAGGAATTTCAAAATGAGGTAAAAATAAATTACATATACATAGGAAAGACTCTTCAAAAAAAGACGGGTGAAATAAGTCTCATGGTACTTAAAAATCCTAATGTCTGGTCTAGCCTAGGCTAGTTTGGACAGAGCTGTATTTATTTTCAGTTTCTTATGGATTTTCAAAGAGAGAATTTCAACTCTTTTTCAGCCTATCTAATACTCTCAAAAATAGAAGTTTTATTTAGATTATTTAAAATGGTATCTCTATTGTTTCTACCACATAGTGTGTGTGAGCAACAGAATTCCCTCTTGATATTAACTTTCCAACTCCAAATTAAGTTTATAAAATAAAAAGGTCTAGCAGATTATTAAACTGTGCTGCTTTGTATGCCATGAATTTTCTCTGCTTTTACTTCATCCAGAGGGAACACTTCTGCAACACAGTATATATACATAAAGAATTTTTGCAATCAACTTTTATGCATCAAGCACAAAGTACAGATCATACTACAGCTCTACTTCCAAGTACAGATATAAAACTGCATATTTATAAATGTTCATTCTTACATAATCGCATGTTGTAATGGTCTGTGTGTTTATCTGCATGAAAAGTACTGCTTTCATGGCTTCCACTCATGTCTGAGTTTGCCTGATGCATGCTAATTCTCAGATAGAGGATAAAGACAGAGCTCAAAGTAGTATCTTCATCTTTCATCAGGGTTTAAATTAGGCTCAACACTATGGCGTTGGAGTTTCCCGTAACAGTTGAGAAGTTACACACCTTCCAGTCTGCTGTAAGGACAGCATACCAGAGCTGAAGAACAAAGCTTTGAATTAGCTGCATTTGTTTAACTTTATGCAGAACAAACACTGAGATCACAAGTATTATTCTAACCTTTGGTGGATTTGCTTTATGACGAGACTTCCCAGCACTGAGCAGGGTATATTCAGAACACACAGTTATCTCCGAGCCTCTACACCCATCACGTATACACGGCCATAAAAGTCCACTATTAGCCAGTTAAGTGTTGAGATTACTGTTGAACGCATTCTAATACTTTCTTTTGAATAGTGATATTTCAGGTAGCATTGAACGACTTTTTCAGCATATCAAAAAGGATGTATTCTTTCAATTTTAACTGTTTAACCAGCTAGTTTCAGCCCTTGAAATCTGCAGTCTCATCATTTGTACTACCTTAACCAAGAATAGACTCTGAAGAAGAGTTCACCTCTTTAGCATTTAACCCAACATATCACGCACTTACATCTGGCATTTCTGTAAAGTAGAAAAGGGTCCTGCAGCTGGAAATCAAGGTCTTTAGTAATTGGTTCTGTTCGATTTTCCATGCTCAGCCTGTTCATAATTGTGAAGCCATGCCTTGGAGAAGCTGATCTGAAAATTATCAAGTAGAAATCACATCAAGTCAAGGAAAAAAAAATTACTATTTTTTGCCGTTGCATAGTTCTCCAAAATTATTTTTCTTTTCTCAGAGACACTATAAAAATCTAATTCTGTTGCCAAGGAAAGTATTATTGAGTTTCATAGTCTTTCATAGAATGCTTTTTAATTTTTTCAAAACCCTATACTCTACTTGAGAAATGACAGAAGCACCACGACAGTCTCACAATAGTTGCAGAGAGCATGCAGCAACTGTGATACTACCATTTGAGGTGCAATGCTTTAGTCATAGCATTAATCATATATGCCTGTCCAGTTTTTGTTTCAAGTTATAAGGCCTACAAAACTTCTGAACAGGCAAGATGTAACTAAGTGCCACTTAATTCCAGATCACTAGCACCATATTTTCCAACCACCATCTACCTGATAGTTTCCTGCTAGTGTAGAAAACAGCAATTAGTAAGATTCAGTCATGGGCAAAGAGCACAGTGTTTTATTACTTTTAACGTTCAGCTAACAATTGAGAATGGTATTGAAAATCCTATTTGGGACTTACATAAGTATGTGTATCATTATGCTTGTTCATGAGGGTTACACTTCAAGCCAGTTAGATGATTTCTATTAATATGAGCTGTTAACCCTATCACCATCCAGACAGGAAACATTACTTTCAAACAATGTTATGGCAATAAAGAAAATGATAGTTGAAATTTTGGTAATGTTGCCATCTCCGGTAATTGCCTGCTGGTAGACATCTCTACAAAATCCAAAGCACAGGGACCTGCATTAGAGGGTAGGAAGCAACATGAAATTAAACACAAGTGGAACCCTTAACAAGAATCCTTGTTTGCAACAATCAGTACTTAAAAAAAAAGTCCACTTCCACTGGTGTTAACTCAGTGGGAAGTCTGATTTTTGACTCTTCCTCAGAATTTGCAATCTGTGATAAAATCAACTCCAGTGAAAGGGCAGCATTACTTTATATTGTCGTAACAGTAATAAGAAGCGACAAAAACACCAGTAGACTCCAACCTGCAGTCTGTTAGCAATGTTTTTTTCCACATGATTTTATGACATTGTTCAAAGCCACAGGACATAAAGTTAAAATTGATGGGGAGGGCCCTGTATAATGTTGCTCACAGCTCACAACCTGTTCTGTATAGTTGCCTACATGGCAGAAAGGGTAGCTATCTCTGGCTGTAAATGGAAACTTCCTCAACCAACAAGAATAACGATAAAAGATCACAGATAATAGAAGTGCCAGGTTACATGCTGTCACTTCTGGAGTTTTAAATCCAACATACCAGAGAAATACTACCTCTGTTTTGCAGCACGGAACTAGCTACCTCTGCCTACTGCTAGCACAGCCAGGGGCCAGTTCTTTAATTTTGTAGTGGTAATTGTAACAGCATCTTATCTCACCTTTTCATTCTTTTCCGCTTACCTAAGAGAAGCTTAGAAAAGTTATTGATGATTATTTCAACTGCTGGCACAAAAGAGCTCAAAAATATTAAAACTGGCTTTCCTACTTCACACAAAGCTCACAGTCTCTTGGGCCTCCCTGTCTATTTGTCACTTCACTTCACACACGCCTCTTGACCACTGAAAACAATCTTCTGCTTTCTCAGTTCTCCCACTGGATCCTCAAAAGCACGAACATTGAAGGATGAAGTTCCTACTTCAGTGTCCCATCTGAGCAGCTAGTGCATGATCTGCTCATCAAGTCTTTTTCTGATTTTAACTTTAGTGACACGGAAATGCTAGGGTACTACCTCGGAAACCCAAACATAGGGCATGCTTTACAACAGAGGTAAATGGTAGAGTAAGTGATCAAATAAAAGCTCTGAAAAGTTACAGCCATACCTCATGCAAAAAGCGAGCATTGAAAAAAAACAGCGTGCTGGATGAAATATACACAAAAAATTAGTAATCAGAGACAAGAAACGTGAACTCCTAAATATGGAGCACAATATTTCAGAAATTCTACTATTCCTTTACTTTAAGGAGTATCGTTATTTATTTCACTATTTGTTTTTTGTTTGGACACCTTAAAACTGCAAATGTCGTGTTCTATTTAAGATAGCTGTGCAGATTTCTACAGTTCACCCATATCAAGATTTAGTCTTATCCACATAAACGGTTATGCCTACTTCCCTGTTTTCTTCCCTGCATTTGTCTTTGCTAGTGTCAGTTTCGTTTCACCTTTGACTATAAGGTGATTCAGAGCATTTTCCTTCATTCAGCCAAGCTCCATCCCAGCTAGCTTTTCCACATCCACAGATTACTTTCAGATGTTAAAACGTAACACTCTCACCTTGTGTAAACAAACAGCGTTCCCTCCACATCTGTCTTCTCCTGAATAAAAGGACATCAAAAAAAGTTCAAGCGAGGGTTTGCCAAACATAAGCAAGCCCCCTTTTTCTTTGTTTTACTAACCCTGACAGTGTTACATCTCTCAGTGAAGCCATGAAACAAGCCCCACAGCTCCATGGGATGGTGGTGAGCAAGCAGGGTTTGTGGGTGCCAGTTTTGTGAGGAGGTGTGGACGGGATAAAGGTTAGATGATGTAAGGTTAAACAGTGGGGTTGCTCTGCTGCCAGACCCCGGGAGCAGCCTGGATGTAGCCAGGTAAGGGCACAGCACATGGGTGGTGGCCAGCACCCAGCCTTCAAACCCGCAGTGCTCAACCAAGAGCCAGGTGCTGACCGCCCCTCAAGGAGACCAAGACGACCCCCCGGGCCACCTCCCCTTCAGCAGGACTTTTAATGCACACACAGCCCTCTGGGGCACCCCAGGGTCCCTCACAAAGCCCTCACACCTCAACATGGCGGACACCCCCTCACCCCCCACCATCCCCCCCCAGCGAGGCGGGGCCTCCCCATCCCCCACCCACAGTGGGCGTGGCTCCCGCTCGCCCCGCCCCCTCCTCCCCGGGGCTGGGGGGGGAGCGGCCCCCGACGTACCCACTCGTTGGCGCGGTGCCCGAAGGTGTAGAGCGCCACCTGGCTGGCCACGTCCACGATGCTGCTGATGTAGGGGTCGTGCTGCTGCAGCGCCGCCAGGCTGATGTCCAGCCCCTTGCCCAGCAGGGCGGCCCCGGACACCGCCGCCGCCATCTTGCCCCCGACAACAACACAGGGTTCCTCGTAGGCGCAGCCAATCCAGCGCCGAGGGGAGCGAGCGGAGCTCCCCTCGCCCTCCTCCTCCTCCCGCCCCCAGCCGCCGCAATCGAGCGCCGAGCGCTTCGATTCGTCACGAGGGGTGCCCCGTTAGCCTGAGGGGGGAACCTTTTAATAAATATACATATACATGTATATATATTTACACACGCATACATATGACATGAGCAGAGGAAACATAAACAAGTGTGCCCTGACACGGAGATACACAAGCTGCAGAGGAACAGATGGACAGGACCACGAGTTTAGTCACCATATTTTCCTGTCAAATGTACACATTTATTATCAGTCTATCGATGCCAACAGTTTACAGCGGGTATATCAGCTTTATGTGGCGTGCAGATACACTCAATACGTACATTTATACTTAAAGGACTTGCTTAAGAGTCCAGCCTGAACCCACTGCGACAGCAAATATTTTTTTCACCCCCTGACCCATGTAGCAGTTTTGGAAGGAGTTACCACCATGTGTACCTGGAAGCAGTAGGGCAACATATTTCCCTCCAGAGATGGGATAGCCTGAAGTACGAAAGGCCAATGTAATGGATGCTATTTTGCTTGTTTGCAGTATCCCATATGTGACATTTTTAAAAGGGCACTTTTGCACTCCAGGCCAGATGAAGGTTGTGGGTTAGAGTGAGCTAGTCCTGGCATCTGCTCCAAGAGCAACTGGGTCAGCCCAGATGTAAAAACTTTCAGTGTCAAAGTGGGGACAGAAGAGAACTGAGAGGCAGCAAGCTGAGAATACACAGTATGAGAATTCACAGTATGTAATGTAGGGACAGCGAGTCTCTTGAGTGGAGTCAGGAGCGGACACGTTCTCAGAGAGGACACAGAGAAAATGTTCTCTGGGACCCAGGAGAGAATGCGTAGGTTTTGCTGCAGCCCCAAAGGCTGCTGAAAATTGTCTTCCTAAGAATAAGGACCTACAGCTTGCCTGACAAGAATATAGTGGAAGAAGAAAACTCCTAACATACCCTCTTATAATAAGGTCTCACTCCTAGCTTGCCTTTTCTAAAGCCACCTTGTTTCAGCTGGGCCTCTAATGAAACACAGCTTTGGAGTTTAGAAGTTTTCAGGTGGTTTTGGTATAGATGTGGCAAGAAAAAGGCTCTAACCAGTTCCATTGCAAAGCTCCAGCTGGCTTATCCTGTAACAGCAAGGAAAATGCATAGGCTTATGGTAGACAAGGGAAACTGTTGTCCTTGGTCTGGAAAGGAACAGGGTAGGATGGCAAAAAGAGAAAAATATGTAAGTGGGAAAGATAATCCACATTGATCAAATAGTGTACAGATGCACATTTTTTTTTAAAATTATCATTCTTAAATAGTTTTCAGTTACCAGTTTCCAGGCACTCATAACCACATTCCTCTTCATGTGAGCGAGAGAGCCTGACTGGATCAAGTGCATCTCCTGTGCCCTTCTCTTGACATACGAAGATTGCAGATGGTTCTGTTTCCTTGAACTCTGTGGAAAAAACAAACAAACAAACAAAAACACCTGTGAGGTTAAATATCTTGAAGTAAGCCTGACAAAAATTTTGGCTGTTTTCAGTATCCAGCTTGTGGCTTCTTTGGTACTGCCTTCCTCCTGGATTACTGTCTAACATAGCTAGGCAGACGGCTCCCCAGCCCTGCGTTTTGAGTCAGCAAACCCGTCAAGCTTCTGATCATGCCTTTGTGTATTTTGTTGCACTGTGTGGTCCTTTCTGCTGGTTCCAACTGTTTTGCTGTGTAAGTGAGCCATAATTGCTCCTTTCATTTTGCCTGAAGTAAAAAGGTAATTAATAAAACCATTAGTTCTGGCATGCATTATGGTACCACTTGATAGGGGACTTAAAAATTTTCCAGTGAAACAAAATCTTGTTAAATAGAGAAAGACTCTGAATTCTCACTGCATCTAAAGCTAAGGACTTTTTAGCAAAAATGTCACAGGTTGAAAAGGTTGATTCCTTAAGCTGTAGTTATTTGCTTACAGTCAGTAATTCAGTAGTCCATAATAACTATCAAATAATAAGTCCATAATAACTATCAAAGTTAGAATGATTTTGCTGTAACTTGTTTATGAAACAAAGTCATTTTCTAGCTTTGAAAATGTCATAATTTCATGAAGTATATAATTAGAGTGTCACATTTTTGTCTCCCACCCACCTGGATAGTACTCTGTTAAAACAAACAAACAAAAAACTTTGATTTTGCCACTGTATAAAAGGGCTTTTGCGTAGGTAATATCCAAACTATTTTTAATGCAAAATCTACACAGCATGCTGTTCTTAAGGTCTCTTTTAAGGATAAACATAAACATGCTTAGTTCAAACCTTTTTGCAAGGATTCTTCAAATAGACATTCAGCCTTCGCTTCTCATTCAAGAATCTATGCAATTGTAAGAACTAAGGCTTGCTTCCTACAGCAAATTATCGACATTGAGAGTGTGATTTCATGTGAGTGTGTTTGGTGTCAGTGCTGGGTATACGCCACCCCTGTCCCAGGTCCCAGCCATTCATTCCTGCTATTCTGGCACCTCCGTGTGGTACTGGCAAGAGTGTGTTTGTGGCCACAGCATGAACCAGTCAGACCAGGGAAGTGAACTGATTGAAAAAACAAGCCTTCATGCTGCTGCTGTGATCACAGCCTCGACTGACCGCTTTCCTGTCTGTTCACATTCAGGCCTTCCTCTGAGCAGCAATTTTTAAAATAAACAGCAGGACTCACTTGAGAAAATGTAGTGTTGAGCACTTCATTTGCTCCACTTCCTCATCTCCAGCCCCCTTGGAGTTGTTATTGCACAGTAGTTGCCTTTTCCTTTTTATTCCTTCCCCAAGGCTGCCATAATTTTTTCTCGCTGTCTGGCAGCAACCCTGCTGCACCCCTGCTGGCAAGAAGGGTGCTGAGGTAGCATTGGTAGGCTCCTCTTCTGCATCAAGAACTACCTGAGGATCTTCCAGTGGATCCTCGTAGGGTGCTTTCCAATGTGCCGTCTTCCTGGGAAGAGCGGGTAGCCCTTGGGGAGCCAGGCTGATCCCACAGCACTTGCTTACCCGTGCTCCATGTACTGCTGGGGACATGCTCGCAGCTCTGCAGCCTGGTACCCCTCACACCTGGGAACCCAGTGGTTCATGCTGGAGGCTGTCTGCACCTCTTCCCAGGCACAGTAGAAAGGTACAGTCTTTTTAGCCCACATTTATTACAGGCTTTCAGAAGCTAGCTCTTGAATGCTTCCCTCATGCTCAGAGGTTGAAATTTCTGGTTGTATTTTTGGACCACTTTTTAACTCCAATCCTAAATGGTTTAAGCAATTTCAGTCTTTTTGTTAACAACATATTACTTCCTAAAAGTTCCTTAATGAGCATAGGGTGTGACTACCTAGTTTCATCTGGTGCAGTTATTCAAAAAATCCATCTCTAGATTAAAACTAAATCTGGTTACTTTCATTCAGATTCAAAACAACTCTCCCTCTGCCCCCAAATAAACCCCAGCGCATGTAAGCTATTAGCATGCACGTGTGTTTGTAACATTGCTCCCTGGTGAAGTTTGTGAGACCATCTTGAGATTTTCTGCAAAATGTTAGTCCACAGAAAAATGGGATTGTATTCTTTGGCATTGTTGGTTTTGAAGTTCTGATATTATACATACTGTGCATGAAATAATTACCTATCACTTATTATGATTTTCAGTGGAAGTTTTTTTTTTTTTTTTTTTTTTTCTCCTGTGTCTAAGAACCTGGGTTTTTACCAAAAGCCTGTTTCTTTCTTTGACACATATTTTGCTAAGTTGTTCTGTTAACTTATTGCTGTCCTAATAAACTGATTTGATCCATCAACTTCATTCTTTACACTGTTGATTGACCAGACAAACTACCAAAATACCAATGAGGTTAGGACACACCTGCTATGCCCCATAAGTTAATAACACGTAACAGTATTTATATCTTGCCTAAGAGAATACCTTTCCAACCACATCTTTGTGGTAATCACCATTTAATTTGGCAGAATCAAACACCTGTAGCTCTAAAAGGGTTATTTCCAACCAGCTACAGAGAAGATGGCCTCATTTAATTAATTCCTAATATGAAAAGTTCCATTAGGTAATTACATTAAGCCAAGACCTCATTTTTACACCTCACCTGGCATAGTAGCTCTTGCCATATTAAAGAAATGGAGTCAGCAGAAGGATGTGCTTGTGTTGCTGCTGTTAAGAAGCTGGTAGTAAGCCTGAAGGAGCACTGGGGCTGGTCAGCGTGATAGAGGTGGGCAGCAAGTTTGGGAGGAGGGGGATGTGTCCTTAGCACCAAAGTATATTTTTGTGAAAGTGTGCTGTGCGTTCAAATCATCTTTTTTTAAGAGTTAACTGTTGAAAAAAGAAGCTCTGAATTACTACTATATATTTATAGTAGTATAGCATATATGCTGCTATATGCATGTATATCTAGTAGCAACAGCTGCTATACACGTAGCTGTTGCAGTATTACTTTATGAAGGAAATTTGTATTATTATATTGTTGACTGGCAAAAATATTTATGTATGTTTCATGTTAATGAAGAACGTTGGTGCTTATTAAGAATTCCGATAAAGGATTTTGTAGCTTTTTTTTAGATGTAGGATGGGTGAATAAAGACAGTTAGTGTTATAATAAATCTGTTATAGCTCTCTAGAAGTCAATACAAATGGTTCTATAATCACAGATCCTTAAAGCTAAAATACTTGAGCAATAAGGTAAGTCTTCTGTAGTATCCACCCTAGTTTTCTGTGGACTTGATAGCTGCTTGCAAAAATTCCCATAGGTAGATGCTTGTGATGCTAATGCTACTAAATACCTGCTATTGCAGGTGATAAGAGATTGTAAAGGTTCCCCAAAACGTATCTTCTGTATTTAAAATTAGGCTTAATACCTATTGTATGTGTTTCATAATATGAGATCACCTGATCTGTAACAGTGTGATCTTTCTACTTTGTTTACCAGTTTGGGTGATCGCTTTTATTTGTTACAAGCTGTATTTGGCTGGCATATGTAAATGAGATGTTTTAAAGTAGACTTCTTTTCAAATTGAAAATTATCTTTTTTTATTTTTTCTTTCGTTAGGCAAGATCTACAATTACCTCTATGCTTTAAATGCAGCTACTTGCCTCTTAAAGCTAAGAATATTTCTTTGTGATTTTATTTCTCCATTTTGTGTTGATCCGGAGTTGTGGGTATGGGAAGAAAGGCCTGTGTAGAAAAAGGAATTCACGTTTGTGTAACTGTACCAGACAATAAAACTTGGTAACATTTGAAGTGTTTCACTTGGAAACAATGAATGCAATCTATCCATTTTTTTAGGAGGGATGGATCTGGGCAAAGGCAGCTTCCAGCAGGCATCCAATAGAAGATATAAGCACTTTGAATGAGATTTTTGAAGTGGAAACTAAAGGTATTAGCGCCACAAAACTCCAGTGGGTATCTGAGTCTGGGCTTATTACACTTCTGTGAATTTGTTTCCCCTGGTGAATTCTGAGAGCTCTGAAGGTGTTTGGCAGTCCTTCTTCTACAATCTGATTTTGTCATTTTCTAGTGACGCTGTGCTATGTCTTCTGTCAGATTAAATTTAGAGGCATATTACCTTGCTTGGCAGAAATGTGAACTACAGAATTTCTCAACAAAAACCTTCCATAGGAGTAGTGAGACAGGGTTTATTTCTTCCTCTTATTTTTCCTGCTGGTTTGTGCAAATTTGTCAATTTTATTATCATCCCAAATTAATCCTACAGTGTTCAGTTGAATTTGCTTGGTGATGTATACAGAAATTGCTGTGTCATTTAAACTGTAGTAAACCTAACAAGCCCAAAAGAGATTGAGGACACCTTTGTTAGAGTTCTCTAGGGTGAGCAGTCCTAACTCTCAGCCTTGCATCACAAGGGAGATTGTCCCTTGACCACTTCTGTGGACCTCCATTGGGCTCTCTCCAATACGTCCATGTCTCTCCTGTATTGAGGAGCCCAGCAGCAGACACAGAACTCCGAGTGTGGCCTTAGCAACGCTGAGTGGAGAAGGATCACCTCCCTGACCTGCTGGCAATGTCCTGCCTAATGCAGCCCAGGTTACCATTGCTGGCTCATGTCCAGTTGGTGCCCACCAGGACCCCCAGGCCCTTTTCTGCCAAGCTGCTTTCCAGCTGGGCGGCCCCCAGCATGTCCTGGTGCCTGGGGCTGTTCCTCCCCAGGGGCAGGGCTCTGCACTTCCCCTTGTGGGACTTGATGAGCTTCTGTCAGCCCATTTCTCCTGCCTGTTGAGGTCCTTCTGGGTGGCAACAAGACCTTCTGGTGTATCAGCTGCTCCTCACAGTTTTGACATCTGGAGGTGCACTTTGCCCCATTGTGAAGGTCATTAATGAAGATGTTAAACACCTGTTAAAACATTAGGAAACACATTTGGTCCTTGTTCTGATCAATAAGATTTTTCTTGGGAAAAAATGGAAAAAACAGCACATCTCTTTCTGAGTCTGAAAGAATCTTAGTCTTGAGCCCGAAGGAGAGGGGAAAGGAGAAGTTAGTGGGTGGGAGGGAGGGGGAGGAAATGTGCGAGACAGATTAGCTGGCTGGATTATACAGGAGAGAGCAGGATTAGAAGTAGAGATAGTACTGTGTTATTGTTGATACAGTGTCCAAGCATACAGATGGCAGTCCCAGCTGCTAAAATGAGGGGACAGGACATGAGGGAGGAGCCGGCTGGACTATGGGAGGCAGAGCTGAGGTGGAGTGGACAGCAGGACTAGCATGGGGCCAACAGTGAAGGAGGCTTGTGGCAGGGGAGAGACAACCAAGGAAGGAAATGCAAAGGACAGAGTTGGTAAAGGTGTTGGGTTAAAAAAAAAGGTAGGTTTAACTCTGAGTAGAGTAAGAGGGATGTTTTGGGGTCTAGGCGGAATGAAATGCTGAGCACAAGGATGTATAAACAATGTATTGTCACTACTGGAAGCTGCCCTTCTGCCATGACCATTTTTTAGGTCACTTTAATCACTGCTTGTGATATGACCTAGTTGGAAGCAGTTTCTGTTATGGAACAGGATGTATGGAGAGTCTCTCCTCACCGAGAGCTGAGCAACTAGGAGACAGCTACTGCATCACGTACGTTTCTGTCTTTGTGTCTGAGTGGTTTCTGAGGGATACAGAACGACAGGCATTTGCTCTGACAGCTTGAGGAGGAAAGGGACATAGACTTAATAGTTGTAGGAGGAGTTGGATCATTGAGAGAAATGTTGTAATGATGACTGGGGGAGCATGTCAAAGGATAAGGCCTGCTAGAAAGCCTCTCTGTCTTTCCTACTAGTTGGCAACAGTTGCCACAAGATGTAGAAGCCCCCTGCACGATGTCAGGAGACAGTTCTGCATTTTTCAAATATCATAGAGTCATTAATTCCAACTGATAAATAGCAGTTATATTATGTACTAAAAGTAGCTGTGTATAAATTCAGACTGGAATTTGAAATGTGATTAAGGATGTAAAGGGAGAAAAAAGTGGAAGATGCTATGTTTAATATCATATCTTGGTTATTACTTTTTGCAAAAATATATAAATCAAGTTGTTTTGTCTGAATTTTAATTAGTATATTTGTGTTTTTTAATCAAAAAGAGGCGTGGGGGTAGGGGGTGTTAATTTTACCTGTCCTTATAGCACATCAAGTAATGATATAAAGATTTTCTGAAGTTTGATTCCTTCTAGGACTTAATTATATGCATGAAGTCCACAAATGACAACTCCACCTTCATTTAATGTAACTATGTAAGATGGCTTGGCTTATGGGTTTTTCTTTTCACATTGCAAATCCATCTTGCTATGTTAGAATTATAATTGTGTTAAGTTTGTAGTTTCATTGATTCTCAGGTGTCCTAAGGTGCTGAGGAATATCATCTCTGTTCTGTGAATGAGAACACCGTATATGAATTGCTAGAGCAACAACAACAAAAACTTGCTTCCACACTTGCCCTTTCCATATAATTGAATCTGAACAGACCTTTGATTTAAAGCAAAAATAGTAGCAATAGGATTCATAGCCTTTCTGGGCAGTCTGTTTCCGTGTTTTATCACCCTCCTAGTGAGAATTATTTTCTTTGTCTAATTGAAGTTTCCTCTTTGTGACTTGTCTGTTGCTTCTTGTCCTACCGTTCTGTGCCTTTGAGAAGAAGCTGGCTCCTGCTTCTCCATATCCTTCCCTTGCATACTTGAAGATTGTGACAAGGTTTCCCTTAATCACCTCTTCAGGCTTTAACCAGCCCAGTTCACTCAGCCTGCCCTCATATCTCTTGTGCTTCAGCCTCCTCATTTTCTTGAAGGCTCTGGACTTCCTCTGGTGTGTCAGTGTCTTTTACTGTGTCTAGTTTTGGCCTCTCCAGTTGTCTCTGAGAAAAGCTTCCCTGTGACCTGATGCAAACACTCGTGCTAATACGGTCCAGGATATCGTTGGCCTTCTTCACAGCAAGGTCCTGCTGCTTGCTTACGTTCACCTTGTTGTCTACCAGGATCTGCTGGTCCTTTCCTGCAGAACTGCTTCCCGGGCTCTTGTTCCATCCCAGAGACAGTATTTTGAATTTGCCATTGCTGAACTGTGACTCACGTGGTTCCTGTCAGCCCGTTTCTCCAGCCTGATGCAGTGGTGTTGTGGTTTAGCCCGGCTGGCAGCTAAACACCACACAGCTGTTCGCCCACCCTCCCCCCTCCCTCTCTGGGATGGGGGAGAGAAACGGGAAAGTGAAGCCTGTGAGTTGAGATAAAGACAGTTTATTAAGACAGGAAAAATAATAACAATAATAATAGTATTAATAATAATAATGTGTACGAAATAAGTGATGCACAATATAATTGCTCACCACCCGCCGACCGATGCCCAGCCTATCCCCGAGCAGCCGGCCCCCCCCCCCCCCCAGCTAGCCACCCCTATATATTGTTCAGCATGACGCCAGATGGTATGGAATACCCCTTTGGCCAGTTTGGGTCAGCTGTCCTGGGTCCGTCCCCTCCCAGCTCCTGCTGCATCCCTAGCCTGCTCGCTGGCAGGACAGAGCGAGAAGCTGAAAAGTCCTTGGCTTGGTGTAAGCACTGCTCTACAACAATTAAAACATCAGCATGTTATCAGCGCTCTTCTCATCCTAATCCAAAACATAGCACCCTGCCAGCTACTAGGAGGAAAATTAACTCTGTCCTACCTGAAACCAGGACAAGTGGTTCTTCTGAACAGCAGCTCTGCCTTCCAGCACAGACTGCTCTCCCAGTCTGGCATCCTCCACAAGGTAGCTGAGAGTGCACTCTCCAATAAACCTGATTCTTAATAAATGTGTTACACGTTATTGGCCTCAATTTCAGTACCTTAGGGAAATGTGCTACTAGTTTTCCTGCTGCATTGAGCTGTAGGTCCACATTCTTATTAGTGTTCCTTTTGCCTTCCATGTGCCTTATAGCAGTCTTCATGCCCTTCACCTCTCCCACTGTTTCCAGCTGCCTCTAAACGCTGGCTTTCCTGACTCTATCCCTGCGTTCTCGGGCAATGACTGTATATTTCTCTTGAACACCCTCTTTCTGCTTCCACCCTCTGCATGCTTCCTCCCCCCCCCCCCCATTTGAGCAGAGTCATGAGCTCCTTGTTCATCCATGCTAGCTTTCTGCCACACTTGCTCAATTCCTGCCTATCAGAATGACCTGTGCACTGAGAAGGTTGCCCATGAGCACCAACCAACAGGCCTGGGCCACTTTGCCTTGCAAGACAGTCTCCTGCAGGATCTTGCCCAGCAGACTGATAAGCAAGCTGAAATTTCTCCTGAAATCCAGAGCTGTGATTCCACTCTGTCCCTTGCTCACTTGTTGAGGATTTCAGACTGCAGAATATCATGTTTGCTACAGCCTAGGCTGTCCTTGACCTTTCACAAGTAATGGGTTGAATGCTTGTCCTAGTCATCTCGTTGATAATCTGCATCAGGAAATTGTCATCAGGATCTTCATGTGATTATTCATGAGGAGGCTTTCATTTCATGAAATGTATAGCTCAAAATCACAGATTAAAGAAGTTTGAATAAGCCTGCAAAGCTACTGGGTAATTAGCCAGACCGAACTGTTTAAAGTTCTCCCACTCTTTATATTAATAGGAGCCACAATATTCCCATGCTGACTATGAGGGGAAAAATCGATATCAGCAAATGTACATTCATATTGATTTATCTTCCCTTTTGGTTTTCTAATTTAGTAAAGGCTACTAATGCAGCATTACATAAAGATTCTCAGGAGAGTAAAAAGGCTAATAAGATCAGGTATTGCTGTCACTTCTGTGGAAGTGAACTGACTTTACTGCTCATAGTCAACGGTTGAATTACCCAACAAAGGAGTAACTTAGCACCTGCTTTTGAGCCATGTATCAGTGGGCATTATCCCAGGCAAGTGGACTACAAGGAGACATCCAAAAGGTGACTTTCTGGAGTGCAGACCCAGCATCCTGTTAGGATAGGGGCCTTAGAGAAGAGAGGTCCAAGGAATCAAACATTAAGATTTTTTTTCACATAGTATTCTAAGAAATGTCATACAATTATATAAATATCCTATTATACACGTGTTCAGAGCAGTTAGTAACCCTCTTTCAACTAGATTACAAATGTTTCTCTGGCCATGTGCTAGTTTTTATGCAAATATTTGTTTCTTCAAGATATTTTTTCATGTGTTGTATCAGGGAAAAAGGAATGCATTATGAAAATGATCAATTTGCTTTGCTTTTTCATTCTAAACAAAGTAAAGGGAAGCAAATGAAGAAGGGATTTGATATTTTGAGTTGAAAAATGAAGTTTACATCCCCCCGCACTCGAGAAAGTTGTTTTGTGGGGAAAAATGTCAACTATACACGTGTTATATACTTCCAGATAAAAAAATTAGGACATGATATAATGCAGACTAGCACATGTTTAAAAGGATGTAAAGCTTCAGGAAAAAAGCTTCATAGATTTACTAAGTGTATACTTAACACAGCCATATCAATCTTGTAATGCTATTTCTTGCACTGAATATTAAAGTTCTACACATTCAACATTATAACTGAAATATGTACTCATTTTAATGTTTAAAAACTTGAACGTATATCAAGTTATAAAAGGGAAACAGCATTCAATGTATTACTACGGTACATCATCTATATACACATTCACGATTGGAAGTATTTCCATTTTTATTTTTTATCCCTCTTTGAAGACAGGACATTCATGAGGGTACTGTTGAAAAGTAGGACATTTTCTTATCCTACCAAAGGACAAGAAAAACAGCAGATTACTGAAAAATATGACTGAATTAATTAGGTCATAAAGGCCCAGGCTCATAGAGATATTTAATGTCCCAGAAGAACAGCTGATAATCTGCAAATGACAAGTCACATTTTCAGGACGACTGTAAAAGTTGAGTTCTGTCTCCCAAACCCTGCATTCCAATTTTTTTCAATGTTTAATGAACTTGTCCATCATGATGCCATTCCAAAGAGAGAAACATGCTCTGCTAGAAATATAAAGGCAAGAAAAGTCTTTATCACACTAAAATTGATGGAGAATTCACTGTTGTTACTCAGTTTCATTAGAGGATCATGAAGATCTTGCTTATGGAGAAGGATGGCATTTTGATATGCAGTATCAGAGAATAGGGTGGCTATCTCCAAACAACCATGTCATAGTTAAAAATAATTGTATACAGAATGCTTTTGCTTGGTCATCCTTCAACAGAGACTGTGATGTGATGTCTGCCTGGAGCTACAATAACACTAGCTTAGTTCTGTGTGGAGATGCATCTTTTTCGTAGGGGCAGAGATTTTGCTGGAAATATGATCTCTTTGCTCAGTCCTTTGGTTCTAAAGGCAGAGAAGATAAATCAGTATCACAGAAGAAAGGGATTCCTCTGGTCCTGTCAGAAAGTAGTACTTGAACATAATTTAAATATTGTAAGACATAACTCCATGGAAACAGAATTACAAGGTTACTCAGCCAGGCTTAATTCTCATTTCTTTCATGGAGTCTTTTGGATGTAATTTTCTTGGTATGCATCTGCTAAAACATGCACACTTTCACCACCCCTAAGTCAAAATATATGGAATGCTATTGCAGCATTGTTTATTAAAACAGCTGAAACACTTCTATTCATAGCACCTGTTTTCCCATTTGGAAAACGGGGGTAACTGATAACAAATGTAGGTGATTATTCTGTTATGTCAGTCCTAAAGAGAAAACACGGATAGCACCTGCACAGAATTTTGGAGCTATTCTCTCTGAGCAGAGGAATGGCAGAGATCTGCTGCTGTTCTAGGCTAGCTTCTTAGGTCAGTGACTCTTGATCTGGGATGTTTCTGGCCCCATATATTGCTCTTTTTCCATCCTGAGCATATGGAAACCACAACTCTTTCATATAACTTTAATTTGACAAAAAATAAGTTGTATATATGACTGAAGGCCTTGAAATCTGGGCTATTCTGCTTGTTGGATTGCAAGTTCTAGCTCTGAAACATGTATTACCCATTCTTGCTGGGAATTTATAGTATATGAATTTTTGAGCATTGCAGGAAAAAGCACTTTTCAGCCTTCCCTTAGAAATGACTGATCTCTTTTTTTCTACCCTAGAAACTTGCAGAAAAAATTCAACCTGAGAAATTTAAATCTAGCTGTTTAAAACTTTGCTATCAAAATCTAAAATGAATGTCTTAAGGTAGTGTTGCCTTCTACTTTTTTTTTGTGTAGAACAGGCTTATTTTTGAATGAGAATCAAACTACAGGGAGACATTTGGTAATACCTTAGATGCTGAGTGCCTAGAGTACTAGTATGGATTTTAGTTCTTTTATTACAAGATCGAAAATAATTTCACAAACAGTCTCAGTGAGATGCAGAAATATTACACTCATTTTATTATTAAGTTTAAAAAAAAAAAAAGGTGGGAAAGAAGACACAATTCTTCAATATGAATGAAGAGGCAAGATAGCTTGGAGGTTAGAGATGAAACAATTTACCCAGTCTTCCCTGTTAACCTCTGAACTTGCAGCCGTTCCTTCTCAAAGGATCTCCAGAAAAATTTGGTAGTTCCCTATTTGTTTAGTGCTGCTGCATTAGCCACTGAAGTAAATGTGACTTTGACTTCAGGAAGTTTTGAATTAGGTCTCTTACAGTTGCAATATCTTGCTTAGTGACAAGAACCTGTGTTTTTTTTCTCCCCACATGTTCCTTTCTAGGTAGTGCTGTTTATGGCCTGCCCAGAAGCCTTGCCAGTGTATCTACAAGTAGTTTAGGATACTTACTTCTAACATTTTGGGTGGTTAGTACAAGCCCATGAACACCTGTGACTTCTTTTTGTCTGGAAAAGCACTTGTCAACACACAGACTGACTTAGAAATAATTCTGGGTACTTCCTAGTAGAGGACACTTCTGGTGCACTTTCTTTGAATAGAATCCAATGACTGTAAGTTAATGTTACCAGAGAAAAAAATGTATGGAGAGAATCTTTAATGTGTTTTGGCCATAGACCTGCATCTTTTAGAAATAATTAAAAAAAACAAAACAAAACACAAAACTTGATACTATTTACCTTTTGCTTTTCTCTATTATTACATCAGTTATTAGATCTTATTGATCAGTGCCATTATTCATTTATAATCACTTCCACCTTTTATTTCTTATGTGCTTCTTCATTCCTTGTAGCTTGGTGAAGTTATTTAACCTCTCTGCATACATGGATTTGCCTGTGTTGGTGAAATACCTCTCAAGAGACTTAAACATCATCTGTCTGGACATTTTTCTGCTGGTGTTAAAATAATGAGGAAAACTTCCAAAATATTTTCAGGATTCAGGAAGGCAATATTTCACAGAAAAATAAGCTTTATTGCAAGTATACAATGCAGCTTCCCTCACTGAGATGTTAGTGAATTATTGGAATTTGTGGGGATACTGTTTTTCCCAAATCATCCTTAGGTGCCTTCAAAGATTTTTAGGATGTATGTTACTTCGCTGAAAAATCTATTTTCTGATCATTATTCTTCTAATCTGAGGAAGGGAGGCCTACTTGCGAGGAGCTTGCCCCTGTCATTGTTTATACAAATAGCTGGGTGATGTTAGCAAAAAGTTACAAAACTGGTAAGTCAAAACTCAGTCTCAGAGAGGAAGTGATGGATGAGAAAAGCAATACAAAGAGACTGTGGTGCTCTTTGCATCCAGTCATGAGGAAATCTGCCTGAAGACTAAGAGTGCTCGAAGCCTTGTGTACCACATTACATTAAAGAGCCTTAAAACTTTTACAGCAAACCAAATCTCTTCCACCTGAGGTTAGCAAAAAGACTGCACGTCCTCTAGTGGAGCATAGGCTTAGCCACAGAAAGCCACACGGATGCTGTGGTCAGGTTTCAGTCCTGTAACTGTCTCCTTGATGCTCTCCTTCCCCTGAAA
The DNA here is from genome assembly GCF_009769625.2 of Cygnus olor. Taxonomy (NCBI): domain Eukaryota; kingdom Metazoa; phylum Chordata; class Aves; order Anseriformes; family Anatidae; genus Cygnus; species Cygnus olor. Next base: position 65,692,587 of record NC_049169.1, read on the forward strand.
TGTAGACACCTGGGTCTTTGGGGAGAGGAATGCAGAGCATAGCGGAGAGAGAGGAGTTGACTTGATTCAGTGTTACAAGAGACTAAAAAGCTTGGGGGTGTACCTAGGCAGAGATGCAGTTAGCGAGGAGATGTTGAGTGGTTCTTTTTCCTATTTCTGCACGTTTCAATATTAAAATTACTCTGCAGTGAGCAGTCTGTGCTTCCCAGCTTATCCCAGAGGATACCAGCTTCCACTGTGCCTGCCTCACAGAGGGAGGAGAAAGGTGCGGAGATGGCGGCACAAACATCCTTAGTGGCTCTGTGCGGTGGTTGGGGAGGAACGGGTGGAGGACATGGCAGTAGCTAAGTCAAGGTGTGTCTTGAAACCAATATTTAAGGAAGAATTTGTCCTTTCTTTAGGGTACTTTGAATGTGTTTTGAATGTGTTTTGAACCCGGAAAGCTAAGTAAGGATAAAAATGAAAGACTAAGAAGAAAGTATACAGAAGATGCAAACATTATGGTACCTTAAATAGTGTCAAGTACTGAAGAAACACAAAAATATATCGAACATTTTTTTCTTTTTTTTTCGGGGGGAAGGAGGGATGTCTAGTACATCTCTTTTATTCAAATGCACTGACTATATTGTAAGATATACTCTGGCCTATTGTAAGATATACTCTTATCCTTTGGAACTTTGGCAGTTTCCATGTGTTTGGTAAGCTACAAAACAAGAGAAGGTGTCTGTAATAATGAAGGTCTTAAGTAATTCAGAGGTCATTGATCTTTGTCTGATTACTTAATGGTAGTTGTCACTTGGGTATTAAGGATGACCACGCTCCACTGCCTCGCTGTTCTGTTTTTAATCAAGTAAATAATTCAGGAGCACCTTCTCTGTACTACTTCTAAGTAACTTCCATGTGTTGGCACTTCATAGGCCAACATTATAGTTAATGAATTCATGAGTACCCAGTGTTTTCCCCCAGTATTTCAGCTTTTAACTCATGGCTCAGTTTGTTTGGTGTTTTTTTTGTTGCTGTTGTTAATTTTTTCCTGTTTGTTTGTTGTTACTGTTTTTGTTTTCCTCCATTCAGAACTGAAGATAGCTTACTTAGAGGAACATGGAGTGCATTTTTCTTTATCCAATATTCTGTGACACAGCTGTGTTGAAAGTGGTCCCCTCAGCCACATGTAATATTCAGAATAAATAATATTCAGAATAAGAATAAATTAAGAATAAAAATCTTTAGTCCCATCCTGCTTACCTATGTGATTTCCAGTGGGAGATAATTCAATTGGTGACATGTTCATGATGTGCATTTTTAGTTTTTCCATGTCCAGTTTTGCCAGATGTGCAGACCATGACAGGCAAAATAGTCTTTACTTTTGTCTGAAAGAAGCTGAATTAGTCTTTGGCACTAGTTCTAATCGTTTTAAGTTACAAAACATCTCTTTTCCCTTCTTTTAACCCTATACAAAGGATGGGGCTGCTAGTGTTGCAAAATAATTGAGTCAGAGCCTGTTGCAATTGAAAGATGATTAGTTTCTTGTGTTTGTGTGCTCTGATGTGAATTAAACCAATCTATCATGTCTGCTTTGTGTTTTTAGGGATGCACGATTTTTATGTGAAACTTGCAAAAGCAGGCACAGTTCACTGATGTTTATTAGTGACCTTGTCTTGTCCTTTGAATTATGGACAGTCTGCTTTGAACATGGGGAAATGCTACTAGCGGTCATTATGTGGACGTTCGTTTTTTGTAGATGTTTAACCTCTCAAAGGCTCTGCTGCGGTTATAGATGTTTAAAAAAAAAAAAAAAAAACAGAGAAACTGAGTTATGGGTGTTTAAAACTGAAATATTTATAGAAGCAGTTTTTATTTAAAAATAGCGTTTGTGCCTGAGAAGATCAGATGTACCACTTCAGTATGAAAAACAAAACCAGATTTTACTTGATATTATTAATAGAAATTGCACAAAATTTGATAATGTAATTTAGTTAAAAATATTTTCTTCTAGTCTAGGTTTTGGAGTGTTTTTGTTACTAAATGGTGTTTAAAAAAAAAAATGATGTGATTTTTTTTAATCTTTATAAAATCTTTATACATTTTTTGTGTTTTATAGGTACAGGTTACAAAGACATTGTTGGCTTAGTGTTTACAAAAGAAGAAAATATGCTGAGTATCAGAACATATACCATAGACATTAAATCTTTCAAATTAAAACATAGGGAAGTGATATTAGAAAAATAATATTGTTTACTATGGGCAGATGGCATTGCCATCTACCACCAGTGAAGTGCTCTAAATTAAGAAGAAAATATGTCTTGGAAATAGATCAAAATTAAAAGCTGTATTATCTAAGATCAAAAATTGCCTTGATTGCCTGTAGTTGTTTACATGGACTTTTAATATTAAGGATGGATTTTGAAAATGGAAAATAACACAAGGAATCCTGAGGTCGTCATGGATTTGAAGTCACTGTTGAAGTTGATTAATATTTTATCTGATTGCTAAGCACTGAGGGATTGGCCCAATTCATTTAAGGTAGAGCTGTAGTATCAAAAATATATCCAACTTTGAGTTGCTGTTCATCAGAACGGATGTTCAGTAAGTAATGACAGGAATGAAGGTCTGAACCTTGGTATATTCTTCACATACAGCAGATGTAATGAGCAAGGCTTATACTCTAACAGGGTTTTTTCATTTTCCCACAATTATCCATTATTAGTGTAGTGCAATCCAGATGTGTGTTAAGGCTTCATAGCATAAGGTGCTGCTGAGTTATGATATTAGAAATGCTTCCTGACTGAAGCAGTCGGATGCTGATGGGACTGAAAGAGTTGAAAAGAATCCTGTAATTCTCTTTTAAGGATCAGGTGAAGAACATAACATACTGTGTTTGTTTCCAGCACAATGAAAGAAACTCCTCGTCCTTTGTAAAGTGTCAAATTGTGATGGGGAGTAAAGTAGATGACTGTTGTGAGTTCTGCTTTGGCTTTCCAAATACTGCCTTAGAACATATTTTGGAGTGTAGAAGGGAAGTGCCCTTGAAGCAAAGACCCACAGCCCCGAATAAAAAAATTTAAATTGGAATCTGTTTTGAAGAGGGTTTTTGCTCCACTTTCTTCAATATTTGAAAATATTCCCAGTATTATGATAGCGGTCTCAGAAACATTCTGAAGGAAAGAGTCTTTCTAAAACTTTAGGTACCAAGTATGGACACCAAAGCCTATCTGAATACAGAGAAATTCCCATGTCAGGTTTCCTTAGAATGACAGAGCTCCTTGGCTCTGCAGCCCTATCCTCAAAAAGAGTGAGGCACAGCGTTCTTGATTAGTCAAGAGAAGGCAGCATGCAACCATTAATATTAGCTGCATCACATCACACCATCTGGCTATGCCAGCTTGGAAATGATGGCCTGTATTCTTTAGTCACTGCTGACAGGAAACAGCAAATTAATTGGAATTACAACTGTGATTTACCTTTTACCCCTTACTCTTGAATCTCCATGGTCTGCCATTCATTTTGTCTTTGAAAGCCTTAATGCTTCTAACTGTATTGATTGATTAAGCAAGAAGAGAATATTTGTTGTATGCTGGAGCACTAAGTATATAAAGAACAAAGATTAGTTAGAAGATGATGCAGAAAATAATTTAAAAACACACAAAAAACATACACACACGAGTGTTTGTCTCTCTTTAAACTACAGAATTGAAGAAATGAATGACTTTATTCTGTGAGGGTCCATTTAACATTTATTCTCAGAGGTAATTTATGGACACGGGAATGTTAGCAGATAAGAGTACTGCTAGGCAGCCACCTACTCATCTGTTCATTTCCTAACACATAATCAAACTGGTACCCTGGCTTTCTTTGAAAATACATTTGATCTTACCATCATAAGTATGGCCTTGTTATAAGCGATTTTTCCATGATCCCTGCAATTTGGTCTGGTTGAATCTGAACATGAAGAACAAGATCTTATTCACTGTCTTCATAGATGCTGTAAATTAATAAAGCATTGCAAGGCACGGGCTAAAAGAGTTAAAATACTATATAGGGATTATGACTTGGTTTTCCACTCTAGTGTAGTCCAGCTTTTTGTTTCTCTGCTTGCTGCATTACCTGGAATTGTACTCTTGCAAAATAAGCAGTTGAGACTTATTAATCAGATGAGACTTCAAGTAGGATTTAGGGTGATACCAGGTGTAGTGAAGCTAGTGAGCAGGTTGCATTTTTCTCCTGGAATAAGTACTGAGCCAACAGACCTATATGCTTTGGTTTTCTCTGTGCTGCCTAATGTGCTACCTTTCAACTGTCACATACATCTGATAACTCAATTTATGGTCGTTATAGATATCACTGAACTTTTTAGTCAAGTTTAGAGGACCAACCTGATTTCCTGTTCTCATAATTATACTCTGACTAAATTTTTGCAATAGCTAAAGAACTTCACAAGGCATTCTCACTCCCAAGTCTCAAAGTACCATGCGGTATTAATTCAAAAGGAAGCTGTAACTCAAGTGTCAGTTCTATCTTTATGACTAGTAAAATGATTTTAAACATTTTTTTCCATGCTTTGAAGTTTTTTGGTTGCAAGGCACTGTGAATATTATTAGTGACTGTATATGACACTACTGCAGTCTATGGGAACTATGAAGTTCCCATATCATCATCTTTCATCATCTTTTTCATCTTTCTCTGAAAGACTGAGAAACCAACAACATGGGGAATCACGAGTATGTTCTTACTAGCGCCAGAACATCAGCTCAAGCTGATTGCTCCTTTGTGTCACTCTTAGGGCAGGAGTGTGATTCATCACTTCCATTTTGCTGAATACTGAAGTGCAGATGCATCTTTATGGGTTAGATTTTACTTCCATTGAAGACTAAAAAAGGATCCTGATCTCATTTATAATAAAGTAAGTTGGGAGTCACTTGGTAGAACTGATAGACCTACATCAGTGTCACTTTGTGTGAGCTCTTGTCACACTTGACAGCTTCACTGGAAATAGGTTTGCTCTCAGCAAGCATTTATTTAGTTCAATTGAAAAGTACATGTTTCCGACAGATTGGGGAACAAATGTGGATCCTGACTGTTATTCTCCAATAAAATATTTGCAAAATAATTTAATTGAGCATGTTTAAGCCAAGTGGTCTTCCTGTGTGAAAGTTCAGGCACGGTGTTGCTGTCAGTGAACAATCAGGCTTGACCACCAGCCCGCTTCCATTTTGACACTAATACCACCTACTATAGTGTGCTCGATCCTCCATCTTTGGAACTGTCTTGATGACTACCTTGTTTTGATATGTTAGGCCAGTTAAGCTGCAAAAATCTGGCTTAAAAATAGCGGTATGATTTTAAAGTGATTTTTGAAAACTGGAGTAGCACAGAAGAAAAAAATGTTTATATATGGTTATAGACCTATTTCTGTAGAGCTATTTCTGGTAAACTGAAGTTATCTGATACCCTAGAGTAGCATAAAAGGGAAGATTGATGTAAGTAGACAGTCATTTCTGGCTGTGGTCAGAATAATCTTACTGCCATGTCTTTGGGTCACTAGGTCATACAGGTTTTTTTCTTTAGGATTTTTCTATCCACCGATTTTGAGAGCAAAATTTCCCTTCTAGCTTCTTCCTTCTTCAACTCATTGGTGTCTTTCACTTCTAGACATCAGTCAGGCTGCAAAGCAGCAGTACAGTAATGTACTGCTAAATACAGATGTACAAAATGTGAAATCTGTCAGTCCATCCCTTGGGTACCAGTCTATACCTGCTCATGTTAGAACAACAGTCACATGTCTTATTAAATCACGTACTCTTTGTGCATCCCATGTACTGTGGATTTGCTCTGTTATATACTGCGTAAGCTTCGCTGTTGTGCTTGTGCTGATAAGCGCTCCTTCCTCAGGCTGCAGGGAAAACCAGCAGCCCCTGTTGTGCATGGCAGCTATTGCCATAAGCACTACAGACTTGAATGGAAGACAAATGGAATCAAAGGGACATAGTAGTCCCGTAGCATTTAACTACTCATTTTCTATGTCCTCAAACTGTACCAGCCTGGAACGTGCAGGCAATACTTTTCCTTTGGGATGGACAGACAGCACTGATGCATAGAAAGTTCAGACCACTGATAACTCCATCTTCCAAAGTTCAAGCTGTGTTTCTGCAGGAGATGGCAGCAGATGATACAGTAATTGTAAAAGAGGCTCGCCTAGGAGACTGAAAAGGAAGGGGGGGAAAAAAAGAAAACAAACCACCAAACACACCCTATTTCTGCCCAACGGATGCTCAGTTAAATAGCAGAACGATCAAGACTTTGCATTATGATACAGACAGAACTGAGATTTTGATACTTTTCTTACTTTGATGTAAGAGAAGCACCCTCCAGACTAAAGGAAGATGGTAAGGTCCAGCTGAAAGCAAATGAACCTTGTTTCACTTGTTCTTGTTTCAGAATCACAGCAAACCAGTAGACATTTTATACTGATCATGATAAAATAGACACCAGCAGTGTCTGCTTAAAAAAAAAAAGGCAGTTTTACCACCTTCACTAAATAGAAAGAGAACAGTTTGTGTTGGAAGGGGCCTTGGGAAGTCACCTACTCCAAGCTCCCCTCCAAAGCAGGAACCAGCTTGCTCAGGGTTTTATCCAGTTGCCTTTGAAAACTTTCAAGCATAGAGATCACAGAATCGTCTAGGTTGGAAGAGACCTCCAAGATCATCTAGTCCAACCTCTGTCCTAACACTAACAAGACCTCCACTAAACCATATCACTAAGGGCTACATCTAAACGTCTCTTAAAGACCTCCAGGGATGGCGACTCAACCACTTCCCTGGGCAGCCCATTCCAATGCCTAACAACCCTTTCAGTAAAGAAGTTCTTCCTAATATCCAACCTAAACCTCCCCTGGCGCAACTTTAGCCCATTCCCCCTCGTCCTGTCACCAGGCACGTGGGAGAATAGACCAACCCCCACCTCTCTACAGCCTCCTTTAAGGTACCTATAGAGAGCTATAAGGTCTCCCCTGAGCCTCCTCTTCTCCAGGCTAAACAACCCCAGCTCCCTCAGCCACTCCTCGTAAGACTTGTTCTCCAGACCCCTCACCAGCTTCATTGCCCTTCTCTGGACTCTCGAGCACCTCCATGTCCTTCTTGTAGCGAGGAGCCCAAAACTGAACACAGTACTCGAGGTGCGGCCTCACCAGAGCTGAGTACAGGGGGACAATCACCTCCTTAGACCTGCTGGCCACGCTGCTTCTTATGCAAGCCAGAATGCTGTTGGCCTTCTTGGCCACCTGAGCACGCTGCTGGCTCATATTCAGCTGCCTATCAACCAGTATTGCCAGGTCCTTCTCTGCCAGGCAGCTTTCCAACCACTCATCTCCCAGCCTGTAGCTCTGCTTGGGGTTGTTGCGCCCCAGGTGCGGGACCCGGCACTTGGCCTTGTTGAACTTCATGCAGTTGACCTCAGCCCATCGGTCCAGCCTATCCAGATCCTCCTGCAGAGCCTTCCTTCCCTCGAGCAGATCGACATACTCACCTAACTTGGTGTCATCTGCAAACTTACTGAGGGTGCACTCGATCCCATCATCCAGGTCATCGATAAAGATATTAAAGAGGACTGGCCCCAGCACTGAGCCCTGGGGGACTCCACTAGTAACCGGCCTCCAACTGGATTTGGCTCTGTTCACCACAACTCTTTGGGCCCAGCCATCCAGCCAGTTTTTAACCCAACAAAGCGTATGCCAGTCCAAGCCATGAGCAGCCAGTTTCTTGAGGAGGATGTTGTGGGAAACGGTGTCAAAAGCCTTACTGAAGTCAAGGTAGACCACATCCACAGCCTTTCCCTCATCCACCAAGCGCATCACTTGGTCATAGAAGGAGATCAGGTTTGTCAAGCAGGACCTACCTTTCATAAACCCATGCTGACTGGGCCTGATCACCTGGTTGCCCTTCAAGTGCCGCATGATGACATTCAAGATAATCTGCTCCATGAGCTTCCCTGGCACTGATGTCAAACTAACAGGCCTGTAGTTCCCCAGGTCTACCCTCCAGCCCTTCTTGTAGATGGGCGTCACGTTTGCTAGCCGTCAGTCGACTGGGACCTCCCCTCATAGCCAGGACTGCCGATAAATGATGGAAAGCGGCTTGGCCAGCTCCTCCGCCAGTTCACTCAGTACCCTCGGGTGGATCCCATCTGGCCCCATAGACTTGCGTACATCCAAGTGCTGTAGCAGGTCACCAACCATTTCCTTGTGGATAGTGAGGGCCACATCCTGCTCCCCATCCCCTTCCACCAGCTCAGGGTACCAGGTATCCAGAGAACAACTGGTCTTGCCGCTAAAGACTGAGGCAAAGGCGGCATTGAGTACCTCAGCCTTTTCCTCATCTTTTGTAACTAAGTTTCCCCCCGCATCCAGTAAAGGATGGAGATTCTCCTTAGTCCTCCTTTTTGCGTTGATGTATTTGTAAAAACATTTTTTGTTATCTTTAACGGCAGTAGCCAGACTGAGCTCCAGATGAGCTTTGGCCTTTCTAATTTTGTCCCTGCACAGCCTCGCAACATCCTTATAGTCCTCTTGAGTAGCCCGCCCTCTTTTCCAAAGATTATAAACCCTCCTTTTTCTCCTAAGCTCGAGCCACAGCTCTCTGTTCAGCCAGGCCGGTCTAGTTCCATGCTGGCTCATCTTTTGGGCTCATCTTTGAGATGCTACAGCCCCTCTGAGAATCCAGTGTCTGACAGTCCTCAGGGTGGAAAAAGTTTTCTTTCTGCTGGCTTGGACCGTGTTGTGTTTTAGTTTATGACCGTTGTTGCTTGTGGCTAGTGTAAAGAGCCTAGCTCTGTGTTGCTCTGGAAATCTAGAAAAAGAAACTAAGGAACTGGATAGGGAGACTTCTTCAGGGCTTTCGTCATTCAGGAGCTACGCCTGAAATTTTCATCTTGCTTTCACTTGGTCAACCTCCTTCTGAAGTTGGAAGACTCAGACTGTCTCATAAAAGCACGAATATATGGGATATAAAGGACATCTGGAAAGGAAGCAATAGGAGAACAAAGTGGGAAATTCAACTTTTTGTTCCTGTTTTCTTCACAACTTAATCCATGTGCAACTTCAAGCCAGACATTCCCCCCCCCCCTCATTTGTAAGATTGCAATGATAAGCATCACCATAGTTTATCAGGTTATTGGTTTAATGCCCAAAAATCTGAATCAGGATCAAGGTCTGAATTCTTTACAAAAGAATAAGATGTGACTCCTATTTCTTTTGATTTAAAAAAACAATGTAGAAAAGGGAGGAGCATGGACTGGGAAGGAGGGATAAAGGCAAGGAATGAGGTAATGTATTTACATGTGTATGCTATATATACGATTGGCATAATCTTTTCATTCTCTTTTGATTTCTATTTTTCTTATGAATTTTTTTTTCCCAAGGTCTAAAAGAGGAAACTAAATAAGGACTGAAAAATTCTATGGTGCTCTGAAAAAGGTTTTGTTATGAGTAATAGCTCAAGCAGCCTTAGCTGTTCATGTAGCCTAATCTGAACCCTGCCTATTTTGATACTTTGCAGAATACTGTAGTCTTGATTAGCTGGTAAGAAGGCAACGAGTTTCACCCACTGTGTAAAACTCTGTTACTATCTAAGTTCCAGCAGAAAGTGGTCTTCCTCTACCTCTTGCTTACTCTCACCCTAAAAGCGCTGCTCATAGATAAACCTGCCTTCTTTTGTGCGTGTGTGTTAGGAACCTGGTCATTCTTGGTCTCATGCAGTTCTTGAGAAGCAACTCAAACTAGTGTACACCTCTGATGGCATTATAAAATAACTGAACTCTTAACTATTTATATTAAGGAAATATAAATATTTCCTTCAGACCATGTGGAATTAGTGAGTGAGTGAAGATTTTAGAGAAGAGTTGTTTATTTGTTTCATTTTGCTTGTCTACATGTTTTAGCGAAGATGGGAAGAAACGAAAGGGGAGACATAAATAAACTCTTCTGTTTGCATGCTGGAAGGATCATTTAAATAATAGTAGAACATTTTTCTCAGCTTCTAAAGTTACAGATTTTTTTTGAGAAACTGTAAACATAACAAACATCTCTTATGCTGTGTTGATTCAAAACCTACCTAACTGTGTTATTCCCCAAATCAGATAATACTCTCAACTTTGCTGCCTGGCAATCCACCTATTTTACTGCCTCCATTCCGTTAGAGTTCCACTGGAGCTAAGGAAGCTTTGGAGGACGTGTATATATATACATACATACATATATACATATATATATATATATATATTCAGGAGACCACCCATTACATATTGCTACAAGCATTTGGAATATTCTGCAGCAGTCATAGAGTTTACAAACAGTGATAGCCACACAATCAATGTAAAATTAAATCAATTTGAACAACTGTTCTGTGCAAGCCCAAATCCATGCTGTTGGGGAGGATTTAATTTATGCAGTGTTCAGGAATCTTTCCAGGATGTCTTTAATATCTCTCCAGCAAGATACACTTTAAAACACTTCGTTTTACACTTTCAGAACTTCTGTAATGCTTTAATAAAGTCCCACTAAATGAGCTTTTGAATGTCCTAGGAGAACAATTAGTTAAGATGAAACCATAATGAAATGTACAGTTATATAGCTGATGATTTAACCAATTCAATTAGGGTCTGCATTGCATTTGCTTGTGGTGTTTTGATGATGATTTTTATGGAAATAGAGCTCTTCTGAGCAATTTATTGGAACTAATTTTGTTTTAAAGAATGGTTTGCAAGGAAAGGCTTTTGCTCACTTCAGTGCAAGGCTTAGGTAGTGCTGAAATAACCCTGGACTGACTATAGTCTGTAACCATACGGTTCTGGAAAATGGGATTGAAATCTCACAGGGCTGCATATGGAATAAAACTTTAGCTTAGTGTTGTTATTCAGCTAAATGTGATTACCAATCATTTAAACAGGATGCAGTAGGAGAACTGTTTTAGACCAGGTTCAAGATTACATGAGTTAAAGGTGCCGCAGTTGAAACAGACTGATTGCTGGGTGAGTTATGATTGTCTCCATTTTTGAAAGAAACAATTTTTGGGGAAAAAAACCACACACACAGAAGAACACCGCAAAGGCTGCAGTATAATCGCATTCACTTACAGAACAAATTCAGACCTTCAGTATAGAATAGAAAGATCCATTGTGCAAAATGAAATGCTTGACATTGTATGTAAGGCCAAAATCTCAGTAACTGACTATACTAATAGATTAAACTAATCACCTTCCTTGCAGCTGATACATAAGACCATGTATTTTTAGAGCATTTCATCTTGTTAGTGACTATTGAAGATCCTCCAGAATCTGTCAGAATTCCCAAGTCTTACCTTCTGCGAGTCTGTCAATGACTTCCTATGTTTGACAAAGAAGATTTAGGAGTTCCAAAAATCTACTTTTGATGCTAAAAAGAAGGAACCTGGTGTTATAGTCTGCTCCTATATCCCCCTTCCTTTCCCTCGCAGCTTATAACTCTTATACTTGGAATTGGTTGTACTGTCTAAATGTAATTTCTGCATTGCCTTCTTATTTTGCCTTTGTGTGGTTTTCATTGTTTAATAATTAGATCCACAGTGGTTTCAAAACACCAATGTCCTGTAATCCTTCTAGTCACTGCGAAGTATTCCTCAACAGCTTGTGTAAATTTACTCTTTGAATAATCCACCCCTTCAAAAAAAAGTCCTTCATATTTGCCATAGATCTCAGTTTATGTGTGGAACTTGGTTATGAGTAGGATACACAATACTCAGGAATATGTAGTTTGTAGAACTACATTAGAAAATGAATAAAATATTACTATTCTAATCTTTGTTGTGTAAGCAATGACAATTAAGATATCATTCAAACTGTTGAGGGTGATTTTTTTCTGGCCCAAGGGTAGGCTGATTGGATTAAAAGTACATTTCTTTTTGTAGATACTATTGTAGACATTATTAGGTCATTTCTTTTGTTTAACTGATGATTTTAGGCTATTATTGATGGTAATTATTTTCCTTTCTCTTTAATTTTTTATTTTAATAGCTAATAATGAACTGCTGGGTTTAAATCTTTCTATCTGTACATATCCCAATCTGGATAGACCCAGTGATTCTCTTTTACAAAATAGAAGCAGTACAGCACTGTTAAATTCAAGCCTTTCCCTTAAGCTTTTATGGCACAGTTACTAACTGACCTTTTCCATTTTTGAGGAGCAGGGATGACTTCTGTATCAAAATTCTGAGGAGCTGTTAGACCTGCCTTAGTCACTAATTAGCGCTATAGCCAGATGTCTGTGATGACCATGGCATAATGAATCTTACCTTACAGAGTCATGAAAACTGTCACATTCTCAAGTCCGAGAAACGCAATGCATTTACATTTTGCTTCAGATAAATGTCTCCTGTTTCAGTGTATTTAAGCATTTGTTTGCTGCTACACTTCAAAATTGGTCCATGAATTCATTAAACACTACCCGGTAATCATTAAAGACTAATCACCTATTTACAATGATAAATGGCAAGTTCTTTCATTCCTGCAATTGGAATTAAAAAATTGCCACTGCCAAAACCTACTGAAATCATCTGTATGGATTACAGCTGAAAACTAAGATAGCTCACATGATTTGAATAAAATCCTACTTTTAGATATCCCACTTACTTTCTAGAAGCTTCTGCAGTCTAGAAAATCAAAACCTACCTAAAGATTCTCAATTTCTACTTATTTTCTACTTACCCCTCTTCTGTGTCTAATGACAATTTATTGTAATTATTAGCAACTTTCCTATCCAGTTACCAGTGTTTTCATTCTTTCCTTTATTTCCCTTTAGGTCTAATAGTTTCTGTTGTTTACCAATACTAGGCCTTAGACCATACCAATATGCTGATAAATTTTCCTTTTAACATTTTGTTGTTGCTTGTTGACATTTTAATGTACATATAAAAGCTAATGACTAAAACTTCAATATGAAAGATATGGTTAAGTTTTCCAAGTTGCCTTTGAAAATCAATGTTTCTGACTAAAAAACATCAAAAAATCCTGTGCGTATGGCACTGTTCCAGACTTTAAGAAATGAAATCATCTACAGATCTTGATCATAAACCTTCCTTTTCTCTTCCATCCCATATATATATATATATATATTATTTTTTTTTTCTTGAGGAAATTCCCTCTGTTTCAGCTAGCTGGTAGTTTTGAAAGGTCTCCAGTTTCCTGATCGCACTCTGAAATACCCCTAGACAGGACTATCAATTGCTTGCATTCCAATTAAAATTAAGCCACTAAAGCAAAATTGTCAGATAAATAATATTTTTAGAAATCCACACTCATAGATGTGAACATGAATTTTTTTCAGTAACAACTGGTAAAGACAAATAGAATATGATATTCACGCTTTTAGGTGACATGGCATTCAGAAGAATCACAAGTAGCTTTGAGAACAATTCTAAACAGAGCGGTCTTGATATAGGAGAAGAATTTGCTACCATCAGTATTTGATTTACAATAAATATGTTGTAGTCATGCAACTCCAGAACACACCCTGTGTTTCCATTATACTGTCTGTGGATCAGCAAGGTGGTGCTGTCAGAGTGACAGATGTTGTTAAGGGTATTATATTGTTCATGCATGGTAATTCTTTTAATGTATCCAGGACTGATCAGCCTATCATTTTAGGTTGGAGAGCTTAAAGGGTAAAGGGAACAGACACTAGATAGAACTCAGAATTATTAACTTGTTAACCCTTGAAAAAAGGAAGGTCAGTGTCTTTGGAAAGATTGCACTGTGTTTGTATCCCATCTATTTAAACGGGTGATCAAAAAATCCCATCACTTTCAGTGCAAGAATGTGCTGATTCTTAAGGGAAGCCATCTCTGTTAGTTGCTAGAGGTGCAAAGCCTTAAACCTGGGGTGTGTGTGTGTGTGGAAATCATGTTCAGCAAGGTAGTGGACATCTCTGGTACTGTTTCTCTGAGCTGGCCCTTCAAATGTGAAATAATCACATTTGTATTGTAAGCCTTAATACTATTTCTGGGGATAAATATGCTTCTGTTCTACTCTTGAATCATTTACCTTCTTATTTTATAATAACAGGCACAACTGCCAAAATAGAGTGAACGTAACTGCAATGTTAGAGCTAGATAACTTATGCAGGCCCAATGAAAACCCTACATCATTTTAAAAGTACTGAGACTGCTGAAAAGAGCCTTTCAAATAATTTTGTAAGTTATAAAAGCAGTTCAATGCAGAGTTGTTATACATCCTTGTCTGTATTCATCCCATTACTTTCTAGCCCCAGCTTTAAATATATAGAGCAAGACAGGAGCTCTTCCTTTTTGCTTCAAGATATTCTCATCCGCAACCTGTTTGGGAGATTTCTGTTCTGAAGATGGATGTGGCTTCTGATGCTGGATTTTGAAGAAGCTGTTGTGCCCAGTGCGCTCTATATATGGCTGGTTAAGAGGGAAGGAGTGTTGCATCGTACACAGAACAACAAAAAAAAGTCCTCATATGCAGAATGGGCTGCTGCATGTGAACATCATGACTCTACAAATCATCTCTGACACTTTGTAACTTTAAATAGATATTCCTCAGAAATCTGTGTCTTGGTGCTTTATATGGCCCTTATTACTATTGTTCTCAATTGCAGAACAATTCTCCTCCTAGCATTCTTGTGGATCAGAGAACTAGTATCTCCGCTTTATGGCTGGCCTAAGGCCAGATGTGCATTGGATGGGTTGTCCAAGCTAGGGTCATCTGCGTAGAGGAAGTCCAAGAGCACAGATTCAGGCTGGTGTGAGATACTCTTGTGTCTGTTCATAACCCTATCCATCCTACCTCTAAGACTCTTGGTTGCTGTATCAGGCAAGGACTAAGATCTTTCTATCTTTCTCTTTGTGTGTGTACTGAAATATTATTGTACTGAAGTGTAATACTGAAGTATTATTTCATAATTTAAGACCTCTCTCACTTGTATACCCGTCTTTGGGCTGTGTGTGAGGGATCTGACTGATGAGGGCTAAATGTGCTTCCCCTTCAGAAGGCCTTAAAGCTTTTTTAGAGCATCAGTCCTCCAAAAGCAATAGGAAAGCTGCTGACTTGCTTCAGCTGTGTGCTCTGCCTTTGGAGTACTGGCCCTGAACGTACCCAGTCAGAGAACTCAGGATTCAGAGACCGTGCAGGGAAGGGCTGTTGTCTTCTCTGAAGTCTCTGAGCTGCTGCTCTGGCATCTAATGAAATCCTTTCTGCACTATTTCTAGGAAAAAATGGAAAGAAATGAATTTTAGGCCAATTGACTTTTCCCATTTTCTGCAGAGGAAAAAGCCTTGGGTTATCTCCTGTGAGAATTATTATTAAATGTGAATTTCAGTAATATGTTAAGAAAAATCTTACAAGCACCTTTTACTTCAAATGCCTCATCTTTACCAAACCTGTTTTCATGAACTGCTTCTTAGTGTACTTTGACAGTACCAATGCTTTAGGGGAAGGCATGATGTTTGCTGTTATATCACCTGATTCTCCTTCATTAGCAGGATCCATCTTAATCCTGAAGTTTCTTTCTGCTTCTCCATATAGAAAATTATTTGCATCAGAAATGCTGAGTAAGAAAACCTCAAGTTGTAGTACAATTTTATTTATGCTGAAGAAATTAATGCTAGCTAATATTCTTGTTTCTTGTTCTATTTTTTTTCTGGATTTGATTTTTGGTAACTGGCCCAACTGTGTCCCATTGTGGGAGCTTGGCAGAGAGAGGGAGAAAGACTGGAGAAAAAGATTTGTAGGTGGCAGGGACAGCTTGTGTATGTGGCTGCATACGTATGTAAGCTGGCATAAGGCAAGGCTATGTGGATGTTAACTGTTTAACTAATGCAGTATATAAATCCTTAGCTAGCTGAGAATGTGACCTAAGGAGGGCAAAAATATATATGTATATATTTATATGTATTTACAGGTGCCCCACCGGTGTTTGATTTCTGTGCAAGAGTGATCAGCGTGAACTTGATTACTTCCCCAGAGATTATGTCCATGCAAGGGTGAATCATATAACTCTTGGTTGACTCATGGCTTGAAAAAAATGGAATTAGCACAATTCAAAATGACAAGAGTTTCTGTTCACAAGGAGAAAAATAAAATGTGTATTTACACAGCAAATTTAGGTAGGGAAGGATTTGCTGTCCTTCCATAATGGTGAAGGGAGAAGGTTTTGTTTTTTTTTTTTAACAAAAAAAGGCAACCAGAATTGAAAATGAAATCCAATATATTGCCATTCCACCTCTAGCTGCTATCTTGCTTGATCCTGTAAGTTAAATGGAGTAAGTGCATGTGACGTTACTAGAGAAAAACTAGACAATAGAGAACAGAGTATTTTAATTGCTCACAGGAATTCTTCCTCCTCTGTCAGAAACAAAGCCACGTCTTTACGTGCTGTCAATGGCAATGTGTTGCCAAATTACCTTTTGGATACCATCTAAAGCAGAAGTTGTGATGGCCAGTGGTTATTAGGAACAGAAATGGCCTCTTTTTAGGACAAGTGCTTTGGTTGCATCCAGTTTTTGGTAAGTGCTTTATGCCTATTCCAGTTTCTCTTGTAGTTCCAAGTGGACTTGTGTTCTTGCTGCTTTGGCTAACTACGTTAGGTGTTGCTGTTTTCTATTTTGAGTTGCAGCTGTGAGACAGCTACTTCAAAGTGGTGGGGGAAACAGTTTCAGAAAGAGACATATTTGATAAATCCCACTGAAGTCCAGTCGTAGGGAAGGCGCTAAGCTCGTTCTAAAGCAACTCTTTTGGAGAGGTATTGCCACCTTTGCGATGCTTGGAGAAAAATGATCTGTTTCTCGTGTAAGTGGGAGAGGAGACCGTGAGCAAGGGGAGAACCCCTGCGTCAAGCTGCAGACAGGGTGCTGGGTGCTCGAGGGCTCTGAGGGCTGCTCTCTTGACCCAGAAGTCAATAGCCCGGGCCCTGCAGGTGATGTGACACCCCGGGGTGGTGACCCTTGGAGGACTTGGAGTGCCCTTTGCTTCTTGGGCGGCGAGCCCCGCATCTCTCCTTAACATGGCACCTCTGATTCCAGCCCTGTTGACCGGGGGCTGCCTTCTCATCTCATTTGGTTTCGAAGAAGTCCTCTTGGCTCCCTGCAGAGGCTCCAGGCACGGCGGACCGAACGACAGGGATAACGAAGGCGCCGGGGCGCTTCGGTGCTTCCGGCACGGCTTTTGCAAATCCTTCCCTGCTTAATCTCCTCCAACATCTGCGCATCCTCTGGGCATCTCCCCGCGCCCTCCTGCCGCTGCCCCCACCCGCTGTCGCCTGCGCCCCTGCCGGGGGTCGCCCCGTCCTCGCAGCGGCGCCCAGGAGCGGGGCCGGGGGGCGGTGGCGGCGTCGCCGCCGTGTCGCCGGTTGTCGCCGCGGCCCCGCTCCCCTCCGCTGTCCCCCCGCTCCCCCTGTGACGTCACGTCTGTGGCGGTGAGCGCGGGCTGCGCGCAATTTTGGGAAGGGGGGGGGCGGCGGCGGCGGTGGCTGCGCGCTGCCGCCGCAGCTGGAACATCTGGAAGCGTTCAGCGCGGCTGTCTGCCGGCGGGAGGCGGCGAGCAGGCAGCGGGGAGGGAGGGAGGGGAGGGAGGCAGGCAGGGGGAGAGGGAGGGAGCGAGGGAGGGAGTAAGGGGCTGGGACTGTGCTCTCTTCCTCTGCAGAAACAGCTCCCTGCCAACACAACGCGCTCAGAATGGCTTTGAAGAGGAGGAGCAGCAGCGTTTGAACATCTCTCTTTTTTTTTTCTCCCCTCCTCCTTTTCTTACTCTTGTAGTTGGTGGATTTTAAAAAGACATTTAACCCTCAGAGGCTTGTCCTGGATGCTTTTGGGTTTTCTTTTCTTTCTTTCCCCCCCCGCCCCCCCCTCTCTCCCGTTTCCCCCCTTCCTGTTCTTTTTTTATGGTTTAACAGCCAGAGGTGCTGTGCTAAATTCTTGGAAGGGGCCCGGATGTACTGAGGATGCATTGCAATTTCACTAAAGGAGGCAGTAGTGGAAAGGATCAGTTTTTGGTGTTTGATGCAATAATGGGAATCAGGTAATAATAAAAGGGGAAATTCTGCAGCTCCATTCTTCCTTGAATCTTACCAAGCCGATTTTCGGAGGGATTAATCTGGACTCGTTTTTAAATGGTCAATGAAAACAAGAGGATGTACATTCCCGAAGAAAACCATCAAGGTAAGCTCGAGATCCACCTCGGAGGCTCCAGCCGCCCATCTCTCCCCTACCCTTTGTCCGTGATCTTTTTCGCTTCGGCCCCGCTGCCCCCGCCGGCGGCAGGCGCGGGGCGGGCAGAGGACGGCCCTCGCCCCCCGTCCCCCTGCGGAGCACGCAGCTACCCGGGGCCGGCCGCTTTGCGGGGGGACCCCCGCGGCCCCTCGGGGGGCGGCCGTGTCACCGGGCTGAAGAAAAGTTGCTTTCAGGCGCCGCCGTCGTCTCCGGGAGGAGAGGGGCGAGCAGGGGCGGCCGTGCGCCGGGGCCGGAGGCGAAGTGCAGCTGCGGAGCCGCTCGCTCCGCCGTGCTGGAGGAAGGCGAACTCGGGGTGCAGCCGCCTTTAGGGCCGGTGCCCGCTGCCGCCGTCGGGGTCCGGCTTCCCGAGGAGCCCTTCCCGGCTCTTACGCCGCGTCTGATCCCTCGCACGAAAGGAGAGGGGAAGGGGGAATTATCACGTAGCGGCAGGATGGGGATCAGAGTTGGGCTCCGCTTGGGGCAGCGGCTGCTCGCCCGGCTCCGCTCAGCACCGCCCGCATCATGGACTCCGACCCGCGCCGCTGCTCCTCGGCACCAGCGAACGTCGCCGGCTATTCCCCGTAGTACAACTTTGTTTGTCCAAACTCCAGGAGCCTCCCCGCCACCCTCCTCCGCCCAACCTCGACCTGCTGTTCCTGGAGTTATTTTTATCCCGCTAGCTACCTGCGTGCTCTCGCCCCCTCCCCTCCCCGCCAGCCCTACCCGCACACCCACGGCGGTGTTGCGGAGCCGCCAGAGCCATTTCCTCCCCTCCCTCCGGAGGGAATGGGGTGCCGGGCCCCCACCCCATCCCATCGAGCCCCCCTCATTCCATAGGGGCCCCCCCCGCAGCCAGCTGCCCCCTCGCCGCCCCCGGCCTTCCCCTCCCGGGCAGCCTCTCACCGCTGCCGGGGCCACCTCGCCTGCCCGCAAACAGCGTTCAGCGAGAACGTGTCCCCCCACACTTAAATACAGATTAAAACGAAAAACCCCAAGCCCGGCACTCCCACCCTAGCCGCTCTATGGAAAGGAGGTGGGAGGGGAAAGGAGGAAGCGGCCCCCGATGCAGAGTGCTCCTGCCAAGCGGGAGCAAGCCCGCAGCACATGCATTCGGCAGCCGCCACTGGGTTGCTCTTCCTGGACCGGAGCTGATAAAGTGGACGAAGAGCTCAGCCTCCATAGCAATATGCCAATGCTATGGCAACCCAAATTCTGCTCCCTCCTTATCAGCTGCAGTGATTATATAATTGGAGGAACAGTTTTGCATCTGTCTCTTGATGCGGATTGTCATTTCTGCCAGGTGAAAGGGCAACTTCCAAAGCAAACAAAATCAGGCAGGTGGAAGAAAGTTCTGTTTCCTGGTGGTGCTCAGGCTGCCATGTATTTACAATCTATTTTTGTTTTGTGCAAACAGCGCTTGAAAGGTTAAATTGATCAGTAGTCAGGAAAACCTGGTGGCAAGGAGATCAGAGCAAGCCAATCAGGATGTGGAACGGAGTAATTAAAGCAACCACAGATTTCCACTTGCAAGGTGGAGATCAAAAAGATGAGCAGAAGGCAAGCCTAGGTCTGTGGTGCTGGTCTGCTCCTCGTATATGAGGGGGAGGAGTGATTTAAGATAAGTGTCTCACTCGTGCATCCTTCTCAGTTGCTGGCAGCAGGATGAATGTTCCAGGTACTACTGATGCAAGACAATTTTGTATCTGTTCTTCAACTGTGAGCGACATAGCTAGGCCTCTGCCAGCCATTGCTTTCTGCACATGTCTGTTTATAGCTAACTGCTTATCAGGCTACCTGGGCAGTCTGATGCTCAGGAGTCCGTACTGCGGGGGGGGGGGGGCAAGACAACAGTGGCTTCCCTAAAATAAATAAGATGTACTACAGACCATTATTTAGAAGGTGAAGGCTGCAGGGAGGATGCTTGAAAATGCTTTGTTGACTCCTCAACTGCTAATATGAGTAGGCTTGTGATATACTTGTTTTGCACTTTTTTGGATGCCACTTAGCACACTGGAAATCTATTACACAAAAGTAAGATTATTATTATTTTTTTTTTGGATGCTAAAATATGAGCCTGCTGTGTTTTCAGTGCAGTATCATGTTACACAAAGAAAAGGGAGCTTGGTAGTATTATTTGTTGATGCTGAGATACTTTTCAACGTTTATTTTTGCTGCACAATGGAATATATTTTGATAACGATTAATTATTCATTATTACCACAGAGTATGTGTTTATCTAGAAAATGTTAAAAACAAAACCAAAAAAATCCCACCCAACAATCCCAGAAAAAGCTTTCAAAACTAACTACATTACATTTAATGCACATGTGGGACTTGGTGTAATCCTAGATGGGCGTCTTTAATGCACTCCCTCATAATATTTTGAAAAACCTGCTCCCGCAATTTAAAATGGAAAATCGGTCTGCAAAATCACGTTTCCCAGCCCTCCCGAGGGAGGGAACAGCATGAGTCAACCTGGCCTTCGGTGTGGCGAGTTTGAACCTCAGACGTCCAGCTCATCTCCAGCACCTAGCTAAAGCCCTCTGCTCGTTCTTCCAACCTTTCCTGGGGGGAGGCCGGCCCTGCTTTCGATCCGCGGGGTTTAGGGGCGCGGGGCCCTGGGCGCTGCCTCCCCCAGGAGGTGGCGGTGCGGGGCCGCGGAGCCGGCCATGAGCCCCGCGGCGGCTGCCCGGAGGCGCGGCCGGCTCCGGGGTGCCGGCTCCCGGCTGCCGGGCGCAGGGCAGGCTGGAGCGGGCGGCGTTTTTTTGGCACGGGGCCTCGGAGCGATGGTGGTGGTGGTGGGATCGGCCGTTCCCTCCAGCCACCCTGCTCCGAGACGAAAGCAGCGCGACCGAGCTACCCCTTCCTTCAGTTTCAGCGAATGCCTTTGGGCTTTGTCCTTATTGCGTATTTTGAACGGATTGCTACCTGCTGCTTGTGAAAAGAACCCCCTCGGGTGTTTGTCGACCATAATTAGGTCTTCTTGCAACCTCCTTTCCTAACCCGCATGTATTTTGTTCTTGAAGTCTTCCTCTGCAAGACGCTCTCTTTGCAGTCCTCGTATCTTCCTAATTTTACAGATATGGGGCTAATTAGCATTCCCTTTATTTGTCAGAAGCCTGTTGATAGTGAGAGGGTCAAGTCACAAGCGTACTTCCTAATGCGTTTTCTGACCTGAAGTGAGGGTCAAAACCATAAATATTCCCCTTAACTTTGCAGGTATAAATACACAGATGATTATGTACACTTCACTGCTGACTTCAGTTTAAGGGAAGAAATCTGTCTCATGCTGTGCTAGAAGACAAAACCCTTGTAGATACAATTTATTGGATGTTTGTTGTAATTTTATACTTCATTTTCAGAATGCCAGTTCTATTTCCTGTATTTTTCTGGGGCAATTCTTAGACATGTAGGAGAAACTGTGCTCTTTCCTTGGTGACAAAGTCATCAGGTTGGCAAACTGAATCTTCAGTTCTGAGTATTTGTATTGTCTTCTCATTTTGCTGTAAAGGTTTATCACATTAGGCAGTAGTTGTGGGGCATAAAGTATACTGGGAATTGATTTGAAGTAAGGAATTGGAAAACAAGGATTTGTGGTGAGAAAAAAACCCGGAATCACTCATTGGAAACAAAGCACTAAAATTCCAACCCCACTGATTTAACAATAAATGTTGGCATTTATAAAATATGATCTTCTACCTCAAAGTACTTGGAACATTCAGTGTATTAAGTGTTTAATTCAATATGATATGAAATAAAATATATAAAAATATTAAATATAATAGATAATGTTAAATAATGGTACTTAAGTGTTCTGCATAATACAGTGCACTGCATTTACTTTGAAAGTTACCAGTAGAGCCTTCAGAAAAGTATTTAAGTGCTTTCAACCATTTCCTATCCTTCAAAGTATAAGTACTTTGTTAGAAACATGGAATTTGACGTATATACTTTTGAAAGATTCTTTTAAATGGTCATTGGTCATAGGGGCTGATTTGGGTCAGGTCACTATCGAAGCATTGCTTTTGACTGGTTCTTCCTGAAGTTTGTGAGTTTCTCCCATCACAAGCACCTACTTGTAAAGATCTCACTGGAGCTCTCTGTATCCTGTTCACCATTGTGAACACCCTCTTGGTTGCATATCTGCTCTGCAATCTAATATGTTTTGGGGGTTACCTCTTTATAATTCTTGTCAGCAGATGTGACGCACTCTTGCTGTGTGGAATTAATTTATTCTACCAAGATATCTACTTTGAATTATTTATTGATATCTATTTTTTCTTTTGCTTGTCTATGTTTATTTTTTTTTCTTTTGCCTGTCTGTGTTTAGGTTTTCTCTTATTTTCTTTCAATTTTATTGAACATGAGTCTGCATACATACTTAAAATAATATTCATCTGAATGGTAATTGCTCTTACATTTACTTCTTGTGGGCGTGTATGTGTGCAACTTGTCATCATTTGTACAGGCCAGTTGAGAATATCAATTTGCCATTTGATTTTTTACAAACTGTCTCGCTTAACCCCTTTTGGGAATTAACTCAAAGGACACGCTTCCTGAAGTTCAGGAATAGCAAACTCAAGACCTCCTCTGTGCAAGTGATTCCTCTAAATTTACTGACTATCAACCAACATTAACAGATGTGACTATGTGCAGTAAAAGTCTCTTTTAAATTATTGAAAACAACAAATCAGATCAACACTGGAAAAAAGCTTTTACCAATGGCAGATATATGCTTTACAAAACATAATGTCATTAAATCATTCAAATGCCTATCTTTTTAAAGCCTGTAGACCAACTCAGTATATTTTCATTTCTCTGAAACACTGTATTTTTTATTTATATATTGGAAATAAGATGAATTTGAGAGAGAGTTTATTAATTAAAATGTTTATTATTGTTTCAGTATCATTAACTGTAAGAAAAGACAATTTCGAGCACGCAGACATGTTGATTACCCCAAATTATTTTTCTTTCAACAAAGTTTATCTGCTACCTAACATAAAACTGTTTTTTTTTTCCTGTTGTAACTTTTACAAATGGAAGTTGAAAAAATAGAGTACTTATCATTTTAAAGATCATTTCAACAGTATTGAGTAAATGAAACATTGCATGCTTATTCTATGAGGATTTCTTCCCCTTCCTTCTGTATGTTGGCTTTTGTTTTTTGCTTGTTTTTTATGGAAGAGGAAGAGACAGTTAGCCTTCTGTGCAGAGGACATGTGTGATGAGCATACGGTGCTTGTGCCTGAGAACAGGTGTTTTGCAGCTGTCAGCAAGAGTTTTAGGTGGTAAAGTGGTCCTGCTGGGAGCTCTGAAATACTAGGTCTTATGGTTGTAAGAGTACCAATTGTGACCTATCTTGTAAGGCTTTAATGGAATAAATGATGGTGAGGTCAATGGTATATATGAATCTTTGTCCAGAAGAATCCTTGAAATGTCATGCCCTTCTATGGGAACTGACAGAAACCAGTGATAGCAATGTAAACCTTGTTAAGAACTTGACGGGGATCATGGTAGCTCTCTTTCACCTAGAAGAGTGCAGTTGTCTCTGTGCTATGTATATAGATTTCCAGAACAGAAGACCTAGCTGAGTTTCTCACAGATAGCTAAATACACAATTAATAGATTGTACTGTTTGGATTGTTGAATTTGATGCTCTGGTGGTGATGGTGGTGGGGAAAACATGAAGAAAAAATATGTAAGGTAAAAGGTAGCAGAAGACTTGGTAGAATCAAATTTTTGTCTTGGTTTTGTCATATCGGCACTTGTCCAGATATAAAGATGAATTATTGTGATCTACAATTAAGAGATTATTAGCATGGTTCTTCCTCAAGAGAAGCTTAGATTTAGGGGAAGCTGCTGGTAATGGATTTGAAACCAATCTGCTCTGCAAAACTCCTTTCCAGTTGTCTTTCCCGTAAAGGATAGTTTTGAGACACTTCCCTAACTGTTATATATTTCACTGCAAAGAATTGTATTTCTAAAGATTGGGGAATGAAGTAAAATCATAATGTAGGATGAAAGGGATCTCCAGAGGCCAGCTAGTTCAATCCCCTGCTCAGAACAGGTGTAATTATATGAGGTTGCTCCGGGCCACATCCAGCCAAGTCTTGGACATCTCAGAGCTTCTACAAATGCTCTGGGCAGAACATTCCAGTATTTAGCTGCACTTATGGTTTAAAAATAAATTAAAGATTAAGTCTGTATATTTAAACTTTATATTTTAAGATTGAGAGCTAATTTACTTATATAAGCCAATAGTTAAACTGTAACCATGTTTTTGTGTTGAAATGGGGGACTTGAGGGGCTCTTGCTTCAATGTCTCACACCAAATTCAGAGTAGATTGTGGGCTGTTTTTTGTTGCTGTTGTTGGGGCAGAAGTCTTATGTTAGAGTTTACAGATCAGGTGAGACAAGCCTGGAGTTTTGATCACTGAATTTGTAAGTGGTTTGTTTTCCTGCACTGGCATGAATGCTGAACTGTGGATAGACTGTGACCAGCACACACATACTGATGAGGCAGTAGAAATCTATAAATAGTTCACTTTAATGTTCCAATACTTGTTAATGCATCCAGTCAATAGATGAATCCTGCTATAACTTACAAACATGCAGCTGAATCTATGTACTCTTGGGATATATATATACACCAACACATAAAATCACTGTGGAAGTGATGACTGTAGGGCTTGGATTTAAAGAAAAAAAGGCAGTCCTAACTTCTATTTAGGCTCCTTTTTTTCCTGCTGACTAAAGGAAATTGAGATAACTGTTCATGGATGTTCTAGGAGATGTTAGAAGCTTATGCAGGATTCAAAGATTATGTATTTGTCAAATATTGGTAGATGACTTCAGCAATTTTCCCTGTGTGTGTGTTTAGTCCCAGATATTACATTCTAAATCTCAGTGGCTGACTGAACATGGTGAGGGGGAATAAAAGTTTTTCATCCTCGCACCTGTAAGGAAAAACAAAAATCCATAGGGTTCATCAGTCTTCTGAACTGGGTGCTGACATGTTTAGCCAGCATAGCTACGAGAGTGGGAAATTCTGCCACTTTGGTGGAAGGCAAGATTAAAATAAAGTCATTCTTAAGGGTGACTGGAGACTTAACGACTTTCAAACCAGACCCAGAAATGAGACTAAAAACCTGTCTAATCCTATGGGAATTTTCTTTGCATCTTGTACATAAATCTTAGAGTTAATTGTTTTAAGGAAAATATTATCTGAGTTCCATACAACCTTAAAGGATGCTTTATCATATGTTTAAAATATCTTCTCTAGATGGCATTGTTATTTATCTTAAAATTTTCAGGTTTTCAGCCCATGATGTGGATGGTTGCCTTTGGGTATTTTGGAAAAAAACAATTAAATATGACTGAACATGACATTATAATTACAAAGTAAATATGCTCTAATTGAGTAATTAACTCAACATTTCTTCCTACAGGCATTGTAGGAATGGATTCATGTTAGTGATCAGATTTCAGATCCTTTATTCCAAATAAGGGAAAAAAGACTTATATTGTTCAATATATCTGCATGGATGCAACACTTCTTAGGATTCCTCCGCTTTTTAAATTTAATACGTATTTTTGATACATCAGATGTTTCTCTAACACTTTTTTCAGATGAACTAAGATTTTAAATATACAAAGAGACTACCTGTGCCTCTTTTCTTGCAAGTCAGTCCAACTCTGTTAGGTACCAGCTATATTCTGTTTCATGCATTATTGACAACAATAGTTATTCTGAAATTGAAACTTGTCTTAAATAATATAGTTGTTAGCAGTAGATTTCATGAATTTTAGATGCAGAAACACTACAATGGACTGTGTGAGAGGCAGTGGAATCTGGGTAAATTCAGGAATGGAGAATGATGTTTGTTGAAGATGTTGGGGTGGGGGGAAAAAGGTTGCACTTAAATATACTGCATAGTATGTTGAACTTTGATACAGATTGTCAAATAACAGTCTTAACTTTTAGCTTCCTGACATGCAATCTCAAACTTTACTGTGATTTCTATGTTGTAGTTTTCATATAGTTTACAAAAGACCACAGTTTCCGTGCAGGCACTGTATGTAAATATTAGAAGTTTGGATTTAGTTAATTCTTAAACGATCTGATTTCCTTGGGATGAATTTAACATGTTGACAGCAAAGTTAGCAAATTAAGCTAGATAAACCCAACTGCTATTAAGGAAGCAGAGGAAATCCATAACATTCGTTATTTTCCTGACTGGTGAACAAACAGACTTGTGTGTAGAGAAGAAAACTTCACCTGTGTGTTGTTATTCCTATTTGATACTTAAATTGCCTATTACTGCTGATCTTTGAATTGTGTAGGTGAACAGAGTGTTTTCAGTTGTAATTTACATTTGAGTTGGTGTCTTCAGAGAAGTAAAATGCATTTGTTCATTGAAAATTAAAATTAATTGGTTTTAATTGTGATTTGAGTGGAACTGTTGTATGACTATTTGGGAGCAACAGGTACAAGTAAATTATGTGACACTTATATCACTTTCACATTGATTAAAAATTTAAGTGAAAAACCTGAGATTCATGCTCATAACATGATTTTGCTGCAGGTGGAGTTGAAACTGAGTTCATGAATTGCTGAGTGGCTTGAGTGATATAACTCTAAGGTCTTTTGTCTGTCAGATAGGATCTCACTGGCTTTGGTTCTATTGCACAAATCCTATGAATGTGCAGCGTTAGTGTTAGTAGGTGTTTGGGATGTCCTAGTACTGCACAGGGCAGCACGCTGTCTTCTGAGCTCTCGTACACATTTCTCTGTGGTTGTCTTTGAAGAGAATTGATGGTTATCTGTTAAATGGAATAGAGCTTATTGATTAAATTGCATATGGGAGAATGCCAAATTCGTGGGAAGTTCAGGAGGAACTATGTTGAAGCTTAATCCTCAACCTGGTTTTTGGATTTGTATTGAGACCAAAAGAGTAAGTTTGATTTTAATTTTGTATTTGAAAGCAAATGAAATGACATCACTGTGACAGGAATAAAGAGAGTATTTCTAGTTAATGTGGCCATTATAGCAAAAGTCAGAAATAAAAGTGGAGAGTGAAAGAATAAGGTGAACAAGACTTGAAGGCTTTTATCTGCTTTAAGGCAAAGGGTGTCAAGGAAGAAAATAAGAGATGGAAACTTGTGTCCTAATTCATATGCAGTGATAAAAGCTGTTATGCATACCAGGAAGTCAGTCAGAAAATAATTAGAGGTACTTGCTACTGGTGGTTCCAAAAAAACCAACTATTTAAATGTTTTAAAACAAAACAAGAAAAATTGGGTATCAGAAGAGTTAAGTATTGAGCTCTACAGGTGCTTGGCAGCATGTCTAGGGAAGTGTCTTGGCATGTGATCAGACTGGAATCACTTTAAAAAGGATCAGATTTTAGAATATGAGATGTTCAACACCATACTTTAAAACCCTTCTAACACTGATAATGCAATGTCCACCATTTCTTACGAAAGACTGTGCTTAGACATCCTAAGGGCTTTCAATTTGCAATGTGAGTTACACAACTTAGAGTATTTTAATAAATATTTGACTGGAATATATATATCCTGCTAACTTAATGCAAAGCTTGTATTGAAATAAGTGCAAAGTTTTCCTTCAGATTTGATGGTACAGTTGGGCCCAGTTTTCTACCTTTTTTTTTTTTCCCTAGTACTTAGCGTTCTTGTTGAGAACTTCAGTCATCCTTGCTTTGCCTTGATTTTGCTCATATTTCACCAGAAAATCTTTGTGTTTTTATTTTGGGGCATGCATTTTTGAGGTTTTGTCTGCTGTGCTTTAAGGGGGCTTATCATGGAGAATGTTAATGTATGGAATACAGAGGTGGGTTTGACTGAAAGTTGCTAAGCATTTTGGCATGAATGCTGTGGGGTCAGTGGATGCATCCAAATATGTCTGGGGAAATCCTATGTGGAGCCCATTCTACAAACATCAGAGGGCAGGAAACTTATAGCACATACCAGTGTTTTCATACTTCAGAAGGAGTGTGATGTAAGCTCACACAGATGGCTTAATATATTGGTGAATTTTATTACTCATCGTCCTATGTCAGTGTTGAAATACAAGTTTAAAATACTTTAAAGACAAAATTACTGTAGAAGATGGAAAGCCCCACTTGTCATCTTGGGATCTAAACCTCTAGTTTGTGTAGCTAGTCGTTTTAATAACAGTGATAGAAACTATCTAGGCCTGATTCCACAGCTTCAAAACACCAACCAGAGAGATTTGACAGATTGTCAGGTGCTATTTGGGAGATTAATGTAAAGACTGGAGTGTGTACACTTAGAGGATCAGACTGTATTTTAATTTATTTTTATGTTTGATTGTAGACTTCCAGAAAGTCTATCATTTTTCCACAAAGGCTGTATTTCTTCCCTTTTGGAAGACTGACGAAGAAATGTTTGCTTTGAAGTTATTTATCTGTGTCCTTATATATTTACATGGTTCTGATCCCTGTAGCATGAACATCTGTATTTTAAACACTCTATTACTCTTCCACACCTACCAGGCCAATAGGCTTGGAAAACTTATTTTCTTTTTCTTTATAAGCTATGTTGTGAGTAGGTGCTTATGTGAAGATATTACTTTGGGAGACGCAGGTGAAGAAATGAATATGGCATTTAATTTTAATGAGATGGATGATATGAAACAGTGTGGTGTTACAGCTATTATCAAGCCTTGAGCAGGCATGGGCACGGTGACAGCAGGATGCTCGATCCATCTGCCTGGGTGCAGACCATGGGGAGCACCCTGTGCTCTGGTCCTCCTGGCTGCACAAGCAGGTCTGAATCTTGTGCTGTGATCAGAACAACAGTATGCCTGTTGGTTTGTTGCACGCCTCTAGCTGGGGTGGTCAAGTACAGGGCTCCCAATGGGTGCCCCATGACTTGCATTATCCCTTTTAAGTTCTGCTGACTCTCCTTTTCTCTGCCTTAGTAACTCTCTTCTCTGCTCAGTCTTCTCCAGAATGAACCACCCCCATGCCCAGTTACTTTTTGTCCCCATTGGTCCCAGCTTTTCTACATCCATAACCAAGTTTGGTATGTCTTATACTGGTACCAGTAACCCTGGCCTGATACAGCGTTACTGACACATTTACTGAGGCACTGTTGGCCTTTCAGTACTACTCAGAAGCAATCCAGTACTTTCCTTCGACTAAACATGAAATTTGGTCATCTCTGACTCCATTCCCCCTTACTTGTGTGTGGAAAATTTGGCCATTCCTTGCAATATCACTGGAAACTTTCATCCACTTTTCGCTCAGCTATTTGTCATGTGCAGAAGTTTCTTCTGTTGTATCAAGTAGTTTTCCCTGTCTTGTTCAGTTACCTTAGCCTCAGGCCAGGACCTAGGCCATGACATAGTCATCTTCCTGCAGCCTAATGCCAAGCATTCCAGGTAGTCTGAACTTTGGGAAGCGAGTCTTGCGTATAAATATATATATATATTTATATATATAAAAGATTCTTGTCTGTGTACTTATGATCTTTTCCTGCTAATGCACCTTTATAGTTAAGAGACAGTGGTCATGGAAGGAAACCAGTATCTGGGGTAAATGGAAACAAATAGGCAGGACTGGAATACATGGTCAGAGAGCCTTGGATTTATGAGGAGTTAGTGCAGAGATGTCAGTGTGAGTTTTGAACTGGATACTCTATCACCAGTGTGTGTGGTTTCACAGAAGGATGCAAGCTGCAGAGATCAAGTGTGCTTCTCTCAAGCGTAGATGTCACCATGATCACATGTGAATCTGTCAGAAGAGGGAACTGCTCTCTGGTCTCTCTCCGGAGACTCCACATGGTAGAATATGGTGCGCACACAGAAGGCTTAGTGCTAATGGCTGAGGTGAACTATGCCTCTCTTTTCCTTCCCAGCAGTACATGTGTTTATCAGTAGGCACCACTGGGGCTTGAATAGCAATCTTGCATTTCTGGTTTTATCTGCCATTTTTACATCATGTGCAAGGGGGCACTTGTGTTTTTGTTTTCAAACAGCTGGAAAAAAATCTCTGCTCTGGAACCATTAGAACATCGTGGAGTCATCTGTGGTTGCACTGTGCATAAGTATGTGTATATATAAGCGGAAGTATAATTTGCTCAGTGGAAGAGAATAAGTGATTGTGTTTGGAAGGGATTTAGCTGTCGTGAATGTTCTGGAAAGAAATCAAATGATTTGAAAGAAGAGAGAAATGAGCTGTGGTCCCTGTGATCCAGGTCATCTTACAGTGGGAAGGCCTTCACTCCAGGGACTCCAAAGGTGTAGACGTAAGGCTTTTAGGGATGTATTTTCAGATTGTTGTTATTCATGTAGTAAAACTGATAATTTGGCATAGGTTTCATCTTATTTCTCTGTAGGTGTTTAAATTGTCTAGTTGGACCTAATTGTCTAGAGTCCAAGAGTAGTCAGTGGAGAGGAAGGCAGTCAGGGCCACAGAACCTTATAGATGTCTAAGATTGTTGGGGTGGATTGCTTTCTTGGGGACCCTTGACTGTATATAGAGAGATTTTATGGCTGCTAGAATAAATGCTAGATTTTGGATTGCTAGACCTAGTGAAATGAACTCCACTTTCTGCGTGTGTGTTGATTTCTAATTTTGACAGTCAACAACAAAAGTATAGTGTGGAGAAAAGAGTTATGTGCCTCCAGTTTGTTTTCATGTCACCTGTCCCTCTGGTGACCTGTGTGAGTGCAAATACATTAAATGCATATTTCCTGCATGAATGCATGCCATTATATAAAATAGATGGTTAAAGCGATGGATGATGAGAAAAACAATAACTCAGGAAAGATTCCTCATAGAAATCCAGGGAAACTGTTTTTTGAGGAGTATCTCTGTCTCCATCTGGGGTGAGAACAACCAGCTTCTCCCTAGACTGGGTAGGAGTGGAGAGTATTGTGAGCACAAATAGGTAGCCTCAGGAAGGAGACGGGACTTTCCAGGCAGTGTCAGTGAAGGATGACAAGCATGCCAGAAGACACAACATCAGAGAAATTGTGCTGTAATCAGTTCAATCTGCTTCTTCTAGCTAGCAAGTGCGGTTAACTGGGCTGACTGGAATGTACAAAATTTACAAGGAAAGATTAGCAGTTAGGTAACAGTCATGTAGAGAGAGTTTAACTCTTTGGTTTGTGTGCTTTGTGCTTTTAGGTGAACAAATAGAGCATGCCCAGTTCTGAAAGTGCCCTTTTTGAGGCTTTGCAAACTTATACAGTAAAGAGAAGATAAATTGTGGTACAAAATTCATTTGGGCTTAATGCTAGCAAACATGTTTCTGCCTGGAGTACCAGGAAGAGTGTGCCAGGTCTCTGACCCAAATAAGAGGGAAAGCCCTCATCCCTCTAGGATGCATCCAGAGGAGGAATGGGAAAGGACGTTGTTCTGGTGACATAAGGAGAAAAGGTTAACCTGCCTTGGCAGCGTGAGCTTTTCTCCATCACCCCTCCCAAAAGGTCGCACGCTTTTTTTTTTTTTTTATGTAATACTTTATTATCTCAAAGAATACGCAACTTCTTGAAATTTTGTGCCCCCTCATTGCCACAAGCAGGGATATCAAGTCTTTTATGTACCATCTTATTACCTCTTCAGAGCCTCTTTCCCAGAATGCTGATTTTATTGCATTACCCTTTGCACGGGCTGTGTAGTGATGGAATACCTGCCCTGTCCTGGGAGAAGGGGTGTGCTGTGACAACAACAACATGCGAGGCAACAGGTATGACTTCCTGAAGGGCATCAGCAGGAAATTCTGCTCACAGAACTTGTCAACTGCAGTGTAGTAGACCAGTTCAATGTGATGCTTGCCTTTCTTCAAATAAGCTCTTTCTTGTGAGGTGCTCATAAAACAATTGCCTTTTTTTAGTTCAGGTTTGAAATCTGAATTTTGAAAATGAGAAGCGAGGGGAGTTTTTTCCACAAACAATAACAAGGAAAAAATGTAGTATTTCCTGTCAGTGGCTTCCAGTTTGGGCTTTCTATAGAAATCACAAACATATGCTGTGCCTCTATGGGAAGCTATTCTGTAATTTTGCACAGGATTGTCTACAATGTTTTCTGTCATCATTTCACCATTTGCTTTTGAATGCTCTTTTACTGCCAGTGCTTGGTAATGATACAATGACTCAAAACTTGAGACAAGAGAATGTCTCAGGAAATGCATAGATTTAAGTGGGAGCAATTTGCTTAAAATATCATAACTGTTTTTGTAACACTAGTTTTCTGATTAAGCCATTGTGCTGCAAATAACTTGAAATAAGGACAACAATGGGGATTCCCAGTCTATGTGTGAAAATGTTGAATTTATCCCACTACAGGTCTCAATATGTTGCACAAGACATCATTTTACAGAAAAATGTCCAAGTGATGTATTTTAAATATCATCATAATAGTCTTGCATTTCCTACTGCCCTTGGGCTGTCTGTAGGTAGTGGGTTTTAGGGGCAGAAGGGACATCTGCCAAACTAAAGAATCTCACCCAGTGGTTTCTAAATCCTCCTGTTTAAGCATCAATGTGGGCGTTGGAAAAATATCCAAGTCTGGCGTGGGAGACAAAGTGTATGTGACCCCTGACATTACCCAGTTTTCTGGTGTTAGGCTTCCTCATTAGCAAAATATACCTTATTAGACACCTGAGTTTGCTTAGTTACAGCTATCAAATATTTAATCTATAAGTGGCTGTTTTTTTTTTTCCCCTGTTAGGTGCAAAAGTTGCCTGGTGTCAAAAATCTTTCATGTGCTCATGCTGGGAAATTATGATCAATTTTTTAAATCATCTCTTATATAAGACTCAATGACTCATATGTCTTTAATCTCTCATTGTAAGATATTGTCCCAGTCTAAACATTCTTGTATGTCTTTTTTTCTGAGTTCTTTAAACTATTGTATTCTTCTGTTTGAGGCATGGATTCCAGAACTGGAGGCTGTACTGCTGTGTTCCACAGTAATGCTCTGGCTCTGTCTGTACAGTCCCATTACCTGGACTTTTAGGCTCTCGGGTAGGTTGAAACTCACTGGAGTCCATGTTGTCTGTGTGTTGGCTCTCTCTCATCATCACTTAGAGCCAACAAACCTGCTCTCAGGCCAAAGCAGTCATGAAAGAGGAGCTTTGCGAAGGAAAGTGGAGAAAGAACTCGCATGCAAGCTCTGCCTCCGAACAGGGAGGGCACGATACTGATGCCAAATTCCAGAGGTTATGAGAGATGCCTATTCCTTGGTAAACAGGCTGGATTTTTTTTTTTTTTTTACTAATGAGTGGTAAAACTGAACAATCTTATAACCAGTGTTCAGATATTATCAGAGTGAATGGCTTGTGTGAAATTTCTTGCCTTTTTTGTGATGTTGTTCCTATGAAATGCGGAGTGCCCCAAGAAAGGGATGCAAAAGCTTTAGCTTTCTTCTCCTTCAGCATGATCTGAGAACTGTCAGAAGGAGGGAGCTGGAGCAGTGATTGCAGCCCTACCTCTGTGGCAGTGCAGAAATATTGCCCATTGACTTTTAAACGAGGGTTCTACCAACTCGGTGTACATCTGCTCTTGCCACCTTTGGTCTGGTACGTGTAAATTTAATAATGATCTGCTTTTATGTAAGTGGGATTTCTTATTTTTAGAAAGAATCTGTGAAGCCAGTCTCAAACATTTGTCTGCATCTACTCGAGGCAAGGTCAAAGAGAAGCTGGTTAACAATGTTTGTATAGACAGCCAGTGACATAAGAATTATTTCAGTGTTGCATCTTAATGTTAAACATAAGATGCAAGTCAGATGCTGTTTTTTCTCATAAAGGTGCATATAAAGTGTCTTGCCGATTTTCCTTTTTTTTTCTTTTTTTTTTTTTTCTCCTCTCTGCAGTTGCAACTTTCTGATTTAGTGCCTTATTTAGCCTGGGAATGCTCTTGAATAGCCGAGCAAGTCGAGTGCTTGTTTTTGCATCTGGATATTGCAAATGCTTAGTATTCAGACTTGGAACGTTCTCT
Organism: Cygnus olor; assembly: GCF_009769625.2. Classification (NCBI taxonomy): domain Eukaryota; kingdom Metazoa; phylum Chordata; class Aves; order Anseriformes; family Anatidae; genus Cygnus; species Cygnus olor. The sequence goes on from NC_049169.1 coordinate 65,726,832, forward strand.
GAGAGGATACCAGTAAATAAAAAAGAATGGTAGAGGAACATTTGTATGTTAGAGATGGAAAATACTGCTTTAGATACCCAAACAATTCAATAAAATTATTTTCTAAGTGACTATAAAAATGTGGCTATAAATCTGTTAATGCTGAAATGCCTCTAGATCACAAACTCCTACTTTGAATAAAAGTGTTTTTTTTCAAATTGCCTTTCACTGTCACTGTGAAGTTGAAACAAGACATTGTTTTGCTTTGTTGTATATCGTGGTTTGTAATTCTGCAGTTAGTAATTTTCTGTAGATTTGTTGTAATGTGGGCTCCCAAGCAAAAGGGCTTTTTTTTTTTTTTCTTGCTTTGCAGAGTCCATAGCACATGGAGCATCCTCTTGAGATGCAGTGGAAGAAAGGAAATAGAATGATGTGACAGAAGCAGCATTTTTTCCTTCAGTTCACATTTTGTCTTTTTTTTTTTCATGATCTCTTTCTAGCACCTTAGTGCTGCCAATATAAAAAGAGCCCTCCTGTTGAAATGCTCATTTTGTATAAAATTATTCAAAAATTAGGTTACATTAGTTGGAGTGCTGAAATTAGGGGGAAAAAGTGTCTATCTTCACTTGCTTAATATTGTGGATTTGGTAGAACTTTTTGTATGGTTGGTTTCAAAACTTTCCTCTACTGTTGCTTTTTTTTTCTGGTGTTTGGTCTTACTCCAAGCAGCAAGGAAAAAGCACATTTTAAAAATAGAAAAATGTGATTGTTAGAATGCTAAGATTAATAGATGAAATCAAAGTCAGTTTTGACACTTGAAATATCTTTTAACATATTTTCCTTTGTAACTGACTGCATTTCAAGAAGTGAGTGCATCTTTAATTTATTAGGATATTGCGTACATAGTCTAAAATTAGGTAAATGAAGCTTAAAATAAATTCTAAGCTTTGTCTTTCTGAAGAGCAACAAATAGTTTTTAGGGAACTCTGTTTTGTGTGGGTGCTAATGATATAATTTACAGATGTGTTTTTCACAAAGTACAGTGTTGTAGGTACCTATGAAAATTAGATGCATTTTATTCTCTTAAGTTTTATGCCCAGTGCCTGAGGCATCTAAAATCAGTAGTCACTTCTCAAAACTTAGATCAAACTTACTTTACCCAAGAGGAATGTATCTGAAAGTTGATTTTGCCTAAGAAGTTAATGGTGCTTAGGATCCCTCCTTTCAAAGTTAATGTCATCAGCTTTATGGAGAAAGCTATCTGATTCAGTATCTCCCAGGAGAGTAAGAGAAGTTAAAACTATGTATGTTTTGTGGGGAAGTGTGGGTAGAATGAGAAGCTAGCCATATCCTCTGAGAGGACAACACATATGCCACTGAACAGAAAGTGAATTTGAAAACTAGGTGGCTGGATTAAACAGGAATACAAGAACAATTGAGAATCCCTATCTGTTTTGGGAGAAAAATACTTTGACACAATCTTATGCACCATATTATCTTATGATAATTCATATTATGAGTCCTTCATCTGTATCATTTGTATTATGAATCTTTGCTCATTCATGTACCTTTGATTCGGGTGGTTGCTGTGTTCTCAGCCCTTGCAACCTGTCCCACAGACTCAGAGACTGTACTAGTGCAAAGTATGGTCATGGGTAGCCACAGGGGTTGATGAAATCTGCCCACTTCAAATGAGGGGGGCAAAAAAGGAGGCAGGGTGTGGACCAGATAGCCTTCAGGGGTCCCTTTTAGCCTAAGTTGTTGTATGATAGCGTGGATTAATGGCTTCCTAATGTGGGTTTTACCACTGGGAGAGAGGGCTGGCAGGGAGTACTTATACCATGTAAAGGAAGGTCAGATGTGTGCTCTTCTTTTACATACTTGCTAAGTCTCTTCCAACAAGCTTTGACTGCTGTCTGGTTTTACACATGTGAATATTGACCCCATAAACAACAAGAGGAAGCAAAAATCTCAACCTGAAAAGCCAGAAGAATTTGCACTGTGTATGGTTTATCAGGGCTGATCTCCATTTAGTTCTGTATGCAAAAGTGTTTGTCTTTTTTTTTAGGTCTTTATTGAAATTCATACTTCATAGTTTAGACATCTCTATATAGGCCTATTTTTTGTGATTATATGTGTATTTTTTAGCAGTCATCTACCTGATGCAACTGGGAAGAGACTGCTATTTTGGGACTGAGAATGGTATCAGTTTATAAAGAACTGAGATTGATTTTTCTAGGATAAAGAATCATTGAAACAGCAGGCTTTGAATTATTTAGATGTCACACGTTTGTGTTTTCCAGACCATGTTACATGTTTTGGGCCATAATAAAAACAACATTTAGCATACTCTTTTTGCAGAAAAGCAACAATAGAGTTGCTCTGTACCTTATGCACAAGCACATGTGCATGCGTGTAACTCCCCACACATGTGGGAGTCATTTCATCTCATTTTATCCACTTAAATTTGATGTGCAATTAAAATTATATTTTCAATTAGTTGTGTACAACGTGAAAAGATTGGTACTTCCAGAGGCTGGTTTCACTTATATTTCAGACATCTGTCTTAAGAGTGGAAGGAATGGTCCTCTGCACTGACCCCAGAGGGAGCTTAGACAAGATCACTTTTTTTCTGATGGTTTGGGTAGGGCGAGGCAAATCACATTAACAGTTTTCTGTATTGATTGCTATCCCACTGTGTGTTCTCAGACAAAGAATTTGGATGCCATCTAATACAGTAAAGGCTATTTTAAACCTATAAGAACCTTCTTGCTTTTTAAAACAGTTATATTTAGATTACTTGCTAAGTGAAGAGTAATCATTATTCACCAATAAGAAAATGATGAGCAGTTAAGCTGACAAGTTTGTCAGAAGAATCCACTCTACTGAGTTACAGTTAATCTCCAGAGGAATTTTACTGATGTCAAGGAAATTTTTACTGAAGATGTACTTGATCTCAACATCTTTCATGGTGGTAGCTTTAGTTTGGATGAATGGTGCAAAAAGAGGCATTTAAGCAAGAAAGCTTGCTCTGATGTCCCTATTTGAGGAACTGTGCCTAAAGTTTGTCTAAACAGTATGTCGTTCCAAGAAATTTACCATGACATTGTATGCATGTTATAGCCCAGGTTTTGTCCTGATAGGTTCTATATAACTGCTATAAGTGAAGAACATGGCTTTTAATTTATATTCCATCTAGTGTTAGAAATGCCTGTGTTTTGCGTTCTGTGAGAGATTGCATTATCACAGCAGAACTCCAGTTTTGTGTAAAAGTTCTTGCTCACCATTCCTTCAAATACGTAGCTAATTGGTTCGCTCAGACTTGTTTGAGATGAATACAAAACCGTTATTAGTTTAAAAGAAAAAAATATTTACGTCACTGGTCTCCCATTGCTATTTTTCAGTTTCATGAGTGAGCTATGGTTGAAGGAAAAGAAAATGTTCCCTGGCTTGATTTCTGAGAACTTAATCTAGGTTCCACCAGAAGTGTGCATCAGGAAACCAAAAAGGATTATTTGTGGGTTTCTTTGCATTTTGTATACTATAGCTTAAAAGCTACAAGAAAATGGAAGTCCTTCAAAGGAAATTGATCTTCCCCACCAATAAAATTATCTCCAATTAGAATGTTTTAACCAGTTGAATTATCCTATGGACTTCTGTCTCTCTTGATATCTGTATCAATTATCAGACTTCCTATTAGACACTTGCCTTGGGGTAGAAGAAAGTAGCTTAACATTTAGTAGGCTCCTTGCTTTTTTTTCCTCTTCCTCCTCCTAAAAAAGGGACCGTGCTTCTGATTCTTTCCATGCTCTTTGAATCCATACTCACAGAAGAGCAAAGAAGAAGCTAGATGGATTTTTGTGAGTGCTAAAAGTTTTCAAACTTGTGGCTTCCTAGATTATTCTGAGCAAAATTTGACAAGGTGCCTCTTTAGTGAAGGAGGAGAAAGAGACTGTTGCTTTGGTTTTCTTTCAGAACAGAAAGATAAAACTAGAGAATTAAAGGAAGGGGCACTTGAGTGGTGAAATCTTAGATGATAGCTTGTTATCGCCCTGCTAGTTAGAAGGGGGGATAAGGGGGATTCTATCATTTGTTATAGTAGACTGAGCTGTTAAAACAAACAAGCAAAACAAAAATATTTGTCAGTAAAAAAAAAAATAAATTACTTTTACTACAAGTACAGGATCATGTCTCATTTAAAAAAAAAAAAACAAAAAACAAAAGCAAGCAAACAAAAAAAACAATTTGAATTATGTTCACTGAAAAGCATAGCATTTTCAAAAAGAAAAATAGTCTTTAGAGGCTTCTGTTGTCACATGGCATGTACGAGACAATTGAGTGACCAGAAGCATGGATTTATGAAAGCCAAGTCCTGCCTGAGTGACCTGATCTCAAGGTGACCTGCTTAGTAGGTAAGAATGCTGTTTACCTGGATTTTAGTAAAGTGTTTGACACCTTCCCAACAGTATTCCGCTAGAGAAACTGGCAGCTTATGCCTTAGACAGGAGTACGGTTCACTGTGTGAAGAACTGGCTGCATGGCCAGGCTCAAAAAGCCACAGTGAATGGAGTCTGAGCCAACAGATGGCTGGTCACCAGTGGTGTTTTCTAGGCCTCAGTCATGGAACTGGTTTTGTTTAACATTTTCCTCAATGATCAGCATGAGGGGATAAAATCCACCCTTGGTAAGTTTGCAGACAACATCAGGTTAGGTGGGAGTGTGGATCTGCTTGAAGGCAGGAAGGCTTTGCAGAGGGATCTGGATCGGCTGGATCAATGGGCCGCATCCGAGCACAGCTTCAGCGAGGCTCCGTGCTGGGTTCTGTACTTGGGTCCTAAACTGATGCAGTGGTACAGGCCTGGGGAAGAATGGCAGAGGAGGACCTGGGGGTGCTGGTCAACAGCTGGCTGAATGTGAGCCAGCAGCATGCCCAGGTGGCCAAGAAGGCCAGGATTGTCCTGGCCTGCATCAGCAATGGTGTGGCCAGCAGGACCAGGGAAGTGACTGTTCCTCTGTACTCAGTGCTGCTGAGGATGCACCTTGAATATTGTGTTCGGTTTCAGGCCCCTCACTACAAGAAGGTTGTTGAGTTCCACAAGCATGCATGGAGAAAGGCACTGAAGCTGGTGAAGGGACCAGAAAGCAAGATTTAATGAGTGGCTGAGGGAACTGGGGCTGCTCAGTCTGGAGAAGAGGAGGCTAAGGGGATACCTCATTGCTCTCTACAACTACCTGAATGGAGGTTGCAGTGAGGGTGTTGGTCTGTCAAATGAAAGGATATGAAGAAATTGTCTCAGATTGCACCACAAGAGGGTTAAGTTGGACATTAGGAAGGATTTCTTCACGGAGAGGGTGGATGGTGAGGCAGGCATTGGAATGGGCTGCCCAAGGAAGTGGTGGGGTCCCCATGCCTGGAGGTATTTAAAGACGTGGGCATGGCACTAACGGATGTAGTTTAGTGATGGGATTTGATGGGTCAGGTTGATGGTTGGACTTTATAATCTTGAAGGTGTTTTCCAACCTAGGTGATTCTGTGATTGCTTTCTTTGAAGTAAGTAATGGAAGACTGGTGGTGGTTCTGCCTACTTCATGTTTGAACATTCTACCACGGGGTTTTGAGCCCATGTGTATTAAAGGCTCACTTTTCAAATGAAACATACTGACTGCGTGGGCCACTCCATCACAGAGGCTTGCTGAGGTCACAGTGGCCACCACTGCCCCACCATTGCTGCGGGCCCTATAAAACAGGACCCCTGCAGCTGGCCCACCATTCGCTGAGCATCTAGGCCCTCTGACTGCCTGCTTGTGTGGCAGGAAGAAGACTAGAAGAGCAAGGCGAGCAGCAGGCCTCCTTGGTGTGTGAGGACAGCAATGCAGTCCGGTGAAGCACCAAGAAGGAATGCACCTGACCAGAAGGAAATGTGTTGTGGGTGGAGGGATAGCACCAGCGGCACAAGAGACACCAGTGCCCAAGGGACCTCTGGCGCCCAGCCCACAGACACGTATAGATGGTACCATTGGCACCACAACGATATGGGGAACAGGCTGGCCCCTCAAACACTCAGTGACAGGGGGCCTGGGCCTTACCATAGGAGCAACCGTGACGTGGGGCGAAGGTGGGAGCATCAGGCAGACAGCTGCAGGGATCAGAGATGTGCCCATAGTCTGGAGCACAGTGCGGGACCCAGTAACGGCCGTAAGCCAGAGGGCAACGTCAGACCCATGCATGAAAATCAAGCCGACAGTGGCATGGGACCGAGGCGTGGAACTGGACGACCCCCTGGTTCTGCACCCTGGCCTGAGAACATTCTGGACGGAAAGCATCCCGTTTGGGCAGTCCCGGGCAAGGACTGGCTTAGCCTTCTGCCCAACACCGTGGAGCCCATGGAGCTGGATCCACCAGTTGTGGAGGAACGGATGGAAGTGGATCCACCTCTGCAAGAACGGACCTGGGACTACTGTGGCATGTCTTTGTGCTCTGCCATCTGAGAGCACCAACAGCATCGCAGGAGTGCCCAGCGAGCCCCCTACTCGTTGCTCAGGCTCCATCGCAAACATTAGCTTCAAGCCAACAAACACCGTGGACATCCTGCAGGCTTACCTGCAAGATGTCTCGGCAATAAACAACTCTTGCTGATTCTCGGGGGTTGTGTGAGTGCTTTTTTTTTTTTTTGGGGGGGGGGGGGGGGGCGGGAATGGGCTAAAGTTGCGCCAGGGGAGGTTTAGGTTGGATATTAGGAAGAACTTCTTTACCGAAAGGGTTGTTAGGCATTGGAATGGGCTGCCCAGGGAAGTGGTTGAGTCACCATCCCTGGAGGTCTTCAAAAGACGTTTAGATGTAGGGCTTGGTGATATGGTTTAGTGGAGGACTTGTTAGTGTTAGGTCAGAGGTTGGACTAGGTGATCTTGGAGGTTTCTTCCAGCCTAGGTGATTCTGTGATTCTGTGACTGACAGACAATAACTATTATTTCAGGTCATTGTTCTGCTGAATAAATTACTGATTTTTATAGCAATACTATAGTGAATTTCATACTTGTTCATTCATTAATCATTAGGCATAGATTGCCTCTTTTAAATGTAAATAGAAGTCGTAATTGAAAACAAAATACATTGTTTTGTACTCCTGGAAAAAATACTATGGTTGTACTGGAGTATGAAAGATCATATTCTTTAATTAACACTATTCCTATTGCTGTGTTTTCTCCATCCTTTTCTTATCAGAAGATGGCAAATTGTATCATACAGGGAAATGATACTGGAAAAGCCTTGCAAGCGCCTGATCAGTTTTACTAGGCATATATTTATCTTATAAGGCTGAGCTTGGCTCTCAAAATACTTCCATTCAAATCTGTCAGATTTTGCTCAAATCTGTCCAACCTCTTTCAGAGTGGTGGGTATTGTCCAGATAGCACAACTGCCTACATAAAGGCCTGCTGGTTACAGTGGTGGCAAAGAATACTGTGCTCTGGGCTCTCCTGGGCCTCACCTGAGTTAATTATTTCCTACCGCAAACAAGCTGTATAGCAGAAGGAACAGTTGGGTCGTTGTGCACACACATCTGCATTAGAGTAATCTTGGAGGTCACAGTGTTTGGAGGGGAAATCATAGAAATCTCTATTCCAGTGCCCAGATCTTTTGCATGTCTAAGAGAGTGCATATCGAGGAAAGATCTTATCAGGATGGCAGAGGGTTTCCAGTAAACTCTAGTGAAACAAGATATGTTCACATGGAAAGAATGTATATAGGGTGAATTTAGAGGGAAGAGTTGTCCTAAGATTAATTTGATGTTGATAGGGAATTATTATTGCTTATTCCCAACCTAGGAATCCATTGTGCTGGATGTTTTACCAATGTAGAATAAACGTCTGTCCCTTTCTTAGAAAATTCATAATCTAAATAAAGTTGGCAAAGCTATAAAAATTTACCATGCAGAATCCCCAGTTAATTTCCAAGTGTAAATATTTAACCTAGAAGCATTCATTACTTGACGTGAAAGGAGCTTGTGCACTTGCTCTCTTCATTGAGATGGACTTGTTTTTTCACACTGCTGGTAGCTCACAGCATCTTTTTTACATTAATGGTGTGCAGCAAAAAGAAAGCTCAGTTTGGAGGGGGGAGATAAAGGAAAACAAAGATCTAGTTGCAAATGAAGTATGGTTCTTGAATAAGATCTTTTGTTTAGATTTTAAAAAATGTTTAGTCTCAAATACAGTGAATGAACTGTCTTAAATCATGTATCCTTTGTGTGTGTTCTGAAACTCCAAAACAATTTACAGCAAAAATTCTTTAACTCTCTTATCTGGGCTAACTACTACACACAGAATTTTAGTCTGACGTGATGTTTAAAAGTGTACGTGTATATTAAAATGTCTGTTGTAGCAAAAACCACAGTTAAGGTTGCAATTCAGCTTTCGCTGTATCTGCTATGGCTACTTGCAAATTACTTCCAAAAGATTTTTTTTTTTTTTTCTGGAAAAAAAAGTCACTTTCATAGTTAACTGTCAGAATTAATGTCTTTCTTTTCTTAGCCACTGGGAAAAAAAAAAAGGCAAAATATACAAATCATCTTTTTGGGGGGTTGAATTGTGTGTGTGTGTGTGTGTGTAGCCTTGCATCAATGAGGAAAGTCAACAGACAATTTAATGATTTAATTTTCTGAAAAAGACTGTTTTCTCAATAAAAATAAGTTGGCTTATTTCACTTCAGGATTTTAAATTTTGTGCATGGCTAGTTATTGTGCTGAGATGCTGAAAGAATTTTAGAAAAATATGTTTGTAGAGTGAGGTCTTAAAACCAAAGAAATGAAGTTCCAGGGTTCTCCCTCTCTCTGAGGGTTGAGCACACGTATAAATCTTACAGTGTGCTGACAGAGCTGTGATTACCTAAAGGTTTGAGTCAAGCAGGATATGTTCAGAAGGTGGTGGTGGTTCTCTTTTTGATAGATAATTAATGGGGGGGAAAAATACAGAAAATTTCTGTGCAAAGGCCCTTCGTCAGTCAAATTTGTGCAAGTCTAACAGGAGAAATGACTACTCACTACAAATCTTGACTCACGTATGTGATGCCAGAGGAATGGCTGGCCTGGTTTAAAAGACCTAGAGTGTGGGAGGTACTACCAGCAATCCAGGAGATCAATACATAGATGATATTGTCACTATTGTTAGGAAGTGTTTTCCTAATGTATATCCTAATTTTTTTCTTATTGCAAAAGGCATTGCTTCTTAAGCAAGAAAACTCACTGTGAGTATAGTGATAGATTATTCCCCTTCTGTTTTTTGAAACAACATATGTATGTTTTTAAAAATATTTTTATACATATGTGTTTCATATATAATATTTAACTTACCATGTCCTCTTCTCCATCAGTCCAAGTTCTGGCATTCTCATTTCTGTCGCTTTGCCTTAGAGTTCATATTTTGGTTGATCTTTGGTTGATCTCATTGCTCTCTTCTAGACAGCCTGAACTGAGTCACATCCTTCCTGAAGTGTAGAACCTGAAGCTGCCCACCAAATTTCAGCTGATGCCCTGACAATGCTGAGTACAGGAAGAGAAGGATCACTTGTGTTGCATAGATTGTATACCTGCTTATATGTACTACACTGAGATGTTTGCATTTTGTGGCGAGAAAGCAGTATGACAGTATCAACTCCTGTTCTTTTTGGCATCCAATATAACCCCCAAGGCCTTTCTGAAAGTAATTTGGGTAGATGATTCATTCCGCTTAAATGCACTATGTTTTCCCCTGCTGAACTCTATGCTATTTTTAAGACTCTCCAATTCATGAAGCTTATTTTGAATTCAAATTCTGTCCTTCTGTGTATTTGCTGTACCTCCGAGCTTCACAGTTACATACACATTTAATAACACTATTCACTATTTCATCATCCAGATCATTAATGAAGACATTGAACAGGATTAAATCCAGGGCAGGCATTTGGGTATCTCCATATGACATCCTCCAAATTAGACTATGTACCATTGGTAACTGCTCTCAGGCACCCACTGTATGGTCATTGTACTTGTACTGTAGCATTTCTTTTTTTCTTACTCATATGTTCCTAGCATCCTTGTCAAATTGTTATACAAGAGCTTATGAAATTATTAATAAAGTCAGGAGACGTGGCAACTGCTGCTTCTGTCATGCCTGTGAATTCTGTTACACTATTGTGGAAGGAGTTAGTTTCCTTTTATGCAATGTGAAAATTAATGTGTATTCATGACAGATGCATGTCTGCTGCTGTTTTTTTTTTTCCCTTGTCCTCCAGGCACTTGCTAACACTTTCTACTTATTCTGTATTATTATTTATTTCTGGATACTGAAGCTCAACTGAATATAAATTTGTGCCCCTTCCCCACTTTTTTTTTTCAAATGGGATTGACGTTTGCCCTTTCTCAGATCTCTCCTGTACTCTGAGATGAAAACTGCAGCTAACAGCTTTGAGATTATTTCAGAAATCGTAAATATTTTAGGATGCCGTACCTAATGTACAGGCTTTCAGCTAGTATCGTACTTATTTAAGCACTTTCTGAACTTATTCTTTCCCTTTACAGGTGGAAATTATACCTGTTTTATTTTGAAAATTAATTGTGCTAGTCACCAGCTCTTCAGCAGTCTTTTTTCTGTAGTGAAAATTGATGCAAAAAGGACATATAACACTTAAGCCTTATTGACATCATCTCTTGAATGCTCTCTGTCTCCATTGGTTAATGGATCAATGTTTTACACATTCTTTGTATTATTAACAGATGATAACATATGATAGTTTTGTTTTTCGTGTTCCTCGTTAGGCACCTCTTACCTCAGTCTCGTAAACATTTCCCCTGTGTGCTTGAGTTCGCCTTACATGATCTTTGTAGTGCTACCAGTTTCTTACTTTGTGTATGATTGTTCTTGGTGTTCAGCTGAGGTATTGATTTAATAAATTTTGTCTTTTACTGTACTCATTTTCCCTCTGCTTTGGGGAAAAATACAATTGTGCAACATCATTGTTTCAAGGTTTGCATTTTTAGGATTCTGCTGTTTCTAGCGATGGAGGGACAGGGGAAAAACAGCAAAGCCCCACACTGGCACTGCTCTATTTTCTTTTGAAGAATTAATCTAAGCACAAGTTTCTCTATAATAAATGTGTGGCTAAATAGATAAATTCAACAAATTTACAAGTTGCGATTCCATCACGCCGTTAACTTTACCACTTCTCATACAGAATGGTCACTGCTTAGATTTTTTTTTTCTTTAAATGCTGCTGTTAATTAATAGGTGGCATAACAGATGTACATTATTAGAATGCAAATGGCACTTAAAGGCTTTAATGGTCATCACTATTCAACATTTTGATTATTTAGTTGTAGGCTTAGTGTCAGGCATTTTGTAGAACATGGTTCATTTCTTGTTGTATAGCAACCTTATCTGATGCTTTTCTGACTTAATTCTGATTTTGAAAGCTGTATTTCTGTTACTTTGACATTTGAAATGGTTCTAAGTCTTTGCAGAAATTCAAGTCTATACCAAAGACCTTGGAATCTAGTTTGTTCATTTATATGGACTTTTCTGTTTAATTAATATTCAAACATTTAAATTCATGATCCATAACAGAAGTACTTGAGAGAGAAAAGTTTTGTGCACCAGCTGGACACAGTCAATGGCACAAATTCTTGCTAAAGATTGATAGGGATTAGCAGGGAGGTGATGTTGCATATCCCAGTTCTTAGTGAGTTATTCCCTTTGAGTGGGGGCTGAATCTCCACTTCCCATTTCTGGTCAACTTCCAGCTTCATAACAGCATAAATAAATGTGATTAAAGTGATTTAGGTATACTGAAACTTTATTTGTTGTGGAGAAATAGAATGAAGTATTTTAACTGCTACATTGCAAAATGAAATAGCAGTTCCAGTAAGTGCAGCTCTCAAGTTACAGCTGCACTACAGTTTTGTGGTGTTTTCTCCCTGCAAGTTTGGCTATGCCGTCCTTGAAAATAGTTTGCTCAGTTCTTCAATGTACTTTCTGTGGAGCTGTGTGAGCTTCACTCTTTTTAATTTAATCCATTTCTCTAAACTGCCTGTAGATCAAGTCATTTGTCACTGCTGTTAGTTATCTAGTAGATAGTCTGTAGCCTCTGAGCTTCATAAAACAGACAGATCTTTATCAGTAATCAATATTTATAATATTTGTTTATATAAATCTGTCATTACTGGCTCATCTTTTGAAGTTAATTTGAGATAAAGCACTTTATTATGGGACTAGTGATTGTGGTAGAAGCAAAAGTAACGGAACCACCAGAAGCTGTATCCTTAACTTTGCTGGCACATCAAAGTCAAAACGCATAGACCCGTATCCTCGTGTGAAACGTAACTAATAAGCAATAGTAATGGAGAAGCTTAACATGTTCCCAAATTGCAAAAACCTCTTCATTAAGATGCAGCAGCTGTTTATTTTCAGGACCACATGGTCTAGTCAGCATGATAGTCAGCACAGTGACTATGGATCAGCAAGCTTACTTTTACTGGAAAATACACACATCTTTCTTATCTGCTCTAATGGGTTAGTATTAAAGAAGAGCTGGAGTTGGGAGAATAATTAGAGTAATTTTCCATTTATTTCTTCCCAGCCTGCCTCAGGCTAGGAAGGTCAAATGGATGCTAAAGAGGAAAACTGCATCTGGAACTAGTCTGGAAAAAAAAATATGTATCCTAGTAGCAGTGCTCTGTACAATTTGCTTAGTCTTAGAAAACTAACTAAGTTTGTCTGCCAGTTGATTGCCTGCTTCATCTAGGAAATCTGCTTAGTCTATGTGATTCTTAAAGCTATTTTTCTTCAGTTTCAAAATCTGAGAAATTTTGAATTAACTATTTCCCATTTCTTGCTTCTTTCAGCTTTCTCTTTCACATATCAGTCGTATTATTCACTAGCTTCCTTTGGCTGGTTTGCAGCTAGGAGGCTTTTCAGTGACAGAGACAAGCTCTCGATTTTCTCGCTATGCAGTGAAACTTCGACAGCCTGCAAATCTCAAGGCAGTGCGTGACATAAAATAACGTCTGACTCTATCATGTCCTTCCTTGCAATTCAGTGAGATGAACTTCAAGATCTTGCATGCTTTCTGGGGAGGGAAATCTCTTGTAGCACTGTGGTTGTCAATCTAATTATATTTATCTTACCTGCTTTAATTTATTTGTAATGCAGTCACTGCTGTGATTTCTTGGCATTGCACATCCGGCTATAAAATATTCATCTTGGGTAGTTATTTTATTTCAAAACCTTGAAATGTTGTGCTTGTTCCCCTGGTTTTGATCACCTTTCATCCAAGAGTTTAAGGAAAGCAGATAGTCATGTATTCTTCTGTTTGCTTTATCCACTGGTCTATAGGAGCCCATCTGATCTATCTGATAGCACCGTATTTCTACATTAATCTAAAGTCAAACACAGTCAATAGTAGACTTTGAATTGCTTTGAAATAAAAGGTGATCTGTCTCCTTCCCTGGCTTTCATCCTGTCCATGCACACTTTTCTGAAGTGTAGTCTCTTCTGATCAGAGGCAAGGGAAACATTCTCATTGAAGAGGCACAGGTGGCTTAATAACTGTCTTTACTGAAACAATGGAATGATTGCAGTAGCTTGAGAAGGTGCTTTTAATTTATTGCACTGTTAAGACCTTAGACGTATCATACACATCAGCTGACATATATATTCTGTTATTAAGATTGTGAGAAAGCATATGATTGTTCAGTTTCAGCCAAAAGAGGTGCAATACATGGGGCTGCCAGGTCACAGCGTAAGAATGACAAGAGTCAATACATGCTTTTTAAGTGAGTGTTACTCTATTGATTTTTCAGTAGTTCAGCTGTCTTAAAATCAGTTTTCAGGATAAGGAATTAGTTCCAACATATGTTGGTTGGTCTAAGCTATATGTACAGCATCCTTTTAGGACATAGAAGCTGTGAACCCTGCCTTTATGTTCCAGTTACTGCTTCAGTGTTCCTTCTAGTCAGGCTTATACGTATGCACTGTTTGCAGAGACAATTTCATTGTTGAAATTTCACTTTATCTTAAAGTAATATTGAAAACGTAACTTTTTTCATGATAGATTTGAGAGTATCATTTGGCTTCTTTGCCACATACCAAATAGCATAGCATTCAATGCCTGTGTGATAGTGATGAGAACTAGCCTCACTTTTTGAGCTTTCAAACAATCTAGCTTGCCGAAAGTATGGTTAAAAAATGAAAAGAGAGACAATTTCTTTTCTGTTGAAGCTCTGGAGTGTGTATTGATTGGAGGCACTTGAACAGCAGTGCCCATTGGGTCTTGTTGGGAAACTCTTGCTAGATGAATGACTGCACAGTAGTGGCTCTTTAAAATGGGGAGCTTGAATTGGAGGAGCAAGCTCCTAGTAAGCAGATAACCTACACTTACCCTTAACCTCAGAGTTTGATTTTACTTATACTTATGATTTAAAAAATAAAACAAACAAAAAAGCACGGTTTTCTTTTCTGCTGTTTAAAAAAAAAAATCATCACAATTTTTTTCTCCTCTCCTTTCACAGGTTCCAACTATGGGAGTCCCCGTCCAGCTCATGCCAACATGAATGCCAATGCAGCTGCAGGGCTTGCCCCAGAGCATATCCCTACTCCAGGGGCAGCTCTGTCCTGGCAAGCTGCAATTGATGCTGCCAGGCAAGCCAAATTGATGGGTAGTGCTGGCAATGCAACAATATCCACAGCTAGCTCCACGCAGAGAAAACGGCAGCAGTACGGGAAACAGAAAAAACAGGGTACCACCACAGCTACACGTCCTCCCCGGGCACTGCTGTGTTTAACACTGAAAAATCCCATCCGGAGGGCATGCATCAGCATCGTCGAATGGAAATATCCTTTTTGATGATCATATTTGGAAAAACAGCAACTTGTTAGTGTATGTCAGGTGCTATTCATAAGTATGAGGAAATCAATACATTAAGTGGAAAGGCACCACTGGGAACGTAAAGTACATGAGTAGTATCTGATATTTTAACTGAGATATTTTATGCTGGGGAAAAAATGTTTCGGACTGAAACTGTAACCATACCCATGTGTAAGAAACTGCCAGAAGCTTAAATGATAATGGTTAGGGGCTGAATTCTACTCTTTTAAGAACATGTGCCTGAACCTTAAATCAGTGGGAGATATGTGAGGTATCTGAAGCCAGTTAAACTACGAAGTAGGGAAGTAGAAAGTAGTGAAAAAGAAAAATAGCTAAAGTAATCCTGCCACATGCTCAAATGCAGTATGAGGCCAGATCTAGTAGGCTGAACAAGAGACAGACTGTCACAGATGATGGATGATAACCACTGACACGGAAATGCAGAAGGCAAGGGTCAGTGCTGCTTTCCTGGAAAGTCAATGAGAGTTTGGCTGTTGGCTTCATCATGTGGAAGGAGCAAAGTCTTTTTAGTCAGCCAAGGCTGATCAACAAAAGCTGGAATTTGTGAATTTTGTGCGAAATACAAACAGAAATAAAAATATACCTCTCCTGCCTCCCCAAAGAGAAACCAAGACTGACCCTGAACAGTAATCATCAGTAAATCACAAGCTAATAGGATTCTTCAGTAAATGGAGAAGCAAAAGTATTGTTAGGGGTAGATAAGCACTTCAGGGAAAGGCCGTACAGAACTCAGCAGTAGTTAATATGTTAAAAAATATATAAATACTAATTAAAAAAAAGTCATTTAAGACAATGTGATAATATTATTCCTTTGGGGATCTGGTGGGACATTATAAAGATGTAAGCAGAATATGATCATATTAGGTCTCACTGACATGGATATCTTTTTTCAGAAGAACTTGTTAAAAATACTCTTGTCAATTGTTAGATATCCTTAAAGTTCCTGCCTGCCTATTCCTTTCTTCTGATGCTAATTTTTAATCCCCTTGATTAAGGTTGCTACTGTTCATTCCTTTTGGCATAGCTCTCATAATTTAAGCATAAGATGATGGATGATGACTAACAGGATGAAGCTGAATATTGGTTTACTTGCCAGCACCCCAGTGACCATGTCTTTAGAGAAAGAGCAGAGTGACATTTGATAAATGAATAAGATCAGCAATGAACGATGGGAATGATGTGTTGTAAAACAGGATACAGCACTGCTGAGATCAAGAGGAGGGCCAAACAATGTGATTAAAGCAATCCAAAGATGCTGACGCTTGCATTTTTTTGTTTGTTTGGTTTTAGGTGAGTTGGTGGAAATATTTTTTCATCAGAACCTCTCATTGGACGTACAGTGTTTATAAACACGAAGCACTTCAATGACGAATAAAAATATCAAAGGGCTGTGATAAGATTTAATTTTATTCTGCACACAGACTTTTCCTAATTGCTGAAAATTACTGAGAAAAACTTAGCTTAATTTTCTGAACCTCTGAAATCTAAGCACAGTAGATATTAAATATCAAATGGCACTTCTATGGTGTTTCATACCCAAACGTTATAGTGTTAAGAGCCTTAAAGTACAACTGCATGTAAGAAAAAGTGAAATGAAGTGAATACACAGGTAAATCTTTGCAAAATATGTTGTTATTCTGCTGGATTTGCAGTGCACTTACAGTTTTTATATCACTGTATTTTTACAATGTATAAAGAGACTAGAAGTGAAAAATAAACACAAATGCATAAACAGTAATAAGCTTATGGATAATATTCCTGTTAGGAGGAAAAAAAAAATGTAGGCAAAAAGGCAATTAAGAGAAAGAAAGCCTATGGACATTGAGGTCTTTATGCAGTAAGTACAATGGATCGAACCTGAGGTATATGAGAAATCCCATTGATTTCACCTCTAATGTATCTACCCTGATCTGCAGATCTCTGAGGTTGCCCAGAATTTCCCAAGACTGTCTGTGTAGTTGTCACATTATCCTTTTGTTTGTTCTGGCTTTTTATTTGACTACAGGCCATAATTGCCACAATGACATCTGAATTAATCTCCTTCTAGAAAGGATCCTACCTGTTGTCTTCCTCCATGTTATTGTATATCTCATAGTATTCATAGGCTTAAGCAGGATAATTCAGTAGGTTTTGGAAGCCTTTGGCTCTTCCACAAGTGAAATATAGAATGTATCTGAGCAGGTCAGGTGCCTGGGGTTTGTTTGTGTCTTGCAGTTCAGGCTGCTGGACGTCCTGATCTCCAGTTCATTCTTGCTAAAGCCTGCTGAGAATGGTAGTCTGCTGACCAGAAGCATGCATACTCTGTTGACATTTGGCAATGCTGCAAAACCAATCCTGTGGTAGATAAACTCATGCTCAAACACACTCTGTGTCATGGAGTGCACTACCTGGCTTTCTCCTTGTCCTCTCCTGCTTTTCATTCCCCTCCAGAGTACTGGTGAGGTATCCCAGAGCTAGCCTACAGGATATTCTTGCAGGCAAGTAAATATAGACAGACTGTAAATTTGGTCTTTAGTCTGACTGGAGATACTTCACAGCTACTAAGGTTAAGAAGTCCACAAAAAAAAAAAAAAAAAAAAGGAAATACAGTGCCAGCAAACTGAATTCAGTACAAAAGTCCTTTGATTTTCTTTGATTTTTCCACAGACAGTGGGACAGCAGAGGTTGTGCAGGGTTGGTTTGTTGCACATCCCAAATATTGTTGTTGATTTTTTTTTTTTTCCTCTACTGAAGGAGGTTGATGACAGGATGCAAACATAAGAAAAAGAAGTACTACCTCAAATAATTTAAGAAAAAAAAAGTATATGTGGCTATGAACAGTATAAGCACACTTTGGATAAAACCCTTTTTATCCCCTTAAATTTTATTATTTAAATGTCTTCTAGCAGAATGTGTACATGTATTTTTGGGCCCTTGCATTTAACTTTGAGGTACGAGAGAATTTGAAAAAAGTATAAGCTTCTATTAAAAATTACTTCAAGGTTTGAAAATGCAGATGGAAAAGACATGGAGAAACTAATTGTAAGAGGACAGATGATGGTCCTTCTAGAACAGGCTTCTGTTATTAAAAATAGTACAGCCACACTTGAAGGAAAATAGGGAAAATGCTATCTAAATAAATAAAAGAAGAAAAAACTTTTAAGAAATCTGTGTTTACTCTGGCACGCGACTGGCCTACACTGCTTTTGACATATTAGGAAGATTCTTGGCTGGGAGCAACTAAAAGCACTTAAAAAGGCATATGTTTCTTTTCAGAATATAAGGGGCTTGGAATGTTTTCTTTAAACAGAATTCTTATAAGTCTTTTATTTTTTTTGTGTGCACATTTCAGAACAATTTCCTTAACTCCGTTCCTCAGACCATTTGAAATAATTATTTTACTGACTATTTTTGCCAATTGTGTGGCCTTAGCTATCTATATCCCCTTTCCAGAAGATGATTCCAATGCCACCAATTCCAATCTGGTAAGTCCTTGATGGTGTCTAATCTCATTACTTTGAAAGTCCTTTTTAGAAGTCACCAGAGAGACTGTTGAAGTTACAGAATGTAAATATATCCACCAAAGATGATAACCTAATAAAGTAAAAATTGGTTTTGAGTGCTAAGTCTCCTCTATTCATGTGAGCACCTGTTTCAGTTGAGCTGGCTTTAGAAGAGATTGTTCCAAAAACTGCGCGGGTGCTGTGCGTGATGTTTTGGCTAGCGAATTCCTGCATGCTGCAAAAGTGCTTGGTAAGTTTAAACTGCAGGTGTTTGTGGAAGAAATCCTTTAATCATGGATTATATGGTGTTTTTTGTTTTATAAAGTGCTTTTGTGAAATAGATACCGTCCTCCTGTCAGGTGATGCATGGGAGCACAGCCTGATGACTAATTTCTGGGAAGTGTGTTAATGCTTGCATTTCACAGAGACACGTCTTGTTGAATGTTATCCCTCTTGTTGGGATAATATAGTTTTTCCTGTGTCACCACAGATGCTAATGCTGGTACTTTAGGATAGAGCATAGTATATTTACCACAGATAAAGGGGAGAGAGTGTTTGCTTTTGGCGTAGTATGAAGTCATAGCAAATAATTCTGTTCAGTAAGGGCACAATGCAAAACAGTTCTGGAATGCTATTCATTGAATTAGCAGAAGACATTTTTCTTCCCCCCAAACATGTGAACAAATCTGCTACTTGCGCAGTTGGATTGTAATGAAAACTCACTCCCAGAGTTTAAGAGTTGGCATGCTATTTCCTGATTTAAAATGTACCTAGGCATTAGAATTTTTAGAGCAACAGAGGAGGGAGTAAGAGCCATACTTCCAATGTAGGGATAGTTGGGGTGGCTGACAGACATTATAATTGAAATGATCTATGCTGTTCTCTGTAAGAAAATAATCTTATTATATATCTCTTGAAGTTGCATAAAAGAAATTGCAAACTTCAGGACTTCTTTGGAACTTTTTTTCATCTTAGTGTAGTGCTTTTCCACTGTAACTCTGTAGAACTTTAAAAACAGTAGCAGGAGGAGATAAGCAATTGTTAACTTTTAAAATATTAGATAATATTTACATTTAATTTCACACCCATACTATCTTTTTATAAAGGGAATTTGTGGTTTGTTGTTTCTTTTTTGCTGCCATCTCTTTGCTAGTTTGACATAGTGTTTAACAATGATGAACCATAGTGTGTATGTTTAGAACACCTCAGCATGGAATCTCTCAGAAATTAGTATATTTTAATAAAAACACAGTTTCAATTGATCCTCTGGCTATACGAAGATAATATGTTGATTATTGCACATTCTATCTTACAAGGTTGAAAGAGAAAAATGAAGCAGAGTTGAAGTTTAGGGGAGCTCTAATTTGTCTTGAGTTTAGTTGGGTGTGGGTATTTCCTAATCTCAGTTACTGCTAACTAGTACTAGGTTGGAAGTATGTTCAAATAACTTCATAACTGAATGAGGTATACTGAAACTTCTCTATTACTAGAAAATATATGCAATTTGTGAGCTGAGTTGCTACTCTGAATCTGTTTTCCAAGGCATCTTTTGCATCTTTTATGTCATTTAGTCAATCCATCAAAACATCCATGTTAGTTGTGAGTTAGATTTAAAAACAAACAAAACCAAAACAGCTAAATGTTTACAATCTCAGGAGACTTTAGAAGTATAATGGCTTTGAGGATGAGGCGGCATGGTTATCTTAGATATCTATCTAGCTGTTTCATAGAAGTAAGGGGATAAGAAAGTGAAATGGGGACTCTGTTCAACTGCATTTTGTTCTTTGGATCTCAATGAAAAACTGATTAAAAATGGCAAATGGGGTACTTAATATCAACTGGCCTAGGAGAGGTTTGCACTAGTGGAATTAAGACTCTGTTCTACGTTATAGATCAAACCCTAGAGATCTGACTGCCCACTAGCCTTTGGTCCTGTGATTTGAAAAAGGTGCAGGTGACAGGATGTAACATGGTTTGTCCAGGACATTGAATTATGCTTCATGTTCCACTGGAGTCAATTCAGCATTATCTCCTGTTAGTCCCAGCCTTTATTTTATTTTATTTTATTTTATTTCATTTTATTTTATTTTATTTTTTCCGCAGGGTGTTATATGTATTGGCAGGTATATCCTGCTGTCAGGAAGTAAAGTTTTTGAGTATATCATTCACTGCATTACCAAACTGTTCACAGGATTGCATAGTGATCAGTGAGTAAAGTACTGAGCAATAGGGACAGAAAGCGGAGGCAACTGGATGTGATAAAGTTTTTCTTTTTCTTAAAAACAAAAAAAAAGTCTTGCAATGAGATGAAAGAATAGATGAAACTCAGAGTGAAAGGAAAGCTATTCTAGATGGCAAGAACTGCAGAAGAGTGAGGCCTTACTCTCAAGTAGCCAAACTACACATGGAACAGACTAGAAGGAAGCTGGGGTTGGTGATAACTTCTTCTAAATGTTGGTGCTTTTACAAAAGTTGCAAGACTATTTTTTCTACCTGTGAGCATGTATTTTGCAATCAGATGTATTTTGGTATTTTGTAGCCATGAAGTCTAGAGCTCCAAAGGCTTTAATCTGAAACAGAAATGGAGTGTGTCTGCAACGCATGCATTTGAGTTAATAGCATGCACATGTGTGTCTTGTGCAGAAACAGGAGTTTGACAGAACATATAGCTGCCCAGAAGAAACTTTCACTTGTGTAAGAACTTGTTTCACTTCCATTTTACAATTTAATTCTTAAGCAGTAAAGCTACCACAGAAATTCCCACATCCCTGGTTTCCTGAGCCATCCCTAACTTTCTGAGACACAGAGGAACCATCTATGGAAAACATATGATGGATAGTAACTGTTTTTACAAGATCTGAAAGTGACAGAACAACACTTTCTCAATAATCCGTCACTTTTCCCTTTGAGTCCAAAAGTTCCTCTTCTAAGTGTTCATCATAACTTTTCAAACAATGTTTTCTTTCAGGTCTGAGGTTAAAAAAAAAAAAAGTCATTTTGAATAAGCTCCTTGAGTAAAGGGTAGTGAGAGAAGAGAGATTCTGAACTGAGTGGTTTGTTTTCTTTCTGTAGAAGGAGAAAAATGATAAATAAATAATGTTTTGATGAATAACTATGATCTTTGTCAGTTTCATAGATGTTATCAGCCATTGGTCCAATGGGGCATACTTATTGTCGTATGTCTTCCATAGGAGTCTTGAAGAGATATATACTTCATTCATGTGTACGAAAAACCGATAATATAGGTTCATATCTCCATTTTCATAAACCTTGTCTTTAGGTGCAAGACCTATTTGTTACTATGCCACAGTAACTTACATAAGCATTGGAACTAAATATAGAAGTTTCCAATAAGTAATCCCTTGTCTTTTGTGTTAGTGAGGAATTGTGATTAACTGTAATGCATTAGAAGTTTAGGCCAAAAAACCACACACATACTGACTGTTCTTTTGCAATCTGACTTTCCATAATAATTCCTATAAATTATCGAGCCGCTTATATCAAGTTTAGGGGTGGTAGCTTAGACTCTCATTTTCAAGATGCACATATGTATACTAAAACCCAGATTTTGTATTTTTGTGCTTACTGGAGTTATTTCTGCCACTTGCTTTAAGAAATATGTTAGAATGATATCATGTAGTAATAACAAAAGCTTGAAATTGGATCTGGCAGTTTTTGGTCTTACTTCTACAATGTGTTGTCTGGAAAACTATTAAACCTGCAGAAATGGAGGGAAGTTGTATTAGGTGCAATGTTGTTTTAGTATTAATGAACTCTGCTGAGGTTTTGCTTAAATTTGCAAGTAGAAAAGCTCATGCATGACCCTGTGCAAATAACAATTTTGTATTCTCTTGATGCAGTCAGAAAAATTGGAGCTAGTAGGAAGGGAATTGAAGCTAGCCTGCATGAGAGGCTGTGACAGATATGGAGGCTTTCTGCTTGTTATCCCTGCAATTATGCATTAGAACAGAGATAATGTACATTTAGGAATAAAACTATAGACTGCCTGAGGTAGGAAGCTGAGAGGAAAATGCCTCTGTCACTTTACTGGCAATCGCAAATGGCACAAGCCTGGTCAATGTCACAGCATGGCGATAACATAACGAGGTTAAAACCAAGGTTTACAGCACGTTCCATGGAAGGCAATTCAGTCAGTTGTTTATACATTGGATAAATAACAGGAGAAAATTCCTTGTGTGGTTTTGATAGCTCTACTTTCCCTTATACTTATTACAGGAAGGAAATCCTGTTGTACAATATTTAAATTTAAAAAAAAAAATCTTCTGCATTTTTATGTCAGTTTATAATTGGATGTTACCTTCAGACTAATTTGTTAAACTTGCAATAGGACCTTGTGAAAGGGAAGATGGGATTTGTGCTTGTTTGTCAGTGCTTGTGCCAGGAGGTGTTTGTGTGAATACCTGCGTGTGGAAGGGGACTTGCCTTTCAGGGGGCTGTGGCTGCTTTATTAACTGGTGACTATGGTAGTATCCAGTTGAGTGGGCGATTCCTGTACAAAAAGAAAAAAAAAAATTTAAATCTTTTTGCATTTGAAACAGACCGGCACAGTAGAAGGGCATGTGGCTAGATAGCTATTGTATTTATAGTTAATATAACAAACATAACGGCGTAACAAACTTCATAATTTTCTGTATTGATGAGTTCTGAAGTCAGCATATCGAGCAGTTTGCTTGTAACCATTTCTCTTGTGCAAAGCCAGAAAGTGTTAGACAGGAAAATGGGGGTGAGGGGTCAAGAAAAGAAGGGATGTTTTATCTGCATAAAGATAAGGAAAAATACTACTCAAAAGCTTTTGGTTCTCTTCTGTCATTGCTATCATCTTCCTGTGTGACAGTTCCCAACCAGTGAGTGATAGTAATATATAGTATAGTAATAGTATAGTATTGTATAGTAATAAAAAGTATAGTACTGTACAGTAATGAGATACATTCACATTAGAGGTGAGGTGCAGGATGGGGTAGACTGGATACCAAGCTAATAAGCTCTGATAGGTTTATTAGCTTGGGCCCCATGCCAGTGTTACTACAGCTGGAGGATGCTATGTAATTTGAAAAGTGAGAAGTAAGCAACAGAAGCTGGAAGGGAGGACTTGAGGAGTGTGGAAAGGGACTGGAGTGAGGAGAAGATAAGAGATCATTCAAAAAATCATTGAGGACTTGCTCTCGAAAGATTGAGAATTGCTGTTGTGTATGATGCTAAGGAAGCTGAAGACAATGGAATTTGTGTTCAACATTGCGAAGAGTCCTCAGAATTCCTGTCTTTGGTAGGGGGAGGTCATCTCAACTCAGCATCCCTAACAGTAATGAAGCACAGGGGTGGAAGAATAAGCACTGAATGTTGAGAGGAAGACATTCAAGCCCATCTGCTGGTTCTGGTATTAGCAAACTGTATGGCCTTGGATAAATTGTGGTCTCAGTTTTCCCATCTGTAAAGTGAGTCGGTTACAGCTTCCACTGTGAATGTAATTAGTCAGTGTCTTACATCATCCAGACTGTTATGGGGAATGTTGTAGAAAGACTGTCAAGACAAGAAAAAAATCTGTAGCGATCTGTTCTGAGCCCATGGACTCTAATCAAAAAGGATGGGTGAAAGGTAGGACAGCCTTCATTTCTTTTGTACTGGGTGCAGCAAATCTTAATTTCTATGAAGTGTGTAGGACTACGTCATCACAATTTCATCTTGTGTGATGAATTATTTGAGGGGACCTCTTCTGAATGTTTGAATCTACAGCCTTTCTATCATTCCTGACATAGTGGTGTAATTTCCTAGGCTTTGAGAGGAAGAATCTAGTAAAGCAGAGATTAACACCTCTATGTGTTATTAGCAGGGCTAAAAATGTTGGATTCCCTGGGAAGACCTCTGCCACTTGAGTGGTAACTGGCAGTAGTAAGAGGTTGTTCTGTGTGGACCAGGTGAAAAAATAATTGGGAAAGCTTTCACAGGATTCAGAGATGTTTGCACACAGCAGAGGAATGCCTGGTTCTATTCCAGGGTCTGGAAGGGACTGAAGGACTTCTGCATCTTTGTAAAAGGGGCTCTTTCCAGTGCTTTTTTCCAAAAATGCTTCCTTCTGAACTTCTCCACATCTCAGTCAAATCCCAGTCTTCTGCTTCTCTTTATACTAGTGGTCCCACTGTCCTCATCCACCCTGTACTTTTGTTTTTGTTTATCAGCTCTTGATCTGCTCTGAGATCTCGCTCATCTTTGTGTCTGTTTTGTTTTTGTTTTGGGGGATGAAGTTGTCCTTTTTAAGATTCATTACCTGTGCTTTGCCAAGTTAGTTTCTTCATTCCAGTCAAACTTCCATTAGACCTTTCCCTTTTCCTATGTGCTTTTAAGTATGGTCTCCCCTCCACAGTAGTTCCATATGTTGCCCATCTTCCCATTTGATCTCAGTACCGTCCTCATCTTTGGACCCCTGACCATTTCTCTAATTAACACTGGTCTGATATTCCGTTCAGCTCTTAGGCCTCATTTCTGTAACCAAACAATCCCAGTGCTCCATCCAGCTTCCTCTTTCTCCTTTTCCAATTCCATTGTCAGCACATTGTTCTCCCAGTCTGAATCTGCCCCTGATTTGGTCTTAGCCCTTCTGCTTTTGAACTCAGCTGTGTCCTTCCCAATGATGTCTGGATGCCAGCAGCAGAAATACTCAGAGAGTGGGCCCAACTCAAAGGTTGGTTGCTTTATTCCACCTTGGTTCAGACCAGTGTAGAACAGTTATTACATGAGTCCTTGTACGCCTTTGTAGCCCTTGTTCGGCTCTGTGGGTGTGACGCATGCATGCTGCTCCGCAGAAGCTGTAAGATGCCAGATTAGTATTTGTAATGACAATTTAAGTGTTAAGTTTTAGCAAGTCTCTGTGAAGCCTGTGCAGATGGAGTTAAGAGCCCATCTGGCTAACCTTAAGTGGGTTGGCAAGGCAAAAGATGCAGCACTGACACAAAGGCCATTAATTTGCCAGTTCTTATGATGTTATTGCAAATTGTATGGTCACTAAAGAAAATAGGTGATGAGGTTTTTTTTTTGACTGGGTTAGAACAATGGATATTGTTAAACTGTTTTGGCTGAAATAGTGCACAGATATTCAGCCTGAAGCAGAAACGAGCCTACAAAACTGTTGTATTAACTCTTGAGAATATCACAATTAAAAGCAGCTGAAAACAGTATCTTAATAATGGAAAGAGTTGGTTAGCCTTAACAGAAGTAATGCTAGAGATTCACCTCCATTAGCATCTTCCCTATTAAAGTGTAACAGTGCCTCACTGAATCAGTAAGATACTGAGAAGTGTCATAATAGGCTTTCAGAATTAAATAATGAATTATATATAATGCTGTAACAATTCAAGTACATTTACATTATGCAGCATATAAAGTAGTATGGAGAGGAGGTTTAAGAGGTGCAGACCAAGGCAAAAAGTGGGTTTCAGATAGGCATGTATTTATCTTTCAAATCCCCTGAGACAAAATTTGACTATTCAAAAAGGGTTGTTCTAGTTTAGAGGAGCTGCAGAGGAAGGACCTTTGTACAGACAGCTGCAAGACTGTTAGAAGAAACAGACTCCTATTCGCTTACAGTGGGACTATGGAAGAGAAGTTGTGGAAGAACATTTCTGTTACACAAACTGGTCCAAGTCCGTTGAAATATTCACTTGAAACAGGCTGTATGTTTTTATGTAAGATATTTTGAAATGTTAACTATGTTTTGGTTCTGATTGATGGCAAGTTTATTGGTTTAGTCCAAACAGTGATTTATCCTATTTCTCTAGACAGCCCTGATTACCAATTTTCCTTTCTTTGTGTAAGTTTTCTAAATCTGACTTATCAAGTGCATGTTCAAATTTTTTTCTTTTCCAGGTGGTAATTATTCCTGTTTATCAAACCTCAAGTTCACTGTGGGATGCCTTTTTTGTTATGCTGTTCAGGAAAGATAGGAAAAATATGGAAGCAGGCCAAATAAGAGATTTTAAGTGCTGTTGTTTTCACTGTTTCACTGTTTAATTCCTGTTCCTGCAAAAGTAACAGAGTCTTTTAAAAACAGTGGAAATTTCCAAAATGGCAGGTACTACTTGTATTGTCTTTTTGGTACAAGTATCATCATCCCTCTGCAAGTCTGTGGGATGTTAGACTTTTGTTTCTGAGTTCATCAGAATCCTATCAATGATATTAGGAAATAAGTAACTCTGCCTAGAAATTCAATAGTTTTAGATTCCTTCATGTATAGTTAGTATTATACTATGGTTTGGAGTACCTCCCATTGACCTCACCGGAGTCTGCTTGACTAAGTGACCCACATCTATCCACTGATTTATTTTATGCTATTGACAAACAATTGTTGGAACCTCAGGCTTTGCTGACATGTGCAAAATCATTGACTGTAAAGGTGATACTCCCTGTACTTGTGCAAACTAGAACCCCACCCTCCCCCCCAACAATTTTGCATAATTCCCTTGGAAATAAAAGAATGGGTGTGCTGCTTGCCAAGAGGGCAGAATTGCCAGAAGGGAAGAAAATGTTTTGTATGTCCATCAAAGTTTTGATTGTCTCTTCCTCTTAGGGACAATTCGTTCTTTTTCTCTGTCTTCTACTTCCTAAAATCTGAGGGTTCTTGTGCCATTGCAGCTCTTCAGTTCTGCTGGCTGAATGGCAGCTTGTAGTCCAAAGCAAGCTAAGACCATCCTTGAATTTCACTATTGATAAATGCTGGACAATTCTGGAAATGAGTCTGTTTGCATCCAATGGAACAAACGTTATTTTCTGCTCAGTATTCTAACCACGAAAAGCTCATGCTTATCAATGATACTTTTCTATTAAGAATATAATGTTGGACATTCTCCAGTTAGGGGAAGATGTCCAGTAAGCAGTGGGAAATGTTCATTAACATCTCTTCAGTATGTTGCATTTCTGGCAGATGCTGGAAAGCTGGCACAGCATGTTCTCCTTACGACATCCTTAGTAAGTTGTGTTGCACCTAAACCTAGGCAAGGGAGCTAGACCAGCTGTATTTGCTTAGCTAAACCACTTGATTTATACCTGAGAACTTATATACATGAATGGCATAAATTGATGTCTTGATCCTCACAGTGGGCTTATGCATGCAGATCTTGGTCTCTAATGCAGAATCCCGTGATCCGAGGCACATACTTGTTACAGGTAAAACTGTTAGCCTCCTCTTGTTGCTGATAGTACTTACAACAGTCGCTTTTCAGTCTCTGTAACAGTGGTGTCAACACCTTTAGCCACATGAACTAAATTTGGTGATGGCAGGAGCAGATGCTCAAGTCCCATGGTATATGCTTTCCAAAAGTGGCATGTATGTGGTTCCCCAGCTAGCTGTGTTGGCAGCTGTGCAACTGTTTTTCAGGCTGTCCTGTTACATTGATGGAGAGGTTGGGGTTTTAGAATTCTTCCTTTTATGCTGGCTTGCTATTGTCTTCTGCTTGTAAAATGTATTTGTCGGTAGCTTATATTAGAAACTGACACAATCGTGTTTTGCATACGATTATCCTCATCTGGTATGTTGAAATGTTTTTCTAGTTAGTAACAGAGTAAGCCAATTTATTACTATTTCTCCTTGATCTGAAGCTTGATGAATGCTTTTCACATGGACATTTAAAAATATTTTGTTTCTAATACATACGCTCACACAGAAGCGGAACTTGCATGTTATTTTATTATTATTTTTTATTCATTGACAGCCACTTATAGTAGTGTTATCCTTGTGTGGCCTTGTTGTTTGTCAGAGTAACTTTAAAACAAAAACTCCTGTTTAAATGAGATTACTCAGCTGAACATGCGGCCACAAAAAATTTTTAAAGATCTGGTTTCATAATTGTTTCACAATCTAAACTTGTATTTAAAAACAAACAAACAGAAAGGTTCTCCTCGTTATGGTCTTCAAGACAATGTCTGAATCTGAACAAAAGACACATCAATGCCCTTCAGGAGTGGTTGACTGAGATGAAAGACTGTAACATAAAATAGCTTCGAAGAGAATGAACAGTTCCTATTCACCTTCTTTAGCTGTTAACACTGGATCATAACAATGACAAACTAAGATCTCAAGCACACAATTTTTACCACTGTATTGACAGATCTTGGGGCATTTAACTATTAAGGATTGTTTTCCTGTAGAATAAGAAATTCAGCTGCCTCCGTTCTTAAAAGTCCCTGCTGTCCTTGCAACAAAAGGAAGGAAAGAAAGGATTTCCAGCTTCCCACTTCTATCAAATGCCTCAGGTGTCTCCTGAGTCCTAGAAGCTAAATAAGCATCTGTTTATGCAAATACTGAATAATCATCTGCAACTGTACTAACTGAACAGTACTGTATTTTCACTTGGTGTTTACTGTAAAACCAAGCACGCAAAGTAGGGAGAACAGTAGGTAATAGTTGGCATGTCCATCCCACCCAGGACAGCCGGTATACACTTGATGTTGCATTGACTTCTACCATCAAAAAATGGATACATCTCCTTTAAAGCAAACAACTTGTATCCTAATTTTTATAAATCATTAACCATAATTTGTTTTTCACTTATCCAACCCAAAATCAAAATTTAGCTGTGAATCAAGTCACCGATGTCTTTTATAGCTCTAATCTTATTTAATATTTTCACTGCATTCTACTTCTCATTTGACAATTATATAACTTTTATCAGTCTCAAGAGTGTGATGGCTTCATCCTGGCATAAATACGTTGTTGTTTATAGCAGTCTGAACTTCAGCATTACCTTTTGTTTACTACAAGTAAGTGTGTAATATATTTTAAAACACTCTTTAAAACTACATTGCAGTTTCAGAATTATTTTTAATCTGGGATATAAATATTAACATCCAATCTATTTTGTCTCCATTTTCCATTTTTCCTATGATAAAAACCAGCACTGCAGCTACTTTATGTTCAGTCTGAAGCATCAGGCTGTTGTATGAAAATATTTGACAGCCTACAGGGGAAAAAAGAAAAAGCAGATGAAGTTGAGTGTTTTAGCCTTTCAGAGGCTATGAAATATGAGAATGTGTTTGAGTCATTCAGATGAACTTTACATACTTAAATCTCATGGAGTGAATGAAAAAGAGGGGAAAAATTGCTGAAAAGTATTTGTAACTCTCAGAAGGTCTAGTTCTGCAAAGTTCTGAGTGTGTAGACAGTAGTCACCTTACAGAAGGTATGGCTACATGAGGGACATAAGGTTTAAAGGTTTTAAGAACAGGAGCCAATCTAGGGAAAATGTAATGCAGTGTCTGAGAGAAGTAAGTGTTGATGCTACTATGGAAATATTTCTGATAAATATCTCCTTAAATAAATTCAGTCATGGCTGACAGATCCTTTTGGAAGTGTTTACTTTTGCTTTCATATTGTGTATTGAAAAAGGTTACCACAGAGAGATCCTCCTTTCAAAGGAACAGAGATCACAGTTTGTATTCAAGCTGCTGCTCATGTGCTTCTCTGCTCTATTCATCTCAGTTACTTGAGTCATTTTCCATGGTAGGCAAGTGACATTGTTGGGTTCTGGTATGAATTTATAGGAGTGTGTTTAAAACAGTCAGTGTTTTTTATGGTTAATTCCCTCCCTCTGCTATCCAGGCCTGAACTGACATGGCTCCTAGCCTGTGTGCCTGCTGATGCTGTTCAATAGAATACAAAGAAAGGTTTCATTGGATGATAAAGTGTGTAAGTTGTTATAGCTTTCCTTTTCTTAAAAGAATAACAATTGCCAAAGAAGGACTTCTGAATCACTGGCTCTTCAGTATGTTTTGGCTTTTTGTCAAAGCCTCTGTTGAACAAATACATTGAAATATAAGAGCTTGGTTCTGCCCTTGACAGGAGTGCTGCATCCCACTTCTGAGATCTTCCTGGGGACCAGAGTTGTGGATGTTTCTGGGTGGTGTTGATAGCAACTCACATCACTGAGAGGCTGCATAATTGTCAGAGGTATGCCTTGTCCCTGTCATTCCACATCTATAACAAAAGCACGCACTTGTACTGACACAGGCGTTCTGGGTAGCAGGCACCCGTCTGGAGGCTTCTCCCTTGTCTCTGTGTGCAGACAGAGCAGCAGCTGCGTGTGTAGGAGGGGTGCCTCTTCGACTTCCTTGCACCTTCCCTTCTGTCTTGCTGGGATGGGTAGCAGGTCCCTCTGACAGCCTGTGCAGGAGACAAGGCTGTTCAGCTTTTGAAATAGTGGCAGAGCAGGTAAGGCTTTTCGCTGTTGTCCCATGGGTGACAGTTCTAAGCTTTGATTAGGAGTGTGTTGAAAATTGCCTGTAATCGATGCATATACGTAAGTGTATATAGTCAGTGAGAGCAGAGGGCTGAATGCGGAAAGCTACAATGATAACCACATTGCACTCTGTGTGCCCCTGGCTACAGAAGCTGATGTGCCTTTACCATTCCAGCCCAGAAGGGAAACTGGCCTCAGCAGAGCCTTTGGCCTTTTGGAAGAATGAAAATCCATAGGGAGCTTAACACAATGCCTCTTTCCATGATCAGCTTAAAATAAATTGGCCTATGACCTCCTGAAAGTCTGTCTGACCCTATGGGAGTAGGTAGAGACCAAATGAACTAAACAATTGCAGGACCCAGAGGTGAGCACAAGCTCAAATTTGGAGCCAAACTCCATAGATCATAGAATCATTTAGGTTGGAAAAGACATCTAAGATCATCTAGTCCAGCCTTGATCAGGCTATATTGTAAAGTGATCAGGCTATGTTGTAAAGGTGATCGTCTAATCTTGATTTCCACTGATTTTATAATCTCATGTAATGATTCCCCTATCAAGAAAAGGAAAAATGTATAGCATATTTGTAAATATAACCTCAGCTCTAATTTTAAGCTGTTTAGGAATAATGTAACCTGGAGGAAAAAAAAAAAAAAAGATAGTGGATCCTTTTAATCCCTCCATACATTGTCCTACTACTACTACAAATTTGCATCAAGAATGAAAACGTTTGCTAGCTCCATGTAAATTCTGACAGATTACGCTTGAGTCATAGTTTAATTGTCTTTGTGATAAGGACCATAACCTTTCGGTAGTTTCACTATTTTTTTCCTTATAATTCTTTTTTTTTTTTTTTTGGGGGGGGGGTTGGTTGTTGATTTTTGGTGGCATTGTTATTCTTACCTGAAAAACAAATAAACAAAACAAAACCAGGGAAGAATACTGAGGAATACTGATGAGTATTCTATCCATATTTGAAGGAAGGACATTAGATCAAATTTTCAGTGATGCTTTCACTAACATGGCATAGAAAGTTGATAATACTTTTCTGGTTCAGTGTTTTTTCTTGGACATCCTGGAATCTTATCAACCATCTTATCCAAAAGCTTTGCCCAGATGCTTGTGGTCAGCTGACCTTGCACATGATCTGGAAGCCACCCTGAAGACCTGCTGCTCTCATATGTAATGAGAGTTTGATAAGTTTGGCCTGCGTTCTTTGGTTCCAGACATATGCCTTTGCTTCTGACTATATTGAAACATATATTGTTCAATTGTTCTGAGTTCTGATAAATACTTTTAAGCTTGCATTGCTTTAGCAAAACCAGAAGCATTCAAATTGAGCTCTGTTGGTGAGTCTCATTTGAACGGCTTGCAAACAGTTTGTTGTGTTTCTTCTGCTGTTTGGATACTTCTGTCATGTCTCTGCATCTTCTCTCTGCATTACCTGCTGGAGCCCCACATAGTATAGAAATAATTATGTAGTTATTCTGTTCTGTTATCAGCAAACGCATTTTAATTGGACTAGAGAGAGATAGACTGATTGTGGCATTAAATCTGTTGTACTTACTTGTCATATTAAAAATTGTTATTTTAGATCCCCTGGTCTAAATCAGAAAAGAAAGAACTGAAAGCTTGTAAACAAATCCAGATCTGGCTTCCTAAGAAGCAGATGATAATGTATCCTCCCTCATCATGCATAGGTAAGAAAAATGGTGATTGTAAAGCAAACACCAAGGGAAAAACAGTCCACAGAATAATGTACAGGGAAAAAAAAAAAGTGAATTTTAAAAAGCCCTCTTATTATGGCTCGCCAATAAGGACTGTACAAGAACTTGTTCAGGCATTTAATGCCAGAAAAAAAAAATATGTTTGTGCTTCAGGATATTTACCATCTTTGTTAAAATTTTGAAACACTGCACACAGCCCTAAATGTTTTGGAATCTAATCTCATCATGTCCATCACATGACCATGCTCGAGGTATTTATTGATGAGGCTGGATAAATCCTAGCTGAAGAGAATGCCACTTATCATGGAGCAAGTGAAAACCTGGGCATGTAGCCAGACTCTCAGGGACAATTTTGCATTGATGGCATATAGTGATTTATACTTGTCTTTGCTTCCATCACTGAGTGCTAGAACAGGGAGAGGGAGGAAGGAGGAAAGTAAAAGCACTGTATTCTTACAGGGATATTATTTACTTAAAAATTAAAACCTTTTTTCTCACTATTTTCTGGAAAAAGAGACTCTAACTTCAAATGCAGTTATAGAATCTGTGTTATATGTGGATTAGATAAGATGGTTGTGATGACTCCTCAACCTAAACTAATTTTTTCATGCTAAAATACTCATAATCCTGTGACAACAGAATCTAGTTTGTCAAGTAAGCTTAGACTACACTGCTGATAAGTAGACTTGAGTTCTTGGTGGAATTTTTCATGCTTTTCAGTGATGTTTTAGTGAACAAATGTTCAGTTTTTTTTTTCATCGTGCTTTCAGTGAATCATAGAATAGTCTAAGCTTTAAAGATGGAAAACGACCAACACATAGAAGCCTTTTATGACTTTCAGTAAAGCTTTTTGTTTTGCTGGCTTATTAAAATTAGTTTTTGTACTTGCAATCTAACTGATTTGTGCAAGGAGCAGTAGTTTCCACCTTTTCCCTGTAGCCTTACAGGAAAATAGCATTCCCAGGCAAAGTTGAGTCAGGAGAGAGAAATGACTCATTCTTTGTATCATTCCCCTTTGACATTTACTTCATGAACAACCAAGAGGTTTGGTATGAAGTATGACTGTTCTATAGGAATAGAGAAAGTTTACATGAACTCAAGGGGAGAATGGAAGAAGAATTTGGATGAGAGGTCCATTGAGGGTTAATAAATAGACACACTGCATCAGGCTCAAGAAACCCCCTAAACCAAAAATAATTGAAAGCTGGGAGAGAATCTGGGAGAACTACATGCCTGTCCAGTAATTGATCTTCCTTTGGCATTTGATTATGTTCACTCTTGGAAGCATGATAGTGGATTAAATGAAACCTCATTCAGGGGTGGGAAGCAAAACCTGAAAGTCAGAACTTTGGAATTCAAAATCCAGAAAGACGAGATTTTTTTTGATGTTGTTTGTTTGGTTTATGGTTTTGTGGTCAGTCATCTGCTGGCTTGGAGGGGAAGGAAATAAAGGAGATCAATTAATGTGTTGGGAATACCTGAGACTCATAATGCTGAAACAGTTTTTTTTCAACGCTTTTTCTTGAAACTTTTTTTTTTTTTTTGGTCAGTAGTCTTCTTCTTTTACTGGATTTGATTTAAAAGAAAACAACTGAAGCTGAAGACTTACATCTTGTTATTGTAATTAAATTTAAGGAAAGTGGAAGGTTCAAGGTTTTCAGCTGAGAAGTTCACCTTGAGACAGTAATGTAGGAACAGCCAAACTCAGGTAGACATCTGAAAATGCATTTTTGCCTCAAATTGCCCATTTAGTTGGTAATAATCTTTGGCTTCATACAGATTGTGTACTTGGATCTGTATGACTTTGGGAAAATCTGAAAATCTGAATTTGACTGGGTCAAGTATTCATAGTGAATTTTATTCTTTCATAAAGGAGAACTCCTCTTAAGAACATCACTTTAGTCCCCTCTTATGGGTTTGCTAATTAGGCTGGCCGTTAAAGCTGTGGCTTGTAAACCCAAAGTAATGGCGCTTACTGCTATGAAATAATGCTGTGCAGATACATTTAAAGTGCTATTTGCTATTGGCAAAATTAAATCCTGTGCTTTTCTGGACCTTTCAAGAAGCTGTCATGAATCTGGAACCCTGGAGTTGAAAGCACCCCCCAGTAGTTGTCCTGTTATAAAGAATATTCATTGCTGAGAGTTCAGTAATTGTGAAGGAGCATTCAGCAAAAATTCTTCATCTCAGGGTGGCAGAGAGCCAGAAGAGTGGTACTAAGCTGAGATGGCAATCCCAGCTAGAAACTGAGGGGGGGAGAAAAGGTAGAAAATATCAGCATGTTGGTTTATTTGTGATATAGCTCTCTATTCAAAACATCTCTTTTGAAGTCGAATTTCGTTTTAACAGCAGTGTGAAGCAGGAGAAATTGGAAATCTGTGAAATGGCACAATGAAACTTGCACTAGAATCTTGGCAATGTAGTGTCACAGAGAAGCTGACAACTTGGCATCAGACTTGTGATACTTTTTCTATTCATGATGTCCTTTGGTAGCTTTATTTCAAGGAGTTTTCAGTGGAGAGTCATATATAAGGACTATAAAGGAGATGGCAGGGCCCAAGACATTTCAGCCTCTCTCTGAGGAAAACAAACCTAGCAGCATGGTCTAGATACTGTCCCTATTTTCATCAATTCCCTAGCAAATTTGAGTCCAGATATAAGTGTCCCAGATATTAGAAAAATGGATCTCTATAAGGCCTCAGAAACCTTATCAGAGCAGAATCCTCACAGACTTTCCAATAAAGTTCCTTGCTGGGAAACTTCCTTAGAAGACAGGTTACAGAAACAGGCTATGTTTATTACTTGGACACATTAACAACAAGTGCCATCTCTCATCACAAGTGGGTTTTCTACCCACTTTTAGCAAAGTATCTGCTTCCCTGTTAGCCTTTCCGCTTTCTAAAAAAAGGAAGCAGAGCACCAATTTGACACTTTCTAAGGTGGCTTAGCAATGTAAGGTTGTGCTGTTCTACTGCTGATGCTTCACTACTTGAAAGTTTTAGAGTGGTGCTAAATTTCAAGTGGCTGAAAAAATTGCTTTTTTGTACTTTTTTTTTTTTAAGCCTTTTGAGTTGACTTTTCTAATGTGCTCCAAAAGATGGCTAGTGGTACCTGAAGATAAATTAGGTAAAGCAGGTGCATGAATCATTTTTCCAACTGTACAGAGGAGATACTGTATCCCATGTAAACCAGAGTATGTAATAACCAGTGTGTGAGTTTTGAGGTAACTGTGTTCAGTCTATATTAGTAATGAAATGGAATTTCTTTGGGCCCAAGAGCTAGCATGGGATGAGCTCTGTGGCATCTAGGTCAGTCTCCAGTGTTGTCTGAATGCTGGCACTTTATGTTGGAAAATATCCTGCTGTGTTTTGCATTTGTTTTGGCACTTCTCAGATTCTCTAGGAAGACAGTTCAGCAAAATTACTCTGAAAGACAATAAAAAGAAGCTAAAAGTTTTTTTGTTTTGTTTTGCCTTTTTCTTAAGCACACTAGCATATCACCCAGATGCCATTAGATTTCACACATGATGCTTTTCAAAATTGAGATCTCTTCTTTATATGCATGCTTCTGTTTTTCCAGGGTTTTATTGACTTTTGCTGTTACATTTATCTTTTGTTGATAAGGTTTCTTTTATAGACCACTAGTGGTTGCTACTGATCTCCTGAGGGTGTTCAAGTAATTTAGTGAAACTTGGAATTGCAGTTTTGAATTTCTAAAGCCAGGCGAAGCAAAACTGCTGTTTGTAATGTAATCTGTGGTTGGATCCACTTGACATCTAATTTGTCATTATTTTCTCTATATCAGCAGATGTGGAGGGTGACTAGTATGAACCTCTTTCCAGATCTGAACTCCTGTGAACTTTTGTTAAGTTCACCTTCTAAATAGGACATGAACGTGGAAATAAGTAACGTAGGATCAAGAGGATCCTACAGTGGCTTCAGGTCACCAGATCCTCTTCCTGGACTCTACCCTAGGTGCAATTCTTATGTGAAAATGTTGATGAAACTGCTTTTTCTTTTTATTGCCTAGAAATATGACGAGAACCTTTCTTGTTATTTCATTGCTGTTTTCACAACTCTTCCTAAGTATAATACTGGCGTTAAAACAACAACAATAAAAAAAAAAGCGATCCAGTCTCAGTTAATAAGAAAATGAGTGGTGTGCTAACTCTTTTACCACACTTGCTTCCACTTCCAGCATTTGAGTTGGATACCTGAATTTAGGACAGATATCAGCTTCTGTATGACACTTACTGCTGCATGAGAACAATTTTAGCAATGTCAAGAGAAGGTCACAAAGCCCATAGAAGTATGATCTGTGAGGTATTATACTATTTTCCACTTGTAGATTTTAAGTGTATGTATCATGACAATGCCTTTGTCATTTTAATAACAGTTAATATAGTGATTTGAAGCAGTTCAGTCCTAATAGGAACGCTAATTATACATTTTTAAGCAGACTTTGGTTGTACATAAAACAAAGGAGGTATAAAATGAAGATAAAAATCCTTGAGTTGAAACTTTCTGCAAAGTGATTCAAACTGATAGTGCTAATTCAACCAGCACAAATAAATCCTGTAAAAATACTGTCTAAATTACATGAATAATACTTATTATATGAGAAGCATATTATGTGAGGAGCGCTGCCAACCAATTTTTAAGACTAATTTAAGACTGTAGTAGAAAATGTTTTTGTTTTTCTCTCTAAACTATGTCCTTAGAGAAATAATCGTTAGCAAAGTAAATTTTCTTTTCCTTGAAAGAATTTTATTGGATAAATTAAGGAAGCTGCATTTAATAATACTTATCTGAACTATTTTTAAGTGACATGGAACTATAACAAATAATATGAGCAAGATGTACAAATACTGATTTTTGAGTTGTTACCACTGAATGTGAGCGAGTCTGTAGGTTTAAGTGATATTGGTGTTTTCAGAGATGCTTTGTCCCTTCCAACTGAATCGTATCAGTTGTCAAGGTATCGGTTCTGATCATGCTTGCTGTTCAGGATAGCATGTCTGCATGTGCATTTGGGAGGATGGAGGAGGGCCAGGGTCCATGGTCATTGTTGTCCAGTATAGTAGTGGTCTTCTTCTGACATAGGTTTCAGATTTGGAGGGGAGGGGTGGGCTGAACTTCAATAGGCTGGAATTGGTTCTAGAAGCATTTTGTGTATCTTTATGAAAATATCTTCCATACCGATCTAGGTAAAGCTGTCTTCTTGGGTTTGCTATCTTAAGTAGTGCAGTCACATAGTGCACTATCACTTGAGTGATACACACAGCATTTGTATTAGCAGCTCAGAGTAGTTGTCAGATTGATCTGTGCCATCTATGCCATTAGATTGCAGTAACGTTATTTAAAGAATTAAAGCTGCTAGGAGCCTTAGTGGTAGCTCAGTGCACATTGTGCTGGGCACTGCTAAGAATAAAAGACGATCTTGCCCCTTGCTTGGAAGAAGCAATCCTGCTTAGCTGAGTTTTCTCCAGATACTAGGTTCCTTTTCTGTAATGTGAACAGAAAATGTATATATCATCACCAGCTGGTATCTGAGTATCAAGAGCTTTCTCAAAGCAAGTGGCATTTATCATAGCAAATTACTGTTTTACATGTCTGTACCTAAGAATGTGTGAGTTTACATAGCATTTTCACTTTCTTTAACTGTGCAAAATTACCAGAACAGGAGATGTGGGGTTAGGATTCCTCTGTCACAGCACTAGATCTATCAGTGTAATATTGATTTTTCAGCTACTTTTTTCTTATATGGTACAATTGGAAGAAGAGTGTCTGGTGGTTCTTGCATTTTAGAAGTACAATAAAGTACTGTTGCCTTGAAACAAAATATGAGAATAAGAATTTCACTGGCATTTTTTGAGCTTTATAAAGTTAGTTCTGAATCAAGATTTTCATGTACATCTAATGAAAATCTAATAAAAAATGTTAGGGGAAGAAATTTTTTAATAGAAAATACACAACATTGCTCCAATAGTTTTAGATTGTTTCAAATGAAATAGCCTGTAGATAATGTCACTCTTTATTTTGTGAAGAGAAGGAAACTGGTGCTAGTGTTATCTTTAGTCCATGCTTAATATTTTCTTCCTTTTTTTTCATCAAAAGATGAATCCTTATTAGTTGTAATACCTAGTATTCCACAGAGAAATTTTTTTGCCACCTATACAGCATTTCATCTTTAAATGAAAGGCAGCAGGTTGAGATTTGATGGAGGGCATTGCTTCCATGCACCGTTGGGCTTGTTGCTCCTGAGTTTCCAGCCAGTGGCAAGTGCAGTTGCTCCCATCTTGTTGTAAATAAAGCTAGCTTTGAAGTTGCTGATATGTATTTGTGGGAACCTGCTCTCCTCTGTGTTTACACATGCTTTCTCTGATGTTTAATTCTCCAATTATCAGCTGTTCTGAAAAGGTAGCATGATACCCATGGCCATTGGCATGAAGTGAGTTTTGGCAGAGATGGGCATATCTCCTTGCTTTCATCTTAGGATTTCCTTGAAGTACTCTGCAGACTTACTCAGTTTGTGTACAGATAGGACAATGTGGTAGGATTGCAGAAGAAAAAATATTGTATTTAATTTTCAGAAGAAGGATGAAGTACATTTAAAGTATATACATACATATATATAAATAAAATATAAATACAAAACTCCACTAAACTGGGATTTTGCCGATGCTTTTCTGACCCTATCTCTCTGCCTGAAGTAAATGTTATGAGACTGCACTCTGTCACATTGCTGACAAGTGTGCAGAACCTTGCTTTTTTTTCTAGTCCTATCCTGTCTCACTGAGAAGGAAGGAGCATTCCCACTATAATTACCCAGTCTGCTTCCTACAAAAAAAAAAAAAAAAAAAAAAAAAAAAACTGCTTATATTCTGTATTAAGATAGCCCTTGTGCCCAAACCTCCTTAATTTTTGTGATTTAATAACTTGAACCAGCTAAGCTCCAAGAATCATGGATATAGCCATTGTATTTTGAGGTTAATTTGTGAGTGGTTGTCTTGAAACTATGGCCGTTCATTTACCAGAAGTTTCTAATTTTGTAATGCTGGAATTAAAATAAATTAATAAAGGAAGCATTCTATTTGGAGAAAAGAAAAAAAAAATGGGCAAGAAGACAGTAGTCTCTCGTTACCTTCAGATAGCTTATAGTTGCATAATAATTCCATGATTGGAGGAAGCACAGTTTCTTGTGATCTATGGGTCATGATAATTTTGTTCAAAAATAGTGAGAATTTCTGATGTTAAGAGAAACATTTGTAGTTAACAAGTTGGAATTATGTCATTGAGACAAGTTCCACCTTTATAGTGTGGCCCTTGCAGTTTTGCTTTCTCTTCCTTTTCTCACATCAAAGTAGATATGTATGTTTTAAATTCTGCATTCCATTCCTGAAAGAAAAAGTACTGAAGTCTAAGATTCAGTGATATTTGTTATTACAAATTCATGTGGTATAAAGTGTTGATGTAGGAACAGGACAGAGGATGAGAACTTTCTGCTAGATGTAAAGTTATTCAAATCAAATATATATTTAAAATAAGTAATAATGCAATTTCAGTCATTGTAGTGAGTCACTGTCCTGAAGACTTTATGTTCTGACACAGTAGTGGATTAAGGCAGAAAGTCTTCCATCTTTTCTTCATGCACGACAAGTCATTTGGAAGAACTGCGCAGCTGGCAGAGAAGAGGTGTGAGCATGTCTGTCTCCTTGACAGGCTTGACACTCTTCCAGCTACGTTAGGTAAAATTAGCAGACTGACTAGGGGCAACTTCTAGTTTGTGCCAGGATAAAGAAGAACACCTTGAGTATGATTTATCTTATTTTTGTTTTCCACAGACTTCATAGTATATGATTATATCAAGGGTAAATATGATTGCTAACAACACAGGTATTTTTGTTTGCTTTGTGTATGACAGTTTGCAGAAATTTATGGAACATTTATAAAGATTTAAGTTAATCTGTAGGATTTGCTGATAAAACAGTGTGGTGGCTGGACTTCAATACAATAAAATAATGACTATCACAGATTAGTTTTGCCACATATTTTGACATTAGAGGGTTGCCTGTGGGTATCAATGAAGTTCTTCTACTTCCTCCACTTTCCCGCATGTTTACAGATTTCTACTGGCTGTGCATCAGATAGGGATTTGGTGCTTTCCTATGAAATTTCAGAAACTGGCTTCTACCCAAATATAGGTTATTGGACTAGATTTGTGATTATCGTATTGGATATTACATGGGTATTTAGTTTGTCTTCTCTGACTTGCTACATATCGGCATGGTGGAGCTATCATACTGTGGTTATGCTTGAAATTCAGTAGTCTGAATGTTGTTACCTTTGGTGTGGAATGCCAAATCTGTATTCTTCATAAACTCCTGGATGATATACATTTGTATTAAGTCCAAAAATGAAGAATACACCTAATATTGTTCATGTGGTTATATTATGCAATCTAAGAGGGATTTGTGAACTAAAGAATGGGAAAGTGGGATTTTAAAAATGAGCATAAAGTAGTGCTAAAAGTGAGTTTTAGGGTGCTTAATGAGAACATGGCAATTCCCATGTTACCAAAGACATACTGGGTCTCTTTGCTATCTTTGCTTTGATGGAGGAGTGTGGTGGTGTCTGAATAGAAGAGCTGAAGAGGAAAATACATAATGATGTGCAATCCTATCTGAGAAGGAAAATGCTCATACTAGGTTCATTTAGAACCTAAGCCAAGTGAGGTTCTAAAAGACATTTTATTTATGTGCATTCCTTTTAAGACTCACTGAAGTTCTGAACTCCCTCATTTCCTATGGCAATGAATTCAAGTATTGCTGTAAAAGCTTTTATTTATTTAGTCAGACTTTTCTGCTTCACCTGTCAAAT
The DNA here is from genome assembly GCF_009769625.2 of Cygnus olor. Classification (NCBI taxonomy): domain Eukaryota; kingdom Metazoa; phylum Chordata; class Aves; order Anseriformes; family Anatidae; genus Cygnus; species Cygnus olor. The sequence continues at coordinate 65,768,052 of NC_049169.1, forward strand.
TTTTTAGCTGTATCATGAAAATAAAAGCAGATAAACTATGAAAAACCACTTTCTTTAAAAAAAGGAAAAAGAAATACAAATTTCAGTGGCCTTTATCCTGAAAGTTAAAGTAGCAGCTGTATGCTCAGCACTTCTGAAAATCAAACTGCTGCTTTAGAAGCCTAAATATAGGCTTAGAATGCTAACTTCAAGCAGTTGCTTTTCGAGTTCTTGGCTTTGGTTACTAACATCAGTGAATACAGGTAATAGCAGAAGTGTAGCACATCATGCCAGAACCCATATCATGAAAAGACTTATATGATAATACGCTAAAACCTATAATGTAATCATCAAGGAAATGTTATGATGATCATTATTAAATGTTATTAAATCACTGAATGGTACATGAGGGTACATTTTAAAGAAACTTTTTTTTTGTATGTGTATGAATAACAAATATTTGGCTTTGGTGCACATAAAGAGAGAAGGAAGACTCGGAACCTTTACTGGGAATAATGGAGGTAATTAGGGCATGACAGAAGCTACCAAATGGTAGCAAAATGTGCCATTCACTTGGCCACACCACCCCATTTCAATTTGGGATGTGAAGGGGAGCTCGCCTGCCTTGGGAATCATGGCAGCGTACTGCACAGTGACACGCAACTGGCAGATGTTCTGCATGCTGTTGCCCAAACCCTTGGGGAAGTTTTCTGCAGTTGTAGAAAATGGAAGAGCAGGTAGATAGCTTGGTGCAGCAGTGGCTTTTACACTGGATGAATCCAGGTTTTTGCCAAATTCAACTGTCACCAGGTTTGCCTATGAAATCAAACCCTCTCCTTTCTCCCCACCTGGGGCAGCAGTGAGTAGGATCCATTTGTCCTCAAGTCCTCCAGCCCATGCAGGTCCCAAGGGATACCTCCCCTCAGCTACTCTAAACTGCACTATCACCTATTTCTCTTCCCTGTGCTAATGCTGCTGCTATGTGGATCACAACCTAACTGAAGAACTGGCAGAAGAGCTGGAGATAGTAGGATGATAAGTATTTCCTATAATGATGGTAATTTTTACCAGCTTATAAAGGCAGAAATCTGTACACCAGTTCTCTTTACAGAGGGCTAAAAGTAATTTGGCTATTAAGTGAGGGGAGGTCTAATTTATTAGCAGAGGTGTTTCTATGGCAATTTACATGGTTCCATTATTGTGAGGCTTGAAGGAAAATAGTTAAGATGAGATTGAAAGTTTTATGGAAAAGCAAGAGAAATCTTCAGCCATAAAATCATACTGGAGAAGGCTATTTAAATGCATTTTGCTACAAGAGTAAATTGAGTAACAAAATAGAGGTAATAAGTTTGACACAATAAATCACAGAAAAGAACTAATTCATTACAGCCAAAAAATATATATATAAATAAATAAAAAATAAAAACCACACCAAAAACACCAAACCCTTTAAATAATGGAAATTTTGTCCAAATATCATTAGAAGATGGAAACACAAGATTTGATACAACCTGAAAATAGGATTTATTAAAATATAGGAAGATAAATACAGACCATAAATGCTCTGAAGGTATGGTGCAAGATAACTGCGAGTATAAGCAGAGGCTTCTGCCCTAGTAGCAGATGACCTGGTGAATTCTTTATATTGCAAAAAATATTGAGGATCCTCGAGCATTTTTATAGAGAAACTTAGCATGGCCTCAGCTGAACATAAAACTTCTGGAATAGAGCTCATGTCTTTCTATGTATCTGCATTTTGATCAGCTCTGTGACTGATTCGGGCTTGTCCAGAGTGTTTTGTGTTGGGGGTGATGGTGGTTTTCTGATTTTTAATTATCTTTTAAGTACCAATAGTAATAACAAGCACATGGGGGTAGAGGGAATGAAAGCACTAGAATTACGTTCACAGAAACATTTTAAGCAGACGGAAAACAACTGGAAAGATTGTATTTATATTCCAAAATCTGGGAAGATTTAGGATCTTATTTTATTTCCAACCAATGTCTAGATCTAAAGTATGAAAGAGAATGGCAGATATGGGTGAGGAAATGTCATGCATCCACAAAAACAACTGTGATCAAAGACTTGAACTTACCCCCACAGAAAATTCCCCCAAACTCTGTAGACTCTGAAGCTTAATTGATCTAAGGATAGAAGTGCTTAAAGACCTGAAGTCTGCTTTGAGCCAAGAGCCCGTCTTTGAGTGGGAGGCTGGATCAGACGACCTCCAGAGGTCCCTTCCGCCCTGGATTATTTTAGGATTCTTTGATTCCCTCTAGTACGTTTTACAGAAGACACAGAGGTACATTGTACTCTGGACTCCTGCCAGATGAACTCAAAGGGATGGCAGCTCCCCTGGAAATGCCTTTTTGTAAGGTACAGTGTGCCACATGTAAGCCTTCTTCTCAGGTGCTCTAGGAGTAGCGGAGGTCTCTCAGAAGTGGGCCTGAACCCCACACGAGGTGGGTAGGGGCCCAGAACGCTTGGATGTATGGCCAAGAGCCATGAAGATGTGGATATTTTCAGGAGTGAAACAAGGATGGGTGGGTTAGGATTTAGATTCCCATCTGTGACAGATGCTTTGCAAGTGAACCACTGAGCCTGTGCTCAGCAGGAGTCTTGAAGGCCATTTAATCTTCCTTTATTTGGAAATTAAGTATGATGAGCTGCGTGTTTGCAATTGTCATTGTGTTCACCTACATGGGCTTTGTATCTGTTTTTGAAGAGGAAGCTAAGATGAAATCATTTTCTTTTTTGAATAGTCTGGGCAAAATTTTTTAAAGCAACCCTTGGTTTTTAATGGCACTCCATGTTCATTAGGACAATATCTAAATCTGCTTGAAACTTGGCATGTTGTAGTCCTCTCCGCATTGCTTGGTGCCTAGCAACCGTCATCAGGGCCAGTATTTTCATCCACTCTCCCTTTGAAGTGTTTTCCAGTTTCTTCTAGCTAGGGTACAAAATAAAAACCTGAGAGACACTTACCTCTGTGCGTAATGGCAATGGCTGATTTTATGTACTTCAGGGCCAGCTTGCATGGGTAGGAAGCCCTCCAAATCATTCTTTATTATTCTAATATGATTTGGAATCCTTCGATTTAATCTCTTAGAAACCATTCCCATGCATGCGGTAAGAAGATGCAAGAATTTTTGTGCTCCGTGTCACTTAGAAAATATCACAGGTCATCTGTGGGGAGGAGGAGAAAGTGAAAAATAGTCCAAAAGGTTTATTTTCCCAAGTTGTTCTTCAAATGTGTTATCAAGTGAAAAAAAATCCTTCACTGCTTTCTAAATAAGCAAACAGCTTGCAGATACAGTTTTTCATCTCCACGCTGTTCAGACAATAATCCTATTTTCTCAATATTAATAACTGCAGGGGCTTTAGGGGAAAATCTACTCTTGCAGCAGATATCAAACCAAAACTGCATAGCCTGGACCTTGTGTGCAGAGTACTTGCTTTCTTTGCCAGGTTTCAGTTGGAAGGTATGTTGTTAATTATTGTCCTTTTCTTCATCTCTTGGGAAGGCATTGTGTCTGTATTACTTGGGCAGCATCGAGAGGCTTGTGTATGAATTTGCAAGTGCCATTTGTCTATTGCATAAGGCTGCTTTCCTCAGTAGTGGCTTAGCATTATTATTTCTGCTGGCAATAACGACTGTGTGTTGCTTTCCTTTTAATCAAGTAGCTTTAAAATTTGACCATCTATATTTCTAGCCATCACATTTAATTTCTTTACAGTACTGTATTCCAGCTAGTGTATATTGGAACTTGTAGTTTGCATGGGTTTTGCAGAGGCAGGTCAGGCCACACTGTAGAGCTTGCAGTTTGTTTGGACAATGACAATACTAGCTTTAATGAAAACACAATTAAGACGAGACCAGAGCCTCTGAATTCCTACTATAAGGTATTTGATTACAGTTCATGGAAAGCTAGTGAGATGAGATTCTTTCTGCCCATGCGAGACTGTTATGATGATGAGCTATTTGTGAAGATGAAGTGGTTTAAAATAAAAAAGAGTATCAGTCTTGGAGCTAGATCCTCAGCCTCTGCAAACTGGTATAATGACACAGATTTTGATGGGACTAGGTTACAGCCATTTGAAAATATGGCTGTCATGTTAAAAACAAACAACCGTGGTGAGGGTGGAGAACACCATCCCTATAAACTCCTTTTCCCTGGGACTTGCCTTATTTTACTTCTTTTCTGTAGTCTCCCCACCTACGTAGTCGTCGTCTTTCTTAAACAGTCACACTAAGAAACAAAATCTATTTGCACAGTTACAATACATTTCAGGAGACTTTCCTCAGAGACTGGCTGATGCAGTACAAACATAAACTAAGTACAAACATAAACCTGAGTCATATGAAGTGTGCTGTTTGAGTGAAAAGATCTGCAAATATTCTTTCAGACAGTGACTGAACGTAGTAGCCAAGTGGAGAATTGACATTTGTTTGCTGATTATCTCCCTTTTCCAAAACATACTCTAAACTGGGCTGCAGTATTTTTTAAGCAAATTTAATGCTTGCATCTGTAAAATAAAATGCTATGTATTAAAGTTTGCCTTATTCAATGAGAAATACGTGTACATTATCTATTACTGAACCTGTCTTTGATTTGCTTGCAAGCTTTGCTTTTGGGTTGGTCTATTGTCCTGGTATGGGCTGCAGGGGAGAAAGAATTAAGCAGTAGAGGGGTAGGTAGGAGGTAATTCCTTTTGGCAGTTCCATACTCCTCACATTCCTCTCTGCATGAGGAGCAAGGAGATTAATAACATGTTCAGTAGAGTATGTGTGTTAAAATGATGAGTAGAAGGAAGTTTGGGGAATTCACCAGACACAGCATCGTTATATTTGCTAGCCATTTGCCTGGGCCACCTAGATTTTTGCAACAACGTGTTTATACAAAGAGGGAGGAACCAAGGCAGGAAGTGAGAATTTTGTGTTGGAAACCTCATTTTTGAGAGAGTGCCATCAGCAGCAGTGTCCTCTAACTCAGATCCACCCCGGAGAAACATGAGTTTCCAACATACAGGTTGCATAAACGTCGGGCTGGAATTTTGATTAGCACAGGCATCACAATGGGCACTTCGTATAGTAAAGTATGCTACCAGTTTCTGCAATAAAAGCTTTTCAGGTTCAGGGTGGAATCTATGGTTAAGATGAGAAAACATCTCACACAACCATACAATCTCACAAACGCGACCTGAAACAGCCACTGAGGGCTCAGTGTCCAGGGCGCTCACTTGAGATATTTAGATTCAAGTCTTTATACAGGTCAGCAGCTTAAGCAGTGGCTCCCCTTCCCAACAAATGTCTCAAATACCAAATCACAGAATAGTTCCTGACTTTTTGCCTGTCAGGGCTATTCTTCTTGGTGAACAAAGAGTGACAAAATGTGAGGGTGACTGAATCTATGTTCACGGTTAGGGCAACAACTGGAGAGGTGTGAACGAGATTCAAGTCTGCGCTGCAAAGAGTCCATTTACTCATTTATATGTGATGAGGCATCTCCAACAAGAAAGCCTGGGAGCAAATAATTGTATAGTCTGGTTGCTAAGACATTATTTTTAAAAATAATTAAGGTTCACATCCATAAATAAGCAGAGTAAAGATCTGAATCAGGATTTCCCAAATCAAAGATGAATGCTGTAGTTAGCTGAAGAGCTAGTGGTTGTGCAGTGAGTGAGGGTGCTGTGTTTTTCTTGTAGTCTGAAGAATGCCCTCATCTATAACATCTTAATTTGTTTCACTTAGTTTCTGAATGTGAAAGTTTGAAATTATTTCATGCTTAGAATCAGCCAATTGGGTCTTGATGATGCATTACATGATGGTGTTAAAGGTAATAGGTGGCTCTACTGCATCTTATATCCATGTTCTTTTGTTGCTGTTGTTTCATTATGAACCTCTGGACAAAGGATGTGCATCTATGTCCCAGACTTCTCGTAGCTGGCTTCTCCTTGCAGTTCTCCACATCAACAGTCAGAAAGAATGATGAAAGACAAGAATAACAGCAATACTGTTCACATTATAAAACTGCCTTCATTGTTTCAAAATGCTTCAAATGTACAGCAATAGGAAAAGTTTTAGAAAAAGGCCTGTGTATGTTTCACAAGGATATTTCAATTACTTTAAGCCTTATTTAATGAACTACACTAAACTAAGTGCTTAAAAGCCATATAAATAGTCACAAAGATTGTAAGCAGCCTTTTTGAACCTAAAGCAGGCTAATGAGAAACATTGATTTAAAGGAACTGAGTAACTTTGGCTCAAATTAGTAATGAGACGAGAACATTTTACTGCTTCAATAGCTTGTGTGAAATGAATTGGTGGCCTCTGTCCAGTTTCTAGTAAATGTTTCGCTGCTACAGTAATAGTCTCTCTATAAATCATCAGTAGTGCCCACATCAGAAAACTCACTGCTAATATTTGACCATAATTGGCTGAGTGAACATGTTCATGCAGGATTGTCCTCAATGCCTTTGAAAGGAGGTTTTCTATTTTTCTTTTTTGCCTCCCCCCCCCCCCCCCCCCCCCCCCCCCCCCCCCCCAGTAATTTTGATAAGCTTTGGCAAGGAATTTGGGGGATTTTGGTAAGTATTGCTGCAGATGTTCTTTGGGTAAAACCTTGATTTCTATTTCTGCAAAAGTTTCATTTTTGTCCAAACTAAAATTCAGTGTAAATGAAGTGGAGGAACATAAAGAAAGGCATTGGAGTATACAGTCCTGGCTTCTTCCTGTTCTAACAGCAGTTGTTTCAATCATTCTTTTACTGTTGTCTCATCAATGGTATAGATGGTGCTATCAGTAGTACTTCCATTTCTGGGTGTTCACAGAAAACGTTCTGCAATTTTGTACTTTGTGCTATCACTTGCTTGTGTTTTCCTTACATTTAATACAGTAAGACTTGTGCGTACTTTGTTCCGAGTTGGCTACTGCTTTAAGTTTTCCTTATGATACGTACTGTCTTGCCTGCTTTCCTATTGCTTGCCTTAGGGAATCTCCACAGTATGTTCTCTTTAATGGGAGCTAGTAAGATATGTTTGGTCAAGCTGCCAGCTTGTCACTGGGGGGGGGGAGGGGGGAGGGGGGCGGGGGGAGCTCTGCAGGATCTTAAAATCTGATGTCTGAGTATCAGTGTGGGTATAAGATCCACAGGGCTGTGTTAACAGAGCACTTAGGACAGGCTATTACAAATAGGCCAATCAGTCCAGATAAAATTAGAACTGAGTCTGTTCTTTACCAAGTCCTTGAACTAAACCTAGATCAGACTACTTTTGAGGTAACTCTCAAATCTCTCACAGATTTTAATTGGAATCAGTCATTCAGGACTCTGATCTTGCAGTTTTAAGCTCTTCAAGTTAATCCTCTTTTTTTCCTCTTTTTTTTTTTTTTTTTTTTTCATTTTCATGCACTCTGCACTGCCTTGTTCTAGTGATGGATCTTTGTGCAAAATCTGCGTCATGGGAGGGTAGCTATTCCAGCCAGACCAGACTGTGGAGAGACCTAAAACTTCCCCAAAGAAAAAATAAAATCAAACCAACCAAATGCAACAAAGCAGGAAGCATAAATTCCTGTACTTGCTCTTGAGAGGCTTCCTTCTGTGTTAAAAGGCCAAAGAGGTTTGGTAAAGGTTTGGGTAATCATCCATTTGGTATACTTAATGGAACCTCAAGCCTCCAGTGGTTTGACTGTCACTGTTCAGAGTTAAAAAGACTTTCCTTGCTTGAGAGTACTATGTATATCCAGCAGCCAGTCTCTTTTTTTTAGTGTGCTTCAGACACAGTAGCATGCTATTAGCATTAGCAGACAATTCTCTTAAAGGTCAGATGAAGTCGAAGAGAAGCATAACCCTCAGTGATAACAAAATAAAACCAAAGCTGATGCTTCCACAGTGCCAAGGAAAGGGCACTTCTTGTTTTCTTTTTTTTTTTTTTCTTTGGTGAGCATGCATGCATGTGCATCTGGATCAGAAAGTCAATCTCTATTTTTTTGTTTTTTTTTTTTTTTAAACACCGTGACACTTCCATAAAGGCTAGGTTCCACAGAGAAACGTAATATTGATTCTTGAAATGAGAATTGCTTGGTTCTCTTGAAACACTAATGAAGAAGCATCTGTGATTTACACGTGCCTAGGAAACAGTGGCAGCAAAGCCCATGATGGTTACATTTGTATAGTCTTTTTCTTTATGGCAGATTAAAAGAATAAAGCCATTGGAGGAGGTATCTGAAGGCTAAGGCATTAGAAAGGAGTTGGTTGAAATCATAGTACTTTTTGTGTGGCCTCATGCTACTTTATTTCCATATGCTGTTCAAGATAATTAATGAGTAAGACTCAGAGTGGTGTGACAGACTCGATGCTATGAATGGTACTTTGATTAGGTTATTTCAGTATTTACTATATGAACATATTTAGTCTAATTGGGGCAGTCAGGTGAAAATCAGAACAAGGAGAAAAGGGGAATTGCACAAGGGCACCCACTCCATAGCAAATACTTAAGGGCTAGATTTTGGATGGTTGTTTTCTTGCTCAATACCACTGGTCATATAGGCTTAACTGGAGTAAACCACAGCAAGCTAACTCAGTCATGTCTACTCAGTTACATTATAGCCCATAATCTGTTTACAAGAGATTCCCGTGGTTTTAAATTTGTAATGAATGTAGTTGAATGAAGCCTAGGAGCTGTGCAGAAATGGAGATGAAGTGCACACCAGCTAGCTTCAAACTCAGGATTTTCTTACTTCTGCACCTACATGTCAGCATTTGAACCACAGCACAGACACATCTGGTGCAGATGCAGTTGGCTGAATGCCTAGGAACTGGGAAGGAGAACAGGTTCAGTGCAAATTCTAGGAGAAGTTCAGAAATCCGAAGGTGAATGATTGAAAATGAACTTTGGCATTAGTTCACCAGTTAGTGCAAAGTGGGGTGCTTTTTTTTGTTTGTTTATTTTGTTTTGTTTTAGGACAAAAGCTCCCCCATCAGGGTCCTTCCACCTTCAGGAAGGGGTATGAGATGATGGGTGTTCATAGGAAAAGCTAAAGGAGTTTTCACTATGCGGGAGACTGGATAATGACTGGCTGGGGGAGATGGTCGCACAATGTAAGATGTGCTTTGAAAACAGGCCTTGTGAAAGAACAGTGGGCAAAACTCAAAGAAGAACCATTGTAGCAGGGTGGTAACTGCATCCTGTACTCACGAGATCATAAGATGCTACTGTTCTTAACCTGAGAAGCTTGACCTTGAAAATAGAATTGCGGAATAAATTAGGTTGGTAGGGGCTTCCTTACGGTTATCCGGTCTAAGCTTCTACTCAGTCAGAAACAACTTTGAGGTTAGATTGAAGTTCCCAGTTAGATCAGATTGCTCAGGGCCATGTCCAGGGAGTTTTGATCATTTCCTAGGATGGAGATTCCACAACCTGTCAGGGCAAACTGCTCCAATTTGACCACATTTGTGACATGGTTTTCTTTTATTTTTCTGTTTTTTCCCCTGCTAATATCAGGGTTGTTGTGATGAGGTTTTCTATGTATGTAAAATCTGGTCTGAGTTGCATCCTGCTATAACAGAAAGAATATATATGCAGTCTGAAATTGTTTACAATTTATTGTAATGTCTGAACATTTCAGTACTAATTTCTTTTCATCCCATTCCAGTTTTTCTGGCAAACTATATTTACAAAAGTAGAGGAAATACATTCTAAATAGTTTTTATGCACATGACAGTCAAGAGAGAAAGCAAATGATGTGTTTGAACTGTTCAGAAATACCTAGCTTTTTCTTTCGCTCTTAGTCCCCAACATCTATATGTTTCTTTGGGATTCCAAGATGGAAGGTATTATTTCTTACAGAAAAGCTTGGTTCTTTTTCATTAGCACCAGTTTTTAATGAACATATGAGGTCCCATGGTCCCAAAATTGCACTGAAAAGATGAAAAACATCCAATGCAATTAGAATACTTAATATTTTTATGCTAATAGATACCTGAAAATCACACTGTTCTCTGCAGCAACAAAGTCTAGGTAGAGAGTAAATCATCTAAATACCTTTTCAATGGGCCAGAAATGACATATCTGTATGTTTAACACCTTTATGTAGGCAGTAAGGAGCTAGAAATTAAATTTGCAATTTTTGTTTCAGATTATTCCTATTTAATGTTTTTTAAACCAAAGGTTTTAGATGAATGTGTCACTTCCGGTTACAATCACATATAGGTAAGAAATGGTAGGGAAAAAAAACACACACAACATTTATTTTATGGTTTGGATGTCTTATAACAGTGTTTCATGGTATTTTCCAGTTTCTGTGGAATAAGGAATGGAGATGTGTGTCTTCTATATTTTGGTTTTGTTAGTAAGACTCTTCTAGCCAAACAACTTTCCCTCCCTTTAGGCATCTTTTGGACCCACTCCTTGATTTAACCTTGGTTTACTTGTAGTGCTGCTTAACTTGAGTTAACTTAGACAAGATCTCTCTGCTTACTTGGGTCACAACTGTAGTGAGCTCATCTAGTAGATTCTGTAGGTCTATAGGTTTCCACAAAAATGGAAAAATTTGAATGTGTTCTCCAGTATCCTCTTCTTTGCTAGTAGTGATAGCATCTCTGAGACATTAATATCTTGAGGTCACTTTGAAGTTTTACTAGGTTTTCCAGGTCCTTTCATTTTGTGAACAAATAAGGCCAGGGTTAAAGGAGCACTAAAAGATATCTAAACTTAGCAAAGCGATAAGAAATGCTTGCTTTTTAGACTCTTGTTTCTTATAAGGGTCTGCAAATCCCTTAAAGAGAATTGCACAAGTACTGTGAATAGGGCTGGTCGGGTCTTTTTTTTTTTTTAATCTGTCTGAATTTGTTTAAAACATTTGACACTGTCCCCCATGATATCCTTGTCTCTAAACCGGAGAGACTTGGATTTGATGGATGGAGCACCTGGTGGGTAAGGAATTGGCTGGATGGTCGCTCTCAAAGAGTTTTAGCCAACGACACAATGTGCACGTGGAGATCAGTAACAAGTGGTGTTCCTCAGGGGTCAGTATTGGGGCCAGACCTGTTTAACATTTTGTTGGTGAAACAGACAGTGAAATTGAGTGCACCCTCAGCAAGTTTGCTGAGGACACCAAGCTGTGTGGTGCAGTTGACGTGCTAGAGGGAAGGGATGCCATCCAGAGGGACCTGGAAAGGAACAGCTATGGATAAGTCCTCAGCTGAGTTTAGACTATGTAGGACTAAAAACTTTGTCTTGGTTGTGGGTAGAGCTTTCAGTTCTCACATTCTACATGTCAGAGGCGTTCTCTGCCCAGTACATAGGAGGGTCTTACTGCCCTACAATTCTTGTAGCCCTACAATTCTTTTTAAATTAAAAATTGGATCTTTTGCATTTTTTAAGACAATTTAAAAAATCTTAAAAATTATACACAGCAGGAAAGACTTGTCAAAAAAAAGTCATTCTCTACAGGTGAAGTGTTGCATGTTAGAAGAATATTTCACCTGAGTCAGAAAATGTTCCACAAATAGTCTGAAGGGACCATTAGTGGCCTGTGGGATATAGTTTGCAAGTTACTGTTTTCAGTACTGGCTGTTGTAGACTTTCTATCGGTGCTACACCTGGAGAATCAACAAGGACAGAGAGGAGGACTAGCCAGAAAACAGTTATATGCCTGGAGTAACAGAAACTGAGAGTAATCCTATGACAAGTGCAGTTAAAATAATAAACTTTAGGAACTATCTAGCCATTAAATATGAGGTATTTACCCCCAAAAATAAATCAGATAAAATGAAACTGGGAGAGTATTCAGTATTTTCATCTGTTGTTGTTCATTCTGTTTGTATTCGATGGATATACAATAGAAATTTATGTTGTGGACTGTTTTGCAAGGAAGGATATGAAATGTTGGGACTTTTTTGTGTGGCTCTGTTGAGGACTGTAAGGTGTAGTGTGTTCAATCCAAAGAGACAGTGCTACATGTTCAATCTGTTGAAATTGGAGTCAAAGCCACTTTGGAAGTAAAAGGGAGAACTATTTATTTTTAAAGGGTTGCAGGAAGTTTTGGGGGAGAAAATGACCAACATTCTTGATTGTTTATTGATTTTATACTGAATCATTAATTGAAGTGCTTAAAAGTAGTAATTAATAGAAACAAAACACCTGAGCACATCCAATCCAAAAGCTGCAGCAGCATTTCAATAGTTTCAAAAGATTCCACCACCCCTATAATATCTTCTTGGCACATTTATCCTGATTTTTCCAGTACACTGTTACAGTTACCTTTGTTTTATAAAGGTGAAATTTATGTCCTCTTAGAAGAAACAATGCAGGGCTACACCTTGTTTTTTCCAGTGCTTAAAAAAAGAAAATTGATGATTTTTAGTATAGGAGAGAAAGGAGAAGAAAAGGGGAAGGGAGACTGAATAGGGAAATACAAACTCTAATCGCACCTGAGTCAGTAGCATATTGTACGACCTTGCACAAAATACCTTTCAATTTCTTGTAACTCTGTATGAAGTTCTAGCTGATGTGGTCAGGAAAAAAAAGTGTAATATAGCAAGAAAAGTTGTACTGAATCTGAGATGAGTTTCATGGTAGAAGAAAGAATAACACCATGAATGACAGCTCTTTGAACTGCTTTTTTTTTTTTTTTGCCATAGGTTCTTCAAGAAAAAAAGCATTCTGTCAGTCTTCTGCTAAGTTTTGAGTTCATTGGCAAATCTTAATCAAAATTAGCATGGACACAGAGGTCTCAAAGACGTTAAGTTCCTAAAACACTTCTGAAAAAGGGGAGCTGATTAAAGGAGAGAAATCCCATTTACAGACCCACTGAGAGAACAGCAAAGACAATTCTGTTATTATCCATTGAGTTTGGCAACAGCCAGCTGGCAGTCAGTCAGCACAAGTGTACAAGCACATGTGCAGTGCATCAGTAAAGAGCATGTATGGCTTCAGATAAGCTCATGCTATGCCTTGCCCAAACTAAGAAATGTCAATGAGGCTTGGAGCAAACAAGGAGTGCTAGAGGGAGAGTACATTGAGAACAACATGGAGAAACAATGAGAATATAGGGAGGAACAAAAGGTATTTTGCAGTTAGCTGGGATTGCAGGTTGCTGGTGAAATGCAGAAGATCTGTTGCAAGTACAATGGGAAAGACGGATCGAGTTGAGCTTCTTGCCATGGAAGTGAAGGAGGCAGAAGACATGAGGTTTAAATTTTGTTGGAAGCCTATTCCATTAACTCTCCTGCCTCAGAAGCCATTTGTGCCCTTTTATGGGGGTGGGAGCAGGTTGTGCACTGCCCCTCCTTTTAGGTAGAGTTGGATATGGTAGACTCTTAGTACTTGGATTTCTGCGTGAGGGTGCTCATCCCAAAGACAGACTTGAATTTTACCACTTTTATTTTAAAAATTATGCACATTTGCAGACTGTGTTATTGACATAGAAGGTTTTTTTTTTTTTTTTTTTGGGGGGGGTAATTTGGTCCTATTTTGCTTCTGACACTCAAATTTTCTTTGAAGATCATAAATTAAAGAATTATGCTATGTCAGAGACCTATGAAAAGTCATAAATATCCATATCCATATATCCATAATATCCATATATCCATGTCCCTTATGTCCTCCAGATGCTGATCAACATCTGTTTTTTCTTTGTGCCTCTTCTTAGTTGAAGTCAAAAGATGCATCAGGCTACTTTTCTTTTCCTTTCTTTCCTTTTTAAATCTTTGAGGCCATACTTGGAAGGCCATGTTAAATTTATCGTTGGTGGTTTATTCCCTTCTTAAAGTCATAACTAAAGCTGGTTAAATCTCTTACCTTCTCCCCCCAAAAGTAAGACACTTTTGGTTTTGATGCCAATTACATCACATCTTGGATAAAATTTCAGCAAAACAGGTACAGATTAGTGTAAATTAGTGCATACGCAAGGCGTGGGAGATTTGTGATCAAGTCCTTCTTCTGCAGATCAAAGGAGAAACAAAAGAAATCAAAACTTCAAATGTTCTCAATATGTAAATTTGTTGTTTTCCAGCCAGCCTTACCCATATTCCTTACAGATAATAGAGTCTGTTGTTTGAAAGTGATGAGCCTGTTTCAATGAGTCTTGAATAATTAAAAAATAGAACAAACTCTAGAAAGTATAGATCTCTGTGTGATCTTAGTCTTTCAAAATGGTGTAGCTGTTTTTTAAAGTGCATTCTTCTCTAAGTTATTGTAGCACGCTATATATAATAGAGGAAAAAAATGACTGTGTAGCACTGGGGGTCTCAAGAAGAAGTTAGATTGAAGCCATAGGATGGAGAGACAAGAGGGAGGCTGGCTGGAGGCTGGTGGGTCTCCTGGCCTCTCTTACATAGTAGCTCTTGGAAGGAAATGGAGGCAGATCTACAACTGATCAACAGGCTGATTTCCAGCCCATCTTAGAAAACTTCCCAGAAGGTGGGATGCGTTGATCACTGTTGAAGGACAGTTATGTTGAGTTCTCCTGTATATTTCTGAGGGAAAGCCACACTTCTAAAGGGCACCTAAAATGTTCTATTTGTTCATTTAACATGAATTAAATATTTCTTCTGGAGCCTTGCATGTTCATTATGCTCGCTTTCTGCTTTCATAACTGACTCAGACCTAAAAACTTGAAAGGCTCTTTAAATTGCAGTTCTTCTCAAAAATGTGACTTTGTTTAAAAAGAAAAAAGATGTGATAGGTTGTCATGTTTCTCTCTATATAACTTCAGATCAAATATATTTAGATTACAGATATTTTTGCTGTCAGCCTTGCAGACTTGGTGAAGAAAGACAAACCTGATTCTTTCCTCCTTGCGCATCATCACCAGTAATATTCTGCAGCAAAATTTGACTCTCAGTGAAACTTATACAAGCCCATTGTCTCAGTGTAGTTTTACAGGTGCTAGGAACTGCCAGTTCTGGCACCTCAATTGAAACTTCTAAGTTGATATAGAAGCCAAAATAGAACCTGTCTGACTTTGATGGACAGATTTCTTCCTCATTGATAGAAGAAAAGAAATTTAAAGCAACACCTAAGGCAATTCATTATAACAGGGTTATATAGATGGTGTTCATGTTGATAGAATTATTTTTATGGATTACTTTGTAGAGGAGAAAGCATAAAGAGATTTGTGAATCTTTCAAGTATATTTGAATCAATTACAAGTTCTTAGTGAAAATTAGCTGCAATTCTGGGGTTCTGGGGAGGATTTTACTGTAAGTTCTAGGTTTTATTAGAGTTCAACTGGCATAAAATGCATTCACATCTAAACGTACACAGTTTTATAGAATAAATGATTTAGATGTGTACTTTTTGGTCAGAAATTTTGATCTTCTTATCCAGTCAAGGGACAAGAGAATCTTATAACTTACTGAATTAGTTACAACTGAGCAAAAATACAGAAAAGTGAAGAAAAATGGGAAATGTAGTCTCACGGGAAGCTATTCTGAATTACCTATTATATTTTAAATTGGCACTTTGTTCAACTTCTGCGCATAGGCAAATGGTGACATTTTAAAGAGATTTAGCCTTCTAGTGACTATATGCTCCTTTCTTCCTAACTAATGGTGTAGAGTTGGTTACATTACTTAATTGCTCAAAACAAAAATAGTCATTTGGAAGGCAATTCCAGCATAATTAGAACAACAAAAAACCAAAACTTCTACTGTCTGTTTAAGGTGAAGTTTCTCAAACCAATGGTTTCTCAGGTACAATCTGAGATGTAATCAGTGCATCCTCCTTCTTGAGCTGCACAAGAATGTGATGCATCTTCTGTTTTTGTTACGGGTCTCAGCAGTTCTTCCTTCAGTGCACAACCTCCAAATTTCAGAATAGTAGAGAGATGTTTGTTGTGTTTTGCATGCTTGTTTGTGTTAACTCCTGCCAGGTGCTCCACAACAGCTCCCCCCATTTGATAGCTGAACGCAAAGCTTCCATTTCTCTCTTGCGGTGGAGTAGGTAAATGTTAATATTATGGCAACTCTTTTTCAAATATTTTCTGGGGTAGCTGTTGTTCCAACCATAAAATATAGAGCAGATTAAAAAGATAATAACAATATGAAGAAAAATGTTTAAAACACTTTGAGGCTAAAAGAATACATGCAGAAATCCTTGAATTTAAATGGCATTTTAATGCCTGTATTTTGGAGGTAAATTAATGATTTTTTTTTGTGTGTGTATTCTATCTGGCTAACATTCCTGGGTTGCTACTCTGTTTCCCAAAAGATTCATATGAATGTCTGATGCTTGTTTGTTACTGAAGTACCAGTTTTCTTCTGTATGAAATTCCAAAATTTGAGTAGAAAATAATTTGAAGTTGGAATATATATCCAACATTTTGAATGAATCGTACTAGAGCAATTATTTCATTGTGTCAAAACATTTAGATTAAATTTGTTTCCCCTATTGTACAGTATTTTCTCTCTAAGTATAATATATATTATTTTTACAGATATGATTACAATTAACAGTTTAATATGAGCAGGAGTAGGTTAATTGCTATGTTCAACGCCTGAAATGGAAAGCTTTGACAATTTTCTGTCAAAAACTTCAGTCGATACCAACAACACATCTGCAAAACATTTCTGTTTTGATAAAATTATATTTGTTCAAACGAGAACTTTCCTTTTTTTTTTTTTGTTAGCTTTAAAATATATGGAAAGAAAGGTTCAGTATAGGTAGCAGAAGTAGTACAGCAGAAACAAAATAAGGCACAATGAGAGCACTTGCTGTTGGCTTTGTCCTGTTCCCTTATTTGCCATTAGTATTGTATATGCAATAAGAGATGACCTCTCCCTTCAGCCCCCAACCCTCACAGCCACCTCCATAATACCAAGAGAGGGGCCTCTGCCCTGGTGTAACTATCATTTGTTGCTGGCACTGCTCCCTGTACCTAAGGCAGTGTTCAGGCTCTCCGTTTGGGTGCTGCTAAGGAATTTGCCATGGAAAACTCATCAGGGGAAGCATTTCCAACTAGTTAAGCCTAATGGGGGCAGATGGGGTCTTGCACGTGTCACAGAGAACAGAATGCCTTTATAAAGTCATGCCACTTAGCGCTTCTCTTCAGGGGAGCTGCTAACTGGCACCTCCATATATGCACGAACTTGGCTGGGGCCAGAGAATCGCTAACTAGATTTTAGAAACAAAACTAAGTAACTCAGAGTTCAAAATAACTCTCTTGAACTTCAGAAAACATTGTATCTCTGGAAACAGTGCCTGAATGGATACTTGTACTTCCCAAGGGGCAACAAGAGGCAAAAAGCAAGCCAGCATTTTTGGTATTTGAATTTGTCGTCTTTAAAGGTTATCATCATGTGGGAAATTGCTTTGATTTTTTTCCCCATTTTTCTTTCCACTTTTTTTTTTTTTCCTTCTTGTTTTCATCTCTCTCTAGAGCTGAAGCCCATCCGGACAAAAATCAAATTCTGGGCTGAAATCAGCAGAATTAAGATACAGTTATTTTAAGTGTTCTGTGTGTCTGGTTATGTTTGTACAAATTAATCTTATCTGATACTCAGCAAGTCAAAATATATGAGATTTAGTGATGTGTGCCAGAACAAAGGGAAGAGGATAAGAATGATTCTCCTAACTAAAGGAGACATTTCAATTTTAAGTCCTTTCTGGAAACAAACAGTCACAAGAAAGAAATCCAGCTCTCATTATTTTAGCTTTCTCTCTCATTTTTAAAAAAGTAATTTTTCACTCAAATTTGGCCTATTTTTATTTAGTGACTTTTCAGGGTGTCTAAAATATATTTTTAGAATATTCTCAGTAAATCCACAGCTTCTTTATGTCACTGTTTGAAAGGTCCTTATGCACAAGGATGTTCTTCCAGTTTCTCACATCCACCATACCACTATTAAGCATTTATTATGACATTTTCTATTTGTCGTTGCTGCCTAATATACTCTGAAGAGGATATCTTCTTTATTGAAATATGGAGAAAAAGGGGAAAATGAGAGAACCATTTTCATCATATTACAACTGATAGCAACTGATGCGCTAAGTGCTATGTTGTTCTAATCACTGGGTCATGTGCAGCATGGAGTTTAGGGGGAAAATGTTTTCTGGGCTGGGTGCTCAGAGTAGAAGAGGACAGTAATTTGATCAGGTGTTTTGCTACTACTGGATCATACAGATCTTGCGTCATCAAGATGATTTAGAAAATCATTTTATGTTGCCAAGTTATTTATTTGCAAAGAAAAAGCAACAATGTTCAAAAAACACCAATTCTTTTGTTTTATCATTTTAGACATTGAAGATTTGTTATTTTAATCTGATATTACTTCCTATTTTGCAATTCTGTTTAGTTTTGTCATTCCATTTCATTTTCAGTTAAAAAAGAAAAAAAAAGAAAAAAAAAAAAAGAAAAAATATATCATTCATAGTAGAAAAAAATGTTTCTTCAGACTTTCCATACTTACAAATGGGGGGGGAGGATCCTTTTTCAGTAAACTCAAAAGAATTGTTTATTTTGTATGTAAAAATGGATTCAGACTTGATATTTCATTCTCTGTCTAGCTTTCCCTGTGAAGGGAGTCAGCTGGACAAGCAGCTTGGCCCAAGCCAGCTGTGTTTCTGCCATTGACCTCTCCCTTGAAACCTCAGAGGAATGATTCCTTAGAATTTGGTAGCACAAAACCACCCAGGTCTTGGAATCTAACAGTGAAACATTACTGGTTAGGATGAGGTTTGATTTTGATACTTCAGTTTACAGGAACTCATACAGCTTTCTCTCCTTTAAAGTATTTGCTCCTTGTAAGAAAGGTGCTGCAGATTTGTCTTTCTATGTTACATTGGGGTGGGTTGTTGTAGTTTGTTTTACTTTTTGTTTATTCGTCAAGCTTTCACATGGTGACCAGGAAGTAGTAGTGAGAGCCACCTTTTGCTTTCATAGTTGTTGCTTTGACTTCTGTTGAATTTTTTTTCTCTTTGACCACCTTCCGTTCCTTGCTGATGAGGCTTCATAACATTTGCTTTCCTAAACTCTGTTCCAATTAGAATGTGGCCCACACTGCATTCCCATAATCATCAGCCTGAGAATGTCAATGTCCTTGAGGTATTCATTTGAACAGTATTCTTGGTTGCATTTTCTTTTATTTTGTGGGGTCCCTATGAACTGGGATTGTTTAGGTGTGGAAATGAGATCCACCTCTCCCTGTTCCTTAACTATGGGATGCTTTTGACCCAGATGGAATAAACCAGTAGAGCTGCCATGCTTTCCAACTCTGATTAGGTTTTTAATCTTTTACCTCTCAGCTTCTTAGAATATTCAGGACAATATTTCTCCTTTTCTGCTTTCATTGATTTGGACTGTCATGATTTGGTTGTTTTTGCTGCTTAGAAAAATGTGCTAATTTCAAAAGGTGACTGAAGTCTGTGGAATATAAGCACCCTATAACTGTGGAGAGCATGAGGGCACCTCGTTATTATTTTGCGCGCTGCACACGAACATCTAGGAAAACCCCGACATCTTTATTTTTAGGCCTTGCTGCTTCTCAGCCTTCTCCTCATTGCTGGCTACCTGGCAACAGCTGATCGCCATGGCAACACGGGCCTGGTGGCTGGAGCTCAGCCTGCTCAGGCTGCTCCTCCTGGTAGATGCGAGGCTGCAGGGCCTGCGGCTGCCCCACAGCACAGTGCGACTTGCTCACTTTGGGCACCTCGTCCATGCTGTAGAGCTGGAAGGAGCAGGAAGGAGGAGCTTGTTGCCTGGAGTTCATATTTTTGTTGGGGAATAGCGAGCTATTCCTGCAGAGTTCACCTCCTGTTTGGAGTCCTTATCCAGGAGCTCAATGTGTGCATTTACTGTGCTCATTTCACAACCGGTGCCTGTTTGTGTTCCTTACTGTGCTTATTGAAAATATCTTTTTCTTTTACTGTCTCTGAATATTTCTTTCAGCCAGAGGCATCCAATCCACAAGGCCAGAACCTGTCCTGATTATGTGCGGGTGGTCCACGCCTGGCATTGTACCTTCTGCGAGACACTGGTGGTAGTTTTATCACTGACCATCATTTTGACCATTTAATGTAATGAGGTTGGACTAGCACAACAGGAAAGAGCTATTCATCCTTCTGTAAATTAATATACTAGTTCAGAGAGGTTAGATTTATTTCTTATTGTGAGTGTTTATCTCACTAAACACTCAAAACACAAAAATTACTGTTTTTTAGTTTCTGGGACCTTGGCAAGACAACATGCTAGTTAAGCTTCTAGAGAAAGCCTGCTCTCTCCCCTGAATGTCGGGACATATTGCTAGCATTGCTACCAGCTTTGGATTGCTCCAACTTCCATATCTTGGTTTTAACTCAGCGAAAAGGCTATGACTCAGGCCTGGCTGCTCTTCTTTCCAAGGTTAATGAAAATTAGAAATGATTGGACTCTTTGCATTAGAAAAATGTATTTTTATTGCAAACCTCTTCCATGTGGCTTGAGGAGGAGGGGGTTGGATCCTGCAGGTGAATGGCTGTTTGCACAACTGGTGTCAATAGCAGAGATTCTGCTTTTATGACCACAGGATCTTCCTTGAGTATTGAGGACTTCTAGGAAGAGGATCCAACTGACCAAGCGGGTCAAAAACATTTTTGCCAACAGACTGGCCAACCAGATGACAACTTTAAACTAAAAACCATAGGGAATGGGGGTGATGACCAACAATCAAGTGAAGTCAAGGGGTGGGCTGAGTTTGTAAGCAAAGAGTACAGGGTTTTGTAGATAGGAGAGAGCTCTTAATCCACAAAAGTAAAGGGGGACCACCTCAAGCCTATGTGTAAGGAAGTGCCTATAGCAAAGTGTTATAGGAAAAGTTTTCATGCCTTCTCTGTGAAATCAACATGAATGCCCATCTGAAGTGTCTGTCTGCTAATGCATACAGCATAGGGAACAGACAAGGAGGAGTTAGGGGTCTGTGTGCAATCGCAGGGCTACCATCTCATCTGCATCACAGACACGGTGGCATAGCTCACACAACTGTAGTGCTTCAGTGGGTGCATTCGGACTTTTTAGGATGGATGAGCAGTAAGGAGGGTAGTTGCTCTTCATGTGAGGGAGCAGTGGGAATGAATGGAGCTTAGTCTAGGAATATATGATGAGCCAGCTGTGATCTTATGGTTTGGGCTATAGGGAAACCCAATGTGGGCATCCTTTCAATAGGTGTCTGCTGCAGACAGCCTGATCAGAACAAAGAGGTAGATGAGGTCTTCTTCAAACAACTGAAAAAAGTCTCATGTTTACAGGCCCTGGTCCTCACTGGGGAGTTAAACCAGCCCAACATCTGCAGCAAGGGTAAAAATTGAGACCACAAACCAGGAAATTTCTGGAATGCATTGGCAATAACTTACCGCCAGAGGCGATAGCAGGAAGAACTGGTCAGGGATGTTAAAGCTGGGAGCTTCACTGGCTGCAGTGGCCATAAAGTGGTGGAGTTCAGGATTATGAGAGGAGAGAATGAGGCAAATAGCAGGATCCACAACCCTCAGTTTCAGGAGAGAACAGACTTTGGCCTGGTCAGGGATCTGCTTGGAAGAATCCCATGGGAGACAGTTCTGGGGAGCATGGGGTCCAGGAGAGCTGGTTATTTTTCCCAGGAACCACCTCCATGAATCTCAAGAGCAATTTATCCCAATGTGCAGGATACAGAAGGTGGCAAGAGGACTGTATAGATGAACAAGGAGCTCCTGACAAAACCCAGATTTTAAAAAGAAAGCGTTCAAAAGGTGGAACCAGGGTCAAGTGTTCCAGGAGGACACTGTCCAAGCATGGAGAGGTGCGGTCAGGAAAGCCAAAGTCCAACTGGAGTTGAATCTGGAGAAGGAAGTGAAAGGCAACAAGTATTTCCACAGGTGTATCAGCTGCAAAAGGAAGAAGAGGGTAAATGTGGGTCCACTGCTGAATATGGTGGGTGACCTGGTTACAAAGTACAGGAAGAGGCCAAGGCACTAAATTCCCTCTTTGCCTCAGTCTTTACTGGTGAGACCACCTTCAAGACTCCCAGGCTCGTGAGATTGGTGGGAAGGTCTGGAGTGATGAAGACTTATCATTAGAGAAGAATTGGGTTAGGGAGTTTTTAAAAAGGATGCAAGTCCACGGGACCTGATGGGATGCACTCATGAGCTGAGGGATCTGACACTGTCACTGTGAGACCAATCGATTATCATCAAAAGGTACTGGCAATTGGGGGAGGTTCCTGAGGACTGGAACATGCAACGCTTTGTCTTCTGTAGTGTGGAAATGGAGAGGCATAGTTAGTGTAATCATAGAGAAAAAGTAAATTCAAGAATGCTTTCAAACTGGTTAGAAGCTGATTTTATTTTTTTCTGAAAAACTGAACCTAAGTACTCTATGTCCAAACTGAACCAATGTTACCTACAGAAAATCAGACTTTTTTTTTCTTTTCTTTCCTGGAAAGCTTGCTGGATTCAAAACTTGATTTTCCTCACATAAGTTTCCATGGGGACCAAATGACTACTCTAAACAGTCCTCATTTAAATACAATACATGCTGGTTTGCCATTCTTTGGACTGATGTCAGCATAATCAAATCAATCAAAAAATGTATCATGACATTCTTTGGTGGTGATGTCACCACCTTTTTGAGTGTGTAAGTGAGCTGTAAAGCAAGTGTCCTTAGAGCAATGGAGCAGCCTGTCACACACATGCTAATAGTCAAACGCAGCAGGTTTGAAGTGGCACAGAGTGGGACCAGCACACAGGTACCCTCCAAAAACATTTTTGGGGGTCAAAGCCTCCACAGTCCTGCTTTCAGAACTCAGTGCATGAACTGAGTAAAAGCAGTGTTTCTCAGGTCCTGCTGAGCTTCCACCAGCGTATTTCACCATCTTACCTGGGAAAGAAACGTGCCATTTGATATGCTATTCTTAGCTGGTAGGTAACGGATGTTTGCCTTGAAATGTCTCATCGTGAGTCTAGATTGGTAGGTTCTTTATAGCTTTCCATTTTCATGTCTTAGATTTCCTCAATGTTACTATTTGTAATGTTTTAATAATACCACTCCGAGGGTCTTGATCACGTAGAAGTGCAAAATTTTTCATTTTTACCCAACTATACCAAAATATGCGCTATTAAAACCCAGATATGCTTCCAGTCATGTCACTTTGAGGCCTGTAGTTGCCCATAAAAGAATCATAGAATCATAGAATATCCCGAGTTGGAAGGGACCCACAAGGATCATCAAGTCCAACTCCTGGCTCCACACAGGTCTACCCAAAAATTCAGACCATATGACTGAGAGCATAAAAAAAAAAAAAAAAAAAAAAAAAAAAGCACTGTTGTATAATTATTTTCCATATCTGTTAATATAATAGAATATTCTGTGGCTGGTCTGGTACTGTAGTAACTGTCATCTCGTAATACCTCTATTAGCAGTAGTAAAATACTTAATGCTCAATTCAGTACTTGAACTTGACTGAAATTCCTGGATTGGTGCTAAGGAGTAATGAATTGGTAGAGTACATGTCCTTATTTAGATAATTTTGGGGATATCTCATTTTAATATCTGAAAGGGATTTTGAATGTGCATGCATATATATTAAAGAAATTGAGATCTAATATTGTACCATTTGATTTCCTTTTTCATCATTCATAGTTCATGGATGAAATGTTTTATGTTATATGTGAGATACATTGATTATGTGTCCTCACAGCTACAGTTACTAGTTTAATTATTATTATTTTTAAACTAAAGATTGATATAAAACTACTGACAATGTTGGTTGATATTCGCTGGTTGTGAGTATAGTGTTTGGCATCAGTGAGAGTAAAACCAGTTTCTTGTTCTTGGTGGGCTCTGCATTGTTGAACCCTGTGAGTTGAAAGTATTACCTAAAGTAAAATAGTGGCTTATTTATGAGAGGTTACTTTTTAAACAAAACCTGTGAATACATGGAGTTATTTTAATTTTTTTGGCTATGTCATATAGCAATCGTTACACTCTCATTCCATCAGAAATTTACTCTGAGTCTAGATTTTGCTGGTAGATTGCTGAGGTTCTCATGTAAGGGTTTGTGGAAGCCATAATAGCCAGAAAGATTAAAACAGTTTAATTAGTACAATAGATTTTAAAAGGCTGAATCAAATATTTATGAAGAGATTCCTTTCCTCTCTGATCTAAAAAAAAAATTACATTAGAACTTGAAGCTACTGGGTGGTCTTTGCAAAGCTCAGTAATAATTTTACTGTTTGTTGATCCTATTCAGTTCACTGGAAATGTTGAAGGTTGTCATATGTTAAAGACGTATTTCATTCCTTAGATACTACCAAGAGTCTTTCCATTTCAAGACTTAAAACGTGGGGTTATGGTTTTTGTTGCCTCTATTTCAGTTTCAGGGCTCCAGAAGTCAGCTTAAGGCCTTGTTAACACAAGGTTTGGGAATTTTAGGAGTTTTTTGATATCTGTAGAAGTTGTCACTGGAGGCCATACATAGATAAACTTTCTGGTGGAAAAAATACATCTCTCTCTAAATATTTAAGAGCGAGGGAGCTGTTGGAAATTATACATAAACAAAAGAGGTACAAAAGAAAAACCTGTATCACTGAAATGTTCTTCCAGGGTAAGAAGTTGGCAGTACTGGGCTGCATTGTGTTCGCAGTGATAAGAGGATGACGATTGACACCTTCAGAAGATAGGGAGGAAAAGATAGGTTGCTGTGAGCTTTGGAAGAGAAACTTCTTTTAAAGTTGAGATTATTCATACAACCATCATTCTTTATTTTTGCACATAAATCAGTTTGGGGGATAAATTTTATGACATCATGTATTTTTTTTTTTGCTGGATATAGTTACCCTGGTGCCATAGTAAATCCTTTATTCTCTCAATAACATAATCTGTCCAGCAAGCTGTTGGCAGGAAGGAAGATGCTTCAGAATACATTCAAGCTACACCTCTTGTTGCAGTCATAGTATTGTTGCAGGTGGCTCCTTGTAGTTCGTCGGTCCTTTGAGAACAAAAGTCTTAAGAATTTATAGAAAAAAAAAAAAATTAATATCGCTCTTACAAACAGGACTTTGGTGCTGAGAGAAAGGCCAGCTGTCCAGGTAGGCTTTTAGTAATATATTCAGTATTGTAACTGTGGATGAGCCACAGTGTGTTCTCTCTCAGCACCCTGGATCCTGAAACTGGATGCTTGAAAAATAGGAAAAGCTGCTTCTGTCTCATTTCTACAGACCTTTCTGCTAGGAGTTTGCTCTGCCAGCTACATGCAGCTTTCTACTATTTCTTTCAGAATTCCATTTTGGCCCACTCTGCCTCTCACATCCTGAAATCTCTCACCATAGCTGAGAGTTAAATACAGCTTACAAATGTACAGTGCTTTGAAACTGCGGGGGAGGTCTTGAGAGAGGAGAAGGGTAAAGGACGTTTTTGGGCAGAAACAGAAGGTGAGGTGCATTCCAGCAGTAACTGTGAGGGGTGTATCTACAGGTTGGTTTTTAACCTCCTCTCAGTTGTCTGTATGCAACAAAAGAAGAAAATAAGGATACATTGGGACTGCTCTTTCTAATTCCTAATCCATTAAAGTCACCGTGTGTGTAATTTGCGTAAAGAGAGAGCCAGTGGGCTTTTAAGATTCCAAGTACCAAAAAAAGGGAATTAATACTGAAATTGTTTAGGACAACATGTCCATGCTATTCTTCATTGTAAATTACAATTACAGAAGAGAGCCTGGATCCTTTTATTTTTAACAGTGAAGGGTTGGCAGTATGTTATGTAACTTCAAAATATTGCCCTTGTGCTTTCCTTGAACGTCTTACTTAAAATCCAGGGACAAAAGCATATTTAAAAAAAAAAAAAAGGAAAAGAAAAGTGCTTTGCTGTGTGTGTTCTAAGTATCATCAAGCCAGACTGAATGTACAACGCTGTATACTGTTGCTATCACAGATGCGTTTTAACAATCAAAAATTTCCCCTTTCACAAGATGAAAAGATATTTTCTTAATGTTCATTACAGTGTATTAAGACATTAGTGCTCAGATCGTTTCAGTGCATTAGACACAGCATTGTCATTCTTTTTTTCTCATCAGATGAAATAATCAGTTATCTGAAATTGCATTACCTTCAAATAAAACAGGGAAGAATACGGGCGCAAGCTCTGACAATCAAGGCTTGCTTTAGATAATACGGTTAACCACTTGAAATAGCAGAGTGAGACATCTGAGCCATCGCCATGTAGCAAACCAGCAGAAGACCGGGCGATGCTTTTGACTTGTTCTGCAGCACTCCATGCCTATTTTAAGACAAATCCTAAGGCAAAGGTCAGGCTGCTTGTGATAAGCTGTCATGTTAGCTTTGGTGCATTAACAGGTGAGAGAGAGATGATGAGAAGCTGTTAAGAAAAAACAAGAATATTGTATTTTTATGAGTTTTTAGATTTTGTACAGAGCCACAGCTGTTTGCAGCACTCTACAGACAAATAAAACAACAGGTCCTGACACTGAGGAGTTAAGACTACAGTGAAATGTTACACAGTAAGGGTTGACAGTATTCTCAGGGAGATTAGAAGAAAATGTTTTCAGAGGAGTGAAGTATCTTGAAATGTGTTTATTACACACATTTTGATGCGTATCTAATAAAATGTCAAAGAGATCATATATTGGATACTGTAAGATCGCAACTGGTGTCCCAGAATGGGGATTGTCTGAAAAATTTAGAGCCATCAGAGGTCCGAAGATGGAGAGATGAAAGGCTGGATCTGGGAGAAAACTGCAAGCACTGGGGAGGGCACAGGAAGAAAAAGACCATCGTCTGCTAATCAACAGCAAGTAAACCCAGTCCCGCCATGTCGCTGAGAATTTATTGCTGGCTGCTGTCCCAATCTGAGGAAGTGGGTCTGTATCTCAGTGCCTAGCCCAAGGCTACTAGAAGACCCTGTTCACTTCCACCCTCCTGTGAAGGCCTGTTTTCTCTCCCACCGTCTGCAAGCACTGGGGTAGGCTTAGGCAGGGTAGGAGAAGCAACCAAGCAGTCAGTGATGATCTGCATTCAAGCAATGGATTGAGGGAGCAGGGACCATTCAGACCATTTAGGCTGCATGGAAAGAAGCGAACGAAACAAAATGGAAGAATTTCCTAGTAACTGCCTACTAATCAAATCGCACCCCCCTCAGAAAGTGCTGGGTTGGTGGAAATATCCATTTTCTTCCAGGCCACTTGAAACAGGGCCTTTCTTTGTATGCTGTAACATGCAGAATTTGGCTGGAGCCTTCTGTGAGTTTTGACTTTTGACCATTTGAGCCTTCTGTGAGTTTTATGACTAAAATGAACTTGCTACCTTTTCTTGTGAAGCAAGAGGACAGATTATTTTCCAAGAAATTTTGGATTTTTACCTACTATCCAGGAGCAGAAGTAAACTCTGTTCATAGAAAAGAATCTTTTGCAGAAAGAAGATCTGCAGTTTCTTCCTCTTTGCTAACTGCAGCGCTGAATGTCTTAATGTCTTGGAAGAAGCTTTAAAGCTTCTTGGTGATGTGTAGTTTTTTTTTCGTTTTTTTTTTAATCTGAATGCATGAAGATCAAAGATTGAATTCAAGGCATTTCTGCATGGCTGCTAGAGTATATGAAATTAGACAAGAAAGCGAGTGGATTATCACTTGGTAGAACTTTATGTACCAGGGAATTATTAGTGTTTGTCATCTGCTTAGCGGCTCCTCTGTACTGAAATGAGAGATGGGAAATAGAGTAATGATTGTATATTTCAAATAAAATTCTGAATTCCAGTGAACTTTGAAAGGCATTGGGGACTAGCTATCAAATCTAGTTTAGTCAAAATAGAGACATTCATCAGCTTTAGAGGGCTGTGGTTAAGATGCTTTGTTTTCAGGTGGGAGTGCCAGACTGAAACAAAATAAAAACGTTATAATGGATGTGCTTCTGTGCTTTTCCTGATGCATTTTCAACTCAGATCTTCTAATCTTGATTATTCTTTATCAATCTGTCCAGAGAAGCCTCCCAAAGATCTTAAGAATAAAAACATTTTTGCTTCTGTGATAAACTCAATTTTCTGAGTTAATCATTTTCACTTTTTAAAATCTATTTGAATACATTTGGTATGTTAGATGACAGCTGGAATGCATATTGTGTGCTGCATAGAAGTGTATATTTCTTGACTAAGAATAATCAAAATTACCAAATCCATTTTATTGCATGATAACTAAAATAATTTCTTAAGAAGGCCAGTCCTTTCCTCTTTCCTCTCCAGATGCACAGCAAAATACTTCCTCTTGTCTCAATCCTGATGTCCTTAAGCAGCTTTGACTTGGTAGTTATTTAAACAGAGACCTCACTAACTTCATTTTGATTGAAGAACAAATGGGTAAAAACATTGGGTCTTGCCCCTTCAGGCTTCTTCATGATAAATTCACAGAATGAAAGTGGTTTAGAATTAGAGAATTCTATTGGAAGGTTTTTGATGTATTTTTCATATGAAGAAGTACAGTTAGGTGTCACAGGGTCATTCCCAATAATAGTTTGCATAATAATACATAGTTTACACTTCTATAGGTCTGGTCAAGAATCATGAAGTGCTTTATGAAAAAGGCCACATACTATTATCCATGCTTTGCAGGTGGGAAATTGAATTAAATAGTATTTGAAGTGCAAGTCTAAGGTCTCAAATGAAGCTGGCATATCTAAGTTCACAAATATACTTTCTTTTTCCAGTTAAACCACAAGACCATCTTGCCAATCCTTATGACACTTGTTTTTAGCGCACAAACTTTAGCAGATTGCAGTGAGATTTTTCTACACTGACAGCCATTTGGGCTTTGTGGTGGCTGTTCTTAACTATGCAAATGTGCAATCATGGCACAAACTGAGATTTAGGACTAGTTGGCAATTATATCTTCTCAAAGTGCTGTTGGGCAGACATCAATGCTTTTGGATGACTGAACAGATTCACACTTGGGTGGTTTCTTGACCTCTGTATGTGGGCTTTATTTTTTTCCTTTACTGTTCTAATGGATCCTAGGTTTACTTACGAGTTTTTCAATGCATCTTTTATGAGTATAGTATCCCCAAATACTATTAAATTTAGTAAAATTTTTGTCACTAATTTTCACAGAAGAAAAGTTGCATAAATTTACCTAAGAGTGGCTGAAGCTGAATCTGTCAAGAGAAGTGAAATGCTTGCTACATACTTCCAGTGTCCTGCTAAGCAATTGCACAGCACTGCTGTGCAAAAACAGAGGTTTTCAGATTCAAGTTCACACTGCAATATGGAAGATCTAACTCTTCAAAGAAGCAAAAAGTTAAGAGCCAAAATCTAAGTCTAAACTCCCAGATATAACCTTTATTGAAGTCAATGGGAATGCACGAGAGCAGGTTGGACTTCCCTTCCCACCATTAGATGCATTCTTCAGCTCAGTTCTCTTCTTTCACCTGAAAACATATTATATTTCTTTTGTTTGTTTACATTTTTCCAGCTCTCTTTCTTTTGGTGGTTACTTACTGCTTTATTGCCTTCAGTTCTTTTGCATTTGTCTTCCTTGTCCATTTAACATCATAATATCTCTGAAGCAGGGATAGTCTCATCTGATGTAGAAATATGATCTCTGAAGAGAGGGAAATTGAACTTCCATAGGCACTCTCAGTGGTAAAAAGATAAAGCTTCAGGGAAAGTAATAATTCCTGCACCTTAGGTGATATGGAAAAATAGTGTGCAGACTAAAACTTCTGAAAAACCTACTCAAGAAAGACTTAAACACTTTAGGCCTGCTGCACAGGCCTAAAGTTAAAGTTAATCATACTCTTAAGCAATCTTCTGTATCCAGAGCACGAATTATATTTGGTTGCTGCATGATTGTTTTTTCAAATGAAAACCTGCATTAAAACAGAAGTTTTCATCACTATTATCCTTTGTTATTTCGCAAATTGCATAGAGAAGTCACTGGAGAAATAAAAGCCAAAAGGACAGGTAAAGTGGCATAACTGACAAACATGCAGAGAGAGCCCCACAGAGACTAAAATCTCATTAACGTTCTTGTAGAACTGAACTGGCTAATCTCTGTCCTGATTTTCATTTTGCACAGAGAGAGAGCTGTCGTGTACATTGGTAACAGAGAAGAATCTCAGCCATGCAGTTTCAGTATTTTCTTTATTAACCTTTGGGAAGGTCTGTTTATGCCCTGTATTGTTCACTTGTACCCAGTAAAGTAACAGTGAGGAAATTGCTTCTTAAAAACAACAAACTTCAAGCAAGGATCAATCCACAGTACTGTGGATGTGTTTGAAGCTGGGCAAGAACTTTGTTCTGAAGCCAAACTGAACTGTGTTTGAGCTATGCATCAATAATGGCTGTTTGATATTACCTTTGCTTTTAGTCTGTTATTTTTATTGACTTCAGAAATAGAATTATTTTACTATATAACTTACTATATAATAACTATATAATACTATGGGCGGGCTATAGGCTCAAACAACTTGATACAACCATGGTCTAATCTGGGTTAGCTAATCTGTTGGATGACATACTTTACAATGATATGATTGTAGTCAGTCATCTGCTTCACCATCCAGCTCAATTCTGCCTCTTGAACGAGGCCACAGGGCTTTGAAGTGTTAAAACAAACTAGATCAGTATGTAAAAGATCAGTGATAAACTGTATATCCAGATGATATTCAGATGTATCACGGATTTCAATTCCGTATAAATTTGGATGTAAAATATAAAATATGTATGAGGTATCCTTCCGGTCTTGTAAACACATATCACTTTGTCATTAGATAAGCATTAGCAGTCTGCATTCAACTTGGAGAACAACCTGATCTCACGTAAGATTGGGTTATTCTTAGTGAGCTGATAGCATCTGGGATTAGGCATTCTTTTTCATTCGTGGGAAACTGAAAAGAAACGCTCTTTCATAATCAGAGAGGATGGCTTCTGTGGAGCTGTATTATTACATAAACCTACCAGAAATTAATTCACAGAGGATGCCTGCAGACGACTGCCACAGGAAATGAGGTCCAATGAGACCTTCTGCATGATTCTGTCGTGCTAGGGGTGCCAGGAATCAAAACCATACACAGATCTGCTTGTTGTAATGGATACAAATAGAAAATCTGCTGAACAGACCTTTAGGATTTAATATGATATCTCTAGCTTTTGTTTATCGGTTGCTCTCCAGTCTACAGGTAGTGTGTTGAAATTACTGCTATGGTAACTTAGGAACTAAAGCCAACAGAATTTGTTCTATTTTTAAGATTTCCTTTTGCCATTACCGTTCTCTTCATACTATTACCAGAGTCATATTCTGGAATTATATTAACAAATAACTACAAATAAATTAAAATTGAGTGTTTAAAGTAAAAACTACCTAATCTAAGAAATCTAAGAAACTTGACAATTTGTCTAAGAAACAGCTTGGCAAGTTAGTCCAGACAAAGAAGCTGAGGTATAGAAATGCTCACTACATGTCTCCCATGTTGTACTGTTGTCACTTATTGGGAAGTAATTCAAACAAAGCAGTTTCAGGAGTCTATAGGGAGAGGATGACACAGAGACTCATATTTGTGGATCACGAGGATGTCAATAGGGACTGTATGACATGTGCCAAATGGCAGAGTTTACAGGATTGATTTGGACCGACCTTTGTTAACACAATAAGCTTAAAAGAAGCTATGTCAGTGTCTCCCTGTTTGGTACCCTTTCCCAGGAAAATAAGTAAGCGTAGTTCAGAAAATTCTTTACAAAATCTTTTCATTTCAAAAAAAAAAAAAAAAAAAGATATACTCGATAAAATTAAAAAATTGTATAATTTGGTATAGGAGATGGAAGAACTTCTGACTCTTTATTCTAACTTAACTCATCCACGAATAAAACAAGTTAAAAATATGATGACTCTCTACAAGTTGATCAAAAGAAGAGATGAATTAAACAAGAGTTAAAATGTACACAATTTTGCTAAATACATAACCTAAACAATTATATTTTAGAAAACTGATCAAGAAGAGTACTTTTAAGTGTATTTATTACTTTATAACTTAAAAATAGATGCCGATAAATTTAAACCTGCAATTTCGAGTACTGTACGCTCACATTAGCATGAAATTAAATCAGCCTTTTTCCTACCTCTATTCTGTCTGTATGCTCTACAACTAGATTCTCTTAGTTAGAAATAATCCCTATCTCCTAATACTTTCCTCGCTGTTGTACAAATGCTACCCCACTTCACAGTGAGGTAGAATTTGCTTTAATTCTGATCCGGTGCCACAACACTTGCTGGAGGAAGTAAGCCAATTTTATTTTACACCCCCCCCCTTTTTTTTTTAATAAGCTTTCTAAAATATGTCTATAAGTTTCATATTAAGACAACTCTTCTCCAATCATGCCAGCTTCATTTATCTTTGTGGATATTATATATATTTAATAACTTACATACTTTCTGATATTATATATGTCTGTAATATATTTATATATTTATGGAGATTATTTGATCTGAACTTCAGAAACAATTAGTAGAACTGGACAGAAAGAGCTGTTTCACATCCTGTGAGATGTTGAAACATTTTAGATAGTGACCCATTCTATAGCTGGACAAGTCTTTCAAAGTAAAAAAGATGCTCCTGCTAGAGCAGCAGACAACATGCTCGCTTTCCATATAGAGGTCTGTGCTTGCAGGGAACAAAGACTTAAACCTTTCTCTCTCGTGTTCTCATTGTAGAGTCCCATTTATTTCGTATTTATCTAGATTTCTCTTACTGCCAAACTGAACTTAGTTGAGCCTTTCTATTTTTCTGGGTCAGAGAACCCATCTTTTGATTCAGACATAGATGTTTGTTTGAAGTTTTGACTTCAATTTACCAACGTCTTCTGGAAGAAAAAAAAAAAAAGCAAGTCCTTCTTTAGAAAATTTTTAGCCAGCTTTCAAAGGTACGATGGTTGAAATGGCTTCTCTCTGATGACTGGAGTCAGAATTTGGACAGGATTCTTTATGTCTCAGAAGATGTTTTTCTTGTGTAATGGAGATCTTAACACCTGCCTGCCTCATAGAGAAGTTGTGAGGGTGAATGAATTTATGTTCATGACTTGCTAGGCATTCTTCCTAAAGCTAAATGCTGCCTGAGAATGAGAGTCCTGACGTTGAAACTGGATGCAGTTCTGTTAGAGGCAAAACTCACCACAGAGCAAATGTGCCAACCCTCCATTTATCACTTACCCAGCTGTTTTGCTAAATTGCAGCTCCTTTAAAATTACACTGTAATTCATCAATAATTCAGCAGTGAAGTCGTACGAAGAAAACACTAGATGCCATTTTGAATAGCTCCACTATCAAATGATAAGCTATTGAAAGAAGAGAGTGGGAATACTGCTGAGATACTGTAGCTCTGTTACCAAGGGAAATTCGGTTGGCGTTAGGAAAAGCTACAACACGACAGGGCTCAGGAGATTGTTTCACAACAGACCTTTGGTAGACACATAACAGAACGATGGGAAGGGAGAGGGGAGCCTGTGGGGTAAATATATCGATGTGATCTTCTTGCAGCTTTGCGGGCTTATCTGGATATTTAAAGCCCACACAAGACAAGCAGATCAATGTATGAAACAGCAAATTGCGCATGAGCGCAAGGGCTGGCGTCCGGCCAAGCTCTGCCAACACTGCAATTAGTCAGTGTGTGCTAAACAGATGTGTGTGGCATCCCTTAAAATCAATGCTGGGCTTAACTCCTTCGGGACAGCATGCGCTGCACACAGCTTGAGCACTGGGTGTTGGCTGTCTGCATTTGTATGCACGTCTCTTACCTACTCAGTGTGTCCCCTCACCACGCGATGTGCTGTAGAGGGTGGGTGCAGCTCTACATTTACTTTCTAAATTGATGTGGTAGAGTTGTTTCAGCAGTATTTATTGCTATCTTGGAAGTCTGTCGTCTCTCCTACTCTCTTTTTCCTATGTGTTTTACTATGCAATGAAATATTTGTATTTATGTATGTGGACACAAGCACAGATAGGGTATATGTACGCACTGACGCTGTAGTAACACCTAATGGCTAAATCAAATGCATTATATCATTGCAAATGATTTAGCTTGTACCATAATTCATCTGCCTTCATTTTGGCTTGCACTGTAGATCTGAAGAGCTTTTAGGCATAAGAATATTTCTGAAAAACATCTCAATATATTGTGAATTTTCTCCTAATGGAAACATGCTTGTGAGATTATGAGAGGGCTTCGGTCAAAAGTACCGTACGTTCAGAGCTCCAGCCTTTTGTGTGGCAGGAGATGAAAGATCCTTCTCACAAAGCAGCTGTCATGCAAAATATCTGCACCCAGGAACCTGCTCTCAGTTAACTCCCTGCAGTGCTGCAGAATCAGGCCGAAGGCAGAACCTGTGCAGCCTGTGGCCTGCACAGGCCTGGGTACTTCATCCAGAATTTGGGGTCTCACAGAAGACGAAGGTGGCTTCTTCAGTCACTTCTTCAGCCCTGGCTGTGCTTGCTCATCCACTTGATCTTGGTGGCAGCGGTCTCTTGTCAGATGTATTTCTCTCCATGCCTTCCCTTGAAGTCCCTGAGTTTTTAAAATTTGTCTACCTGTTTTCCCCTTAGGCTTCCAACAGGATTTTTTTTTCCTTTTTTTTTTTCCTTTCCTGCTCTAAGAGCAGAACTGCTCTTAGAGCCCCTGGTTTGGGTAACAGCTGCATTTCTTTTTCAGGACCACCTTGTAGCTCTGAAAGGAGCCACTCAGCGCAGGTGTTATTTAGCTCTTGATGGCAAAACACTCAGCTTTGCCTCGGAGCCTCGGGGCCACTACCAGCATTAGATGTGGTTATTTATATACAGTAACACTGAAGACAAGCAGCCCTGTCCCGCGTAGACTATCTCTGTGATGCCAGCAGAATTAGAATCATGCTCTTATTTATAAAGTACTCCTTTTCTTGTTTTATTCTGTTTGTTTAAACAATGAATTGTTCATTTAAACATAAAAATTCATAACACTAAATAAATAACATAGTATTAAAATGCAAACAGATTGAAAACAAAGGCAGCATCCTGCTATCCCTGTCTCCTACACATGCACAAGCTCAGGAGGGAGACTGGGAAACACACAGCATTAATAAACATAAGGCCAGCAGCAATCATTAAATAAATATCATTAAATAAATCCCCTTGATATTTCAAAAAAGCTGGAGGCTTTTGTTTAATAAAAAATGGGTAGGAATCTAGGATAAAACGGGTGCGGTAGAGTAGTGAATTCCACTGTCAAGAAGTCAGCCGTGACAAAGTGCAGAGACCCACCGCTTCCACAGCCAGCAGCAGGGGCCCTGGCACAAGGACAGAGTCCAGGCAGCACAAAGGTTTCTCTGTTACACAGGGTTTTAGCAGTTAATGAGATCACCTTCAAGTCAAAATACCACTCCGGGCAGTCCCTGGGAAGCACTCAGGGCAGGCTAAATCTGCTGGCTCTTTGCTGAACAGAACAGACGGGCTAATCTGGTATGAACAAGCTGCACGCTTCGGAGCTGCTCTGCAAACAGAATTACAGCACCTCCAGCCACGTGGTGACTGAGGCACATGTTGCTGATGTGAGGTTGCCATGGGATGAGTAAGGGCACAGCACGGGCAAACTGTGCAACAGAATAAACATTTTCAATCATGTATTCACATCTCTTTCCAGAAAGAGTCAAAGTTGACGTCAGGATTCAGCTCACTCACTTCCAGCTTCTGTGAGATGAGATGTTGGAGGATTACAAAAGAGGGAGTCAGGAAGGGAAGTGGTAAAGCTTACTAAATTGTCTAGCTCCACACTGAAGTGCTGGCCTGATATGTTCAAATCAGCAGCAGCTTTAAAAAAAAATACCTGCTTCTAGACTTGCTGAGGGCTGTGAAGGGGGAAGTATTTTCCAAATATGCACATGTGAAGGCTCTCAGGTGTTATAAATGACTTGGAAAGCAGCCTATTTAATCTAAATAGCTGACAGATCTCTGGACAATGATATATATAACAGCAGCTTGTGTAATTGCAGTGAAGCCAGCTTTCAAACTAAATAGCTTGGCTAGCAACAGCTCTTTAACCACAGCAGCACAGAGTTCAGCTCAAGCTAACTGCCCGAGTGTTTGCTGAGCTTCTAAGGAAATCTTTACAGCTTGTTCTGTGTCCTGGGATTCCCCGGCTGTGCTGGTAGCAGAACAGCTGTAACCTGTGCTCAGTCATAACTCTGTGCATGTGGCTATGAGTATATCTGTGTGCATGGAAGCTACTGAAAAGATGTGTTTATCTAATTCTGAAAATGCAGTTCATATATTTAACACCATTTAAGAGTGGTATCTTTATGTATGCTTTCATTCTCTACTGCAAAAACAAAGCAGTTTAGCTTGTCCATTTCTCTTCCTCTGTAAGATAGGTTGTAATATTCTGCAGTTACCGTGAGCTGATATGTAGTGGAAACTCAAAGTTCTTCCAAGCAAATGTGTTGGTGGTGTTCCTGGCATTGTATTGGCAATACTTGGTGATGGAGAACACTTTTTGCTTGTAGATGGTGTGAATCCAGACCATCCATTTATTCTACACCTTTTACATCTAATTGACTTTTATTGTATCTCCAAAATGGAAATGCATTAAATAACATCTCCATCTTACTTATAAGACTGATAGCCAATTTTCTATTTTATGTCTTTTGAGAATTCTTGATTGTCTTTTATAATTAGGTATTGAGAATGTAAACAGTGACATGAGATTATGAGAATCCTCCCCTCTCCTCCCCTCCCCCCCCCCGTTGCTGCAGTAGTTTCTTGTTTTTCTTTTTACATTGAATTTGACTTTTATAATTCCTACTTTTTGTGCAGTTCTGAATCATTTCTTAAAAAGTAAAATATTAACAAATGTAAGGGATTCTCATGCCTGCAAATTATGTGGTCCCCACAGTTTTCAATGAGTCAGTAGCCATCAGGACACTACAAACATGAATCACAGTTTTTAAAGTAGAATAGTTAGTCTTCTGTAATATCTGGAGGCATCACAACCCAATCTTCCTGACTTTCCCCACAAAAATTCTACTGGCAAGATCACATTGATGTTTTGCAAAACAACTTCACTTACCTGAACTATTCTGCAAGTCAAGGAACATTTTTTTCTTTACCCTATGGAGCAAAATCAGGTAATAACAGAACTATCCCAAGGTATTTTTTTTGAAATGCAGATTTAATTCTATTCAGTCTCTTGGGATGCATGCAACATTTGAATTCCATGGTGGTTTGCCTTGAGCATTTCATGTGGAACAACAGTGGCTATCATTTCTCTCCCTTAGTTTTCTGAAACCCATTACACAACTGGTGGGAAACATGTCCAACCTTGCACATACTCCTAAAGCAGCAGTTGAATAAATAATTCTCACGCAGTCTGAATAGTAGATGAACTATCTGCTGCAAGACTTGGATACAGGTCTTATATTCACTCTTATCCATCTCTGCTGCTTTTGAAGGACTAGCAGTCCATCAGCCTATCCTGTCTCTCCCAGTGAATAAATCATCCATGATCAGGAGCTGTAGAAAAGTGACTCAATTAGATCAAACAATATTTGGACAGCCACATGAGGTCACCTTGGTCTGAAGGAAATACTCAGCTGTAGGCAGGAATGAATTTGTTCAAATAAACTTTGAATTGGACTTGATGGGCCATAGACTGATTTTTGTCCCATGGTACTTCACGTTGTTGCTATTGCTTTATAAGGTATGCGGAAGCGTGCTTCGTTTGAAACTTGCCCTTCTCCCTGTGCACAGCAGCTGATTTGCATTGTAGTTATTTGCACGTGATCAGGGAAGAGTTTGCATCCCGTAATGGATGGGCCGATGCAACATGCAAAGCACATGCTATATATCACACTTCCTCTCCTTTGCTTTTTCCCCAAAGTTCATTGCTGCTTTAACAGCTTGGCTGTGTCTCACTGCCCTTAATAATATGCTTTAAATACAGCAGGCACTGCTTGCATCAGTAATAAGACCTTTTTTTTTTTTTTTTTTTTTTTTAAATGGGCCATTTTAATATTAGCAAGTGGCTGCTCCTGTGATGTTTTCAATATGTTGCTAATCTGTAAGTACCTGCTCTTGTCAGTAGCTGAGGGCCTCCTGCGTCGTGCGTAGTGTGCTCGGCTTCCATTGATTTCAGTGGAGGCTGAGGGTAATCAGTACCCTGCAGGACAGGCCATAAGTGAAGGCTACAGGCAACTGGAGCGCAGAAGGGTAATCACCGTGCTAATGAAAGCCATAGGTGGCTGTCTGTGAAATACAGGTTTTCATGTTGAGTTAGTCTTGAGAGATTGAAAAAAAGTTTTATTTGAACAGAGTATTTATATACAAAAATAATAATAATAAAAAAGCAGATTGTTCAAATATAAAGTTTCAGCTCTCAAACAGCTGTGCTAGGGCTGCTCAAAGGAAAAGTCACTGGAGTTTTAGACATAGCGAAAAGAATATTTTCCCATTGGCCAACAGAATAATTATTTCAACTGAAATTTAAAAAGTTCCACAAGCTCAGCTTGAGGCAGGATGAAAAATTTCTACCAAAACAGTTTTATTTCAGTAATAAGCAGTGGAAAAAAAATCTAATAAGAAGCACTTAACAGACTTAAATAGATATCGCTGAAAAGGATATTGCCACCTCTGATAGCTTGTTTGTCCTATAGTAGAGGAAGAGTGGGAACACACTGTAAAGATATAAATCTAACACCAGAGAGAACATTTTTAGGGTGGAACTAGAGGGTTAAATAGAGATAATGACAGGAAATTATAACAGAGTAATTTTAGACCTGAGGGGAATAGGTTGTGGAACAGAGAAATGGTGGGAACCCTATTGTTGACACATTTAAATATAGACTGGACAAAATGTTAATAAATGTACAATAGGGAACAATTTGACATTGTGCTCAAGGAGACAGAGAGGATGCAGTAATGAGTCTTTTAAAAAGGTCTGCCAGGCTGTCTTACATACTTTACTGTGAACCTTATTTTACTTTAAACATATTTGTACATAACATAAATACAGCCAAATTTGTCCTATTTATCAAAGGAAGTTTTACACTTTTTTTTTTTTTAATTCATTCAAACATTACACTTTTGAGCTCAGCCCACTGTCCTTGCTTGTCTTGTAGGGCATAGGACTCTCTGCTGACTTGCACCTAGTGAATGCAGAGACAGTAGTAATTTATCTTTTTGTACCTTAGAGGCTCTAAACTGCTTGGTTTCAGTAAATCACTCAAGAAGTAGCTGCAGACAAGGGAATGGCATTTGGACATTTATTCCTCTGTATTTAAAAATCCAATGGAAGTGTGGAAAGGATGAATGCTTTTATGGAAGCAATCAGAAGGATCCATTAGATATTAGTCTTGGTGTTTTCTGAACCTCCTCTCAGTGTCCCACAGTCAAGAGCCACCAGTGCTAAGCTGTTGAAAACAATCAGCACTGTCGAAAAGGTCATTTTTAATTTGCAGGTAAGACACTGTGTGAGAGTGGTGGAGCTGCCATCTTGGGAAAAGATACATTCAAACAAATATGTTTTTTAAATGATTGAATTGTGCTAATTTAGTTTATCCTTCGAACTCAAGCAAATCTTCAGAAAACTGTGTTTGCTTTCATATAACATGTTGAAAGATAATTAATGGTTCTTGACATTGATGTTGTAGGTCAAGCGTAAAATCTTAGTGTAAATTTACAGAAAAGTAGCTTTTAAATGGCATACAAAAATAATTTATATTGTTGATGGTTTTTTATCCTGAAGAATGTCCAGATATTTTGCAGCTACCATATATTTGACTAGGTCTCCACTTCTCACTAATAGTTATGCATTGTTCATAAATTGTTGGCATGGAAAATGCCCTCAATATCCTATAGATAAAAGAGAAGTCAGTCATCATCCAGAGAGTTTGTCTGCTAATACCAAGAATGCAGCAAGAGAGACTTATGCTAAAACGAGGTTGATCCAATGAGGTTGACAAGTCTGAAAAAATATTTCTCTCTAATGTATTTGCCGCAGCTCACTAAAATTGTTTTAACTTGGGGTTTTCCTTCTTACTAGCTCTTGCTGCTCACTTTCACATCTCTGTCTTAGCACATACTTCCAGCTCTTCCCCCGTCTCCTGCTGCCACCAAGCTGGCGTCTTCCTCTGGGAGGCTGCTGCATGCCTCGTTGAATGTGGAACATTCCAGATCATAGGTGGAGTCCACAAGTTCAAAAGAGATTATAAGGTATCCAAATCACTTTAATATCAACCAGAGTAGTGCCACCTTTCTGAAAATGTGTGGCTTGGCTTTACAGTCATATGAGATCTTGAGAGTAAATTATAGATGATATTTGAGAACTTTGTAGCAAATCAAAGGGAATCACCTTTTTGTGATATTGTATGTTTCAAGATTTGTAGTCACAGTGCTAAAGAGGAAAATGTGTTCTCCTGTTCGTATATAACTTTTATTATCTCTAAATTATATACAGCAAAAATGTGTTCCATACATCTTTTCTCTTTCTTAAAATACTTGACTAGATTACATGGTAGGAAACCTGTTTGAAAGAAACAAGAAAAGACAAAATATTTATCAAATACGTGATAGGATGTATCTAGTATGTAGTAATCCAAGATGAAAAATAAAGAAACATAGTATTCCTCTGAGCTTATTTTTGAAGAAACCAAGCACTGAAAATGTTCAGTGTTACAGTTCTGCTAATAGACAATCCACTGGAAGCATACTTGTGGAAACCTAACACTCTGTCTCTTATTTCATTTTTTCCTTTACAGTGCTCTTCACCTAATTCGTGGTCATACCTTTCCATGAGGGAATTTTAGATGAGGTCCTATGATTAAAAATAATGGTATTGAAGACTTTTTCCTTCTTTTAAACTGAGTTGAGCATTAATGCAGGAGTTGCTAATCCTACATGAAAAGCAGTGAATATTAAGCTTTTCTCACTTCTCATGAAGTGAGCATCCCATGCCTCAATTCCAATGTGGAAGGAACATTTTTTGTGTTGGAAGGGCTTTGGCTCTGTAAACATTTATTCTACGGTCTTTTAAACAGTCGGGGTTGCAGCTGAAGTCTGTTTAAGATAATGGCTCTTCTGGATCTGTTTTCACTTGGGACATTTCAGCATTGAGGGCTGGAGGAAGATCTGCCCCACTGCTGTCATGCCTGTATGGTGCAAGTGATGCATGGAAGTGCATGTTACCACTGCAGCAGTAGAGGCTCTTTTGTGGGTTTATATGGGGATTTCTGCCTTGGCAAGCATGGATGGAGAGGTTACAAGGTGTGCAGTTTCACACTCACCACAGCAAGTGTCAGGGAATCTGAAAGCACGTACTGCAATGCTTTTGATTCTTTTCTAGCTTTACATAAGGGGAGGAGAAAGGCTTGAGGATGCCTCACTGCTCAGGAGCAGTGACTGACTGCCAAGTATGAAAGTTGTGCAGGCGGGAAGAGACCTGGAGGTGAGGAGCAGTTCTGCTCTGTGGAGACATCAGGTAGAATGAGGGGAAATGTTTGGGACGGGTGAGTGTTGGCAGCTGTAGTGAAGGAAGTGCAGGAAACTGGGGACATCCTGAGTTCACAGGGCACTGTATTTAACACAGCAAGACAAAATAGAAGGCTGTTCATTGCCAGATAGTGATTTCTGTAGCAGGGACAGAAACAAGTTGAGGAAAAAGCAAGAAAAAAAATAAAATTTATTTAATTAAAATTCTGCACTTTACATGAATTTTAAAAATGTGTGGAAGCAACTGTATAGCAGCCTATTCTTTGTGTCACCTCCTGCTCCTAGCATAATGGCCTGATCTAGAAATGTTTTTATTAAGTGACCTAGATATATTAATAATATCAATTAAAAGTAAAGGAGGGGGAATGTGACCCTATGTGTGAATTCCTTAGCTGACAGGAGGAGAGGGACAAACAAACCTACAATGGATACTCAGTTTTGCTTTCCTTTTTGATAGTGTAATTGCCATTTGTACATTCTTGTTTGAAAGAACTGCTGCTGCTCTTGAGAGCCTGGTGATAACAGGCTTTTTGTAGCACAGCACTTAGACAGATCTTTGTTGCGTTCATGTTTGCATGCTGGTCGACATTCAGTTGAGGAGACAACCTCAGTTTCTCAGAGCAAAACCACCATATCGCCCTCTCATTTGCATTCCGCATGCCATGTTTCAATTTTCCATCATTAAATAATAATTTGTAGCTATGTAGAATCTTGTATTAGGGATCTCAGAAAGCTTTATGAATTTTGTATGAATGAATGGAGCCTCGCAACATGCCCGTGAAGTGCAACTGGGTAAGAGTCGTTATCTCTGGGTTTTGCTGGGACAAGATAGGACATTACAGAGCAGGCAGATTAAGGCTCTGGATTTTGCCCCCACATCATGAAAACCCAATCTCACAGAGTAGCAATCAACTTTTGAATATGTGTATTTGCAAAAGGCTGATACATGTACATGCAGGTAACTTGAGTGTAGTTTCAAACCTGTTTCCTTCAAGGTCACATAATGATTTTAATTGGAACAAGGAAAAGAACTGACGTCTGAAGTCTCCCTGTACAGTATTTTAAACAAATTTTAAACATTTAAACATATTCATCCTCCTTGAAAGACTAAAATTAACAGGGAAGCTGATACATCCCAGTGAGGATTAATCCTACTCAGAGCTTTGTGTAGGTTTCTCTGATTTGTTTTCAGTGTTTGCTAGATATTTTTTTTTTCTCACATTGTCTCTTCAGTTGGATTGTTCACTATAGAGTTAAAAATAAGTGTCAAACAATATGACTTAAAGAAAAATCCATGTGTTTCAGAACTGTCTGCTTTCCCCAGGAAATTCTAGCCAATTAATAGAACAGGATGAGGGATTTTGCCTATGGAGCCATCATGAAATAAGAAGTGTGTATAAATACGTGCACAAAGAGATACATACAAACCCATTAAGACAATTTCATTTGGACAGGATCTACTTATCAGTGTGGAAATTTGTAAGGCACTGTAGAGTGTAGACAAACACAAATTATGGGAAGAATGCTATTTTGAAAGGCTGATGAAGTTTTCCTTGTGATTTATTTATTTATTTATTTATTGCAACTGTGTCAGGTAGCCCATTGGACCACGAAACTGTCACTGGTTCAGTGTGTGCCACAGAAGTTGTGAAGCAGTCATTATTCCCCAAAACACTTACGAGGATGTTGTAATTAATTTATATACTACCATTTCCATAATAGAAGAATTTCTCTGTGCCATACGGCTTGAATATATCTCTCTGACAACCTTCAGTGCTAGTTTTACCTTTCTCTTTGGGGATCTGTTCTAACACCTGATTACACATAATATTAAGGCGTTTTTTTTATAACTAATGAGACTTCTGGCTGAGATTCAAAAACAGATTTTATGTATTGACTCTGTACATGTTAGCCATATTGTTTCTGTGTGATCTGTAACTCTTATATGCACTGCACATTCATCTTCAAATTACCCATCCTTGTCTTAATCTCTTCCACCTAAAGGCTGGTAAGTATTCTGAGAGGCAGCTATCACAGCCAGGTCAGGTGAGGAAAAAGGCTGCTTAAAAGAAAGAGTCACCATTACAAATGCCGAACTGTTAAAGGGAATATCCCACCTTCTGAAATTTTAGGGATTACTAGTGGCAAAGGCAATAAAAATCTTCTTTAAAGCAATTTGTGAATTATTAAATAAATTTCTTTCAAACTGCGTTATTACTCATAGGAATAATATCAATCAACAGTGAGAGCTAAATTACTAGATCAGTCAGAAAATATTGTTGCAGCTGAAGAATCAATGCTAATTGAATCATTAAGGCATTATTACATGAAACACAAATAGCTCAGGATGATAACTCTTTGCTCTGCTTGATCTATAGTCTACAAAG
Organism: Cygnus olor; assembly: GCF_009769625.2. Classification (NCBI taxonomy): domain Eukaryota; kingdom Metazoa; phylum Chordata; class Aves; order Anseriformes; family Anatidae; genus Cygnus; species Cygnus olor. Next base: position 65,811,861 of record NC_049169.1, read on the forward strand.
AAGACATAATACCAACAATTGGAATGCTTGATTGCTCTACTCCTAAGCATATTTTCTCAATGCCGAATTTTTCTCTGTTGCTGTCATTTCAGTTGCAAATCTCCTACTAGTGAATTTAAAAATCCTAAGCTGACTTTAGGCTAATGCCATATACAGTTTCTCTGTAGGTCAGGCTTTCTAAAGCTGGCCTCTTGGTGACTGCAGGGAAGTTCAGAGCTGGGACATTTTTTCTTGAACTGTTTTTGCACTTTCAAAGAGCCTTGTCAGTGCTGACCTTACTACATTGGTTGAAGCAAGGTTGGATCTGGAGGCAAATCTTTGGGCAGTCTGTAGTAAAAAATGACTTTGATTAAGGGAACTCAGTGCTTTGGGCCTCCTCTGCATGAGTTTTGCCCTGGTTCACTCTTCACTGACAGACAGAAAAGTTGGCTCTTAGTGCAGAAGATGAAGAATGTGGGTGTTGCCAGTGTCCTTGGTCCCGTGGTACCACAGGATGAACAAGGATGGTGTGGTATCTTCTGTTTGCTGCCCCTGCTCTCTAACACATAAACAACTACAGTCAATTTGCTGCATCGCTGCAAATGTTTCTCTGTCCTTTAGCAGCTGTAAAATCACTGCATCATGGCTAAGGCACAGTGACAGTTACACGGACAGCCCATGGATTACACGTGTGTTTGTGGGTGAGAGAGAAAGTGAGCATATGTGTGTGTTGGTGCATATATGTTGTAGTGGCAGTGAGGATAGTATTCAGGTGGGTAGATGGAAACTTGCTGGGGTAGATGGGAATAAGAGCATCCATGTGAGAAAGTGTATGAATATGTAGGTTACAGTAGGTTTGAGATGGTGTATTTGTTTTGATCTCCCTATTCTGACTTTTTTTTTTTGTTTAACCATGAAAAAACAACTTGAATTTAACATATGTGCTTGCAGTGATAGCAGGATGTTGATATACAGGGTATGCTTTTTCCCATCTTGTCCCAACAGCTGAACCTGCACCTGATGTGCCAAAGAGTCTTAGGGTATTCCCAGCTCTTAATTTCTCATTCGTCTGGATCAGGAGCATCATTTTGGTGTATGGATCATTTTTTTTTTGGCAAATTGACCTCTTCCTCACTCACCAAAAGTTTGAAGAAGTGTACGTACATAGGTATGGGGCCTATACGTACTGATCAGATAAAGTGCTGTGTGGAGCTGGAAAAAGTAGTCACGGAATGAGAGAACCCAACGCATATTCTTTGGATTCGAAAGTTCATGGGCTACATTAAGAAGATTAATGAATAAAAGATCTTGGTGCCAGCAAGGTCCTGAAGTGCACATTTTGTATCTGTGTTAATGTAACTTAATGGATAGAACAACACAACTGTATCACTTTTCTTTTTTCCTTTCCTTTCCTTTTCTCTTTTCCTTTCCTTTTCTCTTTTCCTTTCCTTTTCTCTTTTCCTTTCCTTTCCTTTCCTTTCCTTTCCTTTCCTTTCCTTTCCTATCCTTACATTTCCTTTCCTTTCATTTCATTTCCTTTCCTTTCCTTCCTTTTCCTTCCTTGCCTTTTTTCCTTCCTTTCCTTTTCCTTTCCTTTTCCTTTCCTTCTTCCGTTCCTTTTCCTTTTTTCCTTTGTTCCGTTCCATTTCCTTTCCTTTACCTTTCCTTTTCCTTTCTCTGTTTCCTTTCCTTCCTTGCCTTTCCTTTCCTGTCTTCCTTTCCTTCCTCTCTCTTCTCTCTTCCTCTCTTCCTCTCTCTTCCTCTCTCTTCTCCTCTCTCTTCTCCGCTCCTTCTCCTCTCCTTCTCCTCTCCTTCTCCTCTCCTTCTCCTCTCCTCTCTCTCCTTCTCCTCTCCTCTCCTCTCCTTCTCTTCTCCTTCTCCCTTCTCCTTCTCCTCTTTCTCCTTCTCTCCTTCTCCTTCTCCTTCTCCTTCTCCTTCTCCTTCTCCTTCTCCTCTCCTTCTCCCTCTCTCTCCCTCTCCCTCTCCCTCTCCTCTCCCTCTCCTCTCCCTCTCCCTCTCCCTCTCCCTCTCCCTCTCCCTCTCCCTATCCCTCTCCCTCTCCCTCTCCTCTCCTCTCCTCTCCTCTCATCTCCTCTCTTCTCTTCTCTTCCCTTCCCTTCACTTCCCTTCCCTTCCCTTCCCTTCCCTTCCCTTCCCTTCCCTTCCCTTCCCTTCCCTTCCTTCCTTCCCTTCCCTTCCCTCTTCCTTCTTCCCTTCCCTTCCTTCCCTTCCCTTCCCTTCCCTTCCCTTCCCTTCCCTTCCCTCCTTCCCTTCTTCCTTCCCTTCCCTTCCCTTCCTTCCCTTCCCTTCCCTTCCCTTCCCTTCCCTTCCCTTCCCTTCCTTCCCTTCTCCTTCTTTTGAAGTAAACATCTCTTTTGTATTCATGCTGATGGCTCTGCCACAACCCTTCCAGGCAGTTTGCCTGTCCGTCCAGGTATTAGATAGGAAATCTATAAAGCGCTTTTTTCTTTCTCCACCCTTCCCACATTTCTGCTGCTCATCAGTGCTCCAATGGGTGGTCGCCAAGTTCTGTAATCACAGGAGTGCAGATGCTCATCATCTCAGACTGGGTGTAATAGGGAGCAAGATGCAGTGGGGAGACAGCAAAACATCATGCAATCACTTTCATTCAAGCCTAAAGATATCCAAGAATTCTGTCTTTCTGTCTTTTCTGTCCTTTCAGTGCCCCAACTTGTATAATCCAAGGCAACATAGGGTGACGAGCATATGTTCATATTTCACCCAACAAAGTTCTTAGGTTAATTACTGTTAGCAAAAGTTGGGTTTCATTGTTAACACAAATACGCAGGTGAAGTCACCTGTAGAGTGAAACAATGACATTGTTTTAAAGTACTTACTAGTAATAGAACAATATTAAAGGAGACATTTCTGGCCATATCAATTCTTGTGGCACTTTATTTTATTTTTTTCTTTCTGGCTGCCTCCCTTCACTAGTGACCTATTCCTACTTCATTCACCTAATACAGTGAGAACAATATGACTGAACTGGAAGATCCACAGCCATTGGGGTATGTAACAGTGATTTGCTAGCTCATCTCTCTTGTGCATTTGTTTTGGCTTTCCAGTGAAGACCTGTCACCAGTTTCTTCAGACCTCTGAAGCTTGTTTCACGGGTTTGTGGTTAATCCTACTGATATTATTGAGTTTAATTCCATACACTTCAGTAGGTACAGGATTTGATCCACAAAGAAAGAGAGATTTTTTTAAAGTAAAAGTATACCAAGATCTCTGTCAGCTTGGTTTACAGGTGAAAAGCTCTGAGATATTCAAAAATGAGTCCAAGGATAAAATGGCTAGGTGGTCATGTTCATGGATGCTGAGGAGTCTAAGAATATCATAACCAACCTCTACAGATCAAAATGCACAAATAAACAACATTTTTCCATCATGGTTGTGCTGTGAACAGATCTCAATCCCACATTCCTGTTACAAGCAGAATTAGTGACTTTCCTAGTTCTAAAGGTTTAATTTCCCTTGCTTAATAAAAATATTTCACAGTTGATTTTAAAAGTCGTGTCCGTGTCGTCCCCCCCCCCCCCCCCCCATTGCAGTGCTCCATGTTTGAATAGCATGGCTCTTAAATATTTTCCTTGTTTGTATATGAACAAGGAAAATCAAAACAAACAGGAACAATCTAATAAGAGGACTGAGATGTGCTTATCAAGAACAATGAAACTAAGTCCTATTTGGAGCTACATCTTCAGAACATATATTTCAAATGTGACATTTAGGCCTTTCTTAATGTCAGTCACGTGAGAGCTGCTAGGATGATTCAGTCCTAACAGTCGGGTAATGAGATGGTCTTGCCTTCTAATGAAGTCCTGACTTTGTGAACTTATACTATTCCATTCTCTCCTTGCTGCCTATCTTCTGTTCAAAAGATATATTGTCTGATGATGCCAGCCTCTAGAGGTGTATGGCCTAATAGAATTGGGTTTGACACATATCTGGGTGATGGCTAACAGAGGGTGTATGAATCCAGAACTGTCAGAACGAGAAAAGGTCTCCTATTCTTTCTGTTTTTAACCCTGATTTCCTGAGTTTTTAATTCTGTCCTCTCGCTTCTCTTCCAAAGTTAAAATCTGGACATTTCTTCAGCTTCTGAAATGCCTTAATTTTATAGGCAACTTCCAGCAAGTAAAGTTAACTCCCTATCATGAATCCTGGACAAATTCTCAAAGAATGGAGGTGATTAAACTTCTTCAGTGTCAGATTCTCAGAATCTCCTAGACTGCAAAACAGATCACTAGGCTATCTAAATCAAATCTGTCCTGACCAATCTGAGTTTCTAGGTAGGCTGAAAACAGTTGTGAATTCTCCCACCACTTTTATGTGGGCGGGCAGCTTCTGGTCAGCTGTTCCATATGACCTTGTGTATTGTTCTTCCCTGAAAAATTTCTCCTACTGTTAAAAAAGCTGTTGGCTGGGATCAATGGCAGCAACAGACTTTCTACTTCCATCTAGTGCTGGTAATCAGCTGGTTGGGGGCTGACAAAGCCAACTTGAACCCAGTGAGTTCCTCTGGAAAGTGCCCTTTGGATCAACAGTGTGACACTGTTGATGAGGTTTGAGAGGAGTGTTTTGAATGGATCATGAATGGGAAATAAAACTTATTGAACTGGACCTGATGATTTGGTAGTGAAAAATCCAGATCAGCTCCACTATTACAGAGAGATTAGAAAGCGCTGACTCCCCATTTGTTTCCCATGAGTGCCCCATTCTGCATGCAGGGGATACTGTAACCTGTGAGCGAGCTGTGCAGCTTTGTGCCTTCCTAGCTGCAGCTGTCAAAGACAGCTCTGTTTGGTTTAGTCAGACCAACAGCTAAAAACACAACCCATCTGCAAACTGCATCCTAAGTGCCCGACCTGCTGCTGCTGCTGGCCCCTGTCTGCAGAGGTCTGCCCAGGGGCTCAGGTGAGTAGGGAACTCCTCTGTCCTCTATACTTCAAACCCATCTCGGGGTGAGTTTGCTTCCTCTCTCTCCCCCTCCTGGCTCCTGCCTCCTTCTCTCAGAGTGGATGATGATGAAGAGGTATGCTCTCTGTGCCACCGAATCTTGGTGGTGATCTTGATAGAGAGTGTAGCAACTTTGGGGCTGCTCTAACTTGCCTCTGATAGCTCTGGCTCATAGGGGCTCGCACACTATCTGGCACACAAAGTGTCACAATGATTTCCTTCCCCCCACTTGCTGCAGCTCAGCCCCCTCAGCCGCGGGATGGCGGTGGACGCCAGCCAGGGCAATTCTCTGCCTGCTGTGGCTTCCTCGTTTTAAGACTGTTCTCAGCAGAAGAGTGGTTTGGCAGTAGAGAATCTGTCCCAAAGCATTTACTGTGAGCTTTCCAAATCAGTTCTTTTAATGCCCACCAGGGATTGGTTAGATTCTGTTTTTTACAGGAAGGTATGACAGCACATCATATTGATGTTGGGGCATTGAGATGCTTCATTATGCAGAGCTGCACTTGCTGTCTTTTTCGCTGAGTGAATATATAGTTGGCTAATGGTCACAGACCTCAAGCATTGCAATAGTTTTTGCTTTGCTTGAAAATGGATCCTATGATAGTATTAATTAAAACTTACAGGTTTCAATAATTTAGGTACAGATTCTGCCTTCAGCTATCTGTGTACTTCTCACAAACAAGTAAGAGCTCTGTGTTATTTTAGATCCATCTGTCCTCGTCTTCCTTTGATTTTCAGAAATGCAACCACTATTGAAATTCAGTGCAAAAATAAGGAAGAGAAAAATATAGAAACCTTCTTTAAAATTCAGCTCTGGATTAGGCCCTGAGTTCTCCCCTTCTCAGATTTTACCAGGGCATCCCTTACTCACAGAGGCTTAGCTCCTACAATCCTGTCTCAGGAAAGATTCAGATTTAGACTTTAACACTCCTGAGCTATTTTGAAATCCAAAAGTACCTAAAATGGCTCAGGCAGAGTCTCCATTTCAGGATAATCATCCACGCATCTTGCATTCCTCCTCAGATTGTTTATGCTGAGCATGCTCTTAATCTCACTCACTGTAGTGCCATCTTCTTTGTAAGAAATAATAAATCAGGCTCGAGGCGTTCTCTCCTCTATTCCCACCTTTAGTCCAAAGTGTGTGCAAGGGTGAGCAGACCCAGCCGTGCTGGTGCTGGAATGCCTGGAATCCCTCTGATCTCTTTCCAAGGAAGATTTCTCCATGGCATGGCTGAGCAGGAAAACTTTCCTTGCCTTTGTAACAAAGCTGAAGCCCTTCCTCCACTCACGCTCCTCAATATATTTAGCTTCTAGCTGCAAGCAGAAAGTTGGGTCCTTGGTACCATAGAAACTGACAGGTGATATATGTTGCTAGTTGGCATCCTACAGAGGAAATAGATCATAACAGAAAGGTGGTGGCACTGTCTGATGAATGAGACGTGTTTTCCTTTACCGCACAGATTCTGCTGTCCACATACGGGGTATACTCTGCCTGATGAGAGTTACCGGAAACACCCAGGCTGTGCCTTTGGTCTCTGGATATTCACAAAGGGGAGCCTGGGGCAAGGAGTCATGGCAGGTGGCACATCTTGCCCACCGCACTGAAGTCTGAAAGTAACAATGCACTTACGCACAGTGGAAAGGCTAACTGGTTTTAGGATGTCCATCTGTTCTTCTGTGCTTAGTGAAATATTTGAGATGCTCAGGTGATGGAAAACTCAACTGATACAATTAGAAAAAATCTAGGTCTGTTTAAGTAAAATTCAAGCGTGATGAAAATTAGGCTTCTACATCTTTCAGCATCTAGGACAGGGAGCTACTGAGATCAGTGCCTTTTAAAACCAGGCTGCCTTTCTGAATATTTAAATATGACTTTAAAGCTTATTTTCTGAAACCTGGTGATTGAAGTGCATAAGGCAGTGATGCAAACTTTTGTCTTATTCCCCCTTTCAACAAAGATGGCACTACTTTGCAGCTTCTTCAGTATCTATAATGCCAGCAGTTTGACTTCAAAACAAATTTCCTCAACTGTTTCACTGTCTTTAATATGTTAAACCTTATCATCTCCTTGTTAGACAAGATAATATATTACGTCTGTTTTAAGGACAATTAAAAATGGTTAGGGTGATTTGCCAAAACTACTGAAAAAGTCTGTGGCAATGCTTCAAACATCAAGAAGAAATCTAGGCTTGCAATTGTTTTTAAGTCTTTGGTTTTCTCTTGCTTTAGAGTATTCTAAAGGGTAATTTTTTTTTTTTTTGAAAAAAAAAGTAGTATTTGTTTTATTTGGAAGACTTACACGTGAATTACTTTTAAATTAAAATTTTCATTGTGCTTAGAAGTAAAGGACAGGACTATTTTAGGGTTTTCTCCCTTTCCTTGCTAGCTACTGACTCCTCTTTTCAACCAAGAAACAGAGAAAATGAAAGGAAGTAGAAAACGAAGGTTACGATTCATTACTAAAGGATGGGAAACTCTCCATCTTTTAGTAATGGAAAAAAATGTAAGGTAAAATTTGAAAGGTTAGAAAATGAATTAGTTTCTCATGTGCTATTTGAATTTTTCTGATGATGAAAGTTTGAAAATATATGGAAAAGGCATATTCCTTCCTTTTTTTCTTATATTAAACTTTCTTTTCCTTATTGGGAAGCTAATTGATAGAAAAATAACCTACCACGCAGTGAAAAGGCATTTCAATTCTCCAATCTTTGCAAAAGTGAAAAATACAATTATAAGGAAAATGTTTTTTCAAAACAATCACATACAAAAAAAAAAATTAGATTTTCAACCTTCAGCCTTTTTTCTTTTCTTAACTGAAGTCTGAGGCCTCTGTTTACATCAAGTCAGGAAATTTAATTTTGAATTGGTGACTTTTGTTTCAGAGAGCTAAATTTTTTATGAAACATTACCTTTCTATCAATCTTTTATAAATATTGCTTATACATATTGTAAGGTCTTAGTTTTGGTGATAACAGTTCATGTAAAGAAAGCATGGTAAATAAAAAAGTTTAATTTTAAAGCTTTAATTTAGCTGTACTGAAAGTGGTGTCATATCCACAGATTTACTTTTGTAATGTATCTTTTAGACTACGCAGTGTTCAGGGCAGTGAGGGACCAGATAATTATATAGGGAATTAGTCAAGAGTCTTTACACTATATCCACAGACATATACCTGCTACAAGTGTGAGTCATAGTCTTGAGTTTGTAAGGTCACCAGAGGAAACAGTAAATGAAATAAATGATTGAAATTTTGGTCAGTATTAGCCTATAAAAAGCTAGATTTGAACCACTCCAAAATCTACTTGCATTTGTGCTGAATTCAGTAAATTGATTCAACTTTAAGAACTACAAAAAAATCATAATCTTTTCAAGAGATGTTGTATGTGTTTTGATACACAAAATGATGGAAAACTTTTCACTCAACATGAAATAAGGTTTCAGATTTTAATTTTGGTGAAAAAAAAATTACTTACAGCTAATGTCCAAGCCAAAAAAAAAAATAGCCCAAATATTTGTTTAGCTCTAAGGAAGAGTATGATTTATTTATGAAAAATGAAAATGAAATACCTAAGTTAGGATACAAGACCAACAGTGTAACATCAGGGTCTCCAGAAACCTTTCTTCTCTGACTATTTCTTGTTTATATTTCTTTCCTTGTCTGGATTCCTGTGTAACTCTACATAGTTATACAAATGACCAGCAGGGTAGTCACTGGCGAAGAACCTGAAGGCATTCAGACATGTTTTTAATCACGCTGGGGCCTCACCATCTTAATTTTGTTGCCTGTCATGGCCAGTCAGAATTTCATGGCACTGGCCAAGAATATCTTGTAGTTCCAACAGCACAGAGCACGTGTTAAATGAGACTCTTTGTCTCTTATTGGTGGAAGTGGAAGGGCTGTTGCACACACATAAAAAATGTGGGTTCTATTCAGCAGAAAGCATTGGTGTAACATACACATTAGGTGCCAATTAATGACAGTGTCATTATAAGCAATTTTCTTGTTGGATATCTAACACTGCTCTGTGACAGTCTTATCCTCTTAGATTATGTTGAAAAACTGATTATTCTGCTGCCAAAGGACAAAATGCTGTGGAATTTAGTCCATTTTATCTTCTGTCTCAAGTGCCAGTGCCTGGCTGCCACCTCTGCTGTGATATTTGGTGCTCTGCCTGTAAGGAGTGTTTCAGAACCAACAGCATGCCCCTCTCAGCTAGCAATAAAATAGTTCCTTGGGCCTGGGGGTGCTGAGAGATAAACTGTGTGCTATTCCATCTTTAAGGGTTTAAACTTACACACTAAAAATGATGTTAAATAAGAATCTATTACATGGAGCTTGCTGAATCATTTCCCAGAATCTTTCTGCCTGGTCGTGCGTTTATATAGCTACCTGAGCACTAACTTGTCTTCTGTGCTTAGGTGTAAAAACAAAAGTTGAGGTGGGGAATGTAAGACCCATACATTCCTCCAGCATAATTTTTGTTTTATATTTGTCCATCCTCATTTACATTTTTATTGAAGAAGGTTTCTGACGGTTTCTCAGACTGATGAAGAAACTACAGATTGAGGTTCCGTCTCTCTGATGAAGGCTATGTATTCAAACCTGGGTGTCTCCTATGCGTGTGAGTGGTATAATCACAAAAATTACAGCAGGTAAGAGCTGTGTTATGTTCTGATCTGGGACAAAATAGGGAGAAATACCAGAAGTTTCCATGACATGGAATTTATACTTACCAGCTCTCCTGGTTAGAAGATAGATGAGAATGCCTCATGACATTAGAAAGAGCTTAGTTATATTTGAGCAAGACATAGAAATGGTCTAGAAAAAGCACGAATAATATATTGTTTAAACATCATGTACTGTAGCTAGTTTTGTTGCTCCAAAACATGGAATTTGCTACAAACTTTCAAATACTTTTTGAGTTCAATAAGAAAGCTTCAGTGTTTCTCTTAGGAGAGAGGAAAACATTTGGTCAGAAAACTAAGGATGGATATGGAATAGCAACCCTTTCAAGAGTGAAAATTAAACATTTCTGTTCACTCTGCTCTCAGAAGGCATGTGCTCACAACTAACAAACACTCCTTTGGGAGAGTAGCAATGAGGATATTTTTGTGCCAAGATATTTGTTGGCCCAGGCTTCTACTTTGGGCGCCTGTTTGACCCGGCAACTTAAGCTTCTCTTTCTGAAAAATGGCGTTTGTTAACTATATTGGAAATTGGCATCTCAGGGGAATTTGTTACCCTAGCCACTTGTAAACAGCTTTGTCTTCTTATTATGTCCTCCTAACCTTTGTAGAACTAGATATAAGAAGTCTTCTAGCTATCAAAGAATCACAAAATGGTTTGGGTTGGACTGGACATTAAAGATCATCTAATTCCAACCCCCTGCCATGGGCAAGGACACCTCCCACCAGACCAGGCTGCCCAAAGCCCCATCCAGCTGGTCTTGAACACCGCCAGGGATAGGGCAGCCGCAGTTTCTCTGGGCAAGCCTGTGCCAGTGCCTCACTGCCCTCTGAGTGAAGCATTTCTTCCTTATACCTAATCTAACTCTACCCTCTTTTAGTTTAATAGCCATCCCCCCTTGTCTTACCACTGCACTCCCCGACAAAGAGTCCCTCCCCAGCTTTCCTGCAGGCCCCTTTAGGCACTGGAAGGCCGCTGTAGGTCTCCCTGGAGCCGTCTCATCTCCAGGCTGAACAGCCTCAGCTCCCTCAGCCTGTCTCCATAGGAGAGGTGCTCCAGCCCTCTGATCAGCCCCGTGGTCTCCTCTGGGCCACTCCCACAGGTCCATGTCCTTCTGGTGCTGGGGGCCCCAGAGCTGAACGCAGGGCTCCAGGTGGGGCCTCACAAGAGCAGAGCAGAGGGGCAGAATCCCCTCCCTTGCACTGCTGGCCTCGCTGCTTTGATGCAGCCCAGGGTACGGTTGGCTTTCTGGGCTGCAAGCGCACATTGATGGCTCATGGTGAGCTTTCATCCACCAGCACCCCCAGGTCCTTCTCCTCAGGGCTGCTCTCGATCCATTCTCTGCCCAGCCTGTATTTGTACTGGGATTGCCCTGGCACAGATGCAGGACCTTGCACTTGGCCTGGTTGAACTTCAAGAAGTTCACGCTAGCCCACCTCTCAAACCTGTAAGGTCCCTCTGGAAAATGACTCATGCCCTTTCTCTGACTTTTCTCTATCGCTACAAATAACAATAAAAGCAGTGAGATGAAAGCTGCAACAAGCTGCTGCTTTGGCCAAACAGTTTGAAAGTACTTTACCCATAGTTAATATGCACCTGGTGGTCTCTCAGTTAACACCCCAAGCAGGGACCATAATAATAAATATGCCCAAATATGTAACGAAGAACACCACAAATTATCTTGACCTTTATAGATCCTGGCTAGGCTGTTAAGTGTATTCCCCACATCTGGAATCTGTTGGATGTGGTCACGTTGCTTTGAACCTCATCTTCCCCAGGAATTTACCACCTTCGAAAAAGCCTTCTTGAAGCTCTGGGAAAGGTAGAGAAGCGAAGGGATAGTTGTGTCTAGATGAACAGGTGATGACAGAATTCAGCACCAGCGATCTGGATCTCATGTCTCCCTTAGTTTTTAAGTTTCTTTGTAAGAATTAGGAGCTATTTCTGAAGAAACAGGAGGTTATGGTTGGATTTGCCACCCTGAATCAAGTTGCTGGTTCCTCTGATCTAAGACCTTTACCTGGGAGTGGCCCATCATTTTGATTTATCAGAGGAACATTAAAAAATATATATATTCAGTGGTTGTGGTGGTCTTTCAGGGGCGAGGAATGGGACTCCCGTTCTCCAAAAAGCTGTATTTTGGATGCTGATATTAGCTTGCATTTTTTCAGAAGTTATTAATAAACTTATCTGTCTCTACTGCATATCTTTTGGCCTCCTCTTGTGATGAATTATTTTCTCAGTTTAATATAGAAGAGTAAGAGAAAATACACTGAAGTTTCTTTTGATTTTACTGAATTTTAATTTTAAAATGGTGTTAGGAGCCGCACGTCTGCAGTGAGTAATACCTGTCATTGCATTATCTATTTCAAAGTTCAATGACTTGAACTGTAGATCTGGATCAGCTCAGACCAGAACTTCGGACCAGTAGGCTTTCTTCCCTATAGACCTGCATACTTTGTTCCATGCTTCTGTTTTCAGTGCTGCTCTTGACTGCAATTTTGAACTGGTTTGACTGCCCTAAATATCATTAAATCTCTGTATTTCCATTTCTAACTCTTATTTATGTACTAATTGATTATTTAATGTCTAGAGACCTCCAAGCTCTTGTAGATTTTCTATTTGCATTTGGTGTAGCCCAAACAACTAAGAATGATAACACCTCTGCTGGAACCAAAGTGTATCATAGCCTTTTACAGCTCTGTACTCTGTTACTTCACCTCTCTTTCTCCTTCTTGGAAAGTTGTTATGGTATTAAGTGCAAATTTCAATATAGTGTTTCTATCATAATGGTTTTCAAGATGTTATGTTTTCCATATTGTCCCGTCCTTAGTGATTTGGTTGCCCTATAAGCTTGAGAATGACTCAAATGTGTTGTATTATGTATGTATTATGTATGTTGTATTATTGCAAAACTGTCAAACTGAGAAGAACCTCAGTCATTCCCTGAAAATATTTTTGAGACCTCTGCAGGTCATTTGAAGTTCTAAACAGAAGTTATCTGACTTCCAGAATCTCCTCAGCCAGTGCTCAGAGCCAACCTAGGACTGCACATCACATCCACCACGCTTATAATGCTTATAGAAGAGCCAAAAAAGTGCAAGGGCTCAAGCTTTATGCTGTGTTTCTACAAAGGGAATTATCTCATTGTCCTACTCAAAATGGGTCTTTCTTGCATTAGCATTTCCAGTACTGTCTTTAATGACATTACTGCATATGAGCTGATTTTAAAAGATTTAAAAGCTCTAATTTTCAGCTGAAGTGCTTCTGTCTGTGGAAGGATGTGTTAGGCACTGTATTGTATGAATTACGATTTCTACATCCTGCAAAACCACTGTCAATCTTTTGAGAATATAAGAATACCATTTACATAAGCATTTACATAAGTCCATTCATAAACTCTGATAACAGTACTCTTGACTAACATTAAAATATACAAATAAAGCATCAGCTTGACCTCAGATTAACAAAAAATTTCCATGTTCTCTTGTTGATCTACAAAGTATCTTAAAGAAATAATTTCATGTGTTTAATGGCAAAGAGACTTTTTTTTTCGTAGATAAGAATAGTTTTTGATAGATACATCTTCTCCTCCCCCCCCCCCCCCCCCCCCCACTTTTTTTTTTTGGTAGAGACAACTCTTTTAAAATATTTTGGCAGTTAGTTACTCCCAGGGACCACAAACTCACTTCCGAAACTCAGCCAAATAATTTAGCTCTTACATACTGCAATGTCTTAGCCCATCAGGGTTGAATGCCCTTAGCAAATATTACGGCTTTGTTGGATTGAAAAAATAACAAGTTCGAAAACCAACAGGATTGAAAACTGCTGGATCCCAGGGCTGGGAAAATAATATTCCCATTAGCATATTCATGGGACTATAATGGTTGGTCAGACTTTCAGGTCATAAAAGTCTTTCTTTGTTGATTATAAAATGATGCAGAAGATATATTTGTGAAATTTTGTATGCATCTCTTAGATAGTACTTTTTCAGATGAAGAAATGGAACAAACAATCTGAGTTAGTGTGTACATTCTAACAGAAAAATGAGTGAACCGTAACTTACAATTAGGTGATGGGCCACAGGTTTCCCATGTGATATGAATAAATCTATGCAATTGTCACAGTGTTCAGGTGTAAGTCCATCTTTTCACAGCTATATGACTTTCTATTCACCATATCCAATCCAGTCTTATCCCCATTCTGCAACCATGTGTTTGTGTTTTTTCTTTTCAATCCTATTAGTTTCCTTTTAATCGTTCCATTGTTCCATTTATTTGTTCCATAATTGTTACAGCCAAAAGAAAATGTGTCCCTATATTAGCATTTTGATTCAGAGAAGTGGTGTGGTTTTGAAGTCCTCTGGTTGTCCCCACTTCTCTCTGATTGGTATTTGTATGGTTTTGGTTCATGCCAAACAGATTCTTCTTAGAAGAAAGCAACCCCAAGCTCAAGTCCAGGTATGTATCAAGAGAAATTCAACTCCAGTGAACGTGTGGGAGTCTGAACCAAGGATCAGTTTGCTAGACACCTTCACATCACATACACAGTAGGGAAGGATTTTTATTTATTATTTATTTTGATCCAGGAAAAACAGATTACATGTAATCTGAAGTAACTTTAGAACTACATATATTGGAGATGTAGGGACCTCAGTACCAACTGCTCTGCCCTACTGATCTTCTTCTGTTGAGTTAGAAAACTCTGTCATGTAGATACAGTCAAAGAAATCATTTTCAGAATCAGTGGTTTTTCAGTTTTGTTGTAAAACTATCTCCATTCATCCTCTTCTTCTTTCTACCTCAGCGTGATAGGATATTGTACTGCATTCTAGAGCTGCACTTGATGGTTGAAAGTAAAGTATGCCGTAGAAGATCAAAATGGGAAATATTTTCATAGGACAATTAGTCTTTCTTCCTTCCAACTCTGCAGGCAAAGAACAGTTATCAGCTGCCACTATGGAATGAAATTAAATGACATATAAAATGCTAACCTGTCTTCCTAGTGGGAGGGCTCATAGTGGTAACAAGTAATTGCTACTACTCCTGCTCTGGAAGGTCATTCAGGATTAAAATACAGATGCTCCCATCTTGTCCTTGGTGCGAGTACAGTTGCAGCATGAAGAAAAGGTAGCCTGGTTTAATGGGAGCCTGCTGCTACTGAACACCTCCTAAAGGAAATTCAGGATAATATGGTTTCTGAGTGTTCTGCTACTGTGAAAGAAGATTAAAGGATAAGTGGCTTATACTGTTACATTGACTTGAGCCTACAAAACAAGTGGCAGAATTATTTTTTTTTCCTGTGGCAGTTTTGATATGTTGTTTATTGGTAGTGTGTGGCTTCCATTTGAGAATTAAAGAAATAGATGGGAAAAGGTATTTTTTTTCTATAGAGAGCAATGTATTCCAGTGTGAGAAGTGTGAAAAACACAGAAATTGGTATTTCAACTAACTTGCTCCATAACTTCAGGTAAATCATACTTTCCAGAATTTTCAAATAAAGGTGCCTGAAATAAGATAATTAAAATATTGAAGCCTGGCTAACTAAAGGAAAGGAATGAAGACAGTTCAAAAGCCATACACACAGACAGAACATTTTCTGGCTGACAACTTCAGTTATGGGGAATCCCACCCATTGGGGAGTGCTGCTTTCAGAAAAATCAGTGGTTTTATGCTGTTGTCTGCTAATGGAGGCCTTCTGAATCAGCTGTTTGAAAATCCTATTGTAAGAATGCAGCATGCTTCCTATGTAAGGGAGATGTGCAGAAATACCAACTTCCTAAATCCAGTTCTGTCACATAAAATTAATAGGGCTCCCATCAGCCAGGGAATGGAGGCACACCTATTTGCCCCAAATCAGCGGAGATTTACTACATAGGTAAGGGGCAATATACACAAACGACCTGTAAATGACATTGCAAAAAAGCAGTTTTATGATGTGCACCATCAGCTTCCTCTTGCTAGGATACAGGCATTTGATTCTGTTTCTGTCTGCCTAGTTCTGCTCTGCTGGAATCCACTTATAAATCCTTTTTTTTTTTTTTTTTTTTTTTTTTGTGTGTGTGTGTGTGTGTGAGAGAGAGAGAGAGAGGAGAGAGAGAGAGAGGATTTCAGAAATTGTATTTAATTAGGGTAGTTCAAATATCCACAACTTTAAAATCTGGAGGAAGAAAACTTTTTGGTTTTAGTGGGAATTTCGCAGGAAGAATTTGCAGATTAATATCATGTTAAATGGACTGGCATTTTAATATTTTAAAAATGAGTGTTTGAACTGTTCTGGAGTTGAGTCCATGTAAAATGTGAGATGCAATGTTTGATTTAGAAGGTCTTCTTCTGATGTTTATTTCTTTGAGTCTGAGCCTGTATGCTGCTTCTGTTTGCACAGTGTAAGGTGTCCCCTTCAAAATGGTGTATATTGTTTTCATTCCTCATTGAACCCTGAATCATTTTAAAGAACTTTGCCTACCAGGTACAGAGACAATAATGAAAAATCATTTATGCTATTGGGAATTTCACTTTCAAGGACATGTTGTGAGAAATGAGTAAGGGCTACAAAGGTGTCCCTATAGAGATTCACTGGATCTTTGAGGAGATCCATCAAACATGTATGTGGCCTGAAATTTCAACAGAGTTGGAAGCACAGACAAAAATAACCTTTGTGTGCTTATTGGAACATCTTTACCTGTTGCTATGAAAGATTTTAATATTTTTATTAACCTCTTTAGAATTTAATAAGCATATTTTAAAGAGTACAACATATAATTTATTAACACAAAATGCTTTTTTGTCTTATTGATTCATTAATTTTCATTGTGCTGTTGAAGCTTAGATTAATAATAGCAGCAAACACTGTTGTAGCACATTTCCAGACTCATGTCAAGGTACTGAGACTGGATGTTATGAGACAAGTCTGTCAGGCAGTTCGTGGCATGTGAGTTAGTGGTTTCTATCCAGTACCAACTTTACAATAAATCACCAGCATTATTGGCACAAGAAGGTATTCTTCTTGGCAGCCTCAGAAGGGAAGGAAGAGATTTCATAAGTAATCCCTAGATGCATCTCCCATGAGCTGCAGAAGAAAACAATTGAAAGTTGCACGAGCTTTTTGTTCAATACCTGCTCTTCGTTATTCTCCAGAACTGTTGATCTTTTTCTGTTTTTTAGTTAAACTTGACTTCAGCATGTAAGTAAATAGATTAATTTCACTTATTCTGGCTTTAATAGTGTCTTGTATGTCTACTAAAAGAGCAAGTACGCTGCTGTATATGTGTGTGTGCACATTCTTCCTTGCTGTCCTGGTGGGTTCTTGGCCAACGTGCTAGAGGCTAGTGAGAAGTTTACTCCCTAGGGTAAGGATGGCACATAATTAAATGCTCATGTGCTGTCAAAATCCTGACAGTTACAAAATGCTCCAGCCAGTAACTTGTTGGAGAGCAGGCAATGAGCAAAGTGACTTCAACACACAGAAGAAATTTAGATGCCCCGAGGGAATGCTAATTCAGAGAGATAGTAACAGGGATTACTACTTGATTTATAATGTGTCTTGAAACTAGACCAAAACTGTTGCCTGTGTGTGCATGTAGGTATACAGTCAAACTCAGAAAAAGAAGACATTAACTGTCCACCATTCCTTAATGTTAACTTGTCCTCTTCCAACTTCCTCTGCCCAAAGTGCAGTTGAATTCTTTTCTGCCTCAGGTTAAACAGTTTCTCTATGGCTTCATTTGTCCCTCTCATTTCCACCTGGTACCCTTTCTGCTTAATCTGAAAACTTCTTGAGTTAATCATTTGCAGCTGTTGTCCCAGGTGCCTCCTCCTCTCTGATAATATGTAAAACCCACTTGAGTCTTTTTTCTTTTTTTTAATCTTCTCTATTCTGTAGAGAGTGCTCTCATTACAGTCTAGAAAAGTTTCTTTGCAGATAATCCTCCTGTCCTCTTTGCCACCCTGAGCTCTTTTGCTTGGATGCATCTTCCATAAATAAATGTCTCTATTCTCTTTCCATTCCATCCTTTACATCTTCCAGTTATTGTGAAGTTCCTATGGGCCCACTTAACCTCCAGTTTGGAAAAGGAAATTGCACTTTGGCATATCAGCCTTGAAATACTGCTGATCCCTCTTTTAATTTTGGTTGTCTAACATGCTCCGTGCTCATCCCTCTGCTCTTTTGCTTTGCAATGTTTCTTCTGCCACATTTTACAGAAAAGAGTCAGGAGAGGGAAGGATAATCTGTGAGTCACTTGTGCAACAATGACTTGCAGATTTCCTTCTTTCCATCCTCACTTTTTTCATCCTGCCATTCTTTTATTTCGGTTTCTCCTTAAAAAGTAGACAATTCATTTGTAAAGTACTTTGAATGCTTCAGTTTTTGTTGCAAAGCATTTTTAAAATATTATCAATATTTAGAGCAAAACTTCTCAACTTTCATCTGCAGGGCATATCTAAAGGGTTTTTTCTTTTTGTCAGAAAACAATCTTATCACAGAGATTTTAGAGCTCATGAAAACTCAGGGAGATTACATACCCTTTGAACTCTAAGTCTCTTCTTGGATGTCAATTGGAACTTTTTGCTTGTGTACTTGTGCTTTTTTTTCTGTGTTGTTGAAAGTTTGTTAGATCATGTTAGTACTGTAATGTGATGATTTAGGATACTGAAAAATATTAAATTTGTTATTTGGGACCTGGGATGTCTTATTGTGCCAGTGGGTGGCTGAGTGGGGAGGTATGATTTAGTATTGCTCTGGACACTTTCGTACTGACATGACTAAGTATTCTGGAAGTCAGGCTGGGGTATACAGCTGCCTCACTGTACACTGTGTATTTATCAGTGACTGTCTAGGTGGAGAAGAGAAACTCACAAAAGAGAAATGAGAGAGAATATGATATAATTTTATTTTAATATATTTGCTGCTAGATTCTGATAGCTTTGTTTTGAATATATCTTTTGTTTTGATTTATTTTGATCTGCCTATGAATTAGTTATTGCCATATGTTCTATAAGTAGAATTGGTGTTGCTGTTCAACAGTCATCATTTGACTATAAGACTTAACAACATTTTCAGATTTTCCTCCGTGACATTTTTAGGGTAAATATGTTTTTGCAATGGCTTGGGTTATTATGTAGTCAAAGCTGCTGTCAGACAGAGCTACTCAGGCAGCTCTCCATGGCCCATGACATCTCATTGCTGCAGGCCTGCGACCTTCACCCGGCTCTGTGACCATCTCTCACATTCTGGTTTCAAACTTCCTCATTGCCACTGCTCCAGATATGTGCACTACGTCTACCATACGTAATCTGCAAAATCCTTCTCTGTTCCTTTTACAGCTTCTCATATTGTGTCCCTAATGCTTTTCACTTCTGACCTGTGTAATAGCTTTGCTATTTGAATCTCAGGCCTTTCTTGAACAGACTTAGTCACATGTGTCAAGTCTTGCCAAAGCTGATAACAGTCCACAGTTATAAAGCATGCAGCCCAAGCCACAGTTCCTTAGCAGAGCAATTAATGTCGTAAACCTGGGTTTCAGGCCGTCTCTAAAACTCTGAGTTTGTAAAATTAATAAATGGAAACTAAGATGATACCATCCTAGTCTGTCCCTTTGAAATATCCATGCAAGGTCTCTGAAGGGAAAATAACTTTTCTGGTCTTGTGATGCTTAAGCAGAAGAACAGATGAAAATCCTTTATTATTCCAATCCATCTTTTAAAACATTAAGAGTACACTATATGCCTTTTCTAGTTTCCTTCAATGGGTATAATAGTTACATGTTATGCAGGTTCTGAGTTTTCTTAAGAAATACAGGAGTAGATCTATGAGTCTGCAGATAACTGAAAACTGTAATTAAAAGTAGAAAAAGGTCAAAAATTAATGTAGTTATTAAAATAAAGGGAATTATTTGTGGATAATCTCAACATTTAACATGTAAATGATCCTGTTTTAATATATATATATAAAAAAGGAAAGATTTTAGTAATCTGGATTGGGAGTTTAAGATTGTTAAATGACTGATCTACTGGCATTTTCTCTCTCTTCAAGGGAATATCGGAGCTTTCATAACTCATAGAGCATAAATCTGAAACGCTGCAAAAGTCTAATATTTCTTTAAGAAAGCAAGCTACAAATAATAAAGGACACATTCAACCTCCTATTTTGATTTATTTCTGAAATGTAATATATTTTATGAAATTCCATAATAGGTATTGCAGTTGGAGTGAGTTACTTCATTTTTATTTTATTTTATTTTTCTACAGATGAGGAGTATTCATCACTATTACAAAAATGAAATGTGTAACTTCTAGCTAAAGAAGCTTAGCATGTTTATGTTGCTAGCAACATGTGTTTGCGTAGAAAAAGTTGTTGAAAGCTGACCCCATACTGGGAAAATTGCTAATCTCCAAACAGAGTCCTAAACAGCTTTAAATAAACAAAAAAGCAAACTGATGAAAAATTTCACTGCATGCATTTTTAAGGTCATCCCACATGTTCTAATGTAGTATTTCCTTGAACATTGGCCATGCAAATGTGCTTGAGCCTCCAAAAAGCTGCTCACTCCTGCAAAGGAATCTTCATATCCCTACACCTTGCCACGTTTGCCCCATATAATATTTTCCCAAATTAAACAGGTCAATGCCAGCGTTGCTTTTGGATTTCTCTGTTGATTTTTTCATTAATCATTCTACAAAGATATTTTGTCAGCTATCATTTACTTGGTGAAATCTGCTTTTAGTGCAGCATCAAAAGGATTCCTACACTTAGAATTGTTTACTATAATCAAGTTATAACTTTGTCATTCTAATATACACTTCCATGTGTTATACACATATATATGTGCGCGCACTTTCAGAAGTACTGAACTACCCCTTGTATCTTCCTATTGTATTAGAATGACTTTTGAGCTCTGCAGCTCCACAAGATTATTAGAAAGATGACATCTGAAATATTCCATGGTAAAAAACAGCAATAGCCAGTTGGGGAATACTTCTCTGGGACAGATTTGATGCAGGTGGGTGCCCCTCAAGCAGGAGCCCAACTCCAGTGAGAGGTTTCTTGCAGAGTGAAGAGAACCAAAACCTACGTCTCAGCAAGCCAATGGCACTAAGAGGCCTCTAGCTTAGAAACAAAACAAAGCACTGTTTGTTGTCTTCAGTAATATGATTATCCCAAAGTCATGCTGATTTGCAACTCATCATTATGTCTTTGGGAAAAATGTGCTTGAGTTCATCCACAAGGACAGATCTGATTATTATAAAAAGACCCTTCTAGCCTTACAGTACAGAGTGAAACCCTAGCTTTGATTGAAATTGGTGGCAGGGCTGCTACTGAGTTCAGCAGCCATGGCTCCTTCATCTGAATCTATTGTCTTTATTTACCTGCATTTATACTTAACTCCTATAAAAACAATAATGATTCCTTATGTCATAAAGGTGGAATGGCTCAATTTGTCCTCTTTAAATATTTGATCAGTTTCCACTTCATATATGTGAGGCATTAATACTTAAATACATATTTTATTATTAAAACATGTCCCCATTCCTTTTTTATATACCTAAGTCTATGTAATGATAAAACCTCCTTACATTCATGGTGAACCTTCACTTATATCTTCCCTTTCCCACTTGTTTTCAAATATTTGTAAACAGTATTTTTTTAATAAGAAACTGTATTCTGTGATGTGTTGGAAGCCCTTCCTTGTGAAGTTCTGAACCCAGGTGAGACCTGTGGGTGCCACTGTAATGTTAACAGTAATTAACAATACCATGTTTTACCAATTATTTATTTAGTTCTATACTAACAATGTTTAATATTCAGGTTATATCACTGACACTATTTCTATAAAATAGAACGAAATAGACAAAGACATGAAACTATTAGAGGGTGTCCAAAGGAAAGCTACAAAGTTGATGAAGGGTCTAGAGGACAAGATGCCTGAGGGGTGGCTGAGGTCCCTTGGTTTGTTCAGCCCAGAGCAGAGCAGGCTGAGGGGAGGCCTCATGGCGGCCTGCAGCTCCCTCACGAGGGGAGCGGAGGGGCAGGCGCTGAGCTCTGCTCTCTGGGGACAGCGACGGGACCCGAGGGAACTGCATGGAGCTGGGACAGGGGAGGGTCAGGCTGGGAGTTAGGGAAAGGTTCTGCACCCAGAGGGTGGTCGGGCACTGGAACAGGCTGCCCAGGGCAGTGGTCATGGCACCGAGCCCACCAAGTACAAGAAGTGTTTGGATAATGCTCTCAGATATAGCGTCTGTTTTTTGGGTGGTCCTGTGCAAAGCCGGGAGTTGGACTTAATGATCCTTGTGGGTCCTGTCCAACTCAGGATATTCTGCGATTCTTAGCTCTTTAGCATAAATAGAGACACTGAGTCAGAGAAATAAAAAGATGTGTTTGGTGATAGACTTAGTGATAGAGATGGATTTTCAGATCCTGTTCCTGCTTCCAGGGCTATGCTCATTCCCTTGGGCAGGCTGCAGTAGGAACCATACCCTGAGAGTTTTCCTTTTAAATGGGAAGCACTCACTTTAGAAAATGATTGTCTACTGGCCTGATGGTCTGCATCTGGTTATTAAGCTAATTAGGTTTGCCCATCCAGCATTTAGGTTACAGTAGGTCTGGAGTTTGCTCTGTGGCTTTATCTCCTCTCTTGTTAGTGCATTAAGATTGTCTTTAGATTTCTCACATTTTAATTGTACTCAAAGAGAGCTGTTTATTTGAAGCCCCCAAATGGATTTGTTTCCTAGTACTTTTCCTTTGTTGCATATTAACGTTTAATTAGCAAAAAGATCCTATTACCTCAGCACTAAAAGTGAGAATAGCTAAGGGACCTTCCAAATATAAAATTAGATGCACAGTCAACCCTTAATCTGACCATAATGATGTTACCTAAATATTATTATAACTCCTATCATAAACTATGATTTGATTGATTTTGAAATGTTTATACCCAGAGTGTCTGGCACAAATTGTTTTTGTGAGTATGCTAAAGTCAAAATGTCTGAACCAAAGAGACAGCTCCTCCTAACAAGCTTTATTTGGGGTTTTCTTCTGTTCAAGTAGTTGGTCTGTAATGTCCCTTCAGAAAGCGAACAGAGCTGGAATCCAAGTTGAAGCTAAACCAAGAAAAACAATTCTCTTAGCATACTTTAATCACCCTTAAATGTTCTCATGGCTCTGAGGACCATCTTTCAGTAGAATCTGTTTTTGAAGGAATAGAAGGCTTTTTGCATATGGTTCTGGAAATTGTGGGTGCATAACTAAAAGGTGGATGTAATGCAGAAATATATAGGAAAAGATATTACTTTGTTTATTATTTGCTTTTGGGTGAAAGGCTTAAGTCAAAGTTTACAGGAAAGTTTTCACAATGGGATACATAAGGAATGGCAAAGGAAGGGACTCCTGTTAGGTCTGTCCTTCTGTGGCTGTAAGGAGAGCTTTGCTATTTATTACAACTATTACCACAGCAGTTTAAAAGGTTTTGGTAGCATGCCCTCTTTTTTCCACTTAGTTTTTGTTGCTAAGTTCTGTTTCTATACATGACATCTTTGTGTTTTGTTTTGTAGTATGATGTCTCAGCAGCAATATTTCATCATGGACATTTGTTTGGATATTCACATATTAATATAGCAGTGAACATCTCACACATTCCTTTATTTCAAGTTTGGGCCTGCTTTTAAAAAGTGTGATTTGAGAACACATTGTAAAGCTGATGGTATGGTATCTGATAAGACATATATCTGAAATTTTCTGACAGTATATAAAATATGTTTGACCCAGCCTAGAAGAGAATAAAAATTGAGATACCGTTTAACTAAAATTTTGACTACACTGTCCTTACAGCTTCCAATTTGGAATAACTCTCTTTGTTATTCTGGTTTGAACTTGGAAGCTAAAATACTTTGAAAATGACACAAGTGATTTGTTTTTGTTGATATCTCCTGAGCGGATTATGTCTTGCAAGCAGTTGCAAATGAAAGAGGATTTCTTTGTTTCATATCTATTTATTACAACATTTCCTGCAAATATCATTTTAACAAGAAACTTGCTTTTTCAAAAACTTGTTTTTTCCTTGAGTAATGTTTTACCTGTACTTCCTTTTTTTTTTTCTTGGAAGAAAAAGTAAACAAATATTTTATTTTGAATCTGGTTAACCTGAAACAAAGTATTTCATTGTTTTGAATTTAACAGGAACATCTTCCTATTAAGTCTGTTCGCTGTTAAATTTCTTGAGCTGGTTTAATGCCTTACAAGAGAGGTATTTGAGATAACTCCTGCCTCTGCTCCTGTAGAGACCAGCCTTGGTCTACAACATGCCTCCCAGCCTTTTCTCTGGTTGTATACTGAACATCCATCATGGGAGAGGTAATCCCTAGGTATGGGCTATCATGTGTGACTGACATGAGATACCAGAAACCCATCTAAGAAGCATCTGACAAGTTGCAAGAGTTCACACTAACATTAAATGAAACTCGAAGAGTTTTCATTTCACTGGCACATGACAAACTGAAATAGTTCAATAGTTCCAAACAGTTTTTAAGATCTTCCAAGTTATTTGAAACAGTTGCTGGAAAATTTAAGTCTTACAGCCTAATGCTTCACCATGTCTTATATACTAGATTGCCTGAGAGGTGGGCTTCGGTTGTCATTCTGAGTGGACAAGAATGAAAAAAAAAAAAAAAAGCAAGAGAAACCACATTTCTTGGTATGAAATACTGTAATACAGACTAGAACATCTATTAGAAGACTATAATTCAAATTCCTTTGACCACCCTGCCTTGGCAGGTAGGCTGCAATTTCTGAAGCACACAATTGCTGTTAGTGTATTGATTTTTGTGGTTAGTTCAATAACTAGCTGCCCTTGGGACTTTCCTCTTTCCTCAGATATTTGCCAACATTATTTTTGTTGTATATTAATTAAGTTCTCCCATTTATTCAACTCTTCAATGATGTTTCTGGAACAGATCTAGCTTTTCAACTAGCACCGAAAAAGAAAGATGAATGAAACTGCTAATTCCCCGAGAATAAATATTTTCTGCATTTTGAGAGTTGCTTTGGGTTCTGGTCCAAAGTTAAAACTGGTACTAAAGACAAGAATTACATTCAGGGTTGGGTTTAGGGTGAAACAGTTGATATTCAAGGGTGAAAACATTGAGCATGGCTTGCCATGCATTTAGCTGTCATATGCGCTAACAACTACCACACTGTTCGTGACCCAGGTAACTCCACGTTATCCATCTGTCATTGTCATGCTGTAGTACCACTGATGCTAGTCATAGGAGATGTCCTGTGGTCCTCTGGAAAAAGGCCAAACACACCTGCTGTAAGGACAGATGGGATTAGTAGGTAACCTTCTTTAGACCCAGGGAGGCAGATTTAAGGAGAATGCTTGACAGCTTCCAGCTGATCCTAAGGCCAACCAGCTCAGGTACAGATATGTATAGCCTTCACTTTAAAACATCAATGGATGCAGCTAGGGTGGTTCCTTTTCTAAAGCATATGAGCCAGCTTAGATGTCTTTTGCTTATCACAACATTCCTGAGCTAGTTATATACTTGTCAAGTTTTCTCATCTTCCTTCAGTCTTCTATAGCTTTCACTACTGTTTTAAAATTTACCCTGTCAAGGTTAGCTGCCTTAACTCCTGCTAGCACAAAGTGCATCCTGTATATTAGTTTTGATTCTGTTTTAACAGACATGGAAAGTGATTCTCTGCTTTTCAGTTTAATTTTCCAGTTCTCTTGCATAAGCTGTTATCAAACTGTTTTCACCATCAGAGTGACATGATTCTACCCTTAGTGAACAAGGATTGTTTGCAAAAGTAGAATTTGGTGACTGTGTTCCTTTCCAAGTAGGTTATTTGGAAAACTAGAACTTTTCCTGCTTCCCTAAAGATTTAGGAAAAAAGGAACCGACTGGGAAACTCCTCAATCCACTGACAAGAAATCTGTTTGGTTTATATGTTACGTAAGGATCAGACTTAATTCAGGTGTTTGGAATGAGAATGTCCTCCTTTGGTGTAGTTTAGAAGCAATGTCCTCTTTGATATTGCTGCTCTCCAAGTGTTCAAGCTGAGCAGAAACACCTGGGAGTGGACTCCAGCTTTTCAGTTGCTTTAACTGGGCAAAAGAAGCCAAGTTATTAGCCCTCTTTATGAATGAGACAAATGAAATAGCTGCTAAAGTAAACAAAGGAGATAGCAAGGTGGAGATTTTCAAGTTGTCAGAGGGATTTGGAGTCCTAGAACAGTTGTTTTTGAAAGTCCTATGTTAAAAGCTGTCCAAAAGAAAAAGAAAAAAAAAGGAGGGAGGGAGGAGAGAAAAAATAATTGTGTGAGAAACCTAATCCTTCTGGCTTCACCTTTATATTCCTTCCTGCTTTAAGAGATCTTTCTTCCATTCAGATCACTGCTGTGGCAGGACAGTCGGCTTTAGAGTTAAAGCGGGATCAAGGAGTTCTCCTTCTAACCCCTCTCCCTGTGGGACCTCTTCTGGTTCATCCTCCCATCCTGCCGCAGTGTCTCCTGGCTGGGACCTGAGCTGTTGCCTTGCAGGAGCTCCCTCCCTGTTCTATTACTAATTTGTGTGTGGAGCCCTAATTACAATTTACCAAAACGTTTTTCCATTTTCTATCTATCATGTTCTAAGTCTATAAAAGAGTGGGTGAGAAGACTTGTCAGTAAGTCACACCTCTTCCATTTTTTAAGCTATATTTTTAGTTGACTGACTCAGATGGACTTTTGCTGTCAAAACATCAAAAAAGCCTTACCCAGTGTGTGTATCTCTTTCCACGATCAGTCATTTTGAATTTGAGATTTGAGTTCATGAAGGGATGTATTTGTATCCTCAGCTTACTGATTATTTTCACCTTATGTGTTGCTTCAGTCTCCTGAAGACTGAGGGTAGAATTCACAAAGATGTGAATATAACATACTGCAGCCTTACTAGTTGCTTCTTCTAATAAATAGTTTCAGTAGGAAGCATTTGCAGTATGTGGTCTGATGGCTGTTGATAGGTAACCTGAAATTTAGTACTGTATTGCATGTACTGATGGGTCTGTGGTCCCTGCAGTGAGACTGAAGCTTTTCATTCATTGAATCATTTATTTAGGGGTTAAAAGAACCTGTATGAGTGATAGGGCATGGAACAGAGATCAGTCTCTGCTCTTGTTTAATTGCTCTCGTTATTCCTCCATGTCTAGCACATTTCATAATGCTACTGTGTTTTCTTTTGTAGGATTATGTTGCGTTCTTCAATAATGCTCTACGTTATTGACAAACATCTGTAAATTATTTTCTCTAGCAACAATAGCTTTTTCTTATCTCTTTTACTTGCTTGCTTGCCTATACCCAGAGTCACCCATGCATTCTTACACCCACCTGCATACAGCAAAGGCACCTGCATGAGCACACAGACAATTCTTTTTGTGGATGAAACTGCTAGAAAGTCTTCCTTATCTTCACATGCCAATCATTCTGCATAATGGCATACCAGCTTTTTCAAAGATGCATCCTGAGGAGTTGCTTGAAGTGAAAGTCCAGATCTGAATACCTTGAAGCTGGAAAAAGCAAGTATTTGATTTGAAGCTTGGCAGCTAAAGTGGTCTTCAAATGCAGAGGCTCAGGGTGAGGCTCTCGTCTAAGGAAGTGTTGCTTTCCAAAGTGTATGTCAGTCTTAATTTAAGCCACTTCCAATATGGTCAAAGCATCTTAAATATTTCATGCTGTAAACATCCCTAACAGGAAACATTTCATTCCTCATTGATCTTTTCTGGCAGTTTGCTTCCTCCCTCCAGTGGAGCGAAGAAATGCACCTTTGGGTTCGCCCGCCATACAGCTGACTATTTCAAAGCCAGTATTGACATTACTTCATGATGACTATCTACCTAGGATGAATTAAGTCCTGAGTGTCTGATGTCTCCTGAGCAGTTATCCTAGAGAGGTAAAAAGCACTGACCAGGTGGTTGCAGGCAGGCCTGACCCAGCTGTCCCAGACAAGGTGGTATGAACTATATAATGTCACTACTGGGTTTGGTTCTTTGATCTAATCTCTTTGCAACATCTTGGGGAAGCCAGTGAAATTCCCCTGTCGTTGTTGTTGTTTGCTTGTTGTTGACCTTTCTTTGGTACCAGAGTCATAGCCCTGCTGCACATTACTTTTTCTTGTTGTCATACCTGCTAAGACATGCCAGTTACCAGAGTCCTTGTGGCTGTCTTTGTTTCACAAGGATTTTACATGCACATCACTAGCTTTGATGTCTGGTAAAATAGGAAAGTGAAAGTCTGCTTGCTGCCCTCTGTGGCACAGTATTGGGAGTAGCTAAAGGACTGAAAAACGAGGGCAAAGAAACACTTCTATCTTCATTTCTGTGGTTCTAGAAATCACAGGAGGTCACGGCGTTGACCTTCAGAGGGCTGCGTTCCTTGCTAAGTTGAAATGAGCACAGGAGCTTGTGATGATTTGGCCAACACAGGTTTCTCTACTAAGAGCAAATCCACACCGAGGAGAGGTCTCCTGCTGCAGCCCAGGCTGGGGCAGGGGTACTGCAGGCTTGTGCTGAGGACCAGGGGCTGCAGAGGTGATCTCTGTTCCCACCAGAGGTGTGTGAGAGCTGTTTCTCCCTGGGGCAGTGTGGGATATAAGGGCAGGCAGTCTCCTCCTTCTTTTTTCTGGGGACATTTCCCCTGTGAGAAGCTATGTGCTGAGTGGCAGCTCCCAGCACTCCCTGGCCCTTCTGCAGGAGCTCTGCGTGAGCTGAGTACAGCACCTGGCTGGTGATCTGCAAGCTAGGATGCTTTCTGCAGCTTTTGCTCTTCCTGTTGAGGCTGCTGATGTTTTGCCTGCTAGTTGGCTTGGACTGTTATCTGTTACGTGTATTTCTGGTGCAGATTTAGCTTATGGAAAGCCTGTATGTTTTGTGTGCTCTGTTCTATCTACAAGTATTCCTTTGTACAGGCTGCACAGTGAATGTTAACAGCACAGCTGCTTGTGTATGCAACAAATGGGTCAGGGAGAAGATGCTGTACATACTAATGAAAGTGCTGCTTGATTTTCTGCTATCTAGTGGCTTTCATAACATTTGTTGAGCAATGTTTAGTATACTTGGTTGGAAGAACTGTAGCTGTCAAAAGGTAGTGCTAAGAGGTACATCTGACCTGAAAATTATACTATAAACTGTTGGGCAGTGTATATAGTATAGACAATTTTAATTAAACTCTGTTCAAAAGCAATGTAGCTCATTAAAATGAAGGGATGCCAAGTTGTCAACTTGCCAGTCAAACTAAAAGGGTTTCCATCTAACAAAGTGGACCTATCTGAAAAATAGGGCTTATTGAAATTCAGTGCCTTTGAATATTTATGTGCTACGTGTCTGCCCTGTGAAGAAACACCACCATGGATGGAGCTGAAGCTCCCTAGGTAAGAAAAACAATGTGAGGCAAGTACAGGCTGTGTGTTAGGAGGGCCTGAAGGCAAGGGGCAGGTGGGGTGATGCACAGTGAAATGGGCTGGATGTGCAAGGTCACCACTGTGTGGATCGCTGCCAATTTAAAGAGTTCTTTCGGACTCTAAACTTTGAGATTTCTCATGGACATCAGCGGCTTAGTGCAGGTGTGATGGGGCTGCCTACAGATATGGCTACGTAATGTTGTATTTGGGTCGCTTACAGGAGTATGACAGTACTATAGATTTAAGGTAATTCCAGGGGAGTATCTGCGGCAGATGAATTTTAATGGTGGTATGGAAGTGCAAATCTAACCTATTACAAGTTATTTTCAGCTTGCTCTTTGGGTTCTGTGCAAAATAACATCGTCTGATTTACAAAGAGGTCTAAGGAAATCAACAGCATCACTTCTGGATTTAATTAATTAGCCCATTAGTAACTGAAAACACTTTTTTCTGTCTTACCTTTACAAACTCAAGGTTGTTAATAGGTCTGATATTAACAGTGGTATCAAACTGTGACAGTTTTGATATGTTTTATCTTTACTAAACAGCTCCGAGGAAGAGTATTACTGTGTTCTGATCTTCTTAAGAGGACGGGGCTCTAGAAAACTGTTGTGTTAGCAATAAGTTAGAAGAAAAATGAAAGAGCAAAATGCCTGTTGTACTGTGGTAACAGTTCTTGCTGTGGATGTTTCAAATGAAGGATATTCTCAGGTTTGCACGTTTCCACTGTCCATTTTATAAACAGCAGGAAACCAAATGATCAGAGCTGCACAGAAAGACTCTGGTTTAGTAGCCAAGTCTGTCTTTGGTGTCTTGGTTTCTGGCCAGTACTCTGACTACTGGACCTTTCTTTCTCTCCAGCAATACAAATACCAACCCATTTTCAGGGCTTTGGTCTGAAAATGCTGGGGCAATTTCAGGCTATCAAGAACATCTGAAAGATTGGCCTGCTCAGTATGTGCTTGCTAGAGCTGTTACAGCTGTGAGGAACGAAGTGTGAATGTGTTCCCACCTGTGTTGGAGCAGTTGTGCTCCTACCAGTGTCAACTAAAGCTGCATCCATTTTTTTCTATTTAAAAAGTTTTCTACCAGTATCTTTATTATAAGAAAGGGAACTATTGGGAACACCGAATGTAGTTGCTCAGGTTTAGAGTTTCCACCACTTCATCACATAATATTGTTAGGTCACATTCCCTGTACTTACAAGCAAAGTCAGCTTCTCCTGTGAGTTAATGTCATAACTCGTGGCTATAAGGAAGGTGATTCTTCTGCTTACCCTGGCATTGGAGAATCCCTGCCATCTCTGAGAAGGGCCCACAAGTGGCCACGTAGGTGTACAACAGCTGGGGAATGCGAAGCAGAGATCAAGATACTGTTTTCTCATGTAGGAAGTGTTATTGAGATCGCTATGTTGTGAACTTGAAGAAAGGTTGAACAAAACAGGAAAAAAAACAAACAAACTCAGAACATCGAGGGGTAATGGACAGGTTGAAAGCTGTGGAAGAACTTGTTCTTTTTTTATGTTAAAAATACACCAAAAAAGGCGAAATTGTGATTCCATGGTAATTGGTGGTCCTCACCAAGGAGGAAGGCCTGCTCTTTTCTTGCCTCTATATTTCTGCTATATATCTCTGTGCCAGAACTTACTGCTTTTGCAGCTCTGTGATGAGTCAGAGCAGGGTGAAAGCTAAACTTGCAGGAGAGCCAGGGCTGGTTTTCAGCAGAGTGGATCCCTGTTCAGGTGAATGGGGAGAGTCTGGGGATGTGTGACTGGGGATCAGGAGCTAAGGGGGCAGGACTGCCCCTTTGGTTATCAGCCTGGGCTTAAATATTGGCGATAAGCTTCATGGACAAGAGCTTGAAAGCTACAGCATTGTCTGTTTACGGTCAAGAATTTTGCATCTCTGCAAGAAGTAGAATGCTAACTGCTCTGACTTCAGTACGTGCATTCCTCTTCCCAAAATTGCTGTTCTGTCTGGATACAATAAGCTTTGCATCTCATCTTCTAGTGTTCTTACAAATACTCTTCTCTCTGAATTCAAGTGGGGAGGGCTTCAGTAATGAGTGAAATAATGATTTTTGTCTCTCATCTCTGTGTCTCAGGGGTGTTGTGATGCTGATGATTCAAGGATGCTCGGAAACTGGTGAATCTAAAGTAATGTAGACATCCAGAGTGCTCTTACAAGATGCAAGGAACCTCACTAATGCTCCTTTTGCTAATGTACGTGCAGGAAAATGCCCATTTCCCTGTCACTTCTAGCAAAGATGTAAGAGCAAAATGCTGCAGTGAGGCTGTGGGTTTTTTATTTGTTTTCATTACTGAAGACTTCGTTGCTTTTAGAAATATGCCAAAGGACACTACTATGTTATGAAATCTTATAAATAATGCTATCAATGATAATTGCAAAATAAATGAACAGTGCTCGTCATGTGACGCATTAGGCTCATGTTTGTGTTAGTATTGTTTGTTTACTTAGTACCCAAGAAAATTCAGGAATTTTCCATGTGTTTCATAATGAAAGATTTGCAAAATGACAATTTAAAGTATAAATTTTGAGACTGAAGACTACAGTTTGACCTCACGGGCAGGTAGCTCCACTAACCTCTGTGATTAAATAGTTTTGTGTATGGGTAATAAGTAGACGTAAAAGAAGAAGAAAAACTGTTATTTTGGGCTTCCTCCAATAACAGGAAACTTTATAATAAAATATTTTGTGTTGTAGGCCTGACTTTTTTTTGAGATTTTTTGGAAGTTAATGAGAAGATGAAATATTTCTGTGTGCAGAATAGAATATTTGACATAATTTTCTATTTCAGCTATTGATGTGGCTTTTTTGTGGTGTGTGGCTCTCTTTTTTTTTTTTTTTTGTCCAATCATTTGTTGAGTGTTTTTGCCACAAAACTGATTCTGTCTAACTTTTGTCTTCTTTGTTTTACCCCTCTTTCTGATTTCATACAAACCAGGTTTAGTGGTTTCACTAGCACAACAAAAACATGTGGCACACAGCTTATGTGAATAATCTTACATAAAGACATACTGTAGTCTTGGCCTTGTACCTAAATAAACTTGTGCCTTTATTTTTGGGGGAAAGATGAACAAAATGACAAGACACAAAAATCAGTCAACTGCATACTAGTTTTCCCTGTTTAACGCTTTTGTCAAGAAGGCAGTTCTTGTTTCAAGAATGTTGCAATTGGAAGGTTGGGGGGGAAAAAAAAGTGCATGGAAAGAGGATATAGTATTTTAGCAAGCTAGAAATCAAATTTTATAGTATCATTTATGTGTCCATCAAATTTCTGTTTACTTTAAGGAAATACCAGCAGAAATTTGGAAGTGGAATAGCAGTTTGCTGGAATACGAGCATGCATCCATGCAGGCAAATATTATCAGGCTCACTTTTGTTGAAAACACTGGAGAAACTTTTAAAAGAAACTAACTCATTTTAAAGGAAATTAATAATTTTAAAATATCAAATATAAGTATAGTTCAAAAATCTGTTGTTCGCAGAGCATTGGGTTTTGGTTCTGTTTAATGGGACTTTTTTTTTTTCCCTAAGTTACTAAGTTTTTTTTTCTAAGTTACTTATGCCAGTTATGTAGATAACAAGAAAATGCTAGCACCATCTATTGGATGAGAAATACTTCCTAAATCTATATCCTTCCCGTTAATTTTTGTACAAAAGGAGTATTTGAAGCTGAAATATATCTAAACAGACAGCATTCAACAGGACATTTCATTTTGTCTGTCTTCCAATAAATAGTGATTTAATAATTAGTTGTCAGAACTGAGAAAGATGAGGGTTTCACTGCTGCAGCATGAGAGCTTTCTTATGGTAGGAATATACCCAATGCTGCTGATTACTTAGAAAATCCTTGGGCTGTGCATGCAAGTACTATAGCTATCACCTGGGGGGAGGACGTGAGGCAGTACTCAGAGCTTAGTGCATCTGTTATTTTTGACAAAATGTGCTTGTTTTTTAAATTGTTTGTGCTCATCCTTTCCTAAATAAATGGCATTTGGGGGGAAGCCTGCCTGAGCTGATTTCTTTGAAAAAGCCTTTGTGCTGAGCTAGAGCTCTAGCTCTTCAGTAACTATTTTTAAAATAGAGCTCTGCTTTTCACTTTTTTAAATAGGTTATTTATCCTTCCATATACAAGAACACAATTGACACGAAAGGCATAAAGAATAGTTATTTATTTCCACTCCTCCTCTCTTGCTTCTTCCCTATTAACACTATCTCCTTGGTAACACATCCCATGAATTGTCTGTGATATGCCAGTTACTGCAGTTGGTTTAGTGTCTTGCTGCTTAAATATATTTGAATTCTGTCTGTGATGTCCCACCCTAAATGGTGAACTCTTTAAAATGGATTTTTCCTTCCTTGCCTCCCATCCCACTCCATCTTTTCTCTGCTTTTTTTTCTGTTTTCGATCTTCATTGATGCCAGGTGTAACACGACCCCTGTACCTGAAATGAATGACGTTGGAGAAATTCTGGCTCAATTAATTTCAAAGATCTTTTTTATCTTTTAATTCTAATTTAATACCTAAAAATGTTCAGGTACATCTTTTTAGTATTTCTTAAGTTCACGTATAAGCATATATTCAGATGAGGTATTACTTAATATACTAAAAAAAAGGACCATGTGCCACCTCTTTTTCTTCTACAGAACTCTTGTGAAAGAGCCCACTGTCTCTA
The DNA here is from genome assembly GCF_009769625.2 of Cygnus olor. Classification (NCBI taxonomy): domain Eukaryota; kingdom Metazoa; phylum Chordata; class Aves; order Anseriformes; family Anatidae; genus Cygnus; species Cygnus olor. The sequence continues at coordinate 65,845,633 of NC_049169.1, forward strand.
GCTTTAAAATTCTGATAATGTATAATCAAAATCCACCTGGCTCTACCATTTTTAATAGTTATGATGGCTGAGAAGCTTTTTTCGTATTCCTCGGGCTGATCGGGCATGTTTATATGTGGTACTTAGAAAACTACAGATGTCTGCTATATTACTATAATGTTTAGATTCTGTATAGGGGTACTCACAACTCATGGAAAACTATTAGGCTGTTTGGGGTGGGATGATATTAATCTCTGAATTTCTAGTGGACTTTGGTACTGGCTACTTGAAGTTATTAGTTTCATTACCAAAGAGAGAACCCTTCTAATTTCCTTGCCATAAGCAAATTGACTTACACCCTGGAGATCCTTCTTTTTCATCTATTCACAAGTTATCAATGGTTTCCCGAATAAACACAAGGACGTAGAAATTACATCCAGGCCCTCAAAAATGTACATTTGGAACCAGTCTTCTATGAATAACTTCTGGCTTCATTGATACAGAATTTTCTAGCAATAAGAAACAGTACGTTGGCTATAACTAAAGATGTGCCTAGTTAGCTCTGCTAAATCTACTGGTGACCCCCTTCTTTTTGTAATTAATGTAAACAGAGAAGGGGAGACATTTTAGTTCTGATGGCTGTGGCAGATGCCTCCTTCCAGTGCACTCTGTCCAGTCGTGCAAACTGGAGTTCTCAGAAGTGGCTTGCAGGTCTGGATACCTCTGCAATCCAGCACTAATGAGCTTGCAAAATTACTAGTCCTTATTAGCAGTGCTGTCTTTAATGTGTGTATTTTGGTATGGAAATAATGGCAGTAATCTTAGTAAAATACATTACTATTAATCTTTGCAGAGTGACTCTCTAGCTGGTACAGGTTGTGAGATGCAAGGTGCTGGTCAAAAATATGCAATAGCTGGGTATGTTGCAGAGGACAATTTCCATTATTTAATGTCGAGCTAATCCTAGTGAGATAACTAAGTACTGGCTGTGCTAGGGGAAAGAAAGCTCGGCATGAATTACCCTCTAAGAGGACCTGTCTGTCTCAGGTGCTAAAAGCAGCTTAACTGCCTCTTCCCTGGGACTGTGTGTGGCTGTGTGTGCACAGACAGCTGTCACCAGGACATAAGCATTTGTGTAAGCATCTCAAATACGAATGAATAGGTGAGCTCCTTTTTTCTTGTCAAGAAGATTCGATTATGTTGAGCTAGTCCATTTGTCTCACCTGATTTATTCATTGGTGATGAATCTGGCACTTTGCCTATATGTTAAACATCCAAGAAACAGCAATAGCTTCTTGGCAAATAGATGAGGAAACCACTCCAACTCCAGTGCTAAAAGGTTGGGAGTAGTGTTGTCAGTGTTGGGTGCCTGAGAGGGTAGGTACTCAATCTATGTAGATGTAAAAATATTGCTTAAGACTTTAATGTGTAGAAATTTTCAGTATGCTTGCTTGCTTTGTCATTGTAAATCCTCTCTATGCCAGGTGGTGGTAAAATCCTTTATTCCAGTAACGTCTGCTGGAAAAGCTGGAGCTTTTTCACTAAGTAATCCTTATTTTCCTACTGAAATGAAGGTTTGTTTTGGAGTTAGTAGAAACATTTGCCCCAAAAACATGGGTGCTTCAGTATGCAAAGATATCAAATTATCCTTACCCTCTGTGACCAGCATGGTGGTCTATAAATGTGGGAAGTGTGGTGTGAAGACAGCAGGACTCACAAAAAGAAGTAGGTTTTAGGTCTTGTAATCATTCTTCTGCCACATAGCTTAGAGAATATGAGTAAACGAATCTGAAGAAAGGTATCTAAGTAAGCTAGCAACCAGTGAAACTGCCCTTCTAAATAGCTGGGGAGCCTTAAGGCTTTTGCTGCAGCAAAGATGGGAAGAAGAATGTCAGATGTTTTTCTTTTTAGAAGACTTTTGAGATGCCTAAACCAGAATCATGCAACTTGGCTGCTCTGAACATAGAGGAAGGAGCCTGAGTCAGTAATGTTTCCATTAGGGTGCCCCAAAACCTGTGTCAATGCTTCCTTGTGATGACTTCTGAATGGTGTGGTGATCCCCTAGCTAAGAAGGGAATGGGAGTGGAAAGAGACATGTTAGTTGCTGGGAAAACAAACACGGATAATGTAATGTAAGCAAGTTGAATTTTGATTGTATTTGCAAATTTTCTGAGCTCACTTATTTCCTCTCCGTTGACATGTCTAAATTCTTAATGTCAATTACCCACAGTGATGAGGAAGGCAAGAAGGGGAAATTACCCGAGCTGTCAGCACAATGAGCTGCGCTATTGACAAGGAGCATTTACCAGGCGTGTTTAAAGGTTGTTTGCTTTATCAGCCACATTGGCTGTGTTATAAAAGAGATACAGTAATCTTTCACACACGCTAAAACTGACAAATACAAAGCCTTTGACGGAAACAGACACTGCTATTAGGTTACACATTCGTAGCAGGATTTTCTTATTATGATATCACCTATTTCAAGAGAATAAAGACTGCCCAGGCTGCAGACTTAGATTACAGGCTTTATCCTTGCCAGGGCAGGAAGGTGGTGTGCAGAACAAGCCCGGAGTCACTGGGGCTTGGCAAAGAAGGAGCACTGCTGTAATGGACTCTTTCAGCATGCCTTCTGGGTCTGAAAGAAATCTGACCCCGTGCATCAGTGGGAGTCCTTATCATGGTCACTCTCTCTCAGAATAAATTGCCCTCAAGGTTCAGGAGACCCTCTTGGTCCATGCTACAATCTTGTTTTTCCACAGTTAGTTGCAAGGTAAGTTATGAGTCTGGCCTGCTTATACTTTATGCACACAAGGGATTTAGGGTGTACTGGGTTGCAGTATTTCTAAAAGTCTCATCAGACTTCTTTTCATGTTGGGCTTACTTTCAAACCTCAGCACAACTATTCAAGTTGAGCTGTCAGGTATTATATCTGAGACTACAAGCTTGACCTATCCTAAAATTTTCAGAATCCAGTAGGAAACTTCCTATGGACTTGGGCAAACAGCATTAGATCTTTACCTGAAGGATGTAGCCTGCAAAAACACCTAAAATCAGCAAACTCTGTATGTTATCCATGAGTGTGGATCTTGCATATGTTTTTATACTATTCTGAGGTGTTAGGATGAGTGAAAAGGATTTAACAAGAAGCCTGAGAGGATGAGCTTACAGGGATACCATAAGATTATACTTTGCATGAGTGGCAAGTGAAAGGGCTCATCCAGGTGTCGGGGAGGATTAAAAGACCATTAATGGTAGTGTAGAAATTGGGTCAGACAATCTGCAGCCCAGGCAACAAGGACAGGGCTTCTTGCCGCCTTTCAGCTCCAGGAACTGTCCTGAAGGTAGTGCCTTTGGAACCAGGGGTATAATGCAGGGCGTACGGTTACTGGGTTTCTCAAAGTCCCATCAGTGTGTGCATGTGCAAACACATTTCCTGGTAGAAGCCGCACTGATGCTGTGCAAGCAAATGCTTAACAAAGGGTGATGATGACAGCTTTGGAGGAGGCTGCTTATAAGACCAGTTAGGGGGAAATCAGAGTCAAGTCTGAAGTTGTTTCAATAAAATATATGGAAGAAATACTACCGTAAGCCGTTAATGTGAACCAGAATGTTTTCCCCCTCCTTTCCACAAAAAAAAAAATAAAAAAAATTCAAGCCTTATAGAGTAAAGCAGTCCTAACTGCTCTTCCATTCAACTTTCTGTTTAGAGGAATTCCCTTGTTACACAGCTATGGCTGAAGAGAATAAACTGTCTAATAAACTATCTAGTTTCTTATCCTTGGTAGCCTAAAATAGTTGCTTTTTATAAAGACTTTAAATATAAGCAGAAAGTGCCCTTTGGTTTACAAATTGTCCTCAGGTTAACATTGGGACATGTCAGATAAATGACAGTTCAAAAGTTTGTCGTGAATAGTTTAGGCACATCGTAAAGGTAGCCAAAGCAGAGCAGCACTGGCCTGTGCAATGCAGGGAATGCAGGCAGATGATCGGAGCTCTTAAATAGTTTCTTATTTAGCTTCTGATTTTATTTTTATAGTCCCAATGGGGAAAAAAAATAAAAATAAAAAATTAGAAGTAACACAACATTTACCTCTCAGTGCATTGGCTACAGCCGTGTCAGTGATAGCCTTTTTGTTAGCTTTAAGTTACTACTAAACTGTGGTCTCTGTAGTGCTTTTGGGCACCCCAAGTTGTCAGAGACCTGGTAGGATGTAGAGATGAGTTTCTGGCAATTAGAGATTCCTTGGAGCTGCTCACAAGGGTAGGAGATCTGTATGCATGTGTGTTCTAATTTGGGAAGTTAAATTCCCCTTCTTGACTCTTTGTGGAGCTGCACCAGGGCATTGTATTTGCTGCTAGTCCTACAGCGCTGTGCCCATACCTGTGGGGTGGTGGCAGCTTGGGTCAGGCCCCCTGTCCTCTGGCTGTGTGCCCTGCCTGGGAAGGCCCCTCTGCCTCCCAGATCCCTTCTAGCAAAGAAGCTGTTGGTTCCCCTCCTCCAAGTTTTTGCTTGCTTCTCTTCCTGAGTTTGACCCTCCTATTCCCACTGCTTGTAATGCTTTCCTTAAACAAAGGCTTCTTACCAAGTGTGTGTGTGTGTGTGGGGGGGGGGGTGAGAAAAGAGTGTAAGAGGGAAATGCTTTTAATAACTTAAGATGTTCCAGCACACTGAACTTTCCTGAGCTTCGTAAAAACTCCTTAGCATTAGAAGGGGCACATTTCTTGAGAATCATAGTGAAATGTCTGGGGACATCGGCCTGTTCCCTATGAATGTGTTCTGGAAATTGCTCTCTCCACAGATCAAGAGTTTTGCCTTAAAACCTTGCTGTTTTCTCTTCCTTGCCTTTTGGGAGCAGAGTAGTATATTGGTTAGCTCCGTACAGGGTTAAACCATGATCACAGCCTTTGCAGCATCTCAGGTATTTTTGGAGATGATGTTAATGAGGTTATTGACCTCCTTCCTGCCTCTGTGCAGCTCAGTCTGCCTTGTACCAGCTCCTCATGTATGTGCACTTAATCCCCTGTGCTACAGTCACTTTGTACCCCTGGGGTGTATGTATTTCAAGGAAGAATGCAATGATTTCTGGAAGTATGTCGTGTAAAGTAATCTAAAATCCTTGAAAGTAAAAGCTGTTGTTTACTGTACAGCAAGTGTTACCACTAACATAAAGTATTAGAAAATATTCTTTCATCTCTTTCAAAAACTACTGGTAAGTCTCCTGTCTGGGCATCACATCACGCCAATTTCTATGTAATGCAATCCCTGTTTTCTAGAGGAATGTAAACCCTCATTATATTTTTTTCTCTTTTGTCTATGCTGTGAATCAATTCCATATGAACAGTACTTATCTGAAAGTATGCAAGATCTTCTGAGAATATCTATAAATCCTCCTCTTCCCAGCATTGCTAGTGGGGCTAGAAATAGAAACTGAGAAGGTGAGGTGTGTGGTCTGCTAATGCCTTTGTCACTTTGAGAACAGTCTGTTTTGACCTCTAGGTGAGGCTACGTTGTAAAACTGAGGATAGCAGTGATTTGCAGGCAGGAAAGATTTTTGTTGTTTCATTAATGAACATATTAGCCCTGTCCTTCTCAATCTGAACTCCCTTGTTTGTTTTGAAATGTTTGGTTATGTTTTTAACTTTCTCTAGTTTGAGTCTACAGTCTAAAAACATTCTCTCTCCATAAGATTTTGCTAGCGAGGCAATATGTGCAGGTCTGCCACAGGTGTTCAGAACTCTAGTAACTGTGAGAGGGAATATTGGTCCATCATACTTATATTAATGGGTAGCTAGATTAAGATCAATTGAGAACACTTACTCTGACCTCCTGAATTACATGGGCCACAGTTTCACTGAGGGAATTCCTCTATCAAGGCAACCTTAAACTAGAACATAACTTCTAGAAAATGTGTCCAGGCTTGATGTATGAAGTCAAGGGACAAAGGCTATGTTATACCTCTCAGTAGTTTGCTTAAGTATTTTACTTTTTTCTTTTAAGCATTGTTTAAAAGCTTACTGTGGTCTGACTTCTGTCATCTGCTTCTGGCCTTTAAGTGGTAGATGCAATAGTGTCAGAAATATTCCTTTGCTTATGTTCTTTTTATAGCCTCCTCTTCTTGAAACTCTCATAAAAAGGCAGGCTTTCTCTTTCTACATCTCTGGAGCTTCTTTTTTTAGGGCGGGGGGATCCTTTATAATTTTTGTGTCCTTTTCAAAGTGTAGGCATCACAACTGAATGTGCTTCTCTGTTAATGATCTAATTAACATTAGTCTCACAGCAGTAAAAACTCTTTCTGGCTTCTCAACATACTCTTTCCTATGTATCCGAATTTAATATTCACTTCATCACTGGACTGCCTTGGGAGTTCATGTCCTGCTAGTCATTCAGCCGTGACCCTGGTCCTGGGTGTATGACTGGGGTTTTTGCTGTAAGACAGCTTAAGTTGCTCCTTGGTTATTCAATTTATGGCACCGGGATCTGGGAAAACACTGGAAAGGGTTTCCAGGACATTGGTTGAATGTTATACTGAAATTGGTACCAATCTGAAATGATTGTTACTTCTTCCAGCTTCTGGTTACTATTCTGTTTTTCACGTAAATGAGAAGGACTACAAAGGTGGTGAAGGGACTGGAACACAAGTCCTATGAGGAGCGGCTGAGGGAACTGGGGTTGTTTAGTCTGGGGAAGAGGAGGCTCAGGGTAGACCTTATTGCTCTCTACAACTACCTGAAAGAAAGGTGTGGGGAGCTGGGGGTCGGCCTCTTCTCACAGATAACTAGTGATAGGACTAGGGGAAATGGCCTCAAGTTGTGCCAGGGGAGGTTCAGGTTGGAAATCTGGAGAAGTTTCTTCTTAGAAAGAGCAGTCAGGCATTGGAATGGGTTGCCCAGGGTGGTGGTGGAGTCACCGTCCCCGGGGTGTTTAAGGAAAGGTGGGACGTGGTTTAGTGGGTGACATTGGTTGGACACGATGGTCTTTGAGGTCTCTTCCAACCTTCATGATTCTGTGGTTCTAAATGACATCCATTCATGCCTGTCAGAATGCTGGTAACCTGATTCCTTTTTCTAACTAATAGTAATGCAACCAGAAACAATACCTCCAGCTACACTGACTTTTACATCAAATTATGTCATTCGCATGGATTTTTGGCAGCTTTTTTTTTTTACTTATGGTGTTGCTTCTTTTTTTGACTTTATATGGTAACACCTATTTCCTTGAGCAAGAAACATGTCCAATGGTTTCCTTTTAATCTAGCTTGTTTCATTTGTGTGATCCATTAATTTGCTCTAGTAATACATTAATAAGAGAATAACTAGAAGTTCCTGTATATCTCTTCTTTCCCTAAATTCGAAATGCCTCCTTCGGGGGACTTACTGAACTTTAAGTAAGTGGAATTAATCCTATTATTGTCAGGGTGGTAGATCAGACACTGAGATACAGACCTCTACCCAGCATCCTGCTTAAATCCTTCAAAATATATTTTCAAGGCTGTTAGGAGGCGAAAAGAACTATAGGAAATGGGCAAACTATGCAAAGCTTTTAATGAGTTAAAATAAAACTTCAAAGAAATATTGTGAATTTGCTCACCAAAATTTTAGACCTATTTTTAGTTGTTTGAACATGTTGACTCTTACATAAGATTCATTCAGAATATATAAACTATTCGGTAAATATTCCCAAATGCGAGAGTCATATTTTCATCCATTTTGTTTCTGTCTTTCACATTCTAAAATAGGCCATGGGAGCATTTTGGATATATTTCTGTAATAGTTGCATGAAGTTCTAGCACTGATTCATAAGCCTACATCATGTATTAATAACATTGCAGGGAAGTCAGGACTTAGGCAAAGAGAGATGTATACCATTTGTATGTGTGTGCTTGTGTGTGTGCGCATATATATGGGTTCTGTTTCTTGATTAAATAAGTGTGTTGCTCTTTTTGTCTTGTTTGCTACACTACAGCTACTTGATTGCCACCTTACTCCATGATGTACTTAACTGTGGATGCATCTGTGTTGTTATTGGATGCTCAGGTTCACAGACACAAGTTGATTTTTTTATCCTACTGGCCAGAGAGGCAGAGGTTGCACATGAACACAGCTTTGCACTCCTGAGGTTCTCTGCCAGTAGACAGAAAAGCTGAGCCTAATGAAACACCTGAGGGACTGTGGTCTCAAGTGCAAGGTTGAGCCTTCTGGTAACATAATGCAACCATGTTATCTCACTATTGCTAAGAGACGTTGGGGTGCACTAATGATGCTTGACTTTGCACAAGTATAGTTAATGCTTATGTGAACATAGTTGCAGTTTCAAAGAAAGGAACATCTTTCCATGACCACTGAAAACTAATGAATACTTAAAAGGGTATAATATATCTTAATTGGTTTGCTGCTTCTCAGGTCCTACTAATTTTAGGTATAACTGTAGTATGATCATATATACAGTTGAAGACTAAGACCCAAAGAGAATGGGGGGTGATCTGAGGAGATATGATATTGGGACAATGGATTTCACTCTGTGTTATGAAATACTGCAGTGACATTAAAATCAGCCTAGTCTATTTAGTTTTTAAAAGTGTCTTTTTGCTATAAGTTGTCCTTCATATGCAGCACTTTAGAGCATATGGAAAAAAATATTGATACCTCTCCCTCTTGTTTCCAAAAATAAAAAAATTCTCAGCATCTATTTGCTAACAGCTCTGAATAATGACAAAATAAGTCATGGGCTCTGAAGTCCGTAACTTCAATTGGACCAGTACCTTTCCTACATGGTTGGGGCAGAGGCCCTGTGAGCAAGGTCTCATTGCTGCAGGCTGCACGGAGGGCTGTGGCAGGGGGTGCTTCATCTGGAAATACCACCGGGATGACAGCACATTCAGAAATGTTGAGGGGGGAGTACTGCACAACCAGACCGCCAGTGCATGGCTGCCAGCAGTGATAAGGACCAGACTAAGTGTTGAGGTAACACTGCCAGACATTGTTTTACCTGCAGGCAGTGGCTGGCTAAAGTTTGACTGGACTAGGAAATTTGAAAACAATTAGTGCAGTGAAGGGCCGTCTCCAGGTGTGTAGGGAAGGAGAAACTGCTGTCCCGGATCTGCAGTGCTAAGCGATTCACTGCTGTCTCCAGAAAGAGAAGAGGAGGTCTCAGATACTCTGCTACTTGCCTCATGTGCTGCTTCCTCCAGGCAGAAATAAAAGCCAGCCTTGCATAAGTGTTTCTGAGCATTCACGGAATAAATAATAGGGAAGGGGAAGCGTTGGAGAGATTTAAAACAAAGAAAGCCTTCCCATCCTTGCCAAACTAAATAATTTTAAATAGTTTTCCTTTCAAGAAACAGGCAAAGACTGGCACTGCAAATGAACAAGTGCCTCATGAATATTAATCCCTTTTCCTATTTTCTCCCGATCTGGGAGAGGGAGGGGGGAATTGCTTCTGCTGCTCCCCCTGCCCACCTAGTCTTCATGTTGCTGCAGCTCAATGCATATATCCTGTTCGTTGGCGTCTGCATGCTTCCTGACCCGATTCTGCAAGGTACCACAGACTATGGGAGAAGGAAAAATTATTTCCTCTTTGCTAAAGGAAATTGCTTTCTCTAACAGGAAATGTCCTTGGCTAGGTTCATAACATCTCCTAGGTGTTGCCAGTAGTGGTCAGTGGAACTTCAGTGCTCCTAAATATTCCTGTGCCATAACCCTACTTGGGTTTGCATGTGCCTGACTTGGTGAGGTGCAATGTGATTATTACAGGGTGCACACAGGATTTAACTACTGTCACCAGGACTAGGCCTGTAAACCTGCAATTAATTGTTTAGATTAATACCAAGCAAGGGAAATAAATTGTTATAAAAATAAACACTATGGAGTGGCTTTGTTCCTCTACCTGCAAGGGGCAAGTAAATTGATGTGCTATGGTGGGTCTTAACAAAAAAAAACCTCTTTTTTCCCCGTTAACATGATCATTCTAATTGTGCCGTGCTGCAGATAGAGTGCTGAGTGTGGAAATCTGAAGCATTTCACTTCTATTTTGGAATTGAGAGATGCTCAGGCTGTGGGGTGGTGTGATCTGAGGTTACTTAAGGGGGTCCAACTGGGTAAAACCCACTAAAACTACTTCTACCTTAACACCAGAGAAGGCTTGCAGCCTCCCATTACGTTTCTTAAAGATGAAAGAACCTACCTGGGGACCCACACAAGTCCAGCAAGCAGCGTGTTGTGCAGAGGAAGCAAAACACAGCGTTTCCACAGAAAACAAACACAGCAAGTCTTCCAGGGAAAGAAAAAGGTTAAAAATCTTAAGACACAGGATCAAATAACATCTAGTGAAAACAATGGAAAACAAATGTTGACAAAAAACAGGGCTTAGCACTAATTAGCGAACATCAGCCTGCTTCTGAAAGTCTATGTGAGGAAACATAAGCTGCTGTGTGACTCACAATATGCATCAGATGAAGCAAATTCCAAACTCATTTTGCTGGTGCCTAGAGATAAACCGTTTCAAAGACAACAGTTTTGGCAGCGGCAGCTTTAGTCACAAGCCCTCCATAAAGAAGGTGCTCCAGACAGCAGCCACCTTTTGGGAGGGTGCCGCCCCCAGAGCAAGCAGCCGCTGTGGTGCAGGTCAAAGGCTGCCTGGTGCTGCTGCTGCCCCTCCCTGCCAGGCGACCTGCAGGGTGCCTCTGGGGGCAGAGCAGAAAGCAACAGCCCCTTGATGCCTCTGCTGGTCCCTCCTCTGCTACCTACTTCCATGGCAGCTGGGAAACAATTCTGCTCTATGGATGTTGGGGAAAATGATATGTAGAGGGGAAGAGATGAAGAAAAAAATGCTAGATTGTGTGTATACATAATAGGTGTGTAAATACATATACACACTTCTTTTCCCTAGGTGTTATCAATTTTTTAGGAACGTTTTCTTTTTTTTTTTTATTGGGGGGGGGGGGGAAGGAACTACAACTGTGCCAACATGTGATTTCGTTTTGTAATCCAAAAACATGTTTCAATTTATCAATTCGAGCTACTGAAGGGATGTAATTTGGGTCAATTTGATGTTAATTTCTGTTCACCTGAGTTTGTGTCATTCCTTGCAATTGTTCTAATTTGGGTGGCTTGTGTTCCTCTTCTCCTGCTGGGCTGGGCCTTTCCTTGGTGCTCTCTCTGTTGTGATAGCCTTTGTTTGACCACTGCAATATATTATGAAAGTCATATTCCACATCTAAAAAAAAAATCTTATTCAAAGTGTAGCTTTGAGTTTCAATACGACATTAATGTCTAAATGAAAAATATTGGCATTTCCAGTTGAAATTTTCGGGAACTTCATGTTCTACAAAATATGCGTGATGTTTTGGCTTTGACTGAGCTTTGGCACAAATCTTAGATGAAAAGCGATGCTGAAATATCAGATGACAGTACTGAACTTCCCATTCCTGAATAGTTCTAGCCTTTGTTTACACTATTCCAGCCTTAGTGTACTCATGGCTCTCTGTAATGCTGGAGAGCAGACTTTCCTAATCAACTCCATCAAGACTTCAGTATGTGCAGTAACTTATATATACCTCCTACCACAACAGAAGGAAATGCGTATTGCCCAAGTAGTAGAAAGTAAATAGTAGCAGATAACAAGCGCTGCTAGTAGTGGCATCCTCAGTTCAGTGTTATATCAGTAGCACACCCATGTAAGTGACTTAAACATAGGTGGTCTCTTTCTTCAGAAGAGAAGATTTCATAGATAACTGTTCAAATAGCTGTCTTCACTTTTCTCCCATCTCTTAAACCAAACTGCTTTTGCTTTACTTTTCTCTTTTTCTTCTTCTCTCCTTTGGTAGAAATTGCATCACTTTCTCTTAATGTCTGTTTCTGTCACTCGATGTGTATTAGTGCTCCAAAGGCCCACAGAGAAGCCTTCCATACTGGAGTTGTACACCTCCCTGACTGTATTTTCCTGAATGTTTACATGTCAAATATTTCAGTCAAGGTCACTATTCTTTGCTTTAATTGCCACAGTTCATTTTAAGAAATAAGTTCTGCTCAGATGGTGCTATTTTCTGTGGCCAGTACATTTTCTACCTTCCTAATTAGACATGTAGTAGGAAAACAACATACAGCTTCTAGGTCCCATGCAAAATATCTACAAGGTGCAGCTGCAGTGAAATGTGAGATGCATATGTTGTGTTCTCAGTTCGTATTGCATCTTCTTACGTACTGATGGTCTGATTGCAGCACTCTTTTAACACTGAGATCTTCTCCTGTGGTTGTAATGCTGTATTGTGTACAATGGTCTCTTAATTGTATAGTGTAACAGCTCTAAAGAGACTTAATTGAAAATATAACTTTTCCTCAAAATCCTGACTGTCTTTTGATGCTAGTTCACAATTCAGTTGACCTATCTGAAATACAATGGAATCAGTTTAACAAAAAAAAAAAAAAAAAAAAGTTATCTTTCAAGGCTTTTATTCCTGGTTTTCTAGAAAAATATCCTTATTTAGAACAGCTGTCCAATAATCCAAGATTGTCCAATAATCCAAGATACATTCAGCTATTTCCCTTGCCCCCTTATTTTTTTTTCCTGAATGATTACTGCAATCCTAATCTCTTGCGTTGTCTAAACAAGCAGCAGAGCTGAGCACAGGTGCCTCTCTAACCATACACATGTGGACTTCTGTGGTTAACTCCTGCAGAGCAGAATTCAGCTGACCGTGTCTAAGATGAGAATCACCTACTTGAAAGTAGATGTCCCAAATGACTGGGTGAATCACAGGAGTGATTCTTACTTGCCACTAACTTAAAAAAAAAAAAAAAAAAAAAAAAAAAAAAGAGGTTGATTGTCTCAGATGCTGACCTGTAATAAAGATGAATCCTAACCATTCTCTACCAAAAAACTGAGAATCTCAGGGCGCACTTTGTGTAAATCTCTTACAAGAAAGTGGAAGAATACTCTTTCCTAGAATAAAATAACCGATTGCTTATGCCAGCAAGCCTGATCACTGGTTGAAAACACTTCCATTCAGCCTATTAAATCCCCCTCAATGGGGACAGGGCAGAGCCCTTTGAGCTGAATACATTATATAGCGCTTCAATTCCTCCCTGCCCGCCTGAGCACGCTGTCTGCTACTGCTGTTGCCATTTCTGCTGCAGCTTGGAGAGACTAAAAAAGAGAGGGCAGATGCTAGTAGGGGAAATGGCACACACAGCATCAGTAAGCATTCCCTGTATTTCCCATGTCCCCAGAAGTGGCACAGCTTTGTGATGTTGTAGGAGATATGTTTGGTAGCTGACCATGCTTGACATAGATGGGAATAGGCTTGGGCAGGATGCATTAGATGCTATAGGAGGGAGTATGGATGGAGGAGGAGCGGGTACGGGGAAAGAGAAGGTCATCAGACCTGCACTCATGGATGGAGGACCTTGCTGTACCCTGTGAAGTCCCTCATTTTGACAGTCACAGGGTGGTCATTGACTGGCCTTCTTTTCTGTGTAAAAGAAACACTTTTGAGAAAAGAGGTGACTGGATGATTGCAAATAGCCTAAGTATGAGCTTAACTCTCCATTAAGCGAAATACAGAAAACATTGACTTCCTACAGATTGCTTCTGCCCGTTTCTGTGCTGCTGCAGGCTTGTGTTAGGCAGAGCAGGATGGCTTCCATTCAAATGACCTTTGACTAGTGACTCAGTTTGCAGCCATATGGATCGCTATAGCAATCAGGCTGCTTGATGAAATTCTCTTTTTCAGCTGCTGTTAAAAGTAATGGACAAAAGCTTTTGTTTCCATTTAAGTATAATTTCCCTTAAGCTGGTCATAGAGTTCTGACTTGTTTAGCAGTTTGTACTGTAGCTTCTAAAAGCATACTTGTCCATTTTTAGTTCTGAGGGTTTTCTAGAAATAGTTAATGGGCATTGTTCAGTTCAGGAGTGTATAAAGCCACAAAAAGTCTTTGCAGGTGATGAAACAACAAAAAGAAATTGAGATCATGTAGCCATGAACAGTGTTTCTACTGTATGCCAAGACTAAAAACAGCCAACACAGCAAAGAATGAAAGAATTCTCAGAAAGAAAAAATTCTCACACTGCAAATTTTTTGCAGCTACTTATATAGATTTTTCCATTTGTTTCACAATAGCGATTATAGTTCTTGAATATTATTTTCCCTGCAACGCTATTTTTTATCTCCTTATAAGAACTCTGATCTGTAACAGAACTTCCTTAAGGACAGGCAGAATCGTAACAAAACAAGACAAGACCATATGGACCCAGTCTTGAATGATAATTGTCTCTTGGAAGAAAATGACTACTCTCCGATCTTGGATGCTCGTAGTCTAATTCCACTTTGACTGAAGTCAACTGGTGGTGTTTTTTTTGTTACCCCCCCCACACACACACTGAATTCTGTGCAAGAAGAATCAGGCTCCAGATAAATGACTCTGAGGATGGAGATTAGAGGGAGTGGTTTTCTTTGGTGGGACTTCCTGAGGGTTTTTCTTTGCTCATTTTACAGTGTTGTGGGGGCTTCGGCAAAGCTAAACTCAGTCTGCTGCCTAACATAGTGTTATAGTGTTACATGCTTTTTAAAAAGTGCATTGGAGCAATATATTCTCCTATAGTGACATTTAATATCTGACAGCATGGGGCTTTTTTCTCTCTTTGAAGTGTAGGCTAATTTTTCTAAAAAGGCATAAATAGTAAACAAAATAATATACATTCTAACAGCATAGTTTTGAAATTCATTTTTTATTAGAAGTAATGGGTATTTCTGGAGACTAGGTAAAAGTTAATATTTTTATATATTTTTTTCCTTTTTCCCTTGAAGTTGTTAGGAGGTAAAGTATTTAAAGTTGATTAGTGCTTAGTGTATGAGTAGCTTTATGTTGCCCATATAATTAGCATATACTGTACCATTTATCTGTACTGTCAGTGTTATGCTAATTACAAGCAAAAAATTACTAATTCTTTCAGTACGTTCTCTTTGCCTACTGCAAGTGAGAGAAATGCAGATGTGTGTAGGTATAATCAAAAAGTTTTGGAATAAAAAGGCGTTTTGGATTAGTGTGCTAGAAGTGCATTCAGTTTTAAAAATAACACTGTTAAAAGGTATATTTGCTCATGTTCTTTAAAGTCAGTAAGTAGTGAAACTTGTAACCCTTCCTTCTTATGGTAGTAATAGGATATAAGAAAGCTGCTTGTGTGCTATTTAAACATAGCCACCGGACTGAGGTGAAAAGGGAGATGAATATGAAAGCTGCACAACAACAAAAAGCAACACTACCAAGAGTTTGGGATGAGAGGTAAGGCTGAATACCATTTACAGTCGAAACTTCGGTGAGGATTTCAAAAAGCACTCTCTAATCAAGTGAGTGGGAACAGAGACCATGCTGCCACGTACAGAAAACAGTTGCCTCCTAAATCACCGGTGCTAAATGTTCTCTGGAGGGCTTCCATTAGGCAGCTGACCTAATATGACTTTCTTCAGCTCGTGGGACCTCGTGATACAGCGGTGTCAGGTGGGATGTCTGTAGGCTGCCGGTGGTATGCTGAGATACTGGAGTCCCTGTAACAGAGGAGGTGCAGATCAGCTCTGCAATTAAAAATCCTTTGCTGTAGGATGGTGTAGGAGAGGTTGCCAGGGCCCATGCACATGTCAGAGAGGGGCAACAGATAAGGAGCCCTTGGTCAAGAGAACAGTGTGCATGTTGCCACTGAGCCTTTTCTGCTTGTAGCCTTCATAATTTGGTATTGTTTTTGCAGTTCATACCCACACAATCAAAAGTAGTTTCCTTAGTGCTGCAGAACATAATTATAGGCCTGACAGGCTCTGACAAGTTGGTAGAGACGTTTATTCTTGCAGCCGGCAGATGCTTAAATGATTTTGTATTGGAAAATGCTGCCTGTGAAATGTTCTGTCTTAGTCTCTGTTACTAAACCCAGATTCATAATGAAGTCTAGCATCAAATATTTATGTAAAATTACTTTAATCTGTAAATAGTTTTATCTATAAAAGATAAAAACAGCTGAGAAAAATTAGTCGGGGGTTTCAGAAGTTTGTGTTACAAAACAATGATGTTTCCTTTTTGGTTTCTTCAATTTGTTACCCAGCTGGCACTCCACAGACAGAAGTCCACAATACCCATTGCTATACGAAAGATGTTCATGTTCCGAGGTATTAATAGCATTGTAACCTATCCCTGTTAGGGTCACTATGTATTATTAAAATCCTCTCACAATACCATTTGGAAAAGCAGAAGGCTTTATATAATAACCATGAATCAGTCATAAATAAAACACTTTCCCACAGAGTTGTCCCCAGACCAGATTGGTTCTCATCAGGAAAAGTCAAAGCTGTGCATGCTGCCTGGTACATCTATAGTCCTCTCTACCTCCTGGTCAAAGCCATGTTACCTTTTCAAAACAAAAAGAAACGAGCAAACCATCATTTGCCGTGAACAGCTTCAAATATTTGGAAAGCCACAAGGAAAAAAGAGATGGGTGTCTTCAGCTATTTGAGCTCTTACTCAGAGGTTTTGACAGTGACTGAGCTTCTTTTAATGAGTTGAGTCATTATTTGGAAGCTTTGGTAGCTGGCGGTTCATCTGCAGCATGGTTGAGTCTGAAAGTGACTGCAGCTTGGTCCTATGGAATTGCGTATTCCCTAAACCTTTTAATAATGGCAAATCTCCTTGGCTCCTCTCTTTCTAGCTTACACACTCTCCAGTGAAGGGCACTGTGGAGGCCCTGCTTATCCCTGTCATGAGGGACGCATAAGTCTCAACCACTGGCTCTGCTTACAACTCTGTTTTTCATAAGGTTTCTAAAAGTAATCCCTTGCTAGCCACTAATCTGACCTAGTTACTATAAACTGATTTCTCTAGAATGAAAGGGCCAGTCTTTCCTCTGGGACCACTGCGGTGGGACTCGCGCAGATTACTTGGGCTTTATGCTCTTATCTATTGCAGTGCAATTTGGAGACTGTCCACCTGAACATTTGTCTAGCCTATATGACCATCATGTCTGAATAAGTACAAAATGTTTAAAAATTAGTACTGTCAATTCCTTTCCAGTTTGAATAAGGGAACTGCTTGTTTCAGTCATAGGATTTTGTTGTTGTTTGCTCATTCGTTTGTGGTTCTGTCAGGGAAAAGTAGGTGTTGTGGGAAGGCTTGGACAAAGGGAGAAGAGCACCTCTAAGGTGGCCTAAGGAATAACTCCAAGAAGATTTGTCTTTCTGAACAGGGATGGATCTTCACCTTTATATCCAGCATTGGGATAGGAAGCAGAGTATTGCAGGGAAGTGTCTTTGTGATTTGTGTTGCCAGTTGCTGCAGAAATTTCCAAGAAAAACATGGCAGTATCTACCGATATTTAGGTGATATTCTCCTCTCTGAAGGGCTGAAGGTCTTATCTTTCTCTCTAGACACTTACAAAGGTGGATATATTTTTTTTTTTGGTTCAGTGGCTATTTGGGTGATAGTCCAGATGAGACTAAAACCCAGTTGGTAAATCCGAGGACAAATCTCTTTGAGAGGAGAGAGAGAAAAAGCTGTTTCTTACCAATGTTACTCAGTCTTGTGTAGGTTGTTCAGCTGTAGGTAGCTACCATGCCTCCACATGCTGTTTTCATAGAGGCACTGAGAAAGCTGAGGGTTGGTGCTGTTTACATGTGATAAAAAGGAGTTTTAGAGCTGTGGGTTGGCTCACAGACTGCCAACACGGCAGTGTTTGTTATCTTACCAGCTCTCCCAGCAGCTTCATACAGACAGTGGGTAATGTGGAGGAGAGATCTGATTCTTGAGGTCTCCTCTGATGAGGACTCTAAAATTGAAAGAGCAATTTCCAAGATCTCTTCTGAAATGAAGACCTCTTGCTCAAGTGAAGCAAACCAATATTGCTATTGATCATTGCTAGTTCTCTCTGGCAATGGTTGTAGAGTAAGTATGAGATATAGACCTTTGTTTTCTTTAGTAAATTCTGGAAGGATTAAAGCCATCAGTCTCTTCTGTGTTGACGAATGCACTAGAGGGAAGTCTAAAACCTTCTTCCACAATAGTAATTATTTTGATTTGAGATCCTCTGTTTGGTACTTATTATTCATACAGGTCTCAAAGCTTTTGGTAGAAAAGAAATTTTGTCCCAGACTCACTTCAAGAAATCAATGCTAACATTTTCCTGCATGCTGAAAGCTATCAATAAATAGGAAATAGTCCCTTGGATTGTACAGAAGGCTTTCTTTTTGCAGAAATCGAAAAATAGTGGAGAATTACAGATCATTACTTCTTGCAGGCAGGATGAAAATGTGTAGCTGCCAGATTTGCTCTGGATTACATGCACATTATAGAAAGGTGTTTATTCTTATGCTTTTTATTGCTACATCTATTGGTTATCTTGGAATTGTTATATCTCTGTAGGCACTTCCAAGCTATCTCATAAAGAACATTTTTCATGCATTTGCCCTTAATATCTATGAAATTTTGCTCACAAGAACAGGACTAGGTGACTCATGAAGGAATTGAGGAATTATTGTCACATTTGCTTATGAAAACAGTTAAGATTCCCATCATTACTTACAGTATGCAGATGCTCTTGATCCTTGTGCACTATACACTAACCTCCCATGAGAATGTTTACTTACATCTGTTTGCTTACAGTGCAGCTCCTTATTTCCTTTCAGAAACTTAAAAAAAAAAAATAAATAAATAAAGTGGCCATTTTACTGAATGTGTGCTGTATGAAAATTATTCTAGAGTCTGACAGCAGCCATCCCAAAGGCTTGCTTGGGGCTGTTGAAATGTTTCCATTTCTGATGGGAGCTGCAGCTAAACCTCTTAATGTGATAAGAGGCATTAAGAATATAAAAAGGCTCCAGCAGGTATTTAAAGCATTGGAAGGGCTGATTTTATAGCCCGTAATCACATATTTACAGTGCTTCATTACTCTAAATTAAAGGTGTGATAAGCAAAACAACAGCTACTTTCCATAGAAGTCAAGAGAGGGCTGCCTTCCTCGGCTGAGCAAGTGGCTATATTGTTCAGAACAAGCCAGAGAAGACTTATTTGTTCCACCTTCTGGGAAAAAAAAATCAAAATAAAGGAAAGAATTGAGGAGAGATGAAAGCAGGGCAGGGAGCAAGGAAGGGAAAAGGAGGAGAATGTTTATATCTTGCCAAAACTCATGTTAAGATTCCATAATTGAATCCAGCAGGTGAGGAAACATTGAAGTTGTTTTCTGTTATAACATCAAGCTCCCTGCACAGCACTGACTATATCCTATCTTGCACCTCTCACTTTGCTACCAGTCTTCCACAACAAAACGTGTAGTATGGTCAAATTACCTTAATACAGTTAATATCTGTATTTTCTAGTAAAGGAACATTTAATAATAAAGAAAATAAGATTATAATATCCTAGATTTCTGCATTTAACTTCCCAAAAGCAAATTTGAAAGAATTCAATGCAAAGAATGATTTAAGAACACTCACAGGTTTAGTACTGGGAAGTGACACAATCATTATTTGGCAATTCTGTAGCCTGTATGCACCTGTAGGTTTAGGAAGAACCCAACCAGCCCAGCCTGGAGCTGTACAACTTACCATTTTATTTTCCTCGCATCTAGAGAAGTGCAGTGGGGAGTAATGTACCTGGAAACATGTTCATGTTTTTTGCTGTTGATACGGGCTACAAAGATTAGGTCCTCCACTGCATTTTAGGCTGTTTTTCTTCAGAGCTCTTGGAGGGCGTAGTCCTCCAGCTCTGGTAGAAGCTGGGAACTATTCTAGTTCCCATTGTAAAGAGCTCACACCAGGAGTAAATTATATCCCTGATGGCTGAGGACCCAAATGGATATTACGGCATCGAGAAATTGTTGAGGCAAAGGAAAAGCAAGGAAGCCAGTAGTAGGAGACCAGTGCAGTGCTATAATAAGAGCCCATCATGCTGTTGTAAAGGGAGTAGATGCCCTCTTGGGATGCAAGGTCAGGACAACAGCCTGCAGTCGAAAGGAGAGCCCTTCAATTTTACCAGGCATTGGTAAGACTTCAGCTGAAATGCTGAGGCTAATGCTAGGTAGTACGTGTTAAGAAAGGTGTGAACCAACTGAGGAGGAAGAATGAATCATAGAATCATAGAATATCCCGAGTTGGAAGGGACCCATAAGGACCATCAAGTCCAACTCCTGGCTCCACACAGGTCTACCCAAAAGTTTAGACCATGTGACTATGTGCACAGTCCAATCGCTTCTTAAATTCAGACAGGCTTGGTGCAGTGACTACTTCACTGGGGAGCCTGTTCCAGTGTGCAACCACCCTCTCGGTGAAGAACCTCTTCCTGATGTCCAGCCTAAACTTCCCCTGCCTCAGCTTAACACCATTCCCACGGGTCCTATTACTGGTGATTACGGAGGATAGGTCCCCTGCCCCTCCACTCCCCCTTGCGAGGAAGTTGTAGACTGCAATGAGGTCTCCCCTCAGCCTTCTCTTCTCCAGGCTGAACAGGCCCAGTGACCTCAGCCACTCCTCATGTGTCTTACCCTCTAGGCCCTTCACCATCTTCGTCGCCCTCCTCTGGACACTCTCCAACAGTTTAATGTCCTTTTTGTACTGTGGTGCCCAGAACTGCACACAGTACTCGAGGTGAGGCCGCACCAGCGCAGAGTAGAGCGGGACAATCACTTCCCTCGACCGACTAGCGATGCCGTGCTTGATGCATCCCAGGATACGGTTGGCCCTCCTGGCTGCCAGGGCACACTGCTGGCTCATATTCAACTAGCTGTCAACCACAACCCCCAGATCCCTCTCTGCAGGGCTGCTCTCCAGCATCTTGTCGTCCAGTCTGTACGTATAGCCAAGGTTGCCCCGTCCCAGGTGCAGGACCCGGCACTTGCTTTTGTTAAACTTCATGTGGCTGGTGATCGCCCAGCTCTCCAATCTGTCCAGATCTCTCTGCAAGGCCTTTCCACCCTCATCCGAGTCCACAACTCCTCCAAGTTTGGTGTCATCGGCAAATTTGCTCAAAACACCTTCTAGTCCTACATCCAAATCATTTATAAAAACAGTGAAGAGGACTGGCCCTAAAATGGAGCCTTGAGGGACCCCATTAGTGACCATCCGCCAGCCAGATGTGGCCCCATTTACCACACCCCTTTGAGCCCTGCCCGTCAGCCAATTGCTCACCCATTGTGTGATGTTTTTGTTAAGTTGTATGTTGGACATTTTGTCCAGTAGGATCCTATGGGAAACCGTGTCAAAAGCTTTGCTGAAGTCCAAAAAGATCACATCAGCTGGTTTCCCTTGATCGACTAGATGGGTGATCTTATCATAAAAAGAAATCAAATTTGTTAGGCAGGACCTACCCCTCATGAACCCATGTTGGCTGGGACCAATGACTGCATTGTCCCCCAGGTGCGCTTCAATAACTTCAAGGATCATCCTCTCCATAATTTTACCAGGCACTGACGTGAGACTGACAGGCCTGTAATTGCTAGGGTCTTCTTTCTTACCCTTCTTGAAAATTGGCACAACATTTGCCAGCTTCCAGTCTACTGGGACCTCTCCAGATTCCCAAGATCACTGAAAAATAATTGAGAGAAGTCCCGTGATGACATCAGCCAGCTCTTTAAGCATCCTGGGATGAATCCCGTCTGGACCCATGGACTTGTATGGATCCAGGTGGAGCAGCAAATCCCGCACATGTTCAGGGTTGGTTGGGAGTTTGTCATGATCAAAGCATAACCTGCAGTTCAGGAACGTTTAGTCTAGGAAGTGCAGACTAGATATTAGGAAAGAAATTCTAACAATAAGGATAGTGAAACTCTGAAATACATTGCCAAAGAAGGCTGTGGAGTGTCTTTCATATGAAGGTTTCCAAAATAGACTAAGCAAATATCTGTTAGGAATGATATAAGTATATTCAATTCTCCCTTGGAACATAGGGAAGGAGTAAATTATGCTTAAAGAGATGAAATAAACTAGTGATTTTCAAACTCTGGGTCATGCTACTCTTAAATCGAAAGGAGCCATAAAGTGTTAGTAGTGGCTATATCTAATAGTATTTGACCTTGAAATTTCTGCCCCCTATTCACATAATTATTGTGACAGGACATGTAACCCAAAAGGGAGTTGTGCTTTTCAAAGGATGAAAATCACTGTAATAAATGGCTTTTGAAGGTTTTTCTTGGCTTTCTGATTCTGTGATCCCACAGAACTGCCACTAGAGCAACACAAAGCAAAGTGGGCAGAGCAGAGCTGAAATTCAGATTTCAATCTAGGTTAATCTCTAGCAATCATTTTTAATGGATAAAAGTACATAATGGTCACTGCTGTCAAAATTTAAGCTAAGTGGCCATTGGTGTTTAAAGTCGGAGTCATTTTTCTATTGCTAGTCAAAATGTTTCTCCAGAAAAATGTGCAAAAATATTGTATTTTTCTCCCCGAGTAATTTTTAAAACATCTAGAAACATTAATTCACTGCTGTAGACAAAGAACAATAATTAAATGTTCTATCTTAGAGAATTCTTTAAAAAGGCATTTGTGTAAGACAAGAGCATGGCTAAATGTAGGAAGTTTAGAAAATCTACCAAGAGCAAATCTCCTTTTCGTCTCAATAGTAGAGGTGGAGTTCACCAGACAGGACAGTCTTTCTCCTTAGAAGGAATAATAAAGGCTGGCTAGTTCTGAAACTTGGATGCAAATGAAAGCATCTCTAGACTGCATGAGTGAGCCAAAATTAGTCAGTTCGTTCAGTAGAACAATGCTGGTGTGAGAACTTTATCTGATCACTGCCCATACCTTAGGAAAATACCATGTATTTATTTAGACCATTTAAATCTGGATTTTGTAGTAATGGCTTATCTCTATTACTATTACTAGCTTTTAACATATGACCCACAGAAGAAAATCCTGGGGAAGTGTGTGCATGTGTGGGGGGATCACTTTAATCAGAGTTTTTCTTGCTGTAATTTTGTTTCCATTGTCTCTTGTCCTGTTGTGTATCTTTGAGCAAAGCTTGGCTTTGTTGTCTCTCCCCACTCCCATTGAGTGCTTGCAGATGAAGGCAGTAGCTAGATCTCGTCGCACTTCCCCACCTTTAGCTTTCTGTGGGCTGAGCAAGCCCAGTTCTCTCAGCCTCACCTCGTACATCATCTGCCCCAGCCCCCTGAGCATCGTACTAACACCCTGCTGGAATGCTTTGGTTTGTCAGCACCTCTCTTGGATCTCTGGGAGGGAGCCCGAAACTGGGCGCTGTGTTCCAAATGTAGCCCCACAAGCCCTGAAAAGGGAGAAATGACTACTTCCCTCCTAATTTTTTAGCATGATTCCTCCAAAAGAGACATCTAGATCACTTTGGCTTTAGTGTAGTGATTCATAACTGCTAGTAAATCACCAGCTGTGCCTGGTTGCATGTCCAGGTAAGCAGCAGAAAGCTTCTAATTCTGTAAGGTTTTCAAGATAACTGAGCAATGGTCAGGGCTTCTTGTCAAGAGTTGCTAATTTTTGACACTAGACATTAATGTCTAGTCATCTCACCACAGGAAAAAAAGAGGAAAAAAAAAAAAAACACCACTGAAATTCAGAATCTGCTTATGTTCTGCTTTCACCCTTAACAATGTACCAGTCACATTTTACGTAAGGTGCATGGCTGCAACTTCTGGTGTAGTCAGAGATTTGGACTTCAAAAAGGGTGTACTAACAATTGTCTTTTTTTTAAACAAACAAACAACAACAACAAGTTGTATGAAACACACAAAAGCTAATGAGAGAGTTTGCAAAAAAAAAGAAACGCACACCAAATTAAATGCTATACTTAAATGCTACAAAACTTTGATGCAAATGAAGACAACAGGAGCTGTTTAATAATCTTGGGATGTGGGAAAGTCTGAACCATTGAATGTGGACGACCTGGCCAGAGGGCTATGCACTGATTATGTTTGATATAGAACCTAGTTATAGCTATCAACATGTGAACCCCTTTAGCTGCTTTTGATTATTGTTCAGAAGAGATTCATAATTTCATAGATACATTTGAATTTTTATTACTAAAGGTGTGCTTAATTTAATTGTCTGTTTTAATACTTTTGCAAAGATGTTCTCTGGAAAATCTAGTCTTCGCAACAGTGTGTTTTGTGAAAATTTTGCTTTATAGTCTTAAACAGTGGTAACTACAAAGAAGACTTCATTCTAAACTGATTTTTTTTCTTTAAGAATTCTTAAAGATTAAAATGTTTGAAATGTATATTTTGACATTGGCTTAGTAGAGGTGATTGACATGAGTTTTTCATGCTGAACATGTGCTTTAATAAGAAGGGTCCAGGACAAGCATGCAATAGTGCAAACTGCCTCAACATAAATCACACAGAAAGTATCATTACTGGCCTAGGACATCTGTCTCTTGCTAAGATTGCCAGGAAGAAGGCCACTTGGCAATAACGATGACTGTGATGTATGGATAAAGTCTGGTAGGAACTGAAACGAAACCAAGAATTCAACTTATTTGTTTATAGTAATACAACTTTAGACAAGCCCTTTGTAACGGAAGCCTTCGATATATGGCCCAGGCATAGAAGATGATAGGAAATAGCTCAAGCTTCTTATAAATACGGTGTAAGTTGTGTTGGCAGAATGATAGTACTTCTTGCTGTTTCCAGCCATCAGTTTGTCTGTGAATAACTAATGAATGATTTTCTGTGGACCTCTGCACCTGTCTCTTTTCTATCATCTTGTCACTTCATTTGACTAATGTAAAATGGACAAATTTGATCAATAGTGCTATCTAGTAATTTCTAGAGGTACCTCGTCTTGTTTTCTTGGTTGTAATCTCCAAATTTTCTCAGCAGAAACTGTGTCTGTGTGTTGGGGGTGGGGTAGAGAGGTCTATTTGAATGTCATTTGGATACTGGAACCCCTGGAAGTTTCAAAACATGAGAGCACATGCTCAAGTTCTAACAAGGACTGTGTCAGAATGAGCAAGATTTAATTCCCAGATTTTAATTCCTTGAGTCTCCTTGATAAAATTCTGAGTTAATTCAGCAGGATTATAATTTCAACCTGAATTCCACATAAAGACGATGGAAAGCTGATGTTCTAATCAACTATGAACACTCTTTACGAAGGTGACATTCTTGTCTGGGGTAGATCAGCACTCCAAGAAGGAGCACCTCATTTTTTGTTACTTGTGACATAAATACAATAACTGATGCTGTTGCCAAAGGTTCTATGTCCAAATAGCTGTCTACTTACATCTCTCAAGAGCCAGTTCAGTGGTGCACTGAATAGAAGTGATTTCAGCCTGTTAGTCAATCTCTGATAATTTTTGGCAGTTTTCGGCACTCTTTTACATTGCATTGATGCCTAGACTTGACAGGAGTTGAGAAAGCAGTCAAAGATTGGACTAATTGGGTTGCAGAACTCTTTTCTGGCATTGAATCACCTTAATCCCTGCCAATCTTATTTCATTTTTCAAAATTCTATGGATTTTATTCCACCTTTTCTTTAATATCTATTTTCCAGCTTGCTGGCCATGCATGATCACATTCTTTCTCTTACTCTCTAGCCTAGCCTCCTTTAAAGCACTACTCCAGGGACCAGCAAAAATGGGTTGCCAGATAGAGCATTATTTCTAATTACAGCCAAAAAATAGACTCTTCAAAACAATGTGGAATTATCTTTTATAAAAGAAAGGCTTGCCCAACTGAGGCAGTCATGAGTACGAACAGTTACATTAGATAAAATAAGGAAAAGTTAAAAAGACTGAAGAGTTTTTCTGCTCAGTTTTTTTTTTCCTGTTGTTTCTTGAGGCTACAGCTTAAAACATGATTAAAAAACTGCTGCCTGTTGAATTTTGACAGCTTTTGAAATCTCTTTTAATGCCTAAAATTTTGGTTCCCGGGACTGGCAATCTGATTGGATTCTTTGGAAGTGACTTAAATTCTTCTGCGTTCTTTCATGATTTGAAGTCATTCTCCAGCCTTCTCATCCATGAATTTGATTGCTTAGATATTGTTTGGCATTGGTAATAGTAATTTCTAAGTCAGTCGTGGGTTGGTTTTTTTTTTACAAGATAGGAGCGTGTTAGCAGCTTCAGTATTCTTGAAACTAGTATGAGGAGGAAAACAAAATGATGCAGGAGATCAGAAGGTAAAGATTTAAGAGTTCCTGCTGATCATGCACCCAAACTCTGGGCAGAATTCTTTCATGATATCACTTCAGAGGCAATTGCAGTTTCAATTCTGTAAAATTTCTGTCATACAGGTGGGTCACTTTTTTGTTGTTGATTAAAGTGAGAGTACTAGAAATACTAATACAAAATTATCATGCTGAAGGACAAGTTAGTTAACTATCACTTTTGACATCAACATCAGATTCAGGATAAAAGGTAGTCTGAATTGTTTTTTGCCTTTCATGATGAACTTTCTTGGAAATTTTGCAGGACTGTTTTCCAGGTTATGATGCTTAATTTGCTTTCATACTTTATATCATAATGATCATATCACTTAAAAAGATTAGCAGCAAAATATACAAACTGTATAGACAGATGTTCTTTAGTGTGTTTTTCTGAAGACTTAAGTAAAGAGACTTTTTATATGTTTGAGCATTCGAACATATATTCTGAAAGACCTGTAAAAGGTACTGAGGATTTAGTGGTAGGGTAAGGTACCACTGCATTGTCAGTCCAGGCATTCTTTCTTAAACATAATCAAGTTACTTCCAGGTGTACAGGTCAAAAAGGCACAGTCATTGCTTCTTGAGATGTCTCTTCTACTGATGTTTTGAAACAATTGCAGAGGCAGTTTGAGATCTATCTTGTTTTCTAACAAAATTAATGAAATACGAGGAAAGAAGCATAAAGCTCACAGTTCTGCTCATGTTTCACTGATTGCACATATTCGGAAGAAACGTGTTTATTTCTGTCTATGTTCAGTCCAGAGTCTACAGTTCCTATTTTTAGCAGCCACGCACTATTGTTAATCTGAGATTTTTGATTATCCAATGAGTCAGAAGGTCTGAGTGCCCAGAGATACATGAGTCAGACAGGCAGGAATAGTCTGTTCTTCTTCAAGACACCAGGAGACATAGATTTTAAAGGGAGGTTTCATACTTAGTGAACAATACAAATGGAAACATAATGTATAAATAGAAATCCTTTTACCCTTCACATTGGATTCTTTTCCCAGGAAACTCTTGTCCCAAAATTGCTACTTACTATGCTATCTATTTGTATATGAGAAGGGCTAGATTGTCACCCTTCTTATTCTTTTCATATCCTTTCTCTATTGGTTAGTTAATGTATTTCTAGGACACACAATCCTCTCACTGTGACATAACTATTCCCACAGTAAAAGATGGGACACGTAAGAAGCTTAGAGAAAGGGGTGTGGGTCAGGGAGGAGAATTTCATAATCACTTAAATTTATCTTCTGAAAAAGGGCTCTTTGGGAAGGGCAAACTGTTAAAGCAGCAAAGACAAAAGGGTATATGTGGTCCTCACATTTCCTTCTGCAATGTATTTCAGGTCAGCCCCAGCCTCTTAAGAGTTTACCTGAGGATGGCAGGAATGTTGAACCAGCTATAAAATTTGGTGGATTCTGAGCTGAGGATCAAGTTTAATAAGTAAATGCAAGATACAAATCCACTCTAGAATGCTTAGTGATGGAGCATCAATTCTTTGGCAGTTCAACAGTTCTGGAATGAAACAAGTATACCATTACTCAAAGGTCATTGGTTTAAAGCCACCTAAATCACAAGAGTCTAAAATTCATAGAGGTGTCATGTTTGTTCAGAGGATAACTGATTTTACATTACTGATTTTAGGTCTCGTTAGACCAATGGGGAACTCAAAAAGCATCACCTGGTTGCCTCTTGGTCAACTTTAGCAGAAGCCATAGGATAAAAATAAGTTACCCGCTCTTTGGATGAAGAAAGCAGATGAATCTCTAGGATTCAATATTTTCCCCCCCACCCAGAGTAGGTTACTAAGGGTTGCAAAAGAAAAGCATCTTCTAATATCTGTATATTTAGAGAGAAGTTCTGAAAACCTCCACATCCTCTCCACCATCCACTCCACGCTGAGTGAAAGTTTAGTATGCTCAGAGTCCTCTTTGTATGTGGTTCAAGACAAGGCTCATGAAGTGATTTGTACAGCTAACTCGTGGAGCTATTACCTTTCTCTATTTAGAGAAATAGTGGCCTGTAAATGAAGCAGAACTGAATTAACTTGTGGTAAAATAGTCCAATTGTCTTTGAAAAATAAAAGCAATTGATCTTTAATTTAGTTTTTAGTTTGATGCCTGTAATGCCCATATTACCTGTTAAGCTCTCTTAGGACTTGTGGGGTATTGTTTATTTTCAGTCAAATATTTTCCATGTGACAGGGAGATTACTAGCAAGAAAACCTGTCCTAACTGCCTACATTTCTGGAGCTGTCTGTTCTTAATGTGTTCTTCGGGAGCCATTCCTTTTCTGTCCTGTGGTCACTTGGGTGTTATTTCCAACAGTACAGTGAGCTCTGCAATTGGTAATGCAGGAATGTCCAAACTGAAAGGCTGAGATAAAGAGATTGCTCTTAACAACACAGTTGGTACATCCAAATTTTTCACTGCTGGAGGCATCAAGATGTATGACAAAATTCATTCCAGTTTAGTATTTTCCCACATATATAACAATAGGGAACACAGATCCAGACTTCACTGGATAAACCTCAGCTAAATTTCAATTGTCTTCCCCCTCAACAAAAAATCTAGAAAGCATTGCCTTTGTAAAGAAGACTAATCAGAGCCAGCATTTTCAGAAAGATCTTGCTGAGTGTGCAAGTCCAACAGAAGGGTCGATACAACAGTGAGTGATGCATGTCTGTATTGTTCCCATAAATGGAACTTTTGTGCTTTGTATACACCCTCTGGCACATACATGCTGTAATATGGCACGTCTCATGAAAAGTGTCTTTAAAGATGGCAGTCATTTCAGCTTTGAGCCAATGGATGCCCATTTTTGATGACTTGTCAACATAAGATATAAAGAGATTAATGAAAAGAAATGAGCTCTGTATAAATGCATGGTCATTTCTTCAAGGAGTGGTCGATCAGTCTATCATCTCATCACAAATGTGTCATCTGACTTCACGTTCCAACACAATGAAATTGATACAAGGAATATTAGAAGTTCCCCTGGGCTTTTACACTGAGACCAGTCACATTTTTGTTTTGTTTGACACTTAATCCTCTGGTGAATTTCAAAATTGTTGCCCTCATCTGTCTACCTGTTGATGTTCTCCTGTTGATCCATCAGTCAATCTCAAACCAAAGCTATTTAAATCATAACAATGCCCATGTCAAAGACAGACTTAAGCAAAGACAAACATTTAAAGCTGGGAAAACAATAAGAAATATTCTTTACAAGTTCTTTTGCAGAGTATCATGTTCATCCCTAAACTGTACATCTTCATAGGTGCATTAAATAAAGCTAGTAACTCTTTTAATAGTGAAATTTTATTCATAAGGATATTTGGGGAAAAAAAAAAAAAAAAAACTAATCTTGGATTCAGAGATAAAATTAATTTTAAATGTGATAATTTCAGGTGGAAGCAGGAAGGAAAAAAAAAGATTAATTTACCATTGGGTAACTAGTTTATAATACTAATATTCCAGGTCATCTGGGAATAGAAACAACACAAGTTGGTTGATATTAGATGTGTGGATAACCAGTAATCCATGGATTTGAAATACACTGAACAGTTGAGAAAAGTGTGAATGTTGTCATCTTTGTGGGATAAAATTCAGAACAACTGCTCAATTTGTTGAATGAATTGTCTGTAATAATCCTGAGCAGTAATACAGAATTGCAAAAGCAGTCAAATTGGAATCACTTTTCCAGTGAATGAGTGATCCTAAACTCACCTCTTCAAAAGAGCTATGTATTTTTGTCAGCATAGTACTGAACAAGGGCTGAGGATGTAGTGATAGTGAGCTCAGGGCTGTTGTACTTTGGAAAAACAGTATGAATGCACAGGGTTAGATGTGCAAGGGTTCTTGTTTCTATACCTGAACAAACTTTAATATTTGATATTGATGTGGCATAGCAAAAAATGGTAGGGGAACGCTTTTCAGGGGGCTAGATCTTGCATGTTGTGAATAAGTTCTTCAGAGAGAAAAGCTTATGGAAATGAGCCATCACTAGTTTGTACTGCACTCCCGTCAAGGCAATGACATGGACCCTTAGCTTTCATAGCCAAATGTAAATTAACAAAAGGCGGGGGGGAAGGACGGGGTGGCACAACTTAGGAGAAATTAAGAAAATGAACATGTTAAGAGCATATCTGGAGGAAAAAAAAAATGGGCATGGACTCCAACTTCTGCCAGAGGGCTAGGACCTCAGGCTAGGGCTTGTTCTCTCCTCCTCTTCTTTTGGGCAGACCCTATCGGTTGGGTCCTTTGGTCTGTGGTCTATTGCATGTGTGCTGCCTGCTCCTTCAGTAGCAACCAGCCTGGATCTGTTCCAACACCCACAAGATTCCCTGGACAAACTATTCTCTGTCTAAAAGGGAGAGATTGGAATAGTAATGACAGGAACCAATATACCTGCTCAAAGGAAGGATGACCTAATAGATTATTTTCAAATATTAGACAAGTAGAGGATTCCTTGCTATTAAATATTATCACTTATGTCTCTTCTCTTCTGTCCATCAAGCGTTGCTTTGTGACAATCTGTAGCTCAGAGATAATTGTTAAGTTTTATTCAAATTACATTACTAACCCTGTAACTCATGCTGTGTGTAATCTTAACTATCTAAAATGATTCTGTAGGAGGGATGGTTTTCCATTTAAGCCAACGTTTCCCCCCCTCCGTTATGCAAGATTTAGCACCAAGTCCTAACAGACACATCAATAATTTGAGATAATCAAAATTCTCGCTTAAAAAAAAATAATCATAGTTTTCTTCTTGAATATGCTGTGCTAGTACTCTTTAGATCTGGGAAAAGTATCTTCTGGAAGTTTCATTATCACCTGATTGATGTCAATTTAGTCTTTAAATGGAAAAGCATCTGCTTTCCATAGTTTTATCATGTAATATAACTACTTTTCCATGGTGAAAGAGATGAAAGATTTTAGAATTTACAGTTACGACCATTAATACTGTTTTCTTTTACTGGAGCTGCAGTCTGTTACATGAGAAAAAGAAGTTGTTGCTAAATTTCCTTCACTATTTGCTTGCCAAAAAGTCAATAGTTTTCAGCTGGAGTTACTCCAGGTTTTCACTAATATAGATAGAATTAGAGAGAAGTGCAAATGTTTTAAGATGCAAGGTCTTCAAACCTGAAATGTAAGTTCCTGATTTTTTTCTATAATGATGATTATTAAAAACACCCTTAATAAAACTAGTAGAATGGACACTAGTGAAAAGTTGATGCAAATGAGATTAGAATCAGGTGGAATGGAAATGATTCTTTCCTGTCAGATCCAAAATCTAGCTCAGGCTTAATTTATGCCTAGGTAGGAGACAAGATGATCTTTGTCATGAATATGCAAGCATTGGTTGTGAGTTAGGGAAAGTAGGGGAGTGTGGATTGTTGCAGACTGTTTGGCAGCAGCTACCTTGACCATGAGAGTTGTTGGTTTGATTTCATTTCATAGGTTTGTCTAGATAGGACATATGCATCAATGAATGAAATTATTGTTATTCAGTTGCTAATGTGGAGAGAACAAAATGGAAGCTGCAGGCAACAAGAAGAGATGTGAAAGTACATTCATCATTCTACACTCGCAGAGAGGTAATAAACAGAATCAGCAAAGGTATAAGATGTATGTCAGAAAAAAGTGAGATGAAAGCTTTCAGATCTCAAAACTGGATCAACTCTTGTAACTGTGGTTGGCTTTACCACTGATTTTGTAAAAATTAGTGGACTATATTCTGTATTTTCTTCCACTCCCAATATGCAAAGGTAAATCATAGCATTGATTTAAAAGTGAAATTTTCTTGTAAGCCTTCACAAATACCAGCATGAAACCTTGTCTTGAGCACTAAAATAATTTTATAGCAAAACCATTTAGGATAATTTGATAAGGTGCTCTGACTCCAGAAGAGTAAAAGTCCTCTCTGCATTGATTCTTAGCAGAGCTTGAATAAAAATCTTAGAAAAAGTACAAGCCTGGGGAAGAATGCGTATGGGATCTACTTATCTGCCATGCTTTATTTCAGAATCCACTTCAGTGGTCTGACAGCCTGCACACATTGTTCATAAATCCTGATAGCCACATGGTCTGTATTTGTGGAGTGATTGGTACCATATGGAGAAGATTTAAAAGGATGTGCTAAATGCATAATCTCATACAGTATTTCATAACAAAAAATGTGAAGCTTTTCCAGGTAGGGAAGGAAAAGCGCTACATGAAGGTCTCGAGAATCACTGTTTTTACTCCCCTCAGCATATGAGTGTAGCTTTGATAGAATTCCTTTTTATTTGGACATTTACAGACAAATTACTGTTGAAGGAAAAAAAATGGTAAGAACGCTTTAGGATTCAACTTAGTTTTGCTTATTCTTTTCCTTATGAGTAACTTTATCAAATATCTAATTTTACTTCATAGATTTTAGCTCCTGCTTCCATATCTGATATTTGTGAGGTGTTTTTAGTATGCTTTTCAAGTAACTGATATCCCAAATATTGCAGTGAATGCAAATATAAGAAATGGAGCTCCTAAGGAAGAACATGAATGTTTTTTCTGCAAAGGAGCTAGATACAGATCTCTTAACTTAAAGTGCTTTTTAGGTGTCCAAAAGCTTTATGTAAAGATGTATATTTAAAATTGTATTAAAACCAGGAAAGCCTAGTTGCCAGTTATATAATTAATCCACTAGATCATGGCGCCACTTAGCTCTGCTATTAAGAAATGTGTGTCTTTGTAGCCTCTGAAATGGGACCTCCTGATGAGATAATGTATTAGGGAACAATGATGGGTTGTTATATAATGAAACCAAACTCCCTATAATCTATGGCTGTGCTGGTTAAACAGAAAAAAATGCTGTTCAGTCTATTATTTCCAAAGGTATTATTCTGTGCTTAGTTCCTCCTTTAAAACACAGCAAAAATAGCTTTCTAGGATCCCTTTTCCAAGGTCAACAATCTACTGCATTTGTTGTGAAAGCCTAGGTGTAAGCACAAGTAGGCAACAAGTAGATAAAAGGTTGAATTGTCAGAGAACGGAGACCAGACTTCCAAACCATACGTATCTGAAAATGCAGATATGCGCCTAATGACATTTTCTAAAGTGCCTAAGGAGGCTAGGGCCTGGGAGATGATGTATGCCTTACTTGGTTAGTTGTGTCTGAAAATCTCACTTGGCACTATTAGCTCTTTGAGTCTTCTCAATAGCTTTAAAACTTTGGCTCAGGGAGCTGAAAATCTGTTTTCTCTGTTCTAGAAACCTGGCAAGTCCCGCATGCCCTGTGTGTTGGGGAAGTTCCAGTGATTTCTAACAGGCAGATTTAGTTATCTGTCCTCTTGGTTTATAGGCATGTTTTCCAGTGCAGGCCATTATGATAGCCAAGAATTCCCTCTCTTTTGTGTTTTTATAGTATCTGCTTGATGTAGTAAACCATTTTGTGAGGTACATATGTTCTCATATGAACCAATTTGCAGGCATAAGAAAATGGGATATGCTATTGGTTCTGGAAAACTGAGTTAGCAAGCATGATAAGTACATAAACTTGCTTTCACTTGATCTGCACCTCAGCAATTCACAGGGAAACTAAAACCTGGGCCTTCCCAAGCTGTTCTTGCCTTGGCTCTCAGTCGAACCAGGGAGCAGTCAAAGGCAGTCTGATGTTTCCATTCGTATTCTCCAATTCTGACTTTGGTACCTGGTATAAATGGGGGTGGTGGTGGTGGTGGGGGTGTTCCCCTTATTTGTAAATCACGGATTCAATTCAGTCTTCCATTCTTAGTGTGGACTTGTCAACTAGTGTGGACTTTGTCAATGTTTGCTTGGAACTGAAGGAAGCTGCCTGATTATTTTCTTTATTCATTAATAAGGTCAGGCAATGCACGATCCTGGCCCAGGAGCACTGGTCATGGATATCCCTTTATAAAAGGGAATTATATGGATGACATGAGTGCTTAAGCACTAGAAGTAAAAGCCACAAATACTAAGGGCTAAATAATGAATGAAAACTCAAGGACAGAAAATCATGTATTTTGGCCATCCCATGAGTCTGTGGGTCAGTAGAAGTAATGCCATAATCGCAGAGGTGATGAGACAAGCCTTCAAAACCCTTCATTGTGCTATGTTTCTATAATACTGAGTTATGCTTTTTCAATAAAATGTTACTGATCAAAGGAGACAAAGAAAAAGAGACAAAGTAATCCCAAGCCAACCATACATAGAGTCTCTCTGCTACATATAAGATTTTCTAGCTGGTTGGATTTGTAGTAATGAGGACTAAAGAAAGAAAGAAAGAAGAAACTACCTAATAGCAATTATTTTTAAAACAGAGTTGGGGGTTGGAGGTGTGTGTGGAGGCTATCACAGCAATAACACCATAAAATTCAAACCTAAAACCAAACACCAAACCCAGAAAAAGGCACTTGATTTGTGAGGGTTGAATGTAATTATAAAAACTTCTGATCAACTCTAGTCCTGAGATGGTAATTGTATTACCCCTAGATAATGTGGCCTCAAGCAAGAAGGTAGCAAGAAGAATATCTTTTTTTTATCCCAATTTTTTAAATCAAAACATGTGCTTAAATGGGTCTTTGGGTTGTTTATAATTAAATTTTCCTGAACAATGCAGGAGTTTGCCGTTACTCAACTGTCTGTGGCATCTGTTTTTGCATACTTCAAATACAATAAAAATTGTTGTTTTTCTTTTTGGATTTCCTGTACAGTAAATGTAGGGATGGATGTGGATTTACGATTAAATATGCCTTTTGGATACAGGCATCTGAAGTAAAAATTGCCTGAACCAAACTTTGCCCCGAGTTGTTCCTAGATAATCTCATTGACACTTGCAGAATTTAAGCTCAGGAAGTAACAAAACTATTCTTAATTGTCCCACGTGGTGCAGCTGTGTCTTTGAAGGAAACACTGGTTTAGCAATTTGTAGTCAAAATAACCTGTGCTTAGTACTTTCTCTCAATCTGTCTTGCTATCAAGCTCTCGGCAGTTTGTCATAGAGTTAGTTGGTGTCAAAATATTTGATTTGCATGTTTTTCAGCCCTCTTCTGGAACTTGAATTTTTGAACTTTTCAATAAACTGCAAGTTGCTTTAGTAACGTGAAAAAACACCCACAAAGTTGGGACACAGGACCATTAACTGCTCGAGGAGCTAAAAGCTCTTAAACGTTTTTTACGCACAAACTCACGCTGGCTTGCTGTCATAGACTCTGTTTTTTTCCTGCTGTTTTTCATAAACTTCTCCTGGTGCTTGGAAGCAAAGTCTGGTCATTCTTTTCTCAGCAAAGGCATTTAGTATCAAGATGTTTATCTTCATTTTGCTAGTCCAATAGGGCAGGGTGTGTTGTCCATTTTGCAATAACTTCACTTGAGCTTCTCATGTTAAATCAGCATGAGGAAAAACTGCACCATTGTATTTTAAGCAGTTCAGCAATATTGCAGCCTACTTCTTCTCTTTCTGATTTTATACAAGTCTGTAGTGAGTGTGTTCTTTTAATTTATCATGTGATTCAGAGAGAAAAAAAAAAACACACCAACGTTTTGAATGAAACATCACTGTCATTGTTTGAGGAAAAATGCCTAATAGCAGCAAGATGCTACCACACGTTTGTTTTTTTTGAATGTTTTGCTACTTATCAGAAAGAGTACTATGACAGTGAAGGCAAATAATTTCTTCAAAGATACTTTATTATTTTTTTTAAGTTGGTTTTGCTGTCTTCTGGAACATCTCTTTCTAAATTTGTGCCATTATCTGGAGTATTGCTTCCTAAATTAAATATTAGATCCTAAAGAGAAAAGTTTTGACTTTATTTCATGATGGTTATAAACTGTGAGGATGTGGAATGGGTTTCAGGATGTACCTGCAACACTTCACTCAGCACAGGCAAGCTTACCAGTAGAACTACACAGAAGATAATGTTGTCTGTATTTCAGATGTGTGGTTTTTTTTCATTGCTCTTCTGACCTTTCCGTGTAAAATCGTCAAATTAGGCAGTTTCTAGGTAAAGAATCATTTAAAATGTTTTGGCTTTTCCCAAAAAAGCAAGAGATCCCTCCTCAAAAATATTCTTTTCAGGTAAGTTTAACAAATCTTTTGCAAGGAGTAAATGGAGGGTGCAGAGATACCAAACTAGGTGAGTAAGTATATTTAGTACAAGCAGTTAAATATTGTGTGAATTTTTTGTGTGTGTGGCTCAGAATACTGTCAGTCTCTCTTCTTCTGTGAATTCTTTGAGGGAATGTCTTTAGAAACCCAGTAATGCAATCAGAAAAACTTGTTTTTGCTTGTTTTCAGCAAAACATTTTTTGTTTCCATTGTACAGAACAAGAAATAGAACATAATTTTTTATATGAGAAACTTTCTTAAGAAAAGATTGGCCTGCTGTGATAGCTCTTTTCTCTTTCCTTTTATTCCTTATTCCTGTTTTACTACATGTCTTTGCATTTTCTCTGCTTTTACATTCCTCTTCATAATACAGGTTTCTCTTACGAGCATACATATCAATATTTCTGTCTAGGAGACTGGCCCATTAGGCTTAGAGTCACCTGCCACCCCACTTCCCATCACTTCAGTATTGCTCTGAACTTGCAGTTGCCCCCTCATTTCACATAATGTTTTAGTTCATTTCTCAGACCCATGAGCGCTGCTACAGTTTCAATAAACCATGGAAAAAATGTGTCCGTGCTGTATGTTTCTATGAAGCCTCTTTTGCTTGAGTAATATTTTGAATATAGTCCAGTGGGTGAAGTTTAGTATGTGGATGGTGTAATAAGAACAGTTATTATTATATTCACTTTTGTGTCTCTGTGCACTGAGCTGTAGGCTGTAGAAGTCTGACTATTTCTCGTTTTTCTTATAATAAGATGCTGCAGTGCATTGCACACAGCAGTGATCCTTTCTTTTGATTTACTGCTATGACTTATTTCACTATATTTTTATTCCCAAGTTAAAAAGAAAAAAAACACTGATTTTTTGTGAACACTTTTTTTCCCCACCTTTTTCTTAACTCAGTGAAATCTCTCTGCCAATGCACACACAAATGGGCATTTATTTTTTGTTTTTCTGTATTAAAAAATGGTACTTCAGTGTTTTGAGAGATCGCGTTAGAATCTGATTAGGATAGTGTATGTTGCTTGAAGACTTATAAGAGCTCCAAACTGCCCTGCCATGAAAGTACTTCAGGATATATAAGCCGGTCTAGATAAAAGAGCTAGCTGCAGTCCTCCCACAGAACTCAGATGGAACTCTTTTTGTCATTCAGAAATGTTCGACCACTTTTTTGCCTTAATGCTTCGTATTTTTCATATCTCTGTGCAGAAGCATCAAGAAACCACAATAAAGACCATTCTGCCGACTCAAGAGATTATGATAAGTATCAGACATTGTGAATGCCTGTCTGAACCTTCAAGGTATTAGTGGTTTGCCCATGACTAATTTCCGGCTGGCTCTGAAGGGAGCAGCTCAGGATGACAATTTTTCTGTACCTGGAGGTGGTACTTTTTTTTTTTTTTAACCAAACGGACCTGCAAGAAAATTTTCTTCCCCTTTCTGGGATGTCAGTTTGCAGCGCATTCCTTTGTTTTTTCTACCCAAGAT
Organism: Cygnus olor; assembly: GCF_009769625.2. NCBI lineage: Eukaryota > Metazoa > Chordata > Aves > Anseriformes > Anatidae > Cygnus > Cygnus olor. The sequence goes on from NC_049169.1 coordinate 65,883,345, forward strand.
GAGGGGAAGTCTGTTATTTCTCTTAGCTGATGCTGCTCATTTGCTTGCTTAAAGTGATGATAGGGATTGCTGATGCATAATACAAGGGTCTGCTAGCTGCCCTTTTACTGTTGATACAGCTCTTAACATGTATTTAATGTAAACAGGTAAAATGTCAGAGTAACTGAAAAGGAAAGAGCAGTAAAGTCAGTAATTCTGATGGAAAAGCTACAAGGGAAATTCTACTCTTATTCATGCCTGACCAAGCACCCAGGTGTTAGGGAGATTTCAGGTGTAAAGGGAGGCAGACCATACCTGGAGGTATTTTGTCAAAAAAAAAAACAAGCAGGAATAGGGTCCTCTCAGAAGAGACTATAGTTGGTTGCTTCTGCCACTGATTTTCATATGGTTGAGATCCCAAGGAACAAACTCACCTGTAATAACTTGGGAAATTGCCTCCTTCTAAGGAGGCTAGAGTGTTTTGACAGTAGTATTTTTGAGGAATATAAAGGTATTTTGAAGACGAATAAAGAAGCATAGAAACTCAGATGGCATAAATGTGGGATTCTTGACTGGTCATAAAACAGCTGTGGAAGTTTTGAGATTGCCTTAGGGTAAAACAAAGGTGCAGGTAGTGGGCTTTCTTGTTTGTTTGTTATGACAGCATTTGCCAATGCCAAACTCACAGTACTCTAAAATGAACTTTCTGTCTTCAAAGTCTGTAGTGCTTTCGTCCAGCTGTTCCTGACCAGCAATTAGCACTGCATTTAGTAAGGAGAGGAGGAAATGGAGATGTGATTTTTTTTTTTTTATTAATCTCTTTTTGGTCATTTATCTTACATCTGGAAAGTTTCCACTTCAAGAACATTCATAGTACACAAAGAACTTGCAGGCAATTCCCCACATAGCTACAGCAATTCAGGACACAGGATATTTTCAGAAGAGTATGTTCGACTTTATAATATGATAAAGAATGGGTAGCTATTTTCAGGGACAGGCGTATTTCATCTATCTCCGTCTGTTATTTAATTCTGAATCTCAAGAAATATTATCTACAGTACAAAATAAGACTTGATTTTTGTAGGTTCATTAGTGAAGCACAGATCCGTCCTCCCAGCCAATATTTCAACCTGTACTTCAGCCTGACATGCTTAAATCTCTTATTAATCATTTGGGTTAGCAATTTGATTAAAGACAAACTTCACTAGCATCCTAGACAGATAAAAGGAAAGCCACACAGAATGAGAATTCACTCTCTTCATAGAACTAGGAATGTGCATCACTGAGGATAACTACTGAAACTTGTCCTGGACTTACACTGTACAGGTTGGTGAGATAAGACTACATTTAAGCATATTTAGGCCTTGTGGTTAAACCCTGTATTTAGACTACTCGTCTCTGTCCTGTGGAACCTCTTTACAGAATCTGTTCTAACATCAAAAGGCTATTCTACAGTTTTACTTTCAGTGAAGTATTTAAAAAAACAAAACAAAACAAAACAAAAAAGCCTTTGCTAAATAAATTATGCACTGAATATAATGCAGGACAGAGCATGAGCTGGAGATGGGAGTGCATTCTCACTCTGTTTGCCTTCTCTTCTCTGTGCTTCTTCTTCATAAGCTGCCTCTAGCATGTGGGGATTTTTCCTCTTTTGTTCTTGCTTCTCCTTGACTAGCTGGCTGGTTTAGCATCTTATACTTGCGAGTATTTTTAGCATCTCTTGAAAAACTCTGAAATGGATTCCTGCTGCTGATCAGCCAATGCTGCGTTTGCCAGTAGTTGCCATCAAAATATCTTCTATCTGTTTCCTTGGCACTCTTTACCCACCTATTTTTTTTTCCTTTTTGATGGTCCATAATGTTTATCTCATAGCAAGCCTTCACTCTATTTTTGAGGAAGGAGACCTATGAATTCTAGCCTGTACTCTTGGATGCCTTTTGCCCAGACTCTTGCTGTTCAAATACCTGTCAAAAACTTTAGGAGTGTGTTTCCATGGTGATTGCAACATGTTTACTGTAGTATCTGTCTTGTATTTTTCTTGTGTAAGATGTCCCTTTCTCTCTCTGCGTGGCTTCTTGTGATACCACAGGAATGTAACCTAAACTAATTCTGATGAAATAACCTTTCTCTGTATCTAATGCAATGGGATTTTTTATTTTTTTTTCAGTATAACTAAAAGTACTAGTTGTGAACAAAGATAGGCTCTAGGGTGGGTTTCTTTCTTTCTTTTCTTTTCTTTTCTTTTTTTTTTTTTTTTTTTTTTAAGCCTACCCAGTACATCTTCTCCTGATGCAATAGATGCCTTATATAGAAAGCCGAGTTTGCTCACTTTAAACTCTGAGAAGACGTTCTTAGTTGTTACAGGCTGTTTATTAGCAATGACAGTTTTCATATTTATTAAAACTTGCAGGATCAGTAACCTTCTACCTGGCCCCTCTCATGAAACTTGCTGGCAGGCTGGAGCAGCTGTGCAGTACTGACTCTTGCATCCCAGAGACATTTCTCGCTGAAGCTTTTGCTAGGGTAAAAACGAGCTTGAAGAACAAGCTAGCAAGTAAAAGGCAAACCTCCAAGTGCCACAAGATCAGGCTTGTGCTCTCCTTTTGTGGAGTGCTTTGGGACTGCTGTTGCGCCTGCCCAGCTTTCAGTCCACAGCACAAATGACCAGGTATCCATTTACAACTGGGTCAAATGAGGACAGTCTTTTACATGATTTCAGTAGGAGAGCTCTGCCACCTACATCCCCAAATGAACAACATGTTCTTTATTTCTTCGCAACTCTTCTCAATTCCAAGGGCCAGATTTCCGACCCCCAAAATACAAGAATTGGATTTAAAACAAATTTCTGATTTAGCAGACTTTTCTGGGAAGCACTCTGCCACCCAGGGGAACAAGGCTTGTAAGGTGAGCTCTGTTCACCTTTGATTTTTGCGACAGCATCGCAAATGCTGCGTGTGGCTGTGGCAGGAGTTCCCCAGGCATAGCTGAGCTTTCTCAGAATTGCCCCGAAGGATGTATGACTGTCATGTTAGAACTTCACCTGTGCCTGCTCCCTTTCACCATCATGTGGTAAAGATTTAGCTGTGCTGTGTTCCTTGCTCACTAACCTGAAGCAACGGCACCTTCGCTCCACATGTGTGTGAGCTCCGGGTTCAGCAGTAGCAGCCTCATGTGCAGAGAGCTCCAGGTTAAGAAGCGTATGTTTGTGATGCATGTGCTCAAAGTTAAAAGAAAAGAAGAAAATTGAAATACCTGATATCTTGAAGTTTTCAGTCCTTGATATCACAGTGTGCTGTGGAGAGGGGGAACAGCCACTGCCTACTAACGCTGGGGAAACCAAGGCATAGAGCAGTCAAAGGGCTGACTGAGGATTCCCATTTTCACTCAACTGGGTACGTGTGCCTGCTGTATCATGTCCAGCTGCTGTCACAGATTTCTGATGTTTATTTTAAATGCTTCAGTTAAACATTTTTTTTTCTCCTTTTGAAGCCTATTTCTTGTCCATTCAAAACATCTCGTGATGTCAGAGCCTTGGAAATGCAAGAGACAGAGCCGCAAGGGATGCTGTTTTAGAACTGCTCAACCCCTATAATTCAGTATAAATATATAAAAATTGATTTTCTTATGTGAAAAGATAAGACTTTTGGCTTTTCAAAAACAATCAGACGGACCTCAGTAATATCCCTAGGGTTTTGTTTTCTTCTGTTTTGCTAAGCACAATATACCAACAAATGTATCTTCCATTTTGACAGTGCCTTTCTTTAAACAGAAACTAATTTAACTGAACTCTCAGTTAATTGGTTTAAAAATACGAAAACGCTCAACTAGGGTATGCAGTGAGCTTTTCATAGCACATCCTGGAGTCAGTTACCATGGCACTGGGAAAGATTTCAGTCTCCATGGCAACCTCAGGTCTGCTTGTCGCACCTTTTATCTTATGCAGACTGAAAGTAGCAGCTTGTGTGATCTGGAGTTAATATGTCGAGGAGGAGGCAGATATGTTACCGGAGGGGTGGTTGGTGGTTGTGTTGGGTTGTTGGATTTTTCCCTCACGCTTTTAATTGCGGCTAATCAGGCGGCTGGCAGGAGCTGGCGGCGCTGCCTGGTGGACATGCAGGAGGCTGGGTGCTCCGGGGGCAGGGGACGATCTCCCAGTGCCTCTCTGGGCTGCCCTTACCCTCCTGGGGAGCAGCAGGCAGAGCTGGAAGCCATGGCTCCACATGATTTTTGGGACCCCTTGGCAGCCGATTGCTCCAGCGGCTCGTTGCTCACCCTGCGGTGTAATATTCCTTCGGGAGCTGTCTCTGTCTGTGGGTAGTGAGCACTCTGGACCCTGCTGTTAGTGTCCCGGTGTGCGGCCTTGTCCCTTGGCCTTCCTCTCCCTCGTGGCTTCAGCCTCCGCCACCACTCCGAGGCGGTGTCGGTGGGTGTTTGTCTGCTGCCTCGGTGCAGTGAGGGGAGGGTTGGGGTAGCCTTGGCACTGAAGGAGGGTGAGATGAGAGAGCACTGGGGAACCCCTTGGTTTTCTGGCCCAGCTGTGCAGGCCGTGTTGTGCTTGTACAGGACCTTGTCCTTGCTTATCCCCACAGGAGCTGAGCAGGACACACCTGTAGGCACAGCTATTGCTGTTACAGTTGGACTTCTGTAGCCGTGAAATCCAGGGCCAGAGGGAGAATCTGCCCCTTGCCTTTGTGGTCCAAGGGCTGCCTGGCCCCACAGAGCACAGGGCCTTGCCATCTGAGCAAGCCTACCACCACTGCATGCACCAGCATCTCCATGGGAGGCTGCCATGCCTAGGGGATGGTTATTGCAAAAGGTGGGGGAACAGAGGAAGGCCCTGGGCAGTCTGCCTCTGTTGAGGTCTTGGGTTGGTCTGGCAAAATCTGACTGGTGACATTCAGGTCCTGTTCCTGGAAAGCTCAAAAGAGTTACTGGGTGAAAACAAGCCGGGAAGCTCTGGCAATCTAGTGCTTAGAGCTTCTTCAGGTGAGCTTCCGTACCTTTGCTCCTTGTTCACCTTAGAATTGTACCAGCTGTGAGAGCAGGCTGGTGAGGAAGACTGACAACAGAGCCAGGATTTAAGGGAATGTTTTCCAATTCCAGAACAGACCAAAAACTCCTCACGATCTTCTCAGGGCTTTTGTGTGCCCTCAGGGCAGAATGGCATAGGCAACCAAAAGTTGTTTAACAGCAGTTATAGGTAGTGTGAGGTGAAGCCACTCTATTCACACTGTTGACTAAAAAAGGCCAATGCTTAACCCACATTAACAGTCACTTCTGAATGGTTTATCTTACCAGGAACTTCCTTCTTCGTAATCTAATTGTGAGCTTAACTGCCTGGCTTTGAAGCAGAACGTACTATAAACTGCAGAAGCAAATAAGTTTTAATTTGATGAGTAGACTTCATGAGCCTTCCTATGAAACTGCCGGCTCTGGAAATTTTGGGTAGCTGATAGACAAATGAGTGTTACAATACATTTAAATACACCTCCATTTTTTATATGTATTGACTTGGATTTGTGCAGCTGCCTTTTGAGATGCATTGATTCTTCCCCTCTGAGTGGGTGATTAAAAAAAAAAAAAAACCCTCAAGAGATCCATGGATTTATTCAGTAAACTCTTGTTAAATCTCATTTGGGCTATGGAGTTTTCTGCTCCCTTAATGGTGAAAGGAAAAACTTTACCCCCAGAATCAAATCTCTTCTCAATTTTGCTTCTACTTCAAGACCAATGGGATGAAAATGAGGGCATATGGAATATTTTCAGGCCTCAGAATAGATTTATATTTCATATGGACATGGGCTTTAGCTGAGTCTTATTTTATCATCTGTTCTTAACCTAATGATGAGGCCAAGGAGCAAAGTTTGGATCCAGTTTTGGAGGGGGAAAGTATGTGTTGCGATGAAGGCTGTATTTGTGATGGTGTTAAGCTTTCTGGCTAAATTTAGAAAGTCTGCTTTAAGATTCAGAAATGACATTTTTGTACAAAGCATTGATACATAAATCTGTATACTTTCTGAATATATGGATTTCATTTAGAGATTTGACAGTCAGAATTGAAAACACTTAGCTATGACAGATTACCCTGTTAAATATCAGGGAGAAAAGAGAAGAATTAGCAAAGATGGGAACCAGATGCAAGAGCATGCTCTGGACTGATCCCAGCGTTGGAGGGGAGTGCTTCCTCTCTCGCCCCTGCGCAGGCCCTTCTGCACTGGCGCTCAGCAGCTTCCCTGTGGCTTTCCCTGCAGACGGCTGCCCTGACAGCATCGTGGCCCTGCTGCCTCAGGAAGGAGAGCCGTGAGGATCAAGGTCTTGCTTACATTTCAAACGTCGCTCTGCCCAGTGTGTTGGGAGAGAAATATCTACATGTGTAAAAATCCAACAGCTTTTCAAGTTGGTCCTAACGTTGAAAGCTTCCTTGTCTGTTTTCCCGTAGTACTTGCCTTTGAGAGAGATGTCTGCCTGCTGTAAGGGGCAATTACTTGCTCTGACTGAGATGGTTTTCGGTGCTTAAAACAATGCTTAACAACTGCCTAACAGCTCTGTGCAGTGTTTTCAGGAATCGCTCTGTAGTGACAGGGGGAAGGAACAAGCAAAGGCAGAGCATGCTCTGCTTTCTGCCTGACTTGAGATAAATGACAGTAATCACAGAGACGGTAATCTGGCCTTTTCTGCTCTGCCCACCTGCTGCTGCTGTTGCCATGCTCTGCACTCTGCTGCCATCCTCCGTGACAGCGGTGCCTCCAGATCGGTGTTGCCGGGGATAACTCGGGGTGGCAAAACCCGTGGTCCTGCGCTGCCAGAGGGGCAAAGAGCTAGGCTGGGGGCGATGCTTGAGCTAGCAGGCAGTGCTTTAACTGCAGGGGTAGCTGGGGGTGTGGAAGGGAAGATTTTCTACCTGGAACTCTGACCCTTCGATGGGGAGAGGAAGGGGCATTGTTGCAAGTCCAGAAATATTGAAAAGTAGATTACCATAACAACCTATGTGTTTTATTCTTATTAATAATAACTGCTAATGGTAAATTCAAGAATATGACTCCTGCTGGGTGTAACAGATTGCAATACGTGGAGGGGATATGGAGACCAGGATAATGAGAGAGCAGGGTAAAGAGCTGCAAGTTGTAGGATGGGCAGGTCTCCCATAGCTCTGAGTTCATGAGCTGAATGTTGATGTAGTGTTAGGGCTAAGCAGCAGATTTTAACCATGCAGAGCTCTGGGGACGAGGCAGAAGCTGTTCCTAGAGATTTGGGATGTTCCTGTCAATGGGAAGTGTGAGCCCTCATACCAGAGTGCAGCATATGTGGCCACAATTTTCTCTCATCCAGCTATTTTAGGCTGACCATCAATAGTTCAGCACAAATAAGGAGGGTTATAAGAAATATAAACACACAAGGCTTATTCTGAGGAAATACCAACCTATGTTGTTTTGTATGTCCGTATATATACATGCATATTTATATAAAATACAGTATAAAATTGTATGCTGCCAAGATAGCATCTAATCATTTTGGGCTTATTGACTCAAACACGTCATGCAAAAGATTAATTTTCCCCTGTAGATAAACTAGAATTGACCTTAAAATACAAAATAAAAGCAGTGGCTGTCCCTACTTATGTATCTTCAGTTTATTGTAAGAATGTATTTGTTATTATTTGGAGACTTCTGATGTGGAAGGTGCTTAGAATCTGCCATCACCGCCCATGCCTTTGGTAGGTTTCTGTGAATGGTGGTTTTTAGTCTTCCCATAGTTTCCATTGCTCTCTTTGAACTTTCTTTAATCAGACCCAATGTGGAACCCACAAATGGGCACACAACCACTTCAGTAGAATGGAAGGCTGATTATGCATGCTATCATTATTATACATCTCAATATACAAACAGTATTTTTCACTGAGAGTGAAATATTGATATGTAATCTCTAAAACAGTGTTCCTACCAGTTTTATACCTATTTGCATTGAAGCCTTGCTTCCCTAGTTTTCTACGTTTATGGCACATAAAAGCACATTACATGCATTACACAAGTGAAGTTGTACAACATCTAATGTCTTTCCTCTTTCCACAAGGCCTGTTACCATGTCCTAAAAAGAAATTAGATTGGTGTGACATGATTTTTTTCACAACCAATGCCTACTGGATGTTAGTAATTACCTCCCATATAGTTACAAATGTTTCATAATTTGTTCCAGGAATTGAAGTTAAACTGGCTGTTTCTAATTCCCTTCCTTCTCCTTTCATGTATTTAAAAAAATAAAAGAAAGGTAACTCTGATGTCTAATGCCTTATCCATTCTCAAGTAGTTCTCAAAACAGCTGGTAAAATCTCTAGATCTCATCAGCCAAACCTTTAGGTTAGTCTGGGATGAAGCTCATTAGGTCTGAGCAATTTGGGAAAAAATAATAATAATAATAAAAAAATCTAATTTGACTAATATTTGTTAATTTATTATTTTTTTTTTTGGGGGGGGGGGAGGTGGGGGAGAAGGTTGTTTTCTCTATTCAAAGGCTCTTGTTCTTTTGTCACTGGAATTAGAGATCACAGAATCACAGAATCGTCTAGGTTGGAAGAGACCTCCAAGATCATCTAGTCCAACCTCTGCCCTACCACTAACAAGTCCTCCACTAAACCATATCACTAAGGGCTACATCTAAATGTCTTTTAAAGACCTCCAGGGATGGCGACTCAACCACCTCCCTGGGCAGCCCATTCCAATGCCTAACAACCCTTTCGGTAAAGAAGTTCTTCCTAATATCCAACCTAAACCTCCCCTGGCGCAACTTTAGCCCATTCCCCCTCGTCCTGTCACCAGGCACATGGGAGAATAGACCAACCCCCACCTCTCTACAGCCTCCTTTAAGGTACCTATAGAGAGCGATGAGGTCTCCCCGAGCCTCCTCTTCTCCAGGCTAAACAACCCTAGCTCCCTCAGCCGCTCCTCGTAAGACATGTTCTCCAGACCCCTCACCAGCTTCGTTGCCCTTCTCTGGACTCTCTCGAGCACCTCCATGTCCTTCTTGTAGCGAGGGGCCCAAAACTGAACACAGTACTCAAGGTGCGGCCTCACCAGAGCCGAGTACAGGGGGACAATCACCTCCTTAGACCTGCTGGCCACACTGCTTCTTATGCAAGCCAGGATGCTGTTGGCCTTCTTGGCCACCTGAGCACACTGCTGGCTCATATTCAGCCGACTATCAACCAGTACTCCCAGGTCCTTCTCCGCCAGGCAGCTTTCCAGCCACTCATCTCCCAGCCTGTAGCGCTGCTTGGGGTTGTTGCGCCCCAGGTGCAGGACCCGGCACTTGGCCTTGTTGAACTTCATGCAGTTGACCTCAGCCCATCGGTCCAGCCTATCCAGATCTTCCTGCAGAGCCTTCTTTCCCTCGAGCAGATCGACACACGCACCTAACTTGGTGTCATCTGCAAACTTACTGAGGGTGCACTCGATCCCCTCATCCAGATCATCGATAAAGATATTAAAGAGGACCGGCCCCAGCACTGAGCCCTGCGGGACTCCACTAGTAACCGGCCTCCAAATGGATTTGGCTCCGTTCACCACAACTCTTTGGGCCCGGCCATCCAGCCAGTTTTTAACCCAACAAAGCGTACGCCAGTCCAAGCCACGAGCAGCCAGTTTTTTGAGGAGAATGTTGTGGGAAACGGTGTCAAAAGCCTTACTGAAGTCAAGGTAGACCACATCCACAGCCTTCCCCTCATCCATCAAGCGCATCACTTGGTCATAGAAGGAGATCAGGTTCGTCAAGCAGGACCTACCTTTCGTAAACCCATGCTGACTGGGCCTGATCGCCTGGTTGCCCTGCAAGTGCCGTGTGATGACACTCAAGATAATCTGCTCCATGAGCTTCCCTGGCACCAAGGTCAAACTAACAGGCCTATAGTTCCCCGGGTCTACCGTCCGGCCCTTCTTGTAGATGGGCGTCACGTTTGCTAGCCGCCAGTCAACTGGAACCTCCCCTGATAGCCAGGACTGCCGATAAATAATGGAAAGCGGCTTGGCCAGCTCCTCCGCCAGTTCACTCAGTACCCTCGGGTGGATCCCATCCGGCCCCATCGACTTGCGTACATCCAAGTGTCGTAGCAGGTCACCAACCATTTCCTTGTGGATAGTGAGGGCCACATCCTGCTCCCCATCCCCTTCCACCAGCTCAGGGTACCAGGTATCCAGAGAACAACTGGTCTTGCCACTAAAGACTGAGGCAAAGAAAGCATTGAGCACCTCAGCCTTTTCCTCATCTTTTGTAACTAAGTTTCCCCCCGCATCCAGTAAAGGATGGAGATTCTCCTTAGTCCTCCTTTTTGCGTTGATGTATTTGTAAAAACGTTTTTTGTTATCTTTAACGGCAGTAGCCAGATTGAGCTCCAGATGAGTTTTGGCCTTTCTAATTTTGTCCCTGCACAGCCTCGCAACATCCTTATAGTCCTCCTGAGTAGCCCGCCCTCTTTTCCAAAGATTATAAACCCTCCTTTTTCTCCTAAGCTCGAGCCACAACTCTCTGCTCAGCCAGGCCGGTCTAGTTCCGCATCGGCTCGTCTTTGGGCACGTGGGGACAGACCGCTCCTGAGCCGTTAAGATTTCCTTCTTGAGGAGCGCCCAGCCTTCCTGGACTCCTTTGCCCTTCAGAACCTCCTCCCAAGGGACTCTGCCAACCAGTGACCTGAACAGCTTAAAGTCAGCCCTCCGGAAGTCCAAGACAGCGGTTTTACTGGTCCCTTTCCTGACTTCGCCAAGAATAGAGAACTGAACCATTTCGTGGTCACTCTGCCCAAGACAGCTCCCAACCACCACATCTCCCACCAGACCGTCACTGTTCGTGAACAGAAGGTCTAGCGGGGCACCTCCCCTGGTAGGCTCTCTAACCAGCTGCATCAGGAAGCTACCTTCCACGCCCTCCAGAAACCTCCTAGACTGCTTTCTCTGGGCTGTGTTGTGCTTCCAGGATATGTCTGGGAAGTTGAAGTCCCCCACAAGAACAAGCGCTGACGATTTCGCGGCTTCTGCCAGCTGCCTGTAGAACTCCTCATCCATCTCCTCATCCTGGTTCGGCGGTCTATAACAGACCCCCACCAGGATGCTTGCCTTGTTGGCCTTCCCTCTGATCCTAAACCATAGGGACTCAACTTTATCATTCCCAGCCTCAAGTTCCTCAACATCTAAACACACTCTAATATAGAGAGCCACACCACCACCCCTTCTGTGCTTCCTGTCCCTTCTGAAGAGCCTGTAGCCAGACATTGCAGCACTCCAGTCATGAGAGTGGTCCCACCACGTTTCCGTGATGGCAACCAAGTCATAGCCTTCCCGCTGCACGATGGCTTCCAGCTCGTCCTGTTTGTTGCCCATGCTGCGTGCATTAGTGTAGATGCACTTCAGCTGGGCCATTGCCATCTTCCCCGGCTCTGCCATTGTTCCCCCTGGCACAGCTCCAACAGGCCTTCTTTCAGCCCCATCCCCCTTCTTTCCTAGTTTAAAGCCCTCTCAACGAGCCCTGCTAGCTCCTGGGCTAGGATCCGTTTTCCCCTTAGAGATAGGGACCCGTCTGCGGCCATCAGGCCGGGTGCCGAGTAAAGCACCCCATGGTCAAAAAACCCAAAATTTCTGTGTTGGCACCAGCCTCTGAGCCACGTGTTAATCAGGCGGGCTTTCCGTGTCCTCTCGGTACCCCTCCCTGCTACTGCAGGGATAGATGAAAACACCACCTGTATTCCCGCTCCAGCCACTAACCGTCCCAGTCCCCTAAAGTCCCTTTTGATAGCCTTCAGGCTTCTCTCATCAATATCATCACTGCCAGCCTGGACTATCAAAAGAGGGTAGTAGTCAGAGGGGCGGACCAGGTTGGGAAGCTTCCTGGCAACATCCCTGACCCTGGCCCCAGGGAGGCAGCAGACTTCCCTATGGGTAGGGTCAGGTCGACAAATAGGGCCCTCCGTTCCCCTGAGAAGGGAGTCGCCTACTACGATCACCCTTCTGTCTTTCTTGGTGGAGGCAGTCTTGAGGCTTGGGGTCGGCTTCCTCGCCCTAGGCATCCTCCTGGGTAGACTTTCTACCTCGTCCTCACCCACCGGCCTCTCAAGCTCCAGGGCCTCAAATCTGTTGCGTAAGGGGACCTGGGAAGGTGGGGCCGGTAGGGGGGGGCGTTGCCTGAAAGGTCGAGCAGGGACCTGTCTCCATCCCTCCTCAACTTCTAGGTCGCCACCCTCTGCCTGACAGCGACAGGGCAGGGGGTCCATCCCCATTTGGGGTGTCTCACCCCGGTACCTCTCCTGCAAGGGGAGGCTGAATCCCAGTCCTCAAAGTTGGGCACTTTTCTGTGTGATTGCTTCCTTCCTTTCTCTCCCAAAGCGCGTTTTAGCCTAATGCGGTGTGGCACTGTCTCTTTAAGGCAGAAATGGAGGACCTGCAGAGGAGAAATGTGATCTGGAAAGTCACTATGCACTCTACAATTTTCTGCACTCTGACTGATAAATTATTGTGTCTTCAGTGTGCTCTGGCATGCAGTGCAATTTGTCCGTGGAGCAGTGATGATAGGCTGTCCCGAGCTAATAATCAAGACCCCTTTGTTTGGATTCCTCAGCCTTTTAGGGAAGTCTTAAAAAAGAGTTCTTATCTCTTTGTCAGTTTTTATTCACATTTTATCATAAATGGAGCAAGCTTTTAGCCTTGAGAGTTTCACTGTGATCATGTTAAGAGGCAATCTAAGAAAAGAAAAATAATCAGCGCTGTTTGCAGCGACAGATTGTCTTTGTGCATCGCAAGAGACTACAGTTAATTGAATGTCGCATAATGCTCCGAAAAGGAAGGCTGCCTTTCCTCTCGTACGTCTGAGACCGATCTTTGTGCCACCAGAGAGCAACAGTCTGGCTTTTCCCTGGATGGAGTTCTCTCAGCCTTTCAGCAATGGCATATGTCTTCACACTGCATGTTCATGTGCTGTACCTTGTCATTGTCCCTGCACCCTGCGGTCAGTGCCATCCGGAGCAGTGTCCCAGTGCCTGCTCCACAGCCTGCTGCCCTGTCTCCTGCCCTGTCGCTTCCTCACGACACAAGCTGAAGGGCTCCTTTCAAATGAAAAATTGGCTGACAGGGTCACAGGGGCCATGCAACTAACTTGCAGAAAAAAAAAAATGAAGAGAATTAACTCAGCTCTTCAGTTTTAAGCCTGCATTATCAGCTACTTAAATTCAGTTGTTCATACCCAAATTATTAATGGGCAGTCTTGAGGGACCAGTGCGAGAGAGAGACGAGGGGTGGGTTGTCTCCACTGGAGTACTTGTAATAGCAGAATGCTTTCCGTTCCTCAGTATGGTCTGAAGCTTAAATGTAATCTCTCATTGCAAAATTTAAGGCTCTCTTACTGATGCTTTAATTCAGTTTTTGAGCAATTGTTTTTTTTTTTTTTTTTTTCCTTGACTTTAATAGTAGAAATACTTGGGCTTTAACTTTCCTCTCTTCTTGCTTTGTGGATTTGGTTGGTCGTGTTAGTACAATTTAATGGCTATATTTCTAGGTAAATTATTTAAGTACCTAAATTAATAGAGAAATCAAGCTTCTCACCTATCTAGCAGTTTTAAGAAGTTTCTTAGATGATTTCAATGAAAACGGGTTTTCAGTTTGTTGGCAAAGGCCAAATTAGCAAAAACATTTTCATTTTCCAATACCTTAATCTTTTTTTTTTCCCTAGGTCAACAAAGCATAGGCCACCTAGACTGATGGCTTCAGCTTTGAGACATTACAGCGTGTACTGTACTAATGACACCATGGAGATAGTCATTCATATTTCCATGAAACTGGTATTTTTCAGATAAAGTGTTCATCAAAACTGAATCAGTTCATAGGCACAAGTTATTTTTGAATATTTTTTCAAGGCAAATATTTTTGGGGAGAGGAAAGCTTCAGAACTTCCAATACATGTATTCTGACCTTTTTTAGGTTTAAAAAATAGTGCTTTTTCATTTCAAAATGCCCTTTCCTTTGGAAAGTTAAACCAACTATCATTAAAAACTTTTTAAAACTAAAAAAATCAGAATTTGATCTTAAGCAACTTGAACTGATTTTTTTTTATATATATATATATCCTCCTAGTTATCCTGGGACAGAAAATTATATTTATGTATTGCCTGGTCACTAACCAGCATGGAAGCTAGAAGCTTGCATTTAAGGACACACATTTTGGTGGGGGATATCGCAGAGAGAAGCCTGTGGTCTTTTTCTACTCGCTTATGTAACCTCGGGGGGAGACTCATTGCACAACAAGATAACTACTGTGGCCTTTTTATAGTTACACAAACATAGCTAGCAACATCTTCAGAAACATTCCCAACCTTAAATCAGGACTTACGCTTGCCATAACTGCAGCACACACATTCAAGAACAATTTTCTTCCTCTCCCACGCTTTCTCATGAGATTTCATGTGTGTTCTGGGAGTGCTTATTAAGCCGTGGGCTGAGGTGGTGCACAAATGTATTAATGTTTTGAAAAATTCCTATGGGATAACCAAAGGAAGAGCTCAGTCTACAGAGTAAATAAGTATCAGAAAGATATGCAAATGTTTGTTGCAGAAAGCTTTTCTAGATGAACTCAGTTACCTTACAGCAAACAAGCAGCTATTTTTGCTATGCTTTCCAAAACCATGTACTTACCCAACATCTGCCAGAATGAAGACTAACACAGGTTCTCCAATGCACTGTGTCTAGAAGACGTGAAACTTCTTTTGCACATCAAACCATGTTTATTCAGTCTTGTATTTTCTCACCAGTGTGCAATACCCACTTTTTGTTTGAGGCCTCAGATAGCCCTGGTAGAGCTTCCTCATACGAATGCTTACCAAGCTGCTGTATGTTGATCCTAGCACCTAAAGCCTCCTTGCTCATGTGCTCTTACTTTCTGTAACAAAAAGATACTGTTGAAGTCCCAGCATACTGCATGAAGTTTGGAGGAGGCTCCTTTCAGTCATTCCACCAACAGAGACATAGTGATTTAATGAGCGCCCATTTTCCTTGGCATGGGAGGCACACAACAATATAGCTGACTCTTGGTATGTCTATGCCTTCCATGTGTCACAAATGACAGAATTAATAATCTGTACATGGATAGATATCTTAAATGTTCACGAGGTCTCAACTCTGAAAGAGACAACATTGCTAATTATGTAGCTAAAAGCTGAAGTCTGTGTCCTGGAGACATTGCGAGGATCCTGGAATTAGGATGAGGAGTGAAAATAAAGGTTGGAACAGTTTTTGTTGTTGTTGTTGTTGTTACTGCTTTTAAAAAGGTGGTGGGGGGACAGGGAGGAAGAAGGCAGTTAACTGCTGTCAAGCCCCACTTTCAAAAGCATAGTTGGAAATCATGGCTATAGATTCTAGCTTCTTGCTCACTCATCCTTGCCAAATAAGTTTGTTTTATGGAATTTAGTCTGCATTTTCCTATCTACTTTAGTATATTTTCACTGATCATATGAAATTAAGACAAAATTGCAGCATCAATGGCAAGTAACAGTAGGACACACTAAGCTCCTAAGGCAATGCTTTCTGAACTGTTTTTTTTTCATGTGGTATGATGTGGAGGTTCATACTGTTCCGCCAGCTACTCTTTATCTTCACAAAGCTACTCTTTATTTCCACAGTGTAGTGCCTTCAGTGATAACCTTGATGTACTATGTCTTTTATGTAAGAAAACTGAAACTATGTATAATATTTTCTTTTCCTGTCAAATCCATGCTGGTTGTTTTGTTTAGTTCTTCATTCAGATTCTTCTTTCTGCTTGTGTGTGAGATGTTCTTTGTGTTTCTTTGTGATGGGGCAGGGACAACAGCAGATAAAGCTTTAAGCCTTCATAAAGTTAAGGGAGCTATGGAGGTGGGTGGGTGGGTGTGGATGTCCGGGATAGCTGAAGGCATGGTAAGATGAAGGCCAAAGAGTAATATATTTAAAAGCAAGGACATGGAAGAATCCACTAGAAGTGATTTTTTTCTGATTGGGGAAGATGCTCATTCTGAAGTCATGCGGCAGAACACTTAGAGGAGGATCTGCTGCAGTTTTTCACCTTAATATGCAATAGCACGTCTATCAACAGTACTACTTGTAGCAGGTTCCTGTCCTACTGAGGGGATCACCCAACTCAGCGTGGCAAAACTGATTTTGTTGCAGCACTTAGATTTCCAAGAGACATAAGATTAACTTGGACACAAGAATCTAGTACTGAAAAAAACAAGGCCCACATTCGCAGTTGTTTGGCCTTGTCTACCAGGAGAAGACATCTAACTTCCCAGAGCCTATGTTTAACCATCCATAAATAAGAATAATTCTTACTCATCCTCCAGGCTGCTGAAGTGTTTAATTAGCGTTTCAAAAATGTTCTGGACAATGCAGATATGAGACATAGTAAAGTGCTGCTATTATTTCTTAACACAACATACATACCTTCCTTATTTCTACTTTTTTGTAACTATTAAAAAAAAAAATCTTCTGCAAGCTACTGAAGCCACATGCTGTTTTAGTCTGTCATCCTATATGAACCTTCCAGCCAGAAAAAAGAACTGAGCCAGACACTGAAACGTTTGCAGACACTTTTCGGTAATCGCTGCAGTTAATAGAAACTCCAGTTGCTTGAAGAGAAGTCTCAGTTTATGGCTGCGCTTGAATTTAACGTGCCATGAAACCATTGTGACATGCACAGAGCCTGGAGCTTTTGCTGCTCAAACCTTTTCCATGAAGCTGAGAATCCTAATGAGAAATGAAGGCCCCGAGCAAAGGATCTCACAACAGGCTGTTACTGTAAACAGAGCAGAAAATGCACCCCAAGGTGAGAAATCCTCTTTAAAAGATTACTCTGCTGTGGCGGTGGAGAAGTGCCAGAGCTTCCTCTAATGACCAAATCATTTGGAGCCAGGTAGATGTCTTGGCAGCCGCTATTTGATGATGATGAAGGAAAACCCCTCAGCACCTTGGACTGTTTCTGCAGCAGCGCTCTGTGACTGCTGCAAGAGCTCCAAAGAAAAGTCCTTCCTCTCCCAGAGCTTCCCTTTCCTCACAGTTTGTTTAATCCTCCCACTCGCCAACCCTTTTCCCCCCTGAAGTCCAAAGTATGCGTCAACTCATCAGTCACTGTGTGCCAGCTAACCTTTTCAGAAGTGAGCTAGGTTGGTATTAACCAGACGGTATTTCTGATACTGGTGGGTGTTTGAGATTAAGTTCTGGGCTCCATTTCACAGGGCACATGGTATGGAGCCACCTCGGAGGGCAGCGTGCAGCCCCACAGCAGTCTCCTTCCTCTTTCTGCCTTCTGAGCAGGCAGGTGAATCCCATCACTTACCTCAGAGTCAGAGCAACCCAGCGGCACCCAGTCAAAGTCTGTTTCTGGCATTTGGGTTGTTTATAAAGAGCTTCAGTGCGACGCAGCGAAGCTTGCCTCAGTTCTTGGTTTAGGTTTCTTCACAAAGCTGGCTCCGGTCTATGATAGGCTCTTTTTAGCAGGACAACTGCTGCCAACCAAGTGTGTCGGTGGGGTAATGAGCTACCTACCTCACTCACTTCACATATTCCAGAGGGATTAACGTGAGGTCTGCAGTCAGGTTAAGGTTGAGAGGGTTACATGCAAATGGCTATTTTATATTGTGCAACGTAACAGATTATTATAATCTTCAAATAGATCTGTACAGTAGTATTGTGGAAGCTGAAATTCCCATGTAGTTACAACACGTTTCTTCTCAACGTAAAAGCAACAACTGTGGACCATATGCAGCTGTGGATAGTGCAGGGTTGGTGAAGGTGCAGACCTGCTAACTTACCCCGAGTGCTTGCTGCTTCAAGTCAGAAACGCTGTGGATGACTCTACCTTTGCTAAATGAAAAGACAGAACAAACTGGGATCTATATAAAAATTTATGTATGTTTACACACAAATATATAAATCAAAGTGTGCTAAATACACATCTCTCTGTAGAGAGAGCTATGTCATATTTCTGTTGTTGCCAAAACCAAGCGAACACAGTACATTTGACAATACTCTGATCATTGTTGTAATCAAATTGAGTGTAAATATTTTGGCAGAGACTCTGATTTCTGTCAACAATTATTAGTAAGAAAAAAATTTATTTGCTCTTTGAAAAGCGGTTTTAATTTCTGTCACCAAATTTAGCTACTTCAGGGCATATTTTCTGTGCTAGGTGTGTTTGTGCATTACAATAGATGTGAAACTCCCAGTTCTCTGCCCATACTGCTTGGCTGTTCAATGTGGAAATGGCTTTCTTGTTCAGAACCACCGAGTCACAAGAGTGGTTCAGAACCACAGAGTTCTGTAATCAGTGTCATGTTTTCCCTGGTAGGGGTAGATTTGGGGGAGAAGAGAGCCATACATATTTGTGTCTGTGCAGAAGAGAGAAGGCGATCTGTTCTGATCATTTGGTTTTGATTTGAGCTATATGCTCATGTGCTGTTTACTTTGAATACAAATAGTAAAACTAAAGCTACTTGCTGACATTTCAGCTGATAAAAATTCACATTATTGGTGGTCACCTGCAGCCAGAGAAATGTCCCTATGCTCTGGGCCTTGATCTTCCCTTTTTCCACACTGTCTCTTCCAAGGCTGCTTCTCTACACTCTGTATGCAGAAATCTGGCCTTGACTGCTTTCAGTATTTAGATGATACAATCACTTCTTACATCCTCTTTCCTCAGTCTCTCGGTTGCTTGGAGAGCAAAATTGCTCTTCAAAGACATTTGAATTACTGTTGCCTGCTATAGGTGGCTTATTGCAAGCAGAAAACAACATTCCCTCAAAATAGGAAGTTTGCAGGTTTTTTTTTTGTGGTTTTTTTTGTTTGTTTGTTTTTCAAAAATACAGTCTCAAATGAATTAAAATCCCTTTACTTTAGTAGGTTATTTCTAACCCACAGAGCAAAATCTGCAGTCACGCAATCAGTTTTACCCGAGGCTGTGGGGTCTTCAGCAACACCTTTGTCTTTCTGAGCTTAGAGCAACACATTTAGTAAATCAGATTATCCATTGGGTGGATGGAAGAACAGTTTTAGACATTGCTCTTCTGGTTTTCTCTGCTAAAGGGAGAATGGTTTGGGAGGTAGCTTTGAATACCTAGTTAAAAAAAAAAAAAAGAAAAAAAAAGAGAGAGAGTCATGAATCATGTCGTCATCGCTCCTGAGCAGGGTGGTTTGGGTGATTCAGGCATGTAGCTTGGCTGTCAGAAACAGCATTCTCTTGTCAGGGCCGTTCTAGCAGCTAGGCTTTCTTCTGTTTTTAGCAACACCAAGTGACAACTTGCAACAGAGTCCCTGTAATCCAGGAGGTCCTTTTAGCTTGGCTGCAAGATATGATAGGAGCTGTAGGAGTCCCTTAGGAGGGTCTTTGAGCTCATGCGCAACACAGCTTCAGAGTCTTGGGTGTGTGTGGGGGGAATGGTCTGCTAAATAGCCTTAACCCAAATGGCATGGGAACCAAAAGGGAATGAGAATACCCTTTTTCTGTTCGGCGATATGAGAGAGTTCCTTAGCAGACACAACAGGGCATACTGTGATTGAAGCTTGAAAACTACAGCAGCTTTTACAGGCAGAGCATTTCTTTTTTGCCAGTTTCTGTAAAGGGAACAACCAACAACCTCTAGATGCAGAATTGAAGTGGTAAATGATATTGCCGAATCACGTGGTAGGATATCTCCAAAAGAAAATACGCCAAATAATTGGATAGTCTATCACTTATCAGTGGAAACACAAGAACGTTGCTGATTTGGAAATCTGTATGGCGAAAACTCTGAGTTCTGGTAGCCCATCGGCTTTGTTAGCAGCAAGCACACAGCAGATGCCACGTTGTTTGTTATTGGTGACACCTTTGGAAAGCAGAGAATAGCTAACAGATTTTTTCTGTACTAGTGGGACTCAAAATCAGCCTCTTGCAAGGTTTGTGATAGAAAAGTGTGTATCTGGCACATATGTAAAGAAGAGGGAGCGCTCTTTTTGTGCTGTCACTGCTACCTCATTGAGAAATGCTGACAGGCTTGGGGTGGAGGCTGCGGGACGAGTGGAAGCGGAGGAGAGCACGAGAGCCTGAGGTGAATGAAGGAGATAGTTGAGTAATGGGAAGGCAATCTCAGGAAAAGGGGTTTCTGGCTAAAATCTCTAGGAGCAGGAAGCAGAGAGGATGAGCTGACTGGAAAATGTCCAGGGGAATAGGGAGGTTGGGGCATTCTTAGTTATTTGTATGGCAGACTCGAGGCTTCATTAGTGATTTTGCTGCTTATTGTATTTCTTGGAGAGAGGTTAACATGCATCATTTTTTAAAACAATGAAGTGCTGGATGAATCATGTAATCAAGTGTCCTGCGCAGATGCATGTTGCACAGAGCTGGCCCACATCTGCCAGCATTCTGCTTCTTTTACTGAAATTATGCAATCGGCTGTGTGAGACTTATTTCCCAGAGTATCCTGAAAGGGGCGAGCAGTGGGGGGTTGGTTTGTATTCCTTTAGGGTTTGATTAAGCTGAGCTCATTTTCTGGGCCCCAAAACCCAGGCTGGCTCTCCATGGCATGTGGCATCACACAGCAGCGCCGTCGCTGCCAGACCCATATAGAAAAAATATCTTAGTTCGATGTCAGAGAGACTTGAGCGTGGATGTCCTGGCTTAGAAGAAAGGAAGCAAATTTAACACAGTAAAACAAGATGCTTTTCTGTGCAACATGCAATTTGACTTGTGTTACAAATAGGCAAATAGGTTAGTAAGGTAGAGAGGATTGGACTTGCATTTGAATAAAAACCATGATTAATCTGGTTTGGGTAAGATTACAAGCAGGTCAGCTCTCTGTGTTTTAAGGAACTTTCAGCTGGCATTAGAAAGAAATCATGCATGTATGCAGCTGGTTTACAGTACTGCAATAGTCAAGGCTTTGTGGAGGTCAAGTAATTAGATGTGGATTTTCCAAAGCTCTTATTGCATTTGCACACAGGGTAGCTGACCTTGTTTTTGGAGAGTTTCTGTCTGGGTAGGTTTAATTGCTGTTCTTGCGAAAGAAAGACTGAAAGAAAAATTTGGGAATGTCTCAGACCTTCCTGACCACTGAATCCAAGTCTCCTTATGCTGCAGGCAAGCCACATAAAAATACCTTTTATAAACTGATCCGGCTCCATGTTAAAATAGTTTTCTCTTGACAACGCTTACTTGAGAGGCCATCCTAGAACCTCACTTCAGTTCTGGTCAGAAATATTTTTCTAACACCTGCTTGAAACACACGCACGTGCTGTTGCTTGAGCCACAGTGTGCTTTTTGCTTAAGTCTCCTCCTTCCCTAGTATTTCCTGTGATTTGTGTATAGGCAGCAAAGCACAATATTATTACTGGCTAGCCTCAGGTGAAGAGATTACATACCAAGCTCACCCTGGCATTAGTGGAAATGCAATCCCTTACGAGAGAAAACAACGTAGCCCTGTAATTAGGAACTGTGCGTTAAAGGACTTGAAGTGGTAAAACTTCCCATGTTGATAAAAGTGGTGTTTATTTCATTCCTCTAATCAGATGTGATGAGTCACCCTCCTGTGCCAACCCAGTCCTGGGGCCTGTCAGCAGCTTCTAGGAGAGAATCGGTTTTGAAGAAATATTGTTCACTTCCATGGTGCTGCTCATCTCGCAGAGTCCTAGAGCAGCTTGCAAAATGATGCTCAAACCAGACATGAGGATTATTTGTCCACTCCTGAAATGAAGCCCTGTCTCTGGGGTGGAATGCAGCACTTCTGTAGCAGAGCATTTTGTTACCACCCTGAGAATAGGAGGCAAAGATCAAATTTACCTGAAACAGCGGGGTAGACTTAGGTGTTTTGGAGGAGATGCTGGCACAGCTGGTGTACCTGCTTCTGCGTTAAAGCCTGCAAGTTTTCCGTCTCCTTTTGTCATCACTGTTAACTTTGCAGCTCCCTCAGTCATGTCTGTCATCCCTGGTGGAGCAGGAAATAGCATTAATGGCGGTGCTGGGTCTGCTTTCCTTTCCTTTTGATTAATTTAGGCTTTTGGGTTAAGTGACAGCTTTTATCACTTTCAGCAGTCACTCTTTGACAAGTTAATTTATAGATGCATTGGCATTATATGATTAGGGACAAGCACAGTAAATAAAAAATGAGAGTGGTGTATTTGGAAATTTAAACAACTCCTCCCCCCAAATTCAGTGTTCATGCTGTTTTCGTATACAGGAATGTATTTTATTTGTTTGCTGAGCAATCTAATACTCATTGTACCTTTCAAGGATAACTGCTGCCATGCAAAGATGAACACAAAAGATAAGATATTAAATATCACTGTGAAATTCATTCTAAATTTCTGCAAAATCTCAGCTTACTAGATAGAAAAAAAGAAGTTAGAGATCAAAGAGCTTTTTTTGGAGTTTCCATCTTGCACCAAGTCAGCTGATAATTAAATGTTGTACTCTGGTTAATCAACAGTAGTTAATCTCAAGCAACCAATATAGCTATCTGAAACTCGCGGCTTTCAGACTCTCACTGGGTATCTTTACCCAGCTGTGCCGAGACACAAGTACTAGTGATTGACACAGCTGCTAGAAATGGTTGGACATTTTCTGGAAGCATTTCCCTTTTATAAAGGTAATTTCAGCAAACTTGAAATGCTTCAAAGATATGTGTTAAATCAGACAAAATAGCTAAAGCACAGAAAGAACAGAGGCAGACCATTCCAGCATTTTATTTCCAGATTTTTGGAATAGAATATTTTGATTTTTTTTTCATTTTGAGATGTTTATTTTGTTTTTAACAGCTACATTGATGTTACCCAATATAATATACAACAAGCCAAAATTCAAATGAATGGTTTTGTTTGCTATGAACAAAAAACGTTTTATGTGGGGAGATTCAAGGGTTTTGGGGTTCCTTACTGCTGGTGAAGATGTGGGTAAGTGTCACTGACTGGGAAGTCTTCAAGAGCTGCAGGTAGCACCAGCAGGAGCTGCTGTGTACGTGTGTACAGCCCAATGGGGACAAATTGAAGGAAGCACAAGATCTACAAGGCAGTTTCTGGGGTTATATGATGTTACAGTCATTTACAAATTCACATTTGGATGTGATACCTGCCCTGGAGAGGCAGTGATGTGAAGTGCACGGGTCCCGAAGTGGTACATCTTGATAGGTATATTCTAAACTAAATGCCAAGGAGAAGGAAGGGCACAGGCAGTTACCTCAGTTGTAGGTGTTGTAGGTGCACATAGCGTGATCATTGAATCGGCAGGTACCAGTGCCTGACAGTGGACTACTTGTGGCTCTTCAAACTCTCTCGCAGCTGCTGCTCCAGCTCTCTGACTTCCAGCCCAGGACATGAATTAAAGATTTAGAAACTCATGCAGTTTTCAGGACTGAAACCAAAACATGCTCAAGTAGCTTATTACCTTTTCTGGTAATATTATGACCACATCCTGTACCTGTCCTTTCTGAAGTGACTCCCTCAAACGTCTGATTTCTTTGTACTCTAATATTCATTTTGCTCTTCTGGAGGCAAATACCAGAGCAGTGTGTGGCTCTCATGGGGGGGTCTGTTATGAGAACAATGGTTAGGTCTTCTTGTGGTTCATGAGAGACTCCTGGAGGTGTTTCATTTCTGTCCTCACTTTTGTTTTATATGCCATACTAATTGCCTTCAGTTTGAAAAAATCTCGGGCCTTTGAGCCTGAGATAATCAGCTAAGTTTCCTTATTTAATCTGATAAATGGGTATGAATTTGAATGGGGGCTTGAGTAGGATAAACAAAACAAAGTAAAACAAAAAAATAGTGCAAGACTACTACTTATCCAAAAATATGAGGATAATGAGCTGAGACTGATATTTCAAAACAAAGTATCAAGAAAGGACTGGCTAGGACACCTAAACGGCTGTACGTGCTTGTCTGCAGAGAACTCCAAAGGTCATTTGGGCAGCCATACATGTATCCAGGGTTCTGCTGTTCCAACATATTTATGCTGAATCGTAAATTATCTGAATTACTATGTGAAACTCCTTGAAGATCCCTGCCAATCATAGATTCTTTTAAAAAGCATTTTTTGCTCATAGATAGCTCCAGCTGATGCAAGATTATCTCTGAGACTGAGTAACATGATATTTTAGACCTCGTTCAGAGTATCTGTAGACCTCCCCTATTGAATCTTTTTAAATAATCTGCCCCCAATTCGCAGTCACAGGACTAGGCAGCAGAATCGATTTTCTTGTTGCAAGGAAGTGCATGGTGCAGCCAGGAATTACTTAACTGGATACATATAATTTTTATTGATTGAGAAATAGCATTTTCTATGCACTGGGGTGGCAAGTCATGGAATGTAAGGCTACAGCTCACCATGGCATTTAACTCTGAGCTTCACTGAAGCTGAAGAGAGAGAAGGAATTTTGCAGAGTTAAAAAGCTCCCTGTTAGAGAAGAGGTAAATAGGTCTGATGGATAAATAACCAAAACCACAGATGTCAGGATTCAATAAAGCTGTTAAAGATGAAATACCAGGAATGTTGGTAGCTGGCCTTCCGAAGCAGAGCCTACATGCAAGGGATGGCATTGAAACTTGTCCCTCTATTCTGACTTGCTTTTTCTCTATGCAGATCTTTTTAATCGTACAGCATAAATTCCAGCCCAAAGCTCCCTGCCAGACTTGGTGACTTCTAGGGAACATCTGTGCAAAGACTTCCCCACGGCACATAGGGAAAGGATGAGCCCACCCACTGTGGGGAGTCAGCGATGCCCTGCAGCGCTCTTGCAACTTCTGTCTCAGCAGCTCCGCAAGATCATCCATCCTTCCACCCCGCTGGTGGGAGGCTGTGCCTCGGCTCACAGCTGTGGCTGTGCAGGAGCTCAGCAAGGCTGCGTATCCCCAAGAATGCTTTTTCCTCTAGCACACACTTCACTGAACAGCTCTGTGCACTAGATGCTTTGTGGTCCCAATACATCATCTCTCAGGTTAGCCAGAAGCCACGTGAGCCCTCCACTTCATCCTGGTGCACTGCAGCCCCTTCTAAGAGTTGGCTTAGCCCTCCTGCTTGGGAGATGTTGACCCCTCTAGGTTAAGCATATATTTATTCAAATTCTCAGGCACTGGTGAGTTGCAGGATGCATTTTGGTCTTGGATTTTGTCTGCTTATCTCCAGGTTTTTGCTTCTATGCTGTTGCTGTGTGTGTTGGTTAGAGACACTCAGACACTGGGACATCCACGTTCGAGAGGAGAGTATGGGTGTATTGACAGGAGTACCAGGAGGTACTATGTATGCTAAGACCCAAGGGGCTGGAATTAAAACAAAATTGCCCCCATGAGAACAGACAAGTTGGAATGGGTGTGCTTTCTAGAAGGGTGTGCTGCGTACAGAGCAGGCATAAGGATTTCTTAACTATTTTCGCATTTCTTATTCTAATGTTCATTTTTCCTTTGTGAAGAGAGGGATTAGCTACAATTATTAACATTAAGTTTATAGTGGGCATAAATTGCAATCAAATTTGTGGTTCTACAATATGTGAACTTGTGGAATTTTTGATACATTTTTAGCTGTTAATTCTTTTTCCTTTAATATATAACTATCCCCCAAATTTAGACAAGCCAGGACATAAAGTAAGGACATATGTTAATGTAGACCTTTCAGTCCAAGTTCATTTTTTGCTCTTGGCACTGACTTTTTAAAGTCAAATGTGCAGGTAGTTGCCAAAACTGTGCAGAATGTCAGTAGATGAGCACGCTTGCAGTGCAGTGCCTGAATGCATTTAAGTGCACGTTTGCACATGAGGAGGCCATGGCTGTCTCTCCAGATACTAGGCAGGTGTAAACAAGGGACAGTTTCTGCATATGTGAGCTGAAAGCATCTAAAGATACTGGGAAAAGTCGTGGTTTCTTTTGAGGCTACTAGGAAATGTGATCTCAAATACCTAGTTAAGATGACAACATCGGTAGATGAAGCTCACATCTGTTGTCTATGAAAGTTCAGAAAGAACTTACTCTAGACTACTGGATCACTTTGCTTCTGCTTAGGAGGTTGTACTGAAAATCTCTATCCCCTGTTATTCTCCGTATTAAGTTTCCTTGAGCAGTGCAGCGTCAGCCACAGCAAGCAGGCTCCTGGCCTCCCCAGCTCCCAAGGAGAAGCAAGTCCCAGAGCAGGCATGTGCAGGCGAGAACAGAGCAGCGGCAAAATGCCCCTTGGCTGCTCGAGGAGAGGGCTGATCCAAGAACAAAAATGAGTCCTGGCTCTTAGTTTCAGCTCCTCCTTCACTAATCAATAATTCTATGCACCTCATTTTCCCTCCCATTGACTAGATTTAAAAGATACTGTAATTTAAGAAAAGAGCCTGCTTTCTTGGGGAGCTTCTTTCCATTTCTAGTTCTGCTGCAGACTTCCTAGGGCACGTGGCTATTGAAATCCTAAAGGGAAAACTGAAGGGATTCAAACTATATTGTGAGTTTAGCATTGCTGCTTTCTTCCGGCATAGTTCTTGTATACATCATGTTTCTTCAGTTTGAGAACTGACTTGGGCCTGATACATGGCACTAGCAATTTCTCTGAAGTCGTTAGGAATTAATTATTGGTTCCCAGTAATATTCAGTCCCTGTTCTGCTGATGCCTTGTACTATATTTTAAAGAGGAACCTCATTGTGTTGTATTTGGGTATAAAATGAAAAAGATTCAAAGGCGTATTATGTGGGTTCTATAGAGCCCCTCCTCAGGATCAGATCTTCTGATCTGTAAGTGGAGAAACGTTTTTCTTTGTTTCTGACATAACAGTCAGTTCTGAAAGTGGGATCTGAGTGCCAAGCTGGGCTCTTTTTGGTTCAAGCAGAATGTATTGTTCTGAGGCACAATTAGACCTTGATTAACAGTTTTATTGCTAGTGCTCAAAATACAAAGGAATGCAGTTTCTTCTCAGGATGCAAACTAATGTCATTCTCAGTTGTATTTTAACAACAATATTTCATTCAGACTCATTCGGTATATATTTATACTCACACATCACGCACATATTTCTGACCGCATTTCACTTTTAGGCAGCTGTTTTCCAAATTATTTTTCTTCTCCAACTAGTCTGAGGTGTATGAAACAAGTCACTGCAAACATCTGCTGCTACTGAAGACTTAATCACCTATGGCTTTCTTAATGTCAAACGAGATTTGAAAGTGCTTAGGGGCCTTGTAATCAGGTCAGGAATATTTATTTTTCTATTTTCTACCTGAACCTGTAGGTATACTTGAATGAGCTCTCTGTTGTGGTCCTTAATTAGGCAGATGGGCTACCGGTGCTAGAAGTGGTCTAACCACCAAAGCCACAGGACCTGCGGCTCAGTTTTAGGACACAGCTGCAGTTTCCAAACTCAGTTCCTATATAAGGAGCCTCCTTCTCTCACTTAGCAGCAATGTGTTCCCACAAGAAAATGTTTTCCTCGGTTGTTGAGCCAGCTCATGTCCACAGTCATGGCCTGGCTCTTTATCTAGGTGCAAAAGGAGGTAAGCAGTAATTTGCGTAGCCAGCAGCACTCAGCCACAGCTGAACTGTGTTTCTGAGGGTTATGCTGCATTAACTGCTGTGAGATTTCATAGATTCTGCAGTAGAAACTGAGTGGAAAATTGGTTTTGTTTGTTTTTAATATGTCTAGGTAAGTTTGGCTCTGTGCATTGGCACATTTAAACACAGCACATAGCAGTTTATCACTCATCAGGAAATGAACAGGTGCTACTTACATTGATACAAGCATCCAGGGAGAGCTCTGACATGGCTTAAAAATAAGATCTAATGCTGCTCTAAGTTGAGCTGGTGGAATATATAGGAATAAACATTGTCCAAGAGAGCTGTGTAGGAAGCCTGCCTTAGAATGGGGAGACTCCTTCTCATATTTATACTAACACATCATGTGTTGGAGGTTCATTTTTTTCTCTTGTCCTAGCTATTTCAAACCAGTAAGGTTTTCAGTGAGCAGACGTAAGTGCAGATGGGACATAAAGGTCTATAACAATAATGTCTATGGAAAAAAGTGAGCTATTCTAGACACAAACAAATGAACAAGACAGATTCAAAGGGGAGCAGCTGCATGGCAAGCAGCTTCACTTATACCTTCAACAAAGATGTTTGGTATTTCATATCGGTGTTTACCAGGTCAACAGCTTTACAGAATAGATATTTCTTGACTTCTGTGCAGTCAAAATCTAAACTTCATGCTCACATGGGTTTTGATGGGTAATGATTTCAAAAGCTCTTCCACAGCGTGTTTGATGTTTGTGTGTTTGTATACATTACTAGTAGTAGCTGACTAAAGATAAAGCAGTGTCTTCCGGGGAAGCTTGTCCTTTATGCACATCCGTATTTGTGCATGCATTAACAATGTATTTTTTGTCTTAATTTTATAACTCTTAGGCTATTTATGTTGCTGCTTGATCACACCTAGCCTTGGTCTAAAAGCATTAAAAATTAACTCCTACTATATTTCTCAAGACTTTGCATTCATGAATGTAGGTATTGAACAATACTTTTGATGGATCTATTTTTAAAGCAATTTTAAAATTGTGAATTTCTCTTCTTAGTAATGAAAAAAAGAAATCAAGTTATCTAATGCCAACAAAATCCAGACTCAGTTACCAAATCAGTGGCTGCAACTTCAACTCCAGTATGCTGCATGCAGTTTGTCTCAGAAAGAGATTGTTTTGCAGATGGAAATGATTAGCAATAAAATGTATTGTAATTTGGGAGCATGCTAAGGTTACGTAAGTTCAAAAATACACAGTAAAAACAGACTGTCATTTGCCTCCTCATACAGCTGACCTAATTCCAAATGCGAGCTGTTCTGCATCACGTGAGCAGCAGTCCTGCCCGTTCTCTCCACTTTATCCTTTTCCTCAGACTCCTTCTACTTCTTTTTCTTCCTTTCCTTTGATCTATCAGTTCTGCCCTGTTAATGCCTGCATGTCCTATCTTAGCCTCTACTGTTCTCTTTCCATGGGAAATACTGTATTCCTGCTCCTGAGGTGGGATGTGCAGAAAATACATATGCCTGGTCTGATTCACCCCGAAGTGCAATCCATTCTGACTAAAGGAGCAGTGGTGTTGTGCAGAGATGAGTGCACATGTATGTTGGTGTGGTGGCAGGAATGAAGGTTGCCCTTCATATTTCTTCCAGGAATGCCCAGAAAGCTAGTGAATCTGTGCAGTGAGCAGGCTCAGTCAATGATAAATCATACTTTTCCCTTCCCACCCAAGTTGTAGCAAAATGGCAGGTGCTGATGCTAAAGCTGAGGAAAATCTCTTTTGCCTGGCTGTGCTGGTAGCAGCTCTTCCCTTACCCTCTGTTCAGGATAGATTCTGGGTACAAGAGTATGCATCTACCACAGGCAAAGTATGGCATTATAGCATGTCCAAAAAAAAAAAAAAAAAAAAAAAGAAAAACCAAAACCTTTTTGAATTGGGTAACATTAGCAAAGGACATAGAAGTCTGTGTAAAGCTGCTCAGTGAAGTTTGTAGTTAATAGAAAGGATCAGTCCACTGAAAAGGGGGAAGGTGTAAGGAAATATATTTATATTGCCTTGCCGCAGTCTGCTTCATCAAACATGATTTTCTGATTGCCCTCTATGTTGACTTGTTAATGATGTACAATATCAGCTGTACAGAAGGAAAAGATAAAGTAGCTTTCTCATTCAGGAAAGTATGTGTGATAAACACCAGACCTCTGTATAACTGCTCTGCTTGGTCTTTAAAATCAGGAGTGGCACCAGAAAGGGATATAAGGAATAACTGTTCACCAGCTCTTCCTGTACATAAATTGTGGAAGATGAAGGATTGTGTGAAACTAACAAGTTCAAAGCAGTCAAAAAGAGAGTTGGCTTTTAATATGTCCTGGGATTTATCTGTGGAGCTCCTTCACACAGGATGTTGTGGATACTGAGAGGCCACCAAAGGCCATTAGATGCAAACAATTATTACTTGTGGCTCGAAAGTCCCTAAGCTAAGACTGCGGCGCTACAAGCTGCACTCCACAGAGCACATCTGTGGAGGCATGCCTTTACCTTAGCTGAGCAGCAGCTGTTGTTGACCATGAGATCTAGACAGCTCTTTCACTGATCTGCAAACTATGATGCTTGCTGTATTTGTATTTTGCTTTCTCTTTCCCAAGCCCTCAATGCTGTCAAGTATTACTCCTATTATAAACAATATGAACCTGTTTGTAAAATGTAATGGCTGCTCCTGATTCAAGCCAACATTTTCATTACACACCCAACCACATCTGGCAGATAATTGATTCAAGTGTTTGTATGCTCTTCCCTTGTTTTCAGCTACTATGATCTTTCTGACCCACCCTTTTGAGGGTTGCCCACCTTTGTGCGGTAGTAGCTAGTGACTTCCATGTAGCTTAGGCTTTTTTCTTAAAAGGTTGTTTGTGAATGATAGTGTTTGTCTCTGCCCCTGGTCCACACAGTCCTGGTTCTCACCTTTTCTCACTGTGTATCTGGCTCTACCTTCTGGTCTTTGACATTCAGCCTGCAGTTCATCTGCGTAGGCTCGGGCGTGTTGTGCTATTTTAGGTGCCCAGTGTATCCTGCCTGGCCTCCAGGAGAGCTTGGCTCTTCCACAACTTCCGTGTCATATCTGCCATCCCAGCATGGGTGACTCAGAAAATACGAGTTTTTCATAATGTCCCTGTTCAGACAACTGAATCCCACCCTTAAAACATTTGTTTTTCTTTAGCAGTTTTTATTTTTTTCTACATACCTCCCTTACTAGTTTCTCCTTCATTCTCTTTTTCTGAATTTCTCTTCTTTTCACTTCTTATCAATTGCTCTCTGTTTCTTATTCACCCTGCTTTCATACCCTCCCCTCCCCTGACGCTGGTAATGTGGCTGTCCTCCCTTCTTCCATGCGTGCTGTCGGCTTTCTATCAGAAAATCATCTGGAGTACAGGAGGTACCTGCAGTTTGTGTGCAGAAGTCAGCAGGCAAAATGCACAGTGAGGTCTGTGTGCACGTGTGCGACCAGACACTGTTGGGAGACTGGCAGTTCCCGAGGAGCTAAATTGCAGAATAAAGCAAATCACTTCAGCTTTACCCGATTACTTTGTACTTCTCATATGCCCACTAGCTAAGCTGCAATTGGGATAATTCATTAATGAAATCATCTTCCAATAATAGTTGTTTGTATTGAATCAAGCGCATCTCTGTACCTCCTCCTTCTGTCTGCCTTGTGTTTAGAGGAAACACAGATGCTGTACACTGGGGCTCTTCTGAGCACCCAGATGAGCGTACAGCCCCCGTTATGGGGTGGAGGGCGCGTGAGGTGGCTGTGTCCATTGTGCCCTCTGCTCAGCCCTGCTGCCACGTAGGTCAGGGCAGCCAGGCTGTCCAGCAGAAGCCTGAGGCTTCCCGTGAGCATCCCCAGAAGCTGCCCCTTCCTTGCTTGCTTCCCTCCCTGGCCTCCTCCACTGGGAAGCCGAGCAGTTTCGAATCCTCATCACCAAGGAAAGAGTTAAAATGTTGAGCTGAGAGCTGGTGTGTGCGTGTAATCCCTGCACAGCCACCTACTGCCTCAGCCCCAAGGGGAAGCCTCGGGTCTCTCTCCTTATATGGGGATCTTCTTTTCGGAAGAAAGCGGGCAGAAGCCGCACGGTGTCTGCGCTCAGTCTCCCTGCGAGCGCAGTGCTGTCACCTTCTGCATTAGGGCTCCGCACTGCTCAGCACAGGCTTCCCCCAGCGGCTGTGAGTGTGGCATGGGGAGCTCACACCAAGGCAGCTCATTTGCTGCTGCTCCGAGTGCACAGTTACACAGAAACCCAGTGGGGACGAGCCTTACTTTGCAGATTTCTCCAAGACTCATAGATGACTTTCCTGCTTGAATAGGGTGGTAACACAGGCTCACCGCTCTGGCACTACTGCCCAGCATTACTCTTGTGTTCTTCCCTGATTTCTTTTTCCCTTTTTATTATTTTCCTGTGTACGTGTATGCAGAGCCAGGCATGTATGTGGTGCAGCGAGGCCGGCCGGCGCGTGAGCCTGGGGGGCTCCGTGCGTGCGGGGGGCTCGGAGGATGGCTCAGATTGCCTTATAAGGGGATCTTCGTGAGGGAGTCTGGTGCTGATTCATGCCCTGGCCAACGCTTGGCCTTCAGCCTTTTACAGCCTTTTCGTTAAAAAGACTGCTGCGTTTAGCTGCTGCCACTATCTAAATCGGGCGATACGTCGTGTTTTGCCCCTGCTGCCCACCCCGACCTGTGCAAGGCACGTGTTGCACTGCTGGGGAGGGAGAGGAGGGGAGGCAAGGCGCGACACGGGGGTGGCTGGTGGCTGCGATCAGCCCTGCTGGCCAAAGACCTGCTCGGTCACTTTCCAGCGCCCTTCCACAGGGTGACAGAGGCAGCAGTTGCCACCTTCCTGGCCTGTCAGTCAGCCCCCAGCTTCATGATGGATTTCACTGTCGGACCTAGAGGTTGTGCCCTGCTCACAGGCTGATTTCAGAGCTCAGCCTCAGCTCGCTCCCCCATCACCCTGCTCCCCTTCCTGCCGCACAGAGCAGCCACTGGCCATGTCCTGATGGGCAGCTATGGGCTGGGCTGGAGCTGGGCTTCCCCTGACAGGTCTGTGCTGGAGGGAGGCTCCTGTGGCTGCACGTTTTCAGGTTGTTCATCTTGGAGGAGCTTCGAGGAATAAAAGCAGCCTGGGTTGGTTTGCCCCACAGGCTCAGCGTGGCAGCCCCCTGACCCCCCGTGGCATCATGACATGCATCATGGCATCATGACAGCCCCCCCCCCCCCCCCATGGCATCATGAAGGACACACGAGCACAAGTGATGTGGAGGGGAAACTGAGGATGAGTGCAGGGTAAGAAGGAAGCAAAGAGGAGCTGGCTGGCACACTGTGTGGTATCACCATTGCCAGCGCTGGGCTCTGGTGTGTTAATGAGACCCCAACAGCTCAGATGCTTCCTTTTCTGTTTGTTTTACACAACAGATGTAAATAGTGCTGCTCCCTTCACCCTCCCATCCATTCAACTTCCCTGTAAAAAACGCTAAATTAAAGGAAAAGGCAAATTTTACAGACAAGAGAAAGCCTTTAAGTTCAAGGCCTGAACTTCTTTCCCTGGGAGATTGAGCTTCCTTTAAGCTGCCATAGCTTCATAGCATCCAGCAGTGGTACTTGCACATCATCACCCTGGAGGCTTAAACACTGCATCAGAACTGCAGGCACTGGAAAGGGATCCAGTGGGATCCAGCTGCTGCACCTCTTTTCAGTCATTGAGCACTGACTTCCAACTGATGCTTTCTGTTTCTGTTAGTGATGCAATTGCTTCATTCCTTCTGAGGGACTTGAATTAATTTCTGAGGGATTGGGCTCTTCTCGTCAGCCTGTCTGTGACCCCTGACAATACTAATACTGCAAAAGCAGGCCTAATTAATCATTAGGCTTTTAAAGAAGATTTCCAAGTCTAGCTGCCTGGATTATCTGCAACCATTGCTGACACTGTCAGGAGAAACTTTAGCAGAATGGGATGTGGTTGACATTCAGCTGCACTTGCAAACATACTGTCTCTCTCTATAAGAATGAGAGATTTGGGAAGTGCTCTTTAGCTACACTGTTTGTTTTTGCTGGTACAAAGCATAAATGACCTTATCTAAGGTCAGAAAGGTGTCTGTTCCATTCTCCAGCAGATATAAAAATTCTCCAAGTATTTTAATATCTGAATGACAGTGTGCTTCGTATCTCCGACCTTGGCCATGTGTACATGGTACAAGTCCTTTATTCTTACCCTTCAGGCTATAAAGCTTCCATTCATTTGAAAGGCTCTGTTAATTGCTTTTAATATAAAAATGTTTGTACTTTGGTTATTGCATTACATCAGCGCAGCTCAATGTGTCCATTCTACCATGTGACTGGTTCAGAGTTGAACACGTCTTTCATTTTCTGATTTCTCGCGTGCTTCTTAGTACCCCCTATAGCTTAGAATTACCCAAAGTACCTTTTGTTTAGAGTGAATGAACTTTAGTTGTGATATGAGCAGACGTATGTCCCATTTATTTAAGGAGGGAATCCAGAGTGCCCAGCTTCTTGAGAGACCCTTGACTTTGATTCTTGGCTTCACCGTTATCTAGTTCTGCACTCAGAGGAAATCATTTAAGCTGCCACTGCCTGGGTTCATTTGCCTCTGGCTCCTAGCATTTTATATTCTTCAGATATTTGTCATCTGTTGAGTTTTCCTCCTTCAGTGTCTCTTTGCTAAGGTCTGTATAGTTAGCTCTTACTTGGTCTTTCCTTTTAAATCAGTGGCATTGAGATTATATGCAATGATGTCAACAGTATTCAATAAACAATGTATAATACTTTTATAATTTGTAGGATTTCTTTAGCAGAACAAGACAAATTAACTTTCACCGTCTTTGTGTGCTAGAAAAATCTCATTCCAATGTTTTGTTTCAAAATAGAGATTCAGAGAAGTCACAGCAAGAAAAAAGCTTACTAAATCATGCAAGTTTTCTGGCTCTCAGTACAGAATATTTTCCCTACGGAGTACTTTCAAGTATTTGTCCAAAATCCTCTTAAATGCTCAAAGCAATGGATCTTCTGAACTCTCCGTTAGAAGAATGCTTGATAGCATACTAGAAGTACTTGTAAAGACAAATTGATGTTTCAATGCAAGTTTATCTTTTTTAAAATTAATGTCATTACTCGTAGGTTTACTACTTCTTGCACAACCCAAAGTTCCTCTCCTTTCTTGGTGTTTATAGCCTTCAAGTATTTGTCATTTCTCGTTATATTCTCCTTCTTCATTGTCTCTGAGCCAAGGTCTGTGTATTTCATTTTCTTAGCGTCTCCTTTTAAATCAGCCCCCGGATGTTCTTGTTTCTCCTCTACTTCTACGTTAGATTTTTGTTTAAGTTAATGAGATGTCTCAAAGTGAATGAAATACTCCTGAGTGTTCTAGAAATAGGAACTAAGTCTCCATGTTCTCTGGTGTGCTGGCCCCAAGTACAAACTCATCTTAATGCATGGGCTTGAAAGAAGGTCACAAGATCCCTGAACCAATGTGTGTTTTCCCAGATATCCTATTAGAGAATTTCCCATACATATAAAATACATTGTGTAAAAAGACTCGATATCATTTTACCTTTGTTTCTGGGGAAGCCAGCACTTATGGTTTGCAAAGGTTGCTAATGTACCTGTGCAAATAAATTATGCATGCAGAGCAAATCTGGCATGCTGAATTTACCGTGGAGGCTCATCTGAGCTGTGTGTCACATGCTGTGTGAACGTAGTCAGCCTTTCTGTCTGCATGCATCTATCTGGAGTTCTGGAGGTGTTTAATCACGGTTGTGTCATGGGCCACCAAGACCCTTAAGAAAGCTGTACCCCAGTCCTTCAGCTATGCCGGGGTTACTTTGCCTGTCTTGAGCCCTAAAGCTGTTTTTCAAGGTTACAGGAGGGGCAGTGACATTCATGCAGCATAGGCAGAAGAGAGCCTGGCAGTGATATCCCGCACTCTTGCAGTCCACAGCACCAGATATGGTTCTTGCAGCCAGTCTGTGACAGTGGCTAATGCCTTGGTATACAGCTCATTTCAGTCTCCCATTTTCCATTTGTGCCTCCAGCCTTTAAAGCTACCTTTCTTCTCTTTTTCTGCTTTCTGACCTGACAAATGTTTTCAACCATTTTTTAGTTTATAACCATGTCGTTCTTATTAATAGGCATTTTATTTTTTTTCTGGAACAATGATGAAGATGTTAGGTAAAGAGTGGGCTAACATATTTCCCTGTAATTTCCTAGTAAGCTGAGTGTGCAAACTTGGTCTAGTGCCAATGACTGGATTTTGTTTGCTACCAGTCTGTTTTCACTCTGAATGATTTTGTTCCTATCGAGACTGAAGTGAATTAATTCTGTAATATTTCCTGAGATGCTCTGTCAAATGTTTGTAACTGAGATACGTCATGTATCCCATATTCCCTACAGCCACTAACTTTATAGTTCTGTAAAAGATGCTCAGTTTGTGTTTTTTTTTTTCAGGCAGTCTTTATCCTTTAGAAACCAGTGCAGCTGAAAGAGTGGTTCTATTATTCTGTAGATTAGAGCTGACTGACTGTGGTCTGCCAGCCAAGTTTTGTTTCATGTGGTCGGCAAAGAATTGTCTGGTCACAAAGTGCAGTCTCTTCCCCTAGACACTAATTTTTTTTACAGGAAGTTAGAGTACATTAAACACATTTCTTAATGTTAGTCATATGCATAACCTGCTCTATATCCTACAGGACTGTGATCACCAATAAAAGGGAAAGTAATCTGTATAATAGCAAGAGGAAATGGTGTTGCATCTTAATTAGTTTGCATTAAACTGTTGACCTCCCTGCAGAATGGAATATACATTCTGATAAGAAAGCTCAACATCATTTTGACCTTTGAAGATGTACAGGGGGAGCTACAAAGGAGTTTTCCACACTTTTTATAACCACTGCTTTTGCTGGGAGTTGTTGCAATTCCCCTCCCCTGTTACGCATGGAGGGACTTCTTCCTCCGTGCATTGCGAGGCTTGCATATTTTTCTTTGGGTGCTGGAGAGCAGAGAAAACTATAACAAAGACCACCATGCTGGCCTTCTGCTAGCTGGTCTACAGATACCTCCATCCTTGAGTTCTTCTTGCTGCCTGGGTGAGATACTGTCCTTGTCATTGTGATTTTTGCTTCCTACTGTTTTTTTTAACACTTCCTCTTTTCATCTGAGGGGTATGTTGGCATACAGAACAAAACAGAGTAACTGGCAGTGCAGCTACGTAGCTTGTGCTTTATAGCTCTGTAAGTGCAGTGCACACTCCAAGGGTTTCTTGCATTCTTCTGTTTTCCTGCCCCCCCGAAAAACTTGGGTGACTTGACCACCTCTTCAGTTCTGCAACTTGCCCATCTCTTCAGTCCCCTTCGGCTGCGGGCTCAGTGCACCTTCCTGTACTCTTTCTTCCTACATCTGTAGTTTGGCATCCTTGTTTTCCCTCAAATACCAGCTTGTTCCTTGGATTTGTCTGCACCAGGGGCTGCAGGCGCTCCGGGCTCCAGGCGCTCCTTCCTTCAGTGCAGGGGCCCACAACTCCATTTCTTCCCTTCTTGTGCCCTCCATTTTTCAGCACAGGGAGGGTCATTCAACCTCTCAAGTACTGACTGGACTTGTCCCATCTTCCTCAACTTTCCCCTTGATCCATTCTTATCATGGAGGCAAGTAAAGCCTTGCAGAAGACCAGTGCTATGATGCCCGTAAGGAAGACATGGTAAAGGGAAAGAAACGTTGGCTCTGGTGGTTCTGTGTTTTTCTGATCTGGAGACTGTTGCTGAGGCAGTAAGATGCAGGCTGTAGGTATATTTCACTACACATTTTTGGCTATGACTTTCTCCAATATTTTTTTTTTCCAGATCAATACATTTTTTCCCAAAATGCTTCCTGAAACTCTGAAATCATGTTGCGAACTCAATCAAAAGTTCCCGTACTGAAACAGGGCAGCTTGAATATGAGATTTCTTCATCCATTTTTGTCCTTCTTTCTACCTTTTCCAGAAATTGATACAAGATTTTTCAAACACTGGAAGTTTTGCTTTCTCATATCTTTCTATATGCCTGCATTTTTTTTGGATCTGTTTTTGTTTGTTTGTTTGTTTGAGATTTTCACCTAAAAGTTGTTCTTCAGAATCTCACATTGCAGAACACAGATATACCTTCCTCTCCCAAGTTCATGCTTACAGTAGATATTTTATTCCATTTCACCCAAGTAGGACAGGGTATTTTTGCAAGATCTATCTACTGCAAATGATTACCACAAGTTTTGCCTGACTTTGTAATCCCTCGTTTTCTTCATTATATATCCTCCAAGAACTGTCAGTGAAACTCACTCTTAACTTCAGTTCTTTAAAGCCCCTTTTAGGACAAAGATCAGTAAACTAGTGACCTAAGACTAGTGTT
The DNA here is from genome assembly GCF_009769625.2 of Cygnus olor. Lineage (NCBI taxonomy): Eukaryota > Metazoa > Chordata > Aves > Anseriformes > Anatidae > Cygnus > Cygnus olor. The sequence continues at coordinate 65,921,250 of NC_049169.1, forward strand.
GTAAAAATAACTTAGATAAGCAAAAAAAAATCTTACGCCATCATAATAAATTTAGAGACGTGGAGAAAACTATTTCTTAGCATATCTTTGTCTTCCATTAAAACAAATAATGCACAAATTCTTTCACAAGTGAGGGCAGATAAGATAGCCACATAAAGAATATCTTTATATGGCTCTGACCCAGTTAGCTGTCCTCAGCTGGGAACCAGTGTGTCTTTATTTTTTACCACCCTGTGTTTTTCTGAGTAAATTTTTCACCTGCTGGTATCTCTAATTTTATATTATTGCTCCTGTTACTGCAATCGTAAGAGATTTATTTAGTGCACATTGGCATCCTTTCCTGTTGAACTTTTAGCTCCTGCTGAGTTCCCATTGAGGGGAAGAGGCGTACTTCCCCAGGTTGTATTCAGCTAGCAGCTTCCCCGTTTGCTTAAGCTCCATGACAGAAAGAAAGTGTCATTGTCTGCTGTTTCTGCACCAGCAAGCCAGTTTCCCTGGTTACTTGTTTATACACTGTTCTCCCACCTTCCCCAACTTTCAAGGTCTCGTGCACACATTTCGGTGTGTTGTGACTTGCAAGGAGTCACTAAAGCGGGGAGATACTGGGTAGCTCTTCCAGCTAGCTAAGGCCGCAGTGAACAATATTGAAATGATGGGTGACATTACAGGAAGGACAGAAAGGGGGCCTTTTCAAGACAAGACAGAGCAAAAGCAGATCAGGAAGATGACCTCAAAGCTGTTGTTGAAAAAGGACCTTGGTTTTGCTTCTGTGCTGGCTGTCTCATAAGATGCTTGCACCCCTGCCCCAGCTGGTTTCCCCCCAGGTATGCGAGTCAGAGTTTGGGGAGGAGGTGATAAGTCGTACTTTCTAAAGTGCACATACCTCTGTTTGAGCCTGGTCTCTGCTGTCTAAAGGCTGATCTGAAACCTTCCCAACATCTGACATGGCTGGATTGTCTTGGATTAATTGAGAAGAAGAAGGTCACCTGCTGGCCACAGACTGGGCAAGCAGGAGTTAAGTAACTTGGCTTGTGGAATGTCCTAGATCTGTTTGAACTGTCCTGAGAAAATTCTCTCTGTTACAAGACTGACTGCATTCACCCAGCCACCTTGGGACAGCAAAAGGAGAACAGCATGCCAGCATGTTCTGCCAGTGCAGCTGCTGGGTCTGGTATCTCTTGTCGTGAGGCTTGGCCTGGAGCATTCCCAGAATTAAATTGCTGGCACTTGCTGCATTAGCAACGAGCCAAAGGAAAGTCCAGGTTGTCTCTGCTTTGTGATGCTTTGGTTAGATCACCTGAGCTCCCTCCCTCCAGGCTGCACTTTAGGTCTAAAGCGCTGCATATTGCATTTTGCTGTCCTTGCACTTGGTTGTTTTGTACTTCCTCATGCTGACGTAGGTAAAGATCATGGATGAACATGCTATTCTCCACGTAGGCTGCTGTATGTCAGCAGGAGCTGTGATGATAAACCAAGTTATTAGAAATAATCTGCCCGCCTGGCAGCTGCCTATTAAGAAAATGTCGGTGTGAGTATGCATGCGTGTAAGTGTAGAGAGAACAGACATGGATTTGTAGCCAGGCCACTTGGGAAGTGAGCTCACCAGCTATGACAGCCCCAGAGAGTCAGTCCAGAGGCTCCAGATCCCCCAACACGCAGTTTTTGCCAACAAGTGCTGCCTAACCACCCACTGAAGCTGGTGAGCCAGCTAACATGGATGCCTACTTGCATGGAAGATGCTGCAGAAAATGTGACCACAGAGCAGGAGGCCAGCCGTTTCCAGCCTCCCCAGCAGTCCGTAGGTTAAGTGGGACCTCACATGTGGGACTCCACAGAGTCACTTCTTTTAACCTTGAAAAACCATGAGCAGTGTTTCAGCTGAAAACAGAGTAAACTTTAACCCCAAGGCAAAAAACATTTTCAGCCTTGTGTGTGTGATGCCTCAGCTTGTCATGGGAAACTGCAATCCTTTGACAAATTCACCAAATTTCATGTCACTGCAAGCATCCCCCCCTCCATAGTATGTAAATGACACACAGTAATCTTCTCTGGTTCATTTCTATCCCCATCTGGAAGCCATAACAACTTTAAATCCAGCTTCTTGCTTCCTTTGATGACTGTCCAGAACACACTGGTTTGGAGAGGCTAAAGACAAATTAAGGAACCAAGCCCTGCCCCTTTTTAAGTTCCTTCCAGTCCAGTAGTAAGGTCACAATTGGTTTGGATTTGATTTTTATTTAAAAGAGAATTTTGAAAAACCTTTGTATCACCAAATCATAACTGCAGTGTCTATGCAGACTTAAACATGCCAAAAAATCAATTTGAAAAGAAGGATGCAGGACTGGCTTGTTTGTAGAACTAGTAATGGGGTAAGGACTTTGAGGTTTTAACACTTTGAGGTTGCTGCCTCCTATCCAGACAAGGTTAGTTGGCCTGAGGCCACCAAAGAGCTGCCTAGTGTCCCTGTATTGTGATGTGCTGGTGTATGCAACGCAGCATTGCTTCGTGACAGGTTTTGCAGAGACTGAAGGGCTGCAAAGTCGCAGTCCCCAAAGCACTATGCTTAGTTGTGCAACCTTTTCCAACCACCCGGTCTTCAGGTCCCAAGTGAAATGGATTCAAGATGAATCTATGACAGGCGACTGCATGGAAAAGACTTCTTTTATGTGTCCTTTTTTTTTTTTTTTTTTTTTTTTTTTTGTACAAGCTGTGAGGTGTGCATATCTGAGACTGATTAAAATTTTGAAATGCTTTTATTGCCCACATCAGAGAATGCCATTTGGCTCTCCCAGACCCAGGTTCCTGTTGTCTTTGAAGAGGCAGGGTTTAGCTTCAGAAGGAAAAGGTTGATGCACTTATCTATAAACTACTGTTTTCATCTCTGTGTTAAAATACTCGCACATTGCACATAGCAGCTTCATCTGCAGCTTCATATATCTTCCACTTAGTAATAACCCCAAATAACAAGTTCATAGCGTGTAAAGGTACAGAGAAATACTTTTGAGGATAACCATTGATCCAGACTGCACGACAAGCCTTGATCCAAGGGGCTCTTGTTCTTTTGGGAATGGGAGGGAGAGGAGAAGTGCATTGGGCTGAATCCCAGTCCTCGGGGCATTGCTCAATGTGCATCCGTCCTTGTGTTCACTCCAGCTATAAACAAACGGCTAGATCCAAGCGTGCTGTGCACTGCTTGGGTCTAAATGTATTCCCTGGCTGCTCCCAACCCCTATGCCTGGAGGCATGTGGTCCTTGCCTGGGAAGGAAATCCAGGCTCAAGGATTGAGCTTTTGGCATGCTCTGATGTGGACAACACAGGACCAGAAGAACGAGGCATGCTATGTAGGGCATCGTGGTTTTCTTATAGCCCAGGGATGGTCGAGCCTTCTGTGCTGGATACATCCCGCCCTGGTTGCAGCCCCGTGTTTGGAGGGTGCTAAGCTTCCTCTAGCTGCAGCAGCAAAACCACTTGTGTTTTGGGTCTTGCTTACCTTCTCACCAATTTTGCCCTTGCACTGGTAGGTGAACCTTGAGTCAAGAAGAAATCCTACAGTCCATTGCTGGGGCAGAACTGATCTTTTCCCTTGGCATGGTATTTCCTCTCCTCCCTGAGAGGTGGGCTGCCTCTGAGCAGCCTGGGCTCAGCTGCAGTTCGCTGCAAGCTATCAGTTGGGCTGGCCCATGTGGCTGCTGGTGCTATGTGGGCCGTAACCTGCGTGTATGGACACTTTGGGGGGATGTTAGTACATCTGATATGATATCCATCTCTGGATATTTTTGGCAGGGAAGTATGCTGTGTTAATAAGGGAATGATAACTTCTGGATAGACAGCTCAGGGCCCCAGCTCTAATGCTACTGCTTTGTGTCTGTTGAATCAAGGTGACTTTATTGGAGCCTAATTCACTTTTCAATCTCATTTCTGTTTTGCATACTCAGGGGATGCATCTGTCCTCCCCTTCCCGCCCTGGTTTAAAAAATCTTTTATCCTATTTTGGTAGACTTCTTTTTTTGCTACTAAGTGTTGAATAAAAAAAGGACTGGTTTCTCAGTGCAGAAAAAATACAACACTTCTGAAGCATTTGGGTAGCTCTTATTTTTCTCAAAAAACTTAAAGGAGAGAACTCTTTCAGTCTGGAAACTCATTTAGAGGAAGGAAATAGAGTAAAAACTAGCAGTATTTAACAAATAAAATGATGACTCAAGTATTAGGAAACATCCTAACTGTGAGGCCTCCTGGCTTATAGAAGAGATTTGGAAGAGAAATAGTAGAAGCTCCATCTGTATAATATAACCGTAATAGAATTAGACTGGACATTGCTGAGGAAAATATGCTTTAGAGCTCAGTCCTGTTCTTGCATCTGTAACTGTTAAGTTTTTTCTGACTTTCCTTTCCATGCTGTTAGTAGCTTGACTTCTGCCAAGATAAGAAGTGCATGTCTGTGTGTGGTGTTCTCTATCAAAGGAGAAAAATGGGGTTCCTTAGGGGCTAAGGATGAAAAACTGGGAAATATCTCCTTTCTTTTGTGTGTTCATCTCTGAAGGCATCCCACCTCCTCTTGTTCTCCCATTCTCCCCTACTCTTTGTCAATAATAGGAACAGAAATGGAAGTTTTATATATAGCATTTGTGGGGCCTCTGTGCTCAGCAGCACATTCTCTGTGGTTTTGAGGCTCAAAAACAATGGTTAATGGGGCATTGTAGAAATGTCTCTGTCCTTGGCTGCTAGTGTTAATATCTGTGAGACATTAGACTTGAGAGAAATCTACAAATCTCAAGCCATAATGACTGTAATGCCCAGGGTGAAACATAAGGGACACCATGGCTATATTGATTAGACAGAATGAGAAACGTTCTTAATGAGGTTGAAGCTTTAAAAAGTTTATATCATTAATTTTATCTCTTCCTGACTCTTGTTCACATACATCTCTTTTTGAGAGAGTAGTTACAGAATTGCTCTTCCTGTTCCAAAATGATTTTTTCAAATATACAAGTAGTGCTACTGCTGTGAAATGTAGTGATCCCACAGAAATGGGGGGGGGGGGGGGGGGGGGGGGGGGAGGGTTGGGGCTCTGCACAAGGTAACTGTGTCATTATTTGATTCCAAGCAATTCTAAATTTTGGAGGGGTTTGCCCCAAATCTGAATGAAACTCCAGCTGTAAGCTTGCAGCTTACAGTTGTGTCTGTGCAATTCTGGCCAGCCCCTTGATATCTCAAAGCTACTAGATGTATGCTTATGTGGTTTGCATACTTTAGCAGCTGTCACTGCTGTAGATCTCAATGATATATGGCCTCAAGATGTTTGATCAAGTATTAGCCTTTAATATTCATTAGTCAGTTCAGGTGTTCATATGACTGGGAATACCAATAACTGATCATTAGATTATGAAAATGTTACATAAACTAGGTTTTAAAAGAGCTTAGGTAGTAAATGGCCAAGATGTTAATTAACCATGAGATGCTGGAACAGGCTCTGCTCTCAGTTTACTTCACTGAAGGGTTAAAAAAAAAAGATAATCAAACTTGTGACAAAGTGGTGTAGGGGCCCAGAGGCTTGAGGCTCATACATCTAAGTTCACGGCACATGTGTCATTAATAAACTGTGAAGCTGTGAATTACACTGGCACGAATACCTGAGAGCAACTTTCTTTTCACGTGATACCAAAGCACTTGTAATTCACTGGAATGCTTTGATAATAGTCTCAAGGTTAAGGCAGGATGAAGCTGGTGGCAGGTTATATTTAGCCTGGGTCCTTGGCTCCAGGACTCACTGCCCTGGTGGTGCAGCTGGGCCCACTCCTAATGACCTTCAGTTGGCATTGCACGATGGATTTGTTTGGGACACCTTTCAGAAACAGGAATTTGAGTAGGGATGAATTCTGGTGGGCTAGGATGGACTTCTCTTGCATGCTTATTCTAATCTGCATATCTAGTCATATCTCACAATGTTACCTCTGGTTTTACAGTAGTTGATTATTTTATGATAGTCCAGTCTTCTGAAGTTGTCTTTTGCTTTGGTCTGAAATACAGTAAAATTCCAGCCTGTGTAGTTTTTGGAGCAAAGTTAGAATTGTGCACTAAAGCCTAAGAAACTATAAATCAAAGAAAAAAACAAAAACAAAAACAAAAAACTAAAAGCCCATTACTATTGTTATTAATAGGTCCTTTTATGGCAAATTCAGGGCTTGTGCACTTACTTGTTTGTAGTATGTACTAGTTTGAAATAGACACAGAGTTTTTAGAAAAAATAAATCTGCAAAGAGCAATGAGCAGCATAGAAGTAAGCACAAAATGGAGTGTGGTAGAGCTGGCATACCTCCTCTAAAGTTACCTTGAAAAGGAGGAAAATGGGGAAAGTTGTGTTAGTATGTGTCTGTGGGGGTATGCCAATGTTGTTTGTTTGCTTTTAAAGCAATGAGCCCTCCTTTTATCCATCAATGAAGCTGGAAGCAGTGCTACTGGAAACTGTAGGAGCTGTGCTGGTTTTCTGCCCACTGGGAAGAGAAAGCAGCCTTTGGGAGGGAACTCAGCTGTGGGTATCCTCCAAGCATCTCTTCTTTCTTGGTGCTCTCTTATAAAGCACCCCGGCAGGAACGTGTGTTGTTTCTTTTGCCTTGTGTGCATGCACTAAATGTTTTGCTCCTTATTTTTGCATTATTGAAGTTAATATTTCTCCTGTTGCTGTTTCCTAAGTGCTTTCATGGTCTAAGCTATGGAGTACAGAGGATAGAAGGGGCTTCACCTGTGACAGAAGCCTTGCTCTGCTCTGCTCTCCCTGCAGGTGGCAGAGGTCTAAACAGCATGTTCAATTAAGTAGGAGTGACTGAGTAATGTGTTTCTCAAATGGAAAGGCTGAGGAGGCCAGAGCCTTCATACTGTATTGTTTCTGCACCATTTGTCTCATTACGTGCTGTCACCTGTTGGAAAGGAAGGATGAGTGCCCCACGTAGGACCTGGTCCTTGGAAGTTAATAACAATATTCAGAGGCACATCATGAGCAACCTCACATGTTGTTTTTGTTTGCTTGTTTTTAAGTTCTGCTTTATAGTCTGTGCATTTAAAAATCTGTTGGCTTGCCATTTGTGGCAGAGCAGAATTGCAGCAGTCGCACTGCTGCCTCTCTCGGGAAGGTGCCAAAAGGTGAGGGGTGTGAGCAGCTGTGTCTTGGCCTCCACCGCTCTCACCCATCCCTTCCACTCAGGCCTGCTGCTGTTTTGTGGCAACCTGTCTTGTTTGTTAGTGTCAAGAGAATCAAGCGGAGCCTTCCTGTACACAGAGCTTCTCCTGGGCTCACAAGATGAATGTTGACTTTCCAAGCGCAGCTGCTGCATACAGATCACAGGGACCGTGGAAGACCTGTTTGGATGATAGCTTGTGCCTATACCCTTGAAGGGGGAGGAAGGAGTCAGAAGCTGTTTGTGTGGGTGTTGATGGCAGACAGGTGAATTGAGTATTCTGCAAAGCCTTTAAAATGCAGCAAGGCTTTCTGTCTGTAACTGGTGTCCCTTTCTCAGCTGCTCTTTCTACATCCTAATAAGTATATCCATATCAGTTATACTAATGATAATCCACCAGAAGCTGAAAGCCTACAGTCATGGAAATTTACTTCCCCCTTCAGGGTACCATGATATAAGCAAATAATTATGTTTTTAATATTTTGGTACTGCCACCCAGAAAAATAATACTCATAAATTTCCCGACACTGAAATCAGATGCAACCCACTTAATTACTAGCAAGTAAACAATGATTCTTCCTCCTTAAAATACCCAAACACGTTCATAATTAGCTAATTAAACTACCATATAAATGATTATTCAATATAAAAGAGTGATCAAGAGGCGGGCAGAGGAGGAAAAGCAGTGAAATCATTACCCACAGACACACTTCTTTCTCCAAGTAAGCTAGTGAATCGTTACAGGAGAGGTGATGGGTGGAAAATAATAAGAACAGCAACAATAATTAACTTGACAGCAATAATTAACTTGACAATATCTGCAGTTTAAAGCCAACCAGTATGTTTGTTTTGCTGGTAGAAGGCCACATGTGAGAAGATGTTTACCTCCTCCTCAGCACTTCTCCAGATGGTCCCGGCAGAAAAGGGGACTGGCAGGGGACTTCTGGATTGTGCCCTCTGATAGCTTCAGTTCACTGTGTACTCTTTGGGTAAATCACATAGGCCAGAGTTTTTATAGTTTAATGCCCATTTTTAAAGCAACAATTTCCACGTTTATGTGAAGCTTTTGAGTGGGCCTGAAGAACTGCAGAAAAGCTGCTCACAAAATCAGCCTTGCGGTGCTATTTTCTGCTGTAGATAGAGTAGCTGCCCTAATTTGGTGCTGCTGTGGGTTGAGTGGCCCATTTAAAACATCAGTGTGGCTAACGAGCCTTTGCTCATCTGTAGCTTAGGACAGAAGAAATCCCCAGCACTCTCCCCTCTTCCCTGCCCCCCCCCCCCCCCCTTTTCTTTTAATATAAGTTGAGAAAACTCTGAGGTTATGAAGGATCTTAACATCCTGATTAATGTGGCCGTTAGAGTTGAACTACAGTTTAGTGCATCTTCTGCAAATTGGTAAAAACTAGTTTTGTAGTTTTTGTTTTTGTTTTTAAATAAAAAAGTCATCTTTCCCTGGTGACTGCATGTCAATGCTGAGTTTTTAATGACAGTTTCTAAAGTCCAGGCAAAACACCAAACTTCTGCTGGAATTTAATCTCATATAGACAAATTAGTTCATTTGGGAACTCTTGGCATACCTAAGGAACAAGTGTTTTGCAGTAAGAAGGTCCACTAGCTTCAAAACGTTATGTACTCTTATTTTCTGTTACCATAGACATACCTAAGGTAAATGACATGCCTTAATTTCTGCATCCTCTCTATATTTCCACAGTCCTTTCTGCACTTGTATCTGAACATCGTCTCTCAGCTTCAAGACAGCAGTGTTTCTCTCCTCTTTCCTTGTAGGAACCAGGGATTTCAGTGTCTCCCCTCCATCATCCACCTTATATAGCAAATATCCTACATAGGCGTTCTGGTTATTTCATATTTCTTTTTTAGCCAAATAACTGTTAAAAAGCAACAAGACTAAAAGGACTTCTTGCTAACAAGGCAAAGAAATAAAAAATTGGAAATCCTGTTCAACAGGATGAAAAATGCAGATGCCTACTGGGTTATGGAGACAAATGTCCTTCAGTAATTGTATGAGTCAGATTAATTCTTTTCCAATGTTGTAAACCACTCTGCTTTACTCTTTTTCCTTTAGCAGTTTGGCAGAGGACACAGATATCGGTTGTCTTTCCTCCCTTAAATCTAATTAATTTTTATAACGCTCCTCTGTATTTTGGTATTGGAGATGCTGCTGTTTTTACAATCTCTTGTGATGCACTAAAGTGGTAACATCTCTGGACAAGTGTTGCAGAGATGAGGTATGAGTTTTGTCCCCTTCAGATCCTGTTTTATGAGAGAACTGCATGGGGTGTGTGGGTCTTGATAGCTTGAATCAGAAAATAAATTGAAGTGATATCATAATTGCTGTGTGTTTTAGCTTTTCTGCCATGTCACTGAAATGTTTGTAATGTAGGAAAGGGAAAATGCATTTTTTTTAGAAACTGCTTAATGAGAAAACTGCTCGGTGGCTAAGGTTAAAAAAAAAAAAAGAGAAAAAAATGGAAATGAAAATGGAAAACAGCCTTTTTTTTTTTTTTTTTTTTCCCTCCTACTGAAGACCGTGAGAGCTACTAAATAGTTCAGGATATGCTGGTATGTGCTTTGGTGCAAACAAAGAAGTTAGGCTTCGGACAGGTGTTTTTTAAAACATTGGTTCTGATTCACTGTTGTGTCCATAGCAGCAGTAGTAATAGCATGGGAAAACGTGGCTGTGGGACTTTGGGGTCATCGCTTTTTCTGGCAATTGCTAGGCAGTCATTTGACCATAATACAGGTTAGAAGTTCAGCAGTGCTTGCATCCAAAGGTCCAGACCAGCAGTTGGGAATACTTTGCTGTCTGTGTACCCTCTGCTGAAATTCTTTGCTGACGAGTAACATGATTTCATCACAGCATTTCTCTGCAAGTCAGGGAAAGAAGGTTTGAAATGAGCCAAGGGGCCAGGAACAGCAGTCCATGAGTGCTGTTAAAGAAGAGCCAGAGCACCACTGATTCTCAGACCACTTGTTTTTCTTCAGGCTGTCTGTTTTTGTACCTTATGCTTTCCTGGTACTGTACTGTTTGGAATTTTTTTGCCTCCTTGTCAGCTTGTGATGACTCCTAAGGAATACATTTTTCCTGTAGGCCTTCATTAAACAAAACAGTCTAGGGATTACAGTGTTACCATAGGTGCTTGTAGCGGTTTATCAGTGGTTTAGGAATACTGTCAGTGTGTGAGAGAAGCCAAAACAATAGCATTTAAGTAGGTGGTGATAAAGTGGGATGAAAATGAGAGAAGTCACAGGAAAGAGAACAGTATAGACAAAGACCATCAAGCATGAGGAACAAAAACAAAGAAGAGCTGAAGTAACACAGAATTCATTTGTAAAACAGTATCCAAGTTAGGCTCTGCTTCTAGGACTTCTCCTGCTGCAGTCCTCCCTGTAGTCTTGTATCCACATCAAGCGTCTCTGGAGACAGCAAAGTCTCCTTAAAATAGGTGTCTACCCTCGGTGTGTTGCAGAATGCCATCCTCCTTTCTGATGCAAAGCTTCCTTGACTCAGTCCCTACAGTAAACTGCCTTCAGGTCTTTTGAAACCACATTCAGCTGTCAAGTGCTTCCAGGAGAAGTTGGTCAAATAGCATTTTTTTTCTTTCATGTATTCTTTACCTTTCTTAAGTATCCTGAACTCTAATACCCTTGCATATACTAAGCACATCTTGTTTTTCTCTTCTTCCATCTTATCTATATAGCTTTGTGATTCCTGGATATGTTTCACAACCAAGCAATCTTATTTAGATTTTTTCTTTCCCCATGAAAAAGCTAGTAATTCTTTAGAGTAGAACCCCTCAGGCTAAATTGTGTTTTCATTTACATTCATGCACCAGCACTCAGTACAATGTGATCATCTGCTTCACCTTGAGACAGCTTGGCTTCCTTCTGCATGCTCTTGCGAAAGCTGTGTCTGCTGTGCTGACCGAGAGCTAACTACTGGAATGAGAGTGAAGAGAGGAAAACATATATATTCATATAGGATGTCCCTTTCCTTATGCAATTAAAGGCCAATGTGAACACTTCTCGTAACAGGCAGCAGAAGTTATGATTTGGTGCACAGACTGTTGTCCTCATACACTCAAGTAGTTGTAGGGACATCTGAAAGCTAGGTGTTTTTGAGGAAAGTTTGAGGTGTAGAAAGGTTGGCTACTCCAGGGTAAAATTAGAAGTGCACCATAAGACAAAAATCACTCTGAACTTAAATTGGGATAGCTGAGAAGAGACCTCCAAGTGTCCCAGCAGAGAACTCTGAATTTGAAGCCTTTCTTCCTGTGCCCTGGGGGTCTGTTTCTCATTGTGCTTTGTTTTTGCTTTCCTTTCTTCCTCCTCATTTGTCTGTATCATTTTTGTTTACCATTCTCTGGCCCTTTCTAGCATTAACATCCCAAATTAATATAGTGCAATGTAAATATCATGCACATCTCTATTACTTAATAAACAAGTGTACATGTTAAATATGAGAACATGATTAAGCAACTCTGAATACATCCTGTGTCCTAGATCCCGCATGACTCATATGTCATGGCAGTTAATAACCAATCAGCCATAACTAAGGAAAGCAGGAAAACGGATAATACTGAAAAAGAGGGGACTTGGGTCTTATTTTTTTAACGGTACAGGGATTCTTTAGCATAAAAACAAAAATAGAAAAAATTGACTTTTGCATTGCATCCATGTAAAGGCCTGGGAATGCTCTGTGTTCCTGACAGGAAGATGGGGAGCATACAGAGGGATTAAGCAGCTCTCCACTGGCATGCGAGCACACCGGGCAGGCGGATGCAGCTTTTAAAGGAGGCAAAGCCACTGAATTACTCAGGGTCCAAAGGAAAGAAAGCCTTTCCATAAAAAATGCAGGGCCTGGGTATTTTTCTCGTAGAGGTAGGCTGTATTCATCTAGCAAGAATCCAGTCAAAACAGCATGTGCAATACTTCCAACCGATGAGGAAGAAGCTGTTGGGGTATTCATATCACGTCTTATCAAACTGCTCTGAAAGGAAAGTTTCCAAGGGAGGCCTGGGGCTTCAGCTTACAGAGCAGTGCCAAGGGTGTTGTATGTTCTTAGGCATTGCTCAGAGGTGAAAAGCTGTAAGAGGAAATAAAAAGTATCCATTAAAATATATTGATGTGGATAGATTTGTATGTGTGACAGCACACACTTTTTTTTTCCTCCTTCCTAACTGGGCTGAATTTCAAAGACAGTGAAAGTCAGAAATTGATAGTACCTGTTACTCTCAGGCTCTTTTTCCTGAACACCAGCATATTCTTAAACAGCTAAGAAGAACTGCTACAACTGCAGCATTCCACTCAGAAATTACTGCCTTGTAAAGCGCAGCCCCATAAAGATTATTTTCGGAGGCTGTAAAGCTCCCTTGGGTGAGCGTGGAGCAGGAGCTGGGTGAGGGAAGGTCGCCATTTCCCCCTCCTCAGGCACCGCCACTGGGTGCCGGGCCCCCATGCTCCCCTGGTGCAGTCCTGCCTCACTTGCACAGTTACGCCATGCAGTGCTGGACCCACGAGGCTTGCCAGGACTCGTCTCTAAGAGGTCTGGTGAGTTTGCACTAGGGAAGGAAGCTTGGCGTCAACAGAAAGTCAATAGTACACCCTCTCATTTGTGACCCTGCACAGAGCTTGATCTCTGGTTCCCCTTCTCCTTAATTCGCCCACATCGTGAATTCTTCTGATTGCTTTTGAAGAGAAGTGCCAAGGCCTTAGCAGAGGGAGCTGTACTGTACCTATTTCTCAGCAGAGATCCAGGGATGTGAGCTTTCTTTTTATTTGTTTTTGTTTGTTTGTTTGTTTTCATTTTTGTTTTTTGTTTGTTTGTTTGTTCTGCCTTTTGAAGAGCAAAGGCCTACCACAACACTGTAGCAATCCTTGACAGTGCATCCCATCAGATATTGTTGTGGTCGAACCAAATCATAATTTTGCAAGGGAGATTTTGGTCTCTCAGCAAAAATCCCACACAACCACAGGCAGAAGGAGCAGCAGACTGACACAGAGGGTCTGGCTCTGAACTGCACTGTGACCCTTGCAGCCCATCCGAGGCGGGGTTTGTAAATGGAGTGGCAGAGCTCTGCTGGGCCAACAAGGGCTACAGCTCCCTCCCTGGCAAGGGTAAATGGGGTTTATCTACACCTTCTGCACCCCAGCCAGTATTTGGCTGTGGACTAAAGAGCAGTAAGTTTTTAGCAAATGAAACTACATACCAGCTACGATATGATAAAATTATTATGCTGTCATATATCATTATCATATATTCCCCATATTTAACCAGCAACCAGCATGGCAATGGAAGGCTGCTAGACTGTTTTTGAGAAAACAGTCAATTGTTTTATTGGTCGTATATAATTTGCTGTTTGAGAAGGAATGTTGGTCCTTGGTATTGGTCATGTATAATTTGCTGTTTGAGAAGGAATGTTGGTGCTTCTCATCTCTATCAGCACTGTAGTTGCACTTACAATGTCTTGGTATCCTTTGTTGTAACAATGCAAACGTCACTAAAAATGTATTGGTATAGCACTATAGATCAGAATAGCTTAGAGAAGTGACCCCCCCAAAAAAATATTTTCAGATAATGAAGTTTCTTTGACACCTCACAAACATACCTTGGTACGTAGACTTCATCTACAGTGTGGAATAGCAGTGTATTCCCCCAGGCTCCCATCCACTCCACTCGTGATTTTGTCACAAGGGCGGTAATCAGGAAGGTTCAATTTCCAAATTTGTCCTTCTGCTTTGGACAGCTTGCTTTTAGGAGACCCAAATGCCTGCAGTTTCAGCTGAACCTCTGGAAATGCTTGTATGTGAGGAAAAGTGGAATACAAAACAGAAACAACAACAACAAAAGGTAAAAGGAGAGAAAGATGGCAGAAACAGGAGGTAAAATGTAGGGTGGTAGCAACTGAGGGGGACAAAGAGGGGCAAAGACAGCAACATCATAGTTTTCATCCACCAGGAGTTAATCAAAGATTTCCAAACATGTAGACAAAGTTTTTTTTATGCTTGTCAGAAGTTCATCTTCTCTAAATTGTTATTAGCTCATTAGCTGGTTAAGTCAGCCAAGCCAGTGCACCAAGTTCCTATCCCTTGAGGCATCTTCACTCCAATTAGTCAACAAAGCACTTGGTGTCTCCGAAAAACTAAAATAAATAAATAATCAGCCTGTCCCATAGTGGAACTTGAAGACCTCAAATCTTCAGATACCTTTATCCTGTGTATTTCTCAATTTTCCCAGTTATGAACTGGAGGCAGTTTCTGTCTTGCCCATGTGGTATGATTTATATTTTAATTCATTCATTACAGTCTGTGAAGTTTAGTGCAATCATTGGATGAAGGAAACTGTGTTTATGCAAGCCAGTAGTATGCTGCTTTGAAGGCTTCTCAGATCTACAGAAATCAGTAGATTCAATGGCCTAAGCCAAATTCTCAACAACTGCTGATTTTTCTCTGCTGTTTGTAACAGGGAAACTCCAGCATTGCTCCAGAGACATAAGGAGTTCAGCAATCCACTAATCCTCAAATTTCTCTAAGTCCAAGATTAATTAAAAATATGCTCAGCAAAGCTCCTATATTTCTGCTACAGGGGCTCTGGGGACCCAAAGCAGAAGAGATCAAAAGACAACTAAACATTCACAAGGTCATGTTCCCAAAAGCCCTTCAGAGGCAGATCTTCTAAGGAAGTGAACCTTCCACCATGAATATCAGCAGTCCAGATGAGAATCAATCAGAACAATAATAATGGAGCATCTTCCCAGAGAGGGAATATCCCTCCAGTTGAATTGACTTCTACAATGTGATCTTAGAAAACTGTGAAACTACGCCATAAGAACAGAAAAGCATACTCCATTCCAGTGTGATGGCAATGGCATTTCTAAACTGATCAGCCCTGGGGAGAAGCCTGAATTCTGTTTCCCCCAAGAGAGCTATTGAGCTACTTTTTCAAATTATGACATACGGAGGCATTCCTTGAAATCCCAAATGACTAACAGATTTCTTGCATAGATCTGCGTAGTTGTAAGAGTGTCAAAGACATTTTTGAAAGGCTATTTACTCATGAATACAAGGATTGTCCCTGGTGTCTTTCTGTCCAAAACCAATAGACAGCTGCCTCCCTGATGAGACAAATCTGGCTGGGTTGCGGCCTATTAGATCCTCAGGACTGCAACATTTAAGGCTAGAAGATACTTTGAGAGGCCGTTTAGTCCATTTTCTGGCACCAAAAGAAGATTTAACCTCCAGTGATTTAAACTCCATGAATTTCCTGGCTGTTGTACTCTGGCACAGCCCTATTACCAGTACTGGCATCTCAAGGAAAGGCTTCCTCATTGTCCATCCTAAAGTTCCCTTGTCCCATTGTAAAGCCATTACTTTCTGCCATGTGTAAAGTCAATGAAGGGAAAAGGGTTATTTGCTGCATCTCTGCAGCAGTCTGTAGCCTTGTCTTGTCTTATCTTCTCTATGCAGATCAGCCTCACAACAATCTTTCAGGTCACTTTTCTATGCTTCACAAGGTCCCCTTGTGCTCATTGCTCTCCCCTGCACCCTCTCCAGTCCATCCCTGTATTCCTTCATTCACAGACTTTCAGCAGAACTTTCACCTCTGACTACAGCAGGATTTTTTCTTGCGTCTTGTGGTTTGTACGTTTGTTTACGCATCCCAGCATGATGTGTGCTTTTATTTGTTTTGCAATAGCATGACTTTGAGTCATAGTCTGTAATCAACTGTAGACTCTAGAGCCTTTTCTGAAGGTCTAAAGCACTACTAAGGTGATGAGACAAACTTATTCCTAGTGATCCCATCCTTTCAATCAGTTCTGGAAGACGTGGGATAATTTAGCCCTACCAGTCTCACATCTGTCAAGTGGAAGATCTGGATAGGCTGGACCGATGGGCTGAGGTCAACTGCATGAAGTTCAACAAGGCCAAGTGCCGGGTCCTGCACCTGGGGCGCAACAACCCCAAGCAGCGCTACAGGCTGGGAGATGAGTGGCTGGAAAGCTGCCTGGCGGAGAAGGACCTGGGAGTACTGGTTGATAGTCGGCTGAATATGAGCCAGCAGTGTGCTCAGGTGGCCAAGAAGGCCAACAGCATTCTGGCTTGCGTAAGAAGCAGTGTGGCCAGCAGGTCTAAGGAGGTGATTGTCCCCCTGTACTCGGCTCTGGTGAGGCCGCACCTTGAGTACTGTGTTCAGTTTTGGGCCCCTCGCTACAAGAAGGACATGGAGGTGCTCGAGAGAGTCCAGAGAAGGGCAACGAAGCTGGTGAGGGGTCTGGAGAACAAGTCTTACGAGGAGCGGCTGAGGGAGCTAGGGTTGTTTAGCCTGGAGAAGAGGAGGCTCGGGGAGACCTCATCGCTCTCTATAGGTACCTTAAAGGAGGCTGTAGAGAGGTGGGGGTTGGTCTATTCTCCCATGTGCCTGGTGACAGGACGAGGGGGAATGGGCTAAAGTTGCGCCAGGGGAGGTTTAGGTTGGATATTAGGAAGAACTTCTTTACCGAAAGGGTTGTTAGGCATTGGAATGGGCTGCCCAGGGAGGTGGTTGAGTCGCCATCCCTGGAGGTCTTTAAAAGACGTTTAGATGTAGCCCTTAGTGATATGGTTTAGTGGAGGACTTGTTAATGGTAGGGCAGAGGTTGGACTAGATGATCTTGGAGGTCTCTTCCAACCTAGACGATTCTGTGATTCTGTGAAGTTATACAAGAGATTTCATTGTCATTCCTCATGTCTGTCATTAAAATTAAAAAATTCTCTTCAGTTATTTTTTATCCCCTTTGCCAAAGACCACTGAATTCATAGTTGCACTTGCTTCTTTTGTTTCATCTCCTTGTGAAAATGCGTAGTTTGCTGTCTCACTTTGCTGCATTTCATGGGAAAGTGAAAGAAAATACATGCAAGACAGATAGTGTGCCTAGAAGATGAGTTGTGGAATGTAGCTAGTGGAGTCAAGCTCATGGGGCATGGGACAAGTCCCTGTGACATGGTGTCCTACTAAAGTTTTTCCTCATCTTTGCGAAGCCTGATTATCCTGTAGGGGGGGAACAGTTATAAGAGAGAGAAATAGTTTTGGAAAATTTCACTTTAGACTGTTTGGCTAAAATGAAAAGATTTCAGCAGAACAAAAATGTTTGTAAAACTTAATCACAAAGTCCTTTTCCATCAATAAAATATTCTATGAAAAAAAAAAAAAAAAGGTTGCTGAATTTGTTCCTACAGCCTTTGAAGGGATCACAAGAAACCTTAGACTAGGCAATGCTTATTATCTGTACAACTTGTTCTCCTTCTATTAGTACATTACTACTGGTACCACAGAATTTTAGTTAACACAGAATGAAATTTATATCAAATTTTTTTCACCATTTCTGTGTCTGTTCCTTTTCAGAACCTTTATGCTGTTCTGTAAATAATAACAACTTATTCTATTTAATTTTAGTTTTTAGGCAGTTTCACCATTGAGTTCTCAAACATTAGCACAACACTGCCTTTGCACAGTTTGTAGATGATTATAAGAAAACATCAAAATCCTCAAAACTATGCATTTCTATTTAATGTCTCTATAGGAGAATATTTCTGGTGTTAGTGGACCAAAGCCTACTTGGTTCCTGATCATGCAGACCTGCTAGAAGTTGGCGAAAATTTTGTCCAAATAAGAACTTATTTTTTATCTGTTCCATGACAGATTTCTTAAGTGTTTGCAAAATCTGTATTTTTACCCCCCACTTTCTTTTGAAAAGTGAGGTTAAGCTTATTATACGATGCACCTTAAAAGCTTTACCACACCATGCCATGCCATATCATACCATTTCTTTAAGGTATTACTTTTTCCAATATTAAATGTATAGTTTGATTTGATGTTTTTGAATTTAAAATGTTAGTCTTTGTTTAAACACAGTAATCATTGCATGTTTGACTGGGCGATAACGGTATGATAAGAGAGTAATTGTCTTAAAACAGCATCCAGGAGTTCATCCAGCTTCTGTCACTTTTGTGCTGGCAGCAATGAGCCCAACTTTAATATGCATGACCTAAAATGTACAAAAAGCAGAGTGGGGGAAGGGAGGGATAAAAAGCCAAAAAATGTCATAGGATGAGACTGTGCAGAGTCTGCAAGGCCATGAAGAGTATGTACTGAGCACAAGAGAACACTTATGCCCCACCAAAATGAGTTCCAGTGCAGGCATCGGCTGTCTTTTATTTCAGCGGTGTGATTAGGGATTTGGCCAGCAGCAAGGTAAAAGTGATGGTTTTAGTGTATTATAGATCAGTCAGAAAAACTAGTAAGGATGAAAAACTTGGGAGACAGCCAGTACAGCAGCCTATAACATTAATAGCATTAAAAATAATTTTCAGGCAGATCAATATGAATCCTGTTTGCTTAGAGCCTGAGGGTGGTTGAGGAGAGAGGGAGCCTTGGGAAAAGAGTAAGTGAAAACACAAAGTGTGTAACATCTTATTTTCATCAAGTGAACACAAAATCTTTGAAATCCAAGTCCATTTGGCAAAATGTTTGCCAGCCCGGAGCAGTGGTCTGTCTGACGTAGAGGAAATCTGGCTGAGTTCTTCAAGATCATTTCACTGGGAGTGACCTCCTGAGCAATGGGCTTAATAAAGATTTGCCTGTAACTGAAGAAAGGGAATTCTGGTTAGGGGTGGGATTTTAGGTTTTTCAGACAGGCCGGCTGAAACCTACTTTTCCCTTTAGACAGAGAGCCTGCAGCCTGCATTACTTGCAGGGGATAAAGCCACCCCTGAAGCCAGGGAATGTAGGAAGAGCACGCCTGTTTGCAAACTAGCCAGAAGCTAATCAAGCTGAGTTTAATTAAAGAGCATTATAGGATATTAATAACATTCCTGACCTTTACCTGTCCAGAGTGCAATATTTTTCTCAATTTTAATTTTAAGTTTATCTACATGAGAATAAATATTGTTGTAAGGGTTTATCATAGCAAGAGAAAACACAAGTACATTGCTTGCCTCTCTTCTCAGAGCAGCATGAAAATTGGTAGCTCACTGCAGTTCTTTTCAGACTTTTCGCTTGGAAAAGATGGTACCAGTGCAGTGTTCATTCCTTATTAATGCCTGAACTTCATTAAAATCCTTTTTCCTTAATTTTAACAAACTAAATGTATTAGCATGCACTAACCCATTTCAGAGATGTTTCTCTTCCTTCCATTTTCCGTCTTGCTTTTTGCTGGTTTTCCAGTCAGACTGGTGGAAATCTGCATTCTCTGGGAAATTCTGATATTTCAAAATTTGGTTTTGCTGAATACGTGAATGATAAGTTAAAGTATTCTGTGTGTGATATTGCCCTCTTACCCATCCTTAAAGGGAAATTCTTAGTTTTAGTGCAGAAATAACAGAGCATTACATTTAAATATTTTTACTGAACAAAAATGTTTTAACATTCCTTATCCATGTGTTTGGGTTTGCTGAAACAAATCCAGATACTTTGTTATGACACGACCCTGCATTAATCTGCACCCACCCAAGCACTGCTGCAAGCTGTGTGAGGGTAACCTGGTGTCCTGCCTCTGCCACAGGCTGAGGTCGCACCTCATTGCCACCTAGTCCTGGCCTAACTGGATGGAAGGTGGTGTTGCTTGGCAAGAGTATTACTCGTCCCCTTTACGCCTGCAATACACACACGTGTGAGGATGAAATAAATGGTTGTCTTACAAGAAATGAAAATAAGTGCCTCAGTCTGACAGGAGGGATGTGGAATCTGAATTCTGGTTCCCAGCTTCCAGGCCCTGGGCCTGTCTCGATGCCCGCAGCCACTACGCTGAGGGTGGGCAGAGTGGCTGGTGGCAGTCAAACCAAGGAACAGGAGAACTGGCAACGAATATCGGTTGCTTGGGATTTTTGGTAAGCCTAAATTAGCAAAACCTGCAGGAAACTGAAGCATTTCTTTCACTTCTGGCCCAGAAGAAATCTTGCTACTATGCAGAGCTGTATAGCCTTGTGAGCTTTATCTGTTTAAAATGAAGTTCATTTCTGTTCTCTGGGTACTGCACAGGTCACAGTCATGTTTTTAATCACCAATTAGACTTCTATTAAGGAAATAAAATGAGTTTTATGTGCTGGTTGTCAAAGGTCCTTATAGGTGCCTCATTTTATGTGCCCTGTCCATTCAAGCAGCAAGCAAACGAACAGAAACTTACTCAGGGGTAGTAAACAAAACTTCGAATCCTTTGCCCCACAGAAAGAAAGATAGAGGCTGAGACGGAGAAGCTGCAAGGACTTTTCATTTTTCATTCCCTTCAGTTGTGTTTTTCCTGTCTGCCATGAGCAGTGTGAACAGAATGTTAAATATGCCCTTAAGTTACTCATGGAAAGAAAAGGTCACACACATACACGTTCAATCTCTTATTTTTTTTCTCTCTCTCTCTATTGTGTGTCTCTTGTGTGTTCATATGAATGTGCACAGAGAGACCCCAACCCCAGAGCACGATAAATTGAACTGTGGGACCCATCTATTAGCTTAGAAATTTCAAGAGGGAGAGGTTATAAATAGTCATAAATTCAATTTATTTATAAAGCGTTCTCTGTCAGGCGTCACTGCATTGCACAAACAATTATAAAAGAATTGTAGTAGATTAAAAATATAAATTAGAGAATCATAAAATGCCCAAGAGTGATTGGATTAAAATGCATTTGACAGAAATCTTTTAAATGTGGGATTTGAGGAGCTCTTCTGGGTGGTCAGTCAGAGAAAAGTCTGTGCTCAGTGGTGTGTTCCAGCAGAGGCTCAGGGCAGGATTTCTGCAGGGGGTCCCTTGTGCCTCTGTAGTTCCTAGTCTGGGCATACAGTAGTTGGGGGTAGCTCAGAGAGGGTCTAAATCGTGCTGGATGTGGCTGTGGTTTCACGTTTGCTGACATCCGTCCTCATCCTTCCCCTGCTAGCCCTGTCCTCGCCTGAAAGCACACCCTGTGGCAAGGGCCCCCACCAGAGGCGCACGGCACGGTGTGTGGAGGGGCCGCCTGTGCAAGGACATTTCAGGAAGGTTTCCTGAGAAGTTAGAGAAATGGGGAATTCAGTCTGTGGATAATTACTGACTCAGCTTGTAAGAGGACAGTATTTTCCGTGTTAAAATTAGTAGCAAAATTCTACCTGATTTAGTCTATATTTTAGTCTAACCTGGCATGCACTGGAATTACTCAAAATCTTGTAGGTCCATATCATTTTTAAAAAGAAAAAAAAAAAGAGAAAAAAAAATCTTTCTAAGAGAAAAGATGCTTCATTAAGTTAATATCATGGAACGCAACTCCACACCACTTGTCCACGAAGGGATTATAAAAACCCTTGGCACAAAGAAAGTCTTATTTATAGGCACATTTCCAAAGGAATTCACTGTTCACATGTTGAGTTCTGTTGGAAATTCAGTCCTTCGTTCTGCAGCCCAATTTTTAGTGGGCTCTTAGAAAAGTTGACTAGTTACAAACCTGAAGGTTCCTCAGTGTACCACTGCACGTGATAGCAGCTTAAACTTGCAAGGTAGGCAAACTGTAGTTGTGATAACGTTGATTCCAGGCAGTTAAAACATCATCAGTCTGGCCCTGAAACCATGTGATTGACTTAAAATTAATAAATCTCTTGGGGACAGGGATTCGCCTTTGTTAAGCATTTTTACTGCCGCAATAAAGTTTAGAAACTCATTGAAAAATAATGTGCTCAAAGCACTGATCATATAATCATGATCAGATTATGAATATAGGATGAGAAGAACTCCACACCTGGAATTTCAGGGTGTATATGGAACAAAGCAATAAGATCGTTACAATAGTCATTTCTAAGATCATGTATCCTATTTCCAAAAGCAAGCATGCTCATGTATCTTGTGCTGAAAGGGCTTTTAGAAACACTCCTAATGAGCCGATGTTGTTTAAGTGGATTTTTTTTTTAGAATCCCCCCTGAAGTGGGATGTATACTTACTGTTCTGCCTGCCAACAAAGTATTCAAAATTTAACACTAACATGGTTTTGAGCACAGCAAGGTTAGGCTAGACGGAGCTGTGTTTTTTAAATATTAATAATATTTTTTTTAAGTTAATAAAATGGACACTGAAATGTTTTATGGCTGATAGACTTGTATATTTTATTGCACACATGAGCAAATGCAAACACCTGAGCGTGTTGAATAGTCAATGTCTAACTTATCTGAGCCATTTTAGGAACTGAATGAGACATGATATGCCTTGTGATGATCTATTAGATGTAGCTGTCATGCTGAAGCTGCTCTGATTTAAATGGATGCTTCTGGTACCCTGTCCTTAATCAGTGGTTGGTAGATGGACAATTGACTGTGGTGTTTCAAATGGCTTTTTTAACCTTGGGAAAAGGTGCCAGACTGCCTCTGAAACTGCATAAGGGAAACTAGTAAAAAACTTTCTTCTAGGGGGTGAATTTTGTTCCTAGGCATGGTAACAGCACAACACCTAGCCAGCTTTTAATTCCTATCCAGAGACCCTAAATGAGGCTCTCACAAAAAAATGAGTCATAAACCTTATGCTGCCTTCCCTAATGTTGCTTCCCCTGGAAGGGTAATCTCTTATTGGTCTGATCAGAATATAAAGTGACAGTTCATTTCAATTTAATCAGAGCAGTGGACCAAAACAAAAGGAACTAGGACATGACTTATTTTTGACTCTTCAGAGCCTTTCAGGTTTGAATGTTTGTACATAGGTTGTCTGGATGGCTTTAATTCTTTGTTGCACCAAAATAAAACTGAGCCCATAAGGAGCATATTCTCTGGCTTTCATTCACATATAGGTAGAATGTTATTGTTCTCTTTCAGTACAAAAAAGAAAAAATCTTGAGCAAGAAAACCCAAGAGATTTCTGCTATTGCTAGCCAAAGACCATAATGAAAAATCTTCTATTGGTTAGACATCATTTAATCAGCACCAGAGTCCAAATTTGAAGTCCAATTGAATGTGTAATCCTTTATGTGAACCCAGAAAGGCATATGTCTGACCATCTCGACGATAGAGAATGAGGCATTCAGCTAGGAAGCACTGATGTGTGACTGGAAAGGAAATAGCTGGTTTGTTAGGTTATTTCGAGGACTAGAGATCCATTTAGAATGATTGAATATGCATATAGATTCTTAGAAAACTCTAGGTTGAAAGGGACTTTGGGGGCCTGTCTAGTCCAAATTCCTGCTCAAAGCAGAGCTGTCTTCAAAAGTTGCTCAGAATCTTCTCCAGCATAAAGGCTTCAAAATCTCTCTCCTCCTATTGTGGTCCAAATAATCTTGGCATGTGAACCCCTTCAGAAATGTAGGATTCCCAATAATTACATTATTCTGTATAGCCAGAGCCTGTTTCTCCACTTCTATTAGTAAAACTGTAGGTGAAATGTTGATAAAACAGAACAGTAATGGCATTTATCATCTGTATTTTGTTTTGCATTTATAAGGTACGTGTGGCTCACTGAAAGGGGAAGTGTATTTGTTGCAAGTTGCCTAGCAGAGGGGAGTGACCCCCTTGTACTTTGGCTTTGTATTACAATTGGATTCTGACACAAAATGTAGTTCTGCTGAACCCATATATAACGTCCATTTGATCCTAGCCAAAATTTTGTGTTAAAAGAAAAAAAAAAAAAAAAGAGAGAGAGAGAGAAAAGAGCTTTGACTCGATCCTGAGCTTCGACTCAATCCTTCAGGCGTATGCATGAAGTATTTGTTGATTTGCCAAGGAACAGTTGGATATAGTGCATGTGGATCAGGTCTGTGATCATTCAAAACTATTAATATCCTCTCTTCTGTTGAATTCCATGGAAGTTCTCTAAGTGGATCATGGGCATGTTGTGAATTACCAACTACTGAAGGCTGGCTTGCACTACATACCTGTTTTATAATTGCTTATTTCAGGTTAGCAAGAATTCTGCACTCATCTGGTTTATTTTTCTAACGTTGTACATCTTCAAAGTCACAGCAGATGACAGTATCTCCCATTTACGGCTATTAGTTGAAGGTGGTATTTCTGCAGCACTCGGTATGTGTTTAACTTTGCTTGCAGAAAAGCCTGTCATATAGGCACTGCCTTTGGTTGGAATGGACCGAAGACAGAGCTGATCATATTTGGAAATCTAGCCTTTCAGAAGCTGTTCTGACTTCTGTTCACCAGCACAGGGGGTTATGTTTAGTGGAGTGATAGCCACCAGCTTCCTTCTTCAGGTTTCTGTTGTCCTTGTCAGGTAAAATTAGATAGTGTTCTTTTGCTTGATTTTTTGGGGAGCAGGGACATTGTCTTAGGAACCACAGTATAACAGCAAAACAAGTTATGTTCAGCTATATGCTATCTTATCAGTCCTTTCTTTTTATCAAATGAATTGGAAATGCTCAGTGCTTTCTGCAGTGACAGTAGTTTTCAGGAGTCAAAAAAGTCCAAACATGTTCGCTCTTCTAAGTTTTATTCCTTCATGTGCTTTTGTACTATTTTCGTGCATACTTAGCTGAAAATGTCTCCTGAGTAACCAGACACATTCAGAAGTAACATGGTGTCAACAAACCTGTCCTAACATCTGGTTTGTTGAACTGATCCCTTAAGTGCACGTATGTGGCTCTTCCGCACTGAAGGTCATATATTAATGCTAACGGTAGCCTTCAGGTCAGCATATTCACACAGCGAGGGTCTCCATAGCTCAGATGAAATGATAATTTGTAATCCAAAAACAAGGCACCTTTTGTGCAAAGCCTCTGGACCATCTTTCCCAGCTCCGCAGCTCAGTCTCCCTACTTCCAATCAGCAAAAGTTTGTTTTCCCTACTAGGAAAACATCTGAGTGCTCTCAGAGCCTATTTATACAATTAATGCCAAAACATCCTATATGACAGAGGCTGTTAAAATACTGTTGTTTTCCTTGGATAACTGAGTATTTGCATTACTGAAGAAATGTATTCCGTTATGTTAGGGAAACACTGGGGAATAATAATGCAGACACTGACGTAACTTGGTCTAAGGTCAAACAGGCAGCTTTGTAAAGGTCCTAGCTGCGCAGGACTTGCTGCGCATTGCTTCAAATATATAAGATCTAGTTTTTTAAGCATGGTTTGTCGCAAGCAGAGCTGGGTGCTAGCAGAGAGAGACAGCGATGTTTGAGAAAACCTGTAGTGACTGAATTTCAGGTTGCCACCTCTCTAGACTGGGGTGTATGAAATGCGAGGACGTGACTGATTGGAGCCTTGAGTGACTCTTGCAAAGAAAATATTATGAACTAGCAGTGCTGCTGTGTGGTTGGGGTTTGGAGAGCCAAGGATCAAGATAGAGCGAATGATTCTGGAGGCTGTTTTTTCAGAAACAGCGCTGGTCTACTCACCCCTGTCATGACGGGAGGAAAACCTCATGGCACCCTACAGTACTTTACTGGGATTTCCTGTTCTCAGACTCCTATGAACCCAAGATGTTATTAGGTACAGTTTAAAAATTAAAAACAAAAACAAACCAATGACGTCTTCAGAAAGCACATGGGATTAGGGAGGCTTCGTACTTAACACAGTAATCCTCTTTCAGAAATATGTCTTACAGGCTCAACAGTAAGTTACTGTTTGTTTCTCTGTTAAGAGTAAGACAATGTACAATTTGTTTCTTGGCAGTGTTAGTGCTGGCTAGTCTGTCAGCCAGGGTAGCTGATGCTCATGTCCTGTATCTCTAATGAAAAACAAAAACAAAAAGGAACGGTGGCGGAGCCAGCCCCCAGACATCTGTGTATGCTCCAGAGACAGGCCAATTTTAGAAAACTTTTGTCCCTCCTCTTCTTCCACTCATAGTTTTTTGTTTTGTTTTTTTTTGTTTGTTTGTTTTCTCTCTCTCTCCTTTTTGAAACGTTTTCATCGCTACTGTCCGAGCAGGAAGCTCCTGCTTTGTAATTCTGCAACCTACAGTACTTTTCATGTGTCCCAGCCACATCAGCACCGTTCCCTTCTCTAAAACACAATTGAAAAAATGTTGTACCCTCTTTCGTACAGCTCCAAAATGTTTGCTCTCCTTTGATGCTGTGGTTTGGTTACAAGCTTTAAGGGGCAGAGCTGCTGGTATCTCCTTTCCTGCCCAGAAGGTAGGAGGCAGCCCTGATATTTCTTTAGCCTTGTTTCTTTTGAAATGGCGCCAAACTGGTATCTTAGAGGAGTTGGAGTCGTGGACACTGTGATGCTGTGGGACATGAAGGGAGCCTGAAATACCGGGGCCCAGTCTGCCTAATCTGTGGGAGCAGAGCTCTGAATGAGCAGCCAGAAGTGAAGAATCCCATTTAGCAGAGACGGGTCCATGGTTTTAAGGCTGCCAAGTGCTTCAGGTGCGCCTCTCATGTCTAACCTGAGGCAGGGAGCAGCTGAGTCACACCAGTAAGTTTGGCAGGCAAGGTGGCACCAGAACTGGGATGCGCCCAAGGTTCTGCAAGCCCATTGATGTTACCTCGCCACGGAGTTCTACAGCTCTTGAGTTGTACAGTATTCGGAAGAAAGGGAACGCAAATTAATTAGCAGGCTCTTCAAATTCTCCTCAATTCCAAGCAGGAATAGCTTCTTGAAATGGTCTTGGAGCAGCTGCACTGTTTAAGTTGGGCAGTATTTCTCCTTCAATTTTAGATCCTGAAATCGTAATGTAAGTGCAGAAGTTCATAAAATTTCTCTCCCCTGCCCAGCATTCTGTGTCTATGTTCATTACAGAGGCTTTTATAGAATGTTATTTTCATGGATCTTTCCCCCTTAACCAGAGCATTGTAAAGACTTTATTCAAACACTTCATAGTTGTATATGGATATATGCATATATCTGTGTATAGATATGCATATGCATATGTGTAAGATTTCAGCATATTATAACCTCAATAACATGGTTCAACAAACAGTGTTATTGCAATAGCAAAACAGGAGCCTATCATCCCACAGGCATCTTCAGAGACAGAAAGGTATGAGGCTCCTAAACCCAACCAAATGGAACCTGTTAGGTGTTGAAATACTGGCTGCTGTGTGCAATATTAAATAATAATAATAATTTAAAAAAAAGATTTTTCATCCAGAATTTTCCCAAGCATTTGCTTCCTTGGTCTTTTGATTGTATTACTATAGGAATTTCAATGAAATTCATGGAGCGGAAAGGCTCTTCTGGCTAGGCAGACCAGCACAGCAGGATGCTGCAGCCACAGAAGATGCGGAAACCAGAGCAGAGCAGGTGGCAGCACTGGTCCCACAGGCACCGCGGGCTGCCGGCCTGCCTGCCTGCCCCACAGGTCGAAGCCTGGCCCCATGTCCTGCCGTGCTGATAGAGAGGTGCAGCAGCACAAAAATGCTGCACCAAGGCTTCCCATCACACAATGATTTGGTCTGATTTTTTTTTTAGAGATCTCCTGACAGCTTGGCTTACTTTAGAATGGGTGCATCGAGATTGATTGGTGGTGTTTGTTTTACTACGAGTAGTACATCACTTAGTACATGTTCAGTTGTCAGGGGCAGCGGAGGAAGTAGGGGCTGCCAGGTCAGTCCTTTCTAGGAGTATGAAAGCTCTTTTCTGCAGCCAAGCCTATGGCTGGACTGCTGGATGTTAGCACTTAGATGCCAGTTCCTTAGCTAAGACACCAATGCACTTACTATAAGCAGAGCTGAGTAGTCATTAGTATTATATGCTGTTATTTCCTTCTCTGATTTCAATGGAGAAAAATCCTTAGTGACCTGATCTATCTCTATGTAGGACAAGGATGAGCAAATTCTGTATTGAGGGCATGTTCAAAAGTTTTATGACTGGATCAGATGACTACAGAGCAATACTTTTTCTTCTTTAGATATTCCCCATAGTAAACACTGGGGAATACTGCAACCATTGTGATAGCACTATGTCAGGGAAGACAGCAATATTTTAAAGTGCAAGCACGTGTCTGCTACGATCAGGTGGAATTTCTCAGGCATGTAAAATAACATGTTAATGCAAACATGCCGATGAACTGGGTATTACAGTTTTTGATTAATGAGTTGTTAGCGAGATCCTGTTAATTACCTGGAGCTGAGTGGATGAGGTTTAAATGGACAACTCAGTCAAATGATGAAATGATTTTTCATAAACCTGCACATTTGGTATTGCTGTATCATATGAAAAGTGTCATGCATGCATTTAGGAGCACTTTTGGTCAGAGGTAAAGGGCAACTGCAATTTGGAGCTTAAAAAAAAAAAAAAAGTGAGCTGACTGATTGTCTTGCTGGGTGTCGTACAAGATATGACTAAGAATGCCTCCTAGGCTGTTTAAATTTGTATTTCTTTCAGACTTTTGTTTCTTGAATGGGAACTTCTAATAACTTCTAATAACCTCAGTTTAACCTTGGAGGGACCTAGTCTCCTTTAGCAGTCATCTTGTTTTCACATACTTCTTTCCCACTCAGCTTTTCACACAGCACTTTAGTAGTGATTAGCTAATGCTGCAACTTCCCTCCTACTTGGATGGAGGTCCCTACCACTTCTGCAGTGCTGCTATTCTCACTCCACACTGGGGCTAAAAACCCAGAGATGAGAGACAGCGAGCCTGTGTACTGACTCCAAAGGGCTGCGTGCTTGTCCTGAATCAGACTGTACTGTCACTGGAAGTGACTTTGTTCTGATGTGCTTAATTGCAGCCCGCATTTCAGGGGGACATGTACATTTCTGATGGAATGACTAAATGCCTCTTGTGTTAGTCAGCCTGATCTGTAAACCATTTGCCACCAATAGTCAGCCTACCTACTCCTAGCAAAAGAAAAGGGAATCCCAAAGAAGGCAAAGTTTGACACATCCATCAGTCTCAGATATGCCCCTCTATTTCTCTCTGCCCCTCTCTGCAACATTGCATCCAGCAGCGTTTCCTCTCCAGAGGTAGAAGAGGACTGGATACGGTTCATTTGCAGGGATGGCAGCAGTTGGCACTGCTCTCTGCAGAGAGCTGAGTGCTGCAACATGCCTGCAGGCCCTCTGCCCTCCTCTTTTTCACACACTTGTGTCGTGGTCGGTCTCTGCCAGGGCAAGGGCAGCAAATTTCAGAGTCAAACCAAAATTTGCTGCCATTGTCCTGTCAAACTTGCTGCTGAATATGCAGGTTTGAGGAGGGAAGTCCTCTGGCAAGTCATGCATGTTAGATGTACCCAAGTGATAAGTCAGTGGGTTGGAGGCTGCATGGGTGGAATGTGGGAGAAGAAAACATCCTTGTCCGGCATTTGTAACTCATGCTAACGGTTGTCATTTTTGTTCTCTTCTCTCCAGGAACGAGTGGAATATCTCTTTCTCATAATTTTTACAGTGGAAGCATTTTTAAAAGTAATAGCATATGGACTTCTCTTTCACCCCAACGCTTACCTCCGCAATGGCTGGAATTTACTAGATTTTATAATCGTGGTCGTAGGGTGAGTACCAGCATTTTGTCTTTGAATGCACTGCACACATGGGGACACCGGGAACCTGTGGGAGCATGAGGGTGGATGAGGGTTGGAACGTTACTTACGGGTGATGTTAGGGGTTGCTGTCCATCATGACCACCACTGCCTGTCCCTACCTTGTTAACCCCCCTACAGACTTCACACCTTCTACCAAGTGTAACTGTCCAATCTAAAAATGCAGGTAACTCCCACTGGTTTTCTGCAGGTATAACTTGATTCATAAGGATTGACATTCAGTTGATGTACATTTTCTCTCTGGTATCCCTTGCTGCTTAGCCTTTTCCAAGTCTTTTAGTGATTTGCGAGACATGGAAATTAAACTGCTCTTTGGTAACAGGAATAAAAACAGGAGTAGTGCAAAACTACTGGGCAAAGTAAAGTGCTTAAACATGACTGTGGTGGAAGAAAATCCCTTTTCTTTTTTTTTTTTTTTTTTGCATGTCTGTGAGTATTAAGAACATCTAGGTGCAATCTTTTAATTAAGTTTAGAGTTGAATGAGAAATAAATTCTGCCATCTTACAAACTTTTCACAAAGAAGGATGAAAAATTTAAATCTTAAGTTTTCATACTCATACAGAAATAAGTTCTGTTGTTCAATCACACTGTTCTGGTGGTGATCTCAACACTTTTGATTTTGGCCCTTTTGAAGCTTTAACCTTTTTAAAGACTAATTGTACTATTGTGGATCAAATTGCCACCTTAAGATGCAACTTTCTGATCCCCTTATTCTTCTCTGTGTTTTTCAGGCTTGGCATTTAATTTATTTGAATAAAAACAGAATAAACCACCTTCTACTTTTTCTAGCCGAGGGTAAGAGAGAAACAAGGGTTTTGAATTGTGGTTGTTGAAGGGAAGGAATGAAGAATAAACTGCCCCTGAATACAAAGAGAACATGTTTTTCTTCCCCGGGGAATTTGTCCCATCCTTCCACCACTCCATTGTTAAAACGTTTCATTGCTCACAAAAACTTTCCGTCTTTTCACCTTTTTCATAAGGAAATCCTACATCAGGTCCTAGGAAAAGCATTAAAAGGGACAGTCCCAGTGATCAACACTCCTCATAATCTCTGCTCCCAATCAAAGTCCATCTTGACTATTTTAATGATGGTCCCAAATAATTATGTCAGCAAACTTTGCTTTGTGCTATGTGTTCCCTACTGCTTTTCAGCATCTTGGGGAAAAGTGGGCAGAAGGAGAGTTTCCAGTGAGGGGAAGAGAGGACAAGTCATCTCCTACTTGGGCATAACTTTTCCACCTGCAGCAGTATATGGTTGTGTTTGCCCTTCATTCCTACCCACAGTCAGAGGATCCCACAGCAAATTAGTCATTAGAAATTGTTAAATCCCCAACCTCTCCCCTTTCATTGTCCGATTGTGTAGCTGGTTCTGCCTTTGAAAGCCCTCAGACATGTCACCTGCTTGGGGATTGTTGCTTAAGGTGAAGAAAGACTGGAAAACAGAAGTCCTATGAATATGATTGTTCCCTTTTAATTTCTATGAGAAAGACCTTTTAAAGAGCGGGCATGTGTTACGTCTTCCTCTTCCATTGGAATGCAAGAGAGCAAGGCTCCAGAAATCACAGGGTGGCATTATATCTAGTTTAAGTACAGTCCTCTTCAATTTTCCTACTAGGGCAGTTAATCAGCAAGACGAGATGCAGGCTGAAATTAATTCCCCTGCCAATGATAGAAGCTGCATCTCTCAGCTTTTCTAACTGCTCTTGCCTCCAGCAGCTCTCAGTCTCTAGATGGGGAGCAAAAAATGTAACTGGGGAGGGATTACACAAGTATAATAAACATGGCCAAGACCCCAAGGTCTCTGTTAAATAGTAACAATCTCAAGTGACAGATTCCACTTCAAGGCCAGATGGGTTCCTTTGATGTTTATCTGTTTAAATTCACTCATACACTACTGCAGACTAGCCTTGTGCACTGCTTTTTCTCTCCACAACCCCTCTGCAAAATCTATGTGGCAATACCATCTGTTCCTGTTCTGCCCTGTCGTCTTTTCCCAGGGGCTGTCAGAAACCCCTCAGTGACATCATATTTAAATTTCAGCATGTTTGAATATTTTGTAAGAGAGGTAGCCCCATAAAAAATAAAATAAAATAAAATAAAATAAAATAAAATAAAATAAAATAAAAGAGAGAGAGAGAAGGAGAGGTGGAAGAAAGGTGCAAAAATACAGGCTCATAACATTTTGTCGTGACACCTTTTTCTGACCATTGATGGAGCTGTTGAAGAAAGCTGAGTGATTTGGACTGAGCTGTAGCACTGGGCAGAGAGGGTTATTTGGTCTGGGAGGGAAGGGAAGATGTGGAACTAATACTGGAAGCATCAAAAATGACTGTGGTAATTGCCATTCATGCTTGTTCTGCCTTAGGCAGCACCTTCATTTTCAGTGATTGTTCTTGCTACAAAAAATAAAAAGGCTACAAGTGAAATACCTTTTTAAGTATTGTTGAAAGTTAAGGAAGGGAAAAAAAAAAAGAAAAGAAAAAGACAGGTTTTATATACTTGTTTGTCTCTCAATCCACCTAGTATACACTGCTAGTATACCTAGTATACCACGTATGATGGTTCCTCTGTTCTCGACACTGGTGCGACCACAGCTTGGGTAACGTGTGTTCAGTTTTGGGCTCCTCACTGCAAGAAAGATACTGAGTTGCTGGAACATGATCAGAAAAGAGCAACAAAGCTGGTGAAAGGGTCAGAAAACAAGACATATGAGGAGTGTCTGAGAGAGATGGGGATGTTTTGTCTGGAGGAAAGGATGCTGAGGGGAGAACTTATTGCTCTCTACAACCACCCGAAAGGAGGTTGTAGCAAGGTGGGGGTCAGTCTCTTCTCAGGTGATAAATGATAGGACATAAGGAAACAGCTTCAAGTTGTGCCAGGGAAGGTTTAGATTGAATATTAGGAAGAATTTCTTCACAGACAAGGTGGCCCAGGGAAGTGGTGGAGTTCCCATCCTTGGAAGTATTTGGGACATGTAGATGTGATGCTTAGGGACGTGGATTGAAGGTGGAGTTGGTAATGTTAGGTAGATGGTTGGACTTGATGATCTTACAGATCTTTTCCAACCTAAATGATTCTCTGTTTAGGTCAGTTTAATCAGTTTAATATGTCTCGAAGAGATAATACAGCATAATTGGCTTCCTTGTATGTTTTAACATAAAGTGAGTAGAGTAAGAGGAACATGGGCATATATAGGGCCAAGTGTAAATTCTAGGGGAAACTGAAGACAACCGCTACATTTTCTGGAGAAAGGATGCACTTTAGACCTGCAGGCTTGTAACAGCTTATCATTCTTGCAGTGTGGGAGATCTGCTTATTCATCAGCTAAGTCTTTTAAAGCTTGATTCTAGCTTATCTTTAAATAGTCTATGACCCTGCTATAGCAGTACCATTAAATGCTGCTTTGAAGAAAAATGTCTGTGTGTGGGTATCAATCAGAGGCTCTGTGGATAAGAACATTATTAGTTAAGAGTAGAGATCACACCCATAAGCTGCCTAATGAGGCACAACCCACAAGCACTGACTATTAGTCAAATTGTTTCCTGCTTCTTTCAGTTTTACTGTTCCTCTTTTGGAAAACATAAAACTTTCAGATAAAACAGTGATGTCCTTTAACATTGGGCTGTTGAAGGAAATTTCTCGTGAGAGAAGACTAACTTGATAACGTTGTTCTAGAAGACTATATGTCTTTCCTGTCAGTGCTGTGGTTTGTCTGCCAAGTACAGTCATCCTCCAAGGACCCATAGCTTCTGCCAGAAAAAGAGGTGTCATAATTTGAAAGGTATTCTTACTTGGAAAGGTAAGCAGTGAAGATATTTAGAAAGGATCTGAAATTAAGAACATATTGGAAAATGTGTTCAGAGTATATGTCTTTCCAAAGGCCTGTGGGGAGTTTCTAAAGGGTGGACCCAAACACTTCCACATTCACAAATCACAGGTGAACTGTAAAGCACAGTGAAAAAAAAAATCGCTGTACTTTACTATTTATTTATACCTATGAGGATTCATTCAGCAGTGTTTTTCTGCTGAGTTTTGGCCTTAGAAATACCAAGCTCTCTGTTTCGTTTTTATTTTTGGGAGGCCCTTGACAAGTTCTATTTGATGCTATAAAAATCAGCATGCCTTCCCCACAGAGGAAATGAAGAGCTGTAGAGCAGGTTACAGCCCTGCCATGTTGCTGTTGGAATCATCTAGCAAAGAGAAAGCCTTTTAGATGTTTCAGATGTCAAAAAAGAAACAGAAAAGTAAGAGCAAGAAAAACAGTGAGGCTGGCTTCATATGTCACAAGTAAATCTGAAACAAACAAACAAAACTGGACTGTGCCCATACATGCGTTGAGTGTGACAGAAATTTATTTTCTGCTTTATAGCTTATGCCTGTCAAATGAATTTAGTTCAGGTGTAGTCATGTCATGGATGAAATTCAGAAATCAAAATGTTGTTAATTGTGCTTCTTCAAGGGAAAGTATTTTATCCAAGTGAAAATGAAAATCCAATGAATTTAGGCTGGCAGGATGTAGGTAGCTGGAAAGAAATAAGATTGATTTCTGTGTTCTTTAAAAAAAAAAAAAGTGAGATTTTTCAGTGGCCACAAGAGATTAACCCCCTTGCATTTTTATACCATCCAAACTTTGATTTCTGTGTGAGCACAGAATTCTCTCACACCTTGCTTGAAGCATGTATTTCAGCTAACTCACCTACTTGAGAAAAGAAAGAACAGCATTTTTCTCCACCATACCTTTTCCCAGAGGTTTTCATCAAAGAGCAGACTTTGCCATATAAATACAAAGTAGAAGGACTCTGGCCTCATATTTTATATCAGTACCTTAACATCCATCCATCTCTTTTAGGACTGTAGAACAATTAGCTGACAAACTAGGAAGATTTTATAGATCTTTTAGAAAGTACCAGTTGTATGTGGTTGTGGGTTTTTCTCCTGAAAGAAGATGATGGAAGAGACAGTCAGAAGCCTTACCTTTCTTCTGTATCTCATCACCTGTAGTGTTTAGGAAGAGGACTTATTTTTTCCTCTGGGTCATAACGAAGTTACTGCCAAAAAAGTATGTGGTAGATGTAACCTATGAATCATAGATCTGCCCATGCCCTAACTCAGGAGGCAATATGGACAACAAAGTATGATAGGCAGAATGTACTGTAAATTTGAAGAGATATATTGAATAGAGATCCAGTAGGTCAGATTGGACACAGTGTAGACCTCAATATAAAAGGGAAAGACATGAAATACTACATAAGAGAAGCAAGAAGTTGTATTGCAATAGTACAAAAGCGGGATTAGTATAGAGGGAGATATTAACCATGGGTTAAATGCATTAAAGCAGGATTAGCAGGAGTAATGCAATTCAAGTTTAAATGTGGGTTTTTAAATGAGGAGATGCGGGAATTGATGCAAATTATTCCTGAAGGAGTAGGCAGATGACTGTGGATACCTCAAGATAGCACATTTAGCAGATTGGTACTGGAGCACACAAACAGGGTTAACTGGCCTGCAGCAGATCTGCATTAGTCTCAGAAAGCAGGTTCCAGCTCCTCTGGAGTGAGTGGCCTTTCTGGCTGTGTTTCTTTTTCCCTGGAGTTAATTTAGGATACACATAGCTTTTCCTAGGATGCAGAATTCCAGAGCAGCCAGTGATTTACTCGTTGCACTAGTGGCAGGAGAAATGCCCTTGGTGCAGGGGCAAGAGCTGCTGTTTGGTAAAACCAGGGGTCCAGTGATACTGGGGAGCAGGAGACCAGACCTTCAGTTATGCGAAAGTGCTGACTCAGTTCTTTGAGATTTTTTTTGTTTTCAGCATTGCAAGAGAGCTGAAAAACAGTGTAGGAAACCTTTTACAGTGAATTCTTTTTCCTCCAGCAGATCCCAGAAGACTGGGACTGTTGTATGGGAATGTCACTCATCATCTACTATGGGAATTGTGTTGACTAGGAAGATAGAAATGTTTGAATACAAAATAGAGCACATTGCTAGAGCTTAATCACTAGATTTCTGGAAATATATTAGGCCAAATTTGACCTACAGTGTTTCTATTATGAGGACCAACAGAAAATTGTGACTCTGTATAATTTGTATACATAGCTCAAGGAATACATATGTTCCAATAATTCATGTTCCTTGCATCAGCCCTTGTTTATCTCTCTGTGATGTCTGTAGTCAACTCAGTATTTCTCATAGGCTCTGTTTTTGTCTTCTCTGCATCCTGCTTCTCTGTCTGCAACACCTACAAACTCAGCATCCAACCTCCCCACATACAGTTTTTCCCACACTTGTTACCTAGTTGTTAAATCTTTCTGCAGTGCTTGAAGTTGAGGCTTTGAATAGATTCAGATAGGAGTTCCTCAGTCACAGCTGACAAGTTTTATAAGACTCTCTATAAAAAATTAAAAAAAAAAAATACCAACTGCTTAAGAAACTAATTTCACATTTGCACTCTACTAATCCATGTTTTTGTGTGGATTTAGTGCTGGGGAAATGTGCTGGCTTAGATGCTTCAGTAAATGAATCCTTTTTCTATCCAGGACAAGCTCCCTATATTTGTGGCCCTATCAGTAGGTTTCAAGCACAGACTGCAGGGGTTGGAGCCCCTTGCAAAGCAACCAGGCAGCTCAGTCTCTGCTTTATATGCAGTTTGGGGGCTCTTGTGGAGTCTGCCAGTTAGGGAACATGGATGATGAGATCCTGAGAGAGGCACTGCAGACTGTAGCATCTGAGAGAAATCAGCCAGTGCTGAATCCAGGGCACTCCAACCAGGCTGTTCCTTGCATCCCAGACAGCTTCTTCGAAGTTACATCTGGTACTTCCATGGCATGCTACCGGTCACAGGGGCTCTGCCACTCACAGGCAAGGTTTTCTACAGAGCCCCAAACATCCATTTAGGCTGGAACAGCTTTTAACCTCTACTGAATTTGGCTGGGTTCAAGCTGATGACTTCAAGGCTGAAAGCAATGTCATTAGCAAATTCATGAGGAATCCGTTCTCCCCCAAAGGTACTAATGTTTTACCAGAAAAATGGAAGCTGCTTCCAGAAAGCTAACTTATTAAATCAAGTTCTTATTAACACATAGGGTGAGCCTTCAGCTCTTTCACAGAAGAACATTATCTTTCCTGCCTTGCTCTGCCTTTTCAAATATGTTCTGACTGAGACATCTTCTCCTTAAAGCAGCTACTCCTACTAGCAAGATAAAACATTAAGACTGGTATAATAAGATATTCTAATAATAAGACTCCTACAGTTTTGTGCTTTCCATAGCCACCGCATCAAGGGATTTACAAATGGATACACAAGCACATAATGTGAGCACACTCCCTTATCTAAACATTTGCACCTTGAAGAATCCCTGAGTTTTAAATCCAGTTCTACCTGCAGTGACCTTGGTGAATCTAAATTTCTTGTAAAGTGGGTGACAGATAATTAACGATTGGGTTAACGATGAATGATGATTTTTTCCCCAAGGTGGATGGCTGGTTAATAAAGATAGCAAAGTATTGGCAGCAGAAGGGGCAAACCCTACAATTTGTGGTTTCTTGCCTTTCCACTCAACTCCCAGGGAGTATGTCCTGACTGTCTGGTAAGGGCAGCCTGGAGGCTGCCTTCAGAACCTGACCCACATGCTCTGTAGTTGGTGAGCCTTCAAACTCGTCATGAAGCATGGCCAGAATGGCCATCTCAAAGCATCCAGGGCAGGGAGCACACGACTAGGTGCCACCAGGCAGGCTGGCTGCTGGGGCAGTCTGTAGCTGGCTGCAAGGAGCCACTGGGCTGAAGGAGGAGCATGCTGTGTTTATGTCTGTTCCAGAAACAAGTGTTTTGCAAATGGTATAGACATCACCATTAGGCTATTGCATATGGGAAGAGTCTGTCTCTCCTCCACCATATGCGAATGTCGAGTGAGATGTGTGACACTCTTCACAGGTCTGTGAGATAGCTTGTGTGCTATGATGATGATGATCTCTGTTCCTGTTTAGCCCAAGCCTTGCTGTCTGCCTACAGCTTGTTTCCTCTTTCTTTTTACAGGCTTTTTAGTGCAATTTTAGAACAAGCAACCAAAGCAGATGGGGGGAATTCAATAGGAGGAAAAGGTGCCGGATTTGATGTTAAAGCACTGCGGGCTTTCCGAGTGTTGCGTCCGTTACGGCTGGTGTCTGGAGTTCCTAGTAAGTAACATCATTGATTTTCTTATATGCATGTCTGTGGCACGGCACAGAGCAGGAGTAATTCGTGTAACAATTTTGAAGATGGCACATGATGCAGATTGTTTTTGGCGTGTGGAGGAGGCCTTTTTTCAACTGAACATAGCTTCATGGTAAACATGGTATTAATCAAAGGATGACCAACCCAGAGCCGAAGGGGAATGGAAGTTTTGTGCGTGTCAGATGCGATTGTGCAACCTTAGTAAACAGTGGAAGTGGGAGATCCAAGGTTTTCAAGATTTCAAGCGGAAGATGCTTTAAACAATTGTGAAGTCATGGTGCATTTTTGGTATTATAAATATTTGACCTTGATGGAAATGCTGTATGATCATTTGTGTTGATTTGGGAAGGAGAGGAGATGTTTCATTAAAATTGCATTTTCTTTGCACGTGATGTTCTCATCAAGAGTGCTGGGAACAATTTAGAATCAACAGGACATCAGGCAATGACACAGTCATGTTCCCTGTTAGTCTTATTTTCTTAAATTATTTGTAATGCCTCAAAGAAAGCCCTTGAGCAGCTTTTGATAGTCTAATATCCATTTTCTTATTTACAGTAAAGGTATGAGTAACTGGAAGTCTGGTAATTCTATTGTGGAAGTGGAATATGGCCATCACAGTGTGGGACACTTATATTGTTTTGGCTTGAGAGTTTTAGATGGGGCCTATTGGCCTTCCAGAGAGGCAGTTAGTTGAAAGCTGCCATTGCTTTCCATGTTCATAGCAATGAGAGATGCAGTTAGCAGGAAAGGAGTTAATCTCCAGAATAGTTGTGGAGAGAGCTGTGTTTATTTTCACCTGGGGAGCCCACTAGTTTGATATCTTAAAGTACTTCTAACCACAGTCATTCAAAAACCTTAAGTCAGGCTACCATACCCTCTGTGATGTTAGCTTAAAAATTATGATGTATTTGATTTAAAAAGAATTGTGAAGCTCTTTGGCTTGTTTTCTGACCCAATGGATTATATCAGAGACATGTTTTCAGGCACGAAAAGTAGCAACTTTTTAAATGGACGGTGAGAATCTCTGTAGAGGAGCTGAACATTAACAAAAGTAATTAACAGCACTATTAATTGGTCTCACAAAAGAGCCATGCTTGGTAACCTGATGGAAGGCCTTAGCTTGTGCCCACCTGGGGTTGCTTTGGGCATGTAGCAAGCATTTAAAAAAAACAAACAAACAAACAAAAAAAACTTTTCCTCTGATACGTAGCCACCATGATCCACACTATTCATGCCACCTGTGTTAGGGATTACTGCAGTGTTGTTTGATGCAGACAGTCATGTACCGTGCAATACCTGCAGGCAGTGCAGAACGCAGCTCTCCTTGTGGCAGGGTTTGTCTCATGAAGTGTAGTCTGCACCGGCACTGACTTAATTCCTGGCTGTAAATCAAGGTTTTGTTGTTCTTTCTAGTCCTTCTCCAGTCTAGGCCTTTTGGTATTTACAAGTTGTGTGCCCACCTAATGGTAAGGGGAAGATGCTCAGATTTAAAAGTCTGTGGACTGGGGCACTCTTGGTGAGATGCTGCTGATGGTGGGATGCGCTCTGAGAGTTGTTCTGGCATGGGCTGAGCTTAACTGCCCTTAAACTTCTTGTTCTCCTGGGGACAACATTCTTTCTTCAAGACAAAGGCTTTTGTTACTTCTCTTGAAGTCTTGGGGAGGGAGCCAAATCTCACATAATTCATATCCGTATTGCTTATATGACCTCAGTCCTAGCATAAACTATCTAATGGTCCATTTGTGGCTTTTCTCATCAAGAGAAGTATTTAGTTTGCACCAAAACAGAGCCAGGGAGCCTGGTGCATGCTAACAAATACTTGCTCTAGAGAACAAGATGCCAGTCCAGCGTGAAACAGGGAAACCATCAACAGTTCCTGACAGACATCTTCTATTATAGTCTTTATGTTTCTGAACAGGGACATGTTTATTGAACCAGGCTTCTATGGGGCTGATGTGGCTTTTAGAAAGCCTGCTGAGGTCTCTAGCTAACACAGCCTCACTGTGAGTTTTTGAATTGTAAAAATGCCTGTTGATTAGCCTAGATAGATGCTATCAAATCCATATGTATTAGAGCATAACTTTTCTTATGAGGTCTTTAGATAAGACTGGCTGAGCCAACCATAAATAGTACATTGCAGGGTTACATTATTACATAACAAGTTAGCACAAAGGTTTTGGAAGCTAGATCTCTAGGTCCCATTCAAGTGCTGTCCCTGAGATATTGTCAGCATCAGTGAAAGGGTTATAAGCATTGTACTTGCTGTGTTTTGCCATCCATAAAAAATTGTCTTTTCCTTCATTTGCCTCACAAAATGTAGCAGACTTTTTCACTGTGAGGAGACTACCTGCACAGATTTGTTCTAAAATTACATGAATGTAGCATGCACTGCAGTTTCTTGTCACTTAGACTCTGTATGTGTGTGGCAACAGCATGATTAATAACAGGGGATCCTCTGGGTCATTGGCAGCCTTCTTCTGCATGGAAAGCCCAACATCTGCTGTTTGGATTGAGGTCCAAGTCGACTTACAACTGTTTGGGGGGGAGGGGGAAATTCTGAAGCACAATGATTCTTTTAAAATAAAATTATGAAGCACATGGTGAATTTTTGCATGCAAATCTTAAGCTCATCTGTATTGGGGTTAGGAAATGGGTTGTCTGAGGTAGAGTGAAGAGATTGGGTTGTGGCATGGCAGCAGAGAGGATGGAATAATTTTTTTCTAAGTCAAGAAGATTTTCTATGTTTTTTTTGTTTGTTGTTGTTGTTTGTTTGTTTTTCCTCTGGCTCAGTCCATAAGAAATAATCCAGTTTAGGAGGGACACCTTTTGTATTCAGATTGAAGCATTCAGTGACCTGTTTGAGAATAAAGAGAGTTTCCATGTAAGTGTTGCCAGAAGTGGGAGAAACAACATATGAATTGGCCTCTGAAGTAAATTACTAATTTCCATGCTTTGCAGATGGAGAAACTGAAACAAAAGTTCAAAGTTTAACACTTTAAGTGTCTTCTAACTCTATATGCCTCATAGTGGCTACCAGTGCTAGACACCTGGGTTGACATAGGTATCTGAGAGTT
Source organism: Cygnus olor (assembly GCF_009769625.2). Classification (NCBI taxonomy): domain Eukaryota; kingdom Metazoa; phylum Chordata; class Aves; order Anseriformes; family Anatidae; genus Cygnus; species Cygnus olor. Next base: position 65,962,128 of record NC_049169.1, read on the forward strand.
TCAGATAGGTGGGTAAAGGACATTAGCATCAGAGCTAAGAATCCCTTTTCTCTAAGTCCCTTTTATGGACTGGGACTCAGCTGCTTCCTGCTGGAAAAACTCTTAGCTGCGTAGCAGAAAATTCAGGGACTGTCACACGCAGGAAGTGGTTCATTTGCAAGCAGACAAGTCACTTCACCCACAGGCAGACAGGTAACAGTGCCACTAACAGTCTTTAAGCTCAAATTATTCCAGGTGCCAAATTAATTTAGTGCCTCCTAAAATCAAAAGGGTTTGAGGTCATGAATTCAACAAAGCCTGAAGACTGTGTCAGGATGACTGTTGTGGGGACATAAATATTCCATAATCTTCAAGAGAACAGATGACATTTTTATTCTTCTTAGTTATATGGACATTCACAAGACCACTTGTCATAAGGAAAGAGATGGACAGTTGTTTAAAACATGAGATAGACATTTTGTACCCAGGTCACAAAAACATTTGTAGCATCATGGGAGAAGCCTGCAGGGGCACTGAATTTAGTGCCTTTGGGTTCACATTACAACTTTTAAAATTGCTGTTAAGTATCTATACATTTCCAAGAAGTGCAGCAGGGATTGATTTTTTGTTGTTGTTGTTTTTATTTTTTAAATAAGGATTTTGAGTTCCTTCCTTGAAAACATATTTCGGAGTGAGAAGTACAGGTTTTGTTGTGACTGTGTGAGGTGTAAGGCAGGGCAGTAGGTCAGGTACTTCCCACAGTTCTCATCCCAGTGCTGGCAGTTGCTTTGTGAACAAAATAAAAATAAAAAGGGATCATTGAGCAACCTTTTTTTTTTTTAACCCTTTTTAAAGTCATAATGCTTCTAGAAATATAATCCACATCCAGTCTGTTTAGCCTGGAATTAACATTTAAATGAATGGTGCATATTTTCAAAAGCACATGGATGATTTAGATTTCAAAGTGGTAAGTTATGTCCAAAAATTAGACATAAGCACTTTAGATCTTCGATACATAGGCCAGACTGCGCTGTTCAACTATTCTGTTACAGTCATACTAACATACATTTCTGTAGTATGTACTTTATTTCAGCATACCTCCTGTTGTACCAACACAGCCTTCTTGTTTAAAAACAAAACAAAACAAACAAAAAAACAAAAAAACACTTCACATGTGCATTGGAGCATCTATCTTAATGTGGCAGTAAGATCAATATATTGGTTTGAGAAAGGAAAGAGAAGGAAAACAGTTCCCTTGATGGACATAAGTAGACAAGTGCAAAATCAGCATGTATACCAAAACTTAATCACTTAAGTGTCTTAGAAACTGCTACCCGTTACCTCCTTTGGCACAGGTAAAATATTGCAAGGCTTTTGAGGGACAGAATCAAGTCAGCCCTTTGTGGCAGGAGTTTTCTGTCGATTACTCTTCTATATCCATTTTACATTATTAAGTATTTTAAAACTTATTTTAAACATTTTGTTCTAGAGGAGGGCAAAAAGAAACATCCAATTTGGCAGTGAAGAAGCATGATCCAATTAAAAAAGAAAATCACTCCTGACTATTGGAAAGGGCAATCAGTTACTCCCACACATGCTAACTCATGCCCATTTAACTTATTAAATTCCATTTCTATCTCCTTTATTCATGCTGCTCAATTATATCACCTCATACATTCTGTTCATCCTCTTTATCTTGTACTTCGTCTTCATGTAACTGCATTGTTGCCACTAGTTATTGCCTATCTGATATCTGCCAAACTTAATTTATATGCTCTTCTACATAAGTTGAATTTGATCAGTAAGTGTTGTGCTCCATACTTGTATTTTCAATGAGATCCTCTGCTGACCCCACCCCAATTTATGTGGCAGAAAAACATGATATCTTTTCCAGGGCTAGAGAGGAAACTTGTTTGTTCCACTAGAACAAAAACTTCCAACTGTTCAACCATTTATTGTATTTAATTTTCTTGTAGAAAGCTAAGCCTGTGAGTTACTCAAAGGCAGCATAGGTAGGTCTTTATCACCACTACTGACATGACCTGCAGTACTTACAGCGTAGCTGCAGTGATTGCAAACTGGGAAACAGAGAATATGAGTAGAAGAACCTAAGGCAGATCTTCCTCACCCTTCTCATGACAGTGCAACATCTTTCTGTCTAGGAGACAACAGCGTGTAACGGGCTTGAGTATATTTTTTAGTTAAAATGAAATAAGACCAGAATTTTCATTCATGAGTGCCTAGAGATGGCTACTATTTACATGCATTTAAATAACTAACTTTGGATTGGCAAAGTCATCCAGCTGTGCTTGTTGTTAATTTGCCATATTGCAGCAGGCAGGTGAAGCAAGGAAACCCTAGAGTGACAGCACTGAATTTTTTTCCATCTAGGTTTTTGTCTGTGTGGGATGCTGCACTAAGTACATTGTGGATACTAAATTACAGTCAGTTTTGGGGGGAGAATTAAGAGAAAAAAAGCTTGCGTATGCTTATAAGGTATTTAGGCTATAGTCCACATTTTCCAATTAATATTATTCTTAACTCTAAAACCGGAAATATTTCTTTTTTCTGCTTTTTTAAGGCGTATGATCTAATAATTTCAAATCATAATTGAAATCCATTTGTGTGGTCTCTTAATTCAGAGATCCCACTGTCTGATAGAAAAATATGAGAGGACTTGTGGCAAAATGTAACTTACAGGGCTTAAGACAATAAGGACAGGTCAAACCACCATGGTAGTCCTCCTCATGTAAGTCTAAGCAAATCCTCTGTCTCATGTTTGATCTTCACCCAGGAAGCTGAATTTGCTCTGGAACAGTTTATAAACTGTTATAAACTGTTTATAAACTGTTTATAAACTAAAAGGGGTTTTGTTGCTTGTTGTAAATGGAAAGACCTCTTAGTGCCATGAGCTAGAAACTGGTTCTTGAAGGCTTAGTCTTCAGCTACACCTGGTTTGGAGGTAGTATACCTAACGAGAGGGAGAACAGGCATCATATTTCCTCTCTGCTGCAATCTTTGTAAAAATTAATCTGTTTACAGACCAAATTGGGCTCAAGAGTAATAGAAGCAGCCTCAAAGCCATGCCAGCTGATGCGTGGAGAAGGCAATGCAAGTAAATAAGGATCAAGCATCATGCAGAGAGCACAGTTCCTGCTGCAGGCACGCTGCTACTGAACCCCCATGTTCTGCCTGTCCTGTATAAAACAGGGGGAATGGAATGGTGATTTTTAATAACCCTCAAATTCCTCCTTTCCAAGAGGAAATTCATTCCTCCTATTTGTAGCGCTGTGTCAATTTGGACATGCCAACCCTCTTTTCAGGAAGGTGAGGATGGGGCATACAGCAACTCTACACGTTCTTAGTTCTTTCTGTATCTCAGCATTCAGCTTGTGACATTTGTCTTATTCCATGCCCTGCACATGCCTTTCTCACCTGTGATTGCTCTTCTGCTTGAGCCTTTGATTCCCTACCCCGCCACTGAGACATCACAGCTGAATCTATTGCAATGGCTACTTTGCAGTCATTGAAATAAACACACCCAGTGCAGTTATTCGGCTTGCATTTGTTTTTTATTTGTTTGTTTTTTTGAATGCATAATCCAAATTTTCAACTGTACTTTCTCATTGTTTTCCAGACAGCTCAAGAAAATTAACACCACTTTATATAGTTGAAGAAATAATGTAATTGAGGTAATAAACACAGAATTCAAGAAATCCAAAATGACATCTCTTTTGAGATGGCAGACATTTTTGCAATATGGCAAAGAAATGTGAGCCATTGCCTATTTCTGTATGTTGAATTGTACATAGTAAGTCTCAAGTTTTATGCAAATACTAACTAGCAGTTAGGAAGATAACTTTTTTTTCAAAATATATATTCTTCTGGCAAACTGAAGTTGACAGTCATCTGTTCTGCATTTATACAGTGTCACTGGTGGAGCTAGGGGCTTAAGTTCATCCTCCTGGTGCATATGAGTTTATGGTATAAATACCACATGAATGGAGAATTCTCTGTTGCCTTCAGTAGAGGGGATACAAGATATGAGAAGTGGCCTGATCAAAGCTTCCAACACGTGAAAGGTTTGTGCGTAGATACAAAGGAGTAGAGGAAGCTGAAGGAGACCGTATCCTTAACAGTTTATTTCCACCAAAGCCAAGGTCATGATAAAGGAAACTGCTGCAAATACCTTCAGGCAAAATTTGGTTTCCAAATCTTAATTCTGTCTTAAACTTTGTTGTTGTTGCATTTAATTATGTCAGCTATTGCCAAGTCCAGTTCCTTTCTTTTCTCTTGGGCTCTAAAAGCTTTAGGAAACGTGCTGTCGTGCAGATTTCTTACATGCTCCTCTACTCTTGAACAAGGCTTCTCAACCATCTGTACCATCTCTCCAGCACATACAGCACCATGTGAGGACGAGTTGCACCACCTTTCCCATGTCATTGCCTAGCTGTTTTTAATCTCAAGTGGCCAATTTGTTGTGCTTTCATTATAAATGGGAAGGGTGTGGAGAAAAAAGGAGAGAACAGTCTGAACCAAATGTCCTCATTAAGCTTATTTCTTCACATTTAACTTAAAACTCTAGGCAGGCTTGCAAGTCCTTTATTTACTTAGGTCACCATTACTCAAGGGAGTAATCTAATTCCAGCACAGCATCTTTTATAGGTAAAGATCATTCCTGTGAGTAGGGCTTACATAATCAGGACCTAAAGCATGTTTCTTTGGGTGTTACAACCTGCAGACTGATGTAATTTTGTTATTTTTGACAGAAGAGGTTAACTCAGTGTAGGAAAAAAAGGGGGTTGTCTTAGAAAAGGTTACTCACAGAAGTACAGACGTCTTGTGATACAGATTTCTCTCATATTTAAGGAATGCCAATGAAAACAAGGAAATATTTATTATTTGATCTTTGCTATGCAGATCTTTTAAAAATAGCACTATGAGTGTACCCAATAACTGTTAGCCTTTATCCTACCCATAAGCATGTGTACTGGCATGATTATTCAGCATGTCTTCAAAAAAAAAAAATCCCAATACCATCAATGTGGGACCACTACATCAGAGTGTAGGTAATCCCTTCCAACCAAAGAAAATAAACCCCACACTGACACCAAAGATAAGGAGATAGTCGAAGAATCGTAGCTTGGCTTAGCAGGAAGTTTGTCAGAAGTGCTCTGGATGGATCAGACTCTTTCCAGCACCGCTTTTTCCTTCTTCAGGTAGTGCCCAAAGGTCTCATTCAGAATAATGGGAGTAGGGCATGTCTGTGTAAGAGTCCATGCCATTAGGATGCTTGTTCTGAAGCATCTGAAAATCTAGGAATGTCATCTATCACCTCCCAAGAACAATTTGTATTGTTTTTAAGATATGCTGTTGTCTGGATCATAAAGAAGCAGAAGTATATGTACAGGTTGTAGCTAACGGTATCAGCAGGAGTGCGTTGGGTTCCCAGTTGCTCACTTGTATTTGCTGGCTGTTGCTGCCTCCTTGATGGGTGAGGGAAGATATTGCTGTTCCAGATTAAAATAGTAAGGATATTATCTAGCCTGTTTTCTTTTTACATTCTCTCCCCCTTGACATTTCCACCACATCTGATGTCGTCCCAAGCTTACATCAAGTGTTGTTTTATATTTTGATCCTAATTGGCTAAATTTTACATTGCTTATTCATTTAAGAACTTGTAAGGAATGGCTTGAAATCCTTTGTTCATTTTCTCTAAAATCAGTGTACATCTGCTAACTTGTAAATGAAGTTTTGGGACTTTTTAATAGACCCAAAACCTTCCCATCCTCTCGGGAAAAAATGACTAACCCACCCAGAGTAGCATTTGTCTCGGAATTAAGGCACAAGAGTGTGTAGAAGGGTTGTTAGCTCAGGACACGAGGAGGTACATGGATGTTCCAGTGACTCTGGCATCATTTGGATTAATTCTGTTTATCCCAGCATTGTTAGATGCCTGTGGTCATTGTTGTGGTTTTCACAAAGCATTATCAACAAAGTACAGAGCAGCAGACCAAATAATTGCCTCAACCAGTGAATGCATTTTAAGTCTCCGTTTAGCCAAGGTATTTGTTTGTTGTTTTTTTTCAGTGTTGATCTAGATTTATATCGATATTACCTCTTGTATAAGTGCTATCAGAGGAAAAATGTGAAAGTACACAGAACTGAGAGGAGACAAATTTGAGGAAATATTTTAAGTATTTGAATGGCTACCAGAGACCTTCCCTCTTCTCCAAAATCAGCTACTGTCTTCTGAGTTATATCTGCTTGATATTAGTGTGCTTGTTGAGTACACAGGAGTATTAGCTGTTATGAACAACTAAGGAACTTTTCCATGTTTAACATGTTCACTGATAGAACAGGTAATTTCTTGTTCTGAAGGAAGCAATGGGGAAGTAACTGTTGGCCAAAGATGAACAACAGCCCACCTAGCCTGCCTAGTTTCTTAACATTCTATCAAAGTTTGGTTTCTACTGGGTAGAAGGAAAGGAGATCAGATGTCTGTCTTAATCTCCCTTTTTCCCAGAAGCAAATCCAATTCCTGTTTAACACATGTAACAATAACCTATCCCATATGTGTTTTACCCTTTGTTGCAATTATTTTTTCTGAGTTGTCTGAGTAGCTATGCCTCTTATTTTTTCAGTTTTAGATTATGTTCTCCTGGTTTGTCCTGCCACATCAATCACAATTCAGAAAACATCTGCTAGCCCTCTGCAAAGAATCTCTTTTTTCAACTTTAGTAATGCTGAAGCTGTTCAACATTTTTCCAACAGAAGCATTTTTTGACAGGAAGTAGCTCATGGAATAAAAGAAATAGAAGAAATTATCAAAGTTATATTCACATCACTTTTTCATAAAGAAAACAAAATTTAGTAAGCCTTAGGAATGGAAATCTCTTTAGAAATTCGACTTCATAATCAAATTACAAAACCTCCTCTGTACATTTTCTTCAACCTTCTTCTCTTTCAGTCAGATATTTGCAGAGGGTGCCCCTTCTTGAAGGCAGTAGTACACTTGGAACTGGGACATAGCAAGCTATATATCTTAAAATTATCATCTGTTGTTCTGTTTTCTATTACTGTTAACACATTAAATTGGAGTGTAGTTGATATTTCTATCTTGTTTTGCATTGGGTGCTGGGTTTCATGATTTTTCTCTAATAATTGCCATTCCTTGCTGTTCAGCATATTTCTGCAGCTGATATTTTCTCATAGGTTGTTACTGTACACTGGTCTTTAATGTGTATTGGAAGTTGCCAAAAGGTAAATTTCCTTTTAATCAACTTTGATATCTCGGTCAGAATTCAAACCAACGTGTCCATGTATCTACACAAACAAGATTTATGAAGGCCTGTTTTTTACCTAGCAGTTCAGCTGTTTAGTACAAACAGCACCCAATGAAACAGCTTAGGGTTGAGTCTCACCATTGTCTTCACAGTGAAGGTGAAAATAAATCTTTAGATTTTAGCCCATCTTTTGCTTTAACAGTCTAGTGTTGAGATCTTAATTGCACTTAAAATCTTTACTTCAGAGGAGGCCAAATGCCATCCAGATTTATGTTTGCAGATGTCTGTATCTGTAAAGAATTTAATTTAGCCTTTTAGTTTTCACTACTCTTGCAGCAGGAGAGCCTTATGAATCCCTCTTGACAGCTTATTATATGTAAAAGGAAATTCAAAATAAATAAATGTTTAGTACCAATGCATTCCAAGAATACATACACAGCTTGCACAGGAATATTTTGAATTGTGCAAGCCACAAAGAAAGTTACAAAGGAAGTAAATATCAATAAAGAACCACTCTTTTTTCTGACAAATATGTCTTTGCAAAAACTACAACCGTTAATTTTTGTGTCCAAACATACTGGAGCTACCTAGAGAGCTGAAGGAAGTTTTGCTTATTATATCAGAAGACATTTTTTCCCCAAGGGCATTTTTATTATCTGATGCCTTCAAACAGAATTTTAAGTCTAATCAGATTTATAAAAATCAAAAGCAGCAGTCTTTCTAGTGTAGAAAAGGAAAAAAAAAAAAAAGCTAGATTTCTAGGTATTCTGAGATGGGGCTAATTAACAACTCAACAAATAAGTCCCTAAATCCAAACTCTCTTCTGAAAATTAAGAGGCAAATTTGTTTAGATTTGTCTGGCCATATATTTCCAAGGATGTTATCATCATACCATGCACTTTCATTGACAGCATTTTCAGTGATTAAAAAAGTGGAAACAAGTCCTTTAAGTGCATGAAGACAGTAATACAGCAGTAATCCCACTTTGTGCGGTTTGAATAATTTTTTCATTACCTGATCAAGTAACTTTCTGTTTTTTATGTTCTTCAAATACTCCTGAATACCCCATATCATGGTGTTTTTGAAAATGTCATGCTATGTCTATCTAGAGCTTAGTCCCAGTGATGCTCATTAAACATTATCTCAAGTTAAGAGATGGAGTGAGTTTTCTTCTCCTGAGCTATACGTCCTGATTTTGGCATAGATGATGCTGCACTTCTACATAGACAGCCATCTAAAGACAAAGCTTTAGGGTTTATTCAGCATTTTGATGGACTTTTTCTTTCACGAGAAGGTAAAACTTAGTGTAGCTCATGGTATGCCAGTTATGATAGGCTTGGAACATTTAGCTCTCACAGGGCCCCAGGAAGATCTATTTTTGTCATCAATATATTTTTCTCCAAGAAAAAAAAAAAAAAAAAGTAATGTTATCATCCCTGGACACACTTGCACTTGCAGGATTGCTGTTAACATTTGTTACCTCCCTAGCTTTTACCTTTTATAAACCTGTTCACAAATGGTAAGTTAGGAGAAGCTCAGACAGCTAAAAGAATCCTTATTATTTAGAAGACAGAAAGGATTATTTAGTGGTGAACAAAAGGGATAATGTCCACTTACCTGGGGAGCCATTAGGATAAGCAGGTAAAAATAACACCCTTCATGACCATGAGAATTTGGCAACTTTGGAAAGGTAATTGTAACATAAATTCATTAGTCCTCCACTTAAATGTTGATGTATTTACAGTTCAGACCGAAGTGCCTTGAGCCCATTTCTGTTACCACAATGCTTTAGCAGTTACAGGTGGCCGTAGTTCCTTGGTTCAAAAATTACATCCTTTAGGGCACAGTAATGTGTGTAGCTGCTATCCAGAGCTGTGCTCAAACAGCAATCGTCATGCTGAAGCAAAGCTTTTTCATCATTATCTCAGATCAGAGATGTCTTAACTATTGGTGGTGTGGTTATTTGTTTTTTTGTTTTCTTTTGGTTTTGGTTTTGTTTTGTTTTGTTGTTGTTGTTTGTTTGTTTTATGTACACTAGAACAGACTTAGGCAGCACAGCTTTTTGATGCATTCATATACAAGTTTTCCCACTGAATCCAGTGGCACAGAAATGGACCAGAATTTGCTCCTCTGCTGGAGTTTGAAAGGCTGATCTTCATCACAGCTGTGCTTGAGTGGGAAGAAATTTAAAAAGTGTAACTGTGATGGATCATTTCACTCAGAACTAGTACAATCTTCTGTCCAGACTGTCTTTGATTTTGCATAGATGTGCAGAGAGCAGGATGAATAAAAGTTCTCCCTATTTCTGATCCCTTGTGGGGATTTAAGTATAGATAAAACCTTTACAATGAGCACACAAACAGTTTTCTTGGAGAGTCCATTATCATCCAGTCAGCAGAAAGTCAAAGATAATTCTTGGTAAAAGGTGATAGCTGATTCTTGCTGGCCTGGGGACTGCCTTTCACCTGCCTTGCTTTCAGCCTGTTTTGGGGAGTTCAAGGTAGCCTCAAAATTAACTCACAGCACTTCATTTGTGTTTTTGACCAACAAGCGCTTTCTTTTGTGATGTGCAATTTTCAGTAAGCAGTTAGTTGCTGCTTTTCTCCCCATACTTCTTCTGTGTACACTGGTAACTGCATGGGAGGGACACTACAACATTTTTATTTTTGTTGTTGTTGGTTTTTTTTTTGTTCATTTGTTTTATCTTGAACATCTGTAGATCTTACATGTTCACACCCTCAGCTAAACTGAGCTAGGATCAAATGTCTAGAGAATTAAGTTTAGCTTGTAGAAGCCGACTACTATTATTGGGGCTGGAAAGATGAGCAAGGTCTTTTTTTCAGTAAGCAACTTTATAAGAAAGTGAATACTTAGATGCTTTGAACAACAAGCTATTAAAAGTGTTAAAGCCCGTGCCAGGAGGGAACGGGGATGCTTCCATGAGTGGAAGTTGAGGCTTCTTCCAGCAGAGAGGCAAAGAGCCTAAGGCAGAGTATACATTTATCCAGTCATCTTCCTCAGGCCGCCAAAAGCTGGGGCTGAAGACAAGCTGTATTGTTTGTCTAGGTTAGGTCACTCTGACAAGCTGGGGATACTGGAGATGAATTGCTTCCCAAGAGAAAAGGGTCCAGAAGGAAGAGATGGGTTTTGTTGTGGCTTTTGTTTTTGTTCTGCTATCCCTTTCTTGCCTCAAAGGACGAGGCGAGGGTAGTATTGCAAGACTTCACAAATATGTAACAATTGTGTTCACAAACACATGCCCATTTGTATGAATTCCCTTTTGTGTGTGTGTGGATTTCAGTTTGTAAAGTCAATGAAAACAGTTTGAAAACAGAGCAAAGAGAACACTAGGAGCAGATGCCAAAACTTTCTTTTTCTATTAATTCCAGCACATGGTTGTGAATTATATGTTAGTATATGTTTAAATAGCATATATGTTTAAATAGCATAACCTACTCCAAAACAGTCACTGTTCCAGCTTGAAAAGTGTCTTTCCTAGGTTTTCTTTGCTACCAGCACTTTAGCTAGTGTCGTGTCTTTCCTTCCTATTCCAAGCCCTTCTTTATTATTCTTGAAATAGAAACGATGTCTGCAGCCCCAAGAACACTACACTACACCCACAGAGTTTGCCTTATCCAGCAATCTGCCACTAATATTTTGAGACTTCAGCAAGACAGGAAAGGATACCTCCTTGAATTGTTACTGTACAGTTGTCCTTAACTGAACTGTGCCATCTGAGTTCCCTTTGTAACAGTGGTGAGGAAATTCTCAATGTTTTCCCTCGTGAATCATTTCAGATGCAATTATCTCAGATATCTTGCCATGACTGTGGACCATTTTGTGACAAAATGTCTGTCGTTTTCCAGGCTGCCTTAAAAATTGGTATAAAACCTTTCATATTTATGAATATTGAATGTTTTTCAATTTTCCTAGCCAATGCCTATGTTTATTAAATGGTAAACATCCACTTTGGGGAATACTGCTGGTTGTTAAAGCTTGTGCTGTGGAAATGGAGATAACCGTGGTGGCCGTCTCCTGGCACACTGTCAGGCAAAGCTGCGCCTAGCGGGTAGGCCCGGCTGGCGACGGGGAGCGGTGCATCAACCCTGCCTCTTGAGAGTGGTTCCCAGAAGTGGTCTGACTCAGGCACTGTGCTGAGTCACAAATCCTCCTCTGCTTCCTCCTTGCTCTCAGAAAGTAGTAGTTTTCTTCTGAACTATATTAGCAGAGAAATCATTACCTCCCACACCCTTGGCACTGGCTTAAGTACAGAAATCTGAGTGTGTGTCTCAGGAGGGAGGGGAGGGATGGATAGAGTTGAAAGTCCTCTCCTTTCCCTTTTATTCCTGCTTATTCCCAGAACGTCGTGTGTATGAGACTCTGCTTGTACTCCTGGGTCAGGCAACATTATGGTGTTGACAAAATATAACCTCTCAAAACCAAAGGAGCAGACTCAGAATATGCTTTCTCTGAAGATCTGGACTGCTAATATGACTAGAAGAAGAAACCACCCTCTCCAGCAAACCAAGTTTGATCCAAAATTAAAGGCACGTGAAAATGCAAGATAGAGCTGTGCTTGGAAAGGCCCAAATGTTTTTTCTGAGACCAACCTACCATTAGTTTCCTTGGATATGTTCCAGAGCGCAACAATGCCAAGTACATTTTAGCAGCTGGGTCCAGTGCACTTTTTTGTGCCATCTTGCTGAGCATTGGTCGAAATCCAAAAAAGCTTGTAAGTACACAACAGGGTATGTAGGCAATCCCATTGCTTTAGGTACAAACAGCTGCATGCTTACAGATAAGTGCATTCTTCAATAACTGCCTGAACTGACAAGACACCAACCAGCCTCTCACATGATTGTCTTCCTGAGAGAAAAATACAGCACCATATAATAGCTCTAAACCCCCCGCAGCATCCCTACCAGTGTATTTCCCATAGCTCTGAGAAAGATCTATATTGCTTGGTACAAGTTCATTTCCTTCGTTCTTCCCCATCCTCCCTACTCCCCAGCTGTGCTCTAAACCTTTGGGTTGACACAGTCCTTGAGAGGCTGAAAAGGGCTTGACCTGGCATAAAAAGCAATGCCATTCCTATGTAATAAATATTTAAAACATTTTATCAGAGTAAATAAATGCTAAATTCTGTGAGCCCAGGGAATGACATTAACATGTTTGGCTTACTGAAACATTTATGGAGTCAATGTCAGCCAACAGAATGCAGCCAAGAAGTTTTTTTTTTAAAAGGTAAACTGAAGTGCTTTTAAAATAAATATTAAGAGCTGTTTAAGATCTTCAATTATTAACAGAAGAAAAGCATGGGCTGAAAAATGGCAAGCAATCCCTTTTGTGGTGCTTTCCCTAACCCCTGCTCAGTTATCTCTTTGTCCAGCCCAGAGTGAGCTTCCCAAGGCAGATCCTGTGCCTTCTCAGATGTCTGGAAAGTGTCTAGCACATGGAGAGAGCTTCCACGAATGAATAAGTACATTCAGAATGCCAAATATTTGAAAAACATTTCTTTCTATATTTACTTGCCAGGACATAAGTTCAGGGCTCTGTGTTTATGACTGACCAGCGATAGCACTGCCAGCCTTTGTGAAGCAGTGTGAAAACACAGCCCTTCACTCTGCTGTGGGAAGGTGGCTATTAGCATCATCTACTTGAAATCCAGAGGCCAGGTTTTGGGTCTGAGCAGGTCAGCAGGCATTCTGATTTAATTACGATTATAAGCTGCACAGCTCATTCCTAAGACTGCCAGCCTTACCTCCACAAGGGATGAAGTGCAGAAGGTGTGTCATTGTTTGTTACAGAGAGCATCAGGCCATGGGGACTGTGTTGCCGCGAGCACCAATGTTGGATGCAATCTATGTGTTGCAGTGTGCAAAGACTAAGAGCATGCATGGGTTGGGACAGAGAATTCATTTCTTAGTAAGTTCAGCTGTCTTTTCTTCCTCTGCACAGGGAAAGAGCATATAGATGTGTGCAGAAGTTCTCATCATTGTTTAGAAAAGGCTTTGTGACTCCATGTAAGAGGATGATTCACCTTGATTTACCCTGATCAGAAATGAGTTTGATCAGCCACATATTTGCAGCTTAGTTCAGACACTGATCTGCACCTCTCAGTTTTCAGAACACAGTTTTGTTGTGTTTTGAAGTATGTGTTTTTTATTAAAAAAAAAAAAAGTGTTTCTGTTCTGCTTGCCTATGGCTCTTTCCCCAGTGCTTTCATCCTCCTTCATCTGCTCTCCCTGTTCTCCTCCCTTGCCACTACATAGAGTTTTCTGGTTGTCCGGGCCCAGTTCCTCATGCCATTCCCTGCAACAGCTATTCATGTTGCAAGTGGCTGCCTGAACTGAGAATTATGAAGCAACTTACTCGCAGCAACTACATTGCAGCAACTACATTGACTACAATGCAGCGAGCAAGGTCATGCGCATCTAACCGTTGCCCTTCTACAAGTAAAATTTAGTACATCTGAGAGGGCATTCTACAGTTTCTAAAGCTGCTACACAGCTAGTGGTTTTAAGTTTAAGAAACTCTCTGAATGCTTTAATGGTAATATATGTATGCTTGCTAATTACTGGAATTATCAGGATTTGAAGCCATAGTACCTGAATCGGGTGCTGCACAGCACACACATCGATTCATGCTAACAGTGTTCAGTAGCTCATCTCTTCTACAAGGTTGATTTATTATCCTCGAGAAGCTTTTCTTTAATTAGTCTAGCTGAAGCATCTGTAAATCTTCTGATGGTACATGTTCCCTTGGCTGTATGAACACCTTGTCTTCTCATGCTTTTGGTGCAAGCCTTTGATTTCACAGGCACTGCTTTGTTAACAGAAAGGGCATTGGTTTGTACAGATATTATCTTCTCTGGACATCCGTAGTACGATGAAGCACTTTCATGGCATGAGCAATAATGAAGCTATATTTAAAACAAGAGAGGTTTTTGTTCATCACTGTATGTGTCCTCGCTACCCTCTCAAGAGCCCTGGGTATATCCTACGATGAATATTAAATCAATTAAGTAAAATAATTAAGTGTAAATTACATAAGACCTGGTATTAGCACTCTCGACCTTGCAATCTTGGCTATGTTTTAGATTAGCAAGGTTCCTAAAATCACTGAAAATGAAGGCTTTTCTGTGCTTTTGCATAGATTTATTTGAAGACACAAATATTTTAATCTTCAGAGTTTGGTTGTTTTTTTTTGTAGGTTCATAGACATCTGCAGTATTTTAACTTCCTTGTATTGTTTTTCATTGTCTGGGGGGAAGGTGGGACGTTGCTTTAACTTTCTGGTGAACATCACATTCTCTACTAATGTAAAGTATCGGAGAAATGTTGATGTACACTGCAGTTCATTTTCTGTATATATTTAGAATTAATAGGCTGAATGAGGTGAGCAGCTAGGGGAAAAGGTTGACTGCTTCGTGTAATCACAGCAAGATTTTTTCCCAGTGACATTACCTATTCAAAGTAAGTTCCCTGAGGTAACTGAGCAAGCAGAGCATCCTACTCTTGTATAGGATGAGTTTTGATCCTGTCAGTATTATACTTCGTGTAAGGATCTCTTTGTGAAATCCAGAATATTTCATGTAGAATATTGCCCCCTTTGGATGTTAGCATGACCTGTTAACAGGTAGATGCACTGACTGCAGACACCTGAAAAAATGTTCTGACTGGAGGAAGCTAGTAGCCCACTTTGGACTACTAGCAGGCAGTGAATGATCTTGCTTGCCTGGGAGCTGACACCACCCTTGATTGCTTCTGTTGAGTTCCATTATGGCTGGGGACCAAACACAAAGACTCAGCCTTAGCTGTGAGCTGACGAGCGGATTGCCTGTGAGTAAAAGTGCTTGTCAAGAGACATGTCGTTCTTATTAGAAAGTATTAAAATTATTTGTAAAAAAAAAAAAAAAAAAAGAGAGAGAGAAACAGAATCTAAGATCTTAGATGATAGATTTTAAAAGTTAATTGTTATCACATACTCTCTTGGCAGAAGTAAAACAGACATTTCCAACTCATGAATCACATTTTTCGAAAATCACAACTAATATCAACTTCTCTGAGGAGATGACAGCATTTGCAGGAGACATTAATGGCTGCTGGCTCTCAGTCATTGCAAAATCATGATCTTCTAATTGTTCCGATCCGGCTATTTGTAGACTATGGAGTTCTAGAGGTCTCGATATTTCCAACATTAATAACTTGCCAATGACAGTGGTTGCCATCACTGCCACCAGCAATGATAACTTTAAGACACTGTAAATGCAAATCCTTACTAAAAGCTTCTGAGGCTGGCTTTGTTATTCTGGTTGTACAAATGAGAAGAAGGAGGCAGAGAGGCACATGACTCTGCAGCTTGTGTCAACTACATCTGAGAGTGCAGCTGCTTAGCACTTTAGCAAAGCAGGCTACGAGTCACCTTGTTTGCAAGTCACGAGGCCATGCTGAAAATGTATGGCTTGATTGTGAACAGTACTTATGTGTTAATGATATCTGTATAATAACATTTTGTTCATACCCCTTGCTGGGGACCTTGACCACCTCTGTTACAGTGACACCTAAATCTTGGGGCAAAAGCAGCACTGCTGGTTCTGACTCTCCCTTCGTTCAGACTGAAGTAAGATGAGGTGGATTTGAAGTGTAGAGAGATCCCAAGACGGCCACAAACTCTCAGTCAGTATGGATTTGGTGGTCTTTCAGCAGCTCAGACTCTGCCTGAGACTGGCTTCACCTCTGGAAGAACCCAGAATCAGAGCAGGGACATGACTTCAGTTTCCCATCTCTTCCCATCCTCTCCGGTGGGGCTCAGTGGCAACCCACCATTTGCCCTCTTGTATGTCTCACTGTTCTTGTCCTGCCTCAGTTCTGGTTGTTCTTTTTTTTTCCCCATGCTTTAACTCTCCCGAATACAATCTGGGAAACACCTTAGGTCAAGAACAGGCAAAACAGCTAAGGTATTCCTTTTCCAGAGTGGTGGAATTTCAGTGGCAGGGAAAGTAATACAAGTTTTACTTTAGTCTGCAATTCAGGCTTCAGGGATAAATTTGTGAAGTGTTGGGAATCTTCTGGAGGGAAGATGCTCTGTAAATGTACATCTTTGCATCATCAAGAAAATGAGTTCAGGTGAGGAGGAACAAGTTAAAAATGAAATTATTGTGCAACTTATATTCTCTTTTAGGTACTTCCTCTAAATTTTGTTCACTTGCTAATAAGTGCTTCTTTCTGTTCTCTCTGCAGGTCTTCAGGTGGTTTTAAACTCCATTATCAAGGCCATGGTCCCTTTGTTGCATATTGCCCTGCTGGTGCTGTTTGTCATTATCATCTATGCCATCATTGGACTGGAGTTATTCATGGGAAAGATGCATAAGACCTGCTACCACGTGCAAGGGGGGCTGATAGGTAAGGAGAATTCTCTGTGATATGGAGCCCTGTTCCTTTGCTTTTTATCTTTCAAGTGAAGATTTTCACCAGTACAAAGCGAGTTTCAGGTGTTGATGTTCTGACAGGAGGGAAGGTTTATGCAGCCATTTGACAGTCTGTATGTCCTAGTGCAAATGACAGCCAAGTATGAAAAAAAACACTTATTAGGATCCTTAAGTGCAGGGAGTGGGAGAAAAAGTACTTTGGTGCTGCTGGTCTACCTGCTGCAGTGAAGTGAAATCTCCAGGATGAATGGAAATGTCCTTTCTCACAAGACTAGCTCCTTCATTGCTTGAATACTTGGTTTGTTGCCTTTAATCTCATTTCTTCTCCCAAACTTTATCCCTCTCAGTGAAAGAAAAACCATTTGAACAGCTTTCTTGGCTCATATCTGTAGAAACAGAAGACACTGAGACATTATGCAGACACTGTGTTTGCTGGGGACATCATTGTCATTTACTTATGCCAGTGTGTGGAGAGTGATGCACTGCAGCAGCAATGGCAGAAACTGGAGGTGCTCTGCTGAAAGGCAGACAAAGACAGATGAAGACCCCTCAGGTCCAGATTTTTTAAAAAGTGATGAAGCAGCAAGATCATAGATGCCCTTTGCTTAGGTGTATATGTGAAAAGGAAGGTTGGTAACATACAAAGATTTTCTGAGGGAGACTCCAGGCACAATGGAGTATTTGTGCTAGCAGAGAAGATGGGTGGCTGTTGCTCCCTGCTGTGTACCTGTTCAGGGTTTCACAGTAGTGGTTTTTCTGCTCTGCTCCTTGGATGTGAATCACCTTTGATGTAGAGAGACTGTCTGTAACGGTGAGAGTTCAGTTTGCTCATCTTGAGCACTCAGATTTTGGCTGGTCTGTCAAGGCTACAAGAAAAACAGTTCCTGCTGAACATAGTAGTGGATTCTTTAATGTGGCCCTTTGCCACTAAAAGCCATCCTCAGTCTCAAGCAACAATAAAGTTACGATGATTTCACCACTAGCAGACTGAGCTGGAAATGAAATGGCATCATGGAAATGATCAATGCTTATATTTTATTATTAATCCTGTACCTAAACACATCTCTGTTTTAAACCAGAATCATTATGAAGGAATATCTACTTGAGCAACAGTACCCATCTTTTTAAATCACAGTCTGTGACTGTCATTAGAGGTACTGCTAATAAGAAAACAAAAGTATATTAATAGAAAGAAAGTTTTTTCACCAATCTATCTGGAAAGAACTTTGAAATTATTCACAGAAATGATAATTCGAATTTCAAAATAATTAATTTGTATTGTCACTCACTCATCTAACCATCTGCTCTTTTTTTCATTTGATTTATTCAACTTGAGCAGCAATGATTCCCTGTGTGGTGGTGGGCGCCAATGTTAGGACCTGGTTGTGCTCATAATCAAGAGAATATTGTACAACAGGAAATTGCTTCAGAAGTTCTATATTTTCTGCTTTTCTAATGTTGGCAAATTTCATTTTCTACAAATGTGAGAACTGTAATGAATTGTCAGTCTTGTTTTACATCTTTAAAGTGGATATATCTTTCTCCATACTGTCAATATTACACAACAGCATCTAATTATAATACAGCTATTGCTGACATGCCTTGGTGATCAGAAATTTTGGAAACTTACTTTTTAGCCATATAGAATAAGAAAAAAAATGTAATTATCTGCTCCCCCACACATAGATATCTGCTTCTGTTATAGATGTGGCATGAGACTCTGAAGTCTGTATATCTGGAAAAAAAAAAACGAAACAAAACAAAAAAACTTACGGGAGATTTCGTGCTTATAAGAATATATTTTTTTTTTGTAGCATTTTTCATATACCAAGGGATTTAGGCAGGCTTGTTGGACAGGTTCTGAGATCTTTGGTAACACCTATACAGAATAAAGGGTGGATAATCGAGCATTAGAGTCATAAAGTTTCTGAGTGCCGCTGGGCTATTGATAAAATGCCACATAGCTTCTGAACTCCAAAAGAGCAGAGCTCCAGAGACTCTAAGCTGTAATTTAGCAGTGCCCAGCACCATATCATCCTATCTCCAGAGCACTGAAGCCTGTCTGCTGCAGGGGTTCAGCCTTCTTCAACAAAGTGCCAGTCAGTGCTGCAGTTCCTTTCTGAGATTAACCCAGAGGTCAGGTGACTGCAATATGAAAACACTGGTCATAACATGCAGCCTAAAGAAATGTAATAGATTTGACCTAATGTTCCCTCTCATGTTGGAAGGCATTATTTCTTCGTCCTAGGAGGACATATTAAAAAAATATACATTTCAGTTTTGACTGTAAAATTTGACAACATGGCCATTTTCTCTTTTCTTTACAAAAAGAAAAGCACAACAAAACATCCCTATGCCCATTAAAATTAACAGTTCCATGTGTATTTCAAGAGAAAGCTGTCAAATTCACTGCAAAATACATTTGTTAAAATCAGATATCCTTCACTTGCTTATCAGTGTGTCAAATAGCAATCAATTCTCTTCATCTCCTTTTTCTCCCTCCTCTCCTTTAAGATACACCCGCAGAAGATGATCCGTCTCCCTGTGCCCCCCAGTCTGCACATGGGCGGCAGTGTCAGAATGGCACCGAATGCAAAGCAGGCTGGGAGGGACCCAAGCACGGCATTACGAACTTTGACAATTTTGCTTTTGCCATGCTGACGGTGTTTCAGTGCATCACGATGGAGGGCTGGACAGATGTACTCTACTGGGTACGTATCCGAAAATGATAAGCTAAAAGGCATGCTCATGTGCTCCATTTGTGTCAAAACTCTGGGGCTTTAGCTTGATCTTTGTTTTTCATGCTTGTTCTAGATAGTGAAGGCATGGTTGCTAGCATGGAGCTTTAATTAACTCAGCATATTAGTGAGAGAAATGGGAGGGTTTATATGGTGCAGTTAAATGTAAACATTGACTTTCCATTGAAATTATAATGTTGAAAGATGGCACATGGCTTACTAGTTGGCACATGGCTTATTGTTTTGAAGATACGCAATGTACCTTTGTTGACCAGAATGCCATATGAAGATCCTCTGTGCAGGGGTGAACTATTCCTTACGTCTCCAGATTACTGATGTTGAAGTATTTGTAAAAGGCAACTGGGTGCTTTACCCGTGGCATTACTGTAACAAAGGCACTATGCTGATCAGCTCACAGGTCTCACAAACCCCTCTTCATGCCAGCACTACTCCTGATTATGACTTTTATCCTAACACTAATTCTTAACTCTCTCCTTACTCTGATATTAGTATAAATCTTTGTTACATCTTTAGCCAAAAGATTACATTCTTTAATCTAAATGCAGATTTTTAAATTAAATCTCGTCTTGTCCTTTACACTAAAACTGGAAAATTCAATGGCTTTTGTTTCTCCCTTGTAATCCCTGACCTGTTAGAGGAATTCAGTGGCAATACAATTATACTATAGGAGTTAAAATCAGATTTGGCCTTTACCTGTAAACCAGATATAAACACTCCTGTATTCAGCTCTTGCCATCAACTTTTGCAGCAATATGTTATGGTCCAGGCATTTAATCCACATACAGCTGAGTCCTGACTGCATAAGGGTAACCCTGGACTATGACTACATCTGACAACTGGCATGTTATGACACCTGGTTCTCCAAGATGATAGGAATTCCATTGTAAATAGGACTTGTGCTACAACGCATGATGGAGTTCAGCTGAAGACCCAAAACACGTGAAAGGGAAATCTGGACTAAAGCAGGCTTGCATTGTTAATCAACATCAGCTTCTTTCTTAAACATGAGCCTGAAGCTGTATTCTACCCACCAGTGGGTTAGGGTTTATAAGACTTTCCTTTGAAGATTTAGCTTATCTGCAATAGATATTCTCTGTGTGGAACAGCTAACAGTTGTCTCTTTATCCTCTTAAATTTAGATTAGAACTGTGATTCTAGTTTCCTTCTAATGCCTGAGATAAAGTGCAGAGATCAAACCACAAGGAAAGTCTAAGGCTCGGAACATAAAAATTAGCTTTACTTGAAGAAAGGGTATAAATTAATAAAATAATGGAGAAGAATAGAGGTTAGGTCAGAATAGGAACTGGGCAAAACTACTCTACTGCTCTACTGTGGCTGTATATGATATACCTGTCTTTTTGTCACATTTAGCTCACATTCCTCCAATCTCCTAGCACCATCTGTCTTTGTGTGATTGAGAGGATTTATGGGTAGTTCAGAGGAAATAGGAGAGAGTAAAAGATATCAGAAATAAACAAGAAAATAGCTTTGGCAGTGTATGTCATTTAGTATTGTGAAAGCTATCCACAAGTTATCGTAATTTTCTCCAAGGGCACTTTTTACAAAAGACCCTGCCAATCCCTGCACTTTTGGGTCCATGCGTCATTTACATGACTGGATGTGAATCATTCAGAACTCAGTTATCAGTTATCTAATACGAGAAGCCAAAAGCATATACTCACTGCTAAATGATTTTCCACCATGACTGCTGCAGATGGTCTGATTTTTTATGGTGTCCCTGCAGCAACCTGGATTTTAGCTGTTGGATTTTGTTTGATATTTAGCCAGTTTTTTTCACTAATTTTCTGAGTGGTTCTTTTTCCTTAAGAGACGATATGGTAAACTGAGACCTGGAATTAATACAAATTGATGGTCATTATTTTTAAGGGCAACCATATTGTTAGACTTTTAGGATATGGCTTTGATAGAACACTTGCCGTGGAAACAAAAATATTTGCTATCCTCAGTTCCCAGTTATTCCTAGACAATACCACAAAAGCTAGAATTAATGCTGCAGACACAATTTCAGTAGCAGGAGGAGTACATTCAGTTTGTGTTTTTTAAAATATATATATGCATATATATATATATCATCTATGTTTAAAAGCTGTGAAATACCAAGTTTGAGTAAATGCTTGAACACCTAAAATGAAAAACATACTTAAGCTGCTGTAAATAATTCTAAGAACCTATTGTCCCATGTCACTTTTTACCTCTTTGTTTTATATATTGACAAAGTGGATAGAAGACAGCACTGATCAGTGTTTGCCATACAGTAGAGTAGGTATCTGAGATGTGATGAGTATTTCCTTCTGCAATGAGGTTTGTGCTACTCTGTGGGCAAATGTTGATTGGAAAGTTACTACAGGGCATGCCTATGAGAAGCACTGTGGCTTTAATATTCATATGTAGAAACCATCTCTAAGCATTCACACAGCAATTCATATGTGGATTTCTCAAACCATTTCTGATACGTTTTATACAGTAAGTTTTATAGTCCATGCAAAGGGCATTCCTGCTTAAGCTAGCCAGATCAACAGAAATAATATTTCTGGATGATAAAGAATACAAAAGATGCAGCATTTCAATTTCTGAGAGTGAATGAAAAGTTTTAGTAAGTGGGGTAGGATATAGATATGCATTTTAAACTTTGTGTGAGCCACCATTTATTTAGTGAAGCCTGATTCACTCATAAGTCTACTTCCCATCCTCTGCCTTTTTAAGCCAGTAAGAGTGGACTCATTGTAGAAACCCACTGGGGGCTGCGTCTCCTCAAGAGAGCAGAGACAGGAGACTATTCTATTCTCAGGTCAACAACAATTTGAAAGCTCTCCTGCGTCCACAGCGAGGTCATGGAAATTAAAATTTGCTTTATTAGGAGATATATCTGCACAATTAATTAAATTAAAAATCTAGTCATATATCTCCCCTCTCCAACTGCGCCCTGAGCTAGAGAGTTGGTATAAGAAAGGGTTTCTGCAATTCATACAATTATGGGGCTGAATTTTTTGGGTGGTGATTTTCAGAAGTCATTCCTTAAACTTAATGATATAAACTACTGGATTAATATTAAAAGTTCTAAGCATTCAAATTTTGAGCTGACTGTTAGGTTCTTAGCTCTTCTGAAATTCAATTTAGACACCAAGTTTTGGATCCAATACTGCTGAGTTCAGTGTCAAATTTCCAATTTCAAAAAGTCAGGATCTCACCTTCTACATTGTAAAATCTTCATTATGCTGTCTAGATGTTCCACATGCAGTCATGTGTACAACATGAGGACTTACAGATGGCTGACCTTTGTGGCTGTTTTGATGGTCTTCCAAGGACATACATGTTGATGCAGGGAGTTTTCTTTGCTCCCTCCTTAAATCTGAAAATAAGACCCTGACCTAAAACTCAGTAGAACCATAGAGAAGGTTCTGGACTGAATTACTTGGCTGGAAATGTTTAGCCAATGGAGCAATTCCATTGGTTTGAACTTTTCTGTAAGCGCTTTTCAATTATATCTTCCTATTTCCTGAAATACAGCTTTTGAAAGATACCTAGATTCCTCTCAGTGAGAATGGAGATACCTTAGAATATTTCAGCATGTTACCCTGAAAAATAAACTAGTAAAGTCATGAAACTCATGTCTGTCTTATGCCACACTTTTCAAGGTTAAGCCTGCATGTTTAAAAGTTAGAAAGCTGTATGACCTTCCACAAACCCTGGACTCTTAATCCACTGAAGTAGCATTTCAAATTTTACCTTCAGTTTTCTGCTTCCTTCTTCACGCTTCCTCTCATGCCTCCTTCAGCTTTTCACATCTGTAGTGAAGCCTGTCTCTTTCATGGAGTACTGCTTCCCAGCCTGTGATCCATATACTAACAAAAAGGTGATCAGAGACAGGAAAGCAATAAACTTTTATTCCCTAGAAGGACTTGACATCAATAAGATCAATACACTTTCCAATCTCCTCTCTCAGTCAACAGATAAGATTTGTGAATAGATTGGCTTCTTTTGAAATGCAAAAGAAAAATGTTAGGAAAAACGGTTTGACACTTCTATAGTGTCACGTAAGATAATTGCTTATAAGGAGGCAATTTTTAAATGTAAAATAACCATGTTGGACAAGATGAAAATCTTTGCAAAACAACCTCATTTACTTTATGCTAAAGAAATGATCTTTGTTGAAGGAGGTGTTAAGTGTTTGTAGGAGCACATCTACTACACTGCCTCAACATTTCGAGGCATATTTTGTCCCAATATAACTGCCGGGTGGCTTCGTCACACATGCAGTCAGATCATAGAATCATTTGAGCTGACAGACACCTCTACACATCATGATTTTTCTTAAGCGTTGTTGAAAGATTGAATTTATTATTCTCAAGACCCTTCTTAAAGTGTGATCAGCCAGCCTCAACAGCTTGCTCCCCTGTGCAGGCACCAAGGCCCATTTTTGAGGACCCCTCAGCCTTGGGAGCTTTTGGCAGCAAGTGTAAAGCTAAATGTTACAAATTGAGTCATTTGGTGTTTAGTAATCAGTCTCTGCTGCAGTCCGTTATTTCTTATTGTCCTGTTGACTCAGGAGGAAAATAAATCCCTGTGCAGTTTCTAACAACCTATTTAAGTATTTGTAGGCATTTGTTGTGTCCCCTTAATCTTTTTCTAATCTGAGCAGATTTGGTTCTTTCAACCTTCCCTAATGGCACTTCCTTTTAATTATTTTTAATCAATTTGTTACTGTCCTTCAGGGAAGTTTCACTTCTGAGTTAAATACAACTTGGACTGTGCCCTGTCTCTAGAAAGGCTTTTATCTTTGTGTGAAATCTGCTTTCTGCAGCTGGAGCCCTGTGACACTGCATGCAAGACTGTCTACTGCCGCCTCAATCCTAAGTGCCTGGTCTCTCCATTCCCCTGCAATTAAGCAATCACATACATAAATGAAAACAGAGTACAGAGCAAATGCAAAATGCAACAGAACATTGTTGCATTGGGCTGTTCATACTGCTGGGTAATGGAGAACCTTGACCTGGGATGTTTTGCATACAGCTTGGCCATTGCACCTTGAATTCTAGGACTGAATAATTCTACTTTATCTACTCCGTGATTATTAAATATTAATAATGAGCAGCCACAAGCCTGCTATCGTTTCTGGAATATTGGCTTTGTCCCATGTCGTTTGTGAAACTCATCAGAATGCTTGGTTGAGTCCCTGAAAATAACATGCAGTGCCTCCAGGGACAGTTTACCTCAAGGCTCTGACTGTAAACCAAAGACTGTGGTATTATTATAGATGGACTAGAGCCAGCTCTGGATCAGATCCAGAGCACTAACCTGTCTCTGGAATAAATGCCTGAACTGGCACATAGTAGATTGACTCCCTCAAATTTAAGTGTACAATCCTTGGTAGACTTGCCCAGTCCCTAGACAAGAAAACATTTTAGTGATCTAAGATAGGACAGCAGAGCCGCCACAGTGGAGTGAGACTGAATCAGTCAAAGCTTTCAGAAGCATCACATCCCCAAAGACAGCAAAGTGTTGTATATGCTAGATGGAGTGGGTTAGACAGGCTGTACTGGAAGACCCTTCTATCTCTGACTCTGAGAGATCATACCTCCAAGAGTCACTAAATGGAACTTGAAACTGGAGCTCATGGTCACCTTTACAATACCTGAGATTAAATTAAAATAGGAAATAAACTGGACAACAGGTATAATTTACTTTGCTGACAGCATTGAAATATCCTGAGCTTTTCTCATCCCTCCACAGCTTGTTGCAGCCAATGAGGAAGATATGAGGAATGCAGTGATATTGCCACAAAGTGGAAGATGTTAAACGCAGAGCTGCAACCCCCAATTTTTGCCAGCTGTGTTTTTCCTTCTAACCATTTATTCTTGCAGCGCTTAGTCTTGATTTAGTAAGGCTTTCCACACAAGAGAATGATCTGATTCTAAGAATATATCTGTCTACGTTTCCATGGCGTTTATTCCCCATCCACCCCCATCCCTCCAAGAAAGTGCTCGGCTTTTATTGTTGTGGGGTTGAGGTTTTTTAATCATCTTTTTGGCAGGCTTTGGCATGGATGTGAAAAATTAACAAAGAATAAGCACGCAAGTATGAGCAACCCATCTCTGGGATTGCAGAGGTTATTTCTTCTCCTTCTGCTGTAACAGTGGTGGGTAAGGGAAGAGGGACCATAGTTCAGAGCACTGAAGGGCCACAGCACTAATGCACTAAAAAAAAAAGCAGTGTCCATCCTTAATTTGCATAAATGCTGACCTGAATTTTTTTCCTTTTTCTCATGAACAATTGCACATGCAACTGTCATGGTTGCCTATACTGCTGCCTTGAACATAACAGCAGTGACTTGCTGTTTGCCACCTGCCACAAAAAATCTGCTGCTGAACATTTGCTTTATGCAAAAGAGACACTTATTTTGTGAAATGAAGTTTTCATGAGCCCTTCAGGCCTCAACTTTGGGCCTCTCAGCCCTCTTCCTCTGTATGAAAAGAAGCTATCTATTAAAAATAAGCTTCTTCATGGGATGGTTAAACTGGTGTTAGTGGAGACCTCTGCCCAGTGCTCCTGCGTGGGAAGGACCTCTTTAATTGCTCTGTCTTTCTGTTGCCCTTTCTCTATTCTTTCTTCTTTTGTTCTTCCTTAGGCTCTTTCCTAATTACTGCTATCTAATCACCACACAGACCTTTCTTGTCTTTATTCTTTAATCTTTTATCCCAGAGCTATAAAATTAAGAGCAAAGCTACTGGGACACTTCTAAGTGTCTTAGGATTTTGAGTGCCTATGTTTGTGGGTGCGCCGTTTGGGCCATACTACCAGTTTTTCAAGAACTGATTATCACTGCCTTCTGAAGTAATCATCTTCAGAGGAGTTAAGTTTGGACCCAGATCCACTAGGCAGTTTCACAAATAACAGGCTTTGGTTCATTATCTAGTCCACAGGAAAGAAAAAGTGTGGAGGATATGCCTAAGGTCAGAACCCAAGTGGTGGCTCAAATATTGAAGATTTATAATCCTTGAGTTTAATTTTGTTTCAACATCTTGTTTTCAAGATGTAAGGCAATACAACCAGTCCTTCACCAATCTCACTATGAAAAAATAAGTCTTTTCCTGCCTGTGCAGAGAATTGGTTAACCACTGTTGTCTTTTTTTCATTGATTTCAGCAGGATTTCTGCCTAAACAGAACTTGCAGGCTCTCTGATAGGTGGTCATGATGTCATAGCATATAGTTTAGCTGCTCTCATGGCATCCTCTACAGCCATTGTCTTCAAAATTCAATTCTATGAACTGTGTTCAAATTGAAGGGCTAAAAATGTCAGACATGTTTCCCTGAAGATGCAAAGTGACCAGAATTACTAAATGAAGGGTTTGGGTCTGAGTCAGGGGACTTGTTGCCACAGAACATCCCTACTGTGGATTTTTAAAGCATATCTAGAAGTCAGTCCTGGACATTGTGCTCATCTTGTCTACATGGTGTTTCTGATAAGATTCACAAGGAAAAGAGAAGGGGCAGCCTTGTCGACTGATATACAGTTGCACCTTGTTCATATTCTCTGATAGTTGTTTCTTCAGTATACCTCTAGTGCATAAGTGGGTAGTGTGCCTATCAGATGAAGACTTATTAGCTGTGTGCTATGAGATCTAAATATCATGCATTTTATTTGAGATTTTTGGGTGTGATTTCACGACTGAAAGGTGGATTCATCATCTGAAATATAGAACGGGTTTCTAGCAATATCATAAATTGGGGAACTGGCTACAAATGCAAGTGGGATACACTGATCAAGCGCAAAAAAAAAAAAGAATCAATAGTGGTGCCTCCCCTTAGTAAAGAAGGTAGTGATTATCTACAGCTTACAGTACTGTTTTTCATTATCTTTATTTTTAAGGACTTAATTGACTATGTAAATCAATGAACAGTATGTGTTCGTGTATTCCCATGCATGCAGCAATCAGTGCTGTTCTGATATACTTGTGGTAGAATTTGCTATCAGACTGCACTGAGATAAATAGAAGCCTTTCTTAAATAGCAGTACAATAAAACAGGCAGAAAATCCTTTCTGGATAATCAGCCCTGCAAACGTAAATACAAAATAAACAGAGACAGGAAGGGAAAGCCCAGAATTCTAAGATGAAATGAAATCTTCAGATTTGGAAACCCACCATCATCGGGGATATTTTCATGCTTGAAATCAGCATTTTATTCTTTTGGAGTGAATTTCCAAAGCCTTTAAAAGATGAAAAGGTTTTTAAATAACTAAGCAGCAGTAAGAGATGGAACTGCTGCAGTAGCTGTAATGAAAGAACTGTGAGCCCTGTGGTTAAATAGCCTTTGGGCATTTGGATGACTTTTTCAAAGATCAACCTTTTCCTTTTCAAGGGGAAAAAAAAGCTGTATGCACTTAACGTAGGAACAAGGCAACACATGCAAAGCTCTGTTACTTTTGCTTCAGGAGGCCTAAATTCAAATCCTGATTAAGTCACACAAGTCAAAATAATTTTTGGAGGTCACTACACAGCATTTCTGCAACTTGTAAATTCACCCAACAAGCTAACCCAGTCGTGTAATCAGCCGCATGAGAGCATGGGGAGCCTTAATGGGTGATGGTTTCTGTACAGGGATCTGACTTCAGCAGAACACTGGAGACAGTTCAATAACATGAATCTCCTCTAAGTAGATCTACTGCTCAGGAGGCAAAAAGAGTAGTGCAATAAGAAGGCAAAGGTAATGCCACTGTTGATGTTAGCTGTTCAGTAGGGACGATAAGGAAAAATGGTCTGTCAGCTACCTGTATCAACGAGCAAAATGGATCAAGAGCAGGGGCATGGCATACTGGACTCCAGGCTATGTTTGTGGAAAGTCATGGAGACCTGCCCAGTCTGGGCATTTTATCTGTCGGAGTTCTGCCTGGGTCAGTGTATCGTCTGTTCTTTTGCAGCTGGTCTGTATGGCCCAGTCAGTCTCAATGCAGACAGAGGGTGACCTGAAACACCTTTAAAAAATAAAATAAAATAAAATAAAATAAAATAAAATAAAATAAAATAAAAATAAAATAGCAAACAAACAAAAAAAAACACACTTTCGTTTAGAGGTGATTATTTTCATCCTCAAAATGCAACAGATCCAGTGCACTACAGAATAAGAGCTGCTTCATAACTTGGCAATAAATGATTATCAAGATTTGTCTTTGGGTAAAAACAGGCCAAAGAAAAATTTAAAACTAAAATGCATGTATGCAAATATATAGCTGAGATATTGCTATATAGAGGGATTTTGATTTGCAGTTAGTTGTCCGTTTGCATTTCTGTTTTGGAAGTTTGCATTGGGGTTTTTGGAAGTTGGGTTCCAAAGAATTATTGTTAGGCTGCTATCGCTGCTAGAACAGTAATTCAGAAGGGGTGAATACTCTGAAATCAGTGGGCCACTTCGTTCAACCTCCTACTTTGTTCTAGAAGCACTAGAATCAGCTCATGGCTGACTCATTTTAAATGCTTTTCATTCATCTCTCTCCAGTGTTGCCCTCAAGGATGTCAGTGTGCTCTGTACACTGAAGGATGAGTTCTGATCTTCCACTGGCACAGTTTCAGTTCTCTGCTTTCAGTGAAGTTAGTCTAGAATTAACACTTTGGCAAAAGAGGTCTACATATCCAAGCACAGAAACCGAGGGCTGCAAAGACAGTTGTGATACAGAACACCATGAATCTGCTTGTGTTTTCTATGCAGTGCTATAGGTTTTATTGGAAACAGTTCATGTAGCTGAAACTGGAGGGGGAACAGACATGAACTGGCCAGGCCACAAACATTGATGGCCTCTTTGATAGCAAAATCCTTCTCAGGCCTGCTTTTCTGAAACTGATTCCCATCTAGCTTACTTTGTTTCTGGAATGTCAGGGTATCTGGACTGGCGGTGACCACACGAGTCACTTTTCTATACTACTTTTCCAAAATGAACTTTAAAGAAGGAAGCAGTTATTTCCTAGCTAACTAGGAACAGAAGCAACCATGAGTAATCAATTATGATACCAACAGTTCTTCCTTAAATCTCAGTGGAAGACATGGTCTGATTGATTCTAAAGTCCATGGACAAGTGTTCTATGCTAAACTGAATTGAAATATATTGAAAAAAAGTTTGTTTGTTTTTGTGGTTTTCTGGTTTTGGTTGTTTGGTTTTTATTTTGCTTTTTGTTTTCCCCTCTTTTACATATTAAACCTAGAGAAAGAGGGTAAGGTGGCAAAGCAGGAGGTTTATTGGAGCTCTGAATTAAATTGCCTTTGATGTAAGAAATTCTAGCTGTGTAAATAATGTTTGCAGTAGGAGTTCAGAATCCCTGTATTGCCAAACACTCTGCAGAGGTACATAATGCCCTCCATTTAAAAAAAAAAAAAAAAAAATTAAAAGCACAGGTGGTATTATCCCACTATTATTTTTGTTTTCCCACCCTTAGTATAATTGACTACAGGAATTTCCCAGTGATACTTGCACTAACATTTCAATATGCTTAGGTTATGTCAGCAAAATCCACTTTTGAGGTTGTTGACTTGCCATGGTAACCTGTGCCCCTTTGGGACATTACTGGTACTAATAGATCTTGCAACTTGGTGAAATCAAAACTAAGTAACACTGTTGTTTTCTTCAAATCAAGGGAGAGCCTAACT
This sequence comes from Cygnus olor, assembly GCF_009769625.2. NCBI lineage: Eukaryota > Metazoa > Chordata > Aves > Anseriformes > Anatidae > Cygnus > Cygnus olor. The sequence goes on from NC_049169.1 coordinate 65,992,239, forward strand.
TTCTATTTATCTGATTTGAAATGATAAGTGTGAAGTCAAATGCCAGCAACCTTTAGCAGTAGAAGGAAGGACAGTAGACTTGTGTGAAGGCCACTTAAAATTATGGATTTAATTAAGACAGTAGTAAACAGACCCATGTCAATATTCCCTCTACCTCTTCTGCAAGCACAAACTACCATGCCATAGAAATATGGGATCAGTGAGCATTTTCAAAACAAGTAGCTTGCAGTGGAAAAAGTTCAGCTCAATCATTGTGTACCACAGACATTTTGACCTGCCGGTATTTGAATGCAAATTTTAATTCTCTTCCCACTCTCAGACAGAGACCTCATATTTCCCATAATAGCTCAGCCTGTTAAAGAACAGCCAGCTGCAAAAAACAATGTGCACCCAGACCAAAAACAGATGAAATATGAATATAGAAAGTTACCAAAGAATGAAATGATATCATGGAGTCCAGTGGCTATACAGTGGCAGGTAAAAAATGCAGTGGAAGGATTCATTGTCAACATTACGGTATCAGCAATCTGGGGCTAGATGATTTAGAATTGTTGCTTTTTTTATGTCTCAGACTTTGTACAGCCTTTCCCGCTGCAGAAGGGGGCATATCCATGGAAAGGTGGGGCCATATTTAATGAGTGATGAAAATATAACTCAGTGCTGCTATAAAGAAACAAGCTTGGCATATTCTATCGGTAGCAATGCACTTCCTGCATACTATGTGCAACAAAAATAAAATACCATTTGCTTCATATCTTTTATGTTTTCTTCATTGGAGGGAGTTCATATAAAGACAAAATGCCATTCCACTGTGATTGTATACTTGCAGAGAAGTTCAAGTAGCTATTCTACATGTTTTCAGTTTGTCTGCCATCAAGCAGCTGACAGTTAGAAGGTCGTGCTTCAGGATCTCTACTCTAGCCTTGTTCTTGCACAGATTGCCATAGCCTGGTAGGGCCCTTCTGCAGGATTCCTGCTTTTACACTGACCAAGAATTTCAAGCCAGTCAAGGTGTGCTTTTTTCTGGAGCGCGTGCTCTTGTGACTCTGAAATTGAGCCTGGCACTGCTTTCAATTGTCTTCTTCATAGAGCAGTGTGGGAAGCTTGGTCAGTTCTGGATACTTCAATGTCTTATCAAGAAAATTGGGCAGTATAGCAGTGAATTATAGCTATACCCAAAGTTTTTTTTTCTAAAATGAATCACGAATTAATGTTCTTCTGGATCAGAGAAGGTGTCCTTTGGTGAGGACATCTAGACCAGATTCAACATAGTCTTTGTTGACAGGGTTGAAGAGGCAACCTCTGCAGACTCCATCTTTTCATATGTCTGCTTGCTTCCCCTTCTCTCTTCTGTACTCATCTTGAATTGTTTCCCTTGATGTTTCTGTTGTCTTTATCAAGGCAGTCCTTTCTCAGTAAATGTCTCCATTTAGCTCCTGTGGTGAGTTCTGAACAAACAGCTAATATTTCTGGCTCAGGGTGGAATTTCAATTTGCTCTTTCTGTCACTACACAACACATAGAACAATTGGGGAACCAAGGTGCATGTAGGAATCTTGGAACACTACATATTATTCTTCCCACTGCCATGTATGATGACTATTGCCTACATTATTTGCTTTTATCTACAGTGACCATATACCAGAAAAACCTGTCTGGAGCATTTTTTTGCTCTGTTTTATGATCCCTGTGCACTTGTCTTCACGCAGTTCTGTCTTGCCTGTGTCCTGAAGACACTCTGCAAAAGGATTCTAGCTGTCTATTTGCACATACAAAATTTGTAAAATTCCATAATTGAGGTTAGACAGTAAGAAGAGACTTATAAGTGCTTGGAGATGACAGCTGAGCTTAAAACTTGCCTTTCCCTTAAGAACTTCAAAATAAAGCAAATGTGATTGTCAAAACAAATAATTTTTAGCATGAGCAACTGATCAAGTGCTGCTCCTTCCTTTGAGTGTCATCAGACTGAGCCTGGGATGAACACTCCGGTCTCTTCTTTGCATCCATCTGACAGCATCAGCTACAAAATACAGAGTATTTCAGAATGGTTGTAAGGAGCACCTGTGGCCTACAGTCCTTTTAAGACCATTAGAATGTCAATGCTTAGAAAGAAATTCTACCCAGAATAAGAGCAAAGGCATCTGGAGTCCTTTGCTTATATTTTATGCCATTCGTAAGAAATTTTATTCTATTGATTCCAAGCCCATAAAAGTAAGTCTAGTTCCTTTGTTTTTTCTTCCTTTTTAATATATATTTTTGCTTATTTGGGGAGGTTGTAATTTTTTCACCCCCTTCTCTCTCCTTTACCTTGAGTCAGCTCCGAGACCTTCAATTCCCACTCCTTATCACCTGTCTTTAAGACTCAGGAAGGCTTAAAGTATTTCAAGTTGACAAGATAAATGATAATACTTCTAATGATGCACTAGAATGTCTAGACTGAAATGCTTAAATCTTTTTGCTTGAACCAATGATTTTGTAATTTCTTAGTCACTGTGTACACAAAACTTCTAATTTTATGGAGCTTTTTTCCTCTGGGAATTTCAGAAAATGAGCTCTTTATCATATATTTCTCCCAGTCCTGTGCCTCATCCCATTCAAGCAGAGCACTTATGCATATCCATTCAATTCTGCTGGTAACAATAATATTGACCATTGGCTTTAATGGAATTACTCATATGCTGTAAATTATGCACATACATGAGTACTGGATTAAAAACCAACCAAGTGAAGACAACTAATTAGATTTCAAATATTGAAGGATCTGCAAGGTGGAATCTTCATCCTTAGGATAATAATGCAGTAAGTCTAAATCCATCTTTAAAGACATATGATGGGTAATAAATATGTGCCTTTTCTTGCTCCTTCTGTGAATGGTGAAGTCAGACAGACAGAAACTGTATATAGACTTACTTGAGGTGTATGTAGAGACCAACCAGGGATTTCTAAAGCAAAAATGTGCTTTTTTTCATGTCATTATTGACAAGCTGTGTATGAGCCTTAAAATATTCAGGTTCCAAACACAATAGCAGATTCGGAATCTGTAGGATTTCAGTGCTATATAATCAATCCCACAGTTTGTCCCACAAGTTAGAAGTGCTTATGGAACTTGACATATATAGAAAGCCAATTTTCGTACTGTGTCTCTTTATAATCCCTCATTCAAATCTTCTTGGGGCTTCTTTTTAGCATTAATAGTTTTGTGAAAAAGTTAGGAATTGTGAATAACAATGAGTAATTTCCATGTTAAAAGTAACGCTAGATTAGTGTGATTTATAATAAGTTGCAAAATGCATAATTAATATATTTAGCACGTTACATGGAAGAAGCATATAACATACACAGGACTGGGCAACCTGACCTAGTGGGTGGCATCCCTGCCCATGGCAGAGGGGTTGGAACTATGTGATCTTCAAGCTCCCTTCCAACCCAAGCTGTTCTGTGATTCTATGACTGTTTAGAGGTCAAAGAAGAATACAGTGTGCAGGATTTGTTACCAGATTTAACCAGCAAAGCTAAATTCCTGCAAATGCAGGGGTTGGTTTGTTTGCGTCACAGTCTGAATGGTCAAAGACCAATTAACTAGAAGAACATGCTCAGAAGAGCATAACCACTAAAGACCCAGTTGTCAGATGACTTAGATCTCTAATGAGACATTGAGAGAAAGGAAGGAATCAGACCTTTCACATCACAAGTCCTCAGAGTGCTCTGTCTACTAGCAAGAGCTCTTAAAGTAAAGAGAACAAGGACGTCAGAGCCAAGGTTTTCCTAAGCCTGAATCAGCTTTGCAGTTGAAAAGTTAACCAGAAAAGAAGGATTTATTGAACAAATTGTTTCTTTTTTGTTTGCTGAGCAGCCTCAAAAATCATGCTATCACCACTTACAGTCGTTAGTTGGATGTCGTTAGGAGCTGCTAGCAATATCCTTTTGTTCATTTGGGATGAGTATTTTTTTTCCGCAGATATTTCTGCAGATGTGATATCTCTAGAATGAGGAAAGGTATCAAAAAGAATCTTTCAAAGTTTTGCTTCTTCACTGTATTGATTTGTCTGGACACTTTCTAGCAAATCACCCTGCCTTAATTACTTCTGAAGGGTTGCATCAATTTTATCAGATCATTTTAGTTCACTGACTGGATGAATGCAAAGCATTTTAGTCAGTCAATGTCAAGTTTAAAAAAAAAAAAAAAGTAAACCTTTAACTGTTGTGAAGCAGTATGAAAGTATAATGGAAGAAGAAGAAATAATAGAAGAGTAACAGTACTTTGCTTTATGGGCCACATAGCCTTTGCCTGAGACCTAGGGTTTACTGACTACCTATAATGTAGATTCCTTTTGAATATGCTCAACGCAGCTGTAGCTGTGAAGGGTGAGGCTCCATCCTTGGTTTATTTTAATTGTTTTTGTGCTTGAATTCTGACTAAAGAAGTTTGAGGGAAACATTTTTCCCTCACAATGCAAGGCAATGCATTATCCAATAAAAAAGTTTCTAATGTTGTTTGAGCAGAGTTTAAAGTCATAGTTCCATAAGCATATGAGAATAAATTGCATTTACCTAAATATTCGCGGGAAGAGAAGGAAAGAGGGAGTGGAAAAGGGAAAAAAATAATACAAAGCTTTTCATTTTGTAATTGATCAGTGATAAATATCTAGGTCTCATGTTAGTATGTATATACATGGTCCTTTATGTATCACCTGTTAGTAGGGTACCATTTGATCTATAATCAAAGCCGAGGATACAACTTCTACACATCCTTAAATTCTGAAGGTGCTTAAATACTTTTCCCAAAAGAGAGGGTTTTAAAAATGAAGGCTTCAAGCAGGAAGCTATGTTCAAAGACAGTTAAATGTTGCCTGTACCTCCTCTTCTTTCTGCTGTCTCCTTCTACATATATTCTCCAATTTTATTTCCCTATATGATTACAAGCAATATTTAGTTTCAGCTAGAGATCTTGCTATTGGCCATAACCATTGTGTATGGCTAGATAATTTCCTGAGGCAGTGAATTCCACAGATTGGATTTAGCCTGCAAAAAATAGCATTTCTACTCAAAATTTCCCAATTTACTGCCCTTTAATTTTATTGAGTACTCTGCTCTTCTTGATTAATGTCACTCTGTGAAAGGTTATACACTTCATTATAGAATACTTGAAGCACTCGACTTGTATATAAAAAAAGGCTATCATAACATTCTATAGTCATTAAAAATCAATTAGCATTTTATTCAAGAAATAGAAGGCTAACCCTGGTGTCCCAGCTAACTTGCTAAGCCGTTGCTCTCCAGTATTGTGCACTGAACAAGATAGACTTCAGATTTTTTCTTCAACTGTCCATTTAGTATGAGTGGCTTGCTGCTTTCCAGTGACAGCTGTCCTTCTACAATGGATTAAAATTCTGCTGTAACTTGAGCTTGTCAGTTGTTTATGAAAGACATTTGGCACAAAGTGTAAGGGTGTGGGTATGTGAATTGCCAAGTCAGCAGAATTTAGTGAATTGTGTCTTCCCCTCCTATTATCTGGATGAAAGATGTCCACTGTGTGCTTGGTGATGCTGGACCATTATATTAATAGAAAATATGCCTCTAACATTATCTTTGAACTATGATGCTAGTGTAATGAACGAGAAACTTGAAAAATGTGCCTAGCTATTGTTCCTGGGGAAAAAAAAAAAAAAAAAAAAAAAAAAAACTCTAAACAACCAGAGCACCCATGTCTCATGTAGCTCTAATAATATGTCTTCACCTAGTTCTGAAGAACCACAAGATATAGGCATAAAAGTGAATTTATGGAGACAAATCGACTTTTCATTCCTTGGCCCATACTGAAACTGCTGGTTGTAATTGTGATTAACAAACGACAGAATTAAAAATCTTGGTGCTATTGCTAGGCGATTATCTGTGTCATTGAGAAAAAAGCGTTCAACTGAAGGTTGCAATGCTAAGGTCATAGCAATTAAGGATGCTTGGAAAAGAAGAGGTCTCCCACAATACACAATGTTCATCAGACTTCCTGAGATATGCTGAAATGCTTTCTCTTCATCTTGATGTTGAGCAGTTTCTTTGACTTGCAAGAAAAAGAAAAAAAAAAGTATCAGAATCCAATTCCTTTGGTTTGTGTGTAGTGAAGTTGTTTGTGTTTGGTGAAATTGTTTGTAGTGAAATTATTTGCTTTGTCCAGAGAGGAAAAAATGACTCCAAGTTTGTTTATAACAAGGGATATGTGTTGCAACCAATGCAATGGGAGACATGGGTTTTCCCAGAAAGATAGTTTAGCAAAACACACCAAAACAAAGACCAGGTCATGTGGCAGTTAAGTGTGTAGTGGGTATCCAACATATGACAGGCTACTTCTCAAGCTCTGACAAAAGAATAAATTGTGTATGTCCATCCCAACTTGGTTCACGGTACTTAAAGCTAATATAGTTCCTCCTATAGGAGCAATCATTGCTTCTTGCGAGTATTTATTGACTGGACTCAAGGCAAAAGAATGACACAGATCCAGAAATGCTTGAAGAGAATGCCAGGTGTGTTCCTTTAATCACAGTATTTCCAAGCATAACAAGCAGGACTCTAATTATATAGACCTGCTCAAAATATAATGTTCTAAAGATCTTCTTAATTCTGATTATGTAACTTGTTCAGAAAACAGGACACAGTCTTGTATGTCAGGGAATGCATATCTCTGTCCTCTTATTGTAGGTGTCTAGGATGACCAGGCAGTAAATCCATTCATTAAGGCTGAGAAGTGGTGCAGAGTGTTACTGACCGTAGTGGTCCCTTCTGTCACCGCAAAACTGAGAAACTATCCAAAACAATGTTGATGTTAGAGGGAAAACTTAGAAGCCCTTCAGAGAAAAATCCTATCCTGTTCCTTTCAGCCCAAGTGAGTAGGTAAACTACAGTATGAACAGGCATTTACAAAGTGCAGTAATTTGGTTCTAGTCCCAATCCCATCCACATGAGCCTAGAGCAAAGTTAGAGCGCTGCTGTATGAGAGGCTAAGCTGGATTCTTCAGAGGCCATTTGGTCACTAAGGAGTCTCCTGAGCAAACTTCTTCCTAGAGGGGACAGAGGTTCAGCCTAATTCAGCTTCAGTGATCTTGAGTCTGCACCTGAATACTGAGATGAGATGGTGACATTTTGTTGTACAGTACCCAGTGAGGCAAGGCAGTATCTCACTTTGTAGATTGGAAGGCTAAAGCGTAGTGAGCCAAAATGATGTCCCACAGTGCTAGAGAAGGTATCTAGCAAATCAAGAGAAGGAATCTAAGACCCTAATCTCTGAGGTGCCCCTAAGAGGTGACACATCAGCAGCGTTCAGAATTGTACCAACTTTCTCACTGTTGACAGTAGTGAGATGTAAGCATGGAGAAGTGAGCTATAAAAGGTCAGGCAGTTTGACTCAGAAAGCAGAATTATTTCTATAAATGACCATCTGTAGATCTATACTAATGCTATGCTTCCAGCTGACCTAGCAATCATCCCACACATACTTAAATTGACACCAAGCTGAATCACCTTGACTGCTGTAACTGGAATATTGTCACTCAAATCTACACTGGCTGATAGTCTTTGTTCAGACCTGTAAATGATCTTCCTTTTCTGTTGAGATTCATATGTTTAATAATAAACACCCCAGGGAGAAATAAACAGAGAAAAAGTGCACTCAGCAACCAGGGAGCTAAACTGGCTATCAGCATTTGTACTGTCTATCCTAGTGATGTAACTTATAAGAGATCCCCTTTGTGTTCACTGTAGGCAACGCTACAAAAAATATTCTGTAGACCTAATTTTCTACACTCAGTAATGTGTAAATGGTAGATCTCCTTCTGATTGTCATGACCCTGTGCAGCTTCTCTATTTCATTAGCATAATTAGGAAAAATCATCTGTACAACCTAAGTTATGTTTTCAGTGAAAGCCTCCAGCTTCAGTCAACAGGACACGTGTATGCATGCACATGTGATTAATAGCTCCTTATTTGCAGAATAATGACGTTTCCAAGAAGCGTTTTCAATGAAAGACAGATGCAAGGTTTTTAATGATAACTGTATGGGAGCATTGTTCAGTTGTGGGTAGTCTATCCTGGACTTCTAGGATACTTCCATTTTAGAGGAAGCATTTCCAGATATTTGGAAGGATAAAATCTTAGCCAAGAATTTAACGTTTCTTAAATGTTGATACGTTACTGTTTTGAGTAAGTGTTACTTCTTTTTTCCCCAAACCTCTGCCAAGCAGCCTACATCTCTGCATTTCTCTTGAAAATGTTTTTCAAGATCAAATAGTAAACTCACAGTGTGCTGTCTCCATACCAAAGCTTTTTGTGTTTTTACATAGTTTACCAAATACCTAATGTTACATCAACATATAACATACATTCCTAGCACCTGTGGGTCAGTTTCACAATATTTGGAATGATCTCACCTTCTGCTAAATAAAACAAGATGTGACAGTATCCTACATATGGAGTCCAGCAAGAAAGAGAGAGAGTAAAATACTCAGCTATCTGCCAAGTACTGATGGTTTCTCTGCTCTTGAGAAGATACCACTGTCTCTGCTTCTCAGCTTACCCATTACATATATGGCTGAGCAGTAAAAAAGAGGTGAAAAATGGACCTCACAAATGTTCAGTCTGAGAAGTCCTAAATGCTCTGCTATACCAGGAAGTAGGTCTATTTTTCAGGACCAAGTTGTGCTGATGCTAGCTGATGTAATCATTATGCAATTGTGCAGGCACTGGGACTAGCCAGAGTACACTGTATTCTACTTATATACCTTACCAGACCACAGAGGAAGCTTCTTGTCATCTGGAAATTTCTTCATGCCAGAGCAGTAGAAAGTTCTCTACCAGAAATTTTGGCATTTGTTATTTAAGATTCACTCATACCACAACTTCTAAAAGTTCTACTTTTCCAGCTGACTTTCCCAGATGAAGAAAAATACTGCCAATAGATAAGTGCCACATAGCTGAGACTTCTTTATCACCATCCATCATAATTAAAAGGAAGTCAAGTCGTCATTGTGCCTGCATAAATTCTTATAGCAGTTTCTCAGTCATTCTTAATCATTGTTTGTGTGGAATTTTTTATATAGATAGTTGCATTCTTTGTAGAAGAGAGAGGATGTTAAGTCCAATTTCTTGACCTAATTCCAGCTTAGGTAGTTATGCTTTGCCTGCCTGATTTATCTGCTGTGATTGTGGGTGAATATTTGCTTCCATCTTGTATCATAGTGTTTTGTTTTCTTTAATGCATTGCTGTGTTTCACAGCAGAGGTGTCTGTGGGATGGTCATGTCATGTGGGATGCAATATGTCTTGCAAACATAAAGAATAATTAGTGATATTCCCATAATAACTGAGCAATTCTACAACAGTATTCAAAGGGAAAGTGGGTAATATACTTAGGGACTGTTAGAGAAACTGCTGAATTTCTGAAGAGAGGTGTTTCAGGTACTCTCTTCTGACTACAAAATCCATCAGTCCTGTGAGGAAGCAGCTGATGAACTGTTTTCACAGAGGTAGATTTTGAACTTCCTTTTTAATGAGTCTCCTTCAGTGAAGCTGCAGCTGAAAGAGCCCAGAGATAGAATTCTGTATTGGCCCATTGACTGTGGACTGTTGCCAGACATGGACTTTAATGACTGTACTTTGAAAGTAAAATGGATGATGTACCTCCATCCACAAAGAACTGATTATATTAGTGTTACTCTCTTGCCTTGTCTTGCTGAAGGTCTGAAATTCCTTTCCTGAGTTGTTATGAATCTTGAGTCAGCTCACCTCCCCTAAAGTGTGTCTCAGTGCCCATGTATGGAAGAATATTTCTTCTGGGATCACAACAAATGCTTAGATTGCAAAGACAAGAGCATTTTCCTAGAAGGAGAGAACAACATACGATAGAATTTTACAAGTGTGGAAAACAAAGGAACCTAAGTTGCTTTATGCCTTTTAGGTACTTTCAAGTCTGCAATTTAAGTTCATAAATCATTTTAGTGCTCCTGAATATGTTAACCACCATCTGTTTCTTTAATGATGCTGTGTCTGGCTCAGAAGATAAGTGTTTATGAAAAGTAATGAAGAAGGGGTTTTGGTATTTTGATACCATCATGAAAATGAGATATTGAGGTATCCAGCAACTTTCCAAAATTTTGAACTTCAGAGGACTCTTCAAGATAAAATGGTGTTTATATGCTACATGCTTTTAGAATATGTAAAATATGTGCTAGTGTTGCTGTACACATAATACAGGTTCTGGTGCTAAAATAATAGTCTGCTGGCTTCATTTGCAGATTTTTGTAGTAGTGTTAAAGACAGATCTATGTTCATGCCATTCAGTTTACAGTCTCAAATTCTTTGAGTATTCACTTGTGTAGGAGTCACATTTTGAAAGAGAGATTCATCCTTCAAGGAGAGAAAGGAAGTTTGTGAGAAAGCTTTAGGTCACACAATCATTCAGGTTGGAAAAGACCTCTAAGATCATCTAGTCCAACCTTTAGATTGTCTAGTCCAACCTTTAAGTCCTGAAAGGACTTTTCTCAAAAGCATACAGCTACTGCCCTGACTGTGGAAAACTAAAGATTACCAGAGAATTGCCAGGGAAAGGTAAGTATATGTCCACAGTTACCACACACTTTTCTCTAAAGTGTGTGTACCTGTGCTGCAAATGGGAAATAAATATAATCTGACAACACACTGAGGTAATGCTTAGCAAAACCTAGCAACTTTTTCACAAGCAGAAAGCACATGCACAGAGATTAGAACAGAAGTTTAGAAGTCATTGGATGGACCCTTGTGGTGCTGTGGGTAAACTCCAGAAAGTGATAGTCTGCAACTTTGAGCATTCAAAGAAGTGCCAGTACAGCACATAGTTGTATTCTCAATCTGTATTAATCACTGCCTGTAAAGAAACAGCTGGAGGAAAAAAGCAATCAAAGCAGAGGTCACACCAGAAAGAACATACAGAAACACTTGCTATGATTATGTGTAAACCAACCACAGGCTCTGTTTACAAACCTTTCCATCTGTTCCTTTGCCTAATCATTTCTGCTTTCCCTCTCTGTCTTCTAACTTTCCTTCGTCTTTCCAGATGCAGGACGCTATGGGCTATGAGTTACCATGGGTGTATTTTGTCAGTCTGGTCATCTTTGGATCCTTTTTCGTTCTAAATCTGGTTCTTGGTGTGTTGAGCGGGTAAGCTGACAGTTTTGGTGTCCTTTTTCCAATGCTACAGGGCAAGACTCCATAATAAGGGTTCTTCCCTGTCACCAGGATTCTTTTGGAGGGATTAAAAATCTGAATCCAAGGAAGCTTTCACATCAGCTCTCAAAAATCTTGACCAAATATTCAAACTTGGCAAATAACAATGCAGGTAACAGAATAGGTATGCTGACAAAGAAATTTAATGTCTGGGCATCCAAAATTGCTAATGTCAACCTTCCATAAATTTCCAGAAAAATGATTATTGAAAATTTTATTGCTGGTGACTTGGGATCTCTTTGGCTGGAGCCTTGCAATGCTCAGAAACTGAGCTTGTCTCACTAATTATCATTCCACTCTTCCAGGTCAATGATGCCATAGGAAGGGACTGGCCCTGGATCTATTTTGTTACACTAATCATCATAGGGTCATTTTTTGTACTTAACTTGGTTCTCGGTGTACTTAGCGGGTAAGCAGTACCAGGAAAATGTTTTGTTATTGTTTATTTTTAAAAATTTGTATTTCTATTCCAACTCTGTTGTTACCAAAACAACGGGCAATGGTGGGTTGATCTCAGGAATCTTTATAGAAGACCTGGGCTATTGCTGTGCAAATAGCAAAACATGGCATTCCTAATGGCATGGAAAGAGTCTTTTGATTAAACCAAAGGAAAAAAAAAAAAAAAAAAAAAAAAACTATGACTGTAACTTTCCTCTACCTAAAACCTCTACCTATTCTCTGTGGGAAGAGGACAATACTATGTTCCACTGTTTAACTGCCTGTGGGTGAAGCATACCATTCACCATGGAAGGGGATTACAGTAAAATCTCTAGAAGAGTCATTGGGACTGAAGGAGGAATGAGAGCACGAGACAAATCCCTTCACAGTTGTGGGATGAGATTCCTGCCAAATTATGTCTTCTCACATGAGATATTTTAACATTGCTTAATATCTCTAAACCACAGCCTAATGGGAGACTATTTTCCCTGAAGAGTGTCTTGGGCACATTTCTTCTTCAACAAGCACATCTTCTCTGTTGTGCGGATTACAAGCCTAAAATTATGCAGGGAGGAAAGATCATTTCTCTCTGACCTTTCCTAAGGATGAACAGAGAAGCAGGATAATTTCTTCTAGTGTTTAAACATCCCTAAGTCATCTAGACATGTAGCTGTATTTCAGTTCTGCTGTATAACCCTCACTGCGAAGCATCATTTTGGTAGATATGATTAAAAACAATTGATATTGTCCCCTGTAGATAAAAACTTACTGCCCCTGGGGAGCCAGATAATTAGAGGAATCAAGCCAGTCAACATTCCTCACACAATTATTTTTTTTACAGATCTCCTAGAATTAAGCTTCGAATTCTGTATTTGGGCATGACTGGGTGCCTATAGCCATTCCACGTAGATGGATAAATATGGTGTGAGGGCTTTTATGCATCCTCTTTTTCTTTGTTTCTAACATCATGCCTCTCTCAATGAGTTCTAAATGAATTTGGTCAGAGCCTGTACTTGTTGCCTCAGTGGGAAACCCTTAAATCTCCTGTCTTTTGATCATAAGAGGGGGAATATCATCTCTGAGCAGGAGGGAAGCCTTGATGCTTCACAGAAATTGTGTCCTCAGTGTTTGTGCCAACAACATAGGAAAGGCAGTAGTAGGACTAGAGAAGAAAATCCTCCATTGATCACCCTGCGAAGAGAAAGATAATAGCAGATCTACAGAAGGTGTTGCTATTGTCTTCATTACTTCATTAAAGGAGACATGCAGCTAAGAAAGCTGCTGCAAAAGAGAAGAGTTTCCAAGCAGTAAATGGAGAGGGACAAAATGCCCAGTAATGAAGTGTCAGGCAATAGTCTGTGTTTGGATTTCTGGAGAGTGATACTCTGGGTACAATTTTAAAATGTAAGCTCCTCATTTCTCCATGCGGATGCTCAGATCAGCAGGTAAGGATGTCAGCAGTAGAGGAGGAGGATGACCAGCTGACAGTGGGTAAGCAGTCTGTTGTATCAGAAATGCACTCGAGGATCATGTAAGACGGTGGTTGAAGATTCTGTAATATCTGATTTGATAAAACAGTGCCTGAGAGCCCAGCCTTGAGGAGTGCATATTGTTGAAGCATTGCTGATTCAATTTACCGACACTTGGATTTGTGTCTGTACATAGTGGAAATTTGCATTTCCTCTCTCTTTTGTTTTTTAACCTAAGAAAGTGTTTTGGGGCCTAGATACTCCATCTCCTGAGATACTGCAGCCAAAGCACCACAGCTAGTGGTGAGAGATGGAAACTGTCTGTAGGGAGAACTGAAATCAAAGATGAAGTTCACCTTGCTTAATCTGTGAGTCACTATTTCTGGCTGTGTTCACACTATTATGACAGCTGCACTGTTTCTGCAGTTTTTCTCCCAACTGGAGAAAAGTAAAAAGAAACTTAAGAATTTGCATCCATGAAAAAAAAAAATAGAAATGATGGCAGAAATGTTCTAAATTTTCTTTGGGCTAAATAAGCAGTTCTTAAACAATTAACTTTCTAAAGCAATTCTAAATTCTGCTGAGTTGCAAAGTGTCTTTGCTTTGCAGATTCAGCTTTTTTTTTTTTTTAATAAACTTGCTATTAGTCTGTTTTGTGTAGATGATCCACCTGTCTGTTCTATGTAGTACACAAAGCAATATTCCTGGGCATCTTTGTAGATCCATTCTGGGCACCTCTGATTTCTCCCCATTTATTTCAGGAACGTCAACAAGCATGTTGTGTAGGTAGACTTCGACAATGACAGATTAGCTTAGGTTTTTTTAATCGCTTCTGAATACGTAAGTGTAATTAATTGTACTCACAAAGACACTTTGATTGCACCTGCAAAATCAAATACCGAGTTCTGCTCTGCCTAAAGATCTCATCTGTAATTTGTTTTTCCTCAGGTATTTCACCCATTCATGATTCTTCTGGTGAATTTGCTAGTCAAGTGCTAAGCTAAATAGTATGACAGAGTATTAGTGTGTAGAGCTATAATCCTTTTTGTATTTTGACTGAGCACACTATAAAATCGATGTGTTCCAAAGGAAAAACCTAGTCAGCAGATAACACAGTGGACCTCCTCAAGTCTAGGCAAAAGGAGTCCACGTCACTGCTGTAAGTAGTGAAGCCACTGTTAGAGGTCTTCTGAGACCAGAGATGTTCACATCTGCTACCTGTTTCAGTTGATTAGTAAGGGGAAAAAATGGCAGTGTGTGTTTAACTTTCAGACCTGTATGTTGATGCATATAGATTCAGATTTATTTTACATTTTGCCAATCAGTGATCCAAATTCCAAGATAAAGGCCAAACAAGCAATTTCCTAGGGCAAATGGAGGGCCAGAGAACAGCCATTTCTTCTGATATGAGAGGATCCTGCAAACCCAGTTGGCTGCTTCTGATGCTGTTACTGCCAAGGAAGAGATCAGAGTGAACAGGAGGCTGTCTGTAGTTGTAGCTCCTCCTGAGGACAGCAGAAGTAGTTTTCCTGATATTTCAGGGCTCTTCTTTAGTCTTCTGTCCCCTCTTCCAACCCTTTCCATTCTTTGCTGTATCTGTCAGGGTGGATGAGGTTTGAAGCCTCGTGCTGCATTAAGCAAGAGCTTTGAACTGCTAGAATTCTGCCATTTTCCTCACTTTCCAACACTCCTCTGAATGAGAGAATTCATACTGAGATCAGATATAGACATGAATTATCTATATTTCAGATTATATATATTATATTAGATTATATATATATATTGTCTATATTTCAGATATATTTCATATTTTTATTTAAAGGATTGGTATTTCCTTTGGCAGATGTCTTAGAGTTTCCTGGGAAAGTGAAAGAAAGTGAAGCAAACTGAGTTGGGGAAAACAATGAGATTCGCCAACTCGTGAACAGATGTTGTCTTCTTCACTGAAAAGAGACAGATTGCTTGGTAGTTCTGCAAGCCTCTGTTGACCTTATCCTCACATGATATTGCAATTTTTTTTTGAGAAGGCCACCTCCTGACTCAAGATGGCACTTCTATCAGAAAGCTTATTTGGTCCTTGGCCTCCCTGCTGAAACTGCAAACAATGAACGTTTACTGCCAACTGTGATGGTGGCAGAGGTAATGTGCACACCTGCCTGCAGTAGGAACTGGACTGAGGTCACCAACTCATTTCACATGGGATAGTAAATGACATGGATAGTAATTCTTGATTGTGAACTACATTTGCCTGAATACAGGCTGGCATTCCACATGGGAAGTGGTTGGAATTGTATTAGCAATTTCCTGAGCCACCTGTTCTCAATAGTTTAATGCTCGCAGAGCATAGAAATTAAGATAATTTAAATAAGTTGTCTTCTTTGGAGAGTCATACAAGATTTGGAAACCCATACATTGTACAAAGGAAAGAGACAGATGAATTCATATCATTTAGACTGGGGGATCACAGTATTTTCAGCTGTGCCATGAAAAAGCCAGGTAACAAGTTAACTTCTATGCAGACAGTCAGCATAATGACATGCTGCTAAAAGCTCATTTCAGTTTAGTCAGCTCTTCTTCCAGCCTGAGTCACATTTGAGAGGGACAGTACATGGAGCTGACAAGACCCAAGCAGGCATGCAGCTTAGATGCATCTAATATAAATGATCCAGTTCAGTGCACGGTAGAAATTCCATTTTCTGTTAGCTGGATCATTTCGTTTTCCACACTTTGGTTTCTAAAACTGACCCTTGCAAGTTATAGCAATGCAAATACATAGTTCTCACTTGGAGTTGAAAGCCTTTTCCCTTTTAAAAATGGACCTATTTGTTGAAGATTCTAAAATACCAATTTACAAGCCAACTATTGAAATACTAGGATTTGATTTTTCAAACAGCCTTAATAGTGCATAGCTTCATTCAGTGATTTTTCTGGAGTTCATTCATTAATTTGGATAGGGTGCTATGTAAGACCCAGAGGAAAGATGTTATTGAAGCTATAAACAAAAACAATTGGAATTGATTGGATTTTTTAAAAATCTTTTGTACAGATTTTATTGTTGTTGCTGGGGTCATTCTTGCCATATTTGCAGTAGCTGTTTCTCGGCCTTGTGGCTATTGGGTCCGAGGGTTGACTGTGATCTAACTTCAGGCCTAAAAACCAGTGATTCTCTTCATCATTTGCACCTTCATTATCACTGTCCCATGGGACAGCCTGAAACTTCAGTAATGTGACAGAGGGTGAGGATCGCACACGCATCCTTTGTCACATAGTTTGGCTTGAAATAAAGATATCTTCCTACTTTTCCTACTTTCATTCTGCTTCTGTGCTGGTATCATGCACAGTTCGTAATATAAAAAGCCTGATCAAAAGACTGAAGTCAATGGAAATCTTTCAGCAGGTTTTGACCAGACAGAAGTACTTCATTAAACCATCACTACTGGAAATGCATCCCTGTCTCAGTTGCTTGAGAACACTTCATGTGGCACTCATTGATATTTTGATTAGGATTTTCATACTCCTGATATTATCCCACCAAAGTTAGTGGAAGGCTTCCCATTTGTTTTTGGAGGCGCAAAACAAAGACTAATATTAGGCTTTTTTTTTTTTTTTAATTTCACTCATTGCTGACAATCATCAGCGAGGCTAATGCATGTTGTATTTGAGAGAATGACTTTTCCTCTCATATCTAGACACAGTGGGCCGTGTTATCTGCTGTGTGCACCTTGTGTAGTGATCTGCTTCAATAGATATAAGGCTTAAGTACTCTTAGTGCAATGTTTTTCACAATCATTAAGCTTACTTTTAAAAATACAAACATTAAAACCTGATTTAGAACCACAGGAGAGTTGTTAAATGGAGGTAGATTGGCATTTCTAGAAAAAAAAAAATAGTGCAGGGTAGATGTCTGACAGATAGGAAGAAAAAGAATCACAGTCAAAAAGAAGGCAAAGCAGACACCCTGGATCATAACTAAGCAACATTAAATTCTTGTTCCTATGCCCTCTCTTTTAAGCCCATATTCCCAATAGTGGTTTTTCATCACACAATCAAACACCTACCCTGTTTCACTTTCTGGCAGAATCTATTATTGCTCATGTTTGTCTACCCAGCTGGAGACTTGAAAAATAAATTTCATGTCAGATAACAGGCCTGAATACTGAAAGCCTGCAATAAAACATTGAGGTTTAAATTTTCAAGTATACTGTTCAGTACTATGGGTGAAATTGCCCATAATTATCTGTGTAGAGAATTGTGAGTATCATTACTTACACTTACAATTAGTACAACTTAGCTGTGATTATACAATCTTAAAGACAGATTGAGACCTGACTAAAAATTACAGCTACCATCTCACTCTCCAGATGTCAGATTATTGTCAAACAGTTCATCATTGTCTCGAATTAACCACTATCCATATAGATATTTATGGATAGCTTTTGGAGAATATCAAGTGGTAAAGAATGTTAGAAAGTGTGTGGTATTGTACAAAAACATTATATATGAATTTTATTTTAATTATTAATCAAATGTTGAGAATGAAAGGATTAAAAAGGTAATTGTGTTCTCCTAAGCACTGGTAAAAATGTGGACACTCCAGCTGTTTTACAAGTGCAAGGATACTCCTTACATGTGTCTGTCCTGACAGAACAGAGAAAGCTGGGTGTGCTACAGAGGATATGGAGACTTTCTAGTGGAAATCAATCTAACCCATTGTTTTTCAATCTCTTCCTCTCCCTCCACCCACGTCCCGTTCCTCCCTCCCTCTTGCTAGGGAGTTTTCCAAAGAAAGAGAGAAGGCTAAGGCTCGTGGTGATTTCCAGAAGTTACGGGAAAAACAACAGCTGGAGGAGGATTTGAAGGGATATTTAGACTGGATAACTCAAGCTGAAGACATTGACCCAGAAAATGAAGATGAAGGCATGGATGAGGAGAAGCCTCGAAACAGTAAGCAATTTTATTCTGTCTGTCTGTCTTTCTCTGCTTTTACCAAGAGAGCCTGTGCCCACCTGCTCTAGCGCTGAGATTGCCTATAGGGCAGAACAGGTTCTTTCTGAGACTCTTACTATGCTTATACGTGATCCAAGTTTAATGCTTTTTTGGAAACTATGGAAGGGAGAAATATGTGTAAAATAATGGATATTGTTTTGCAGATCCTCAGTTTCTTGTCTATAATACTGACATTAGAACCTGATATTAAACAGGAAAAAAGATCAATACTTGCCATTGGAAGTTCGCTACTGGGATAAGTTTTAAAATATACATGTGTCTCCTATTTGTTTATTTAACTGTAGTTCAGTGTTACAGGCTATTGACACACGGTTAATTACTTTGAAAGCAAAGGTTTCTAGGCAAAGCAATGCTACAGTATGGGATAAGGGCCAAGTCAGCCCTGTTGTACATTAAGTGCACCATCTGTAACTCCATTGAAATCAGCGGAATTGCATTTGCTTTTGCCAGGCTGGAATTAAGCTTTCAGGCATTTCTTGTAAGAGAAGTACCTCTTTTTCTTCTGTTCTGGAGTTGAGAAGATGTTTATGCAAAGTGAGAATTCACTATCTCTTCTTATTACAAATCCTGAAGAATGACGGGTTTGAAGAAAGCAGAGATTCCTTGTGTTTCATTATCTTCGTTGAATCTTCTCACTCCACCTCATCTTTTACTAGTACAGGCTCTGTATCACTTCAGAAACACCTAGCAGTCATCATTACAGGTCATGTGCTTGGGAAATGTCAGAGTTGGAACCTTTAGACAGTTATGCAGTTAATGGACACCTATACTACTCAGCTTTCATTGCTGAAATGTGCATTATCCCAGTTTGATTTTGGAAGAGAAGACATGAAGCATTTCCCTATAGATCACCCTTCCTACCAAATAAACAAAATCTATGGGGTGATCTGATCAGAACCATATATTCCAGCAACAGGAAGACCAGACACTGAAAAGTTATTCCTGCAGAAAAAAAGCAAGATTTCTATCAGATGCTCATGATATTTTGGAGAAGTAAGCACTACTCCCTGTAGCTGCCAGAACACTTAAGTTCTTTCAGAAAAAAGAAAAAAAAAAATCACTTGTGGGGTCATGAATATCAAGTCATACCCCTGATACCTATGTATTTGGATTTGAGGGAGTCATTGGGGGGACTTGCTCAGACCTCCCCAGATCAGGTTACTTTTCTTTTTATGTTGGTGCCTTCAAGTGCTCATAGCTTACTTTCACAATTAAACCTCAGTAATTTGTTATTCATAGACAAAATTTGCTGCTGTGTGGCATACAATAAATGGAAGATCATGTCTGGTGATCCCATTTCCTTTCTTTATAGGCAGAATTTCCTATTATGAAGAAAAAAAAAAAGAAAAAAAAAAAAGCACCACTGTAATGGACTCTGGTATCCTTATATGACATCTGAGTGGGGAGGCCAATTGTCACACCACTCTACTGAAGTCACCAGGAGGCTTTCCCTTGACTTCAGTGGGAAGTTGCTAGAGACATGCCTGTTAAAAAAAAGTGTAGCCACATTGCTGAGATAGTATGATGAGAACCTGCCAAAGCTACTCGCTAATTTGAACTTTTTCCTCTTTAATTAACATGAAAATAATGCTGCTCTGGTAAAAGCGTTTTGAAATAGGTCAGATGTAGTTTCATTGTATTCATTGCAACAGGGTGGGATCAGTCCAAACTTGAGCTAACAAGCTCCTTTTCTGACTGGTGATACTAAGAACTGAAAGATAACATATCTTCAGCTTACAGTGCTTCTTCTTCAGATTAATAAAGTGAGTTTGGTAAGACAGGGTTTATAAAATCCGTAATATTGCATCTGACAAGTTCTCAAGAGTTTCTCCCAGTCGGCTATTAATGGCAAACTAACTTTTTACCCATTTCTTCTCCAAACTGTTTATGAATGCAGTGTCTTCAGTGCTGTTGGTTCCAAGAGCCAGGTCTAAGGACAGTGGTTGTTAACCAGTCCCAACCACACAGCATATCTTTCTCTCTGACATCATTGTGGGACACTTAATCAGTTCTTGTTACATGACAGACCAGGCTTGGGAACAGATGTCTGCAGTGCCTAGTGTTATATAGCAGAATCACATCTTTGAGAGGAATGGCTCAGGATGTGAAGAAAGGCTGTGGACTGATGTTGGCCATGTACAAGGGACAAAAGTCATGCTAACAAAAGTCTCTGAACAAGAGAATAGGAGAGACCAAGCAAACAGGTCACTCTATGAAGTTTATTTTCTTATTCCTCTAAAAGTTTTTTTGTTTGGTTTGGTTTGGTTTGGTTTGTGGTTTTGTTTTTTTTTTTTCTTCCATTTAGAACAGGCTGTTGATAACAATGATCTTGTGTGAGGCTTTGGGCTCTACAATATAAAAAGGATGTTAAAGTTCTTGAAATGGTCCAGAGGAGGACACCAAAGCAGGTGAAAGGGCTGGAAGGCATGTCCTGTGAGGACACTGGGCTGTCCCATGCTCTCTGAAGCTCCCTGAGGAGATGAGGCGCAGAGGGAGGTGCCGGTCTCTGCTCCCTGGTACCAAGCACAGGGCTCACAGGAACGGCACAGAGCTGCCAGGGGAGGGTCAGACAGGGCATTAGGAGAAATGTCTTTACCTTGAGGGTGGTCAAACGCTGGGACAGGCTTTCTGCAGGGGTGGTTGATGCCCCAAGCCCCTCAGTGTTCAAGAGGCAATTGGGCAGTGCCCTCAATAATATGCTTTAACTTTTGGTCAGCCCTGAGGTGGTCAGGCAGGTGGACTTGATAATCTTTGTAGGTCCCTTCCAACTGAACTATTCTATAGTGTTCCATACTCTCCAGTGCTGTGCATTGACCTCCTTCCTGCCAAAGGCTTTTTTAACTATGGAAGTAAAGGATCTTTGTGCTTCCTTCCTCTGATGGGGAAGCAAATAGCCTCTAGACACAGATGGTAAAGAGCAACACCCCCTTTCCCACACCCAGGTCCAGCCCCCCAGCCAACAAAAATACCTGGATCCATGCCCCCACCCAGCAGAGTTGAGGAGTTTTCATTCTGGCCTTTTGTATTTTATAAACCACGTTAGTTTTTCTTTCCTAGTAGGCTGTTGTATTTACTCTTGCCAAATTATGGGTACCATATTGTTTAATCTCTGTTGTATTTCTTGACAAAGCAAAATAGTTTACAGGCATCCTCTCCTAAGATGTCATGCTCACTTCATTTGTTGACATGCTCATCCGTCATGTATACCACATAGGAAGAAACTCACTGTATATTTACTGTATCTACCTATGTGGTTACACATCTTATATGTCCTATTGCGTACAAACATACCTAACGCAGAACCATCTCAACCCACTCTGATGCTGGAGACCAATATCTGCCTGGGATACACTGATGGAGAGCAGCACTGAAAAGGCCTATCTGCTCTCCTGAAGCTTAATCGCATTCAAGTTGTGCTGCTCTTGGGGGTTGATGGATCTGCTAGAAAATAAGGTGAAGGAGCACTGTGTAACAAATCAAATAGAAATAGAGGTCTTTTCTTTAATGGCTTCCATTTAAGATAACGCCATAGAAAAAGTGCCATAAGTGATAAGGTATTGTTTTTATTTGTGTGTGTGTGTTTTCTACTGTGTTGAATGCTTTGGCATTCATGCCAGCCATCAATCACCAGTAGGGTTTGGACTTCAGGATTGGTATTAATTCTCTTCCAACTACCATCTACAGAACATGCTCCAACTATAAAGGACAGATGGCACAGCATTTCAGACATGGTTGTAAATGACCTCAGGAATCTATCTGGCCTGATTGCCCTTAGCCCATCTGAATCACACCTACTAACCATGCTGAGCTTCTTGGTTTTGCATTGCTGAGGCTCCAATGTCTTCCTTGTCTTCTTGTGTTTAGCTCTTGCTGAAGGAGCACAGATGCCTCACATACAGCTTCAGTGTGGTTCTCTCTCGAGTTTTCTTCAAAGCTCACTGCCTTCTCTTTCTGGTATAATGTCCTGAGGTCCACAGCAGAGTGCTTCTGCCCCTTCCCAACACACTTTGTTCAGTGATAAATTAATTAACAGTGTTGACTTTTAAGGTATCAGCCCTGAACATTTCAAATAACATTTCACTGAAGTACATAGGGCAGTTCGGTACTCCTAAAGTGGTTGTTTTAGTTCAACATACTGGAAAGGTTTGTTTCAGTTATATCACACTGATGCTCAGCAGATCTGGGTTCCAGCCAGTGAATTACACCATTACTTTAAAGAAGTCATGTTAGTTTTCACTTCCTCAATTTCCCCTTGGAAGCTGTATGCAGGTTTTGGTTGTTGTTTTTTAATAAATAATATTGTAAGAGTTCAGCATTTTAATATATACTTACTAAATTAGAGTCTCAGCTAATGTAAATCTGCAACTCTGAGAATCAGCAGTTTACACCATCTGGGCTCTGGCCCAGGTAGGCTACCTAAACTGGATCATCCCAGACACAGAGAACATATGTTTCCAGTCTCTTCTCTGCCCTTGGCTGCGGAGCCAGGTTTCGCCGTCTTCTTTCTCTGTAAAGAAGACCGACTGCCTGCCTGTCAACATGCCTCCTGTAAGACAGAGAACATGAGGCAGAAGGGAAGAGAATTGCACTTGCATCCCCTTTGGTTTGACTGCCTGTGCCAGTCTTTTGGGCATCATCAGTTGTATATTGTATATTCCACAGCTTTCCTGAAGCGGTCAAACCTTGACCCAAGTCTCATTGGGTGTTTACAGCCCTTAATGAAATGGTCGACAAGCCCAAGTACTACAGCAGCAAGAGCCCTCATGGAAGAAAGGATGAGAAAAGAAGATAAATGTAGCCAGGGTTGGACAATCTGTGCAGCCTTCAGCTGATGTGCTCCATAGCAGTGGTCTTAGCATTCTTCTGAGGCAGTTTAATACCGGTCGCCTCTCTCATTCATTGAGGAGCATTCACAGTTCAGTCTGAATTCATCCTCTGTGTTTTGGGAAGTGCATGTTTAAGGCAGTTTTCCCTTGTTATTTAAAAACATGATTTTTCCATTTTGGAAGATATGAGGTGGGAAATGTCAAAAGGCGTCTAGGGGTTGTTTGTGTTGATGGTTTTCTTCTATGCTCTTTCCCTGATGGGCCTTCTGCAAGGGAAGAAAACGTTAATTTAACAGAGGAGAGAAACACATGTCATGGCACAAAGCAGATACTGAATTTCAAAATTACATGATAGTGAAGAGAATCACCCCTTCTGTTGTCACAGTAACTGGGAATTTGCCCTTTTTTATTCTTCCGAAGAGTGGTCTGGAATGCATCTGTGTTGTTGTGGGCAGAAACAGGAAACCTCAATCCAACCCAGATTTTCCTCCTATTGAAGTTAATTGGCAAAATTCCCATTGACTGCATCAGGGTCAGTAAAAAGCTGTGAATGGGCAGGGAGAAGTAATTTGATGTTTCTGATTGCTCAGATTTTGCACTCCCTTTGTTTTCCTGTGCTTCAGTCCTATTTGGTGCTGCTGCCTGCAATGTGAGCATGTCCACATTAACATCAAGAGAATCTCTAGTAGTAACAGCTCACTGCCTGGCCTCGGGTCTGATAACAAAGCCATTCTGTGATTCAAGACAACTCATTCTTCTAGTTAAGTCATATCCAAGGTGGTACTGCAAATTTAAGGGCTGATTTGCAAGTAGCTTACCCTACAACAGTTCAAAGTCTAATCATACTACAGGGCTCTATTTCAATGGGACTGATGGCTGTAGATAATCAGGTTTTCATGTAACACAGCAGTAAAAACAGTGCTAGGCGGTATGTTGCCTATCAAAACATATAGCAATACTTCAGAGAGTACATTAAATAATGAAAGGTATAGGGGAGGGAGGCTTGACTGCACATTCAGATTTATGCCTCAGCTAAAGTGGAAATAGAAAATGTACAATGGAAGGCAAAAAAAAGTACAGAAATACAGACAGGTTCTAAAATATGTAAAAAGTAGTCTGTTAAAAAAGAAATAATATCAGTTTTCACTTTCAGAGCAGTTATTGCAACGTCTTGGTGACCTTTGGAAATATTTGTTAACATCTGAGTTCACTGCCTCTAAGGAATCAGCTGCAGCCTAATTTTTAGGTGGACCACAGATTTTGTCTTACGCCTACAATCACTGTTTCTTGTGAACAGCATTATGTTGTCATGACTAGGCAGAATTTAATCTCAGACTTGTGAGAGTCTTCCCTAGGTGAAAATGATTTTGAAACAGGGACAAAGTTTTCAGCTGCAAAGGAAAACTTTTTAGAAAAAATTGGGAGCTTATGGACAATTAGAACATTTGGAAAATCTGTGTGTTTCACAGAAAGACTTTGTGCTTCTGAAATTTGGGCCAGAAATACAGAGAACAGGAGAGCTGGTGGTTCAAACAGGAAAAAAATAAAATAAAATAAAATAAAAATTGAGAACTCTAGAAATAGCAGCCTCAGTAATTTCAGCCCAAACAGGGTTTTATTCCCAAGAGCTCCAATAGTAGTTTGACTCTGTTACATAACAGGGATAAAAGTATGAACACCTTACTCTAAAAGTTGAGGCTTTTTAGGATTTATCTATCCAATTCCTGTTGACTTGACTTCCTTTTACAAAGTCAACTTTTAAACTATAAGGGGACTCTACTGATTTCAGTGCGGCTATGTACTAAATAACTCCCATTGACTTTAGTGAAAGTTCTCACTAAATCCTATGCAGCCCTTTGGAAAATATTGTGGTTTGAAGCTGTTGGCTAGGGTGAGTTTTGTCTACGGATCTAATCAGGATACCAAGATAAAAGAACACCAAGTTGTTCAAATTTCACATTTAGTAATTTCATATGTCAGCTTGCTCTGTGGGTTTTGAATCTTGTGCTTAGTGTACTGACAAGGAAGTGGCTTATTACTTTCAGCCTGAAAAATAGCATGGTACTGTGGGATAATGTCTGAGGCAGAAAGCACATAACAGGATTTTCAGAGACCTGGTTACAGGGTAAAATTTCAGGGTGGCCTAAAAAATTCTTAGTCTGCTTTCTATGATGAAATTTAATGGGGAATTACACAGTTAGGGAATTAACATGGAAGATTCAGAGTGGAAAATGAGAGGGAGTATATTTACAAGATACTTATTTTAAATTCAATCTTGATCATTGTTGCCTTTTAAACTCGTGTCTTCTTACTCTACAAGCAAAAAGGTGGTGTGCTGAGTTAATTTTTATGTCTTGTTTAACCAGAACACACTTGAAACACCTGAAGTTGTCTGTTGACAGTAATTCAGTTCACCTTGATTTATTCTAGTTTCACCTACAGAATTTGTCCCAGTGTATCTCACATACACATGGAAGGACATGGGCAACCACTCCTTAACAGGCATGTACAGCTTGATATTTGAGAGTATTTTTTGCCTGTTATCAAAAAGTAGTTAAAAAAAAAACACAGGGTGCTTACTTGGGATTTAAGATCATCTTAGCAAAAGCTGTAAGAGGCACAGTCTGGAAAGTGAAACCTTTATCAGTTTAGTTACTCCTAAACCAGTTGGTGATTTGACTTGTGTCATACAACCTGGTTGCATTTTGCTTTCCATGCATAAATGCAAGGAAATAAAAGTCAGTGTTGTAAAATGATTTATTATCTGTCAAAACCTCATCTAAAGAGGCAGAAAGCACAGTGTCATCTTGTTTTATCATTGTCCACTGATGCGGAAAATAATCATCTGGTAACTAGGAAAAGATTAGCTGAAGTGCCAACAATTGTGGGTATTTCACAAGGGCACCTGATAAGTGTTTCACAAGGAGTTTAGCAGCTGTGATAGATTTATTCTTTTTCACCTGGAGACGGGGACAAAAGAAGTGTTTTCTGGTGTTTGCACAAATTTTATTCTCCTAGAAAAACAAAAACAAAAAAAGCCCCATATACTCAGCTGCAGAGGTCCAAAACCATGATTTGCTTGGGTATGAGTGACAGCAGCTCCCAGCTGTGTGCTGTGCCCAAAGCATGCACTGTAGAAAACAGTCCAAGTGGTATTTTTGTACCTCGCCATCTTTTAGAGTAGCTCAAACATTGCTCTTAATACAAATACTACTACAGTTTGCACACACTTGCTAAAAGGCCTTGTTAAATGATAAGTCAGCTTTGTTGTGTGGAAAGAGAAGCTCAGGTTGCAAAATGATGCATGGGTTTGTGCTTCAGATGTCAAGCTGTAGTCTATAATTAGCATGCTGCCTAGAAAAAGTTTCTGGGACATTAGTTCTCACACGAGGCTGAATCACTCCCGCGGTCCTTGGGCAAAAATCTTACTGGAGTTGCTGGGGATTTTGCCTGGGTAAGACAAAAAGGACTTGGGTCCTAACCTGTTTTATTTGAGGTCAGTAACAAAACAGGCAAGTGTCAACACTAGAGAATAATGCCTAATATTAGGTCTTGATACACCAGAGGCTTGTGTATGCTCACACATGGCTCTACTGTTTCGTAACTCTCATCCACCAAAGGGAGAACATGAGATACTTCATATCTGAAATCACTTACAAGACTTGATAGTCCAGATAGTACTGTTTGCCCAGTGCATAATTCCACTGGCTAAAATGCCTTTGTATCTGTCATGAATTTGACCCACTGTCATTACTAGCATTTTGATTCCACAGCTCTGTATATGGAAATATGGGGTCACGCCCAGACAAACTTTTATATCCTGAAATGGAGAAATGACAGATATCACAAAAGAATGAGAAGACATTGTGAGACTCCATAGTGACTCCGTAGTGAGGTAGTGTGGTAGCTACCTATTCAGCCCTCTAAATGAGACAAGGTAATGTTGCCATTTAAAAGTAATATATATATATGTATGTATATATATTAGGGTGACTTTACTTTCACTTTTGCTCCATGTTTCATCAATGTCACCAAAACTAGGATGTCAACATTTGACTTTTTCCCTATTGGGAAAAAAAAAAAAAAAAAAAAAAAAAATGGGAGTAGAGTTCCCTACTGACTGTCTTCACATGTTGCTTGCCTTTTTTTTTTTTTTTCTTCTTTTTTTCCAGTGACAAAGCAAGGAAGCTGTAGGGCCTTTATCCTTAATTGTTTTGTCTTCCTCACCATTTCCAAAAGGAGAAAGGAGAAACTTAAAAAGAAGAACAAGATTAGTTTGCTGAACGAAGTGAAATTAAAACTTTGCTTTTAAGCTCTGTCTAGAAATGTTTCATCTACTAGATTGATTCCTTAAAATACGTATGCAGGTTTGGAGAGGGGAAATGTTCTGGCCTGCTTCATCTAGTTAAGAGAAAAAGTCACAGAAAGGCTAAATGATGTTCTGAAGGTCACCGACCCCCTTAGTGCCAGTGCCAGTCTCTCATAGCACTGCTCAGCCCTTTATACCAGAATTTTGACCTTGTATCGTATCATATAAGGCATTTACAGATTTGATCAGGGTGGTTTTGAACTATTTCCCTTCTTTGGGAAATCACTGTAGTCATATTAATCACTTTAGTAGACACACTTTTCTTGTTTCCCTGAAAGAATGGATTGTTCAGTCTGTAAATAAGTTAATCAACAGGTTTGTTTTTAATTAGTAGTACAATGTAACAACCCAGCTTTTATGAAAAAGCAACATTTAGGTTCATAGTTCTGCAGATTTTGCAACTTCCCAGTTTCTCTTTCTCCCTTTCTGACTGAAAGAAAGCTTTGATCATAAAACAAAAAGCAAGCAACTGTTTGAAATCCTTCTTCCCCTTCCTTCTCTGCTGATAGTTACTGCTGAGGGTAGGTAAATCCCATCTAAGCAAATGTAATGTAGAAGCAATTTAGCTCAAGCCTGCATTTTATGTCAAAGCACAGTATGGAGAAGACAAATTGTTGCCTTTGAATGGAGAGCAAATAGAAGAAAGAGCTGCTGGTATTCAGGAAGCCTCAGGAGAAAGCTATGGCCAGCATTACGGTCTATAATTCTGAAGTAATTTGTTCCAACGTAATATCAGAAGGCCTGGTATTGTTTGGCAAAGCAGGAAAAGCATTTCCAGAAAGTAGAGCGGAGTAACTCTTCAGTCTGGGGGAGCTGGGAAAAATTCAGGTACGCGACTGACCCCAGCAGCCAGCTCCTTAAGTGAAATCTACCGCCAGGAGCAGCTAACAAATCTTTTGTGTTGCTGTTGCCACTGTTGTGTGGAAGAAGGGAGGGCAATGTGGAGAGTAATGCCCAAAACTGTGCAAATTTCTGCCTGTAGGCTCAATTTTTCTTCTTATTCCCTTACACTATCAAAAGTTACATAAACTAGATAAGCTGCCAGGCTGCTGTAGTTCATGCCTGGGATAAAGCTCTTCCTGTCAGATCCTCTGTGACTGAAGAAGTTTTGTGGTGATATCCATGTGCTCTGCTGTCTTGCAACTGAAGATCTGGCTAATGTTGTTCAACTTCAGTTTTTCTCCCTTCCCTGATTGTTGTAGCCTGGAGCACAATGTTATGCTGAGTACTGCTAGAGCAGTGGTGTGTGACCAGCTACAGCATATAGAGGCTGGCATTAATGTTGATAGGGCATTAAGTTTATCTGCTATAAAAGCTATTTCCCTAGCAAAGAATGTTTGGTGAGATAACACCTCTGTTTTGCCTGCTGGAAGAAAGACTTACGTTGATGTAGGAATCCTCTTTAGTACTAATGTGTTACAGAGAAATATCTCTTTAAAGGTATGGGTTTAGATGGGATCCATTGTTTATATAGCTGGGGAAGACACCTTTGTGCAAATAAATTAATCTCCAACTGCCCTGTTAGGAAGCACTTCTGGAAGCTGTCAAGATTCATCCACTGACACTGGGATTCCAGTTCTCATGAAGGGACATTAAAGGAAACCATCTATGAGAAAACTGCCGTCACCATACCTTGTGACAGATTGTATGTGCTTTATTTCCCACAGTTAGAGAGATATAGAAGGCATTCAGTGCCAGGATTTCTACAGAAAATTTTAAGAAATATCACAAACCCCCCAAACTGCATACATGTAGAGCAAGGCCAATTTTTTAAGTAGAGGCCTAAAACATGCCCTTAAATTTTTATAAGGACACTTATAGAATGGTTTTCCAAACTGTGGAGTATTCAGCATTTCCTGCTGAAGACAGTGAGAAAGACCAGTGATGAACATTTGAAAAAAAATGTTATCATCGCAGATGTAGCCTTCTTCATTGAGAAAAAGCATTAGTGAGCAGGACTGATAGCAGCTGAAACCCCAAGGACTCTTCAATGTGATACAACAAACTGTCAGGAGAGAGGCTGAGGCATTTAGTAATGATGGCAGAGGGACAGGGAGCATGTGTTTGGAGTTAGGAACAACTGTTGGGGATGAGAATTAGTTGTATTACATCAGTGCCAGATGACATCAGAGCTACAGTACGCCTGACACCTTATATACACAAATAAAACTTAGGTGTATGTACACAAATCAAAGCTTTGGCTCCAAGAGTTTACAGTCTGAACAGACAAAAGGTGGTATTATAATTCCTATATTTATTTTTTTTAAACAGGAAAGCAAAGCTGGTACAGAAGGGAATGCCACTTTAGGCACTTCATGGTACCCAAGACTTTCACTGTAGACCAGCAGATAAAATATGGCATATATGAGGTGGGACATAAAAAATGCCATCCAGAGCCTGATAAGCACTGAGTGTGGTTTGTCCAATGACATATGTGAAAAAAGTTAGTACTGCTAGAAACTTCAGTATGGATCTTGTAAGCTCGACATCCTAAAAGTGTTTTTGGTAGAGAGAAGAATGTGGTAGGACCAACTGTAGCAGAAGCTGTTCTGCTATGAGCTTTTTTCCTCAGGGTCGAAGTTCATATTCATTGGAACTATCTACCTGTCTTTTTCTTTCCTTTTGAGTTTTGTATTATAGCTTGAAGATATATGTACAGGAAGATAATTACTGAGGTCCAGACCTTGTGTTCCTTGGCCCAGACCAAGAGCTATGTGGGATGGAACTGGAAAACCTCTGAGATGCCAGGACAGGTGGAGAGAGGCAGGAGGGGCGTTGTTAGCAAAGCTCTCACGGGGAAATTGTTGTATCCTCCACCTTCCCTACCCCAACTGCAAGATAGCTCGAGCAGTCCATTGCTTCCTTAAATGGACCCACAAAAAAAAAAAAAAAAAAAAAAAAAAAAGACAAAATTAGTAATATTTTGCTTTAAATGCAAGTAGGGTTCGAAAGCTGACCCTGCTGTTGTGATGGCAGTGCAGTAGAGCAGCACGATGAGCTGCAGCTGACAGACGGTCTGTGATGCTGTGATCTTCCTGCAGCAGAGCACAGAGACAAGGAGGCTGGGTAACATTACATAGCTGAGCTAGTGTGTACTTTACCCAATTGATAGCCAGTGCTGGCACAGCTGAGGATTGACAGTTGTGAGTGGCACCTAGCGTTTCTCAGTGCTTTGGTGGGAAGCCTGGAAAGCTTGCAGCAGGACCCTTGTACAGGTACAGCTCTGACAGAGGAGCAGTCACACTCTCGCGTTGTGACCGCTCACTTCTACTTACTGGGTGAGAAACTTCCCATCTGCTCCAGTACAGTCTGCTAATAGGGTAAAAATCTCTGGTTGTACTTGCTCCTGGGAAGAAAAGCTGGTCTCTCCATTCCAGTTATCTCATAAACAACATCAAGCCTGTAGAGGTGGCGGGGGAAGGAAAATGTTTCCAACTGGGGAACTGAACTGAAAATAGCTGTGGCACTGAGTCTGCCTGCTGATTACAGCAGCTCTTCAGTTAGCAGGATTGTGGAGATAAGTCAACAGATTAGACAACTGGCCTTTCAAATCTTGAGGCCTACATTCCAATTCAGCTTAAGGGCCCATGGGTGTTTGTAGTGCTGCTCACATCCTTATTTCCATTCACGCAGTTCACAAGCCACAGCATGGTGCATGCTTCTCCTTGTCTGCTTGAGGAAGGGCTGCAGTCAGATGCATCCCTCTAAGTGCAAACTGTGGAGGTCTGCAGGGGGCCCAAGGTTAGGTATATATATACAGGTGTCACTGGAGATCAGAATGGTGGTGTTATCAACTGCATTAAAACCCAGAGGCTGAAGTAGCAAAAGGGTTAAACACCAGAGCAAGGCTGCAGTGGCAGAGCTGCATGGATCCTCACAGATGTGCTGATCAAAATGTAAGTGTATTATCTAGCTGTTTGAAGAACCAGAAGCAGAATAACAGGGCTATGCCAGGTCACGAATGACTTGTTTTTAACACAGCTGTGTGAGGGAAGCTTGCATAACACCTGCCCACACTAAGCTTAACTCAAGCTGTTGTTATCAGTCCCTCGCTCTCCTGCATGCTAGAAGTATTTGCAAACTAAGAATCTATTATTTCAAGGCCACTATAAACTGCCTGTTTCTTTGAATTGGGGTAATTGACCTATTCTCAATGCCTTACTCAAGAGGTGTAAAAGCTTTAATTACAGGTTTGACAAGCTGATTTTAAGGGCAAAACTCTTTAACTTGAATTCTTTGATTTTCTCCTGGCTGCACAGTAACACACAGCCTGCCCAGCTAGCATGTCTCATGGTTCTGACTCATGATATTGTGATAATAGTGTCTAGTATCAGACTAGTCATTATGTTAGCAAAAGTGTCTGAAAGAACACCACATGCAGGAGAAGCACACAAAATCACAAGCATTTTATTTACTAGGCACAGAAGACAGAAGAAATGTAACAGACCGGGGGTTAAAAACAGAATTTTATGTGCATTTTGTAATAGAAGAGGTGATTTCCATTTCAGATCGTGGAGCTGAATAGAATCTGTCCAGTGTGATCCATGAGTACAATTCCAAGGATCCAGCACTTTCACACAGCCCTGGCTTGAAAGTGACCTATACCTAATGTGTGTGTTACCATACCTGTCGATCAGTGAACTGAATTGCTTGATCGTTTACCATCAGGAATGCATCACCCAGGAGCCTTCTTACACATCCCACGTGAATACCGCTATTAGAAAATGCCTGCACTTGCTGAGAGTTAATCTGTCTCAGGTGTTGCATGTGCAATGAGACTGCTCAGATGGATGGGGCCTTGCTGTTCTCTAAATTTGGTAATATTAATGCTCAAATATTTTAAGTAAGTCACTCCTAAATTATGCCTTCCATCATGCAATAACCATATGCTACTCTTCCAGCTTGCAGAGCAGTATTTCAGATGAAATATTCAGTCACTGTTGCTCTTTCCCACAGCTTCTTCACCCATGACCCGGCCTCTGCCCAGCTGCCCTGCCTGTCCTTTGAAATAATAAAATTTGCCCCCCACGTTCACTTTTCCTTTTTATTTGTGTGATATTCTGCCAACAAGGGCCAGCCTCCAGGGGCGTAGTTTCCTCCTTCTGCAGGAGGTGGTCCTCAGAGACACCTTCCTCCCTGTTGGCTCAGCCCAGGCACAATCCCTGCCTAAGCTTCCTGGCTGCAGGGTGTGGGAGCTCCCTGGGGAAAGATTTGCGTTGTGAGCCCCTGACCCACTGAAGCATCCAAACACAAATACAGTCGCCGCTGTCCTGACACATCCTCTTATGTGCTCTGGCTCACGAAGTGTAGGCCACTTGCTGAGTCTTCAGGTGTCACCCACCTTGGAACGGCTGGTGCCAGACAGGGATGTCATAAAACAGCTAGAGCTGCATCTCAGCCACTTTGAAGCTTAGCAATCGAGGTGGTGAGCAGCACTCCCCAGAGAGTTTCTGATGACCTAAGCAGATCAGGTTAGAACTAGCTTCTGTAATTTTTTTGCTTCTCCCTGACTCTGCAGGGAAGACAGGGCTGTGAACTGAAAGAACAAAGATGCTTTTGCTGAAGTAGAGATCCTCATCAAAGTTACTGATTCACCACCCAGGTGTATGTTTGTGTGGATGGGCAGATGCAAAAGTTCCCCCATGCACAGATATTTAAGGAAACACATGACCTGCCTTAAAACCACATTTGTTCTTGAAGCTCATGTGCTGATAATTTTCATTTATAACAATGCTAGTGAGCAAAATATAAGTAGCTGTGTGATTATTAGATGAACAAAAGTGATCAAAGGGGGAGGGATTTTATTTTTTCAGTTGATTATACTGTCTTGAGGGCACTTTCTTTGTGGTTAATTATTTTATTTGTTTTGTTTCATCAGTCTTTGTATCACTTTCCAACACCTAGTGTGATAGTAGCTCTCATGCACCCATTTCTTAGATGGCTGCCAGACCACACTGCAATACTAGAATCGTTTTGATTTTCAAGTGAGATGCTCCTGCTTCTTGTGTCCTTGTATCATTTATGGCGTAGAATCAAGAACATTTGATGGTGCTGCTGCTTGTCCCAACTTCTTCTGTAAAAAAATTTTAAAGAATGAAAGAGATCTTGCTGAACCATTCAGAATGTGCTGTTGTAATTTGTTCACCATCAAAAAATACCGTTGAAAGAGTTATATATCCTCAGTTGCCTCAGTTCCTTTTTTCTTCTCTCTCCCTCTCTTTTTTCTTTTTTTTTTTTAATTATTTTTTTTAATGAATGGCTCCAGAAGTCTATAGGGAACTAGAGTATTAGACTGACACCAGAAACTTAGGCTATAAACCATATCCTGGCAAGTAAATGCCTTGCACTTTGGCACATTAGGTGTTGTTCCTAGCGAGACAAACAATACAAGACATTTATCAAAAAAGAAAACAAGTTTAGGATGTCATTGGAGCACCCAGATTTAGGAGAGAAACATCTTTGAAGATCTGTTCTGGTAGCAGAATCTGTTCTGGTACCTTCTGATTCTGAATCTGGTACCAGAATCTGATTCTGGTACCAGAATCTTCTGGTACCTCTGGTAGAAGATCTGTTCTGGTCACCCTGTGACCTGGCCCATCTGTCCTTCCTCAGCCACAGGGATTAAGCAGGTTACTTCCACAGCCCTTGCAGGCAGAAACTCTGCAGAGCAGTGAATGGGCTCCTAATGCAGACTCAGATGTTAGCTCAGCAGAACAAGCTGTTACCCAGGGAAACTGCTCATTTTGCCCTTTTTAACAGAGAGTTAGACTCCTTTCTGAAAGGTCCTACATCCTGTGCTTCTGAGACATTTGAGATACCACAGTTATGCAAAAATAACCCCTGCCCTCCATGCAGCGAAGAGCAAAGAGGATTTTAAGTTTTTCCTTTCAAATACAGAACAGAGCATGTCAGAGACTTGCAAGGCCACCTCTCGTCAGGGCCAGAAGTTCACTTGTGCTCATTATGTGTCTTGTGCATAATGTGCATTCCACTCGATGGCTGAAATGAACAAATATTTGTGGAGGGCTGTGTATTACTGTCAATATTACTGTAAAAAAAGTAGAAAGAAATGGCAGCTGTTTAAGGTAGCTGGGGTGTTTGTTGTACTAAAATAAGTCTCAGGAAAATTAAGTAGTGGCAAGGTAATGCATTCATAGGTGCGCAGTAATCTGCATGTGTTAATGACAGATCTGTTAATCACATGCCTGCACAGCTGATACAGATCTCCGTCTCCTGTTCCTCTTTGTGTATGGTATAAATTCACTTAGCCCATGACTGCATCCCCTCAACATCATGGGATGTATATGTGCCTGTGGTGACACTCCAGGAGAGGAGAACATGAGAAAGCAAGTCTCTTTATATGAAAGATATATATTGCAATTTATTATAAAATGCATAATGTATATGTAAGTGAAATGTTGGACGTACAATACTCCATCTCAGTATTGGCAACGTTCCTACTTCTGCTCAAGTCGGTAACCTGTGCTACACTGCATTAGTCTTCTCAGCCTGCTTTTATGACTGTAATGACAAGCCCTGTTACTACACACTAGCTGCTCCACCTTTGCTGCTGGTTTGCTGGTGTAAAGGTCTTTTTACCAAAAGCCTCTCTGTTTTTGATTGAAGCAGATGCAACTGACAGATGCTCTATGGCTCTTTGTTGCTATCCTCAATTCGACCTTGTGTGAAACTGCAACTCAAGCTCTCTCCTTCTAATTGCAGTCATTTGTATGTAACCCAAAATTAGGTTATTGAAAGTGTATGTATTGCATATATTTATGTAGTACTGTGTGCATAATACTGTCTGTATGGGCATTGACCTCTGAGCCCTCCATAAGGATTTTGAAAGCATTTTCACAATTTTTCTGGATTCCTTTTTTTTGTGCTAGATTCATTGATGCATTCTGTCTGTCTTTGGGAGGTGTGTAACCACCAAGTTCCTACAGATAGTTTAAGTTCCCTTTCCTCTTCTCTTGTAGAAGCCTTCCTATTGCAGAGCTTCTTTTCAAAACAGAAACCCCCAAAATGTTCCCCAGTCAAAAAATCAGGAAGAGATCTAGAGAAAATTATTCATTTGCCTCTGCACAGTTTATTCTCTGCATGCTGCTTCCATTTAAGAACATACTCACGGATTGTTCCCAAGACACTGTATGCATGTATCAGAATAAATGCTGTATCTAATTTAAATTAATAAATATGATGAATGAGTATAGCATTTCCAAACAGGCAATGAGAAGAGGAAAGCTAGACAATATTCACGTATTAATTAAAATGAGAACTCTCCACCAAAAAAAAAAAAAAAAGAGTCAATTGATATTCTGACAGCTGCCCATAAACTCATTCATGAAATGACGGGCATGAGAGGCACCACAGGAAGCAAGGTTCTTACTGGAGACAAAGTCATTCACTTGATGCACATTCTGTTAAAGGAAGCAGCCTGCATATTGCAATTTATTCTTGTTGTGCTTGATAGAAAAGAGAAATCTTAAATCTCAGCTGGAGAATTCACAGGACTTCTTTGCTCTTTAGATTTGCTTTATAGTACTGCAGTGTCCCACTTGGGAGACATTAGCATCAGTAATAACTATAGTACTTAGCACCTATTGTAATGTGTTTCATCTGCAGATCTCAGAGAGGTTTGCAAGGTGAGAGCAGAATTATAATCCCCATTTCAGAGAAACTGAACAGATATGTAGAAAGGCTTGATCACATGAGCAAGGTGACACAAAAAAGTAACATCAGGTCCATCTGACTTCAAATACCAACACGGGCAAAAGGGGTGATTTAGGTCGATATTTCACAATGTCACTCAATACCAGCAGAAATTAGAGAGTTGAGGAAATTGTAGTCCAGGTGAACAGATCAGAATACACAATCAAGTATATTGTTCCTTTTCTTAATCCGAAAACCCACGGCAAGTCTTTTTG
This sequence comes from Cygnus olor, assembly GCF_009769625.2. NCBI lineage: Eukaryota > Metazoa > Chordata > Aves > Anseriformes > Anatidae > Cygnus > Cygnus olor. Next base: position 66,028,520 of record NC_049169.1, read on the forward strand.
AATATGGATGAACACACTGTTGAGTAATCACACTGGTTTTGGTCAGGTACCTAACTAGGGGCCTACTGTAAACGCCCAGCCTGTCCATGTGGTTGAGGGAGCCATCAGTGAGCCATTCAGAAAACCTGTGATAGGAACCTCTCTGCCTCTGGAGCTTAACTCAAACAGCTAAATCAGAGATGTGAAGTCAGGCAAAGTGAATAGTCTCCAACATATCCAGTTCTAAAACTAATGACCAAGTCTGCAAAGTCATTTAGTAGTGTGTCCCATTAAAACCTGAGAAAAGTATATGCTTCATCGATGTTTGTGGAACTTGACACCCTTTGCCCAGGCTTCATCTTCTCTGTGTCTTAAGTTCTCACAGTGAGGTTCATTAAAGTCAGATTCAGCAACAAGAAAGTGTGGCAACATTATAATCCATGGAGCTAAATCTGAATATTAAAATTACTTCCACTGGCAAGATAACAAAAGTGCCATAAAAGCAATATGCATCAGTGGTAGTGATATTCCCGAACTGGGAGCATATATTATTCTCTAAGTGTGTAAAGCAAAAAAAAAGTTTCAGGGCTACAGAGAAGGGTACTTGCTTGTGCTAGCTTTCTGCTTGAGTGTTTGGCTGTCTCTTGGCAACCTGCCATCTAATAATTTATTGCATGTCCACAGGGCACTGGTTGGAGGAGGGACATATGTTAGTGCAAGTGGAGAGCTGGTATCAAAGCTTGATGCCAGTGACATGGAACAGAGGCTCTCAAAGGGTCTTGCACATCTGTCTATCTAGCCAGTCACAGACTGCAGACTCTTTGTCCTTACTTCTGTCTGCTGGGTCTCAGAGCTAGAATTAACACAACATGAAGCATATCTCAGATTTATTTTTAAGGAAGCAGCTAGATAGCCTTTGCTACTTCAGTTGCTGCAGGAACGCTATGTAAGTAAAATGAAATCAGAGTTTAGGCAGTCCAGGAGGAAAATTCTGTATTCAGAGATGAGCCACACTGTGGAGAGATGTAAGAAGTGCAAACATTTCAGAAGCGACTGTAAAGTATAAAACATACTGGTCCTTAAGGTTTGCATTCTGTTGAAACCATGAAATACTTTCATGCCTTTAAAAGGTTGTTTCACTTCCCTTTAAAAAGAAATTGCTATACAACTTTGAGAATGTGTAATTAATAGATTTCATCAACCAGAGAGAATTATGGATGTGATGACTAAGGATAAATCCAAAAAAAAAGATTGCCATGTAAGCAAAGCCGCTGTGTTTTGCCCCAAGGAAGTGCATAATATCTTCTATGGGACCTGTTCCTGTGCTGTTGGTAGCAGTTCACTGTACTGGTTTGGTTGGAGCAGGCTGCCCGCAATTTGTTCTCACTGCCCTGTTAGCTGCACTGCTACTCCTGGTGCAGCCAGGCAAAGGCAAACTGCCCAGTGAAAATGTCGTCTCACTCCTTTAACAACTTGCTCTCACTTGTGCCAAGGAGTCGCCTATGTATGACATCGGCATTTAGATGTTAACCTAATACCCTCAGGTGTTAGGTGGACAATTGAATCACACGCACAGGGGTAGAGTCTGTGCTGCGGTTTGGACACTGAAGTGCCTGCAATGCAAAGCATGTGGTAGATGGAAGATCTGTTGGTCTGCTTGAAGGCCAGGGAGGTGGGGTCCCACACAGAAACAATATGTCCTCTGCATCTGGTAGAACCCAGCCCTACGGGGACCTCTGATCTGGGTACAAGCAATAGGATTTTTGAAGATGACAGGGAACCACTTCTGTCAGAGTGCATACTTCATGGGAAAGGAGGAAAGGCACCAGGATTTCTCCCCCTGAATCATTTGCGCCCAGGTAGGAGGAAATATGCATTTATCTCTCTCTTGCTTTTGTCTCAGCTTCCAAAATTACAAGGAGGAAGTGGCCATTGAGATGGCATAGTCTGTATAGTATGAGCCTGAACATAACTCTGGTCTGGACTAGAGCCCACCATTTAGAAAAACATCTCTTACTGATTAAAACATTCCTGTGGTAGATTCACCACCAGCATTCTCAGTACATGGTTGCAGTAATTTATTACCCTGACTGCAAAAAATGCCTGCCTTGTTTCTGTGCTGGAGCTAGGGTGCAGGCAGAAGGTCTGTGTCCCTGAGAACTGAATCAGGTAAGAAAGCCATATAGGCAGTATTTGGTTTACTTCATCTCATATTCAGCCCTAGTTTATACACACATCTTCTGCAGCATCTTTTGTTTCTAGGATTTGTTAGCTGGCCTGAATGAACCTCACAGCAGCTCTGCACATGATTATCCCCTGATTTTGAAGGTGAAGTGAGGTGCCACAGAAAATTAGTGATTGCCCTGCTGAGAGCATATCACATTTGAGAATACAGTCCTAGTCTACTGTCTGTCATGACCTTTAACTTCTAGGCCATCATTCTTCTTATACGCGATACCTTAATACTTTTTATTGTCCTTAACATTTTCCATCAGTGCAGTGTAGGAAGTGCCTGGGAGTTAATGCCAGTGAGCTAGCTCAAACCACAGGAGGTGGCTCTTCAGCCTGTGTGTCACTGGACCTGTATCCCTCACCTTAATTTGACCTTCCACAGCAGTAGGATTAGGGAAGTGCAAAGTATGCTCTGTGACACCTTTGCACATACACCTCTGATATGTGTGGGCTGAGGACCTCCATGCATACATAATAAGCAGAGGATCAACATTAAGTAATGCCATGAAAAGCCATGCAGCAGAAGAACATCAGAGGGTAAATGCCAAATGTAAACTCAAATGGAAATCATGAGGCATAGCTGAGGTGTGTCCTAGTTTGAGTAAGGCATGGTAAATCTGAGTGCTTGAAGGTTGTTAATCTCTACAAATGGGAAAAGACAGAGAAATGTGATTATTCCAACTACTTTCCGTTAGCAGCTCCATCAGTTTTGCAAGAGTTTCTTGATATTGAAAAAGTTTAGGAAAAAAAAAAAAGACATATCATTCAAAAATAGGCTAGTCTAATAAGGATCAGGGGATAACTTTGGGACAAATTGTGATTGCCTTAGTCTCACTGATTTCAGTAGGTCACGCAGTCAAACAAGAAGAGTTTTGCCATTGATATCACTGGAAAAAGGATTTGACCCATAAACTTAAATTCTGCCACTTCATGTTCTCAGAAGACAAATATAAAAAATAGCAGAAAGCAAGGGAACATTATCCTCCAATGATCTGTTATAATATTTTTTACTTCCGTATACTTTTGTTTTTGATTTTGTACTTTTAATTCACATGATGAAGTTTTCAGACAGAAGTGGATGTCATGTGCAAGCTGAGTTCCTTGTTTTTTTCTTTTGCCTGTCACTGGCTGCATGTTCTCTATTGATGTCTTGTTCCTGGTACTTGACACTGACCATCTTGTCTGTGAAAGGAAGCACTCCGTCTGGCTTGCCTGATAAGAAGAAAGGAAAGTTTGCTTGGTTTAGTCACTCCACAGAAACCCATGGTAATGTTCGACTGCAATTTGTGCCCACACTGCGTATATTTGTCTGTGTGTGTGTCTATATGTCTCTATGCAGACTGACACATAATGTATCTTTGTATACTTCTGCATGTGCGTGCCTTGCTTTTTCTATTGCTTGTGCAGTGTCCTCTTCATGCACTCAAGATAATAAGCTGTTCTGCAAATCAATCTCTTGCTAATGTCTTCAAGATTGTTTTCCATTTGCAAATAAGCTCAAATATGTCTTGAAAGTGCTTTACCTCATCTTCAAAGATGACTTGCTAAATATCAGTGTTTGTTTTTTTTTTTTTTTTCTCTGAAGGGCTTAATCTGGACTGAAAATTTGAATTACGAATGTCATTTTTTCTTACAGTTTACTTGACTCTTCCATGTGCATCAAAATATTAATTCAGTTGATTTCTTAATTCATCTTTCTAAACAGATAATGTTATTAAAACATCTAATCTTTGCAAAGAAATGAGCACCATTAGAGTACAGTATTTCATGATGTCAAGAGAGGTAGAGAGACCATTATTTCCTATGGGCTGTGTTCCTACAGAAAACTGTCCAAGAGCTTTAGATTTCCAAAGATACACATCCGAAGCGCTTGCATCATTGGGATGGGGTGAAGGAAAGATTTTGAGGGGCTTTTCTACCATAATGCTTTCAAAGCAGAAACCCAGGGATTTCTTAGATCTTTGGAAGAACCTTCTGATATCTTTCTAGTTTCTGAAAGAAGACCTGCACCCATGGCTCATTAAACATCTGTCCAATTGGAATGCAGAGCATATTTATTCTGTTTTGTCTCTTTTTGCACCATTGACCCCAAAATAGATATTTTCTTATTAATGAGTAACCTGTTTTGACAAGCTATTAGAAGCCTCTCCAACAGCTAATAGTGCATGCTGTCAAATCTCATCTGAGATATACATCCAGTGCAGGTCATGTTTTGCAGTCCTGTTGGGCATCTGAGAGATCTAACTCCTCCATTATTCAGTTTGAAGCAACATTTTCCGTATACTTTTGTAAAATTTAAAAAAAAAAAGGAGGGAAGGGAAGAGGACACATTGTATCCTATCCTTTCTTTTCTTCTACCTTAAGTTGAATGTTTGTATATGAAAGGAGTTATTAAAGCTCATATAGGAGCTGGGAGCAATTCATGGAATGGAAACCATGAATCTTTGTGATCAACAGAAGCAAATAAAATATTAAGGTTTCATAAGAGAAGATAACACCTCCTCGAATTCAGAAGAAGTAGGTTTGCATTCATTTCATTTGATGGCTAAGGTTGCTTTCATTTGACGGCTATTCCATGACATTTCCGCAAAAGTGTGGGAAATTCTTTCCAGATCTTGGTTGATGGGTGTCAACATGAAATCTCTGCCACAGTCCATATTAATTAGTTCCTTTGCTGATAATGTCTGAAAGAGTCGGAGTCTGAATTTCCCTCTTATCCCTATAGGCCCAGTTTCTAACTGTAGGGCTAAAACACATCTTGGTAGTATATGATAGATGAGCCATCAGTATTATTTGTGGTACTTGCTATCAGGCTAACAGAAGTCTTTTGAACACCTATCACACTGGTACTTTTTATTTGCACTCCTCTCCACAAGAGATTGGGGAGGGCATTAAGGTGGCTGGGCTGGTTGCAAGTAAGGGGGAATCATCTTAAGCGTTCACTGAATCAAGCAAAAGCTTCTTTCTTGGTTTTGAAGGTTCTCTAATTTTCAGTGGTTCTCATTCATAACATTTCCAGAAGCCAACTCAGAAAGAAAATAAGCAGCTGTCTCTTCCCCTTCCTTTAGCTTTCGAGTAACCTATGTATGTTCCTAAAGTCTACCTGCCCAGCCTGGCCTGTGCAGGGAGGCAGCAGACTTGATCAGCTAATCCTCAGGAGCTGCAGCTGAGGGTCTTTTCATTACACCAGTTCCTTCACTGATGTGATTCATTAATAGATGTGTCAGGTTCTAATGGCCAACCCTCTCTTTTTCTTCCCTTTGACTCTTACAGTGAGCATGCCCACCAGTGAGACCGAGTCCGTGAACACAGACAACGTCCCTGGAGCAGATATTGAAGGCGAAAACTGCGGTGCTAGGCTAGCGTGAGTACATATACGCAGTTATATGTATGTAGGTGCTGGATTGAGCTTGGTGGGTTTAAAGCCAAGGCAAATGTCAGTCTCTTTAAGGGGGAGTACACCACAGTATGGGTGAAAGGAGAGGATGGAGACGATCTGTTGATCCCACTTCTTATCTTAATTGCAATGTAAACTCACTCCGGACATTAGTGGAGAGCCTCTGGGATTACATAGATACAAATAAATCATAGAATTCCCAAAATAAGAAGAGCTGGTTTTGCGTAGTAGCTAAAAGAACTGATGGATAAATGTTCTTAATTTAAAATTTATCTTTAGTGATGGATAATCAAATCCAGAATATACAGACCAAGCAGTGGAATTGACTGGTATATTTTAATTTCACTAATGATTCCTCTACACTTTATGGTATCTTGTAATAGAAATACTCATATGGTAACTCTCATCCTTCAGCTGAATTACACCCTTTAAGTGCTGAACACAACATCATAGTGACAAAGAAATGCATCACTGGGGAGGGAATAATGCCTCCTCAAAATCACACCATTGTTGTTAATAGACATGCTGAAGAACATGAGATAGCAGTTATAGAAGACATTTATATTTTATGGTGCATTTTTTAACACCACAGAGAGCAAGAACAGACAAGAGGAATGCTTTCTTGCTTTTTGCATGACTTGAACAAGAATGGACCTTATGCTGCAGGGAAATAAGTTAATCTCCCAAAATTTCCTTGAAAAATGGACAAAGCACTCTTCTGGAGTATTCTGGGACTCTGTCCTGTCCTTGGGTGTACTTTGAGCCCTTCAGTGTTGATTAATTGGTGAACATAAGGACATAAGAAATACTGATGCCAAAATACTATTTTTGCTATGTTCCAATGTTCAAGTCCTGACAGTGACAGGAGGGCAAGTATGCAAGCCTGATCAATTCCTGCCTTTCATTCAGCTTTTACTGCTTCTGAATTCATGCTTATCATATTAGAGATCTTAGAGGGCACACTTCTTTTTGCCTTTAGCAGCGATCTATGGACCTGTCAGCCATGGATTTATCTGAAACTGCTAATGCTGCCTGCCCTCACAATCTCCTGTGACAACAAGTTTCCAGAAGCTCACTACCTGCTGTGTAGACAAGTACTTTAGTGTATCTGTTTTAAGCTGATCTACTGCCACTTTCAGTCAATGCCCTTTCCTTCTTATACTGTGAGATCCGGTGATCAACAGTTCTGCATTCAGCTTATCTATCACTTTCATGACTTCATAAACTTTGATTGTGTCTCCCACGCACACCCCTGGCCTTCTCCTCTACAAACTGAAGAGGAGGGGTTCTTATCTGCATTACACGATGTGATATGTGAAATATGTTATAAATTCAATCTGCTTTTCTGGAAGTGTCAGCCAGTGACTTACAAACCCCAGAAGAAATTGTGACAGCTTTCCTTCACCTGTCTGCTGTTGTGTACCTGCTGAGTCTGGCATTATAGTTTAGATTAGGAAGTTTTTTCTGAAGGAGCCAGGCTAGGTCTACTGACAGCGCTAAGGCAGTTGTAACGCTCCCTTTAGCACCCCACTGAGATGCCTGTGCTCTTGTCACTCTGTAGGAAGCAGTAGCTGGATATGTGACCACATCTTCCAGCTGGATCTAATTTGGAGAACCGTCTCTATTCTGCAGTTACAGTTCCTAACACAATGGGTCCCCTGGTGCTACACAGTGCCAACAACAATGTCAACTGTTACTATAAAGTTGCATATATTTTTAATATTACAGTTTGCATTCATTTAATGCCCTTAATCCCAAAGGATCCTAAAACACTTTATGAGCTGTACATGCAAGGATTATTTTCATAGTGTTAGAGTTCAGCCACCTTCAGGGTAAAATGTGACAGGTGTTTAAAAGCTTAAGGAGAAAGGACACGAGTGTCAAGGAGATGTAGAAGAAGGGTAGCTTGTTTTGCACCAGAACTGTATGGGGATTTTTGGCATGCAGAACATAATTACCTTAGCTGGAATATGGCCAAGAGAGCCGAAGTTTAACCCAACTCTAAATGTAATCATGATTTAGAATGGAGTTTACTTAAAACAGTCCAACATGTCCACAGGAAAATAACAGTACTGTGGTCTGGCACAGTGATCACCATGCCCACATTATTAGGAGAAGGGGTAGCTATGTCTGATACATTTTGGGGAAGAGAACATAGAAAGATGACAGGAAAACAGAACTTCATTTCTTCTTCCTGTGTTGTAAATCTTAAAACAGCACCCTGTTTCACCAGAGCAGGACGTGTAAGATTCAGGGAGATAAACAGTTTCCTTGCCACTTTCCACTTCCATTGAAAATGGGTGGTGCATAGTAGGGAAATTGAAGTCTGTTATTGAGAAGGGTGAGTTTTGTTTTTTGTTTTTGTGTTTGTTTGTTTTTTTTTTTTACTCCTTACCCAAGGACCTTCAAGATCCTCAAGGCCTTACTGAGATTGCTTTTGATCTCTCAGAGATGGATGGGAGCCTTCAACCAGGAAAATGAATGACTATCATTGTATTTGAAAGTCTGGAATTAAATACAAATTTCTTCAATGCTTTCTGATTTTGTAAACTTGTGGAGCTCCAAATTCTGCAGTTGTGGGTATATTCAGACGTGCCTAGCATTCTAAGGCTTGGACTCCTCTCTGTCTTGCTTGTTTCACGTATCACACAGTCAGGTGGACAGAGAAATCAGCTTTCCTGGTTTCAAGAACTATTATGTCCTCTTCTCACTGAGCCTTCATTTAAACCTCTCACAGGTCAATATTTTTGCTGGAACGTATGAAATGTAAGCAAGGATTTCAGAATTGGTTTAAATAGTATGTAACTTCAATGGAACCTGACTCAGAGCATTAGAATTTGGCCCAGTGCTTCCAATAATTCTTCAGGGTCACTTAAGGATAAGAATAGTTCATGCAGAAGTCAGTTGAATTTTTCAAATAAGTTCCTCATGTAGTACTAGTGACTTTCAGTAAGTGTTAACAACTATGGTCATGCCATCCTGATTTACTCTAGTTGAAGTCTAGGCCTGGACTTTTGAGCAGTCATCTGCCCTCTGGAATTTGTTTTTACAGTTGAAATGGCTAGACAAGTTTTTTGTTCAGTTGTTGAGTTTCATGTATTGCAGACGAGTCTTCATATTTACCAGCCTGCTAAAATCACCTAGTGGCCATGAGTCCCCATTGTCGCTCTAAACACATTTTTTCCCAGAGGGCAGAGACTGCACTGGGCAAGCTGCAACCAGACATGATTGAAGCAACAGGGAGATTTCAAGTCAAAGGTTTTTTTTATTTAGTGGCATCAGGCTGCTAGGGCATTTAACCCCAGCACTGCCACCACCACCATGGTTACAGGCTGACCTTGCCTTTGCAATGGGCTCATGATAAAAAGTATCTAGGCGACTGAAAGAAAAAGCATTTTTAGTGAAGATAACTTAGAATTACTGGCTGTTCTTTTTGTTTGTATAAAAAGCTGTAGAGCTTTGAAAGGCTTGGTCTGTGGATGACAGAAAGATCTGCTTGAGAAGCTAGGCTCAAGCATGCCTTTTAGAAAAGGAGATCTTCCCTGACAGCCTTTCTCAGCTCCACAAAGACATATGCTATGTGAGATCAAGAGAATACCTCTCAAACACACGCTATCTCCTACTGATGAATTGTTTCAAAGAAGCTTTTATTTCTATAGTATCCATACTATAGAAACTGCATTCATCAGCTGTGCTGTCTGGAGCAATGCCAGCCTTCAAACCAGCAGAAGGAGTTTCAGGAGGTATATAATATCTAATCTCTTTGCTTATTGTGTAAATCCAGTTTCTTAAAACTAAAACAAAAGCTTCATTCCTATTCATCCCTAGTTTAATTCTGCTGCCATCAGGTGAGATGTGGCCAAGAGTAGTTCCCTTCCTAAGGTGGGTGCTACCTTTACCAGGTGTCTGAATTTGAAGGAGGTTTTGTAGGGTTCCACTGGACATTGAAAAATGTCCAAGAATATCCACAGTATATCATCCCTGTCATGATATTGCCTTGTACTGTGCTGACATCTGCCCTGTAGTAGAAACACAACAGCTTTTATCCTCAAGGCCAATGTTTGGAAGTGGAACTTATCTTAATTCTGATGTATCACAGCTCTAATAACCTGTTGCCTCCAGGTACAAAGAAATGTATTTCCTCTAAAAGTATCAGTGAGATAAACCCAGAACTAGGAGCAATGGGTTTCTGTTTACAGGATAGCTTTATACCCAATACTTTCCAGTAGCGAGTAATTTCTCCAAACCTCCATGGTTACTGCTCAGCAGGTCTTAGATTCCTGTGGACAGGCTGTTGCTTATAATCAACAGTAATCTATTCTGTGCAGGATGGCAGTGTATATAATCTTCTAATACAACCAGAATGCTAATTTTCTAATACAGTCATACAGATCTGGAGTGCCAAAATAGAACTTGTTTTTATACATATGTACTAGCAAAAAAAAAAAAAAAAAAAAAAAAAAAAAAGACCTTTGTGGAAACTAATGTTCCATGGAGCCACAGTAGAAAACTGAAGCACTTGAGTTCAAAGGGAAAGACAGCTTAAAATGATCTGCTTTCACTGAAACAATAAGCCATTTGGTATTTTCACCTTGCCTGGGATTTCCATACATTTAGGGGACAGTTCAATTGTTTTTTCCACCAAAGAGAGTTAAAACAATAAAAGATGATAAAACAAAATGAACAGCCTACGCTGGCTTTTTAACTGAAAAAAAAAAAAGTTATCCTTAAAATATTATGAACAATGGAAGCTTTCCCTGGCAGCTGAACCATCACTGATTTTTCACTTGGTGCTTTTCTGGTAAAATAATTCCTACGCAGCTCTTGACATAATCAACATAGGAGCCAATGGTAAAGGGGAAAGAGACAGTTTACTTGCAGGTTCACTACAGTTGCTGATGTTTTTGACCTAAATGAGAAGATGGCCTCCTTTGAGGACCAAAGTCCCAAGCACATCAGGAGCAGTGATAAGAAAAGTCTGCCAAAAGCTCTGACACCAGTGCTGACTTCAGCAGAAAACACACAGCATCAACTTTTGTGTGTCAGCCTTAGCTGCTGTTCTCCAATTTATTTATAAGCACGGCATTTTTGATATTTACAGCCAGCTCTAGGTATGTGTCTAAAGGACAATAGCATGCCCTTGTGGAGGAGAAATTTCTTCCTGCATCAGGTGCTGTGACAGGCTTTACCTGTGACTTGCCACAGGGAGAGCTAGATTATTCACTAAATTCTGAAGTGCTGGCTTATTTTCCCAGTCTGTTTCCCAGCCCGAGAAGGCCTGATAAATACCAAAGCAGCTCAATTTTAAGACAGATAGATCCAGTTTTCTTAAGGATGTTCTGCAGATTCTTATTGCTGCTGGCTAACAACCACCTCTCTTAAAACCAGCATCACTTGTTCAGGTCAGTATGTTCTTCAGTGCTTGTGCAAGAAGGGCAAGCAGAAGGATCTCAGTCCACATCAGAGCTCAAGTTCTCCAGGGCCAGTCTTCTGTTCTGTTTCGCTAGAGCTTTTAATAAATGGTCAAAAATTAGAAATGGTCATTGTATGTCCCTGCGGTATTAATTGCATTGTACAGAGGAGAGCAGGTGGAAGGATGGAGGTCCATTGTTTCAGTGTGAATTGCAGAGAAGTAGCTGAGGGTAGAACTTAGCCCTAAGACTTTATTAGGATGAGAGATTATTAGGTATGCAGCATGCATTCCTGAAAATGATTCCTTTGAATGAGAATGAATTCAGAATTCCTGATTCTATGTCACTATATGCTCTTGTCCTAGGAATGTGAGGGCAGGGGGGAAGGACCTCAGGGTGGGCATGCTCTCTTCAGGGATTCCAGCATCCCGACGAGAAGCAATGAAATAGCCTTCCATCAGCATGAAGACAGAAAGGGAAGATGGCTTTCCAAAGATCTGTTTTGTTGCTTTATCTCTCAGAATATGGGCTATCTCACTACATTTAAATTACACTGATTATCCTGAGCTTATGCTTATAAAATCTTTAAATTTCACTGTCTTATCTGTATGTGGTATATAACCAGGTAAGGCTAGACGAGTATTTTAGAGAATTAAAGAGATCTAGTCAAATGATAAAAATCTGATTTCTGTGTTTGCCTTTCTAAAACATAATCTGAGTTACGTGGTCTCTATGACAAAAACACTCAGTAGTGATCTGTAATAATTTTCTTATAGACTCCAATATCGTGACATTAAAAAAAAAATTTACATTCCAGAGCATGACACAAGTGAAGAAGCTCTCTTTCTTCCAAATACATAAAGCATCCAGAATATCAGGGGTGCAGGAGATCCCTGTTTAAACCCATAGCAGAGAATCTGGTCCACCAAATCCCTGGCTAGTGCTAGTTTGGAGTGTCACAAAGAGGCCGTGTCAAGGCCCCAAATTCAGATTATTTGACTGTCTGAAAAATGTTCTAAGAACATTTTTGTATACTATGTAGTTAATACTGGTTTTGAAAGACAAAGGCTTCTTGGATCACAAGGGTCACTTGAAAAATATGTTTCAGAGTAGGGCATAATGTTGTCAAAACCAGTTATTGTACAATTCGTGTTTCCAGAATTCAAATTTTCTCTTGGATTCTGCCTCTAAATATAAATCTATTCCTCCTCCCTTGTTCTGTTCTATATATACAGCACACCCACATGTGATAGAGCCTTCTGCTGTAGCAGTAAGGCGCTGGGGGGGAGGGCAGTGGTTTGTAGCTAACCTGTTGGAGCACTGAATGCACTTGGCTGCTGCTCGTAATGCTCCAAAGATAATTGTCACATGCATGATGAGTACTACACCTGCCACATCTCTTTTTGCCTAAATAAACAAAAGATTCCTTAAATGCAACAGAGCAGAGCTCCCTTACTGGGAAACCATCAGCCAGAGAGGTCATCAGAGGACTTCACACTTCCTGTCCTTCCTTCACCTTACACTGAGCAAATCCCCCATGACATCTCTCTTGCTCTCTTTTCCTCCCCCCCAACTTCTTCCTGTGAAAGTCCTCGCCATCTCATTTTCAGTGTCAAGCTTTCTCTGTCATTGCATTTTTTTTTCTTCTTTTTTTTTCTCCTGGCCTTGTCTGATCCTTCTTTCCTGTTCCTTGTCAATCTGATCCATTACAGTAGGTAGGGCTTATTAAGCAAGACTTCTCAGTATGATGTTCGGATAGTATTAACATTAAGGATATGCTCTGTGGATGACTAGTGAAGCACCTTTAATAAAGTTCCATGGCCTTTACAGTATAATTTAGCAATCATCTGTGCAGCCAGTGCATTCTTCTTCTCTTTTGAAAGAGTTCTTGCACATGTCTGTAACCATGCTGCTGCCTATGACACAACAATTCAGTGCAAAGGCTTTTTTGTTGTTTTTTTTGTTTATTTGTTTGTTTTCTTTTTTGCTTGGACTATCTGCTGGTGAAATGTTTCTATCACTAAAATGTCTTCCACGTAAGGAAACTGGCCCATCATGGACTACACGTCAGTGACTGATGTCCTCAAAGAGGGACATGACCAGTTTTAAGACTGCTAGAGAAAGTAGTGTTGGATGCTTTGAGAATTACTTTCTCCTATGTCAGCTAACAGTCAATCCATTTTTAAGCCAGTACAGGAAGACCTTTCCTGACTGTTGTCAACAATCAATCACTTTCTTACCATAGAGGGAACCTTAAGAAATGCTTCCACTCAGCAGAAATATCTTATTCATAGTCACTCTCCAGATTTTCATTTCTTTTGTTATTGGTAGTGGATTTTGCAGCTTCTTAAATCAACTCTGAGTAATATCATTGCATACACATACCTTTATTTCTCTCTGTGCACCAATGTGTACATACCACAAGACATTTGAGGGACTTAAAGGACAAGTGTTAAGCAGAGCAAGACACATGCTTGGGAATTGGGATCTGTCCCTAGTTTTGCCTGTGATTTCTTGTGTAAGGCTAATGAGATTATTTAGGTGAATGAACCTGAGTGAATGGAATTAAATATTTAAATACGTTTAGTGGGAACATGGCCCAGTTTTCAGGAATGCTTGTTACCCCAAATTTCATTGATAGCAACAGAATTGCTGATTGTTCAGTCCTATTTAATTTCAAGACACTTTACGTAGATAATAAGGACAAATAAATATGATCATTGGTATGTAAATATGAAAATATCCACCATATACTGTTTTTCCCTCAATTGCTGGAAAAAAAAAAAAATGAAAGCATTATTTTCCCCATGGTTTCATAATGTGCTTATATATCCTGAAGTGACAGGTGATGTGTGAAAGCAACAAGTCTGTTTGTATAAAGTCATACATATTTTAATATAAGAAAAAAAAAAAAAAACTGGTGGTGAAAAGGAAAAAAAGAGAGTTATACTTGAAAAATAAATTTGGTAGCAGATGTACAATACCCCTAGCATTAGGCCAGATTTTTACCCAAGAGAAAGGCTATTTCACTAATATCCGTAAGTGGTAGAATCCCATCGTGGCATGACTCCTTCTTCATGACTCCCACCAAACAACAAGATTTAGATATCAGAGAATCCTAGCCCTGCCCAGTGCCTATATTGCCTCACAGGGGATTCAAAAGGAAAACAGCATGCATTTAAAAAAAAATAATTGAGCTTAACTTTGCTTCTTTCTGTCACTATTCTCATAAAAGTCTAGGAGGTATGGGACAGCTTCAGAAACTTTAATGGCAATTTTTATCTTTCAGGCATCGGATCTCCAAATCTAAATTTAGGTAAGTAAAACTGATTTTTGTTTTCTTTCTTTCCACTGGTTTTGCACCTTACCTTGTGAAGTGTTTATTCCTGCATCTGTTGGACACAATCTTGATTCTAGGACATGCTGTCAAACTTGGTAGATATTAGTCAATCGTCTACCAAATATCAACATGCTTTTTCTAAATTTCATACTGAAATAAGGCGCAGGGACTACTGAGAATATTTTCACTCAGAAGTACCTATCTGATTGCTATCTGCACATTTTGAACCATGAAATATAAAAGCAAAGGAAAAAAAAAGTTCAACCACATAATTATACTACACTCATCAATATCAACCCTGTCAGCTCAAGGTTCTGTTTTCTACACTTTGTTCCAGTACTCTACTCTGCTTGATTGTAAATCTTTCAACTGATGAAGTTTGCATCTTCAGGTTATTTGTGAAGTGTTCCCTTTTATCATGAGGCACAATCTTGTGATGGTGATATTTCCTTCTCTGTTGACTTAAAGTTCTTAACAATGTGAAGTAGTCCTCAGGTGGTCATTTGTGGGCGTCCATTGGAAGGGTTGACTGAATACATGTAACTAGATTGTTGATGTCCAGTCCACTTCTACATCTTCGGTAGGAGCAGCTGCCCTCCTCACTCTGAATTCAGACTCAAATTTATTTAAAAAAAAAAAAAAAAAAAAAAGTAAATAAACTTTCACAGTAACTGGGGCACGAAAATAACTCTGTCCTTCACCTTAATTAAATAATAAACAGTAAGGTCAATTCAGGAATCCACATATGTGTACATATTGCCCATCTGCATCCCTGTGCAGAGCATTACATACATGATCACATTTGTACAATCCATGGTTTTAAAGTATTAAGTGTAAGCACAAGAAAACACTTGTATCACCACGTGGTGATGTGCATGCACACTAATGCACAAGTACACACAAGTGTGGGGGATTGCTGACGATTTAAGGCCAATGTATATGCATATGTGTTGTGACTTTTGAAAGCTGGAAGATCGTTTCTTGTCTCCAATTCACTGCAAAACACACAACATTGATTAAATGATTGAGCTACATAGACTAGATGCCCTTACAAATTACATAGCTAAAACGGCTTGTATTTGATTACCTGTTAAAATGTTGCAAAGTTCTTGGCCAGTGTGCAACATTCACGTTGCCTGGCTTTAGTTTATCTAGATGCTGAACCCTGACATGAAGCACGGCCACAGCTTATCTCTGGAAATGATATGTAAGAGAAGACTAGCCAAGAAAAGTTCTCTCCTCCTTTGTCCTGTAATGTTGTGTATGTGTGCATCTCTACAGAGCACACACACCTATGTATATACCATCTATATAAAAACTATTAGATTTATTATACAGTGGCAAATGTTGCCTGGAAACTGGTTGCTATGCAAGTTAAATTCTGAGGAGTAGGAGGTGTGTAATTAGCTTTAAATATCTTCTGTGGTTAGTAATTACCCTCAGAAATCAGTGACATAAGAGGATGTGTTCATGGCAGGCAAACTTTAAAAGGTTTGTTGATTAACAAATGGTATCCTTAGTTCCAGGCATGAAGGTGAGATGTTGAGGTCCCCTAAGTTTTTCTGATCAGAGTTAGCTCTGGGATTAGGCTAGGTCATGAACCTTGCAGAGTGTTGGAAACCTTCCACAGAACTTATTTGATCCCACCTCTCCAAGGGCTTGATGCAGAGGTCCATGGTATATAGTGGACATCTTTTCATCAACTATTCTGAGTTCAGGCCACAAGCATTAAGTACAGGAAGAATAAAGATTTCAGTGAGAACTGGGCTAAAAGACCTCAGGATAGCCGTGATGGATGTCTTAATCAGATTAAGACATTGCTTGAAGAGGTTTCTTCACCATTAAGCGTTGCAAATTGGCTTAGGACTAACTTTATTCCTAGAGCTAAAGAAAGCATGATCACTACTGTTGACTCAGATGACAGGGAGAAAACATTTCTCAGGGTGAAATCCAAAGTTATTCTCTACCAGTTTTGGACAATGAATCAAGACTAGAGTCTCCCTTGACAGAGCTTTGCAGTAGCCTAAGGTTCCCTATCTGAAAAGCACTCTCTCTTTTCTAATTTTTGAAGTCGCTACTGGCGCCGGTGGAATCGATTCTGCAGAAGAAAGTGCCGTGCCGCTGTCAAGTCCAATGTTTTCTACTGGTTGGTGATCTTCCTCGTGTTTCTTAACACCCTTACTATTGCCTCTGAACACTACAACCAGCCTGACTGGCTCACTGAGGTTCAAGGTGAGGAGAGTCTGATGGTGCTGTTTATTATGGTCAGTGTCAAGAAAGGGGGCTGAGGGAGGAGCTGGTGTGTTGGGCCACACAGTGTAAAAGGAGCATACACGGCTGCAGATAGTCCTTTTTCTGAGGAGGACCTTAACCAATACAAGAAAATATCTGCCTAGATTAGGAGAGGTTTCAGGGAAAACATAAATTTCTGGTTTCTAGCCAAAGCAGTTTTCTGCTGGGCGTAGATGAAATCAGGAGTTTATGCTGAATATATATCTGCAGCTACGGGATTTCCAATTTATGGATGGCTAGTGGGAGCCACAAGATCTCCAAGGTCTTCCCTGACATGGTGTTTATGATAAATTCTAGCTACCAAGGAGGTGTGGAAGGAAGAGAGATTTGTAAAGTTCTTCAGTCTGCAGAGCAGTTGAATCCTCACTGGAGGTGAGAGCAGCTGAAAGGCTTAATTAAGCAACAGCAGGCAGCACAGCAGCTCTTCTATTCCCGCTTCCATCTGCAGATGACAACTACAATGGGAGGTTGAGCTGGGGAAGGCATATCCCTGCCATGGAGGCTGTGTAACACATCACAGCTGTATGTGCAATACATAAGAATTGCTGTAACCATCCTTGTAAAACATTTCTGTGAATGGGCTGCCCACACTTTTGAAGTCCATTCTTTGACCCAAGCTTAGATAAGGTTGCTCTTTCAGGCTGATCCCAGAAGGGAGTTCTTACAGGCAAGGGTCAATAGTTATCTGTGATGATCCTTTAACTAAGTTTCTTCATTCTGTTTCTGTTTGTTTTTCATGAGACACTGCCAATAAGGTGCTGCTAGCTCTTTTCACGGCAGAGATGTTGCTGAAGATGTACAGCCTTGGTCTGCAGGCCTATTTTGTGTCCCTCTTCAACCGCTTTGACTGTTTCATCGTGTGTGGAGGAATCCTGGAAACGATTCTGGTTGAGACAAAGATCATGTCACCACTGGGCATTTCAGTGTTGAGATGTGTTCGGCTATTAAGAATATTTAAAATCACAAGGTACTTCTGTGCTTGTTTTGGAATGTAAGAGGGCTGCACATCATATATAGTTTCAAGTCACTCACATGGTAGCCTTTTCTTTTTCTTTTTTCTTTACTTTTTTTTTTTTTTTTAACATTAATTGGGTAGTGAGAGTGCTAGGTTGCTGGTTGTCATCTGAAGACCAGGGCAGGATGGGGAAGGCTGAACAGAATTGGTGTCCATGATATGAGTGGTAAGGACTGGGGAGAAATCTGGTATAGGGTTCTGGAGACACTTGATACCATGCAGATTAGCTGGAATCTGGAACAATAACATGAGCTGAGTTTGTTCTCTTAAATTCTGTGCAAAAGACAAAGCGAAAACAAACCAGGAGATAGCCTTGTGACCTTTTCTGTTGCTTTATGGTGACACTGAGGAGCCCATGCCAGCTCCAGCAGACTCAACAGTGGCCTAAGTGGGAGACAGTGTCAACACCAGCAGCAATGGGCAAAAGATGTTGCCAGCCCTTTTCCTTCAGAGAAGTCCAGCATAAAGTAGCAGCTCTACAAAGACAGACTTTTCCACGCTCCAGACTCCCTTGTTTTTCCTTTTCCTTCCTCCTCTCCCTCTGCATAAAGGCACAGTGGTACCTATTTAATAGTCCCTTCTTCCTCCATGCACATACCTCCAAAACACCAGCTTGGTATGGCAGGAGTTTTTCAGCTTGAAGGGAGGTTATAAGACAGGTCAGCTCCTGACTTACCCAGATTGGAGCTCTTGGAACAAATCTGACCGTGTGGTCAGTCAGAGCAGCCCAGGGCCTGCCTTTTCCCATGTGGGCACCAGACAGTGCCTTATGAAAAGCTTAACTGAGGTGGTGAAAGAGTGAGTTTTCTGCAGGCTCAGCTACGAAAATGTCCCTAGAATTGCTATAAACTCCCTCAAAGAAAATTTCTGACAAATATGAGATAAAAAACACAGAGCACGAGAAAAAACAAGACCAGAACTGGAAGACAGTCAAGATGGCAGAGCTGTGAGGCAGAAAAAACTACAGACTTGGACTCTTGCATCGTACATTTGCCTTTAAAGCTTCTCTGAGCCTTGATTCTCTGGCAGGGTGGATTGTTTTCAGGGTCAGATGGCAGAGACAGAAAATTAGTTTGCAATCTCAGAGGGAGTGGCAAAAGCAAGCTTGTAACTACTAAAAGAGGGGAAAAAAGAAAAGAAAATAAAAAGAAAAAAAGCGGCCTATTTAGACATGTAGTAATAGGTGAGGAAAAATGTTCCAGCTAACAAGAGTTTCCAGCAAAAGACGCATCTTTGCCCTTTCAGAAATAGTGGAGATCTCTGGTCCAGGGACTGTTTTTCCTGGATCTTTGGGTCTGAAAGCTATCGTCACTGAGTCCCAGGCCTGGTTTCTGAGGGAACTAGTAGCTGTTTCAGGCATTGGGTAATCAGATACACCCAGGGCAACATACCAATAGCTATAAAAGCGTAAGCTTCAACATAGCATCCTGGAGAGGTCATTGTTTTTTCAAGACATTTCTCCACTCCTACACAAAATATATAATCGTGCTAGAAGAATTAGCTAGTAGAAAGACAAATGGTGAGAGAATATCATTAATAATTTAGGAAGCTTGATCTATTCGAATACTCAAATATTCCTAAAGCTTCTGGCGGAGATGTAATGTAGGAAACAGCCAGCAATAGGAGTAGTTATACTTACCTTCATTCTGTAGCAGATCTGAAATCCAGTTTTACATGGAATAAAATGTTACCTGGAATATGTCTTGTAATTTGTACAGGGGTCTATGTGTAAAGCACAGTCAGAGCTGAGGAATAACTTGCAATGAATAATGTATTAATCGTATTTTGCCTTCTTTCCTGTTCCTAAAATATTGGAAAGTAGGTTGCAGTAGTCTCAGATTTATCTGTTTTTTAATTATTCATAATTTTCTCCATGATTTTTTGCCTCCGTGGGTGAAGTTCATGCTCATGTGGAAGGCCTTAGCAGAAGCCTCCAAAGCAGTACTTCAGGCCCACTCATATCTGACTGCAGGAGAGAATATTCTGACATTAAAGTAAAACTTATACTTTTGATGTTCTCCAGTAAATTATAATCTTTTCCATTATTCACTTAGCTTTAAACACAATGGCAATTTAGTGACACTGACATCATCAATACTAGTGGAAAATGCCACCTGAGTGAAATGATAATACAGAACGATACAGTCCTGGAAAGGTGGGAAGAATAGGAGGGATGATAGTGTAATGTTTTATGTCAGATGTGTATTCAGGAGCAGTGACGTGGACATACAGCGGAGACGGAAGTAGTGATCAGCAGCTGTGTTAAAAAGGCACAAAGCAGGGAAATTGGTGAGAGTATGTCAGTAGGTAGCCTAATCTTTATATATTTGTGCGGATTTTCCATGGTAAACACCAAGCGCAAACAAATTCTGGGTGCTTTCAGATGATACACTTCTAGAAAAAGTCCAAATACAACTCCCTAATATAAAAGAAACAAAGACACCATCAGATGAACAAAACATAATTTTAGAAACCACATTTAGAATTTCAAGAGCAAACATTTCTTCCAAGATTATAAATACTCTTTGAATCATTGTCTTGTACATTAGAGAGGCAGTCAATATAATCTATGTTTTATTCTCCCTAATTTTTACAGTGCTGTGTGGAAAATTTTCCTTTACTGAGAGAACACAAATGATTTTCTCTTTATACATAGTACTTTACTGCTTTATAAATCCTTGTATTTAGTCCTTTATACTTTGAAGATAAATCAACTTGTTTGCAACAGTGTACTGAAAATTGTTATTTTAAACCTAAATCCTGTCACTAGATATGTCACTGTTAACTGTAGGGAGGAGAGACGGGGCACCTTTTTATGTACCTGCTTTCAAAATGGTTTTATATTGGATGAACAGTGTGGGAAGCTTTCCCACAATGAGGCTGCCAGCTGTTGCTACTGTTTTAAGCTCTGCATCTGTGATTGCCAGTATCATAAAGCCACAGTGGAAAGCAATGAAGAGGAGAGGGAAGAGAATTAAAGACGGCATTAAGGTCTAATCCAGTTCTGCAATTGATTTCTATGTGAGATGTTGAACAATCCATTTAACATTTCTGCATCTTATTTCTCCATTTTGAAACAGGGATCATAATCATGTCCTACTCACTGGGGTTTTGCAGTGCCTCATTCACTGGCATCTTGGGAGATGCTAGGAAACACATTCATTTCCCTATAGGTCTGGGGAAGCATCAGTGCTTTCTTTTTTTTTTACCTCCCATTGTATGCTGCCTGGTCCAAATTCTCCAATTCCACCCTGCAGTGCCATGAGATTTATTTTATTTTTTTTTTGTCTGTTTGTTTTCTTTGTAGTATATTAACTAAAGACAACAGAGTGGTCAGAGACTTTTTCTTTGTCTGGACTTTTACTATTCCTGACCTAAGAGCCTTGTGTTTCGTTGAGTAACCCCGGATCTCACTTTGAGGGGGTGTTCAAATTAGCTCTGCAACCACCTAATGTTGCAGATGGTAACCTCAGTTCAGGCTTCAAGAATGCTGAGATAAGACCATCGTTATTTCCACATCCTAGTCAAGTCAAGCCTTCCTTATCTTCTCCTTTTTCCTTTTCCTCTCTCTCTTTTTTTTTCTTCCCCTTATTGGTTTGTTTACTTTTCCAATGGTGCTGTATTTCTAGGTAGCACTCAGAGCACAGGTAAAACAGCACTAATCTTATCACCAGGTCATCTCAGTTAATTGCTTTAAAGTTTGTAAGTTACATAAGAAACTGAATCTCAGGTATTGAGCCATTTGTAAGAAATGCAAAGCTGATAAAAGTCTGTGCAGTTGTGCTCTGAGATAGCAAGGCATTTAAGCTTTAAGTGAGTCATTGAGACTATTCAGATGTATAACAGCTTTACTGTATGCCTCTTAAGGACACTGCTAGAAAGATCTAGAAAAATGTGTGTCCTGGCTGACATTGGAGGGCTTGAAGATGTTCTGGGCCCCATCCCTTTCTGGTTTAAGGATGCTAAATTCAGTCTAGTTTCATCAGAAATTGTTTTTCCCTTTTTCTGTGTCATTTTCCCTTCCTCCCCAAGTGTGAAGCTGTAAGCATAAACACAGACACAGTGAGCTGTCACATTGCACATTTAATACAGGCCTTTGGTGCCACTGAGCCCACAGCTTCCACGCCCTTACCTTTGCTCTGTAGTTTTACATTGCTCATCTCTTTAATTGCAGTTGAACTTTAAAGCATTCTTGTTTTCTCTGAAGTGCTTCAGAAGAGAATCTGGGCTGGAGGGAGTCATCACGGTTCTCTCCGAAGTTCAGCTCTAGGAGATGAACTAGTTGCTGAAATTCAGAGGACATGGCAGTGTCCCCTCTGCACATCAGATTGCTAGCCTTTACAAAGTATTTGGGCCACTCAAACATTTCTGCAAGGGGACAAGGAAAACCTTCTTACACTAACATTGTAAAAACACTAATTTAAGGGGGATTTTAAGAGACCTTGTCTCTACTGACTAAACTGCCCTCAGAAAAGACAGATCTGTATGTAAGAACTATCAGGCTTCCTCCAGGGAGTGGGAGCGTTAGATATGTCTGCCATCCTTCTTAAGTAGAGCTTATTTCTCTAAGGAAAATATGTCTAAAAATTCAGAGTCTTTTAAGGACGGAAGGGTTCATTGTTATGGGCTTTGGGAGAAGGAAGTAGGGGATATTGACCATGGTGGGATCTCATATCATGGTGGTAGGCCACAAGAGATGGTGCTGGAAGGAAGACTTAGGGATCACAAGGAAACATTACTGGCTTGTTGACGTCATGCAAGCCACCAAAGCTTGCTAGTAATGTGCATTCAAAATCAGGTGACTGGGAGATGACTGCTAATCTTAAACCTAGTCTGAAAGCTCTGTCAGACTCAAAACTGCATACAGTAAAAGTGTTCATGACATAGTAAGCTACAGGGTGAGAGTGGTCAAGCAGATGCAAGATTGAAGTGGAAGTTGTTCCATGGGTGATATGGTAGATTCTTCAGAAAAAATCCGGCATTTTTCCAACACATGGCTTCTGTGCTGGCTGGCAAAGAAAGCAAACGGACATGTTGAAGTAGAACATGCTACTGGTGTCTCTTTGAACCATTAAGTGGGACCACAAGGGCAAGAAGATCATTTCCTTGTAGCATACATCAGCCTGATCTGGGCACAAGCCTGAATAAACTGTGGGAGAGCAGGTCTTAGCCATATTCTCTCTTTAATGGAAGCTGTTCCAAAGGTAGAAGTGTCAATTGTATGTCATTTGTGTTAGGTCAAAGATCATTTTTCCTTTTCTCAGGAGCTGGTCTGAGTGGGCTTCACCTTAGTCATATACAATAAATTAATGCTAGTCCCAGAGAACAGAAGAAACATCTCCTAGTTTTGGTCATTGTGATCAGCTGGTACCTTGGTGTCCTGGGGATCCTGGAAATGTCTTGGCCAGCTGTCTTTGAATCTAGCTCTAAGCCCTTACAAAATGTTCTGCAGCCTGCCTGAGAAAGTATAAAGGGTTTGGTACCCAAAAAAGCAGTGACAGTGTGCTCTTCCAACAGCAAAAGAAACTAACGTCCTTAGGCATGTGGAGTCTCCCTTTAAGCGTCCATATAAAACAAGCATTGCAGGATGTGAAGGACCTTTAGTATCTTCCTCATTCTTCTCAGTCCCAGAAAGTGTTGCAACCTCTATTTGTGAGTGAGCCCAAGCGCATACTCACACCAGATTTTGGACAAGTTTGTATTTGCATTCAAACTGTTTCCCCATCTGCTCCTGCTAGTTATTACAGGCCATTCTCTGGAGTGAGGTATTCTGGCATGCCATAACATCTGTGAGTGTTGTAATGAAGTTGGTTAGAATGTAACTCACTGAAGCAGCAAGAACTAATCACTGTATATTGATATAAGATTTGCAGAGACTTAGATGGAGAGTGCTGCAATAATCTTCTGGGTGTGCGTATGGGGTGGGGGTGGAGGGAATTGTGCATGTACATGTGTGGTAGTAAAATTACTCATTAGCTGTGGTAGGTCTCATTATCTTAGGGAAGAACATCAATGATTCACTGCTTAACAGGGTGTTTGGAAATGCCTGCTTATACACAGAAGGCAGCCTGAACCAATATCCTGTGCAGACCATGAGCACCTGTTTTGGAGTGAAGAAATTTTAACTGCCTCTATTTTCTCTACCAGATATTGGAACTCCCTGAGCAACCTTGTGGCTTCACTCCTGAATTCAGTTCGCTCCATTGCTTCCCTGTTGCTGCTCCTCTTCCTCTTCATTATCATCTTCTCACTCTTGGGGATGCAGCTCTTTGGGGGCAAGTTTAACTTTGACGAAATGCAGACCAGGAGGAGTACATTTGACAACTTCCCCCAATCCCTCCTCACTGTGTTTCAGGTAAGAGCATAAGCAGTGCAGATGGGACCAAGACATTGTGCTTACACGGAGAGACACAGACCAGGTCCTGCACCATTCCTCTGCCACCTGGCAGTCCCAGAGACTGTACACCATGCTCTGGGAGCATGGCACCACTCTACGTTGCCAACATGGGGATATTCCCTCCCAAAGTGGGGAAATAAGCTAAGGCCCATGTGTAGCAAGGCCACCAGGGCTTATCAGCGTCATACAAGAGAATGGCCATTGTCATGTCCCAGCGCATTTCCGGCATGCCAAAGCCCAACCCTTCATCTCCCATGGTTCTGGGGAAAAAATATCTGCTCACTGCACCGGAGAAGAAATTAAACAGCCTTTAAGCTGACTGTAGTTTTGAGAGTGATCAGACAACAGCATCAGGATCATGATTTCACGTGCAAGGTGAAGGGAAGTGTCAGGCTGTGCTGAGTGCTGTCCTCAAAGCTGTAGGTTGCACAGCTTGTCCAAAACAACAGACACGTGGGAGGGAAGTGCCTGGGAGAGGTGGGGAGACTTAAACAAAGATGTCCTGGAGAGCCATTTGGCTTCAACCATCAGTCTTCAAGGGAACATCTCTTTTTTTTTCTTTTTTTTTTTAACACTTTGGGCGCCCTTTCTACATTCTCTCTTTTTGTTTTTAATTTGTTGAATGGATACAGCCAGAGTCTCCAAACATCTTGGGGGAGGGGGTGATCTCTAGGATAGTAGATATCTTTGTGTTAATGGGGTTTTCAAATTCTCTGTGTGGTCTAACACTGTGTCCCTTATTGGTGGGAATGTGTCATTTAGATCCTGACTGGGGAGGACTGGAATTCGGTGATGTATGATGGGATCATGGCTTATGGCGGCCCCTCTTTTCCAGGAATGTTGGTCTGTATTTACTTCATCATCCTCTTCATCTGTGGAAACTGTATCCTTTGATGCTACTCTTTTCTCCAAGTGGGGCTGAATTTAAAGTCACCCTTTACTACTTTGTTGTATTAGAAAATAATGAATTTCATGCCTTACATCTTTACCTTTTCCCTAGCTCTGGATTTTGGCTTTGCACTACCAAATGTTAAACAAGTTTGTTTAATTTTAGCTAGTGCTAAGTCTTCAGGCATATAAACAGTTGTAAGAGCCAACTACATGCCAGTTCTGTACGCCAGCTTTTATTTAGTATCTTTACGTGTTTAGTGTTTTTATTTTTTACTCCCCTTAATTCACTCATAGGTCTTCCTTTCCTGCCTTCCTCATAAACTAATCTCTCTGTCTACCTGCGGTACTTACTATGTATTTTTGCTTCAATTGCCATTTCAGTAACATATTCCATGTGCTTTCATCCAAACCTTATGTGGAATAAAAATATGTATAATCTACAATATGCTATATACAAATGCTGTAATAGGAGTAACATATGTTTGACATAATAGATTTATGTGAGATCATATATTAACTCATGTATAAACGAACAGGAACCATGTTCCATTTCACTTACCGCAATCTGTGTGTTCTTCAAACAGAAAATCGTGTACTCTGTTATCTACCAGCCTGAAATAATATTAAGTAACTTCAGTTCTCTCTGGCTTCAAGGTGAAGTGAGGGCACTGTACATAACCCAGAGGTACAAAGCACATTGCATGATTAGGCTATGAGTGTCTTTTCATAGGAATTTGTATATAACATAGTGCTATGGTTCTGTTCCATATCTGTTTGCTCCAAATTTGTTCATGTTTAGTTTCTGCTTCCCTAACAGATAGCCCTCCTGTGTCAGAGGTGACATCTCTTTTTATACCGATTCTTCTATAAAGCCACCTCATAGTCTCAGCCCAGCTCTTCTGGCCTCTCCTCATAATTTAGATCTCTCAAACCCTGTTATGTGACATTTTAGTTGACCTGCATGCCCTCTCTTCAAAGTGAGATGGTGCAATTCCACTTATCTGAAGGTCAAGGGAGGCAGTCTGCCTGACATCTTAAAAAAGCTACAATTTGGATCTCCTTATGAACTACAGGGGAAAATGTGAGCCAGCTTCAAATGCTGGCTGACTTTGTAGCCATTAGACCTTGGATCTCAGTGAGGGCAGTGGCTATATTTCCAAGCTAAGCCTTAAACTGGAGGTTACTTTGAAGTTATCATGGTGTAATAAGACCCACTATCAAGAAATTTATAAAAGAATCTGGTGTTCAGATTTGTAACATGAGATCTGAACGATGACTGGCATGACAAGAAAGCAGTTGATTCCTTACCCTTCAGCTGCATGTGCTTGGCTGGTTTATAATGTGGCTCCCATACATGGGCTCTCTGCTAGGAAATGGCAGATTTGCCAGCTCAACACTTTAATACTCAACTCAAATGAAATTCTTTTTGGTCCCCTCAGAAATGCTATCCTTACTGTCCTTAAAACCTACCAATGACTGTGGGAAAGGCTATCATGAGGTTGTTCAACTCAAATATGTAGTCCAAAATTGGAAAACCCAGGTGCCTAATGGCATGAGGCTCTTTAGTATGAGTGCTTTAATAAAAAATTACCTGAGCCTTCAAAGATGGAAAGCATCTAGAGCTCCCCTTATCCTTCCTCAGTGGGATTTGTTGCACAAAACAGGGCTCTTTGGGGAAACCAAAAACTGAAATGTAAGTGCTTAAGTCTGGACTTGGATCTTTCCTATCAGTCATTCTGTTGTAAAATTTGGAAACCCCACATAGTGTGTTAGACATTTGGTTGGAAGGTGTAGGTTTGTGCATGCTCAATATGTGTGCTCTGAACATTTGTGTGAATTGAAAGTTTGGAAAAGCGAAAAGATCTGATGACAAGTTGCTAAAAAAAATCAATTAAGACACCTTTGGTATAATGTTGTTCTGCAGTTTTCAAAGCCTGTTTTCTTTAAGTAGCACACAGATATCCTGCTGAATGTATTTTTGGCTATTGCTGTGGACAACCTTGCTGATGCTGAGAGTTTAACATCTGCACAGAAAGAGGAGGAAGAGGAAAAAGAAAGGAAAAAGTTAGCTAGGTAAATCCATATGCATACATCTATCTACACTCATATGCATACATTTGTACATGTATATATATACACACATTATGCACATATATATGTGCAAGTATGTACATATATGTAACATGTGTAACTTTTCTGTGAATGTATATAGATTACATATATATGATTAATAAAACTATGTATAGAATTATGTAATTTTTTTTAAGTAAAAGAATTCAAACTAAAAGACGACATGTTGTTAGGAGTTGGGAATCTCCACAGTTGCAAAGATGTGAGCAGAGGAAATGAAGGCTGGGTGACTGATGAGATTTCAGGGCATCAGTAGATAATGAGTGTGAAGTGGTTTCAGTGTGACAACCCCATTTGAATCTTCCTCTTGCCTTTTGATTGCTCAGAACCACGAGGCATATTTTCAGATTCCCATGACACAGGATTCAGAGGCTTCCTTCTCTTTTGATGCCACAAGCTAGCAAAGGACTCTGACCAGTTCTTTTAGTGTTTCTGCAGACTCTTAGGAGACATGAGCTGGGTGTAGAGCTTCTCTCCATTCTCTGCTTGCCACAGCGGGGAAGCCTCTCCTTACTGGTTATTTCTCCTCACTTTCTTCCAGGCTGCTTGGAGGGGTTCTCTTGTGCAGATCTTTCTGCTCTGTCCTGCACACCAGTCAGGAGGGTTTCCTTCCCTCTGGAAATGCAGTGAGGGGCAAAACTTTGTAGGCAACCTAGTGGAAGTCCACAAGAGGGGGCTTGAAAATGTTTCATGCCATTGTTGCTGGATGAAAGAAGAGGAGATACCTAGTCATAGACCTAAGTATGCATATACACAAACACACAGGCACTTACTTCCACAGATGCATGCACGCACGTACACACACACACATCCACAAAAGCCATCCAGAAAGCTATAAAATAAATGAAATTAGAGCAGTCTCTGCCTTTGCCTGCAGATGAGGACAAGGTGGAGCCACTGATATATAAGCTGGACTCAGAATGGAGGTGCCAGCCAGCTGATCGTTTTCATGGTGTGTGCTGTACTACATGAAGTTCCTGAAAGGGAAACAGCTTTTCACCTTTGTAACTGTTTGCTTTTTATCTTGTCAAATTGTTAGGACTGCTAGTCCTGAAAAGAAACAGGAGATAGAAAAAACAGCTGTGGAGGAGGAGACAAAGGAGGAGAAAATTGAGCTGAAATCAATCACTGCTGATGGAGAATCCCCGCCTGCTACCAAGGTCTGCTGCCAGCCACCACTCTCTATGCAGTGATGGCATGAACAGCTTGGGTTTCTGAGGGAATGAAAACTCTCTGCCTTGTCTGATAAAGGCTTTTTCTCTTCTTCTGTTTCTGTTAGATCAATATGGATGATTATCAGCCCAATGAAAACGAAGAAAAGAGCCCATATCCCACAACAGAAGCACCAGGTATCTCTCAGTTTTCTCTTATTCTTGATTCAAAGAATTGAAGCTCCAGTTGCTAGTGCATATATAACCAAACTGTGGTAACAGGCACGCTGAACATATAATGCCTTCATGATGGGACAAGATGATGCACTTAGAATCATAGAAAGGTTTGGGTGGAAGGGACCTTTAAAGACAGACCATCTAATTCCATCCCCCCCGCCATGGGCAGGGACACCTCCCACTAGACCAGGTTGCCCACAGCCCCATCCAAACTGGCTGTGAATACTTCCATGGAGGGTACAACAACAACTTCTCTATGCCACCTGTTCCAGTGCCTCACCATCCTCTGAGTGAAGAATTTCTCCTGAAAAACTAATCTTAATCTACCCTCTTATAATCTAAAACCATTCCCCCTTGTCCTATCACTACACTCCCTGACAGAGTCCCTCCCCAGCTTTCCTGCTGGCCCCCTTTAGGTAAAAGAAGGCTGCTATAAGGTCTCCGTGGAGCCTTCTCTTCTGCAGGCTGAACAACGCCAACTCCCTCAGCCTGTCTTAATAGGAGAGGTGCTCCAGTCTTCTGATCATCCTTATGGCCCTCCTCTGAACCCACTCCAACAGGTCTGTGTCCTTCTAGTGCTGGGGGCCCTAGACCTCAATGCAGTACTCCAGGTAGGGTCTCATAAGAGTAGAGTAGAGGGGGAGAATTGCCTCCCTCAACCTGCTAGCTACACTTCACTTGCCCACGTTTCCTTCAGAATCCCTATAGGAATTAGTTGTACTTGATTTGATTCTCTGTTCAGCGTGCAATACATGACTACAACTCTATTTTCAGTCTACTTTTTCATTACTCTGAGGTCAGGGAAGACCCACAACAGATACTTATGAAGGGAAAAGTGCTGAATGCCTTTTTGCACTTTTTTAATTAAAAAGGACAGTGTGACTATTAATATAATTCAAAGGCATAAGCTCTTAGCCTAAAGTTGGAAAAAAATGAGCTAGAGCATTAGACTAGTTTTCAAGTCAGTTGGACCTAATTAACTTTGTCCTCAAATACTTTAAAAAAAAATGATTGAAGCAATCTCAGAACATGGAGCAGTTTTTCTCTGAGAATTTTTGAAGGCTGTGTCTTTAAAATAGTGGGTAGGGGTGCAGCAGAGGAATTATAAACTAGTTAGTTCAACTTCCATTCTTGGAAAATTGTTGGAAGAAATGATTAAACAACGTATAAGATTGCAAGATAAGAAGAAGACTAGCAGGAACATGGATTTGCCAAGAACAAATCACATCAAACCACTTTCTTCTAAAAGGGGCTGAAAAAACTTGAAGACAGGAGAGAAATAGATATCATATGCTTTAACTTTGCTAAGGCTTCTGACTGTCTCTTATAACATTCTCATAAACCAGCTAGGTAAGCATGGCTTAGGTGATTGGGAGAGAAATTGGTCAGACCCTTTATGTGGAGATTAGTGATGGCACAAGTGAGGTACTATGGCTCAAAGGCCTGTCCTGAGTTCAGTTCAGTTCAATGTTAATGACCTGAGTGATTGAAGAGGAAATATGCCTATTGCATTTGCAGATGACATGAAGCTAGGAGGGACAGGAAGCATGCTGGAGGACAGCATTAGAATTCAAAGAGCTGCTGAGGAACTGGATAAATGGTCTAAATAAAATGAAAGTACTAGGATCTACGTAGGCAGGAGTAAATAATTCAAAAATAAAGGATCTTAGGTGATAGTAGTAAGGTAACAGTGCTTGAGAAAAGAATCTAAATCCTGTGATCACAAGCTCAACAGGAGTCAACAACATTTTACTGTCTTTCAAAAGGCAAACAAGTATTGAGATTATAAGCAGCGAAAACAAGACTCTTTACTCCCTTTATGGATTTCTTCTAACAGGCCAATGAAAGCTAACCAGAGCAAAACAATTATTTTCCTGTTAGCAATTGGTAAGATCTCAACTGAGATTCTGTGTCTGATTTTGGGTGCTCTACCTAAGAGAATCATAGAATGGCTCAGGTTGGAAGGGACCTTAAAGATTATCTAGTTCCAACCCCCCTGCTATAGTCGGGGACACCACCCACTAGATTGGTTTGCTCAGGGCCTCATTTAACCTGGTCTTGAACACCTCCAGGGATGGGGCATCCACGGCCTCTCTGGGCAACCTGTTCCAGTGCCTCACCACCCTCTGAGTGAAGAATTTCCTCCTAAAGAGAAGTGGGGCTGGATTGGAAAGAGTCTAACAGGTCATGGTGAATGCAATACAGGAAGGAAACAGGAACTAAGATTGAAAGAATTGTGCTTGTTTGAGTTATGAAAGACAGGAGAAATATTTTCAAATGCATAAAAGGCTGTTAGAGGCAGGAGGGAAATTATCTCCATCTCCATTGTGAATAAGAGAAGTAACAGATTCACACCTGGGGAGGATTTTCTAACAGTGAAGACTAGAAAAGATTGTGAAGAAGGTTGTGGAAACCCTGCATGTTAAGAACAGGTCAGAAAAGTCAAAAAATCTGCCAGAAAAAGCTTGAATATAATAGTAAGTTGATCCTAGCTTGGCAGAAGCATGAACGGGAGGGCCTTTTGTTGTCCTTTCCTGCTCTGCCCTTCTTCATTTCTATGATAATGTAACAGGCTGTAATAAGTAATAAATCACATTCTCTTCTATTGTGTGATTCCTAATAAATGTCTGTTAATAGGTCGATGTGATAGAGTGAAAAAAAGACACAATAGTTCACTTTAAATAGATGGACAAGAGTTTCAGACAGGCAAAAAGGAAAACGTCATTGAATTTGATTTTCAGTACAAAAGATCTGTGCATTTGCTATACTTGTATTGATCCATATTTGTAGCCTATTAATCAGTAACAGACTGTTTCCAATACCATGCAATACAGTTTTAGCAGTTCCTGAAGCAGTTCACTGTTTTTAATCTTCCAAGCACCTCTGTAGGCACAGGGCAGTTATTGCACACCCATCCCCAGTTGCTCATGTGTTCTGGGGAGTCTTTAGTCACAAGCATAAATTAAAACAGGCTGAGGTAGTTCTGTTTCTGTTTTTCAGCTGGCTTGGATTTGCAGACCTTTATATTTTTTCAAGTGAAGATACACCCACCTGTATAGCAAATTTAAGCCTACTGATAATAGAATTATGTTTTAGTTACCTTCTGTAGACAGCTTAGAAATAGCCTAGCATGACAAAAGCTGATTCTACATTTTTGTCTATTTGACAAAAGCTATATCTACAATTCATGTCATCGACGTTTTATCTGCAGCCATGTGTAGGATTAGAAGGCAGAAAATTAAGTAAAGACATTTTAAAACTCCTGCCTTGGAGTACCAATCCTTGGACTGGCATATTTTTCAACAGAACCTGACATTTGAATGGATGATCCTATCTCCTAAAGCATTATCAATGCAAAGGGACAGCATCTTGGTTTGCCTTTTTATAATGCCATTTCTAAACAGGCCCCCATGGCTGTTCCCAGAATTGTTTTTCTACTCTTTGTGAAGAGTGAACTTACTTTTTCTCTTTTCCAACCTGAAAAGAGAACTCTGAAAAACTTCTTTTTTCTTTTTTTTATTTTCCTGAAAATAATCTCTAATGGTTCACACAATTGCCTGACCACTTCTTTCAGAGTTCACGGAAGTTACCATAAGTCTCAGATGGAGTAAAGTTTTGTAAATCACTTGTTAGATACTATTTAGCATAGTCATCTACTCCATTCTGCAATATGAAACTCAGAAACACCAAGGCCCTCTCAGAGCTGATATAGCACGTCACATCTGCCTTGCGTAATCAGGTCTGGGGAACAAAGCTCTAAGGCTTTCTCTGGCATTAGCAAGCAAGAATTTCCTGATCCCACATGTATCCTGTCCCTTCATCAGCTCCCCTGTGGCCACAGACCAGCCCAGAATCCTTCTGCTGATTGCTGTGCAGCCACATATGGCCCACCTGGGAAAACATTTTTTCTGCCCGTTTCCCACATGTGGATCCATTTCAACTGTTGTTGGAGGGAAACATCTCATTGCTTCTTAGATGCAGTGAGCAAGTTCTACCAATTTTCAGATTATGATTTAACCCTCCCATGGCTGTGTATCATTCCATCCCCTGAAAACAACCTTCAAACTAACCCAGGGTACAGAAACAACTGAAAAGGTCAATTTATTTGCTTTCCCTTTATTCTCTGAATCTACCCCACTCAATTTCCTATTAAGTTTCTATTGCCTCAATCAGACTTTTCTCAGTAACCTCTTCTGACTGTATTTGCTGCATGGTGTAGCTCTTAGCCCCCAGAACACACTGTGTACTTGCAGCTCATCAGTTCACCTAGCCACTTTGCTGGAGGGAGGGACTAGTTCTTCCAGAGATTTGTGTACACTAGAAGGATTATTATGATGACATGTTTATTATAGGAAGACAGGGAGCAAGTCTTGCAGTCTGGTACAGAAACAGACAAAGAATTCAGAACGTCAGATGAAGGTAAAAGCTTGGGATGATTCATGGAAGCTTGAAGCAAAGCAATGTCCTTGCCCAAGAGTTCTGGTCTTTGTATAGTAAAAAGAAAAAAAATCCTCATCATTGAATATATCACTGATGCTGCACTGAAGCTTGTTTGTGCTTATGGCTTCACAACCAAAGGATGTAACTGTTCTAATGAAGTATAACTCAAGATGACAGTCCCAGATTTAAATTTCCTTGAACTTCAGGAGAGTTCAAAACTAGAACTGAACTTGGAAGCTCACAGTCATGTTTCTTCATGATTCCATGGGAGGCTTGAATAGAAAAGTCACTTTTTAAACACTAATATCCCTTAGGTATAGAAAAAACAGAAAAAGTGTAAGATTGCAGATAATGAGTTCCCCAGCCAACATGGGAATACTGTGTTGACCTTTGCTTGTATGAATGCCAGCAACTGTGCAGCATGCTGTTTCTTTATACTGGTAGATAGCTTAGGCAGTGACCTGAGCTGAAACTGTAATCATGTTATCCTTTCTGTATTTGACCCTCAGTTTTTGCCTTTTTATGTGCCCTAGACCCTACTTTATATGAAAATTATTTAGAACATTATTCTTGCTCCATAACTGAGGGACTGAATGTGTTTTCCAGTCTGAAGCTAGGTGGCTGTTATAATCATTAATATATTTCTTGCTCTGTGACAGACATTAGAAAAAGAGGAGAGAAGCAATGTTCCTTATGGTCTTTATGAGGCTGATCCTTCTGCTAAGAGTCCATTTTCCTGAGGCATTGTTTCATACCCATTTGAAAAAGTTTTTTTATAAAAAAAAAAAAAACACTTTGAGAAAAGCTTTCTTTAAGAAAAAGAGTGATCCTATAATGAATGCACAGAACTGGGTCTCAGAATATTAGTCTTTTAAGTGAAAGCTCTCAAACGTCCTACATGATCATGGACATAAGTACTCCAGACTGTTAAAGAAAAGGAATGTGCTTACCTCGGTCCTTGTCAGCCCACTTTGAAGTCTATAGATAAGAGGTGCAAGTGCAGAGTGTTGTAATATTATATAAATATAAGCATTAACATTAACAACATTTTTTCAAGTAATATGCACAAAAGCGCTTCTGAAAGAATAACGTCTGTAGAATGAGTATTATCAAGTGTTTTACAACATGAAATTTGAGCTGTTAAAAAATGGACCTGCTTAGAAAGTCCAAACTCTGTGTACCAGATCAAACATTTATTCAAAGATCTATCAAGTGAATTTGAGCTGAACTCTTGCTACCAGAAGTGTAAAGAAAGAATCCTATTTGCATGCCATAATGACATGCATTGAAAAGGCCACTTTTCTCCTGTCTCTGACATCTAATTTGGGATCTATGTTGATAGACGCACCAGCATCTTTCTGATGCATCCATTACCAGATCAAGTACCATATCCAATCCTAAAGGAATAGATTCTTTCTGGAATTTATCTCACTTCACGGAGTTAAGATAAACCTTTTTAACTAGTGTTTCCGCCTTTATGTTGGCTGGAAGATGAATCAGTTGTATCTTACCTGTCAGGCACCCTTCTTAAAATATTTCTTCCTGTCTTGCTAATTGAGAGGATTGCAAACTTCAAAATATCAAAACCCTATCATATCATTTACAAAACAGCATCTGATTTCAGCAGGTAGAAGAAATCCTCAAAGGTGGAAGGTTCTCTTTCACATACCACTTAGCTTCCATCTCTACATTTTCTTCCTTGAGGGTACTCAGTCATGTGGCAATGGCTTCATGAAGAGCTCTTACAAAGAGGAGAAAGAAAGGTCCTGATAAGCTGGAGAAAGGGTCTGAAGAAAATAAGATGCAGTTCAATAAGGATGAGGTCAAAGTGTCACTCTTGGGAATAGTCAGCAGCACAAATGCAGGGGGAAGTGACAGGCTAGGCAACCATTCTGTGATACAGAATCTGTGGTTCATGAAAATCAGAAACTGATGGCAAATTAATACAAGAATGTGAAGAAGTGTCCATGAAGAACATTTAAACAGGAAAACAGTATTATAAGATATAAGAGGTAATTAACTCTCCTTTGCACCAGTAGGACCTCAACTGCAGGTTAATCCTGCAGACAATCCAAAGGAAAGTAGTGAGAATGATCAGAGATCTAGAAAACAAAGCACCTCAGGAAAGACTTGTTTTTGTCTAGGAACAGGAAAGCCTGGCAGAAACATAGTAATGGTCCTCAACTATGTAAAAGCCTTCTGCAAGAGGAAGGGAATTATCTCTTTTTCTGTGTCCATTAAAAAAATAATACAACAGATAATGGATTTAGACTACAGCAAGAAAGATTAAAGTTAGTCATTAGGGGAAGCTGTTTTGCAGAAGGGACGGTAAAGCATCTGAGGAGATTGTTGTGAGGATATTGTGGATTTATCAGCGTTGATGGTTTTGCAAACAGACTAGATCTCTATTTGCCAGGATGGACCCTGGGCAGTGGATGGTGCCTTGGAGAAGGGAAGTAGACAAGGAACCTCAGGCTTTCATCATCTTATTTTGATGATTCTAAGTTTTTAGCTCTAGTTCCAACAGAAACAAATGCCACGGTATTCCATAAGGGGTAGTATTATGCATAAAATAAAACCATTTTGTGTGAAATAAAAAATAAAAATGTTTCTTGCAGCAGAGGAAGATGAGGAAGAACCTGAGATGCCTGTTGGCCCTCGACCTCGCCCAATGTCTGAACTGCACCTCAAGGAAAAGGCTGTGCCCATGCCTGATGCCAGCGCTTTTTTCATCTTCAGTCCTAACAACAGGTATTTAAGAGGCTGCTCAGCTGCAGCAAGGAGGAGAAGAGCAGGTACCCCTTTCACAGTGGTCCCCAAAGGTTATGTTGTGCAGAACTCCCTTCCAAAAGTTAATATCAGAGACCACCTTTGACCACTCTGTCTTTCACCCTGGCATAAAATCTCTGTGTAAGCACAAATGTAGAAAGCACTCTGACAGCATTAAGTGGGAGTACAGGGCACCTGCAAGTCTGATTGAAGACACAAATCATCAAAGCTTTGGAAATAACAGACTCAGAGGCAAGTCAGTAATTGGAACTACCCAACAAATTCAGGTCCAAACTGCAAGCAAGTCATCGTGCAGTCAGTCAAGCATGAGGCTGGAGCTTCTTGTCCTAATATCTTCTCAAAAATACTCCCAGTAAGGAGTTCCTGTCTTTCTGCTTGTCACTGACCAAGAACAAGCATGCAAGAAAAGAAACGAGGAGGAGTAGAGTCCATAGAACTGAGGGGAGGCTGAGAAGAATTCTCTCTCTCACATTCTTCCCTCAGGCTTCTCCATGGAGTGTGGCTTCACATTGCCCCACCTCTCTTTCCAATACCAATGTGTGAGACCAGTACCATGAGTGGAGGGCTGAGCAGGGCCCACAAGGGAATATATCTTTTAAGGGTTCAGAAATTATCTCACTGTTCAGTGGTCTGTACAGTGTCATGTATCCCAATGTCTCCCTTGGGGACTTTGCCTCCAAACAGTCTGAAAGTAAGGCAGGGCCGTAAAAGCACAGCAGAATTCAGAGCCTGTCTTCCCACAGCAGGGCTTGTGCCACTCCTCCTTGGTATGTGCAACAGGGAGAGCCTGATGATGATTGGGACTCATGGACTCTAATGTCAGCTTTGCCACCCACCCACTGTTGCTTGTTGGAAAAGTAAATTAACCTCTGCAATCATCTGTAAAATTGCTATAATAGGGGCTTGGAGGCTTAACAGCCAAAAGTAGAGGTAAATAGATTAATGAAGTGCCTCTAGAATTATCCATAGGACTGTTATGAAGTTTAACTCTTCATATCCTGCTATCATTGTATGGAAGGCACATATCTAAATCACACACCAAGCATGAGTCCTGCAGGCAGCCAGTCACCATCCCTGCATGACACAGAGAGCCAAGGCTGCCCAGCACCTAGCAGGGCAAAGCAGAGCTGCCTAGGCCATTGGTCTCCCTGCTGCTGGGGCAGAGGGAAGCTGCTCTGCAGAGCAATCCTCCAGGGCCAGTCTTGCCAGCAAAAGAGGAAGAGGGAAATGTTTCCCAGGTTTTGCTGTTCTCTGAGAGATAAAGTTATGCC
Source organism: Cygnus olor (assembly GCF_009769625.2). NCBI lineage: Eukaryota > Metazoa > Chordata > Aves > Anseriformes > Anatidae > Cygnus > Cygnus olor. Next base: position 66,065,493 of record NC_049169.1, read on the forward strand.
TCTCCTCTCTCTTTCAGGTTTCGTGTCCACTGCCATCGAATCGTTAATGATAACATTTTCACCAACCTGATCCTATTTTTCATCTTGCTCAGCAGCATCTCCCTGGCGGCTGAGGACCCCGTCCGACACCTCTCCTTTAGGAACCAAGTATGCTTACCATACTCCTTCCCTTGCTGTGTATTAGAGGCGTGGTACAAGCAGATCATGAGTCGTAGCCAGGAAAGGCAGAAAATACTGCATCAGAGGCTTTGGGAGTGATTCTCTGCCCTGATTTTTACCTTTTGTACACTGTGTTTAAAATCATTGTTTTTTGCAGGGAACATGAATCAGTGCAGAATTTGGCGTCTAGCTCGTTTCAGAAGTGTCTGTTAGGGGTAGAAGGACAGGAGACTGAAGCAAAATTATTGCTCCCTGGAATTTAAGGCATTAAAAATGGGCTGTAGAAACATTGATTGGGGTTCAGATAATTCAAATTCAGGGGATTTACAAGTTCCCTTTGGAATGTTTGCTCTCCTGCCACTTTTTTGTTTGTTTGTTTTCTTTTTGGTTTTGTTTTTTTTTTCTTTTGAGCTAAAAAGCCCAAGGCCTGATTTTCTCTTTGTTCACACTGGTTGTGAATCAGGAGTAACATTCTTACATTCTTACAGGAGTAAAATTCTTGAGTTTGATGCAGTCACTTTGGAGGAAATTGGTGTCATCAAGTTTAGAATCAGGCTGCTTGAGTGCAACCTGCAAAGCTATCACTGAGTTTGAGATAATCCTCAGAAAATATGCTGTGCTCCTCTCCTTGCCAGGCTGGGGGAAGAAGAGGAAGGCATTCATCACATAGATACATTCTCACCTTTTTCCTGACCATTCAAATTAGCCTTTTGAAATGTTCAGTACTTAACTTTGCCAGTGGTAGTTTCCATTTATCTGGGGTCATACAGAAATCACAACTGTCAGCAGTCATATATGAGACTTACAACCTCTGCTGTCTGCAGTGGCATTTTGGTGCCTTTAAGATGGAGGAACTTTCTAGGCATAAACAATGGGCCATTTATTTACTTATTAATATTAAAACTCTAATTTAATGCTCATTGTTCTACCTAGCAAAAGAATTCTGGCCTGAGCCTTCATTTAAATGCACATGTGCATGCAGAGAAGGTGTTAATGGAAGCTGATTCCTGAACTTATCTCAGCATTGCTTTGCATTTTGTCCTGAAGAAGAGTACTAAATAGTAGTCAAACGTGTCAGTAATGATCCACTTGTGCATGGCTGAGTGCGCCCACCACGTAGGGCTAAATGTATGTCAACATGTATTAGCACTGCAGAATGATGTCAGCTGGCATATGGGCTTCTGACATTCCACAGAATCTGCTGTACAATCTATAGCAGAGATATTTAAATGAGGGAAAAAAAAAAAAAACAAGGAAAGGAAAGGAACGGAAAGGAAAGGAAAGGAAAGGAAAGGAAAGGAAAGGAAAGGAAAGGAAAGGAAAGGAAAGGAAAGGAAAGGAAAGGAAAGGAAAGGAAAGGAAAGGAAAGGAAAGGGAAAAGAAAAGAAAGGAAAGGAAAAGAAAAGAAAAGAAAAGAAAAGAAAAGAAAAGAAAAGAAAAGAAAAGAAAAGAAAAGAAAAGAAAAGAAAAGAAAAGAAAAGAAAAGAAAAGAGAATAGTGAAAGCTGTTTGTCCTGGATAAAAGAGCTGAAGGTTTGGTGCAAAGTGGCAAAGTGTTGTCTTGTGTATTTGAACCCACTGATGTTGCACTGATGTGTTTAATTTTTACAGGTATGGGTGTTTAAAATGTATCATGCAAGGGGCCACTGACAAGATGTTTGGGTTGCAAATGTTGTCTGCCTTTACACTTTGACAGTAGAACAGTAAGACTGGATCCTGCTCAGTGCCTGGGAGGGAAAACAAGCAAGATGAATACAAACACACTGCCTTGCCCTCATGCTGGGACAACATAATCAGGCATTCACCTTCTGTGGCGCTGTACTGCTGTTGATACAAACTGTCCCAGAGCAGGAAGACAGGAACAGAGAGAACCTCCTCCAGCGAGGGCTAGCAAAGAGGCTTGGATACTGCAGCTGTCCTGGGGTGGGCTAGTGGCTGCATCTTTCCTGTGTCACACAGGGCTCAGGCAGCAAGTCTGTGGAAGTGCCTCTCCAGTCTGATCAAACAGCCTTCAAATCCGAAGCAAGACATAAAACTTTATGGTCTCACAATATTCTCCTGTTTGCATCCTGGCAAGGTGCTCTTTCATTTTAATATATTCTGGATTAAATATATATTTAGATAATAATAAGTATGCCTGCTGGTAAATGGTACCACCTGCACAGGTGGGAAGTGATCATTTCCATTAGGCGTGATTTCATCTATATGGAATGTCTTTACTAGCTGCAGCTTTGGGGCCAGATTCACCAGTATGCTGTAGCTGCTTTGCAGTGCTCTGGTGATGTAAAGCAGCTGCAGGCCCAGCTTAATCATCCACTTTAATCAAGTTTATGGCTTCTTTATGTCAATGGAGTCATGCAAAGCAGCCTTAGAGTACCCATGAATTTGGCACATACATTATAAAATTATTCCATTGATATAATAACCAAATGTCAGGACCTAGAAGGCAGCAATGCAAGGGGACATTTCCAGCTATAATGTGTGGGAATTAATATAGAATGCAACTGAGGTCTGTCCATCCTTGAAATGGCCTTTTTTAATTTGCAAAAAAAATTATAGACCCTAAGCCATCCTTGAAGAAGAGAAAACTTCTGCATAAGTCTTGGGGTCAAAAATCCAGCAGTAACCTGAGGGGTTTTAGGTTGTGCAGTAGCAGTAAATGATATATGTCCCCATTTGACCTTCAGCGTCAGCAAATCACTCTAGGTTGGGGTCATGCTTAAATGGGGCAATATAAATTAACCCTGTAGTTTGCAATAGCTACCGATTGCCCATGGCATACCAAGCTGTAAGAATCTAGCCACCTTTGAGTTTGTATTAGAGCAAGACCATCTAGATACAATAAAGAGATGTGGGATGGGAAGGGTAGTTCTGTATGTTTACTAGTATTTTAGCACTAAAGGATTAAATTTGAAAATGATCAGGTTTCTACTGCTTCCTTATATTGGCCTTCAGGTTTAGAACTTGGTTAAGCTAAAACAACAGTAATCCAAGGGCACAATACTTTTGATTTTAACCATTTTCAGTATAGATAATGTCAAAATGGTTTGGGATTTTGGAATATATTGGTAACAAATGGAGTCCAATTCTGGTCCCAGTAGTAAGTTTAAAAGTTTCCATTTACTTTTGTGAGCTGTAGGTCAATGGGCAGTGAAAGACATCTCCATCCTTGATGCTGTTACTTAGAAAAATCACTTAACCCTTCCAGACTTGCTGTTGCCTTCTGTGACACTTTAGGGCCCCTTCTTGTGGTCTGCTATGCATGCCATAGGTATGCCCACCACTGGGTCTAAGTTCATTGGAACAAGGGGTGTTTCAGCTTGCCTGTTACACAGAATGCCAATAGAAAGATGCAAGATATAAGTTAGGCACATTTAGTGCATGATCAAATTATGGTCACTGTGATTCTGTTCAATTGGCAGAGTATTTGTTATTCATCCTAATCCAGGGCAAGTCAGGGTATAGAAAAAAATGAGCTAGAGCATCAATTTGCAGTCTGTTTTTCTTCCTTCACAAGAGACACAAAACAAGCCTGAATGGCAGTTAATGAGAAAAAATCTCATGTTTTCCACTGAGAGACCAGATATTCTTGTATTCTCAGTTTGGAAATCTGTTTGTGAAAAAAAACTTGAATTGTCTGTGCGTTATCACATTAAGAAAAAAAAAAATAGAAAAAAAAATCCTGCAACAACAACCAAAAGCTTGTTTTCCCTCCACAGCCTTTATGGGATTTTAACTCAGAAAAGATTTCATGTAATGTGCTGCTTGTCCTATGTGCCAGGACCTTCACTGCACTCAACAGGACATCATTACAAAACCATTTCCTATATAGCCCTCCTTGTTTCCTTGTTAGGAGACTTGTGCATTTGATTTTGAACTGTGATTTCCCATTCTGGTGGCCAGTCACTGATCTACCCTCCCCACTCCTATTCCCTTTTGTTTTTACAGATTCTCTTTTATTTTGATATAGTTTTTACTGTCATTTTCACCATTGAAATTGCTCTGAAGGTAAAGTGCCCATCTTCTCTACCATTACCTGTTCACAAGCTTACTAGTTTTCTGCCACTATCTGTTGCTAACACACACGCCTGTTTGTTCCTGGGTCACGCTCAGTACAACTAACCCGATTGTGCTTATTTTTCAGATCCTAGGCAATGCAGACTATGTCTTCACTAGTATCTTTACATTAGAAATTATTCTTAAGGTAACCAATCTGAGCAATAAACTCATTTTCTGCTTCTTTTTCTTTCTTTCTTTCTTTCTTTCTTTCTTTCTTTCTTTCTTTCTTTCTTTCTTTCCTTCTTTCTTTGTCTCTTTCTCTCTCTTGCCCTCTCTTGCTCTCTCTTTTATTTTTTTTTAACTCCAGTAAAAAGAGTACACAAAAGATTGCTTATCTTTTGGTTTTATGCTTCTGGTAGTTGCTTAAAAAGAAGTCTTATGTGAAGTTTTGATATTCAGACTTATAAGGCGAATATCAACACAATGCTTTTTTAGGGGAAATGCAATGAAGTAAGAGGACCAAGAAAAAGGCCTTCACTCCAGAAACTGTTCTCACTACCATGTCTTTCCAAAACAGGACTTATTTGCTGTACAAAGAATCCCGAGCTCATGCTCCTGTTATACATGCTACAACTCAAAGAGAAGGTCTCAGTTCTGCACAAGTCATGAGGCTGGGCCAAAGAGCAGCCAATGCCTTATGGAAGGTTACAGGGTGCACAGCCAAATAGGAGCCAGGCAGTGATTCTACGAGGGAGTACAGTGCAAAAGCTCATGTTTTAGGAGCGGAGAGTTAACCAAGAGTACAAATCACCAAAACATGAGGGACTGTGGCTACAAATGAAAATTGCTGCACTGCCTGTTTAAAACCTGGCTTCACATTTCCCAGAAAACATGCTCTATACCAAAGGAAATGTGCATGAGAATGTTTTAGCTCAGAAGAAAATAAAAATAGGCTGCCTCATTCTTAACTCTAATTTTCCCAAATTTGTAGGCTAATAATTTAAATAACAGTAATTGGGCAAAGTTCTGGCTTCCTAAATACTAGGTTCATTTGGCAGCTTGTTTATTTTTCTCAACAGGCTAGTTCTAAGTACTGGCCTGCAGCACCTTAGAGTTGCTCAGATCTTGCAACTCAAGACCCTAATAACAGTATCCATACTGGAGGCTGGCAAGTAGGGTGGCCCCTACATATTTTCGTAGAGAGGAATGCTTTTTGACATGATTTTAAATCAGCAAAGCCATAATATTCTCCAAAGAGTTGTGCATATTATGCTGCTGTGCAGTGTGCATCTGTGTTTACACAATAAATCTGAATGTGCACACACCAAATGGCCTATCAAAAAGGCTTGTTAAAAAAGGAAAACATCTTAACAGCAACACTTAAAATCAAAATTGTAGTTCAAGTCTTAGCTTTCTATACCAGGGCACCTTCCCACCTGTTCGAATTTACAGTAGCAATTCTGCTGCCATTGAAGCAAATGGTAACACTCCTAACGACTTTAGGGGAATCAGAACGTAACCTAACCCACTGGTGTATTGCTCTGTTTTCATCAGGAAAGCGTACTGCATAGTACCTGTTTCCGAGCTTCCTGATGCCCTCCCATTAATTTAGGTCACGACCCTTGGATTTACTCCAAGTACAAGTGGGAGAGGAGTACAAAGAATACTAATATTTAATAAATTCTTCTGTTCTTACCCCATCAGTTCCTGCCACACAAGTTTCTGGGTTTCTCCAGGCCTGTTTCTCTGCTACCTTTCATTAAGCACAATCTTTTGCACAACAGAAAAGTTGATGTAAATAGTAAGAAGCAAAAGAACAAACAACTATATGATTATCAAGACTGTAGAGAAACAAACTTATCTGCCCCCATGTTGCTGACAACACCTACAAGCCCACGCTGCCATGGTGGAGTCTGATGAACGTTAGCGAGGTGACCAACTTTGCAATGTTTTGAACATGCCATTGAAGATAGTTATGGTTTAGTTTTAAATGGCACCCTAAGAGTTTTGTTCAGTGTACCAGGTGGGAGGCAGACACAGGTTACATACTCTTTGAGAGTCTCTTCTTAAATAAAAAATCTCCCAACTACAGTTTGTATAGAACTTAAATTCAACAGAGCTTCCCCTCCTGATTTCAATGGTGTCTCCTTTTTTTCAAGTTTGCCATACAAAATATAATCAGTAAAGGGCATCTTTATCACCTTTGTTATGGCAAGAACCCCCCCTTCCCGAATCAAATGTGTCTATAAGTATAAATTCTAAACCAAGATGAGTTTATACTTCCTCCCCTTCTCAGTTCTGTCTGACTGATTGATAGTTGGCTCCTGATGTCATGGATGTTTGGTGAAAAAATTATCTGATATACCATTTGCCCTTCCACCATCCTCTGGCTACCTAATTGTCGCAGGTAGGCAAGGCTGGAAGCCACTAGTAGTTATGCCATCCTGAGCTACTAGCCAGAAAACTCCCGTTTTAATTTCTAGTTCATACTTCTCAGCTGGAAGAGTCTGGTCATTGAGGAACAGTCTAATGACATCTGCTTCAGGTTACTTTAGACATCTAACTTAGATGAGATTCAGAGGACTGAATTTACAAGCCTGTGTTCCTAACCCAGGTAATGAAATGAGATTAGCAGTTGGGGGAATGGGGTTTCTGCAAAGCAGCTGTTAGATCACTTACTGATGCTAAGGTAGGTGGTAAAAATAAGATTATCACTTCTCCCTCTTTCACCATGCCAGACTCATCTAGTCGCATTCTAAAACTGAGCTCATTCTAAAATTCAGAGTCAGGACCTTTGCTCTCCTGAGCTCAGAAGGGTTTAGGTCTGACATTGTGGCTGAGACCCATTTCTGTTTATACTGGTTCTTAATCCAGTTTTGGAGCTGTGACATCCTCCTCAGCGCCAGCAAGTATTCAATAACCCTTTGTATGGAGAAGGGGCAAAGCCTCCCTTGTAAAATATGTAAAATCTTTCCCTTCCTCATCTGGGTGATATTCATAATGACTACGTCCACAAAGAGGCTTCTTGGTCTCAGGGAACATTACCTTGGGTTCTGTTAGGAAAACAAAGGAGAAAATGGAACTGCTTCTAGAATAAAAAGGGAGGAAACTGGGTAGAGGTAGGAAAAAGCATATGGGATTGAGCTGAACAGAAGTAGTAAACTGAAGAGAACAGGAATTCTGCCTGATGCTTCAGTGCAGCTCTAAAGCATGAAATCCTGGAGGGATTCTGTTCTTTCTTCAAAGAAGAAAGAGAGCTCAACTGTCCACTGCAGCTGGTATAAGCATTGAAAAACATCACAAAAGAGCCCTTTTTGTTTTATTCAATTTAACTAAAGAGACCTTTATATAATACTAGTATCATACTCACAAGTGTCCTCTGCAATTGGAAAAATGAAAAAATAAAAAAAAATAAATGCATAGGATTGCAATGAGTAGTTTTTGCAAACACTCTTTTTGCTGCTTTACTGATTCAGTATGTTATATACTCTGTGCAGTTTAAGTGCATATTTTTCTCACTGCACCTAGTGTTGGCTTTCCATAGTTAGGTCTTTCATAGTTATCTTACTGTCTTCTTCACTCTCTCTTCTCTCCATGGGGACTCAACTTCTCCTTTGGGGCCTGAGGGTAGATTGTCTTGTCTATGTTAGAAATACCACCCCTACCCAAATATATACTCTGAGCACAACCAGATGGGTTTGGTTTCTGAACAGATGCTAACGGCAAAGTGTGTTTGTGTCGTGTGCCTTCCTGCAGATGACCGCATATGGAGCTTTCCTCCATAAGGGCTCCTTCTGCAGAAACTATTTCAACATCTTAGACCTGCTGGTGGTCAGCGTTTCTCTCATCTCCTTTGGGATCCAGTGAGTGAACTGTTTTCAATTGGTTGGTTTTTTGGGATAGGAGGGCTGGGCTGGGAGATGATACCTAAATCTCATTCTCTTATCTGGGTAAGATTTTTCTCATGAGCCTGGAGGTATGTTTCTCAGATGATTCAAGATGCATTAAAATTCATTCTCATGAGGGGATGTGATAATTGGGAAATGCTATACTAATGACCTGGAGGGAACATCTTCCAGAAAGAGCAAATGAGAACAAGAAATTTGATCCACTGGGAATCATAACACTCAGCTTTGTTCCAAGATTTCTGAGTCACTTTATCAGTTCAGGGCAGTTAAGTGACTTACTGTTCCTTCCCAGAGCTCTCATTACCTCTTTATAAAATGGGGTGATAGTGATTTGCTACTTCCTAATATACCACAAGTCTTGGTCAATGGAAGATCATCAAGTGCTTCAAAAGCTACGTAAGAATCTGCAGAGCACTGGTGGCAGCATCGGTTGAGCCTGCTTCTGTCTCTCCACTTCGTATTGGTTGATTTGCTAATTTGCTTAATAAGTTATAGGACCTACCTGGACAGTATACCTGTAATGCCTGAGTCACCTGGACTGTCCATTCTTCTGTGAATATTTCAGCAGAGAAGCTCTCTATGAGCCCTATCTGAAAATGTCTTGCAATGCCTACATATTGGCACAATTTCCATCAGAAAGCTATAGAATATTTGGCAACTTGCCCTGTTTATAAAAATAAATAAATAAAAATCCCTGCTCACGTTGCATTCCCTTCAGTAATACAACAGAGATGGTGAAAGCCAGGAGAATGTATACTGATGCTGCAGAGATCAGGAAGCAAGACCTACGAAGGTAGCACCAGCGAGTGATTTCCTTATTCCTGAGATGCCAGAGCAAGTAGAAATGAATTTACTCTCTAGCTATCCTAAGCATCCTAAGGTTATGTAGGACTTCAGATGATAAAGAGTGGATGAAATCCATCTGTCCTTGCAGCACACCCCCTATACTGCTGTCTGTCTCAAGCGTTCCAATACTTTCTTCCAGGTCCAGTGCCATCAATGTGGTGAAGATCCTGCGTGTTCTGCGAGTACTTAGACCACTGAGGGCCATCAACAGAGCCAAAGGGCTAAAGGTTAGAGGAGTCCCAATGCACTCTGTAGAGTATAAATCTGAGTTATTTCAGGCTGCAAGGACTTTTGCAACAGTTCAAGTAGTGTTTAAGCCTCACCACAAAGATTATATGATGTTGTTTTCTAGGGTTACAGATGGGCTCACAAGCCTTACTCTATTAGTTAAATTCCTTCCTGTGGGCCTGGTGGGTGCCCAACTATGTAAGACTCTGCTACTGGACCATTCAGAGAGCTAAGCTCTGGAATTTTCCTACCACTCTTTGCTTGCTTCTACAATGATAAAAGTAACAAGTTCGTTTTCTCTCCCCTTTCCTGAGACATTACTTAATGGGTAATAGTTAAATGAAATATTTGTATTTGTCATTGTAGCCTTGGGCTTCACTCCTAGCCAGAGCAGCTCAGAACAGTCCTGCAAGTTACTTTTGTTCCTATCTTCCATTTGCAGCATGTGGTCCAGTGTGTGTTTGTCGCCATCCGAACCATCGGAAACATTGTGATTGTCACAACTTTGCTGCAGTTCATGTTTGCCTGCATTGGAGTTCAGTTGTTCAAGGTAAAACCATTGGACCCGTTCATCCAACCATCACACTAAGCTGTTTTCTCGGGTGGGAAGAAAAATATGAAAAACCTTGAGGAGGGGAGATGGAATCTTCCCGTGTGAAAGGAAGTGTGGGCACCATCGTAGTTACCTGGGCTCCTGCTACCAGGAGTTCCCCAAAACTGGATCAGGTATTTTCATAACTGCTGTGCTTCACCTGTAACTGTAAGAAATCACCAGTAACATCAGTAAACCTATTTTCCAAATTGCTCGTGGCATGACAAGTGAAGGGGGCTGTTCTAAGGGATTGGTAATTACAGGCTGTCTACCTTCCATTTTACAGAAGATGGGGTATGCCAGCTAATTACTGGAGGTTACTCATTCACTTTCTTACATCTGCTTTTATTTCTGTGCCCTTCACCACCCTTCGGACAATTAGTGTTTGGCAGCACTCAGGGCACATGCACCTCAGGACACACACAGAAAAGCACTGTGCAAGCAGATGAAAGCCTGTGCTCTTGAACTACCTAGATGCAGGCAACTCTTGATACAGTTTGTTCACATCTGCCTGCAAAAGAGCATGTAAACATACCCATAGTAGTTAAGCAAGTAGTAAGTGCAGCCACCTTGGTACATGACCTGCCCTAACCCTTGCACTGTCAGGAAAGGAGGCTTCATTCTTCTTTCTTCCTCTTCAAGGGCAAACTCTATAGCTGCACTGATAGCTCCAAGCAGACAGCAGCAGAATGCAGGTGAGTCTGACCTTTCCCACTCAGCCCCTTTCCCTGGCCACACGCTCTCAGGGCCTGGCACTGGAAGTGCAGTTCTGTCACATTCTCTCTCTCCTCTCCACCCACAGAGGGTACTACATTACATACAAGGATGGTGAGGTCAACCAGCCAATGATCCAGCCCCGGAGCTGGGAGAACAGCAAGTTTGACTTTGACAACGTCTTGACTGCCATGATGGCCCTCTTCACTGTCTCGACCTTTGAGGGCTGGCCAGAGTGAGTGCTTCTTGAGATGATGCAACACTAGTAATGTCCTCATACATTTCAAAAGAGGAAACTCAAATGCAGAGAACAGACTTTCCCATTCTAAGTATTTAAAAAGTCTAAAACATTATATGTAGCAATAGTAGCAGCAGTCATTGTAGTACTAGGTACGTAGTAAATTCCTCAGGACCTGTAGGAATTGTGGTTCCTGTACTTGTAAGCAGTGTATAGCACTGTCTCTGGTTCTTGATACAAACATTATGTATATAAAGGGATATAAAACACCTGTCAGGCACTTACCAGTATTGCTAGGTGCTGCAGGTTTCCCCGTGGAGCCAGTGGTCCACTTTGAAACACAGCACTGCTAACTGTGCAATATGGGTAGACACAGGATATCTCACCAGGCTATCCTCTCCTTGTCACAGGGGCTGAGGACTCCCACAGTTCCACTCAGTCAAAGTGACATGGGCATGCAAGGTTATCATGGGGTTGCCCCTGAAATGGGTCACAGGGTGATGCCAACAGCAGTGTTAACAAATGTTAAAAGTGCTGAACAGGTTCAAACATATAAAGTTAATAAAAGCTGTGTTCTCTCTTTTGCAAGAGTTTATACTCAGATCAGTGCAAGTCAGTGCATCTGTGAGTGAGGTAATTTTGATACAATCTAAGAAAATCACAAAACTGAGTTTTATAACATCACCTATAAGGTCTCATGACAGCTGCAGATTTTCTCTGCATTGGGCTCCTGTTTGCTTTCAGGTTGCTGTATAGGTCCATTGATTCCCACATGGAGGATGTGGGACCCATCTATAATCACAGGGTTGAGATCTCCATCTTCTTTATTATCTACATCATCATCATTGCTTTCTTCATGATGAACATCTTCGTTGGTTTCGTCATCGTCACATTTCAGGAACAAGGAGAACAAGAATACAAGAACTGTGAGCTGGACAAGAACCAGGTAATTTACAATAACTTACTGCCACTAAGGATAGAAAATACGTTGAGAATTGAGAATAAGCATTTAAGAGAGAAATATAAACATAGAGGAACATGTGAAAGTGCCAAAAAAATATAAACTGGCTTCACTACCATCTTTAAGAAATCTGGCTTAAAAAAAAAAAAAAAAATCTTGCTGTAAGATTTGCACAAAGGACAGTATTTACTTAAAAATGTGTGCTGTCCCATTTGGTTCACTGAGATTAAATGAGAGTGACAGCACTCTGTGGTCAAAGTAAATACATATGGATCTCTACAACAGGTAGAATAAATGCATTCAGATTAGAAAGATTAGAAAATCTTCTTCCAGGCATTGTCATTTCAGAAAATAACTTGAAACACATTGTGCTTTTTTATATCTGGGAGTATCTGATCAATCCCGTATTTTGTTTTTGATTTTTAAACTTACCCTGCCTCTTTCACAGCGCCAGTGTGTAGAATACGCCCTGAAGGCCCGGCCCCTGCGGAGATACATCCCTAAAAACCAGTATCAGTACAAAGTTTGGTATGTGGTCAACTCCACCTATTTTGAATACCTGATGTTCGTTTTGATCCTGCTGAACACCATCTGCCTGGCCATGCAAGTAAGTAAGCAAGCAGAAAACCTCACAGGTGGTGAATTATTAGACCTTGTTGGGGGAAATGTAGAAATAACAGAGGCTGAAACCTAATTTCACCTTCACACCATGTGTTGAGGGAGAGGAACATGATAAAAGGCATTGTACTGTGTTCACTCATGATGATATTTAGTTAGAATTAGGAATCTGCCTCTCCTCTTTGTGCTAAAATGTGATGCTTTCAACAATCCTGTTTATCTTGTTTTAAAACAAAATTTTAAAAAGTTATATCACTTGCAAATTCAGTGGCCTCTGTAGTAACACATGACTTCTCAATTCTGACTTGTCTCCTATGAAATGCAAGAATAAGCCTTGAACTGTCACTCGCCTAAGATCTGAATTTCAAATTTTAGCCTTTTCTATGTTAAAAAGTAGGGAGCAAATAAGTTGGTAAACAAGGCAATCAAGGAAAGTGGGAATTGAGGGTCCCTATTATCTCCATTGTTCTACATTAAGAATCTTGGAAATTTGTCAAGGAAGAACCTCTAGAAGCTGTATTTTCTACTCCATCACCACAAAGTAGGATCAACTCCACCTAAAGTATTTCTTGATAGTTGTTTGCCTAACTTGCTTCATTAGTGATGCTACTGATTGCTCTACTACCCACTACACTGTGCATTCATTTTCCTTAATGTGTGGGGGTTTTCCAAACATCTAGTGGGAATCCACCAAAGAAACATCTGCAGCTGGATCTATGAGAATAATATAAAAAATAATAAATATATAAAAAATAATAAAATATAAAAAATAATAAAATAAAAGCAAATAAAGGTAGTAGATTAACATGTGCAGGTGGAAGAGCAGTAAAGGGGAATAAGACATAACCTTTACTAAGTGGTCAGTTAACAAAAAGGAAGTTCTATGTTCTTTTCAGGCCGGGAATGAGCCTGTATAGACACAAACAGTTCTGTACATTTACCCAAGCCTGTCCTTTTCTGGCTTGTTCCTTCCACTCTGCCTTTGCCCTTGGTCTCTATCGCCTTCCTTTTTGTTTTGAGTCAGTCCCACTCTTCTCTCAGCTGAAGCATCTACTCCTATACTGTCATGAAGCAACAGAGGGGAACTGTTATGTTCACTTGGAAGCTTTGGAGCATGCTCAGCTACTATGACATTGGGGCATGCACAGGGCAGATAGATCTAGAAGCTGGTGAGATGTTTGTGAGCCTACAGGCAGGACAGCATCTCCAGAGATTCTAGGAAGTCCATATCCATCCCGAGAAAAGCACAGTTTTTCAAAAACTTACACTTTGGTTCAAACTTAGAAAAGCCACATTCCAGTAAAATTACAAGTTTTTAACCAAAGACCTGCAGGTACTAGAGTCTTTCAAGGAAAATGTCATGAGCAATTTTGAAAGTTCCTCGACAACGGACTTTTTCCCTAGCCTGTCCTTCATCTGTATCTGAATTGTTTTAACTAAAGCTCCTTCAAATAAATCACCCTGATCCAATGCAGAACAGGAAAATTCAGTCCAGGTGGTTAAAACTGTCAAAATTAAGCAACTACAAACAAGGTCTTGTAATTTGAACTGAAAGACAACTTCAAAATAAGGTAATCGGTCCCAAGTATAAAGATTTTGAAATAAGGATATGAAAAATGAGGTGGCAAAATCTGCAGAAGACATTATTTGAATTAATCAATAGATTACAGAGTGTAACTTCATAAGATCTTAATAAAGTTAAGTGAATGGTAGCATGATTGCAAATTTAATTCAGAGTTGGCAAATGCAAGATAATGCATATTAGAAAGATAGGATGTGAGCTGTTGATGTACTTTGCAGAATCCTGAATCAAGTGCAATTATTCGGGGAGTGCCTTGGTATCATTATGAACAGCTCAGTGAAACCCCCTGTTCACTGCACATTAGCAATCAAACAAAAAAAGTAACCCAGGTGTTAGGGAAGGGTATGATAACAAACACAATTGGAAATTGTCTTGTACTATTATGCAGATTTATAGCCCTCAACTGGAATGATAAATGTGATTTTGGTAGCCCCCAATCAAAAAGATTTTTTTTAAAAGAGAAGAGATCCAGAGTCAGATTACAGAAATGGCTAGAGGTATAGAAATGCTTATGTTTGAAGGGAGATGGGAATTCTAAATTGAAAAAATGGAGCATGTTGGGGTTTCCTTTAGATAACCTTGATGTGGAAGGAGATTAGTAGTAGTCCTGTGGATAACCGACTAGCTGGCATGTCCATTCCTCACACTGCTGCCGGGACACTGTTTTTCAGCACTATGGTCAGAGCTGCATGTTCAAGGAAGCCATGAACATCCTCAACATGCTTTTCACTGGCCTCTTCACTGTCGAGATGGTTCTGAAATTAATCGCCTTCAAACCTAAGGTAGGTGCTTTAGGTGTAGAGTTTCCCAGCCTCTGTGTGTGTGTGCATGTGTGCGGGGCAGCTGTGAGGAGAAGGAGGAGGTGAAACTCTCTGATCTATCACCCCACCGAAAAATGAGCTGGACAGTTGCTCTCTGGATTGGAGTCTCATGTGTATTTAATAACTTTTTCACTGGAGAGTAGACATGCTAAATAAATAAATAAATACAGAAAAACAGCGACACCTGCTAATAGAGAAGGTTCCTAGTTCTCTGTTTTCATTAAGCTATAATAGTGACACTATGTTAAGGCTATAACATGTTTTCCATGCTGAACATTATTCTGATGTTCTCTCTGACTTTCTTAAAATGAAATAGAAATATCATCCTACGATTAGTCTCCTGGCCTAAGTGAAGCTAATCAAGCATGACTCATTTTGGGTTATGAGCCTTTGAAAAAAATGTTTCTTCTGGGGGGACTGTGGCTTAATGCTAGTTTGAATTCCTTTAGTTTTGAGTTCAAGACTTCATTGATAATATTCAGCAGCCCAGCAGGTCCTGTCTGAAAGTATTGTCCTGTCCGTTGGGCCATGGCATTCTGTATCTTGAAGGATATATTGAAATGTTAAGGTTGGCAAATACTCTCTGAAACATCAGTTGTGACTAAGATGTCTTTCCCATTAAACATGTAGGGTTTCACTGAAGTTAAGAGCTCCCAGCTCTAAACTAATATTTTTTTCATCCTCAACTCAGAAACATTGCTCTCCCATTCTACTGAACTCAGTCTTTCTCTTGTTATTTCTGTGTTGACTTTACTTCTACCTGGCCTCTCACCTTCTTCCACAGCATCTAGGAATTCTTTTAGTAGAGTCACAATTTTGTATTTTTTCCTGAACCCAGTATCAATCTCCTTTCTGAAATGTATTTGTCTTGAAGGTTAGAAACATCTCATGCTGTCCTTGTGAAGGACTGACGTTTTTGTGAGATCTCAAGCACTACGCTGGGAAATTTAGAAGTATTATCATCTGTTTCAGATGGGATTTCAATATTCAGGAGGGATCTACTTTTCACTTTTGACATTTTGCGTGGTCTATTAGTGAGCAAATCTTCTGGCAGAGAAAAATATTGTCTGCACATTGTATACCCACGATTATATCTCACAGGCTTTGCAATTCTCTTCTGATTTCATGGTTCTACTTTACAAGAGATTCTTAACTTTAAGAAAGATGAGTTTCTGTGGCAGAATTTGTTATGACCATTTAGGGAAGGAGTCCAACCACTTCAAATATTGAGCTCTGTACATATGCAGGAAAAGCTTTACCTGACATGGTTGCCTCTAGCAGTAAGGAGCTGGACTTGATGATATTGGAGGTCTCTTCTACTTCCTGTGCCTTACTTTCCTGTGTTCAATCTCCTTTTCAAGTTTTGCTGCACCACAAAGAGTTAAGCAAAATCAGCTGAGGGCAAACGTGTATCCTCCAGATAGAAAACCACTGGAACAGATTGCCTAAAGAGATTGTGGAATCTCTATCATTTGAGGTTTTAAGATTAAGTTAGCTGAACTTTTCCTTAGAATCACTTTAGGAATGTATAATCTGCCTTGGTACAGGGGGATGGACTAGATTATATCACAAGATTCCTCTCAGCCCAATTTTCCATGATTTTGTAATTTCCAATTTAAATCTCCAGCTACTACAGTGTAGTAAAAGTGAATATATAAAAGAAGTTTTCCTTGTGACCAGAATAGTGGATTATTAATAAAGTCTTCTCAACTAAGTATGAGACACCAAGCTCAGACTGGGCCCTGCCCATCCTGAAAGAACAGCCACATAAAATAATAAATCTGTTTAAAACCGCAGTCTGGACTGTATGCCAAAAGTAGTTCAAATCTATTTAATTAAACTGTCTTAAACTGATAGCTTAATTAAATACCTTTGGGAAAATATTTTTTTTTTAAATGGGACCACAGGTTTTACAGGGAAGAAAAACAGGAATGAGCTTGTGAAAACAACTAGTACAGCAAAAAGTAGTGTCACCAGTATTGTATTCACACTGGATTGTGTTGAGCACCAGTGCTTTGTGTAACTTGCCATTCAGTACAAGGATTTGGCCTGCAGCCTTCATTCCGTGCTCCATATTGACTGAACCTGCTCTCCAAAGAAGCAAACCACCTGTCTCAGAAAACTATTTGGACCAATGTGGACCAACACTTGGGGGCACAGTCTGCTCATATTTAGGCTTCCCCTTTTGTATTGAACTTGAACCTGCCTAGAATATGTTCTGATGTGGGAATCTCTCAGCAAGAAGAAAATTGTTAGCACAGCCCTCTGCTTGGCCTAGCCTTGTGTCCTCCTATCACACAAGATATAAAATAACCTACCTACATTTGCAGATGGAGGTTGTTCCTAGGAATAACAGCTGAAAAAGTCCAGAAAGATTTCACTGTGTCACCTGGGTGAACATCACTTTGGCAGTCACCATCCCCTACCCTCTAACCAACCAAGTTCACCAAACAAAGAAACGAGATGCAAAACAGTATTTTAGTGTTTCCCAGGTACCAAATGGCAATTTCAGAATGCTGAATGCAGAAATGCAGAATCGTCTGCAATTTCCAGAGCAGTAAAACACAAACCAGACTTTAAGTTCCTTTGCTCAATTTGATTTTGTGCTCCACCATCACTTTTTTTTTCTGTCTGAAGAGTACCTAAAATGAAGAAGCTGTAAGCTTGTTGTCAGTAAAACTGACAAAAAAGCAGGAAACTTAGGTAACTGAAGGTGTTGTGTTCTTGCCTTAGTGACAATGCCCAGGAGAAAGTGGCAGAACAGAACTGAACACAGAACTGAAGGTGGTGAACTCCACTCTATTTTCCACGATTTTGCAGTGCTTAGCCCAGCAGTGGATGCTGCAGCTAACCCTCCACTACAGCAAGCAGCACTCTAACTGACTTGTAACTCTGAAGCAGCTGCCACAGAGCTTTTCTTTGCACAGTCGCTTCCTAAAGGCACCTTGGAATGAATGGTCTGCAGCAGCAATATGGGATCACATTTTTTTCCATCTGTGCAAATTAGAACAAGCTGCTGTTTATTCATACCTTTACTACAGAGAATTGGTAAGGGAACTGGGAGAGATCTCTGGGATGCTAAGAGCTGCTACCACCCTAGCTCCTTACAGAAGTCACCATGGGGACTTGCCCATGCCCTGCCTTGGAGGGAAGCCTGGAGCTCACAATATGCAGAATTCCTGCTGCAGGCAGTGGTGTGGTGCTCAGTATTATATAAAATAGTAGCAGTTTATTGCCACTACAATGCTATTTACTACCTGTGTAATAATGGAAGAGTTGGCAGTCTCTGAGTGCACAGATTTTTCAATGCATACAGTTTTTATTTCTTTGCTCATATTCTGTGAAGAGACATGTCCTGCTTATTTGCTGCTCCTGATAGTGAAGGTGGAAAAAAGCAAATACACAGTCAGTTGCATAGACATTAAGTAGGAGCACATATCTGCCTGACTGCAAAGAATCGATTGGGATAATCCAGCCCTGCAACTAGTCGTTCTGGTAAGAGCAGAGATTTACTTATTGAAAAGCCAGCTGTAGGAATAAGGAGCCACGTCTGAGACAGCGCTCATCTTCTAACACTTAGAGAAAATATGTGAAGGAGGTAGAAAGGCAAGGGTTCTCCTAACTAAACATACTGTTACTTTTGGGATTGGTTGCCCTAGTCAGCTTTTTATGGGCCATCTTCTGTGAAGTGTTTTGGTTTGTTTAGTCTCCAGGGAGGCTGTAGAGAAGAAAGGTATGTTAAGTGTAGTAGCTATCTGTGAGTATAGGTAGCACATGCTGGGCAGGGACAAGGCCAGCCTCTGAGAGCCCACGTGTTTCTGTGTGGTGCATTTTGTGGAGGAGAGGATCAGTTCTCCCAGGTTTCTTGCAGGATAAATATAAGCACAGTATAAGACAGCTCATCTGTGTCTGATGCAGTCTTGGCAGGAGGGTGTGCTAACAATGCGCAAGAGAGATTTGGGTTGATTAGGGCTGCTGATATAGAAAACATCTACTACATGCCCTCCATCTCCTTACAGAGTATTAACGCGCTGCTCTGAAGCAAAATTCCCAAATGGACCTGAGTGTTTTTCTTGGCTAAAGCGCATAAACTGATTCAAAAGTAGTTACTTCAAAGAGACAGTCTAGAAGTAATGCTGTTGAGCCAAGGCCTTTTGCTGCTTTGTTTTTCTAATTTTATAAATTCTCCAGCCCATCTGGTGAGCTGTTTTCCAGTTTCTGCATGGCGAAAGCTGCTGCTACTTCATGCATTTTCCAAAGAAAACTACTGAAGGGAATGAGAGGTGCTCTGCTGTCTGGTGTGCTCACAGTTACCACTGTCCTAGCTTCTTAACAATGTCACCACAAGGAGCGGTCTACAAAGGACCAGCTGCTCTACAAAATCTGCCTGGAATTTATCTTTTCAGCTTACAAAAAATGACTTAAAATTCCTATTCATATGAAGCTGCACCATCTGTCAACACAAGTGCTAATATGGGGATGGATCCTCCTGCAGGAATTTCAGATCTTTCCAGCTCCCTGGAATGGGTTGTTTTACTGATGAACCGTATCTAATTTTATTTCGGGAAATATTTCATACATCCCCCTATTAGCAAGGGCAGGACTAGTAATCTGAGAATTTTGGATTTTCTACCACTGTCTCTGTCATCTCAAAGCATAGAAGATATACCAGTGGAACTACACAATCATATATTTTGTCAAATCCAGGTCTGTGTGTGGAAAGGGAATCTTGGGGATTTCCTCTTTGGAATTATGACTATCAGAGGGACTACAGATCACAAGTCTATTCCCTTTGCCAGACACTGTCAGCACCTTTCTTCCCTGGGTGTTTATGGATGTTACTTGTAAAGCAGCCTGTAACGACGCCATCTGTCCTTCCTCAGATAGTTAGCTCAGTCCTTCATTTATCACTGCTACTTTGCTCCGAATTCTTGCCATTCTTTAATGTCATTTTCCTGCAGCAGAGTTCAGAGTTCTGTGCACTGTTTCAAACAAGTTTCACATTCAGTACAAGGCAGATAATCCTATGTGATCCCAGGAAGGGCTATGACCCTCTGAGTTGTGGAAGTCATGGATATCAGCCATGGTTATATCTTAGTCTCTGCTTACGGATGGATCTACCTGTCCTTAGTGTTTCTTTCTTTCCTGATGTATTTGCCGTTCTTTATTCCTCGTTAAGCACCTCTCACTCAGCATTTATCATGCATTTGATGCGCTGTTATCTCTTCTCAAACCTGCACAATGACTCATCTGTTTTTGTTCCCTTTTTACTACTCCATTTCTAGTACATTTATGCTTATAAACAGACCTCTGAGCAGTCTCTCCTGAAGTCACACTGGCTGCCTGATACTACTTACATTTTTCTTTCTCACTAAGATCATAATCAGTCATTCCTTGATCAGGATAGAGGCTCCAAACAGCTGAGATTTATATTCAATCTATTTACTGCACCACTGAAACAAGCTGGGTTAATTTTGGAAATCTAATGCTTTGTGTAGTTCTCCATTCTAGTACCTTTAGAAATACCCAAATAGCTTAGGATGCTGCCCCGGCACCATTCATCACAATGTTTTATTTCTCCAGCTTATATGGAGAAAACGAAGACATTCTGCACTGATATAAAAATACCAGGAAACCTGGTTACAATTACGTGGACTTTTGCCCACTGCTGAAAGCACTGCAGTTCCATCCAACAGACATAGGAATCATGTTTGGTTAAAAATCACATGGTCTAGGATGAAGTATAGTGGTATAAATTAGTAGTGTAGGTTGTGTAAATGTTTAGGTAGTATAAGCAAGCCTTAATTTTTGTTGGGTTATCCACAGGCTCAGAAAAAGAGCCATGCAGATCCCACGGTGCAGATAGCTGCCTCCCTCTCATGGGCTTCAGATACACAATTCTGGTTGTCAAAGGTCTTTTTGTAGATTTTGTCTGCTGCCTTTGGCAGGTTCATAACCTAAGTAATTGGTTTCTAATTGTTTCATCTCCTCGGCTTCAGTATTACCCTTTCTGTCTCGGGCAGCCAGCATCTAGACAGAGCATTTGCTGATTGATTCGTCTACTCAGCGCAACAGTAAGGGCAGTCTCTAACCCTGCCTCTGTTAGAGTATGAAATGGCAAAGGAAGGGGTAAGAAAGCTAATATATTTTGGGATCTGTGGTTGGGAAAAATATACCTCATTCAACAAATAGGAAGAGTGAGCTCTGTTTGATAATGATGGTAAGAAGCAGCATGGAGAGAACTAGGAATAGTCAGGTAATAATGTATGTGAACTGAAGGAAGTGAGAGAACTAAATATACAGGAAGAACAATGTCTGGGGGAAAAGGAGAGGGAAACCAAATCTGGATGGGAAGAAAAGCCATACACGGATTATGGAAAGTGGGAAAGGACAGAATATTCCTTAAGGCAGAAAGAAAAAGAAAAAAGAGGGGGAAGGAAAAAGAAAAAAAAAAAAAAAAAGATCCAGGCAGAGGAAGATATTAGTAAAATGGAGAAATAAATGATTGGGCGAAACAAATGGAAGGAAAAGAAGAACAGAAACAGGGATGAAAGGAAAAGTGGACATGGAAAGAGGTTTCTAAAAATGAAGAAGAGAATTAAAATCCATAGCTTTTAAGCTAATGAACATCTCTTTGTGTTTCAACGTTTTACTGAAGTTCTCTGGCAGACATCCCAGGCCTCCATGTTCAAACACATCAGTATCTCAACCACAGAACCTTCCTGTGTACTGTTTCATCAAAATAATTTGCAATAAAAATCAGGTGCAGTGTATTTCCCCACCTCTCTGGAATAATCTCAGCTCTGTTGCAAAAAGTTAACAACAGCATGATTCCCCAGAAATGCTTTTCTTTTTCACCCCATTTTTTTTTTTTTCTGGGTGAAGTCTGAATATGTTTAACATTCCTCTGCATCTTTTATACAGCCAGTAGCCCAGCTGGAATTACTGCCAGCTGCTTCAATAAACCCTGCAGCTACATGACCAGAAGTCCCTGGCATTTCTGAAATGCATGTCCAGACACTGCACAGTATGTATGCAGTCAGTCTGAGGCTCCCAAAGAACCATTGATTCAGGACCAAGGTTTTCAGAAATACACTAGAAAAGGGAAAAATCTTAATTCTTCGTTACTTAGTCCTCTGCTTTGTCTTTACTATGATTACTTCTCTGCCAGGAGTTTCATGCATCTTGCATGGCATATATGTCACGTGGAGAGCGGACCATATAGCCTTTCATTTCTGTAGGTCTGGGAGGAAGAATGAGCCTCTTCGCTAAGTGATACCGAAAATATTGTATGTCAGAGCATCATTTTTAGGTGACTTTGATGTAAAGTCAAGAAATATTCATAATAATTATTGTGGACATAGACGATAAAGTTATCTCAATCCTTTATACACATTTGTGGGTTGGAACAGAGGGTCATCAGGTAGACTTGCTTTTTGATTCTGCTTGCTTGATGGAATTTCTATCTGAATTTCATCCAAAAGAGAGAAAAGAGAGGCTCAGAAAGGAAGTGGGTCTTTGCAGCACATTCTGTGCCACTGCCCTCTCTAAGCAGCTTGGCCTTGAGACTCTTGCAGAATGTGGAAGGGCATCCCACTAGCCCAGGGCCACAACGCTGCTGTTATTCCAGGCCTTAAACTGAAACCATTCGGGAGTCTGTTATGGAGACATCTGACATGGAAGTGACATTAAAAAAAAAAAAAAGGAACCACATCCTGGTGTTTTACTGTGCTGACCCATTAAGTTAAACAGTGTACCTGATGTAGCTGTAGAGCCTTAAACAACAAATTCTCCAGTTTAGTACAGAAAAAGAAATTTGCATCAGAACGCTCAGGGATTTGGTTGTTTTAGTAACAATTTCCACAAATGAGGAGTCAGCAAGCAAATAGCTGTGAAAGTACAGCAAATCCTCATTGATACTTCCAGATTTCACTGAGTCCCTCACCAGTTCCTGAGTATGTGTGGGAGGGGAAGTCTGGCCATTCCCAACACTTCAAAGGAAAGGAAAGTAGTGTCAGACTAAAGTTTTTCTATTGTGCATATGCTTATATTCTGAGATGGCATAGGCGTGACTCCACCTAAACAAGTCATGCAGTGTGAAAACAGTTGGTAGGTGAATGTAACAGAAGAAACTAGACTGATGATGAGAAGTGGAATTTTGCAGTAAATCCTAGCTCATACCTCTTGTGGAATCTGGGTCAGGAAGCATCAAAGTCTTCCTTCTGAGGGCTGGTTGGCATCCTGAATGAAGTATACTGGTCTCTCCAATTTCCTCCTGGAAAACGTACATCACAGAAGGGCACCAGCAGAGTTGATCCCAGTTGGCTTCTTTGTTGCCGCCCCCAAAGAAGAGGCCAAGAATGAAATAAGTGTACAGAACAAATTTCCCTCTTCGTGCAAAAAAAGTGGTCCTTTCACATCATGGTAGAAACAACTGATGAGGGACAAAAAGACTATTTGATCTGCTGCTTCCCATGTTGCATTGTTTAACTGCAGGATGTTCTCTTTCTTGGAGGAGGAAGCCAACAATTCTCTGCACGCAAATAGATTCTTTAAATATTGTTTTATAGGATGTATGACATTTCTAACACTCATCAGCTAGAGCTGTGTAATCCTCCAGCTTTCTGGAGGATCAATGGAGAATTCAGCAGGCAGAAAAAAATGTTAAAGAAACCTCATAAGAGCTTCAATGAGAGAGGACCATTTCCTTCACAGCAAATGTACCCAGAGAATTTGCATATTACTGCAACATTGTGACAGATTTATTTTCAGTCTGGCACTTGAGAGTTTTAATGTCATTATAAATGATCAAAAAATAATGATATGACTGCACAATGCAACAGTGTGGGAAGTGCTGTATTAGCTATTACACTTAATTATTTAATATAGAAAATTATTCACACAGTGTTAAAAGCCCAGTGGGATGGTGCACTGGGGTCTCATTCACAACAGCACAGACAGCGTCTGCAGCAGCATGTAAGGGAACAGATCCAGGAAAAAGTGACTTGCTCTCACTCACAGAAGAAAAATCCCAATCTTCTATCGCTTCATGTAAGGTTATTTTAAAGGGTCAAAAGTTCTCATAGATGTGAATCCCCTTTTCATGTAAGAACGGTATCAGATAACAGACTGTGATGCAGCCCCTGTTAAGAACTGTTCATTGGTTTAGGAAACAACATTTCCACTGCCAAGTGGTCACTGAAATGAAGTCTAAGAGGGTTGACTTCTGTTCTCTGCCATCCACCTGGCTTTTGTAGGATTTTGGAGACTTTTGTTTTCTATATTCCTGTTTCCCCAAGTGTAAATGAATGTAACCACACTCTTTCTGAAAGTTGTGATTGATGGACTACATGAAAGTAGGCGTTGTTTTACTAACTGCTCTAATCCATATAACATCAAGCCTTTCTGAAAATGGAGATAACTTAACCTGCATTAAATTTACCTTAAAATGTATCTATATTTATCAGTCATATCTACTAGCCTGTTTTTGGAAGACTGTGCCTTTCTTCCAGTGAGTACCCACTATCCACGCAGCAACCACAGCAGAGCAGTCCATAGCCTTTTCCCATGGTGCATACAGAAACAAGAGAAACTATTCCAAGTCCAGCCCTGTATTCAGAGTGCCTCTTCAACCATTTCCTGCCACTGTCTCATCTTCCCACACAGTAAATGGCTCTTCAGACTGAAAGATTATGTTCTTACAGGTTTTGTTTTACTTCTTTTGAATCATTCTTCCTTAAGCTGGGATGTCAGTCCTACTTTAGAAGACAGACTGTCTTAGATAGCAAAGCCTATCCTTTTGCTCTTTTCATGACACTTTTTCTTGTTGATGGTTTGGTTTATTGCCTTCAGAAGTTATTTTTTCATTCTCATTAAGACCTACTTTTTATAGACTTTGCAAAGTCTTTGAGTATTTACAACTCTTTCCTAATGGAATTTGACAGCAAAATTTTCACAGAATCCATTTTGTGATAAATGATCTGTTCAGATATAGCAAGCCATCACATTCACTTTTCAGTCTTTCCAGTAAGACTGTTATTGATTTCATTTCCTTTTGCTGAGAGCAAGTCTGGTTTTGATTGCGGGGCAGTGATTGCTAAACGATTGGTGTAATTATTGCTCCTAAGGAAAAGGGCCCAACTCCTCATAGCGTATCACTGTGCCACAACATACCTGTAGAAAAACTAAGTTTATTTCACTTTTTCTAGGTGGCCAGCAGCATTGATAAGAGAGCTTTCTTTTATTTTGGCTTAATTTTCATGCATTTATACCAAGGAGGCCTTAGGCATTACTGTTCTGAGGCATAGCTCACTCTTTCTTCAAAGGCAGCTAAGAGCGACCCAGGTTCTTAGCTCTGACATCAGGGTCAGCTAGTTGAATCATCCAGTTTCAGCATGTTTTGCTGTTATCATTTCCTTAGGCCTTCCCAGCATGTTGCCTTGAAATATAATCTGTCCCAACAATAAGAGATGCTTCCATAATACATCATAATACATGCTTCCATATTGCCTTCATGCTGTTTCTGTGCCAGTCTTTGGAGGACCTGTGGCCATAACATTGCACTTTAAGCCTCCCATGTGGTTGAGTGCTGCGTACTACTAGCCATTTTAGAGGAGATGAAATACAGAGAGGTGTGAGATAACTGTACCACCACATAGGTGGGAATGGAGGGGCTCAAAGGAACATCTAGAAAATACAGTTCTAGGGGAATGATCTGGGTTGCAAGATCTGGAAATGGGGATTCCCAGTTCCCAGAACAGATATGATGAAGACTTCTCTAAGCATGTCTCCACAATATTGTTGATTAACTGTAGGTGTAGAGAGCATAAAAAAATGTTCTAACACAAGAGATTATGTAGCTCCAGCCTCTGTAAATGTTTAAGCTTGTAAAACAGGAGTTAGGAATCTCTGTTCAGGCAATGGTGGTTTTCTATTCTTTTAGTTCTTTTCTTGTTTGTGTGTGGTTGAGATATTTGTCCACTAGAAGTTGTGAGACCGATAACTCACTTTAGGACCTACAGGCTCTCACACGATAATCAGTAGGTGGTCACTTTTAACCAGTAACAAGCCACCTTAGATTTGTACCAGTGACCTTGAAATAAACATTTGGGGTCTTTATCCAGATCACAGAACCATTCAAGTCCTACCACTCCTTTGTTACTGTCAGTGTCTAGTATGTCCAGACAGGCTTTCAGGCACCAAGGGACACCTGTCTGCTTTTACTGACATTTTTATGTGGGAGTTGTGAGAGAGAGCATGAAACAGAGTGAGAGAGGATAAAGTTAAATATCAACGTTATTGAGCACCTATCTTGTTCTACAAGTTGGTCTTATTTTCTTATGGAATAAGCAGAGAGAGGCAGGAGACCTCTTCAGAATGAAGCAAACCTTTGGAACTGCCTGGGGAGCTGAAAAGCTCCTCTCCTTGCTCCCTGTCTGCAGAAAGATTTGATGGAGTACAAGGGGGAGTTGTGCAATTCCCTGCAGCAGTGACTCATTACAGTGACTGGTAGGTGAACTGCAGGGAGCCTGTGTCTCAGAATTAATCCGTCAATGGATGAGAGCTGATAGATAGTATGCAAATAGATGCTGTTTTCCCGCAGCCTGTCAGGAGCTTCAAGCAGCTGCATCCTCCACTTTATTCCTTCTCTATTAGCTTCTGCTAATTTCTCTGATTGCTGTTATGGCTAAATGGTATCTCAGCATAACAGAACTTGTACTTGCATTATCTCCATTTGGTAGCAGCTATAGTGGGTTTGTAAGATTTCTCAGGTTATATGCGAATCTCTCCAATCTGCTGTGAGAAGGTATGCCAAAAGTCACAGTACTGTGTAAATGTCATTTGTTTTTATTCTGTTTTCCAATGAAACTGTCCCTTGCAAAAATTCTGTCCAGGAAATCCTCTTTTAATGGAGTCTGAAAACTGACTCTCACAACTCCAAATAGTGCGCTGCATTTTCAGAAAATAATTCCCCTATTAAGCATCAGCCAAACTGTGGCAGTTCATCCCACTTTTCAAGTCACCAGCAAAGTATGCTTTGGTGCCCTTTATGATCAGCAGGATATTTTTGATACGGAATCACACTGAATATCAATCAACCCCTTTCTCTCCTTCCTATATACTCTTACTCGTTAAGATTAATGTTTCTTTTTGTCATCTGAGTATGTTGGTTCACTTCAGATAAGTGGTGGCAAGGTTTAATTTCCTTTTAGGCCCTGTAGTTATCTATATGTCTCATTTTCTCTGCCTTGATACGTCCTTTCTGTATTCATACATGCATACATACATGCATGCATGCATATCTTTCCCTGTTATCCTATGACATTGTGGCACCCTCTTCCACTGGAGAGTATCTGACCCTTTCAGATGCTCTCCAGTGCATTCAGATCCCACCCAATGAATACCCTTGGCCCTTGCTGTGCTCTTCATCCTTAGAGGCTTTTCTCTCAGAGGGTTTGTGTTGTTTGTTGTTGTTTTTTTTTTTTTTTAATTTTGCCAACCACTTCATAGGAGACAGAAATGAAAACCTGGGACTAAGCAGACCAATAACTCCATGTTAATTAATACAGAAATGACCCTGCAGCTCCCACAGGCCTGGATGCTCATAACCTAGCTGGTACCACAACTCAAACAGCACCCTTCCACTGAGGATTTCTGTGCTTCAGCACAGCTGTATGGCTCTCCAGCCACCTCCTGTACTTATTATGGGCCCCAGGTGACTCTGAGCTCAGACCTTCTGACAGGCTCCAGTGGGTGATTTTCCTTGTTGTTAATGAGGCTTCTTAGATACTGCATTTAGGATCTCATATTCGCAGAAAGTAAAAGAAATGGTCTCCAGAGATTTCAGTGGTTCCATTAGTACCAAAACAAACCCCAACTTCTTTGATAGCTAATCTCAGTGACTAGGAAACAGAAAAATGATTGGCATACTCATTCTGAAATGCTACAATGTCTGCTCCCCTCACACAAATGAGATTCCATTCCAGTCAGCTACTGCATATTTATGCTCAGCCTTTCATTAACATATGGATCATGTGATGATTCACTATTCTTTGCTACCTTTGGGAAAACAAAAAATGGGAAGAAAAAAAAAAGTGCTCTAACGGTGGGGTTATTTCATGCTTCCTGAATATTCAATCCAATCCTCCTGGTCTCTTTCTGTCCTCCTTTCTCCCTGAAAGCTTCATAGACCTCCAGAGAACTCCCACAAGAGAGGGTGACTACCCTTCCCCAGCATGCCCCTTGGGCTGCCATAATGTGACATGAAATTATACAGCTAAATCAGGGTGAAGTGTCTCCCTTTAAGGGTAAAATATGGTATTGCACTCTAAATTCCTGTACTGCAAAAACAAACAGTGCCATCAATTCATTTCCAGTCAGACCTCCTTCCCCTTGGGAAAAGTATACAGAACTTTCTGGTGGGAAAAATAGTTTAGAAATACAACCTCTTTACTAGAGGGAAAGCTCTCCCTTCATTCAGCTTGTCTGTCATTAGCCACCCTGGTACGCTCCAGTGAGGTACTTTGAGGTCACAAGAAGCATGTCCCCGGGCCAGGGGTGTAATTCACTCTTAATATGTGCTCATAACTCCTGACAAGATTATGAGGTCTGAATCAAACCTGAGTAATGGCCATTCGTAGATGAATGTCTCCAAAGAGGGTAGCTTTTTAGGAAGGATTCCATTACCTTGCACACAAATGAAGCATCTATGTTCTCCGTTTTCTTTAAGCTCTCTTACTGTGAATAATATCTTCCTGTTTTTCACCCTTCTGTTTGAAACAGAGGGAGCAGGTGAGGAGGAAAGGAAGGTTTTTAAATTCATGTGTTTCTTTAATTCAACACTAGTATATTGGACGTGGGGTTGAGTAAAACTGCATTCATATCCGTGGTTCCTCTTGATCATTCATCTAAGAGGTACAGGAGGAAGAGAAGAGCTCTCTGAGTCCACCTCACAGCCACACAGTAACATGCAATTGTGCTGGTCTTTCTGTGACCCCAGAGCAGGCCAGCCCATGACTTTCAAGTGAGGAGCTGGCTGATGAGACTCAGCAGAGCATCCCAGGGGGAAGAGCTCACAGTGTAAATCTGGAGAAATTCCACAGAATTTAGCAGTGACTCCAGATACTCTGTGGTCTCACAAAAGTCCAAAGCAGCTATTTGTGACAGCAATGAAAAAGGGACATTTTCTTTCCAGGCCTGAATCTCTCCTGAGATGTGCCAACTATGTTAATGCAATGTCATTGCTTCCGGTGAGGTTACATTACTGCAGCTGGGAGTAATGTTGAATTCACTGGTTGCAGTGGTCATCTGAGGACAGGATTCACTGCTGCTTGTTGCCTGGGTTTTGTACCAGCAGCAAATGCTGTTTTAACAGCAGCAATGGCTGTTGGGCTTTATGTCCAAAGTTTCTCAGTAAAAAGAAACTGTGAATTTGGTTATCCCCAAAATATTTTTTACAGTATGATGCCAATTATTACAAAAATAGTAAAAATAACCACGTATCCATCATCACAAATTTTAAAGTAGAGTCATCATTTTCATGGGCAACACATGACCAACGTGTCTTGAATCCTCACTCTTGCAGCTGCCCAAAAGCAAACTCTGTTTTTTTGGAGTTGTTTGGGTTCCTGTTGACATCCTTAATAGTTCCCAAACTGTTCAATTTGAGAAGGAAAGGGAAAGATGGCCATGCTATTCAATGCATGTATTAATTTGGCATGTAAGTGGTGCCATTGCCTTCAGCAGGAATGTGCACACGAATGGGGCAGGAGGATTGGGTCTGTTTTCTACTCCATTCTCTTTGATCCTGCGAGTGTCTTCTCTGCCAAGGTCGCATCAGGATGCAAAGGCACTTTTTGCAACTCTGTACGATCTGTGTCTGTCCCTTATCTATTCAAAATGCGTTTGCCTCTACAATTTAATCTGCTGTTCTCTCCCTCCCCTTCCTCTTGGTGAAGTCTAATTACAGTTTTATTCCAGGTCCATCTGGTTGCTAATGATGCTGGACATCACTGCTGAATTCATTCTAATATTTGTTGTGTATTTTCTAGGCTGGACGCTGAATAATAATATTCTCTGAATTTGCTTTTGCTCCTGTTTCCTTCTTCCCTGTTGTAGCTAATTGTGTAGTAATGACTAGCCATGGGATGATTATTCCTCCCAGTGTAGATCTGCTAAGATTTGCCAATTTCAGATTGGAGGCTAAAGGGATTTTTTTTTTCTGGTGTTGCAAAGACTTCAAAGTCCTTTCTGTCAGCTCCCTTCACTGCTGTGGAATCACGTGGGCAGTGGCTTTCTCTGTTTTTTTTTTTGTTGTTGTTGTTGTTTGTTTGTTTTTTTCCCAGCCCCACTCAAATAAATATGAGTCTCAAAGCATCCTGGTAGGCAGTGTTTCAGAGTTTAGAAAGACACTTTTTGCCAGTGCCTGCTCCGTATAATGGTTGAGCCTGGAGTATTTTAAGATTCCCAAGCCTAGCTTATGCAGTGCCAGTACTGGGATTTTTTTTCTTTTCTCCTTTTTGCTTTCTACACACTGCCTGGGAACACAGACTCACACTTTACCCATGACCTGACTCTCTGGCTAAGAATAGCAGGAGCAGTGCAACTTGGGTTCAGTCTCACTGGAGACATGCTGCAGCTGGGAAACAGAGAGGTCAGAGTAGCCCATGCTCACAAAACCAAAACACAAACGGAGCACTTACCTCCTTTTAGGATTGCAGAACAAGGGGAGAGGTTGGTGCAGGTGTTCAGTGGGCCAAGACACATTTTCTTTGCTCATGACATTAAGTTAGACAGGAAGTTTACATATAGAAACTCATTTTCTAGGCTGAACAGGACTTTTTCTCAAAAGGTCCTGTATCCTTATGAATCATCCAGCCAAAAATCATGCAGGTTGGGGAAGACAAGCAGTGCTGATTAGCTTAGGACGATGAGATGTTTGAGGTAGCTCTCCAAGTAATTCTGCAAGGTAACGTGAAGGTATGAGTTTAGCATGTGCTAGCAGATCTGCCATAGCTTGTCCTACACAGCTAATGTCACAGTGATGCTGTGGCACTGTCTTTAGAGTGAGTGAGCAGGTCTCACTCTGAGTACATGTTAAAACTGACTTTGCTCCCATCCTTCCCCTTTCCTAGTGGCATGCACCATCACAGGCTACATTCACACTTCCATTTTGTGGTGCAGATATGCTTTCAGAGTAACATAAATACCAGTCCTGCTCTGTAGTTTTATGACAAAAAAGGCATTAGTAATAGAAGAGCATTAGTAAACTGTTAGGCTAATGGCTGTCGTAATACTTATTGTGGCTGGGTAAAGATAAAGGCGACAACCTGTAAGGTTTAAATAGCACATCCCCAGCTTGATTGTGCCCTCTGCTCTGTCGTGCCACACCACCTGGCTGTTCTCAGCACCAGCACAGAGCAGTGTATCTGGAATGCAGACTGGTGAATTAATATTCACCCTGGCACAAGTGGAGTCTTTTTTTTGAGAAAGCAGTATGACACCATCCCTGCCCTCTTCCCTCAGCCAAATCTAAACCAGATGTGGAACCTATGTTGCTGGGAATCAGAGATGTCTGGAGGATCTGGACCTGCAACCCCTACTCCTGAGAGGAGCCATGCTCAAAGTGATCTACATGGTTTCCCCTTTTCCCCTATCTCAGAGTCGGAGCTGAGGGATACCTGGCCTGGGATCACGTTGCCTGGATAGGGGCTGGTCACACAAGTCAGGGATGCCAGGACTGGGCTACGGCTTGAGAAGCAGCAAGTAGACTTAAGAGGAAAACCCCTTGAGGTATCAGGGCAGTAATTCTAATGGTAATTTTGAACTGTTTTTGTCTGTCTAACATTCCTTTTTAATCCCCATCCTGCCTGCCCCTTCCTTATGTAGGGTTACTTTAGTGATCCTTGGAATGTTTTTGACTTCCTCATCGTAATTGGCAGCATTATAGACGTCATTCTCAGTGAAACTAATGTGAGTATTACTCTACCCTCCCCAGGATACCACCACCTCCTCCTCCTCTGCTGTTCCTTCTCTCTTTCTTTCTTTCTTTCTCTTTTTTTTCTGATTTTTTCCCTCTAGTCATGCTTTTATTGAACTTGCCGTCGTCCTTCTCCTTCTCCCAGGGAAAAAAAAAGGAGGGGGGGAAACGCCTCCTTCTTTTTCACTTGTCATAGCTTGCCCCAAGGCTGTGACTGGTGAAAACGCACAGAGTTTGGGGTGTGTGTGCTTTTTTTCCCTCCAAAAGGTAGACATGCTTGAGAGTAACTTTCTGACTAACCAGGCTTTTGTTGATACCCTCCATCATGTGAAACATTACAGAGGTTTGAGCAACCAATACTGTAGAGTGGTAAGAGACTATTTAATATGCCCACGTAACCTCTTTCTTTTCTTATTTTTTTTCCTCTTCTCTCCCTCTTTCATGCTTTGTTTTGTTTTGTTTTGTTTTTTATTTTAATTTATTTTACTTTTTCCTTTTTTTCCCTCTTTTCTCCCTCTCCCTTTCTCTCTCTCTCTCTCTCTCTTTCTCTCTCGCTCTTTCTCTCTCTTCCTTTCTCTTTCTTTCTCTTTCCTTGGCTTCTCTGCCACATGCAGCACTATTTCTGTGATGCATGGAATACATTTGACGCCTTGATTGTTGTGGGTAGCATTGTTGATATAGCAATCACCGAGGTGAACGTAAGTAGCTGGCGTCTGTCCATGATCGTGCCTGCTCTAACATTCATTTGTCTTTCCCGGGTTCTTCATTTTTCCTCCCCCTTCCTCCTTTCTTTTGAGTTTGTTTTCAGAGGTTTTTTTGTTTAGTTTTGAAGCTCTCTCTTTTTATTTTGTTTTGTTTTGGTTTTATTCTCTTTTAATTTTTGGAACGACTTAAAGGACTTTTTGACTGTTGCATCATTCTCTTCCCTTCATAATCCGCCTGGCATGAATTAAACTGTATAGCAGGAAAAGTGATGGGAAATGTGGAGCGTAAGTGAAAAAGCTATTTTTGCCATGGGAAGCTTCTAGAAAAGTCCCAGGCCAGCACTTTGGTCTACCCAGTGTTATGCTTTGCTTCCCATGGCAGTTCAATACCCTCCACCCCATAGAGATCTAAAGGTCAGTTCTTTCGAGGTGGAACTGCGGGAACCAAACCAACAGTCCTCCTGGTGCCTCCTCACCCAGGCTTCCTCCAAAAGAAATAAAGACCAAATCACCTCTGTTTAAAGGATCCTGCTCATAATGTTTAGTTTCTAATTTGGAAAAATAAAAATAAAAAATAAAATAAATCAAAGCAGAAAGCCCAAATGAAAACAAAGTACCAGAGTTTCAGCCCAGTTTGGTTTGCTCCATCTCACAAACTCCAGCAGAACAACTGACACTGATTGGCCCCAGTGGTGCCCATCTCAGCAGACAGGTGAAGGATTGAATGAGCCATGGAGACTGAAATGAACAGCTGGTGTTCAAGGGAATAAATCACATCAGGCAAGCTTTTTCCTCTTTCTTTGGAGGTGGATGGGAATAGAATTACTGAATAAATAGACAAAGGACAGGCAGAATGTACAAAGGTTCCTGAAAGAAAGACTACAAAGGACCCACTGACATTATGAGCACAGGCAAAAAAAAATTTACAAAATCCAGCTTAGTAAAGACAGGAAAGTAGCAAGATCGAAAGAAAATTGCTGTAAAGATGTTAATGAAGAGCAAATCAATCATCAATTTGCAGAATGATGTTACTGTTGAATAAACATTCCAGCTTGGAATTGTTGTGTACTGTAGAGGCAATCCATCACAAGCAGAAAAGTGACAGCAGTTTTCACTCAGTGCTGTCTTTAGGAGAAAATGTAGACAACAAATTGGAAAAGTCAAAATGCCTTGCTTTGAACTTCTCAAACAAAATGTTTTCCTATTTTGTTTCTACTTTAATTTCTGTTTAACTTCCTTTTTTTTTAATTCTGAAACAAAGAAATTAAATGAAATATTGAACGAATTAAATATTTAATTTGACACAGATTTTTCTTGTCTTTTGAGAGAATAGAAGATAGTTTCTAACTGTAACATTTAAATCTTATTTCTTTTTTGCATCTCTTAAGTGTCCTACTTTCTGTTCTAATTTCACCCAGAATGTTGGAAACAATACTGGTTACCCTTTTACTAGTGAGAGATTAGGACTGGGCCAAGTTTGTAGAGGGAAATTACAATGATCAGCAGGTCAAAGTTGTTAATTTAAAAGAACAGCATAAAAGTCTTTTTATGCCACACTTGTCGCAAGAAAACTAAACAGGGAACCTGCTAGTAGCCTTCAGACTATGGAAATGTTCAGCTCTCATCCACACAGGCAGAACTGTACATGGTAGGTGAGGAAATAACTACATTTAATAGGAGATGAATGACAGTAAACATCAGCAAGATTTTCCTGAGTCTCCTCATATTTGAGTCTGCAGAAAAGACTTCCAAGTAGAAGAGAGAGAAATCCTTTTGTTTTTCCAAATAAATTGGGGCCTATCATAGAATCCTAGATTGGCTTGGGTTGGAAGGGACCTTAAAGATCATCTGACTCCAAGCCCTCTACCGTAGGCAGGGATGCCACCCACCAGATCAGGTTGGCCAAGGCCCCATCCAGCCTGGCCTTGAACACCTCCAGGCATGGGGCATCCACAGCTTCTCTGGGCAACCTGATGGCAGGAAAATCTAATGGATTCTTTTGAAGAAATTCACAGTAATTTTGTGTAAATTCAAGAACTTTTTATATCATGGTTTAAATCACTTTGATATACGTCCCATTAATATTCAGTCATCTGAGAGGATGACTGTCACCTTCTGCAGTTTGTGGAGAGAAATACACCTTCCCAGGCCAACTGATTCCTCCCCGTCTATGACAGGGGAAATGAATTGCTTTCTGGAGGTGCCCATCCAGTGACTCGAGATTGTCTAGGTTTGTTAGGTTTGTCTAGACGCCCAGCTCTCAGACATTTAAATTAAGCAAGATAAGTCACACTCATGCTCGGCATGTTGTCAAGAAGGTCGCTCTGCTGCTAATTGTGCTATGTTCACATCTTCAGTCTCCAGGGCTATCCATACTAGTGTGTTTAATTACCACTGGCAAGACTCCCTCTCTTTTCCATTCCCTGTCTAAATTCAAGTTCATGTCAACCAAAGCCCAGAACCCAGTGTCTGGTTACGGATGTCTGGGAAGAATGAGGGTGTGCCTCTGTCTAAACTCCCAATGCCTGTCTTAGTTGAGAAGGCAGCAGGAGAAGCCCTGACTCTTTTAATAGGGGTTATGAACAGCATTTCATAATGGTCCCTGTGTCTCCTCTAAAGAATCCTTTCCTTCTATACAGTTTTTACAGATTTCTGCACACGTCTTTTTGTTACCTGGCATGTTTAAATCTTCTCTTTTTATCTAGGCAAATCCTTTGCTACTAGTTTCTAACGTTTGTTACTAAAAACTTGCACAATCTTTTGATGCACTGATAAATAAGCAGCAGCTATGGATGGAGTTTGTTCTGAAATGTTTTGAAATCCCTTTGCACTTATAACCCTTATTGAATAAGAGAATGTATTGTATGTTGGTTTGTCCTGTCAGATTCCCTTCCTGCTAGCAGCACTTGATATGTTACATCAGTGGCAGATGGGCTTTGGAAGTAGCAGCCCATCTTGGATGGACAGTTGTCATCTTCCCAAGCAGTGTGAGGCAGTTTATCAGACACACTTCTCCCCTTCTCCTCAGGAGCTTGTTGCTTTCTTGCTGTTTGTGGGTTTGAGCAAACCCTGCATTGTGTTTCTGTACACTGTCTTGTCTTGTTCCAGTAGACCTGGAGTCTGGAAAAAAAAAAAATGCCACCAAACTCCACTAATTGGAGATGTTTAGCCTGCTCAGGTGCAGGTAAGATGTTTCTGCCCAATGCATTAGAACCTGACAGACATTTGTGGTAGTGTCCTGGAAGGTGCTGCTCTTGGAGCTAAGGGACAGCTTTCTTTGAGGTCAGTCAGCAAAGACAGAGACACCTGGCTCAGGCTTGTCTGACAGGAATCTCTATGAGGTTAATCAGACGTCTGCACTAAAAGGAAGCATGCCCAGCTGGTGCTGAGCTGCCATAGCTGTAGTTGTGATGGGAACCCTGACTGACAGGCACCACGGTGTGTGCGTAGGTACGTGTTCGCATCTATTGTGCAGTTCCCCTTTATTCCTTCTGACAATTATTTCTGTTTCTTGAAAAGGAATTTCCCAGACCAAAACCTTCGTTAAGATATATGTGAGTGTGCATGTGTGGGTCTTTGTGTGTGTACTCTGTTGGTTGTAGTACATATTCCTGAATGTGTCTGGATGCCTGTGTATGGGCTACAAATCCATAGGAGAGTGTACAGATATGAATATGTTTGTATGTGAGAGTGTGTGTATGCAAGCACACGTATATGTGTTGTGAGCGGTTGCTGGTGGAAACACGAGTTGTTTTGTATATAACCGAGTGTATGAACATGTTTTCTGAGCCATTGTGGCTGTCCTAATGCGCAAGTTTGATTTGTTCATGGGTGGGTGTTTATATCTGAAAGTCTTCTGTATGCAGGCATGCTCATCTGCATGCCTGTGGGTGAGTGTAGACTTGCATGTCAAACTCAGCATATGTTTGTTAGCATGGCTGTGCATTCACACACAGTGAGAAGGCATGTACTGATCAGGCAGGTCCCCAGGTTGTCTTCAGCACTTCTGAGTCCTTTGGGGAGCTCTCACTTTTAACACCTCAATGGCGTGGAACTATGGTAAGTCCAATTGCATCACATTAGGCCCACTTGGTTACAGCAACTTGGGAACACCTCCCAGGTCCCTCCAGCCAGCCCCACAGGCACACAGAGATTCATCTCACACCACTGATAATGTGCAAAGCACAGGTTAAAATCTGGCAGATATGAAAATTTCAGAGAGTGATGCAGTTTCTGCCAAATTCACTTGTAAGTTGCTTTATTTTCAAACTTGCTCCATAATTGCATTTTCAGAACTTTGCTTCTCAGTAAGCATTGTGCATCTAACTTCCTAGCCACAAAATGAAGAGTTTTGAGAATTTTCTGTAAATTAAGGGGAGGGTGTTAATCTGCTATTAAAAAAAAAAAAAAAAACTGAGGCACATTACCATGCTTCAGCTCTCTCTAAGTGCTAAGACCAAGCATGATGTTTGGATAATAAATTTAAAGATGATGTAATATATAGAGCCTGGGAGGTAGGGCCTGTGGGTTGCATTCCTTGGGCTCTGCCTAGATCCCCATTCCTCAGTCTCCCTATCAGTAAATTGGAGATTGTTATTATTCCCTCAGTTAAGAAAAGATTGCCATTATTGTTTCCAAAACACTTTAAGTTCCTCAGAGGAAAACATTATGGTGATAAAAAAATGATTACTATCTATTATAACAATAATAGGAGTGAAAATGTTACAGGAGTTGAATAAAAGACAGCAAATTTGGAATATTATATCATCCCAGAAGTAGCCCCAAGCACAGGCTTGCACTTCCTTCCTTTCCACATCAGCAGACACAGCCCAGAGTTCAGTACTGTGAAGCTGACTGACAGCCTGCTGTCCCCTCCTCCAGGCAAATAAAGTTTCTCATTCCAATTTGTTGTGCTGTGTCAGAGGGGGAAATCAAGTCTGATTTGTGCTCTGCACTACTGTGCCCAAAGTGATGGGAGAAAAATGACCAGACCCTGAGCCACTGAGAAAGCTGCTAATGCAACGTCCTTCCTCTCAGCTGGAGAGAGGAGCCAACACCTTTCTGGTCAATAGGGTTCTTTTTCCTTCATCCTTTCTCCTGCCAGTGTCAGACCAGACTCGCTGTGGCTGAATCTTTGTTTGCCACCAAAGCGATGCTCATAGCAGCGCCTGCTGAGCTGGATGGGTTCCTGTGGCCAGCCGAGTCTGCAGCGGGCAGCTCCCATGCAGATGTGTGAGTTACAGAGGCATGGTCGGGTGGGAGCATGCGTGTCTCCAGAGCACCAGTGTGGATACCAGTGACAGTGGGGATGTCTTGTGTTTGATTCTGTCTGTCTTGAAAGGATGTTGGGGAGGGAGGTATTGTGCCAATCTGTGAGCCTGCTGCCAAGGAGTTCTGCCAGTGCTTCTGAGTGTGTCTGCATCTATGGGTACCTCTGTGTACATCAGCTGTGTATGTCTGGGAGTGCATGAGGATGACTGAGCCAGAACATCTGGACTGGTATACATCCCACCTGTGCTATTCAGTGGCCATAAAAGTACTTGTGTGTTTTGAGTGTGTTTGTGGATGCTGGAGGATGTACAGAGGAGGATGTATGCATGACAGGTACCCAGTGTGATACAGCAGATGTGACAAGAGCCAGGGGGTGAGCACAGATACAAGATTAGCACTACCGGGGATAAAGAACTGCTGACCTGTGGCTTGTGTGAAATAATGGAGTATTTCCCTGTGTACGTTGCCCTCCTGTTGAAGCAGTACGTGTTTTCTGAACAAAGAGCATTGCATCAGGTGTCAGGGTCAATAGAAATGGTTCTATTTATTTTTTTAATGAGGTGACAGGAGGAGAAAACACGGAGGTACTATGTTGTGTGTGATCTGATCCATGGTGGCGTCTGGGAGACGTAGTACCTAGGGGTTTCAGGAAATTGCAGCCCTATGAAGAAGGTTAGAGAGATCCAAAACCCTTCTTGCTGTATTTCTTCCCCTGGATAATGCTGGTCAGGTCTGTTGTGCCCAGGCCTGCTGGGTAGTGGTTTATGCATCAGGTTCATGAGGGCTGAATACTTTATATATTGCATTTCTGTAGAAGTTTCCAAATTACTGGTAGGAAGTCATCCGAGGGCTGCAGTTTTGTTGATTCCTGAGTACTGGTGAAGTAAGGCCAGGGAGGGTGTTCAGATCCCAAGGATACTTGGAGACCTGTACATTGATTTTCCCGTTAGTCTCTTTTATTTCTGAAGTAAAACAGCTCAGGCTTAAACCAGACGCATGAGGCCTTTCCTTACAGTCATCCTGCTTTTGGTGTCAAGAGGCTTCATATGATTTGTCATGGGCTCCTGCTCCCATTCTTTGGAATATCTGACAGCCTATGTTTAAGTCTCCTTATCACCTTCTCCTGCACTCTTCCCTTTTAACCTGCCCCCCTCCTTTCTTCCTTTTCTCCCTTGCTTTCCTCTCCCTCATCTCCAGCCACACTAAACCTCACAAGTTCATTTTCACCCTCAATCAATGTGTCTGAAGGCAGAGAACCAGTGGCTTTAACCCTGCAGTCCTTATCCAGGCAGAACTGCCGCAGGGCGTTCGGCCTGCGCAAGGCCTGGAGCAGGCAGCCCCAGTGACACGGTCCTGTACACACACACACCCCGCAATGGGAGCAAGGATCAGTGGAAGGACGACATACATCTAGCCTGCACCTCAGTTGGGACTGGCATTCATCTCTGTCGCTGCGTCTGTCTGTCTGTCTTTCTGTCTCTGCCTGTCTGGTTCTCTTCGCTTCCACGCCCTTTGCTGCTCAGATTTTGGCCGTCAGCTGCCACCAGACACAAACCTTTGCAGTTCCTAGAACCTGCAAGTTCATTTGCCTTCTGGAAAAGGCAGAAAAGATCTCCTTCCCTCTCTCCTTCCCTCTCTCTCTTTCCCAAATGCCATCTGGGTAGTAGAGGCCTCCAAATTATGTAGCAAAGGGCTGGAGAAGCACAGCGGCTTCTTTTGACATCCGTGTTGTCATACCCTTACTGCTGCCATCCTAGAAGTTGTATGTAGTCCTGAGCTATCCCTGTGTGCGTGTATATGTATGTATATATGACCTGTTTTCTTTTGGGGAAAACTACTGATAAAATGGATTGGGGGTGGGGGGGATTAGGTTTGTCTTTTTTAATGTCTGGTGGTGTTCTTTATCACTAGAGTAATGCAGGTAACACACCACTGTGGCCCCAGCTTCTCTGTGTAGGAAGCCAGGTTGAAGCATGGTTGTGAGCTGTAGCAGTGGCAAATGCTGGTGCACAATGCTTTGTTTTGCCTCTGGTGAGCATCAGGAAAGGTGCCCTCAGCTCTTCCCTAAATTAGACTTACATCAATTAAAATTTGACCACCTTCCATGTCTAGCCAACAATTCCAGTGCATGTTTTTCACCCTGTGTTGGTGAGAAAGAAGCATGGTGAGACTGTCTGATCACAACCATGTTTGAACAAGGTTATTTTGTTTTTATTTATGTATTTTTGTCATGAACATGGGGCCTTTTTTTTTTTCCTTTGGTTTAAAAAATGTTGGTATTCTGAGTGCATTTCCAGAGTTTATAATATGATTTGCCCCTTCAAAAGACTGCTTTTGGTAACTGCATAAATTCTGTTTAAAAAAAAAAATATATGAAATATGGGCAAAAAGATAAAAATGTGAGTTTTTTGCAGAAAAGGGAGTAATGAATGCCAATGGCTCCTTCCTCAGTTTACCTGAGTATTCAAGCTGTTACTAGTGACTACCAATCTTAGCAATGCACAAGAATAAAGCATGTAGTTCCCACTTTGAAAGACTCTCCTTACGACCCAGTTTTGAGGGAATACCTTGATACTGTGATTTCCACAAAACTTCTAGTTATACTTGCTTTAAACATTA
The DNA here is from genome assembly GCF_009769625.2 of Cygnus olor. NCBI lineage: Eukaryota > Metazoa > Chordata > Aves > Anseriformes > Anatidae > Cygnus > Cygnus olor. Next base: position 66,105,730 of record NC_049169.1, read on the forward strand.
TTCCAGGTAGATGGAATAATCAGGACATATTTTAATGCTGCTTATAAGAGCAGCATAAGATTAAGTTTGCCTTGCTGTGTAAATATAACCACACACAAGCTAGTTAATTAAAATATGAGAAACAGAAGATACAGAACATAGGAGGACAAATCCTTGTAACCTAAATGTAAAAGCAGTAAAAGGAAAGTTAGATAGCCCTATAGTTGTAAGGCCTGATGCACAATCCTGTCTGGAATCTTTCTGAGTAAAAATGTTCAGAGCTCACTTTAAAACGGTAGGGCACCATGTCTCATTGGCTGTACTGGGGACTGGGTCATGCTTTTAATTACTGCAGGCTTTCACATACTCAAAACATTTGTGGGTTTTAAAGCTTTTAGGGAAGGAGTCCTGATTTCATATTTGACTGCAAGTTAGTGTTACAATAGCAATAATAGCTAATGGTGGAACACAAAGTACTAGAGGCCTTGTCCTCTGTTGGCTCAATGGTGACATAAGTGTGTGGCACATGTATTTAAGTATAAAGAGCTCTTTAAAAAGCTATATCCAGATTTTCTGACCAATATTTATCTTTTCTTGTAATTTTTCTATCACATCACTTTAAAAAAAAAATTGTACATTATTCTGGTATCAACATTTGCAATATGATATGCTTATATTTCATTTTCCTTTTAATGCCAATATGTTCTTCTACAAAGCTAGTTAAAATGTTCAAAAGAAAAAAATAGTAAATAACATTAGAACTACCCCAAACTCGTTATATTTTCCATTGTTTTGCTAGCCAGGATAAATCATTCCTTTTGCGTAGAAGTTTCTTTTAACTTTGACTGAACTCTCATAGAGATTGTATCTTTCTATGAAACCACAGAAAATCTCTGACTCAGATCATCTCTTAGTATACTCATGTTATAAGCACCATAAGCTAGATGTTCAAAAAGGTGCTTGGCTGAGTTCAGACCCAGCTAGTTTTCTCATCTAAGGCAATTTCTTGAAGCAGTGAAAGATGCTTTCTGGCATTTTATTCTCCTTCTTCTAACACCTACTTTGCTTAGAACACCCAAGGAATTTTTCAGCATTGCTGATCTGCATATACAGATTGCAGTACTAAAGGCTGCACAATCCCCTGTATTTTACTCATTCAGTTTTGCTGTAAAAGCTTCTGGTTTTCATCCAATTTACAAGAGCTTTTAACATCAGTTCTCCAAGACCTCATTGCGTGCACTATCTCTTACTATTACGCATAGCTAGAGATCTGCTAACTGGTTCCAGATTGCACTGCCAGTTGCAATGAAAGCAGCAAAGGTGATGGGAGAAGGAAAAAAAAAAAAAAAGCACTTTATGTGTTTTCCTCTTTAACTTTCTCTTCTCCCTCATCTTTTACCCAGCTACTTTCCCCAGATTTAGGTAAAATGTTGGGTAGCAGAGATCATGTTTCCCGTTCTCAGGAGCACTGGGATTAGTTTTCATTAAGGCAGTAATTAGTTTCCCTCTGCCTACAGTATCAGTGATTTTCCCTGTTTTTCTTCAGCCAAGATACGATCAGTCCAGAGGAGAGGCTGTTGCCCCTTGTGAGGGTTTTTGTGCCAGGCACGCGGCAGCAGTTCAGCATGGTGATGGGTACCATTCTGCACACCCAAATGCCCAGATCAACAGGAATTTTTGAGGTTCCCATTATATAAAGCTGTCACTGTGCTTTTTGGCTGGTAGGCAGGAGAATGTGACCTCCCAGCCAGATTTGTAATCGAAGGTAAACATACGTAAACTAGTTTTACTCTTTCTAATGTAGACAATATAACACTCTTTTAGCTCCAACACCCCTCCATGCATGCTCATATGTACCAACCAGACAAACATAAGGGTGGTGTTGTTTTTTTATTTCTCACTAGACAACTGTTTTTAAAATAGCTGTGCTCTTACCTTCCCTCACTGGTCTGTTCTTCATGGGGACTGTCTGGCACAACATGCCAACAAAATGACTTCTGCTTTATATATCTTCCTAGACATCTGCTAAATGGGACCCATTCCCAGCTGCATCCAGATGACCTAGCTGTTTATGCTGGGTTGCTGCTTATGGTCAGCAGACTGATAGCCAAAAATGTGTGTCTGGCTCTAATTACTAGTAAAACTGACCATGTCGCAGAGCAGTGGGACATCCCAGCTGGTCCCATCCCAGTCTTTTGTCTCAAAATCCATTTTTAAACTGGGAGATGCCAGTCATCGGTGCTATCTGCTGAGCCTTGTCTGAGTGACTAGGAGAAAATCTGCTTCACCCAAAGCCAGTTCAAGTGTCTTCTTTTCCTAAGCTGAACAGACATGAAGGCAAAGATGCCTCAGCAGTAAAGGAGAACTTGTTAATACAAAGACACTGAAACAAATTGATATTTGGAGCTAGGGATTTTGAGTCTCATCAGTTTGCTCAGACTTGAACATAGTAAATCACATACAGTGAGCATTGCATTTCATCCAAACCATCCCTACTATTTTTTTTTAACTGACAAATTCATAAAATCAGTAATCATCTATTCTTGGAAAGAGGTGCAGAACAAAAAATGTTTCTCAGTAGTTTTGTAACAGCTAGCTGCAATCTCCATATGACCACCTCTAAAATGCTCTGATAATGCCTGTGATTGGCATTTCCAATCCCAGAATGGTTCACAGGCTCTATTGTATCACACACTAACATACAGAGATCCAGTATGCCTCTGAAAGCACCACATTTCTAGGAAATTGCATGTTCTGCATCAACATTAAATAACTTTCTAATTGAAAAGGCAATGAAAAGGCACAGCCTGTGAATTAAATACTAACTGCTACAAATCTCGAATGAAAATGGTCCATAACAAACTCTCATATTGGGCTGCTGGTGTTTCTTTGGGCTGCTGGTGTCTCTGGCCAGCATCCCTTGAGCAGAGATTCGTTACTCAGAAGTAACGGGGGCTGCCCTTTCACCTGTATCCACTGCCTCTTGCAATGCACAGTCCTGTTGCATTTGAACAAAGGTGGATTGGGTTTTCTCCTGGTGTCAATGGGATGTGCAGTTTCTTTCAGCACATTCATCAGAGCGTAACTTGGTCATTCATCTTCACCCTGCCCAAGAGCCTTTGGGCTTGCCAAAGGAAGGATCCTGGCAACAATGCAGAGTCTTGGAGCTGGTAGACTGTCTGCCTTCCTCTTCAGGAAAACCTACTCATGATCTAGTCTGCATCTGTCTCCATTAGTGCACGGAAGAGTTACCATATGAAGGAACTGGAGATTTTGCTGCAAACCACAGGTCTGCTTCTGGCCTTAACACCATCAGTGTAATTCTCCATCAGTTGCACAGGAGTTGTAAAGATGCAGCCGACTGGGTTCATGCGTTCCTGCCAAGCACACCTCAGTAAACCAACCCTTCATACTGAGCTTCCAGCAAACCTTTTCACAGATGGAGACCATGAAGGTCTCTTCCTTTCTGCTATATGCAGTTGAGGCTGCTCAGAGAAGCCCCCGTGACACCATTATGCAGAAGGCATCAAGTTTCAATCTGTTCTTCATCATTTCTTCTTCCTAATCCTCTTCCCGCACCATGCAATCCTATCAGCTAATAAATAAATAATTAACAAATAGCTGTAGAAGAAGTGGATGAAATGCTGAGTGCACTGAAGACAAGCACAGCTGTGACAGAAGATGGACATGCTTTTAGGAATTTGCTTAATTCATCAGATCATCATCCCCCAAGGAATATGAAGTCCGTAGATGATATGCATGTTTTCAATGCTGTGGAGTATCGCAAGGTGTTGGAGACAAGGAAAGCTCCTCAGCAAATTCATCTCAGAGAAGAACTCCGCTGCTATTACCCTTTCCAAGGCAAGGCGTATGAAGAATGGAAAAGACCACATCTTTTACAGTACACAACAGCATCTCTTTAAAGTAGCTAAGACTGGTACGAATGCTTTGAACAGTCTTTTCTTTTTCAGTTCAAGATCAAAATCAGTGGCATGGTCTTACAAGACCCTTAGCAGACAAGCCATGTCAGAAAGTCCTCTCTCTACTTGCAGCCCTCTAGAGCAGCAGTGCTTTCACAGCACTGCTACAAAGAAGAAGATGAGGTGATGGATTTATCTGGGTGTTTGGGATGGGAGAACCTGGAGATAAAATGAACTGTCCTTAGGAATGAGTCAAAAACAGAACCAGGCTGTGCTCCGTGTGGAATACCAGCCTCAGATTTTCCTTCCTCTCTCCCAGACAATGAAAAAGAAAAAGAAAGAGAAAAAGGATCAATGTAAGAGAGAACAAAAATCTTCCTAAAGAGGTGCATGAAAAGAAGACTGTCCTTTCCATCAGAGTGATGAATTTGGTGTTTAAAAGCCATATTAATTTTGCCATAGGAAAGATAGTGAGACCCACTGGACTACTTAGAAACAGCAATGAGGAAACCATTGGCATTGATGGTAATGGAGCAGAGGAAAGCTGGAGACCTGTGAACTCCATGTTTTCACACTCGCACTGTCTCCGTCTTGCTCAGTGGTCTGGTCTGCTCCCAAGGTCATCCCCCTCAGTCTGCTCTGGGCTGGGACAGCCTCACTGCCTTCCATGGAAACCCTCGTCCTGTGAATCAAGGATGGGGCAAATGCAAAGAATGGGAAAAGTCCACTCTGTCAAACATGGCACCTGGCCATGGTGTTCAGATCAGCAAAACCTCTCCTCAGCTGATATTCATACTGGAAAAATTTTAAAATCACTCCACCTTTAAAGTGAAAAGTAAAAAGTCCTGCACACAGCTGGCCTTTCAACATTTATTTTCATGGCTCACTATCTTCGGAGCCTTCATTATCTGTATGTTCTAGGCCTTTCTTTGATTACCCGTCCCACAAAATGCAAATAACAATACACAGGCAAGCCGCACCTGCCTCTCCGAGTCAGACCAGTCCTTGTGCCTGGAGATGAGCGCTGCATCTCTGACAGTGTTTAATATCTACTTGTTTCTCAGGAACAACCCCCTAGGCCTAATTACCATAAGACTTGAACTCATCATTTACCCAGAGCTAATGAGAAGGATTATTAAAACATCCTGAAAATTAAGAATAATTTGCATAGACATACTTTACCAATTGTTCTGGTTTTCCTCTGAAAGTCATGAAAAAAATAGAGCTTTCAGCTGTATAAAAAGGGACTCTTTCATTAATGGTCCAGTAATTGTCAATCTAAGGTAATTTGCATAACCGAATTAATGCAATTGACTTCCCTTATATTTACCTTAAGCACTTGAAACCATAAGATTACTGTCTCACAATTTCATGGATATATATATGAAATTAATTAATAAGCTATTCAAATTGGTATGATTTGCATATTTGAAGCTAATTAGAAAAGCAAGCTCTAGAATTTCAAAATCTTAGAATACATAGGAAATGAAGGAAAAAAAAGAACACGCACAATAGCTGCAAGACTCGCTTGCTGTAAAAGTTACCTTGAACTTATTAACTATTTTTGGAATAGGCTTTTGTTCACTTGGAGATGCTAATGTCTTCTCCAAGATCTGAGGTTTTGTGGAAACTATAATATATAGTTGTATTTGCATGAACTAGCCCTGAATGAGTATTGACCCACATGGTTTAGTGCCAGCAGAAGTGTAATGATAACCTTCATTGCAGGTGTCATCTTCTTGCAAATTCCCCACATTGTACCAAAAAAAAATTTAATCCCCTAGTGCAAGAGATCTTAGTCTCTTCTGCAGAGATGTCTGAAACCCGTTACTTTGCTTTTCCCAGGGAAATCAGCAAGGTGTTCACCATTTGCCCCAGTAAAGGCAGTGTCATACACTATGATTCCCTGTTTTCCTGTAAGATGGTGCCCTTTTCCAATAGATGCTAAAACCAAACTTCAACTTATGGAAATTATCCAAAAACGCTCTGTTGCTTCACCCAAATTAGAGCTATGAGGAGGCTTGATTTTTTTTCTTTGTTTCACAAAATCTCCTTGTAATTCTAATATGCTTTTCTGTTTTAAAATAGAATACAAATGAAAAATTACAAGATTTCCAGTAAAAGAACATTCCAGCAGAAATAGATGGGGAAAATCAAAACATTTGTTTCAGTAAAGTAAAAACAGTTCAGTCCAGGATTGATTATTTTCATAGTTATATAACATTTATAATTGAAATGAAAACTCAAATTGAAATGTGCGAGGATAAAATGTGAGATTGCAGTCTTACTAACATTTCTGAAATGTGTTTTTTTTTTCAAAGTTGACATGTTTCTACAGAACATTTCACTTTCAGCATCAGCATTTTTCTAACAGAAAATATTTTTGTAGCAAAGAAAATAATTCTGTCTAGTTTTATTCAAAATATTCCCAGAAATTCTCAAGAAATGCACACTTAATGGAAGAATGCAGCATTTGAACAGCTTGCCTAGCTTTTTTTTTTTTTTCCAGCTAATAATTTGGTTTCACTGTAAGGTTGTGGGAACTGAGAATTATGCCATCTGCAATCCAATAGTATTCCTTGTCAGAGAAATACCAGATACATTTCTGCCTGGCCTTATAATAACTTCACAGACTTTGGTGGCAGGTAGATTATCTCTAGAGTGTTTGTTAATAAAACCACACACAGCAGTGGCAGACAGATGACTCTGGGGGGGTTGTGGTAACTCCACGGTGTACTGCCAGCAGCCAGCTTGTTTTGAAACCCTAACTTTTTCTCTCTCTCCACAAAGACTTGTGTTACTCAGCCTCCTGAGGTCCTTCAGCCTTTTGACACTACAAACACAAGACAAAGTCTAGTGGCTTGTCTTTAATCACATCTCTGTGGCACTGATAAATTCTAAATTTCTCTTTCTCCTGTAGCCTAGTAAAGTCATGTTCTCCTTGAAGCTCATGGCCTTGCAGATCCTGTCTCTGCTTGTAAGTGACCCACATGAGTCAAATAAAAATCCCCAGAATAGCAGTGCTGTTGGCTTGCAGTTGCCCTATTTGTGGCCTCTACACCCAGTCAAGATAAAAGTAGCCAACCATCTGAAACAATCCTTCAGTTCTTTCTCACTCCCTGTAGCAACAAAATCAAAGCGCTTTTGCCCACCAGCTATTCCTAATGAAACTGCTTTTAATTCCCCTCAAAATCTTATCCATGTTTGTATGATGTGGTCATCTTCACCTTGTGTCCAAGAATGTCACAGCTGCAGTATGGCTATGGTAGGCAGCAGTCTTGGAGGACTTCAAGATACAAAGAACTCGAGTGTGAAAAGACTGATATCCTAGAATGGCAAATGAGTTACACAGCACTGCAGCCTGCTCACGTGAACTCTACAGTGCAGATTCTCAGAGGCATCCTTCCTGCAATACGTAGAAAAAAACAAGAGGTTATCACCTATCACCCCCTTCCTCACTGAAGAACCAATGGACAAGCTTCCAACAGATACAGCATCTTCATGGGTAACTTTTCCTTCTTCAATCATCAACACCAATCAAGGAAACAGGAGACAACTGTCACCAACAACCAACTACTGCAAGTGGTCTCTTAGGAGCTTCATCCACAAGCTATGCTTTCCTCAATGGAGAAATCCCATTAGCAATTGTTGGTCACAAAAGGCAACGTAAGCATCTCACCAACTTGTTTTCTTGAGGCATATGAAGATGCTCTATCATATCACCGTGCTAAAGTCTTAAACAGATTTCCTCTCATCTCTTCAGATCTAAGGCTACCAGGCAACATCAGGATGTGGCCATTATAGCACTGTGTTGACTGAGACAACTGTGGCAAACAAAGCAATAGTAACTGCATTCGAGTTGTTTATAGGTTCCCTAGATCAAGCCAGGCCTAACGTTGGATTCTGCCTTGCAGGGGATTACAAAAATTACAAAAAAGGGGATTCCTTCCTACACATAGAATGAGTCTTACTAGAAAGTAGGAAGTTTTACTCCTCAAAGCTGGGGGAATATTCATCATGGACTTCGTAGCACAGACTGCGACTGTGCTCAATAGATTCAGTGTGTCCTATGGTGTAAAAAATCAATACCATCAACAGTGCTGGTAACGGGAATGCCACCTGCCTGTCATCCCAATGATAGTCAGGCTCCTACAAGTACTGAAACATACTTACTGAGCATTTAAGGAGCCTCCTTGGATTTATTAATTACCAACCTTGTGCAGCTTCCCTTTTTCTAGGTGCTGTTTCTCTGAAAAGACCTGTATTTGTCAGCAAACCAGCCAAAAAAAAAAAAAAACGAAAAAAACCAGGGAGCTCAAACCTCTCAAATTGGTCCTCCATCTCTAGTGTTCCACAGGGACAAGGAGGGATTTATGCCTCTTCTCAGGATTTTTCTACTGAAAATTTCATTTGAATTTATTAACTCACCTTATTATTATCTTCCAAATCTTGATCTATCCAGAAGATATTCTAAGTCATGGCTATTTCAAGGGAATTCAAAAACACCACGATGGTACAATCTTTGGTCTTTTTGCTCATGTTTTGGCTTCTGTCTTTATGGCTCTGAATGGCCAAGTTACCCCTTCTCAAAAATTTTCAGAATTTCAAAATGGATTACAGAACAGCATTTTGTAGTACAATATTGACTGTTATACATCACCCTTAAACCATTGGATCTCCTGAAGTGCAAATGTTATCCTCTCCTATTTTTCAAAACATTTGTGTTATATTCAGCATCTGGAAAGCCCCTAAACACAGTAGTCCTCTTACCTCTGTTAAGCAATATTTCCTTGACTTGTGGCATGATCAGATATGACTCATATGTGAGTCAGTGTAGATATCCAGGAGACTGATGCTCCCTGTACCCAATTGGAGGTGGTATGTTCTTTGGGAGTAGCCACCAGTAAGACTCACTCCCACCTACCCCGGTGGAGCACTCTTTATTGGTTAACCAGAGAGCAAGACTGGCGGGAAGACAAAATAGTTACCTTATTCTGAGCTGTGTCCTCTGAGGTTTTAAGTATCTGTCTCTTGAATAAGCATGTCTTCTTTCCTGGAAACCTCCTTACCTGGGATCCTGAATTCATGATAGACATAAGCTGTACCTTTCATTTTTGTGCCTGCAGGAGCTTTAAGGATGTGAACAGGTGAGCAGCAGCTCACGCAATGTGTCCGTGTGTGCTCTGACACACACTGAGCATAGTTAAAATGAGGTACATGTGGGCAACAATAATCTGAGGAGCTTTCCAGACATGCTTCAGGGATCCCTCAGTCACTGTCCTACTCAATCTTTACTTTGGCTTCTAGTACCTGCTTCTCTGTTTCTTGACCTCTTCTGCTCCTTAATGTCTGTTACCTTTTTAAATATGGTAACATAAAGAATTAAAAAAAAAAAAAAAAAACAGAAGCATCGTTCCTCAGATATTTCTCCTCTTACCCATCTTAACCTGTAGGTCCCCTTCTATATCAGTCTTACCATGTCCCTGGATGTGTTTGTGACATATACTTCAGGTCCCTTTCCTCTATGATAGAAAATGCTCAGAGCATCATCTCTTGGCTGATCTCACTGTTATTGTTGTTGCCTTTTCTTAATTCAGTTTTGTGCATGCTACTTGTGCCCCAAATGACAAGAACAGGGTAGAATAGGTGAATTTCCTTGGCAGATTGAACCACATGCAGAGGAAGAGGTGATTGCAAGTAAAACAGTACAGCCAAAGCCACCTTCTGTTAAGTGGTATTGCTTCTATAAAGCCTCCTTCAAATATAATAAACAGATGAGGATTTGCTTCTGTACATTGTTCTGAGATTTGTAAAAATGAAATCCACTTCAGGTGGGCAATGGACACTGACTTCAAATCCAAGTACCTATCACCATGTCTCTATCCCTGTGAACAAATGTGACCTACTAAGTTCTCAGGTGCCAGGTGCCTGTCCTTGTCCTTAAATTAGCATACCCTCATCATTTGCAATGTTACAAATTCTCAGAAAATCTAGCAATAGCTCTCTGTATTATCATTAGGAATGGCCACACTTTAAAGTCCCAGTAAGAAGTTCCCAGATAACTGTGCTCAGGTCTGAATGGTGACTCTTTGGCACTCATGGAAAATGGAAGGACTTGGCTCCTCTTTCAGACTACTGTGGACGTCAGAAAATGTATTCAGCAACCCACAACTGGGGATTGATTCCCCTCGCCCCCATGTACTCATGCACAAAATACTGTATGAGCACAAGCACATCGAGAACCTCTGCCCATTTTGCTTGACTTTGTACAGCTATCACCTGCCAACATTAGCAGAAACTTTCCTGCACTGCTTTTGAGCCTTTATTGTAGGTAGTGATATAATATGCTACATATCTGACCCCATCTTAAAATATAGGCCAGTTAATTAAGGGAATAAGAGTGGAGTAAGTCAACCTCTACTTCCCTTTCTTAGTAGTGCCAAAGATTAACAGTGGTTCCTAGTTTTTCAACATGTTGCCAACTGCTCCAAGTTGAGCATCTCATATCAACAGTGTCATCTTAGCTCATTACACAGACATATTGTTTTATACAGATTTTTTTTACTGTTACATTACTATTATCCTCCCTTTCTGATGAAATACTGCGAATATCAAAGTGACAATTAAGGTATAGTATTCCACGGTAACTTACAAGGCTTCTTCAAACAATCGGTCACAGATGCACCGACACTGTCAGCCAGGAAAGATCCTGAATCCTGAAACGTGCTGAAAAATGTTTGACTTCCTTCAGTCAGCTTGAAGGAGCTTTGTACCTTGTACCAGGAAAGCAGAAACCAGCAGAATAAGGATCCTCCTTTGTTAGAAAAGATGATTGGCAAAACTCATAGAAAAAGGAAGGGAGATGGGGCAGAGAAACACACTGGTGGAAAGGAGAGGTTTGCCCAGCAACACAAAATCAAAATCTGTAAGAAACATGCCTATGGACACTGCTCCTTTACTTGGTATTCAAGCCAACACTTGCCTGAAAGTTTCTTCTGAAAAGAAAACATAAGAGCAAACACATGAAAGAGGAGGATAAAAGCAGTGGAAGCTGACACTACCAACCAATGAGTTAATCCAAACAAATATTGCATGGTTAGGAATAGCTTGGGTTTTTAACTGGTCTCATTTGCCTATATCACCAAATAGGCTAGCCATCCAACATACAGTTTTATTTAGGTAGTACAGTGCCAGCTTAGTTAGTACAGTGTCCTTGGAGAGCAGAAGCACACTGCAGGAGTCCTTCATGGCACTAGAAGTGATTTTTGCCATTGGCAGAAGTACATCAGTTTCAGCTTTGGTAGCATAGTCACAAGTAATGTCAGACCAGTTTGGCATAAGACTGAGGTTTAAGCCTGAAGGATTACACTACCATTGAACTGAAGGACTCCTGATGACATTGCCTTTATTTAATTTTCAATTCTGCTTTTTAAACTTAAAGGTATTTGCTGCCTTGGGTATTTTTAAGAATTGCTTTCAGTAGTGGAAGTGGCCCCCAGAAGTTGATCAGGGAGTGTCAGGCAGAGTGTTTGCAGCAACTAGACCCTTTCAGGGATGACTGGGGCTCAGTTCAGCTCCGCTTGGCCTCAAAGGATGCATCCGATGGGTCCCTGGAGCTTTGGTGTGAGGTGGGTGAAGGTAGAGCACGCTAACCAGCTTTACCAACACACTTTCCACAGCCGGTGGTGGGTATTGAAGGGTTGCCAAGAGCTGATTACACTGTCCCAGCCCATTTTCTTAGTAACAACAACGTAATCACCCAGAACTATGTGTAGAGGAATAGGGGTATATAAATAGAAAGTGTTGCTTTAGTACCAGGATATTATGGGTTTACAGATCAGATTGATGCACTAGAAGCTGGCTGCTCCCTATGCAGGCATTGCCTGGATCTGAGCTGAGGAGCTAAATCAACCCCTGTACTGAACTTGGTAGTAGTGATACAAGAAACATTTTAATAGTATAAGTGCCTCCACTGCCTGGATTCCAGGATGTCTAGCACTCAGAAGATACTGGGTCAAATTCATGTGTGGTATTAGTGGATACAGCTCACGTCACTGAATTCAGTGGGAGTTGTACCTACTAATGCCATGGCCAGCTTTGATCCTGGGCATCCCAGGGAAATGAGCCCAGCCTCTTGTGCATTTCTTTCACACTCCCTTTTGCCCTCTTCTGCCATTTTGTTGCTCCTGTGTTAGCCAAGACCTAGTTTACTAGGGCTCTTGATTGGAGACTTATTACAGCTTATTTCTGTCTGCCTTTCTTTAAAGCCAGCTGAACATACCCAATGCTCTTCCTCTATGGTAAGACCAAAAATACAGACCACCCTCCCAGCTTCTGTGACACTCTTTCTAACACACTCCTTTATTCTCTTCCCCCGATCACGAGTTCTCTCTCCAAGCCCAGCCTAGTTATTTGTGCATGAAGCTGCCATGTTGTGTATTGGTGTTTGAGTCTGGTGTTCACATGAGCTGTGAATATGCTGCACATGTGTACTTCTTGTGCATCCTGAGCTTTCCTTTGGTCAAGTTAACTGTCGTTCTGCCTTCTAATGAATCACCAAGAGAGAACCAGACCTGGTAAGATTTCTTGTTAGCAACACACTACATCACGACCAACGTGATGCTGAATGAGTTTGCAATGCGATTTCACATCCAAGCTTACAGACTAGAAAGGACTGAAACTCCAAAGCTCCTTTTCAATGAGATGTTGTCAATGTAACATTTGAGTTCATACTTTGCACAAATAAGAATAAGCTGTGCAATGGCACACACAAATTATGCTGCTTTGGTGTACAAGGCTGTTCCTAAGCTACACCAACAGCACTGCAGTAACTCCATTCTCTGATTGCCACCTTGGAGAACTTCCCTCCTCTGGAAAAGATGTGCCTTCAAAAAGCTGGATGGAAGTCAGGAGAAAGTAAGCTACGGGGACAGTGGTTAATGTGTAGCCACCTAGTTTGAAAATGACTGTAATCTCCTGAGGCATCACTGAATATTTTTGACTAAGAGTTTTGATGCCAGCGAGTTGCAGAGAGATGTGTCAGGGAGGAATTTGCTTCACTTTGTCCACTGTGTAGACTTTGTCTATCACAGGACATTTGGAGGGCATGGGAAGTTTTCTGTGTACATCTCCTGCCTCCTCTCAGCAAGGAAAGACAAAGCAATACTAAAACATCTGTCCAGACTCATGTCCCAACTGGCTGCCATCCGAAGGGTCAAGCCCACGAGGAGAAGCAGCAGGTAGAATAAGAAAAAAATTCTTTTTTTTTGTCACAACCATAGCAGTAGTGACGCCCACACAATTTTTAAATTTCAACCTCAATTCTCTTTTAGGTAGTATTGGAATTTAGCTCCTTAGGGAAAGTCAAAAGGTGGCCATAAAACTTCTGTAGGCTTGGGAAAGACCTTACAGCCAGCCCTCTAGGACTGTAGTTCTGAGGATATTACTTGCCAAGAGTTTTGATTTCTTGGTAGCTACATTCCCTCCTTTACCTCAGAACCATTCCTTCCAGTTCACTGAAGCCTCCAGACTGTTGTCCAAGTCAGAAAAATAAGAATGATGTGAGATTTAGGGAACACTCAGGCTTTTCTGTGACACAGCCTGTTCCCCTAATCTTTTTCGCCCCGCTACTGCGTGGGCAGCTAGCGTCAGCCTTTGCTGCAGACTGGAGGAAGCTACCCAAAATATCCACTGGTGATTCACATGGATAGACAGACAAACTGCAGCTGTAGTGCAGTCCTGAAGTATTACAGGCACACACATCAGCAGAGAGGCCTGAGATGCAGCCAGGGCAGATGGAGCCGAACACAAACCTGCACGTCCCAGGTGGGAAATGGGAGCACGCTTACAGCACAGGTACACATCCTCATTTGCACAGCTGGAGTTTTAATTCCAGAAATGTACATCCGGGCAGTTTCTGTGCCTCAGATTTTATCAGAAATGCAGAGGCAGATGCAGCTTTTGCTGCCCCATGGCAGGAAATCCCAAGGGTCTGTTCTCTCTTGGTTTACACAGTGGTGAGTAGTTAACAGCAGGGGGTGATCTGCACTGTTTCTTCCTCCGAAACGTTGCTCTTTTGGTGTTTAGACTCCAACTCTGGTCTTTGCAGCCTGGGTGGGGACAGAAGGAGGCCTCTGGGCACTCCGTTGCTCCACAGGCAGGTCAAGTGGCAGGGTGACAGTGTTATCTCCCCACAAGACAGAAGGTTACATTCCCACAGTGCTCCTAGCGGAAACCCCCAGCTCCACAGGCTTTGCACAGCATTTTAGGGGGTTAGGGAACTGGGAAGCATCGCATTTTCTTTGCCTTGCCTCCCCTCGAGCTAGACAGCGAGTCCTCTGCAGAGGCCCAGGTACACGGGCTGGCAGCTCAACGTTCGGGAGGAGACTGCCTTCACACGTGTGCAGTCTGAGGAATGCACTCAGTCTCAGGGCCGGCTGCAAGCCCAAGGGAAAATGCTTAGGGACAAAGCAGATGCTGTGAGGAAAAAAAAAAAAAAAAAAAAAAAAGAAAAAAAAGAAAAAAAAAAACAAGCCAGAAAAAAAAGAGTATTTAAAAATACCACACGCTTGAACAGTAGCAGTGAAGCCAAAAGAAAACGTTTGTGTTTTTTCTTTAGAAAAAAAAAAAAAAAAGGCAGTGCACAGACTGTGGGAAGTACAAAGGGGTCATGAGAAAAGTGAAAGGCCCAGAAGCAGAGCAGCGGGAGCTGGTGACCACAGCTCAGCCCCCAGCGGCATGCCCGCGGTGGCACAGGGACAGCAGGGCTGCGGGGCCAGGGGCAGCACATGGCTAGCCCTGGTGGGGTTTCGCACCCTGCAGCAGGCCTGGGACCTGCTACTGCTTCCCAGCAGAGCAAGCAGCACGTGGCTGGTGCCCACAGCAGGTTCAGCAGAGTGGCTGGATCAGGGTCTTGCTGGGGTAAAACATCCAAGGCAGGTCCAAAAAGAAAGTGTCTCTCTCCTCCAGTAAAATATCAAGGAGAAACGCATCTTTCCCGTGTTAGGGGGAATGTAGAGGAGGGAGCATGATCAACCCCTGATCCTTAGAAGTCCAGGCAAGCTGAAGGGAGAGGCCGATGGCCTTGGTAGCCTTCATAGGTAGCCTCACCACCGTGGGAGAGAAGGCAGGAGAGAGTGGCCTCGGCCATCCCTGGCGTGCTGGGGCAGTGCAAGGCCAGGGAGCATTACCAGGACAAGGAACAGTGCAGTGAGCTCTCGGCGTAGCGTCCTCTGTGGCCCAGGGCCCTTGTTCCTCCCGTGCTGTTGTAACTCCTGCCTCTGTGCCAATGGCTTCCAGAACGCAGAGGAAAACTCTCGCATCTCAATCACCTTCTTCCGACTCTTCCGCGTGATGCGTCTTGTGAAGCTCCTGAGCCGAGGGGAGGGCATCCGGACGCTGCTTTGGACCTTCATCAAGTCCTTCCAGGTATCCCTTCACTTGTTTCGGAGTCGGACATAACCCTTTTGTTTTTTCCCCTCAGTTGCCCCTTGGGGAGGGTTTTCACTGACGTGGCCACTGCCCGAGCTGAAAGGACGCTCATTAGTGCTACATATGGCACGAGTGAGCCTCGAGTAAATGGGGCTCAGGGTGGATGTGTTTCATCTTTAAAGCATGAGTAATTGCTTGAGACCTTCCTGAACTGCCTTGATAGTTCTGTTCAGCTCAATTACTGTCTGACTGTAACCATTCAATCTTTTTTTTTTTTTTCATTTGAGCTGTATTTTATATCTGTTTATTTAAGTGAAATTCACAGCTATGGGGAAGGCAAGGGCCTCAATTAAATTTCCATTAAGCCTTGTTTTGAGGCTTTCCAGTTGATATTATAGGTGTGCAGCCCCCGTGTTTTCATCGATGAAGAATTTCACCTTTTTGACCCTAAACCTTTAGCCTTGGTAACAATGACAATTATTAAATTGATGCTGCTTTTGCCCTGGCAGCAGGTGCATTTCAGTGCTAGGTGAAGTACCAGAGTAGATAGCAGAAGGCAAAGGAATCCAGACAAGATGAGAATCATCACCTCTGGAGATGAAACTAACACCAAGAGATAGCTAATTTCTAGAAAAAAATGCTTCTAAACCAGCCACTAACCTGCAGAAAAATGCTAGGCAGAGATGAAGCATGGCATGTTCCTGCATTTTGCAAGTATTTGAACCAGACTACGTGGGCCAGCACAACCTGGCTGAGAGCTGGGGCAGATCTGGAGGAAGCATCAGGAAAGGATGGCACAGTAATACAAATGGTGATCTAAACATGAGGAAAGATGTAGGGACACACCACTTTACAAAACCATGAAAGAGTGATTTGCACAACACAGCAATCTTGAAAGAGCTACCACATATCCCTCAGATTCAGGCTTTAAATGGTTGATTGCATTTTTATTGACTCAAATGAGAAAGCAACTGACCAATACTTTAAAACTGGAACCTCACCAGCTATGACACAAGCTGAGACCAGAGCCTGCAGTGCTGTGGATCACCCTGACTTCTGTCTGTCAGCAGGAGCAGCACATGTTTACACCGGGGATCAAATCTGGACCTTTTCTAGTGCAGTTCTCAGGTGTAGCTGTAGCATTGGGCTTGTGCAAATGACTTTCGTTTTGCTCACTCCTTGACTGCCAAAGGATCTGATATGGCGCAGCAGTTTTCTGACACAGCTGCACCATGTGGCCGTTTTTCCATTGCTCACACAGTTGCTAACTTTCATGTTATTTGAGCAGCTGCAGTGGGAACCATTTTGTCTGCATGCATAGGAATGAGATTCCCTTGGCACAGCTCAGCATCCCCAATGCAGGGGACAGAGTCACACTTTCCAGTTCCTGCTTCCCCTCCCCGTGCCCCCTGCGCTTCTCCAGCCTCCTTAGCAATAGCTCGCTCTTATCCTGAGCTCATCTTGCCAGGGTTCTTGGCTGGAGAGGATGAGATGGATGGGAAAGGGAGTGCCTGGTACTTCCCTCCAGTGACCTCCAGACCTCTTTGATTGGAGAGTCACTTTTAGGCAGGGTTGAAAGGTGGTGGGAGAAAGTATCAAGGGAGGTATCTTCCACAGCAGGGGGGAATTAAAAATAAAAATAAAAAAGCACTGCGAGCAAGTGTCTTTTCCCTTTAAAGCCTTTAGCTGTTTATAACATGGTATTCTCTGCTTAGAGCTCCTCCTCTTGCAAATTCTGGGAGTTTGCTTTAGTAGCTAAGAATAGCCCCTGCACAGAGCTCTCAACTCGGCCACTCTCACCATGAAAATCTGGGATCCCTGCAGACTGTGTCTGGCACAAGCTCTTCTCCCATGTCCAGGAAATGTTGTCGTTCACACAGGGCAGCCTCATAAGCAATGGACTCATGCAGGAGTTCAGATCCCATCGTAACTGCCATGTGCTCTGTGCACATAACACCCTACATGTAGCTTGCAGCACTGGTCAGGGGAGCATGTGGTGGGAAAACACTCGGCAGGGTTTCCGCCGGCAAAGAGCAGGCTGGCAAGTGGGAGGAGTAGGAAGCGAGAGGGGTGCTGAGAGCAAGGCGAGGCCATGGGAATCAAAACGACAGAATGGTAAAACCAGGGAAAGATGGGGCTGGAGGAGGACACTGACAGGAGAGTGGAATGTGGGAGATGGGGAGCTGAAGGAGCCACGGGGAATAAGGAGCTGACATGAGTGGGAAGGTGCATCAATAGGTTGAACAGAAAAACATGGAAAGAAAATGGAGGGCAGGAGGGAAGATGCTCTTCCAAGCCCCGTGTGAAAGACAGAACTGGTAAGGTTATGTCCTTGAGGTCCTGTCTGGACACTACCTTGGGAGCTCTACTGAGGTTCTCTGTGAATTAAGTTCCAACTAGATCATCACAAAATGTATGGAGCCCAGTTCTGAGATAGTGCATCTCCACTGGCATTGTGGGGTAACCATGTAGATTCATCTGACCATATAAAACACAGAGGAATCTGCCTCTGGGTCTTGAGATGATTATTACAGATGCTGTTTAAAGGTTTAAATTATGGCCGTTTTGATATTCAGATCTCTTTGAGATGATTTCTGCATGTCTTAGTCAAATCCCCATGGTGGTCAGTGAAAATTGTCAATTTAGACATAAACTGGAAATGTATAAATAACATCATATTTTAAAATAATAATGATGATGTTGTAGGCTTTTTATACTCCATGAAATGCGATGTTCAAAATCCAGACCAGGGGCTGTACTGGCATTCTCAGGATGAATACATCTGCCCATTGCCTCTGAAGTAAGGTCTGGAAATCTCTGGCCTGAGCACTATACTTCAAAAGCAACAGAGTAGAAAATTCCTTCTCAAAGACCCAAGACAGCGAGGCCCTGGGCTGTCCCCTTGATTCCTGATAGTGGTGGAGGAAACTGATAGCACTCAACACTTTGCTGATTGCACTGGCCTCTCCCTCCTGAGGCAGCTCTGCAAATCAGGGTTCTGCATTTCCTCTTCAACAGCTGATCACAGACACTTAGTGAGTTGCAGACACCATCACAGACACCTAACACTGAGCAGAAGACAAAGCTGATGCTGGTTTAGATACTTAGGTTGGCACCAGCCGTTGTAGAAGCCTTGAATTTGGATCTGGGCAGCTGTTGCATTTTCAATTTCACCAGACTGGACCCAGGAAAAACACAGTCAAAGGGCACTGCCATTTGGGACAGAATCATACTAGTTACAATAGTTTTCTCGTCATGGTAAGCAGCTGTGGACGCTGTTTCTACCCTGGCTTTCCTCACTGCCAAGGGCAGGAGCGACCTGAAAGGCAGAGCTACAGCATCGCGAGTGGGAGCCTGGCTGGGCTGGGTGGCAGCAGGGTGGTGGCGCGGAGGGCACGCAAATATGGGCCTGTAGAGGCATCTAGTGGCCACCTGGATGAATTACAGACTCCACGTTTCGGTCAGTCTGCCCGGTTTTCCCAAAGCCAGGAGCCAGAACCCGGCTCCGTAATGCCAGGCTTGGTGGAGACACGGTGCTCTCTTTTTTTTTGTTTCTAGGCTCTCCCCTATGTGGCTCTTTTAATAGTGATGCTATTCTTCATCTACGCTGTGATCGGGATGCAGGTAAGTGATACTAAAGGTTCAACTGCGTCTTTCTCCTCCTGTTAGAGTTTTGGGGGGGTGATCTATAATGTCACTGATCAATGTGTGGTTATAAAGGTTTACAAGAACATTTTCTCCGAGCAAGGTAAGAAGGCAGCTACTTGGTTGGAATGCATTGTGTGCCTATGCACTGCCAAAAGGATCACAACACGCTCCAACAAAACCAAAAAAAAATCGATCCATTTAATGGCAAAATACAATATGCAAACAATAAAAGGAATGTGCCAGCCCTCCATGCTCACAAAGGAACACCCAGCAGCTCTGGCAAAGGTGAATTAGTGCCTTGCTCATTGGCTTAGAAGAGTTTTTTCAGTGGGCTCGTGGCCATGCTGCAACGAACAAACCTCATTTTTCTCTTGCATCACTTTCACACTGGCCTAACTCCATTGGGTTGTAAAGAGCAGCGTTTGATTTACACCCGTGAAGGCAAATATGGGATCAGAACCAACGTACCAACCCTGTGTTTGTGCCAGTTCTTCAGGAAGCTGCATCAATACAATATCCTATTCAGTTTGCAAATGAACTTGGAACCAGCCCGAGCATTCATCTGTGCAAGGAACTGATGCTGCATACAGACCACTGAAGACAGCATGCGATGCAGGCACAGTCTGTGACAGTCCTAGCCTCATTTGCTGTGCTTTTCAAACTAAGCTTCAGTTTCCACTTCTGTGTTAATCAAAGATCTCAGACAAGTCAGCCATCTGGGACGAGAGACCAAACTGTAGAAAGGCAAGGCATAATTACTTCCAGAGGCCTTTAAACATGACAGGCTTCTTAGTTTCATGATTCAGAAAGAATCTGTAACAAAATTCATCTCACCTCTGTGACCTTATTTTAATTTGTTTCCTGTTATTATAATCACATCTTTTCACAGACTCCATCCACCCTCCCCCAGTCTGAAAAATAAAACTAATCATTTCTTGAACTATCATAGGTTATCTCAATTGCCCCTAGTAATTACAGCTGTCATTTAATCTACTGGGCTCATTCTTTAAACTTGCTGGTTTGCCTTTAATACCTAACTTGTTCAAGTGGACAAGATCTTTACAGGATTACCTATGCTATACAGAAAATCACTTGAGATTTTTATGCTAGTGTTACGTAGCTACATAAAGCATTAAAAATGACTTCCCAGCACCTACCCAGACGGGGTTACAATGATCATGGCACTGCCAGAGCTAGATAGACTGTTCTGTAATTCTATAATTCTATCAGCCAGTTCTGAGCTGGCTATTTAATCCTTAGCAAATGCTCAAACCTCTGTTTTAACAGTCTCATCAGCCTGAAGATCATATATCTCTCCTTCACATGGATCTAGGTCACTAGATTGCTTTCTGACCTCCTGCCTTCCAATAAGAAAACCAGCTCTTCTCATCTCCTCTCTTTGCTCGTAACCCACAGGCCTGTTACTTCTATTTTTTGTCAAAATGGCATTTTAACATTTTGTGTGCTGCTCTCTTGAACCTGCAGACAGGTAGACTTCCTTCACACACAGGGACACGTAGGAAGGAAACTCCTTCCCCACTCCATTGAGCAGCTTCCTTGAAGGCTGAGAGGTACCAGATCTGATGGAATTGTAAGAATTACCCACATGAACAAGACCTTCCATTTTATCTCAGCTACTCCCCTGACTTGGAACCTAACAACATTTGAGCCTTGTAATCCAACATGCCCAAGGGGAAAAATCCAAAGTGATGGTGACAGATGGAGCCACTAACATAATGGCTCAAGAGGCACAGGCTGAAGAGGCTATGAGAGAGGAACCTCTACCTGCAGCTCTTTGCAGCTGACTAATGCAAAACATCCATGGAAGCTGTTGCTGGTACATCAAGTGTGAGGGAAGCAGCAGGGAAGAAAGGAAAAATCAGACTTCCAGCATGGGAAGTTCCCTTGCCTACACTTGCCTGAAATGAAAAATATGGGCTGCCTCAGCTCGAGCTGCCTCTGAGCATTTAAACTGTCCTCCTGCTCCTCCTCAGTGCAGCTGGGGCTGTCACTGCTACCCACGGCATGGGGGCGGTCGGGGCTGAGGAAGGCCCACATGTCCAAGAGGAACCCCTACAGAAAGCCTGCCACATTCAGACCCTCCCTCCCTCTTGGCACAGGCTTCCTCTCCACATCGCTGTTTGTCTTGGGGTGTTAATTATCAGTGACATTTGCTTGAAAAGAAGCTCCACGTTCTCTCGGAGCTGCTCTGTTCCTGTTGCTCATTTTGGCTATGAGATAACGGAGCTCAGTCCTTGAGATCTCTGTCACATTGCTGTCGAGGGGCAATAAATAGTCCTGACTGACTGTGCTGGGCAGAGACTATTCTGCCGGGCAAGGTTTGTTAAGCTCTTAGCCCCAGCGCCCACAAGTACAAAAGCGATGTAAGATTTTTTCAAAGGAGCCTGAAACTCTACTGCACCGGAGGCTTCGCATCTGAGGGCAGACTCTAAAAGGTCTGGCCAATGTTGCAGGCTTCATGCTGTGGATGGATGAATGAGTTGGTGCAGCAGTGGTTGGCTGGGCTTGGGAGGAAGCTGTAGGCCATTTTCGCGGCTTTAAGGAAAGGGCTGTCAGATCACCATTATAATATAGAGCAGCTCAGGCATGGTGCCGAGAGAGCCCCAAGCAGGCTGAAATAGCCAGCAGAGTTTTTTCTTATGCAGTCACTAAAATTGTTACCATCACTTTGTACCTAAGACCAAGTTCCCCACAAAGGCTGTAATTCTCAAGTTACCTTCTCTGCAAAAGCATCGCTTCTACAGCACACAAGCCACCAGTCTGTTTCACTTCCACCAGGGAGAGCCACTTCTTTCGGTCAGATTATAAAGCTTTTAAACTAGATCTTCTCTGTCATACACCTCACATGATTACTTCTCATCTGTTGTTCGCTTCCAATGCTCCGTTCCCTTTTTCTCTGGACAACTCTAGTCATCATCTTCACACTGCTGCCTTCTGAGTGGCCCTGAGACACCTCCTGGTGACAAGCGTGGTTATTAGAAGGGCAGGCATTTCGATAATTTCCAGATCCAAGGCAACATGCTTTACATTGTTTTGGGAAGATGCAAGGCATCACGCAGACCTCAAGGCTTTGCAGCTGTTGGTCTTCTGCTTATCGTTTCCTCCTGGTGCAAACAGATAAGCGAAGAGGGAAGGAGACTTTCCTTCTGTGTTCATAGCTTCTTTCAGCCGGACCCCCTCCCCTTGTGAGTGCCTGTTAACGTAAGACCCCATATCACACATTCACAGTATATGAAATAAGGAAAGAGGGTTCTTGTAAAATATGAGTGCTTTTCTGGTGATAAAGCACAAGCAAGGGAAGCAACGGTAAATATGAAAGACAGTTTAAGAGAAGAGCAGTTTCTGTTAAATGTCAGGTCTCCAAAGTCAGGGTGGGGCCAAGAGCTACAGGCAACAAGAGGTTTGGGGACTTTGCAAGGCTAACCTGAAAAGACCTCTGCTTTCTGCCAGGTGTTTGGTAAAATTGCACTGAACGATACCACAGAAATCAACCGCAACAACAACTTCCAGACCTTCCCCCAAGCAGTGCTGCTGCTTTTCAGGTGGGTGTCTGACAGCTCTGCATTGTGTCAGCCCGCGAGCGTGATTCCTCTGCTCTTGGGCACAGCTTATCTCCTTCTACCATGTCATGCTCGCGAGGTGAGTGGAAACATGTTGTTCCTTAGTGGGAGAGCCTAGGAGCCACGTCAGGTGGAACAAATAGTCCATTAAGCCTCGTGCCCTGCCACCTGATGCTGGCCAGCCCTCAGTGCCCCAGGGAGGGAGGCAAGTCCTCCCACTCAAAAGAGGTGGCCAGTTGTTCAGTGCTTTCAAGCGCTGATACTCACCCCGAACTCCTCCTTAATTTCAAATCGAGGCAGTATGACTTCCAGCTAATTTTAGCAGGGAGGGGGGCATGAACTCCCACGCATGCTTTGGCCTAGCTCAGTTTGCACATCATCCTGCTCCAGCTGTGGCCAGGTGTGCCAGGGCCAGGGAGAGGTTCTGAAGGTGGTGAGAGGATGGCAGGGAGTTGGCGTAAATGCAACAGTCTATGCTCCTTCTTTCCATGGAGGTTTTTCTTGCAATCCGTAGCCATGTCACACACATCTCAGTGACTCTGACTGGCCAGACCACAACAGCCCCATACCCAGACTAGGCACAGTCAGTACACACCAATAATGGCAACAGAGTTAACAAAGAGGAGCAAGACATGCCAATGAATGTCAGAGCCCGTCTGTCAGCCTGACAGGCTTGTAATCAACCTCAGTGGAGCAGGAGCAAGTTGCTAATGTGCCAGTCCCTCCCGTCCTACATCAAAGGTCACTGCTGTCTTCCCTCACCCTCTGCTGTGCCCAGGTGTGCCACTGGCGAGGCCTGGCAGGAAATCATGCTGGCATGTCTCCCAGACAAGAAGTGCGACCCGGAGTCGGAGCCAGCCAACTCCACCGAAGCCGACCACTCCTGTGGCAGCAGCTTCGCCGTCTTCTACTTCATCAGCTTCTATATGCTCTGTGCCTTCCTGGTGAGTCCACCCCAGCACCCGAAACCCACCCCCCTTTACACTGCCCCCCTGCCTCAGCGCTGCACAGCAGAAGGATGGCTTCAAAGATGGGAAATCTCCCCGTGGGGCCTTCCCCAGTAGCCCCCTCTCTGTGACAACAGCCCCTCAGTCTCTGCAGCTCCTGCCTCTCCCTGCAGCTCTGGGGGATGCTCTGCTTCCAATCCAGTCCTCTGAGCACAGCAAAGGAGTGCTCTTCCCTCCTCCCCCTGAATGAGAAAACCAAATTAGCGTGTTGTGGGCTGTGCTGAGGCTAGCAACGCCTCAGCCACACTTCCCACCTTCCCTCCTACCTTCCTTCTGGCTGCTGAGCAGGTTTTTCCTCCCCTGCCAGCAGCAATGACTGTGAGAATACACATATTGCATCTGCTCCGTGCTGGCAATGCGGCATTGCTCAGAGCGACAGCACATGCTCTGCAGCTGGCATCAGTGCCCAAAACTCTCCCAGTGAACAGCAGCAAAATTTTAAAAGTTTTCGTCTTGGGCCAGAAGAAAGGACTTTTATCCCAGTCCCACTGCCCATAGAGGATAAATCCCAGGTTCTCCAACTGCTGTACCATCCTGGTGGGCAAAGACAGGTAAATAAGAAGCCATCACAGCACGCCTACAGCAAACCTGAGCCTCAGCCATCTAGCTGCAAGGAGAAAAATACGACCAGCTGAGGACATCCTGCCTCTGTGATCTTCCAATTTAAACTGTGGGGCTGACATGGGGGAACAAAGAAACCACCCCCCATGACTTTCTAGTTTTATGAGTCCAAATCCAGACTCTGAACTGAGAACACGGTAAAGTATTCTGTTACCTGCCTCATCCACCAAGTCATCTTTATCCTTGTTTGCAGATCATCAATCTTTTTGTAGCTGTTATAATGGATAACTTTGATTACCTGACGCGGGACTGGTCCATTTAGGACCACACCACCTGGATGAGTTTAAAAGGATCTGGGCAGAGTATGACCCTGAAGCCAAGTAAGTAACCCAGCCTGGACAGCAGAGCCTCTCAGGAGAACAGGCCTGTTATTTTCTGTTCTCTAGACCCAGTGCAGTAAGTGCCATGTTCCTCCTGTAGGAACACCTTTTTTCTGCAAATATCTTACAATAGATACCTCCACAAAGTATTACTGGTGAATCCAGAGGCCAGCAATGCAAGGATACACACAAAAATCACAGCATCTAGGCTGTGCTGTTACCTGGTTGAACATTGCTTCACTTTCAGTCAAGGGGAGATATAGACTGCTTAGGGAGGGGACAGGAGAAAATTTAGAGAAGGAGGTTAGCAGGTTGTTTTATTGTTGCATGTCTTAGGGATATTTAATCCATTCTGTGACTCTTCTGTTTGGCTTTCTACTCACAGAAGAGCTGCTGTGCTGATATCTCCATTTTGTCATGTGTCATATAGACCCATCACAACCTGCAGCTTCACATGGCTGCTTTACATGCTCTGCAAGGTTATTCACATCAGCAGACTTGCAGGGATTTAAAGTTACACAAGAACAACTCACACAAGAGTTTAACTGACATCCAGTATTATATGCTCTGCTTGACACATGCTTTGGCTTAAAGTACGTTTAGATCCCTCTGGCATTACAGTCTAGTTGATAATTGCAAAGCTCCCTTCATAATGCAAAAACTGTGGAAAGAGACCTTAGCATGAATGAAGAGCAGTTAGTTCTAGTTAGTCTCTATAGTTAGTCTCTTTAGTCCTGGATCTGGAAACAGTGTCAAGGTTAATCTGAGCTCAGGCTCTGCAGTATGTGATGCCATATCACTTTATCAGAATGATACTTAAATTGAAACCCTTCTTCCCATTCAGGGTGACTGTCCAGAGAGACTTTTAATATAGATAGGGGGTAAGCACAGCATTCTAATAAATATGCAGTTAAATAACAAAACAGATGCTACTATTTGTGTTGGTTTGAAGGCAAGACTGCAGTGGGGGAAGCCATATAATAGATAACCCCTCACTCCAGATAACATTCTGTTCCTTCCCATCTATAAATGTGCTCTTTTTTTCCCCTTCCCCATCAGTGTCCCATGGTTGAACCGCTCCTCCCTCCATGAGAGAATTCTTCTTTTGAGATAACATTTATAAAATTTAAAAGAAATCCAACTGCTGCTGTCTCAGCTGAGAAACTTCAGGACTTTATTTTGCACTGGCTCCAGTGACAGACCAAAACATAAACAAGTATCAAAAGACAGTAGCTCAGGGCTATGTGTATGGGAGGGAAAGTGGCAAGGAAAAAAAAAAAGACGCTTTGTACCTTTGTAACTGCCATAGCCCTGTGGCCAAGAGGCAAACAAGCAGACATAGATTTTGAGAATGTCAGTGGTGGGGGGACAACCCCAAAGTGTCCATTCGTGCACAGGGGAACTGCAGCATTCAAAACACCGATGTCAATTCTTGAATGTATTGACTTGTGAATCACAGACAACTGTGATTTCTGTACTGAGCTAGTGAGTTATGTGAGTATAGGGCAAGTCCTGAGGAATGCACCAAGTATAAGAGGTCTGAAATACCCTCTCAGATATGTTCAGGTTACAGGGAGTGGCAGGCCTGGAAAGATCTAAGTGAGACTTCTAGCACTGCATTCTGCAGAGGGATCAGCAGGTCACCCTGTGGTAAGGATGCAACCCTCACTGTGCTTTCTTTCTTAGGGGGCGGATCAAGCACTTGGACGTGGTGACACTGCTCCGGCGCATTCAGCCCCCCCTGGGCTTTGGGAAGCTCTGCCCCCACCGAGTGGCTTGCAAAGTAAGGCACGCCGCGGCTCGGGGAAGGCTGGGAGTCACAAGCAGTCGTGGTTGTGGTATCAAACACACATACCAAGACAAAGCAGGGTGGACAGAAATAACAGGGCAAGCAAATATATCTCTAAGATTTTCTTCTGACTAAATAGTGCACACAAAAAAATCCTAGTGTGAGCAAAATATTAAAATACAGGAAGAACAAGTACACATTTTCTGTGAAAACGTCTCACTCATGTCTTCTGTTGTGAGACTCCAGCTATGAAAAAGACTCTCTCTAGTGAATAATGACATTCTTATAACCTTTACGCTTCCTTGCTTTGAAGTTCTTTGTTCACCTCCTCACAAGTCCCAGAGTTTGTATGTGACTCATGTAGTTGTTTTATCAATCTCAGAGCAAAACACAAAGGCCGGGGCATATGGGGCATATACACAGAAATATGTGACTTCTGTGGTCTACTGCCGATCCTTTTCAGTCTGCTGTCTAGGAACTGTCTGTCTGTTATCTCAGTCTGGTTCAAACCCCACAGTCTATGAAAGCAATGATAGTGATGGGGGATGACATCCTTTCCCCACTTTAGTACAGAAGCAGGCCCATTGCGTGAAAGTGGCATTAGGCAGAGCTCAGACAAAATCAGCCCCTTAAAGCATAAAAGCTCAAACCAAGTCCCTGGCGTCTGTCACCTCCTGAGACAGAAATAAGGATGTAAGATCTGGTAATGGCTACATCTTGCCTCAGGTATACGTCCTTGGTCTCAATGAAGTTCACCCTGCAGCTGCAACAGTACTGAGCACCCACTCCCTGTCCTTGGCTTTACCGAATTACTGCAAGGTGGACACAGCCCTGTATTAAAAGGGAGAGGAGGGATAGCTGGATAAAGCAGACCAGCTTTCAGGTCCAGCCAATCCCCTTTGTTCAAGGCTGCCCCCTTTTTCAGTGAAAGATTCTGACTCTATATGTATTTGCAGCAGTCACATATTTAGTGCAGATGAGCCTGCAAGTGCCTTGTGAGGTATGAAAAATCAGTTTGCTCAAGTGCTTACTGGCAACTAGGAAAACAAAGGCTAGAAAGTGATAGCCGCATTGAAGGAAAGAGTATCTACCAGTGGGAGAGAGACCCCAGGGCAATCTCTCACCATAGCTGGGACAAATGATGGATATGAGAAGTACTCTTAAAGTTGTGTAACCAAACCCACAGGTCACAAATGCTGAGGTGAAAGGGGTGGCAGATCTGGAGAACGTCATGAGTGTGTAAGGAAGAACAAAATTGAGTCCTTGATGAAGTGTGATTGTTGTCTTTCTCCTCCTTACTCCACAGCGCCTTGTCTCCATGAATATGCCACTGAACAGTGATGGAACTGTGATGTTCAATGCCACTCTCTTTGCGTTGGTCAGAACAGCACTGAGGATCAAGACAGAAGGTAACAAGCTTGCTGAGTGCACGGGTAGCTGAGTGACATTCAACGCACAAGTGTGTTGAGCTGGAATGCAACAATAAGGACATTTTGTGTAAAATGATACCAGTTATTAACATGCAGCACATGGTACAAAAATCGATGTAAAGATGTTTGGAGGAATAAAGTGTCCTAGGAAGAGAACAGTGTTTCTAGCTGAGTATCATCTAGAAAGCTGGTGCTTCTCATGGTATCATCTCAGATTATTGATCATGTTCTTTATGATGATCTGCAAGTTAAACATTTTAGACCAACGTCCTTTGAAATGGCAATCAGGGGAAGTAAGAGAGGCAAAGAAGCTTCCCCCTGTGCAAATTGGTTCCAGAGCTGGGTGGATTTTTCGCCACTGTCACCACCAATCTTCCAGTCCATGGAAGGCAAAAGAGCTTGGACTAGAAGGCCTCACCTCACTAAAATTCTTTTTTAGAGCCAAAGAGGCTCTCCTGAGAAAGAAAGCCAACTGCAACCCCTGTAGAACATCTTGTGTCCTGTGAAACAGAGACCCAAAAAAGACAAGATTTTCTTGTTTGTCTTAGCCTCAAACTCTCAAAGTCATTGCCAGTGAACTGCTGGGAAACCATCAGCCTTCCTGGGAAGCCTCAAACTGCTTGGTTTCTTTCCTCTGCAGGATCTTGTAAGTGGTTATGGCAGGAGTTTGGAATTCACCCTCCTGAGTCATATTTCTGCCTTTGATGCTTTCCAGCTGTTTCATTCTCAGCAAGTTATTTAATGTCACCGTCTTCACTGCATCATATTAAGAGAGCTACTGGCATGCAGAGCTCTGTGCAGCATATTTAGGAGCCTTAGTGCTTGGGGAGCAATAAGAAAAGTTGGAGAAACAGCACCTTTGGAAGGAGAAGATAATGGTGTAGTACACCCAGAGAGAAGAGAGCTTCAAGTATAAGGGGTTTGAATGTACATAAATCAAGAAATCAAAGGTGACTAGTTTGAGAGGAAATGTATCTAGAAAGAAAGAATATAAACTGAATCTGTTTCAATCATTCACTCTCAAAGGGGTCGTGTGGCTTGATTAATAAATACCTCAGTAGATTAGAGCCCCATGGAGGAACACGTAATGTCTAAGTTCAAATGGTTATATATAACGCTTGTTATAGCCTATGCTGTTCTTGAGAGACTAAACACAAATGTCCTGGGACAGCCCTCTGAGCAAGAGGGTGGAAGCTCTGCATGTGCCTCACATGCCTGTGCAGACTCTCTCCAAGGAAGTCTCTTAGTACCATGTGAAGAAGTTGATGTATGCTGAGATGCAGGGATTGCGAAAGGTAACTCCCAGGTCTTCAGATTTCTAGCTGCATCTTTGCCAACAATTATTTCTGTTCCCCAAGCCGTGTTTTCCCATTAACTGACCTCTTTTCTCATCATATTTAACCTTCACTGGATCTCAGTTAGAATGTGTAAGTACTGGATGAGA
Source organism: Cygnus olor (assembly GCF_009769625.2). Taxonomy (NCBI): domain Eukaryota; kingdom Metazoa; phylum Chordata; class Aves; order Anseriformes; family Anatidae; genus Cygnus; species Cygnus olor. The sequence goes on from NC_049169.1 coordinate 66,134,899, forward strand.
TTTTCACTTTTCAGGACAAAGTAGCATTGTAGTTGCCTAGTTTCTGGCTTCTGGAGACAAACAGTAACACAGTCACCTTCCTACTCTGAGATGACTGTGCATATTTAGTCACTCTCTTTGTGAGGGGACTTCAGCAATGGTCTGAGGTCCTGTTTGCCCAAAACTTTCCAGTACTGCAAAAGCCCTGGTATTTTCCTCCTGAGATTGCCATGCTAGACTTGCGAAATTGCTCCTCTACAGGCTCTGGCTTAATTCCTGTCTCTGATGATTTTCGCCCTGCAGGTAACCTGGAGCAAGCCAATGAAGAGCTTAGAGCAATAATTAAGAAAATCTGGAAGCGCACCAGCATGAAGCTGCTGGACCAGGTGGTGCCCCCCGCAGGTGGTGAGTGCAGGATCCTGTCCCAGTCTGTGAATGTCTGTCTTTTCCCCACCTGACATGTCCTACTGCACCTCGTGAACATCAAGTGGAGTACAGGGGACAGGCTTTCTTCCACAAGCTGTTATTACCTGTTTACCTGGCTGGATGTTTCATCAGGCTGAGATCTGTTTTTGCCTGTACGAACATATATATCATGTTCTTACTGCTGAAAAATCAGGGGAGGAAGAAAAGGTGTTTAAATAGGAGTGAGAAATCTTCATTCCTAGATCTCACCCACTTCAGCTGTAGGATTTGTTCCCTTGGACACTACCTAGTGCCTTGTTGGGCATATATGGCATATAACTCCTTTTTTTACTCGCGTAACTGCTTTCTACTTGTCTAAGTAGAAATTTTGTAAGATAGTGTCCAGCAACTAGTTACACCAGTTCAGACTGGCTGAGGGTTGTCCCTTGTCTCATTGCTGTAGATTTCTATGCAGCATCCCTGGTGGGCTGTAATTATCAGGCCTGCAGGCTCCTTCTTTGCTATGCTCCTTAGAAGCCCAGATGCATGGGCATCTAGTGGGACCTTCACTGGCCTTCCAGGTGGCTCTAGGGACTGTTGCACAAAACAGCACTTGGCAGCTAGTTAACAGCTGCAGCCAGACCTTGAAACCTTGCTCAGCCTCCTCTGAAGTCAGAGGACAGTATCTTATAAAATTTACAGCGGGTTTGGAGAAGCAAGGAGAGTTACCTGGATAAAAGCTGGGTGCACATTTTGGCTCATCAACAGTTTGTATTGAGTGAGAATACAGCAAGGACTGAGCAATAACTGCACTTCTGGGGAGAGGTGATCTCTTTGGTCCTCTCACACCCATGCTAGACACAACCAGACAGAATTTTAGTACTGAGAAGGGCCAGATCACATCTGGGGTGGATAGTCAGTCAGGTGATGTTAGTGAGACCAGAATTGGAGTATGCATTACCCAAGGCTGTCACAAGAGAATGCAGCATGCATTGACCCAGACTGGGAGGATACTGCTATAGCAAGGTCATGAGTAAACCAGCACCAGACACTGCAAAGCTTAGAGGCACAGAGGCACTTCGCCAAAACCAAAGTGCGTTCAGAGGTGCATAGCTATAGGTGTTCTCTGCCAGCGGAGCCAGTCTATCCAAATGCCACATGTACCTCACCTCCGGACTACTTACAGCAAGCTCTGGCTGTGGAGCAATCCCTTCCTTCATTCAGCCCTGTGTACTGAAGCCATAAAAAGCAGAGAAGTACTGTGGTGCCTAGTGTTTCTGCCTTGAGTTGCAAGTCTCACATTAGCAAACACGCTGCTTAAAACCCTTTGCTTATTTGTTTTGTTGTGTGTTGTGTTTGTTTTTTTAAATACCCCTTTCCAGATGATGAGGTGACCGTCGGGAAGTTCTACGCTACTTTCCTGATTCAAGAATATTTCCGGAAATTCAAGAAACGCAAAGAACAGGGCCTGGTGGGCAAGCCGTCCCAGCGCAATGCCCTCTCCTTACAGGTGACAGATGGGCACAGGATGGGCAGGGGTGGTACGGTTGAGGCATTTGACCCCACTTCCCTCTCAGCCATTCTGGGGGCTGCCATGGGCTATTCTCACTAGAAAGGAGCTTGTAGACTCTTTAAATTACCACATCAATCTTTTTGGATAGGTGGTTATCTGCCAGGGGCCTCATCCCTTAGCTCTGGAGGTGGAAGGCACACGTGAGGTGTAGTCACTGTTTATCAATCCACTGGTAATGTTTGAAATTTGGCTTTCTTTTGGAGAGCTGGTATGAAGTGTCCATCAGACTTTTTTTTTATTACCACATTCATTTGACCCTTTCAGAGGGAGTCGCTATAACAGGACCAGGGAGAGCATGTTGCCAGGAGGCAAAATCAGTTACAAAGCAAAAAGCATACCTGGATGCCAAACCCATCCAGTGCCTGGGATCTGTTCATCACTGTGCTACAGGTTCACTGGTGGACTGCCAGGCTGTGTGAAACAATAAGAAATCCCCCCTGACTGTACAGGCTGTCCGTTTCTGTCCTTCAACTGTAGAGTAAGGAAGAAGGGTGACTCTGGATTTGCAGCAAGCCAAGAAGTGTCATGACACAGACATAGATACAGGCTGAGGTCTCCACATACCCACAGCATACCTCCCTGGAGTGGATTCCAGTCAGTGAGGGGTTTGAGGACTGTCCAGATCCAGATGCCAGAAGTTTAGCTATGAAATATGTATTTAAGATGCTGATTAAAAAGAACATATTTTTCAGAGGTGCTGAGTACATTGTTCAGCAGGAATTGTGGCTGCTCTAGGGCTTCTGGTAGTGGATCTGAGAACCCAAAGTTGAAAGCATGCAGACTTGCACAGTCAGGCCCATGGATTTATGGCTATGACCTGCTTTGAAGAAGCCGAGGGACTAGCAATGAGCATTCCTGGGTTGGATTACTAAGAGTTTTTCCCTCTCTAAACTGGAGATGAAAGAGCAGAATTTGTTAGTATTTTTCTAGGAGCTGTGGATGCTATATTAAGTAGAAAGGCCTCACTGTTCTTAGGAGAATAACATCGCTTTTGTTTCTCACATAACCACTCGGAGATATGAAGCTCTATAGTTTGCTGTTTTGCAGGCTGGTTTGCGCACACTTCACGACATCGGGCCAGAGATCCGACGGGCGATCTCGGGAGACCTGACAGCTGAAGAAGAGCTAGATAAGGCCATGAAAGAAGCTGTTTCTGCTGCCTCTGAAGATGATATTTTCCGGGTAGGTGTAGAACAAATTTACAAGCTGAGGTTAGATCAGTAGCTTAGCTCAAAGAGTCCTATGTTTTCTTGCATGTACTCTGTATTTCAGCTGGCCCCTCCTTCTTGTTTTCTACACCCTACTGGAAAACAGACTGTTGGAGTCAGGGTGCCAGATCCTGAGAATCTTACATGACTTTTATCCCGTTTTCTTCTCAATGGATGTTTGCTCTGTATTAAACCTAAACAAAATCATAATGGCAATGGCCAAAGAGTCAGAAGAACTGCAAAGTTAAGCCATCTTCCAGTCCATAGAGCAGCAGCCAGGCACACTTCAATTTTTTATTCAGTCCTCCTTTCAGTGGCACAAGTAGTGTCCTTTCAAAAAGCACCCCAGAGCCGAACAGAGACCCTATAGTCCTGGAGGAAATTTCCAGGGCAATTGCCTAAATCTTCTCTTTCTTATTTCATTCCTGTTCCTTCTAATTGTATCCTCTGGTAATATTTCTTCTCCTTTGGCATTTCTCTCCTTCAAATCATCTACAGAAAGATGCTGTCTGTCCCTCTCATAACTCATCATCCAAACAGTAGATAACTGGCTTATTAAATCTTTCTTCATTTGTTCCTCCAGGTGATTAATAGCTTCTGGTGCTCTTCTCAAATTCCCTCTTATGTCTAGATATTGTTTTGCAACTGCACTGTGAAGACCAGAGAGCAGTAACCTCGTTCTTGCCACCTCACCCAGTCATACACTCCCAGGGCTGGTGGGAGTTATTTGGACACGATTGTCTCACCTATCCACTTGTTCATTTCTTTAAGGCCAGTCCTCTGAAATATCTTAGAAAGATGAAGCTTTCACAGCCTGCCTGTACCTAGTCTCTCTGACAGAGAAGTCTATGCACTGCATTTTCTGGCAGTGAGAGCACCAGTCCATAGTCCACACTTTTGGTTCTCACATTTTCTTTCCCTCAACAGTCTCGACAGGGAACACCCCACATACCTTTATACTGACAAAGGGAAAAAATTGTTTGTGTTTCTCTGACAGAGAGCTGGAGGCCTGTTTGGAAACCATGTCAGCTACTACCAAAGTGATGGCAGGAGTGCATTCCCCCAGACATTCACCACCCAGCGACCTCTGCACATCAATAAGTCTGGCAACAACCAGGGAGACACTGAGTCTCCATCTCACGAGAAGCTGGTGGACTCCACCTTCACTCCCAGCAGCTACTCATCTTCAGGCTCCAATGCCAACATCAACAATGCCAACAACACTGCCTTGTGCCGCTTCCCCAGCCCACCCAGCTACCCCAGCACTGTCAGCACAGTGGAAGGCCACGGGGCCCCATTGTCACCCACCATCCGTGTGCAAGAAGCTCCTTGGAAACTACCCTCCAAAAGGTAAGCTTCACAGCAGAACGTTGGCTGAGGGACCAGGGAGGGGAACGTGCATGCAAACACCAAAGCACAGCTGCCTAGCTAAAGTCACCCACCAGATATTGCCCTGCCTGAAGCCTGGACTGAGCCTTTTGGTTTTCCACTGGTGCCAAAGCCCACGGTGTGGCAGATGCACTGACCACTGCAAAGAAGCAGCACTCTCACTGACCAGCATACTTGATTTTTTGGGGCTTTATCCTGAAAAACCTTTTATAAGGACCAAAGGAAGTCTTATTTACCCTTTCTTCACCAAAGGTTTTATCAACTGGTAATTGAAAGGAAAAGCAACTGCATTTCATCTCTTAAGAGCCCACTTGAGAGTTCTGTGGAAGTCAGCGTTTTTCATTTAGTGCGTCACATCCATAAGGAGGTCACATAAGGTTTTCTGGGAGAAGGGGGGCAAGGCTTTCAGACATGCAATGCCACGTAAAGCAAAGAAAATCCCCTTCTCTTGACATCCTTCAGGCTGTCTACACATAGATGACTAATATAAGAGGAATATCACTTTTATCAGTGTGATGTTTTTTTAACCCTTTCAGTAAAAGCAGGATTGAGATGGAAATTTGTTTCCAATGCAGACAGTGAGCAATGTGAAAAGGTGGAGAAATGCTGCTCCAGGATAGGACAGAATATGGCAATTAGATGGAGGAAATTCAGTGGGTGCAGCATTACTCAAGTAAACAAACCAATAGCTTTTTTATTTCCTGCCATCCTTAGGGAGGCTGCAGGAATTGTTGATAACACACTGTGTTATCATCTGTCCCCCACATGCTGATTCGTGCTGTTGTGACACTGTTAACATGGTGTTCTTTTCTCTCCTTGCTTCCTTGGGCACCTTCCTCGAATTAGGACGCATTACTACGAAACACTGGGACGGTATGTGTTCTCTCTCATGCTCTAACACTCTCTGGGTGTAGACCCATTGTTCGTCCCATTGAAAGTCCAAATCCCAATTAATGCTGAAGATAAGCTCTTCTTTTTGGTGTCAGTAAGCTGGAATAGAGTTTTAATGATTGCCATGACATCTCCAGGACATACTCCCAATTTAGGGCTCTTCTGCCCATTGGCAGATAGCGATGCACAGACCATTTCTAGCTGGTTTCTTGATTTGTGGAGTTTTTTTAGAGTTTCTAGCTGGGCTCACACATCTAGGCACTCTCTGGTCACAGCACAGAGCAGTACACCCTGGCATGCTCACACAAAATTATGTATGGTTTTGGCTAAACACAGGTTGCTGAAAAGGGGGAGCTGCCATGTAGCGAGTTCTTCACCTTGCAGCTTAGCAGTTTTACTTGTCTCCCATCTCAGCAGGAAGGTCATTCCAGCACTGTCCTTCAGACTGTTTTGTACTATGCATATACACACTCCTCCAGGTGCTTTTTGCCTGAAACAAATGAGAAAATAATGTTTTCTATCAGGTCCCTGAAAGATTAAAATAATAATAATAATAATAAAACTCTGTCACACTGCTTTCTTCTGTGAATGCAAGTAGCAAAATGACTCTAATACCTTCATGTCACTATTTCGAAGATTTGTGCTACCTTCAGTTTTCACTCTACTCCTCAGAAAACACAAACTCAGAATGAAGTGAATTCTGAGGGCTGAGGCTTGAACCAGAAGGACAAGGAGAAGGCAAGCAGGGAAATAAGGGCAGTCATGCCTAAGAGTTTGAACAGATCCTGCTGAATGCAGCAGAAGCATTCTGCAGTTATTGATGAGAAAAAAGGGACCAGAGGTGGAAAACACAGGAAGGAATGAACAGGAATGAGAGCATGAACAGGAACAGAAGGGAAAGATGGTGCAGAATAAAGGATTTGGGAGGCAGAGGCCATGCTACACAGAGCTGAGAGCGTACTATCGGTGTCATGGAAGCTTCTCTTTGAAATCTGTAACCAAGGTTTTTGCTACAAGAAAAAACAGCTGTATTTCTAAGAGCCCATCTCAAGTTTTACCTCAAGTTCACAACTTTGGGAAAGTTGGCACTGTGATGTGCACATTTATAGAGTACATATAGTCACAAATGACGGTAATATGTTTCCAGTATTGTTCAACATTGATAAGAAACTTCCTTTGAAAGAGGGCACAGACAATGGTTGTTGCTTTTGTATTTGTGAACTCTGCAGTTCTGTTCAGTCATTGATTTTTCTATGGTAGCTCTTCAACATTATAATAAACCAAGACAGATGGAACCTGTCATTCTTGTCTCTATAACAGATTTTCTTTACCATCTCTGTATCTTGACTTGTCTTTTTTGCTCATTAGCTCCAGTTCCAGAGACAGCCAGCTGGCAATTGTTTGCCAAGAGGAAGTGTCTCAGGATGAGACTTATGATGAAAATTTGAATGAAGACATTGAGTACTGTAGTGAACCAAGTCTGCTCTCTACTGAAATGTGAGCTTTGCAGCTTTAGTCAAGGTGTTTGGGTGGTTCTTGAGTTAAGGGGGAGAGGTGGGAAGAGGTGACATTTCTCTACAAAAATTTCAATTATTTCAATTTATGGGATAAGGCCAGAACACTTTAGTCAGACAACTCAAATATCAGATAATAATGGGGAAAAAAAAAAAAAAAAGCAGTTCAGCCCTGAGGGAAAAAAAAAATGAAAGGGAGATCTTTTGTCTAGGATTTTGCTTCTCTGAATGACACATCTGGATGTGCAGCCCCCACTCCACATTCACTTCCACGGCCTAATGTTCCCAGATCTCCTGTCTCATGGTCTCAGTTGCTTCTCCTGGACCCGTTAGCAAGCTCAGTAGCTGCATCCATTTGATAGCATGATCTTCCTGGCTTTCCTGCTGGAAGAGGGGTTATTCTGTCCAACACGAGCTGCTTTTCTAGAATCCCTGTGTTGTCTCCTTTGCAGGCTTTCATACCAAGACGATGAAAACAGACAACTTACTCCACCAGAAAACAACAAAGGAGAGGACACCCGGCACTCTCCAAAGAAAGGGTTTCTGCGCTCCTCAGCACTAGGTAACATCTCAGTGTGACATGTGGGCTGTGCTCTCCTCTGCCCTGTCTGAGTTCTCACATCCTGCTGGAGAAATCCCAGGGTGTGTGGACCTGGGTGTTGATGCTTGCTGCATTTAGCTCATGAAACCAGGAATCCCATGGCGTGCATGCAATCCTGACCAGGCAGGTGACTCTACTGACTTTATGCTCAGTCAGTAGATGAATCTGTGGTGGTTTGGATAATCCCTGGTTGTTTGGATAGTCCATGTGGTCTGTTTGATTAAGCCTGTGTGTTGATTAGGGGAGTTTATTAGAGCACTGTAGGCTCTCCAAACAATCACCAGGGAGTCACTGTATTGACTAGCCTTGGGTATATGGTGTTCTGTTCCGTGTGTGTTCAGCGGGGAAAAAGGAGAGGTTGTCTCTTTTGTCTGCTACAAGGAAAACAGTGAATTTCAGATTAAGTTAACACAATGCAAATTTGCTTTCTGCTTTGATTGTACCTGGAGATTTTCAAGCGTTTCAAGTGAGCAAGTATGCTCAGGTGGAAACCATGAATTACAAGATTTTATGAAGGTATCAGGACAAACTTTTCATCCTTTTTCCTGTGGGGAGGAAAAAAAAGAAAAAAAAAGACATTTGGGGGAAAAGCTAAAAAGAATCCTGTATATAAGGTGTTGATTTTTACAAAAAAAAAAACAGTGACAGTCTATGTAGTGTATTGTTTAAAGTGAGACTTGACTTAAAACCTCTTAAATCCTCTTCAAGATGCTTATGCAATTGAGTATGTTAAAAGCATTTACTTCATTCCAACACTTAAAATATTAGGCAATGAGAATTCCTATATCTATCTGGAAGGTCAGATTTGCAGTCAGCCCATGATACAATGCTGCATTAACTACATTTTAATGAATATTAATAGAATGATGTAATACTTTTTTTTTTTTCCTCAAGATGGAGAAAATACTTTTTATCTGCATTGTAGCATCGGTTCACTGCTCTGTAGCAGATACTTCGTCCATTCCCTGAGAGGCCCTTTTCTCAACAAGTCAATAATATACCTACTATTTTCAGAATTTGAATTTTCTTTCTTACTTTACAAAAATGTCAATGGGATCAAGAAGTAGACAAAATATTTTCATGTGCCATGCAGCTCTATCTTTAATAATGTGTTTATTTGCCATTCTTCAGAAGAAAAGCCTGTGCAATTTTTCATAAATATACCTTGCAGTCCTTTTAAATTCCTTTATAGAGAGTATACTTCTCATAATTACAGAAGTTAAGTTTAATTTCATACCAAGCAAACAATGTGGATATTTCAATAGTTCCTCCCTTTTTTTTTTTTAAATGACTTTTTTGCTTCCATTTCCAAAGTTCTGAAAGCACCACATCTGTATGCACCCAAGCCTCCATTCACCAATGAATGTAACCATTAATTAATTCACTTCCGCTTGATCCTGGTATAGACACAGCCTCAAAAACTGTGGTATGTCTGGCAGTTAAGGGCCCAGATCACATGCATGTGGGAGGTTGATGTCACCTGAGCAACCCAACATCTCCTCCTGCATGTTGGGTACAGCCAGGTACAGTGCCAGAACCTCGGCTGCCCTTATAAGCCCTGCCGAGGGCTTTACCTGAACCAGAAAGGTTTGAGAACACTTTCACTGCTTAGGAGGGAAGTCAGCTGCACAATATCTGCTAGGTCCATTTTTTAAGGGAGAAAAATAAAAATCATCATCCAGAGTTTTATCTCGCAGCTTGCTTGGAAGATAGTGTTGGTTGGTCCATAATATTCAACTTTGTTTTGCAAATACAAGTACTTTGGAAAGGGCAAGGTGTCTAGCGGAAGCAGACAGAGCTTAAAATGTGGGTGTCTTTGCTGTCTCTCCAGCAGGACTGCACTAAATGAAATTGAGGTCAGATTACCTGTAGTGTAGTATGAGTGATGGACATAGTTGTTTGTGTTTGGTGTTTCAGGTCGAAGAGCATCTTTTCACTTAGAGTGTCTGAAAAGACAGAAAAACCAGGGCGTAGACGTCTCGCAGAAGACAGTTCTGCCTTTACATCTGGTACATCATCAGGTAAGCATTAATAACATCAAAGGGCCCGGCAATGCAACTGAGAATCTACTGTCTGCCCTCCCATTCCATCCCAGACAACCTTGAAACGCCATTTGAGATAGCTTCTCACCCATATCAAAGGTCCAATTTTTAGAAACTGTATTTGCCATCACACTCACTCCTGATTTCAGGATTTTTATCATTCCCGGAAGAATGCTACAGGGACATGTCCTTTGGAGTTATCATTACCTGATGTCCATGAAAGAGCAAAATAAAAACCTATCTATAGGATAAAAATAACCACTCAAATTGCAATTGCAATTGCACTCTAAAGTGCAATTACACTGGCTTTGATGGTAGTACACATATGAATAAAATGTGCAGGGTCTACTTTTATATTAATTGAAGGTAGCCAGTAACGGAATTAATCATTTAAAAAATAGCTGATTACATGTAATTAATCAACCTCTTAAGCCCTTTATAACTGCATCCAGCAGCCTACCAAATGTATGCTTTGGCACCTATCTAGATGATTAACCAGCTGTCATGGTCCAAAGTAGATTTATGTCTTCTATTTGGATGGCACCACTGTCACCATAAAAGAAACAGGTGCTGTGGCAGCACCAGTCCTGCAACATGGGGCATCCTGCTCTGTGCAGTCCCCCAGGGCAGGGCAGGACAGTGGCACAGGGGCAAAAAGTGCCACAGGGCAGGGGTGCTAGGAGTGAGAAGTCATAGCAGCTGGAGGAGTGAGAGATGAGCACGCCTGAGACTCTCTGCATTTTCTCACCTCCATTCCCAGCAGCAGCAGCCAGTTATACTGTAAGGATCAAGCTCCAGAAAGCAGTGATCCGCAGAGCTACAGCTGTGGCAGGGACAAGCAGTGAATGTATTGGGGCACGAGGGCTGTGAACAGCTTCCCACCCTCCCCATAGCACTAACAGCCCTCCTGAGACCTCCTGCCCTCCCACAGTAGTGCAGATAGAGGGGACATGTGCCTCCTACCCTCTCAGCCCACCCAGCTGTCAGAGTCATCTCCTTCCAACCTGTACAAAGAGGATGGAGTCACTACACCCTTCCTCATCCTACCATGAAGCCCCAAACCTAGAGGGACGGGGCTCTACCCACCCCAGCATCATTAAGCTGGACTGCAGGGTTACCCTGAAGTAGGCATCTGGCCTCTGGCCAGCAACACCCAGCAGTGTCAGTCCGTTTACAAAATCATCAGCCTACAACACTGCTTAAAATGAGGACACGAAGCAGAAAGGTTGCCTCTGCTAAGCGCGATGAATTCAGTTGCTCAGGAGAGTTTGAAGGGGTATACTCATGAAATACTCATACATAATGATATGTAAATATATGCAGCTGAAGCTTGAAGCAATATCTACGAGCTTCTTTCAGCCTCCTCAGTACTTTACACTTGGGATAAACACCTTGTATGTGTTTCTACCAACAAGCTGAAAAACTGGTTCAGTTGTCCTGCCTGACAGATCTAAGGCTCTCCTTGAAGTCCCAGCAGTTTAAGGGATGTGCTGAGGCCATCGTAGCCTGCAGGGAGTGACTTATATAGATTAATTTTTAAGGGCTTTCTTCATCATTGAAATTTGGTAGGAGTCTGACACCTAATTCCTCAGAAAATTTTGGTGAATTTTGTTGGTGACCAACAGCTGATTCTTTTTTTCACCTGCCACTGAAATTATCAGCACAGCATGCTGATAGCGGTTGTACAGAATTTCAGTGGCAGATGGATTGAGCTTCACTGAACTTCAGGTATCTAAAAGTTAGCTGTCTAGTTCAACTGGTCAGCTCAGTCCAGTGTGGTCAACAGGGAAATTGCATCTCCAAAAGGCAAGTGTGAGTTTTGTCTAAGTCTCATCCTCCAGAGAGCATTTTCAAGTATCCAGAAGAGGCCAGAGGCTTGCTGGTGTCCCTCTGCACAGTTAGCTGAGACTAAACACAGAGCTTGTAGATAGCTGAAGCTGGGGAAGACAACCAAACCCAAACAAGACGATTCTCTGCAACACATCCACATACTTTTGTGTTTTCTGTGCCTTTATTTCTTTGCTCATATTAGACAACCGTGAGCTCTGTGAGATGAGCTCCCAACTCTGATGGCTTTGCTTACAGAACAAGGCAGCGGTTGCCATGAATGAGGCATCCGATCATCCCTCTGCAATAAGGGGCTTCTTGAGAAATTTACGTTATCAAAGGAGGCTGGATGACTAAGAAGTTGTGTGCATGATTTTGGGAAGGAGCGGATGGCTTAATGCATAGCCATCAGATATTGATCCTCCCACCAACAGCAGATGCCTTAAAATCCAGTGGTGGATTTACAGTTATCACCAGCTGCAGACACATCTAAAATTCACATCTGGTATCCGTTCAGGTTCTACAGCAGATACTTAGAGAAAACAGCAATTGGCAGTAAAAGCTAGCGGCATAGATGGTGGCAGGGGTGGGAGAAGGAATCACTTGAATGGCTGTTGCATCTGCTGGAGGAAAGGCGGTGTTTCTGGCAGGGCCGTGGGGAACGGGGCTTTGTCCTTCCTGCCAGGGCAGTGGGATCAGGGCTGAAGAGGCCTTGAGAGTTTTCAGCCTGGTGCTTGGCATGAGGTCAGGCACGAGCGCAGTTGACACCGCTTAAAGGCAGCCTTGCAAAATGAGTTCACGAGAAACATCTGAGGCACTCCAGAAGCTGTTTCCCAGGCCTCAAGGCCCTCCAGGCCTTTCTCGGGTTGTTTCTCCGTCACCTCACGGTTCCGGCCCTGCCACGGGAGCCGTCCCTCACTCGCCTTGCTCCTCTGTGTCCGCAGGCACTAGCGGTGGCCGGCCTGAGCCCCCTCCTGCAGCGAAGCCATTCCCCCACCATGTTCTCCCGGCTGTGCGCAACGCCGCCCGCCACGCCCTGCAGCCGCGGCTGGCCGCAGCAGGCCATCCCCACACTGCGTCTCGAGGGGGCAGAGTCCAGTGAGAAGCTCAACAGCAGCTTCCCATCAGTGCACTGCAGCTCCGGCTTCCCCGATGGCACCGGCTGCAGCAGCCCGAGGAGAGCCAGGCCGGTCTCCCTCACCGTCCCCAGCCAGAGCGCAGGGAGCAGCAGGCAGTTTCACGGCAGCGCCGGCAGCCTGGTGGAAGCGGTAAGGCCGCTGCGGCAGGAGGGACACGGGTGGCGTGGGGGGAAGCCCCCTCGATGCAGGGGTCTGCAGGGTGGCTGGGAGGAAGAGTAGGAAGATGAGGAGGAGGAGGAGGAGGAGGAGGAGGAGGAGGACCACCGGGGATAACACGGAGGGGTGTGCATGACGGGGGCGCGACGGAGCCGGTGGTGCACAGTGCTAACATGTCTTTGTCTCTGGTTCCCCGCCTCCTTTTGAAGGTCTTGATTTCGGAAGGACTGATGCAGTTTGCTCAAGATCCAAAATTCATTGAGGTCACAACCCAGGAGCTCGCAGACGCCTGCGACATGACGATAGAAGAGATGGAAAATGCAGCAGACAACATTCTCAATGGTAACAGCAAGCAGAGCCCCAATGGCAACCTCTTGCCTTTTGTTAACTGCAGGGACGCAGGGCAGGACAGTGCAGGCGAGGAAGAGGAAGAGGTGCAGAGCCCGGATTGTAGAAAAAGTCAGGAGGAGCTCAAGGACAGCAGGATTTATATCAGCAGCCTGTAGTTGCCAGGGCTGGAAGCGATGCTGGTTTTTTATTTGTTTCAATGTTCCTAATGGGTTTGTTTCAGAAGTGCCTCACTGTTCTCGTGACCTGGAGTAACCGGAACAGCGTTCTTCATTCATTTCTGTTGGGACGAGTCGCGGAGTTGGGTGGTGTCAGAGAGCTTTGCAGGAGCGGATATATCCCCGGCACGTGGCCGTGAAGGAAGAGCCAGGAGGAGGAGGAGGAGGAGGAGGAGGAGGAGAGGCAGCTCCCCTTTTCCCAGTCCCTGCCGCAGGACCGCCGCCTGCCCACAGGCCGGCAGGACACCGCCCCACGCCTGTACAGCTCCTTTGCACGCCCCGCGCCCACCCCACGCACGGACTCCCAAGCCGCGCCCTCCGCCGGCTTGTGTTATTTAAACCGGGTTGGGTTGGGTTTGGTTTGGTTTTCTTTCTCCATTGGCATTCGGTAGAAGTATAAGGATAGCTGCGTTTTACCAACCATTATGTACACCGGGAGTTTGTAACTTGATTTGCTCGCGAGCGGCAGCTCCTTTTTTTGTTGTTGTTTTGTAATTTAACGGCAGTAGGCAATGCACTTGATGTAGTCTTGCACATCCGAGTGGTCGGTTTGGGTTCCTCTTAGTGCCACGCTTAGTGGCTGTGAGCGTGGGAGCAGTGCCGAGCGAGCATGCACACGCATGTGTAAGGTCGGGCAGTTCTCCGCATCCTGGCTTGGGCCACGGGACATCCCTACCCGGGGCCGTCCAGATGCGAAAATGAGCCACTGTCTGTGCTTTGAAAGGGGAATCAGTAACTCTTTGCATTTTCTGTTCCACAAGATATGCAAAAACAATGCAATAATGTTAATTTTAAAAATACAATTGTAAGTCGTGTTGGCATTAAAACTGTATAGACAAAAAAAATTATGGGGGCGGGGGGGGACAAAAAAAAAAAACAGAAGGCGTTACGCTTCGATATATTCTGTGTGATGTTTTATTGCATTGATAATGTTTCTGTTGAAGAAACCGTTATACTTGAATTCAGGTCAGTTTCAGTATTTTTCAAATATTTTTTTAAAATGAATTGCAATTGTGCCAAGCAAATATAATGAATCGAATTAAGTTTGTTTAAAAAGACAACAAAAACCAGAATCACTTCTTGTATATTTTGCTGCATGTCAAGTGAATCATTTCGTATTTGGAATGTGCCAAGCTTTACCTTTGAACTTTTAAGTGCTTTTCTACGTGTGGTTGGGGGAAAGGGGTACTATTTTATTTTTTTCCTTTTTTAATTTGTACAATGAACAAAGTGTACCTGGTGTAAGTAACTATTCTGCAATCCACTGACAGGTTGAACGTTACTGATTTTGCATATCTTGTGTTCATTATCCTTCCTCCTCACCCCCTTTAAACACGCACGATGACTTTATTGGTAGAGAATCTTTCTTCCTGAGACCAGGACATTTTATTCAGGCTTTGTCCTCTATCCTATTGCTCAGTCTCTCTAAAGGTCTCTTCCCACTAGAGGGTGGCAAGATCCCCAAGCCCATTTGGCAGATCCAGCCTGCATGTTCAGCTGGCACCAGCAATTCAGGGAGTGGGGAAAAATACCTGCTTTCAAATTGCTGTTATTAAATAGCTCATCCTGATGGACTAGAACAGGATCCTGGGATAAGCAAATGCAAAAAGCAGAACCGTTAGCAAAATAAAATTACCTAATTCTGGACTGAAATCACAGGGGGAGTGAGGGAGGGAGCTCTGGATTGTTGCTTAGGAAAATGGCCGACCTCAGGTCAAGATGCAGATGTCAAGTGACTTTTTTGTGGTCCCATTCCCTCTTCCCAGACCTTAGCGTACAGGCCAGGCTTCAAGTCACAAAACATCTGATGGCACAGCGTGTCCCAGACGTATTTCCCCACCACTGAGCGTGAACCTCTACTGATTTTCCTCACGCTGGTGCATGGCCCTAACCAGCGGCAGAGGCTGAAAAACAGGGAGCTATTATTAGATTTTACGCGGCTGATTTCTGTCTAGACTACTGCTGTTTTTTCCCCCTTTTCAAGTTGTTTCACAAACTTGCAGATCAATGCTGAGTTAGGAGGTGTGATCTGACTCAGAGCTAAACTTTCTTTCCAATCTTGAGCTTCACAGATGTTTGAGAACATCATTTATTACATATGCTGATTACATTATTTTTGTAATGCCCTTGGGTTTATTTCTTGATTCCGTTGGGGCCATAAAGCAGAAATAGTGAAACATATTTTTGACAGTGTTCTTTTTTCAGTGTTACTTTGATCTGGCCAGTAGCAGCTCAAGATGCCTCGCAAACAAATCCTTTTAAACTAGGGAAAGTTGAATCCGTTTAAACAATCTGGCATCAAAGTCCTAATCCAAGAATTCCCTGGAGAAAGCAACCACCTGATGTCAGCCTGTCTCTTTTCTTTTCTATCCCTTTGAGAGCTGGCTGTTGGTAGTGCTGCAGAGCTCCAAAGCTAGCATGGCAGGAAGTAACGCTGTGCCTGGCCGTGCCTGAAAATGGAAGCAGTGTAAGGGCTCCCTTTCTCTTTTTCTTCCACTATAAAGCCCCCCGGACCCTTCCAGGAGGAGACAGAGGTGCTCTTCCACCTGATGAACAAAGTACAGATCTATATTAGCAAAGGCAACGGGTGTTCTGGATGTTTGATGGTGCGTGTTGTCATTTAGGATTTTTCCTGGTGAGAAGGAAAAGGGTGGAAAGGATTACACCGCACGCATTCCCCATGAAAGCTGTAACTCCCTCAGGGATGAGAGCCAGCAGTGGCCGGGGACAATCCCCGCTCCACTGGAGGACCGCTTGGGCCCTGCAGTGGGGAAAACTTGGCTAGCAGAGCATGCCAATGCCTTGTGGGTCTGAGGGACAGGTGTTAAATTCAGCAATTGCTGGTGCCAGCTGTGCAAATTCCTCTTTCCAGGGAGGGTGGCTTTTGTTTGCTTGTTTGTTTTTGTTTTCCATTTGAGGTACTTCCAACGTGCACATTGTGACAAGCCTGAGCAAAGAGCTACTGCCTCCTGTAGGTGAGGTGGAGCCTGGGGACAGTGGGAAGGCCGGGGGGCAGGTGCAGTTCCTGGAGTGTCCTTCCTTTCCCCGTGCCTGGGAGCCGACGGTGGGTTCGATCACTGTGCTGTGGAGGAACCGGTGGCCGAGGAGTGGCATGGAAGGAAAGGAAAGAATGGGAAAATGATCTGCTGTTTGTCACTGAGCATCTCTGACTTGCAAGAGTATGCTGCAGCCTAAAGACGTTTCTTACAAAACAACAAACCTCCTCCCTTTATCACTCCTGCTCATTATTCCAGGCAGTACTGGGCCAGCCACGCCGGGTGCATTTCTTTTTTCTTCCTTATTCTGTGTGGCTGATGTGACGGAGAAGAAAGTGGAACTCACGGTCCGGAGCTGGAGTTTCGTTATCCACAGACCTTTTCTGCATCATCTGCCTCTTTCAGCTGGACACACGAATGATGATGGTTTCAATGCTGCTGCTGCTACTGCAGGGGTCCAACCTGGTTTGTCACCCTGTCCACCATACCCCAGCAAGGAGGGACAGCCAGAGAGGCGCCATGTACAGAATCGCATCTATTTCTGCTTTGTTTTCTGACTCAGAACCCTGCCCCCGATGACTATGACAACGATGACGAAAACAACAACAACAAAAAAAGGGCAAATGCATTTTTTACATTTCTTGATAATTTCCAAAGCAATGTATCATTGCTTTCTTTAGACTGACGCCAATATAACAGTTGTATGGGTCTCAGCCAGGCTCCTGTGTCTTTTCTGCCTGATAGTTTCAGATCGCTGTACGAAATGTATGCACGTTTGCACACAGACACAATTGCACAAGGTGGCAGCACCACGAGCCCGTGGGGTTGTTGCCTTGTGCAGTAGATGAAGTTGGAGGCCTTGCTTCGTACGTCTAGATGAGAAACCCCAACCAGCGAGCTGAAGTAAGGCAGCCCCCCTGGGACAGAACTGAGTATCCTGAGATACACGCACGGTCCCGTTGGGACTGTCCTGGTGGCAGGGGCGGGGGGGGAGAGGAAACACTGAATTGGAAATCTGGAGCTCAATGAAGTTGTTGAAATAAGCAGAATACAGTCGGGGACTTCTGGTAGCAGTGAGATTTTGTTAGTTCTGATAATGAAATTTGTAGTGCGTATGAGGAAAATATGCCTGGTCATCAGAAGCCCCAGTTCCCATCTTGCTAACACAAGGATAGAGTGCACTAGTGGCCAGGGAAGTTTTGTCGATGTAAAGAATGTGGAAAACAGAACTAGGCCCAGAAAAAAAAAAAAAAGAAAAAAAAAAAAGATTATATTTTTCTTGCATTTATTTTCTTCTCGAAAGAAGACTAAGAAATATAAATTTAAATAGCTGCACAGGGTTTATTTTCTCTTCTTTTGAATGTTGCAAAGTTATTAAAGTGTTATTCTGGGTTAGCAAGCCCGGGGCCCAAGAGGTTTCTAATGGATTCTCAGTCTGCTCTCTGTTGAGCTTTGCTCTCTGTTGCTGCTTTGCTTCTGGACAGCTGAAACCACTGTGGCCTCGCTGCTACAGCACCTGAGATGGGGTGGGTGAGGGCAGAAGCACAGCGGAGGGAGATGTCCTGTACTGGAAACACTGGGCTGCAATTGCTTTCAGAGGAGTAGCATCACACTGGAATGGGGAACAAAATAAAAAATAAATAATAAAATAATAAAAAAAAAGCTCTTCTGAGATAGAATTTAGTGTTCTAGTTCAATCCTCCATTCTTCCCCTACCCCCTACAGGGAACTTGACTTAACTGTTAACACTTGAGCATAAAAAACAGGCCTTCTTTAGGGGCATGGGGCTCGATTCAGTTGCCTAACTGTGCATCTCCTGCCATTTGAGGTACCCTACAGTATTCTGCCTGGCCTGCAGCCGCAGGTCCAGAAGGACGCAGCTCTTCCCTGGGGCTGGTGTCTCGTCTACCAGCCCCACACAGGTGGCACAGACCTCAGGTGGCAGGGGACAATTAGACAACTTAACCAAGTCCCTTTCCAAAGGGCTAATTGAGAGGAGCAGCACCGATGGCTGAAGTAATAAGGGAATCTTCTCTAGCATTACCAAGGGCTTAGGGAGGCGTGATCAGGAGCCCACCCCCACGCCCCCATGCCGCTGTTCTCCGGTGCCACGTCGTGTGGGTAACCTCTGCAGCCCAGCCCTCATGTCCAGGGGCTGGGGCCTGCACCCCGAGCCCCACGGGGCCGCGGTGAGCCCAGGCGTGGTTCCACCCCACCACCGATATTTTTTTCTGCCAGTGTTCACACAGCCCCTTTCCAAAGCATTTTCCTGTTCAAGACAGACCCACAAGCTCAGACACCATTCATTAGCCTCATTGTTCAGGTGGTGAAATACCTGCGTTTTTCCATTCCATTTTGCATTTTGTCCAGTCAGGCAAAAAGCGAGTTCTTCCCCAAACGGGCTGTAATGCTTTTAATATTTTAAGCATCCTAAGCCAGTCCGCTCCCATCTCAAGCAGGTAGACTGGCAACCAATACTACCTAAACATCATCAGCTTCATGATCGCTCACAGGAATGATTGGTTCAGGATTCTTCAGTCTTGACAGTTTGAATGTGGGAAAATTTCAGAGGAGGAGGAGGAGTGGGATTGTAAATATCTCTGACAAACATTGCTGCATCACACACAAAAAGAGGGGGGAGATACTTTTAAAACTGCCTTAAAAATCAATTCCGAATGATGGAGTCTCCCTCCAAATGATTGCCAACCGGTAGATCAAGGGATAAGGCACTTTGGGTGAATTCTGGCAAGAAGTGGTTGGAATCTGGTCCAAGTTTGGAAGTGAAAATGTAACTTAGGAGCTGATCTCTCACTCAGTCTGACTTCACATCTGCACCAATGACTGAGCACTGCAGGATCAAAACTGTTTAAGGCATGGGGGGTGCTGTATCCGGCCTTTATCTGTACGGCACGGGTCTGGCCCAGCAAGGTACTGCACACCTACGTTTCCCAGAGACTTCAGGGAAGATGGGGTTCCTCAGCACCTCTTCAGTTCAGGCCCTGGAGCATCATTTCCTGCTCTGATCATCAGCTATAACTGTTGATAAATATAAGTGTTTTGCCTTCATTTGAATTGCCCAGAGCTGTAAAATGACCTCTCTCAAGTATAAAGCAGTCCAGATATAAACCTCCTCTCCCACTCTTCCCTACGTCCCCTACCCGCCCCAGCCCTCCCTTGCACCTCCACCCGAGCCTGTTCCTCTCTCAAGTCTTTACCTCCTTCCACAGTTTTATATCTAGTTTTCATGAACCCACAGAAATGCTTTTGTAAATAATGCTGTACAGTTTGTAACTGTCATGTAAGCCTGTCATCAGTGCCAGAGTCCGTCTTGCCCTCTCGCACGTTTTAAAGTCAACAGAGGAAAGTTAGAGCGAATGGCCCACAAGCGAGCTATAGGGTCATCTCTGTGTGGGACAAATGTATATTCCTGTAAGATTGCATTTTTATCTAAGGAATGATGTTATTTTAAAATTGCTAATAAATTTCTAAACAATGTCCAGATTTGTTTAGTATTGTAAATGTTATCAGAGCTCCTTTGACATTGCTCCCTTCTCTCAGCGGTGGCTGCAAACTAAGTTGGCATCCTGCAGCCCCTCATTTCCCAGCGGCGGTCCCCTCGCAGTTCGTGGGGTCTCTCCTGTGTTTAAGGGGCTGCAGAACAGCCTCGGATAGTCACAGACTGTCCTGTTAAACAGTAACTTAGAAAACCCAGTCACTCTTTGTACTGTTATCACCACAAAAATGCTACCCTGCAACGATGTCCGAGGCGTGACTCACGTGTAGCCAGTTACCATTTTCTCCATAGGATTCTTTTTTTATTAACTGCGTGCATCAAAAACAGGAATGCCTGCAGCCTAAACACAGCGCCAGTAGTCCCTCCGTAAGCCACGAAGCTAATGGGAAAATAATAAGTAATGTTATCACACATTTACTTCTCGATTGACTACATTTGCTCTCACAACACGGTTATCAAGCAATAACGTTGTAGTGCCGGCTGAGCGCTGCATTTCCTGCCAGAGCACTGTAAATCAGAGAGTACTTGGTCCAGGTACACGGGTCGGGCCGGGCTCGGGTTGTGTGCGAGAGCCCCGCGGGGGCCGCGAAGCAGAACGAGGCGAGCTCCCCGCGGCCGGGGGCGGCA
This sequence comes from Cygnus olor, assembly GCF_009769625.2. Lineage (NCBI taxonomy): Eukaryota > Metazoa > Chordata > Aves > Anseriformes > Anatidae > Cygnus > Cygnus olor. The sequence goes on from NC_049169.1 coordinate 66,155,326, forward strand.
CGGGGCGTGCTGCGGGGCCGGCTGCGGGGCTCCCCGGCCGTCCCAGCGCCCCGCCCCGCCGCCGCGGCCCCTCCTCAGGTGAGGGCCGGCCCCGCCCCGCGCCCAGGTCGGAGCCCGGAAGCCCCGAGGCCGTGGCGGCGGGGCCATGGCGGGTGCGGGGCCGCCGCTCCTCCTGCTGCTGCTGCTGCTCCTCGTCCTCCCGGCGGCCGCCGCGCTGCGCCTGCTGCTGGGCGCCGCCGCGCCGCCCTTCAGCTGCTCCCAGCCGGTAAGCGCCGGGGGGCCGGGGCAAGGCCCCGCGCGGCACCGAGGGGCCGGGGCGAGGCGCCGGGGCCGCCTCCGCGGCGAGCGGCCGGGGCTCGGCGGGGCCGGGCGCGGCGGGCTCCGAGCGGGGCTGCGGGGCGCCGCCGGGCAGCGGGAGAGGGCGCGGGGCGGCCCCCGGTGCTGCTGCCCCCCGGCAGGCAGGAGGAGGCGCTGCGGGGCGAGAGGGGAGCCGGGGAGGCGTTGGCGTGGGGAGTGAGCCCACCGAGCTGGCTGCAAGCACAGCTCGTTGCTCTTCTGGTTTTATTTCTTCCCTTTTAGCTACGGTGCCCGTGAAGAGTTCGTACAAGAGGGGAAGGTCTGCCTTTGCCTTTTTTTCCATTTTTTCCCTGCTAACAGTAGCAGTGCGTACGTAAGGACTGGACAACAAGCAGCTCTCTCCCAGGCTGGACAGCCTCCCGTGTCACGGCGCGCTGCCAGCAGTGCGGGGGGCACCGCTCAGCTGTGGCTGCGCGCGTGTGTGTAACCCAAAGTGTTTGTTCGCTGTGGGGTGGTGGAGCTGTAAACGAGCACTGAAGTGGTGTGCTTCGTGTAGCACAGTCCGCCTGCTTTCGCTTCTTGGAAGCACTCCTAGCTCTCCTGAGAAAGGAATTTCCCCCTGTGTGAAATCGGGGTGTGCGTGGCCAGCTGCGTGAAGGAAATGTGATGCTTAGGAGCACAGACGAATCCCAGCTGGCACATCTCCCGCTTCAGAGTCCCGTACGTATGTGACGGGGTGAAGCCTAGGGCACTACTGCTGTCGGGCAGTGTGCCAGAGAAGTACCTCCCTTCCTGGTGAGCTCTGACCCACAGGGTGCTGAGCTGACAAGCGTGTCCTGTGCCGTCTGCCTGTCCTTGCAAGAGGCCAAGACCCCTCCTAAACTGTGACACTCTTTTTCTACAACCTTTTCCTGTACACGTTTCCTATCCTTTGTCTACTCTGTCCACTCCCCTAAAGCTGGGCCACGTACTTATGCTGGTTTTACCTGACCTCCCCAGTGCTGCTTTCACTCCTATTTAAAAACGCCTCCAGAATGTGTTCCACTTCTGCAATTTTACTTAAGGCTGGGTGTTGTGAAATTACCAAGTGCAAGATCTTAGCAAAGGGGAAAGAGGATATTACAAAATTGCTTAGGCATTTAACACAACAGTGGGTATCCCAAACACTGTTCGTCACACGGAGCCTGTCAGTCGCACGTCGTGGAGTTCCTGCGAGTCCCTGGTGCTTGGGCTTTGACTGACACTCTCTTCCTGGCTGTGTTTCTTTCCCTTTTAAAGGGAACGTTAACCACTGTAACTCAGGGAGGAGTTCACCAGTACATCACCAGCTTTCACTGAGGAAACACGGTGCCCCACGCTCAGGGTGCGCTCGCAGATCAGTGGCGATGTCAGCCAGCTGCTGTGCTCGTTATTTCAACAGGCCGCCTTCCAAAATGCAGGCGGGCGTGTGAGAAATGTGTCGGCTCAGAAAGAAACCCTCTAGCAGCTTCTTTGAAAGGACCAGCACAGCTGCAGACACACATTGGAAAGAGTGTGATCGGCCCAAGTTGCGACAGCTGAGAGCCGTTTCCCCTTCCCTTTCCGACGGTTGCGCCCCACCCGGGGAGGCTCTGGGCCCCCTCCGGGTGGCTGTGGCGAGGGGCGGTGAGACCGCTCCCTCCTGCTCCCGCTGCCTCGGGGTAGGTCAGGGCAAGCAGCAGCGGTTTTCAAGCCAAACTCTGATGTGGCAGAGGCTGTTTCGGAGCTGAGGAGTGAAAGTGCCGTGTCTGTATCAGTAGACACCTGTAATTGTAACAAAAGTAAAACAAAGTGTTCGTTAGCAGGAGCTCATCTTATTAAAACACCAGCAAATGACCTTAATGGGCCTTATTCACTACTGCTCCATCAAACCTGCCAAGCCGTAAGGCTGAATAACACAGTTGCAAACCCAGCTCTTTCCAGTAACTGTTACTTGGATGTGTCATCTCCAGGGAGGAGGGGCTGGGTTTTCTTGGTAGGCACAGGGAAGATCAACCCACACTTAAATACCCATCTGGTTGTTCACTGTGAAGTGTTTAATCACGGTGCTCAGCCACTGGGCTGTAACCGCTTCCTGACGGGGCATGCCTCACGTCCCAGAGGGATGCCGTGTTTGTAACAGCCCCGCCAGCTTCAAGGGTTTGGCGAGGTGTGTGCCTGCTTTGGTCTTGGAAGTCGGTATTGCTGGCTTGGTGGGTATTCACTACTAGTCTAGAGAAGAATGGATGCAGCATCTTTCACGAAGATGAGTGGTGGTGATATATGTGTGAAAGACTTTTCCTGGTCCATTTTTGCAAACTTTCAAATATTTCTGGACTTCGTGGCGTAAAAAAAGATTAGTGATCAAAGTTACCAAAACATGACAAAGAAAACCCTATTTATTTATATTTTTTTGTGAAGGAACTTCAACTTTTGAGTTTGGTTTTTATTTTGCTGAGAACATGTACGAGAGGGCATTTTTCTCCATAGTTTCTAAACTAAACAACAACAAAGCAAATAAACAAAAAAGCCACAAACCATTTTTGCAGAAGATGGTTGCCTTAAACAAATCATTTTCCAGTAATTATTAATATAATGTGTTCATGTCCTATTGATCTCTGCTTCTTTGAACCGATCAATCCGGACAAGGAAACTTCAGTAAACTTCATATCAGCCAAGCCTCGGGAGATACGCAGAATGGCTCCTAGGTGAGAGGCAGATTTTGGGAAGCTGGAGCCCTTCCCATTCAGCAGTTGCTCTTTAAAGGAAAATTGGATGCCTGCCCAGCTTGCTTCAGTTTCTTGCTAGTTACCACAGCATCCTGCTGGGAAATCTTGGCCTCCAATTAATTTAATTGAATTGTTATGACGTGGTGCTGTTAATCGGTTTCTTTTTTTTTTTCCACATTCGTATGATCTCTACGACATATGGCCTGTTCTTCTCTAACGTCAAAAAGAAGAAAAAGGCTTCAAAAAGTAAACAAAACAACTGTTTAGCTTTCTGTGGAAACAAGACAAGTAACTGAGAGGAGTTGACTGTGCCTGTCCTTTTCTACCAGTAATAGTTTCAGCCTCACAACCTTCTTGCTCTCATACTTATGTCTGTAGCTTTGCTTGTCGGGCCTGAAAGACAATAAGAAAATGTTGAGAAGAGAACATCTCGCTTCAGGCCTCTTCTGTAACAACGTGCACAGCAAGCACGCTGTGTGACTGTGGGCTTTATCTTCAGCTTTTATGCAGAGCTCTGCATTTGTTGTTCCCTTTCTTCCCATTAGCTCGCCTGTCTGTTGTGTGCGGCCTGGCACACGTCTCGACTCTGTCAATGCTTCTGACATGCTTCCACTTCTACGTGGGCGAGCAGAAAATCACCACTGCAACTTGATTTCTGTTGTATCATCTAAATTTGTGTTTGCTCAAGGAGGGAAACTAGGTTAATTGTTTCTGCTGACCACAGCTTTGTTAATGCAGCCTAAATGAGCTAGTGCATCAGATAGTGGGTCGGGTGGACCTTTACAAGGGAAAGTCAGCAATATTCTCCCCAGCGCTAAGGAGGTAGCCAGTGCAAATCTAGAGGTAACTGACTTATTTTACTGCAAAACAGGCTTGTCTTTGTCTTTAGTTCCTTCCTGTTTTCTGGCTGCCATTCTCTGGAGTTACATTTTCTAGTGTAAAGTTGTGTCTGCACTGTCGCTTCATCTTCTGTTCGCTCGGTTTCCTTATGCCAACGGCGAGGACCTCCTGGCTGGATTAATTATTCTTCTAGGTGTTTGGAGTCGTTGGGTCGCCCCTGTGAGGCTTTGGGGATTGGGAAGGGAGTGGGCTAACAGCTGAACTGGTGCAAGCTGCCCTGTGGAGGGAGGATCCTTTCCACCTCTGGTGGCAGATGTGGCCAGATAGGAAAGAGTCTCATCTATGCTGGGAACATCACTGCAAACACCCCACCTGGAACAATACACCTGGAGGGAGAGAGAATCCACTGGTGTGCTGTGCTGGTTCAGTATTCACATTGATAATGAAACAAAAAGCAGGAATTGTAACTGTTGCTCGGTTATTTGTCTTGTCTGCTAATAAACAGAGACACTGACACACAGATGAAAGCAGATACTGCTGCCCTCCAGGCAAATAATGCCTCATCATTTATGTAAGGGCCGTATCGTGGTGCAGTTTACAATAACTGCTGATAACTGAAACAGCAGAAGGACAAAATGACTGAATATTATCAGTTTTTAACAGAAGTCATTAAGTTACAAACAAAAAAACATGGCTAGTAGCCCATTATTTTTGTCGCCTGCCGTGGGCTCGCCCTGGGTAGCCGCTCAGCCCCACAGCAGGATGGGGGACAGTCAGAGGGTTACAGCAAGAAAAATCCTGGGCTGAGATAAAGACAGATTAACTGGTAAATCAAAGCAAGCAAAGCAAAATAAGGACTTTGTTCACAAGTTTCCCCTGGCAGGCAGATGTTTATCCATTTCCAGGAAAGCACAGCCTCATCACGTGTGACAGCTACTTGGGAAGGCAGAGGCTGCGACTCTTAATTTCTGTTAAATATGCATAACCTGTTTTTCAGTGCTTCAGGATATAAATGCTCGATGGAGGATTTCTCCGCAATGGTTAAGTGGGGTGTAATTGAAAGAGTACAGTTCAGACCAACCTGGTACCTGATATTCAAATTATCGGGTTGGCTGTGGCTGCTGTGACCTTTTGAACACGACAAAACCAGTCACATTCCCCATGTGTTTCTCACAGGCCGACAGCAAGCACGCAGATGCTCTCTGCTCTTGGTTACACGGCAGCTCCTCCGCCCAACGCAGGGCATGGTTGCAGGGCTGTCAGTGCCACTTGTCCTGGGGGTCCTGCAGCAGGCTGTGAGCCCAGATGGGGCAGGAGAAGGCGGGGGCTCTGCATGGGACCTGCTGACGCCTGGGGAGCAGGGGGAGTTGGCTGGTTGGGTGGCACACTTGTTTTGTAAGCACCAGGACCTTAATGCCACATCTGCCAGCTTTTGCTCAAGGTTTGAGAGGGAGTGTTGCTATTAAATTGTTTCTGCCACCGAACAGAAGCAAATTATTGTCAACCCAGTCTCTATTCTGCGAGTAATATTCCTGTTTGTTTTTTTCCCCAACAGGATTTAAACTGCCTCGTAGAAAATAGTAAGTTATGATTTTTCTTTGTTAATGTCTTCTTATCAGATCATGCTTTTTTCTTTCTTTTGCCTGGGTTCATACAGCAAGCTCTTTCTACTGAAGTTGGGGAGATATAAAGTGACTCTGTCGCTGTCGTGCAACAGCACTGCTGTCGTGCCTGGCTTTGGGAGTTTTCAGTTTGATCCATGGTCAGCTCCAGCTAAAAGAAGAATGGGAAGTTCAGTCTCTTTTCCAGGGTACGGTTGGGGTGTGTGGAAAACATACAACCCAATTCATTTAGTTTGTATTTAAAAGAAGGACGGTCCGTTTGTAAAGAAATGGGAATTTTAGGACAAATTTGTCAGTATATGTTCATTACAAACTACTACATGTATGTTAGTACTTGATGAAAAGGTAAGGTATGAACTCAAATGAAAAGGGGGTGTAAAGGAGTGCAACTGAGAGCAATGAGTAAATCGTCAGGCATGGAGCACAGTGAATTGGAAAAGGAAAGGAGTTATTGTAGGTCCTCCTGAACGCAGGTGTCAGCGGACATACCAGGCATAAGGGGTCAAGTTTTACCAATAGCACAGACCTGATACACTTCACTATATTTTTTCTGTTAATGTTAAAAAAAAAAAAAAAAAAAAAAAAGAGCCTGTTCAGCATTCCTCCATTAGGTATGTGGAGGCATCTGGGGGCGCGGCAGAACTCCTTGGTGTTCTGGTATTGGCACGCGTATTTCTGGAGCCATGCTTGGCATTCCAGACCAGGGAGCTGACTGCTGAAAATAACCAGATTTTAATGTTTTAGGCAGGAGAGAGGTTGGGTGGGATCGAGTTGGGTCATATTTCCCATTGGCAGCTAGATGTAAGAATACAGCTTGGCAACAGCGAAGCCAAACTGCAGTTCCACCATTAAAATGCTGCCTTATTTGAGGATTTGGTTTAAATTCTGTCTCTTCATTCATATTATGTTTTTTTTCCTGTAGGGAAAAGATTTGTTAGTGCTTAACATACTTCTCCATAAGGTACTTCAATTTTAACAGGTTTTCTCTAGATCTTCTTTGGTAAAATGAGCGTGTGAGGATTGTCTATTTCCTTAGCCTAAAGCCAGGCTGTCATGAGAAGGTTTAGTGTTTGTGTGGATGCACGAAATAGCTAAAGAATTACATACTGAGCTCTGCAAAGCCTCTATAATCATTTCACCTCTTACCTTTTTTCTTTTTTGATATATTCAGTGATGACACTTGCCTGTTCGTATGATTCATAGACTACACGGCACAGCTCATGCTCAGTAGCTCTTCTGCTAGTCTTTCAGCAGTACTGTTATAACTAAATACTGTTATAAATTCTTGTTAGGTAGGTGTGGCCTACCCTACATGTGCTCAGATGTACACCAGGAAGTGTTTTGTCTGAATGGTCCTGTATACCAAATGACGCAGATATGTTTTTATTGACAGTTCTGCCCCTCTCCCACCCTGACAGTTATCAAATACCTAATAATGGAGCATCTGATATTTATTTCTAGATTTATTTATTTTTTAAATCTTTTTTTTAGAAAAATGCATACCGTTGGGCCTACGCTCGCCTCCACAGAGCTATTTAAAACATCCAAACAGTAATGGTTTCCCACTTGCAACTCCTCCTTGGTTTGTCAGCCTGGTTCTTTCTGTGTTTGTGCTTCACTGATACTCAGCAGAGCTATTTTTAATGTGCTCTGGTAATAAGTGAAATGTCTGACAAAAGTCTAAGTAGATCGTGTCTAATGCCTGTCATACCTGATTTCTGATGAGATTACGGGACCTGTTTTCCCTAGTACTGTACAGACGGACATAAATCATTTTTCTGTCCAGCGGGCTCATTAGTTTAGGCGAGGTGTAACGAGCAGTCACTGGAAGGTTCTAAAAATTAATTACGTTGTTTTAAAAACTGCTTGGGCATCTGACATTATCATTGGAAGGCTTGAAATTAGCACTGGTCTTCTAACACAGATCTGTTTTAGCAACGAGATATTGACTTGCTGCAGGAGATACTGAGTTCAGAATATTACAGGTAATTTATAAAGTATTTGCATGCTGAAAACTACTTTTTTGAGCAGTGAAGCAGTCTGTCATGCAGATTTGCCCTCCGTGTTGCCCTCACCAAAAGGGCAGACAATAACTGCAATTAAGCAGGCTTCCCTCTGCCCTGCTCTGAATAACAGCTTTTGCTTGCTGGGCAGGTACCTGCATAGAAAGAAGCTGGCTGCAGAATCAGACCTGGACACCTTCTGCCCCGAGCAGTCTTCGCGTCTCCTCTGAAGTTTTCCGTCAGACGGATGGAGAGCTGCTCCCCGTGCTTCGGATAGAGTGGAAAGTGGCCACCGATGGTAAGAGGTGGCTGTGGGATGTGGAGCAGAGCAATGAGGTGCGGTCTAGTAAGGACAGGGAGGAGAACTGTGATGTGAAAACTTTCACTGGTCCAGTTGTGGAAGGACAACTTTGAAATTTGGGTGTTTGGCTGCTTTGATTTGTTTTGGTTTCGTTTGAGGAGTGGTTTTGTTTTTGTTTTTGGTTGTGTTTTGTTTTGAAGACTGAATCTGAGCTTTGAGTATGCTGGGTATTCAAGAATTGAAAATGTTCCCATGCATGTGGGATAATGACGTTTAAAATGGGAAGGGCTGATAAAAACAAAATGAAGAACAGCATGTACCTTTCCCACAGTAGTAAGGGGAAAAAGGAGGTTTGCAGTGCAAGCTGTGCCCTTTCAAGGCAATAATAGCGACTGCAGCATTCTCATGCAGTTGAATTACATCTACAAACTGAACAAATGACAATTAATTTGAGAGCATGCCTGTAGTAGTTTATGTGCTGTTAACCCAGTGCAAGTGCCTCCCATTTAGGGCAATCTAGTCCTTGTAACTTCTAAATTTCCTATATGCATGTGTCTTGGTAAAGGATTAATTGTCTTACTGGAGGCTTAACAAGTACCAGTTGGTCAAGTTTTCTTACTCTCCAAATAAATTTGATGCTTTTTTGTTTATGGTGTTGTGCTTGCGTGCTCTCATCCATAATTTTTGCACTGATTCAAGACAGAATTAAGCACATTTGTTTCCTGCTTCTGCAGGACCTATGTCTGAGGGCGGTATAGAGTTATCTCAGTATAGCTGTAGTAGCACAGAAGCAGGAATGACTCAGGTAACGCTATCAGTTGAAGTAGCCATGGTTATGAACTTTCTCATTGTTTTATTTGGTACAAACAATCCCAATATTTGCTCTGGTGCCAAAACTGTGTAAAGCAGTATTGACAGGCAGAGCTAAACAGGGCACCAAACCTGTGAACTGCCAGAACATCTGGAAGATACAGTTGCTTTCTGCTCTGTCCCTTTGTTTGACAGGGTGGAGCTCTTGCTGTGCAGGACAACCTGTAGTGGTGTTAGTCACCAGCAGTGGTGTCAGTCAGCCCTGCACACTCGCTGTTTTCATGGCCAGTTATCTCTGTGTTGGGGTTCCCAGCGCTTCAAAAGGAGTCAGACTGTGACAAGAGTAAGCACGGTGGTGGTCTCTGTGGGGGTTGCAACCTGTACATGTGCAGCTGACAGGAAAAGGAAAACTTCTCTCTCTGCCCTGTGCCTGCAGCTAGCATCCGGTACCTCCGAGGGGCAGAGCTGGCTGTGATGCAAGTGAGCAGCAATCAACAGATCTGCGCCCAGTTTGAGTTTCAGAACAAATTGCCACTTCAGGTCCGTCCGGATGGAGGCCGGGTGAGTGCCAAGGACCTCAAACTACTTATTCTAGTCCAGGGGTTTGGTTCTGCTTTCCCTATTTTATAGCAAGGCTACCTTTTGTTTTTTCCATTAAGTACAGGCTGGTTAGTCAGAAGAGCTGATGTAACGATCAGGATATTGGCCTTGAGACCTGGTTTCATTTCCAGTTTGTTTTATGCTTGCATGTAACAATGTACAATCTGCCTGCTTACCTTGGTTTCTCTTTTACTTTTACCATTCTCAGGGTTTAAGTATTGTTGCTCTCGGTGCCTGTTCTAGGTGTTGCTTAAAGCAAACGATTGTGGCAGTTTTTGTGTTCTGCTTAATCATCATGACACTTAACAGCCTCTGTAACTCGGTCTTTCCTTTTACTATCCTCTCTCTCATGTACTCTCTTGCTGTGGAGTAAGTGCCAACCTGGTCCTTCCAGCTTATGCTCTCTTTAGGGAGAGAGCATAAGCTGGAAGGATTTATGGATGCTTAGGAAAGTGCTGAGCATCCACAGCTCCCCTTATGAACAAGAGGAATTTGGAGCTGGGTCTTTACCACCCAGAAGTGGATGAAGGTTGGCTTACCCAATGGAGCCATTGCCTCTCCCAGAATTTGCACAGCACTGCTGATACATGGAAAACAATATAAATTTAACAATATATATATATGGAAAGGCCAAGTACAGAACAGTGCATGTGCAAGTGCAATTCTAAATGCTTAGCACTTGCACAGCACGGCAAGATTTATACAGGACTAAACTTTTAGTCTCAAAACTGCATATTCTAGCCTAATCTCCTTACATCAATTCAGAATGTAGTTCAATGGGAACTGCACAAAGTTATTTGGCATGAGACCCTTGTATCAGCTCAGGGATCCCAAGAGATAGCTGTTTGCTTTTTTTTTTTTTCCCCTCCTCATTCCAAACACAAGAATTTGAGACAGACCAGAGGACTGGTACATTTAATGAATTTCAGTTCCTTTTCTTTTTTTTTTTTCTTACAGTCAAGCTTTAGAAAAAAGATCATATAAGATGAGGCAACACGATGGGACTGTACCCCTCAGCTGTTAATTTCGGTGCCTTGATAGCGCAGCATTCTCAATTTACATCCTTGAATGTGTTTTGTTTTCAGTGGAATTTCACTTTTAACCGTTTTGAGGTGGAACCCGGCCAAACTTATCAAGTGACTGTCTACCACCTGCCCAAATTGAGCGTAGATGGAGACTACAATTGCAAGTCCACATCTCTCACAATGCCTGGTAAGAGATGCTCTAGTTTTCCCGGGCCTTGAACTTAGGGCTTTGTTTGATAGTTTATGGACCTGTTTTTTTCCAGACCAAGCCCATGAACTGTGAGCAAGTTTGGTAATAAGGTGATAATGTTATAAGAACTTGGTGTCCTTTCTGAATGCTGCTGTTTTGAATGTCTGTGGTGTTAATATTTCTACAATGCTCCTTTGTTTTATATCCAAAGTGCATGTATCATTTGGGCTACAAGACTGTCCTTTTTTTTTTCTGGGATCCTGTGTCCAGCAGTTTGTCAAATCTCTACTTGGAATAAGGTGCACATGGAAGGACAATACTGTGAAGACAAGACATTTTGATTCTGTTTGACAGTAGTTCCTGCATGGAAGATACTGCTATAAAAAATGTGTTACGCTCTATAGAAAGCTAGACAAAGCCGTGGACTTGAGGCTCTGAATTGAGACATTGTGTTTGTAGCTCATTAAGATTTCTGCTACAGCTATGTCTAAACAGAAAGTCGTAAGTAAACCTGAAAACTAGTACAGGTGCCACGTTGAAGGGCTCATTGAAGATAGGTTACATCTCCTGAATTTTGTTACTGAAAAGGTACAAAGATATTTGGCCTACGTGAGTAGGGCTGTAGACTAATCTCTCATGTTCTCTGCAGACTATCATCACTGCTTTTATTTAATTTTAAATCTTTCAGACTTGCCCCTCTGCTTGTAGAAACTGGAAGTACAGACCAAAATGTCCAAATAAGAATAAGTTAAATTTGGCTCCTAATACCAGTTTTTAGGCACGTGAATTTTGACTTCAAAGGCACAATTGGGCATGACTTACTGAGAAACTTGGTAGAGCTGACTGCCTGACCCTTTCTTGTGTATATGAAAATTTTCTTGTAACTAAAGAAGACCTTGTTTTCCCTGAAGATGCTGAGCATCTGCAGTGCTCTCTGGCTGCACTGACTACTTTATCAATACATTCAATATACAGCTTAAAAAATGTTTCATAATTTTCTTCTTGCTTATAGTTGACAACATGACTTCATTATAAAATGACAGTATATGTGGTGTGTCAGTCGGTGTCAGCTGGAAAAGGAGAAGGGGGCACTCAATTTTCAGCCATCCTGTATTTTATCATACATGGTCATACTGAGCTTTCTGGTTTTGTCCTGTGCTGCTCCTCAGAAACCTAATGCATTGTGTCAAGGTCAGCAGTGGCAGGGAGCTTTGCTGGCTAGTGCTTACCTGTGAATTACAGGGGCATGAACTTGAAAGTTGGAAACTAAGATCTGTAATGTTTTCTTTCAACTGTTTAAGCAAGCCATTGCAGGGAGTTCTTTCTTTTCCTTTGTGTCCAAGCCCTGGAGGAGAGACACAGTTTAAGTTTAGACTTGTAAATCCCACATTGCTAAATGTTGAATGTGTGACTCCAGATTTGAATCTGAAAAAGGTCCCGAAGAGCAGGGCCAATCTGCTAAATTAAGCTCAGAATTGTAAATGTGGAAAAGTATTTTGGGATCAAGAAAGACTCCAACTTCATGGTTTTCCTGAGGCAGAATGCTTTTTAGAGGAAACTATGGCTGCAACACTCAGGGTCCAGAGTTCAGTATGAAGTTTTCATTCCACTGTGACTTTCTCTGTACAAGTCTTCTATCAGCAGGGCTTGTCAAATATTACTGTCTTAATAAATACTGCATGTTTTTAGACTTTTCTTATTAATATCTCTATTTAGGAAAAAAAATCAGTGGAGGGGCTAGTTTATACATTGGAAACTGATATTATTCTGCTGTAGAATTTTTCTACTGCTTTGAAACAAAGGTCTACTCATCAAGGAAGGCTCAATTAGGTGTCTGGCTTCTGATAAGAAAATGGGTGTTTTTCCTAAATGGCAGTACAATGTTTCTGACTGGTCACTGGTGTTATGTCTTGCAGACTGCAATGACTCTCTGATGAAAAGAACCACCCCGTGTATAAAGACAGGTAAGAATTTGTCTGAGTCGTGTAGTCATGAGTGCCCTGCTGAAATGCTTCTGACAGTTAAGAAACACGGGAATATCTGCACCACTTCCAGGCAGCCTGTGGGAGCCCAGGATCCAAGCTAAAAGTCTAGATGATATGACTCTGCTTGTGAGCTTTAACCCATGGATGGAGTCAACCCGATACCAAATTCATGTGACCAGTTTCCTGAATGAGAAGAAATGTAAAATGATCACACGCGAAGTCACAGAGGTAATTACCTTATAAATGATATCAATTATATCTTCTGTGGTAATTTAAGCATTTCTGTAAGAGTTGCTAAACAAGGAGTTGGAGCCAAGGTGTACAAAATCTACTGAATGCACTTGAACTGCAATTTTCAAGGTGTTCTTCTCAGATTATCATCTTGCCTTTGGAAAAGGAAAATTTCTTTCAATTTGGTGGATAAAAGATGAAAAAGAGGTTCTCAAAGATATGTTTTCTAATGCATGGAGCAGTCTGTCAGCAGCGAGGTTGGATCAAGAATGAGCATTTGTAACAGGTGCTTCACTTAAACTGACAATCAATTCCTGCAGGTTTTACAGCCTGTGTTGCTGAGAAGCTCAAAGTAGATGCAGTTTTCTGACATAAAACTCCCTTTTCAGGCATCTGAGGGAGGCGGGATACTGAATATTTGTTACAAGTCCCCACCCTTCATTGGGGGAGGGCAAATAAACTGGCATTCAGCTTAATTAATCTTTCCATTCCTTCCATACTTCAAAGTTTTCGTATTCCATGTACTGATAGGTGGTGTTGTTACTGACACAAGCAGGTACTGCTGTGTGCACATTTCCCTGGCAGAGAGTAATATGCCTCATTTTTGAGTATCTCTACTAAGCATTGTAAAGAATGTATTTACATTATCATTTTATTATTTTGTTATTTTGCAGGTAACAAGGACAACTTGTCCTCTGTTCAAGTGTCCAGAGGCATCAGTGTTGACAGCTTTTTTAATTAAACACATGAGGAACTTTGATAATCATACATTTACACATTTAAAAACTTAAGACATTAACATTGTTAAGAAACTGTAAGCTTAACATATTTGAAGTTATGCAGTGTATAAACTTAATTATGTTTCCTGTTACCTGTGCAGCCTTAGCCTGCTCTCTCACTTCCGTAACCATATCAGTCATATGTGACACCTGCAGTGATGGTGGCCAGACCATTTATCTGTTTCATTCTTTGTGGGTCTGTTGTTCCCTTTTTAAAAAAAAAAAAAAAAAAAAAAGGAAAGAAATTTATGCTTCTTTGTAACACTCCATGTTTTCATCTCAACTTCTTTTCTTTTTCCTGCTTTCATCCCATTTTCTTCTTGCACCTGTTAACTCACATCTGATTTCTGCAGGGCGAACTACAATCACAAGTGAATGTCACAATCAAAATGGAGAAGAACTTAAAAGCTTGCTGCAACTATGAAGTCCAGGTGGGGTCTTACTGTTGTCCCTATGTCCCTCCTTCCTCAGCAAGGCAGTGTGCAGTTTAGGAATGTTACGGTTTTGTCCAGTGTTTTGTTCTGAGATTTGGAGATTAGCCGTTGTCTACATCAGGAAAATAATGATTTTATCAAAAAGATTTTATTTTTTATATATAAATGTCTTCTCTGTAGATAGTGGCCTTTCTTAGTGTAGGGTTGCCAAGTCAGGGAATGGCAGGTGTGCCACCCCAGGAGCTCACTGCCTTGTTAATGTATAGTGAATAACATAAGAATTCTTGATTAATCTTGTTTTTGAAGTGGAAATGGGAATTCTGTGTACCTGTGCTAAAACACAGGGATTGCAGAGGTAAGGGGAAAATCAAGTTATAACAGAATTGCTTTTAAGAATAGCTTCTGTATTCTGAATTTACTTTGACTGCAGATTCAGCCATTCTTTGCAAACTGTGGCACAGACTGCCTGAGACACTCTACTTTCATCCCATGTACACCAGCTCCAAGTGAGTACTTCTTTTCTCTAAATTAGATTCTAATTGTTTTACAGATGAGAGCTGGATTTTTAATGAAACTCTAATCTTTTGCAGGTACAGACCCATCAGGTAAGAAGCTCCTCCAGTACCCTGAAACTTCTCTTGCTTCTCTTTTACTGTCATATAGAGTACCAAATGATCCTCCCTGACCCAATGAGCAGGAAATGTCCCCTTGTACCACTGAGTTCAGAATGAATTGTGTTAGAGTTACTTCGCCATGCTTGAAGAAGGCAAGTATTTGTATGCAGCATGAATTTTTTTATGCAGCATGAATCTGAGAGCAATTTTTTTCAGAGGTACTTCACTTGCATAAAATTCTTTGAGAAACACTTTTGACAAGAAGAGTCTTAATAGGAAGCACTATCTGTCACTTTGCTTAGTGTTAAAAATTTTGCATAATATAAAGCAGCTCTTGGAGAGAATAGCTTGCATATATTCATTTTTATGAATGTCAAGATAAATCATATGCATAATGATTTAACATCTTTTTTTGGCTGCACCAAGACCTGTAAGGTGCTGGTTTTGCTAGAGATGTAAAAAGGAAAAAATACCTGAGTTTGAAAAAAAATGCTTCACCTAAAATCATAAAAATTTTTTGAAGATGTATTACGTGAAATAGGCAGGACATGGGCAGCATGCCTGTCAAAGCTGGATAAACACTGATTGCTGTGTACAGAGGAAGGTTATTGGTTTGTGTTTTCAATGTGTTGCACATATGGTTCTTTGTGGAGCAAGTCTGTGGTGCAGAGCATCATCATGAAAACAGGATGTCATACCACCTGCGGTATGTTGTAAGGGTGAAGTACTGGATTACCCATTGGTTTGGGCAAAGCCGTGGTCCTTCTGCCTTGGCCCCTGCTGTTCAAGAAGCTTCTGTTCCTGAGTGAAATTCATTATTTGTATAAAGCAATGTCTGAGTGCTCTTTTTGTACCACAGATGATATGATTATATGGCTCTACTGGTGTATCACTGGGATCTGTGTATTACTTGTGGGATCAGTCATAACAGGTGTCATTTGTATGACCAAAAAGCGAGCAGGTAAGACTCATACCACCTAGAAACAAAAGACTCAGTGCTAAAAATATTTTTCCTACTTCCGTAATTATTCCTCTTACTATTTTCTTCCTTGCCATTCTGATGTACTGCCACTAAAATAATGCCTATGTAAACACTTTATTCTGTTCTATATCGTGGGACTTGTAGCAGCCTAATACCATCCACCAAGTTAAGTAAAGCTGTCAGTGAATTATGCTGTCTGATACTCCGTTTTCATAAA
The DNA here is from genome assembly GCF_009769625.2 of Cygnus olor. Classification (NCBI taxonomy): domain Eukaryota; kingdom Metazoa; phylum Chordata; class Aves; order Anseriformes; family Anatidae; genus Cygnus; species Cygnus olor. The sequence continues at coordinate 66,170,982 of NC_049169.1, forward strand.
GCTTAAGAGCTCATAAGGGGAAAAATAAACTTCATAGTTCAGCCCTTTGTTTCCTGCAGATTGCTACAGATCTCCTCTCCATTTATTTTTCTTCTGCATTTTGTAAGAGTTTTGCAAGGCAGAAGCTTCCTGTTTGTCCAGAACATGGTCTTTCCCCTGTCCCCCAAAGTCTCTGCAAAATTCATTTTCATACTATTTTGAGTTTAAGTAATGTTTTTCAGTGAATGTGGAAGAAGAATAATAGGTCACAAAGATATGCTTTGTGCAGGCTGGAAAACTGAGTGATTAAGAACTAATTCCTAGTCTTTTGTACTGTAACTATGGGGGCAGTTATTGTAGGGAAACTGTACAACTCACAACTGTGAGTTGCGCAACTGTGCTTTCACCTGAGAGGAGTAATTGGAGATATTTTGGAAAAATTCTTAGTATAAAATCTAACTGTAACATTTAGCTGGGGACATTTTAGTCACCTCTTTAGAGAAGCCTCTTAAGAAAAAAACTCTCTCTTAAAAAAAAAAAGCCTCTTCTCTTTAACGAGAAGTAGGAGAATGTTTGGAGGTTCTGTACTTTTTGAGAGGCTGTCCAGATCTGGGGAAGATGGAGAAAATGGGTTGTGTGTGCATTCCTTCTTCTCTCCAAGGGAAAATGTAGTGAAGTAAAATTGGCTGTAGAAGAGTCTTTGTTCATTTAATATACTTATTAGGCTTCTCCCTCCCCATGTCTTCTTCATCCCCATGCTGCTAAAGAGTTTGGTTTTTGAATGTAGCCTTTGGAAGGGGTTGTCATTTGAAGGGGCTAATTTTATTTCTTGTTTTCAGAACTGACAGTGACTTTCTCTCTCTTCCAGGACACCAGCAAGGGAAATGCAGCCACCGTGATTTGCAAACTGGTAAGATGTCCTGCTTGTGTGCTATCACATGCATGTAATATATTCTGGAGGTCTTGGGCAGTTGTCTGAAAAGGGGTTCTACTGTAGCATTGGACAGAGGATATGGAAGTTGGAATGCTGTCTTTGGCAGATTTGAGATAATTGTTTTGTAAAGTGATGGGGTTTTTTGACACATCTGAGGCTGTACTGGCAAAAGAACCCTTGATAATCATTTAAGCAATAGGAACAGGAGATTGTTTTGGGGTGCACTCAGCTCTCTAGCAGGGAACATATATTTTCAAGCCTCTTGAAGCCAGTGTGTTTTACTTTTGTGTGGTGAAATTCCATGAACCACCCAAGCATTATTATGAATCATAGCTCCACTGTCTGGGCTTTAATACAAAAGTTCCGCAATAAGGTGTTGCCTGCATATGTTACTAAAATAGCTTCAAAACTGGTAGTTGCTAGAACCTTTTGTTAATATCCTCCTGTGTTGATTGCTACTGGTTTGCATCATTACAATTTCAAGAATGTGGCTGGGATTGATATTTTTCTGTCTCTCAGCAGTACCATCTACTGACCTTCCTCTGCCACCCTTAAAGCCTCGAAAAGTTTGGATTGTGTACTCTGCCGATCACCTGCTGTATGTGGATGTGGTACTGAAGTTTGCCGAGTTTCTGATGACTGTCTGTGGCACCGCTGTAGCCTTAGACCTGCTAGAAGATCATCAGATCTCAGAGTTGGGGCCGTTACCCTGGCTTACTCGACAGAAGAAGGAAATGGAAGACCTATCTTCAAAGATCATCGTCTTATGCTCACGAGGCACCCAGGCCAAATGGCAGGCCATGCTTGGGAGTGTGCCTGTTTGTCTCAAGCAAGATCAGCAAAAGCCAATGGGAGATCTGTTCACCCCTGCCTTGAATTTGATCTTGCCAGATTTCAAGAAGCCAGCCTGTTTTGGAATGTATATAGTCTGCTATTTTGATGGGATAAGTAGTGAGAAGGATATACCTGATCTGTTCAACGTCACATCCAGGTACCAACTGATGGACAAGTTTGAGGATGTTTATTTTCGGATTCAGGACTTAGAGAAGTTTGAACCTGGGCGCATCCATCGAATCCAGGAAATCACAGCTGAAAATTACATTGATACCCCTAGTGGGAGGAAATTGAAAGAAGCGGTACAAAAATTCAGGAACTGGCAGATGGAGCACCCAAACTGGTTTGAGGCTGAAAGCATCTGCCTGGATAATGAAGAAGAGTTGCAGTCCCTAAACAGAGAGAGCCAGGTGGATTCATTGCTAAGCGAACCAGGTGGAATTGTGAAACAGCAGCTGCACCTACGGGAGCCTGACCCTAACTGCTGTTATGTCGTCAACCTCCACATGCATGAAGGTGAGAGCAGGGGCTGTAAACTACAGCCTCAGCTTAATCTGTGTGGAGATCCAACTTCTCAGATGATGGTCATTCCTATGGATGAGGCCCCTCAAGTTCACGTAGTGGAGCCTCTCTCTTCCATGGAAGATAAAAATATACTTGGTCATCATGTGCTGAGTAACGAGGACTGCATGGAAGGAGTTCCTCTTCTAGAGGCAAGTTTTCCAATGAGGAATAACGTCATCCTCCATGATGACTGTGAAGTTCTAGCAAGAGATGACCAGAGTCATGCAAACCTCTCAGGTGAACTGAGGCACCATCTGAATGGACTCATGTACTCTTTTTATCAGCAGAACGTCATTCCTTCAGATCCATCTTTCTGCCAAGAGGAGGCTGACAAGCAGCACCAGTTGGTCTTCGATGACCAGTGCAAAGACCAAAGACAGTCAGTCCAGTCAGACCAGGGCTACATCTCTAGATGTTCTCCTTTGCCTCCCGATGACCTTGTGGAGGAGGAGGATGAGGAGGAGGAAGAGGAAGATCGGGAAAACCAGGTGGCCTTTCATGAACTCTCTTCAGAGGTCTTGAACAGTCTAAAGAGCCTCCAGCAGCAGCTTTTTTTCCAGGACATTCAGCGGAGCTCTGAGTGGGGTTATCCAGCTGAGCTGATAGACATGAGCCAGTCTTCAGAGGGCTGTTAGGCTTTATCTGAGATCTGCTCCATTTGAAATGCACAGATGGAAGGTAGTACCGCACACAATGCTGAAACTGCATTTCCAGCATCATTCTTGTCCTGGTGTTACAAATGACTTGGTGGGCTCTTCCTGTCTGCTGCCAGGAGGTAGGATGGCCTGGCAGGTGGGCAACAATCTCTGCTTCTAATCTCTGTATGGAGAGAAGCATCAAATACTAGCCATCACTGTGAGAGCAGAGGCAGTTTACATGGAGAAATGTGTTGTATTGAATCCTCACTCACTGACTGCAGAAAAATTATTGCGGTTCATCCACTTGTGCCTTCAGAACTCCCTACGACTGTACTGGTTTTATTGTACTTGGACAGAAATCAAGGCCAGGAGTTAGAGAGTAGATTTACATAGGATGGCAAACTTTGCATTGCCAACTTAATAAATATTTTAAATATTTTGTTGTAAATACTGTGTTAAAGATCCGTGCCTTAAACTTCAGCTAGATTGGGGCTGTCTCTAAAGAATCACAGAATGGTTTAGGTTGGAAGGCACCTCTGGAGGTCTTCTGGTCCAACACCTCTGCTCAAGCAGGGCAACCTAGTGCAGGTTGCACAGGTCCCATGTTCAGACAGCTTTTGAATATCTCCAAGAAGGGAGGCTCTACAACCTCTGGGCAACCTGTGCCAGTGCTCAGTCACCTACACAATAAAAAAGTGTTTCCTGATGTTCGGAAGGAACTTCCTGTTTTCGTATGTGCCTGCTGTCTCTTGTCCTGTCACTGGGCACCAATGAAAAGAGCCTGGCTCTGTCCTCTTTGTACCCTTCTTTCAGGTATTTATGTATATTGATAAGATCCCCCCCAAGTCTTCTCTAGGCTGAACAGTCCTAACTCTCGTCATAAGGGAGATGCTAAGGGCCCTTGACCATCTTTGTGGCACTTCATTGGAATCTCTCCAATATGTCCACGTCTCTCCTGTACTGAGGAGACTGGCACTGGATAAGTGCTCAAGGTGTGGCCTCTCAAGTGCTGAGTAGAGGGAAGCTTGACCTGTTGGCAATGCTTTGCCTAATGCAGCCCAGGATGCCATTAGCCTTCTTTGCAGCAAGGGCACGTTGCTGGCTCAAGTTCAGCTGGTGCCCACCAGGACCCCCAGGCCCTTTTCTGCCAAGCTGCTTTCCAGCTGTGCGGCCCCCAGCGTGTCCTGGTGCCTGGGGCTGTTCCTCCCCAGGGGCAGGGCTCTGCACTTCTCCTCGTGGGACTCAATGAGCTTCTGTCGGCCCACTTCTCCAGCCTGTTGAGGTCCCTCTGGGTGGCAACAAGACCTTCTGGTATATCAGCCACTCCTCACAGTTTTGTGTCATCTGTAAACTTGCCAAGGGTAAGCTTTGCCTTATCTTTCAGATCATTAATGAAAATTTTAAACAGGACTGGAGCCAGTATTGCTCCCTGGGATGCTAGGATAGGCGAATGTGTACCTTGAGCAGATACTGTTTGAGAGCGGAGTTAGCAGTGGCTTAGCGAAAATGAGTGAGATGTTCCTTGTGTGGGTATAGACTCAAGCACGGGTATTTCAGGCTAACCATTGTGAAAACTTCTTAATAATAGACTAAGGGGTTGATCTTCCCGGAGCAGTGATGGTAACTCCCAATCTTTCAAAAAGATTGGGCTGGATGCACTAAAAAGAGTTGTTCCCTGCAAGTAATTGCACGTTGGCCCCCGTAGCATTGACTGGGCAGTGGGCTAGTCGAGGCAAGCATTTACCTTACTTGTTACCAGTTTCTGCAGTCCAGCCTGCTGGATAATGGTTTGAACACAAAGCCTTTCTGCCTTGCATTCAGACAAGCTTGTTGTCTTCTTGTCTATGTTTACTTATCAAATCTTGTGAGCTTTTTTTTTTATTTCAGATTTTGAAAGTCTGATCTCAGAAAATAATCTGCTCTTTTGACTTGCAGCCAATATTGTATTATGCATATTTTGTAATTGTATTTGTTTATAACTTGTGTTTTGTTTCTTAAATTAAAAACAAGAATACTTTTTGATATATTTACTTAACTACTCTCATGTCCTCAATGCTGCCTAATTCCTTAGGTTAGTGTTTCTTCTAGAAATTTGAGACAAACCTGAGGCAGAACCAGAACTGAACCAGCTGGCAAACACCAAACCGTGCCTGCAAGGTGCTTATGAATACAGCTGCAGACCTTCTTGTGGGAGGGGAGTGTGTGTCCCTGCAAAATGGGTGTTACAGAAGTGGAATGTTTGTAATTTCTGTGCAGGGCTTGTCAGCAAGGCAGGGCTGTTAAGAGAGCTAGCTTTCTCTGCAGCTAAATGCCTAGAAAAACAAAGAGAGGGACAGTCTCTACACACATCCAAAGTTCAGACTCGGTGCCACTTTCATTTCCTGTCTACACAAGACCTAATCCAGCAGGAGCTCAGCAAGTGATAACTGTGAGCTCGGTGTTTCTCCAGTGGGAACCCATTTCTCAGATTATGTAAATAATTGTCATCTTGCTGATCCCAGTTCTTGAAATTTTTTATCTTGCAGCGATTAGCATTTAAATATATTTTTTTTTCCCATGAGCCCTTTTCAAGTGGTATTCACTTCTGTAAATCATTTAAGTAGGAAGCTCAGAAGTGTCATCTGGATTTTTTTGCCTTTGTCTTTCCCTTCTCAAGTAGTCCCCATGGTGTTGCAGCTTTTAGGATTCGGTTTCACTTGCAAGAAGTTTGTTTGACGGAAAAATCCAGACATTATTTTAGCAATCCAATGTGAGGAAAGCAAGTAACTCTAATGCATCTGTTGGTCCCTGAACATAAAGTTGAAAAGCTCAGCAAGACTCAAAGGAGGGAATAAAAGCGCAAAATCAGTCACAAGTTTCTAATTTTATTTTAACAATCTTGCTTTTTAAAAAATACAAGTTCTGATTAATGCCAGGGGATGCCAAATGTGCACTGGCCACAGGCTTCATCTTTCATTTCATTTTTTCATTCTGGGAGTAGCCATCTCTTTTGCCAGGATAGCAAACAGCAACAAAATGCTAAAGAGCTGAGTTCTGCTACAGGCCTTGTAACAGGACTCCAAGGGACGTATGTGTTTGTGTGGCACAACCTTAGCAAAGTGTTACTGACCTGGACCAGTAATTAATGTTGGGCAGAATCTACAGTAGGTGTGCAAGGTGCATTGGGTGAGGTATTGTTTGCACTTGGACAGTGCCACTATGCATTTCTTCTACAGACAGATCTATTTTGTGGCAGAAGGGTGTAAATGGAAGTGCTCAATTACCAAAGGGAAGGGAATTCAAAAGGTGGAGCAGGCTTATAAACTGGGCATTGCAGAGCTTTAAATGTTTCCCTGTAATAAGTAATTGAAGTAGCAGCAGCGGTGCCCTTTTAATTGCAGGGGAAGGCTTTGGTACAGCCAGCTGCTACAAGAGCTTTACGCTTTCCAAACAACATATTTACTAACAACCTAGAAACTATGGGGCTATAGAGAACTACTACTACAGAGGAACTTGACACAATAGAAGCATTGTTTTGTAGTGTCATCTGTCCCAGGCAAATTTTGTATCTGGAGACAAGTTTGAACTCTAATTTCAATATAGTCAAAGGTTTGAATATGCCATGGCTACGTAAGTTTCTGTTATGCAATTTTCTCACTAATGTCTTAAATGAAAAAAAAAGGCACTCCCTGTTGAAACGGCAGCTTGTGCGCTATGAAGGGGCATGAATTACTCATTAGTAATTCTGCTGTGATTCTTCTAGTGTCTCAACTATGCTTATGCTTCAGTGTATTAGGGATTTCACTCACTTCTGGTGCTATCACAAACCATATCATAGGAGCAGCAAAACATAGCTGGGGGTGAATAGCTTTTTTTGCTTCACCCTATTTTGGGCACATATTTTTATCATTATCATTCAGCTGTTTGACTGAAGCAGGGAGTACTTCTAGGTGCGGGTAGCATCTCCTTCTCTCTTGAATAGTACTGTAGCTCTGAGTTTTTGTTACCTGCCTAACACCGAGAAAGGAAGGTGTGAGGAAACTAGTATCTGTACAGCCATAACAGACCTGTGACTACACCCCCTTTGGCCAGGAAATTAGCATCCCCTAGACACAGCTCACATCACATAGGAAAAGTTTACAGTACTTAGTTTTACAATCACAGTCACTCACAGCACCAAGATTGTCCAGACAAAAAGAAGTTACAGAAGAGATGGCCACTGGCCAAAATTCACACAACTGCCCACCCAAGGGCTCAGGTTAAAAATAAAGCACTGGTGGGAAAGTTAAGCCCAGTCTCTGCCGGCTCTTTGTTTGGCAGGGGGAGAGCAGCAAGCCGGCTCTCCTAGTTGCAGCTCTGAGCAGGACAGCGCCGTCGCCCCATCTTGTCCAGCCCCCAGGGCTGGCGGAAGAGCCCCACGGCAGCCACGGTTGTGCCCGCAGGAGCTGGGAGTTGGCAAGGCTGTAAACAGGTTGTGGTGGTGGTCCTGCTCTGGGGAAGGGGGTGGGATTGGGGCTCTGTCCTGCTGAAGCTGGAGCCCTGGAAGAGGGTGGGTATGGGCACAGAGCTCCGGGCAGGGCCTGCGGGCCTGCTGTGGGCCCTGTGCAGGAGCTGGTTGTGCTCGTGGTCCCCTTGCCATCAGGACAGCTTGAAAAAAAGGCCCTGGACAGAAAACTGTGCCATATTTCCAATGCATGCAGCCTTGCCCGGATAACAAAATAAAAGCCTGTGAGGGACAAAGTCCTTCCTCCAAGCGTGGCCTCTGTGCTCCTGCTTCCACACAGGATTTCAGGAGCTGCATGAGCCAGGCGGAAGAGCAGGCCTTAACCCGCACCAAACATCCATGGAGCTTAAAACCAAAGATAACTCTGTTTCTACAAGAGGTTGCCTATGATTAACTGTTGTCCCCCCCCCCCGCAAGGCCATGCACATGGAGGACAGGATGCTGGTACGGGGGCTTTCGCCAAGGCTCATGAGCCCCTCAGAGACTCCTGTAGCGCTTTGCTCTCCATGCTGCGAGGTGCATCGAGCGCAGGGCCACCCTGAGCAGCACCCGGCCCCTGGTTTGAGAGAGGGGCAGCCTGCAGGCTCAGCATGCACTCAAACAGACGTGGAAAGAGGGGGCGGAGGAAATCTTTCCAGCCTTCCTGGCCTACATCAAATGAACCCCTACACTCTGCATAAAAGAAAACCGACACTGATCCTGTAAACATGCATATTCACAGAGAAATGAGAGCCCCAGCGAGTGGGTGCTGCTGTCTGAAATAAGCAGTAGGCTGCAGTAAAACCCTGTTCTCACCAGAAATAAATGTCTCGGGGGTAGTGAAATGGGGTGTGAGCCCCGGACCTGGTCCACAGCATGTGAAGTCAACATAAGACGTGACAGGTTGGAGCACAGAGGTAGACTTTTCAGCTAGGAGGAAGGGTCTCCTAGGCTTGAAACGAGCAGGTTGCTTCCAGAGGCTCCCCGGCTGCTGCTTCTCCCCAACCCCCTCAGGCTCTGCATTGAAGCAGAGGTGGCGGCGCTGGGAGACCTGCTGGAACCAGGGAGCGCTTTCTTTGCCCTGCGTGCACCCCAAAGGCGCGTGGCTGTCGTTTGGGCCCCACTCCCATCCCATCGCCACAGTCAGCAGGATTTCCCAAACGAGGGGGAAAATATTCAACGGCCCCTGCCATTGAGGGGAGGAAAGGGAAACTGGACCCCGATGGTCATGCAGCAACCCGGTGTCTTGGCGGGGGAAAGGGTGGGCTCCTCCGAGCGTCGCGGAGGGGCAGGAGGCCTGGAAGAAGCCTCGTGGTGAGGAGCGGTAGCATTGTCGGCAGCGGTGGGGTCTCAGCCTTGGGCGGTGACCGCCAAGGCGTTGACATACCCGTGGGGACCCACGTCGGCATCCGAGAGCCCGTGGGCCAGCGGGGCGGCGGCGGCGGGGGGCATGGCGGGGACTCCGTACTTGGCGGGCGTTGGGGCGGCGGCAGGCCGCAGGAGGCAGCAGGTCTCCAGCGCCTCGAGGCCGCGGCAAGCGAGGAAGAAGAGGTTCTTGAGCATGAAGAGGGAGAGCGGCTGCTGGTAGCGCAGGAGCAGGAGGCAGCGCAGGGCCAGCAGCGGGGCGTCCAGCAGCCCGGCGGGCAGCAGCAGGTGCAGGGCGAGGCGGGCGGCTCCGGGCGGCCGGGCGGCGCTGAGCTCGTAGAGCCACAGCACCGGCGAGGCCAGGCAGAGGAAATAGACGGCGATGAGGAGGTAGCGCAGCGGGGCGGGCAGCGGCGCCGGGCGGCCGGGCTGCAGCACCAGCTCGAGCAGGGAGAAGCTGTCGAGGAGGTCGAGGCAGGTGGCGAGGAAGGCGGCGGCGGCGCGGTGCTGTGGCGGCGGCTGCGGGGGCAGCAGCAGCTGCCCGGAGCCCTCGGTGCCGATGGCCCGCAGCAGGCAGTAGAGCAGCGGGGCGGAGAGCGCCAGGGTGATGCGGAAGCCGGTGGTGCCCAGCGGCAGGCGCAGCTCGATCAGCTCCAGGATGGAGGTGCCCAGGATCAGCGCCGCCTTGGGCGTGAAGGCGATGGAGTAGATGAGCCAGGCCAGGTGCGCGTAGGCGAAGTCTCCGCCGCGGGGGGGGCCCCCGGCCCCGCGCCCCCCGGCCCCGCGGCCGCCGGGGGGGCCGTGCAGCAGCAGCGGGTGCGGCGGCGGCGGCCCGGGGGGGGGCGGCGGCGGGGGCCGCTCCCGGCGGCGCGCCCGGCTGTTGCGGCAGAAGAAGATGCCCCAGCCGGCCGCCAGCACCAGGTCGGTGGCGATCCAGCTGCACCAGTACAGGTCGGTGACGGCGATCAGGTAGAGGTCCAGTAGCGCGCCCTGCCCCAGCAGCAGCACCAGGGACAGCGCCTGGAAGCCCCAGCGCCGCCCGCCCGCCGCCCCGCCGGGCCCCAGCAGCGCCCCCGCCGCCGCCCCGCCGCCCGCCGCCCCGCCGCCCGCCGCCGCCGCCCCGTACAGCTCCGCCGCCGTCATGCCGCGGCCCGGGCTGCCGCTGCTGCTGCTGCTGCCGCTGCTGCTGCCGCTGCTGCCGCTGCTGCTGCTGCTGCTGGGGAGCGGCGAGGCGGCGGCGGGCGGCGGGGCGGCGGGCGGCGGCACCAGGGGCTTGCTGATGCTGATGCTGTCCTCCTCCTCCTCCTCCTCTTCCTCCTCCTCCTCCTCCTCCTCCTCGCCGGGGCTGCTGCGGGGGCTGCGGGGGCGGCGGGCCCGCGCCGAGCTCGAGCTCGACCCCGAGTCCCGCCGGCTGCCGCCGCTGCTGGAGCCCCCCGGGAAGAGGGGCTGCCGGTCGGCGGCGTGCGGCGGCGGCGGCGGCGGCGGCGGCTGGAAGGAGCCCGAGGAGGAGGAGACCGAGCGCTGGTTGGAGGCAGCGCGGTGCATGGTCCGAGCCGGCCCCCGAGCCGGCGCGCCGGGACCGACGGACGAGCCGCGGCCCCCGGCCCGCCCCCGGCCCGCCCCCGGCACCGGCACCGGCACCGGCGGCGGCGCGGAGAGCCCGGGAGGCGGCGGGGGAGGCGGGGGGCGGCGCCGAGCCGCAACCGCAGCGGCAGCCGGAGCGGGCGTCTCCGCTGGCGGCGGGGGTGGGCTGGGGCTGGGGCTGGGGGGGGCGAGGGGAGGGCGGCTGTGCGCCGGGGAGGCTAGGAGGGGAGGGGAGGAGAGGGGAGGGGGAAGGCTTCCCCTCTCCGCCTGATCTCGGAGTGCCTGTCCCAAGACCCCCGCCAGCGGAGCCCCCTGGGAGGGCCACACGCCACAGCCCCCGGCCCCCCCAAAAATTGGAGGTGCTCCAGTGGCGCTGGCCTCCCTCCGTGCCTCTAAGACGAGGCCTGGCATGCACAGCCTGCAGCAGGGCACGGAGCTGAGGCTCCTCGTCCGTGGTGCTGGGTGCTGGGTGCTTGCTTTCAGTCTGCTGTGAGTAATTGAGCTTCAAAGTAAGTGGCTTTTACCGCACGGATTTCTTGAGTTCAGCCAAGCCAAGTACTGAGGGCTCTGCCCAGCTTGCCTTGATGGGGCAGTTGCTTCAAATTGATGTGAATAGCGCTCAAGTTCCTGCTTTACTGAAAGCACCTCTCGGGGCCTTTACTGAACCACTAGCAGTGCCCTCGAAACGAGCTAGGGTCTGCCACAGCACCAGTACTGATGGCTTGGCACACCGCGTCCCAACGTGGCCTAGTGCTCAGCATCATCAGCCCCTCACTCCTCCCCATGCCATCACCTGTCAGCCCTGTGAAGCTTCCTGAATAAGCTGTACCCACAAACGTCGTATTAACTATGATTTCTGATAAAGAGCCAAAGTGGCTTGACTTTTGCAGGTGAATGCTAATCAAAGTGTGGGTCCGAGCAAGACCCCAGTGCTTAGTACTGGGGAAGGGCAGCCAGGACAGAAGTTACAGCCATCTAATACACTTTGGTGCAGGCTCCCTGAGGAGATCTGCCCTAGTAAATACCAGTGGGTGCTCTTGATGACAAATTAAAACCAGTTGGGGCTTCCAGGAGTATGGATGCCGGAAAAAAAAATGAGCAAGGGAAGGGGAGAATTTGGGGTGGGTTGACAGGAAGATTTCTTTACACAGACAATAATCAAGAGAAAAAGGAGGGGAAGAAGAAGAATCACAGCAGAAGTATTACTTTCAATGGAGACTGGAGCAAAGGGGCACAGATAAATTTGTTTTCTAAAAGCATGGTCAAGACAGCAGAAAAAGAAAACCAGCTAAGATAACTGTAGGCCATGCAGCTTCAGTCTAGTTCCTTGGCAGCACAGTACAGAGGTGGTACAATCTCTAAACTGGGCCAGCAACCCTCAGGTGTTCCCATGGTCTCCCACACTTTGCTGTCCTGCTTTAAAGTCCATGCTGCCGCACCTCTGCTGCCCTTACCTGCATGGCTGGGTCACCTGTTTTCACCTGTTTTCTGCTGTGCTCACACTGTGTTTTCAGTGCTCAGGTACACTTGCCAGGATTCATCGTTGCACCTGTGCTACTTGTGTCCATTGCATTCCTCTAACTCACCTTGTCACAGTGCATAGTGTGAGATGAGACCAAGCGTGCATGCACACGGGTGCTATTTACCAGCCCTTTCTCTCTAATTCCACATTTCTACAGGCAAGTAAAAAATACTCATTTTAAGAAGGTCAGTAACTGTAGCATATCATGTGAAATAGGAGTGTTCAAAGTAGCAGTCCAGCCTGGAGTGTGTGAGTAGGACGTTGTGCATGTAGGATGGTGCCAGGATGGAGGACGTGGGGCCTGATCCCAGCACAGGACAAGCACGACACCCGTGCTGCTGCTCGCAGAGGGCCTGGGTGCAGCAGGAGGCACCCCTGGCCTTGTAACTGTCACAAGTGTCACTGGCATTCACAGTGAGCCCAAAGAGGGCTGTCACCATTCGTTTTCCAGCAGGCGATGAATCGCGTGGCCCTCTGAGCCTGAGGGCTCTCAGAGCAGGCCCCAGACAGCTCTGGGCATCACCACACGTATCTAGGCCAGGCAGCCGGTGGCCCCAGCAGGAAAACCGCTCGCTTTTAAGTGGCAGAAATAATGCAGTGCTGCTTTCAGCTGAGCAGCTTATTCTGAGGGCTTTCAACGTGCAAGAAGACAGTGAGCAGAGAGACGCCTCTCCTTCCCTTGCCAGATACGCTCCCACCATGTTTGCACTCCGGCCCTTCAAGGTGTGTGACTTTGGAGCTGAAAGCATCACGTCTGGGCTCCAACACCAGGCACTGACTGTTTCACCTGCAAGGCTTTCTCCCTTTGAGAGACTTGCCTGCCAAAGAAGAAAATGATGTCCAAATGATTTCTCTGACTGCAATTTTTGTACAAGTGCACAAACAGTTTGCTTAGGACTCTGTGGCTATCCTGCTATATACAGAGCATGAGTCCTGAGACCATGGGCAAAGGGGAGGTTTGCTGTCTGCGCTGCTGTTCCTGGCTCAGGTAGGGACCAGTGCTGCTCCTCTGTGAGCAGTACCTGGAGCTCCCTCGCTGCGGCCATGGCTCACAGTTTGATTTGGCTCGGCCCCAGCGAGGCCATGAGGGCTTGGCAATGTCGCCAGCTGTGCCTCATCATTTTGGTTTACACACTAGGTTCAGTGGCAGTGTAAGGGTGTGTGATCAAAGGCGGAGGGTGAAGTCACGTTCTTACGTACTGAATCCTGGGCTTTATCTAAGGTGGGTACATTCACCTGGTCCTTCTCAGGGTAAGCCAACATTTGAGTCACTGGCATGATTAATGTGACAGGGACTGGTCAGTCCTGAAGATTAGTGTATCAGTCTTGCTTCTAACACACTTCCTATTCCACCACAAGAAAGATTTTCAACCTCTGTGACAGGACATGGAATGAAAATTGAGCATCCCAGAGTGGGGCAGCTGGGTGCTAAGTGGACCCACCTGGCTGAGCACCTGCAAGATGGAGGGACCTGCACCGTGTCCTCCCTGTGAGCTTGGGGCTGCTGGGCCTGGGGCTGTGTGAGCAGGGCAAGGGGAGCCTTTGGAAACAGATCTTGGGAGACTGAGGGATCCCTGATGGACTGGATAAGGCCCCGGCATTGAAGGTAGGCAAGTGGGAAGGGGGCCCTGCAGTGAGCAGGGATGGGGGGTGCTGGCAGGGAGGGTGGGAGTTCAAGGGCTTCCTTGGGCTGAGTATGGCTTCAGCAGGGCAAATGAAACCCAAACAAAGAGAATTAAAAACAACAATAACAAAAAAAGAGCTTATTTGTGTGGAAAGAAGCAGAAATTGTGCCTGTACCTTAAAAGGGGAGTGAAGAGAGAAATGTCTTCTACTTGAGAAAGCACTGAAGAGGTTTTTGTAGCACACTGTAGGCTGAGATATGACAAGCTGATGCTTCCCGTGTGATCCAGTTACTTAATGCAATATGCAGCCCTTGGAAGTGTTAGTGCTTAACCATTACTGTTAAAACATTAAAAAGCTAAACTATAAATAGCTTCTACTCTTCAGCAGCTCCAAAGCTATGTTTCTGGCTTCTTTATACATTTAAGTAAATACATAGAGGGTGTGTGTGTGTGTATGTATACATTTAAAGGCAAGCAGCAGACAACAGCTTTGTGAAATAGTTGTAGTGAGTATCTAAAATGCTCCTGGTTCTAGTTTATACTACCAGCAGAAATGAGTAGTGTGCCCTCAAAAATACCCCTGCTGGGGGAAAGACAAAAACTTCTTGAGGGCAGAACTCAAGAGTAAACAAAATAATGACTCAATTGCTTGGTAGGAAAAAAAAAAAAGGAGTGGGGGGACAAATATATGCCTGAAAGAAAGACTAGAAGCTAAAACCCTAATTATACCCTGCAGTAAGCTGTCAGTAACTGGCAGCAGTGGGAGGGAGGGAAAGAGGCAAAGCTGATTTCAGTGAGTTTGAGCATAATCTGCTGTAACCGTGGTTAAAACGCCTTCTGTGTGGGAAAGGAAGGTTCTGGGATTCTCCAACACAGGCTTTGTACTGCACTGACTTAGTCCATTCAGATGTTCAGGGTTGAAGTTACAGCGAGTGTAGAGCAGTTTCACCTGGCCAGCACCAAAATTCAAAGATTCCTCAGCTTCTCCACCTCCAAACACTGAGTCTTTGTAACTAAACTGCTGATCCAGAATTATGATTTGAGGAATACAGATACTCTTCAAAAAGGGATAAAGGTGTAACTATCTGTTACTGATAATTACATTTCAGTTCAAAGAGCTTTTGATACCAGCATAAAATGTGGAGACCTTTTCTTTTCATGCTTATTGTAGTGGGTTAGGGGTGTGAAGAGAATTTGAGGGTTGTTCTCAGTATTTTGTGCTTAATAGGTCTTAGCATACAGTGTGTATTGGAACTAGCCTTGAGGAGAAAGTGAAATATCTTAGTAGTTGAACTGGTTTATTACAGTGAATCACTGAAAAAGGCGTTACTTGATGGAGGCAGCTTGGTTCTGAGAGGGTGTGTAGCTGTCTTGCTGGTGTGGGGTTTTAAAGTGTTGCAGACTGGATCCATAAACGTCTTTACGTTGTTTGTGTGGCTGCATGATTTGTCCATGTGGACTTGCATTTTTATAAATGAAGTTAGATTCAGTGGACAAAGGGTGTGGGCATGCCCCTGAAAGGCCAAGGTCTATGAGGAGGTAATTGCTTAGTCTGTGTTCACAGCCCACCAAAATCTACAGACTAAGCATTTCTCAGGGCTTACTCTAGTAGGTGTTTCCCACAGCATCCACCTGGGAGGCAACTCCAACTTGAACAGTGCACTCAGTCCTTCCTGTTTGAGTTGTTCCTTCTTCAGTGTTTCCTAATGCCAATGTTTAACTGTGCTCTTTATGTTGGTTAAGGGTGTCTGTGGGACCCTAGCTGGCAGCTAAGCCATCTCCTTCAAGAAGGGACACCTTTGCTCTGATCTGCTCCTGTGTTTTAACAACAGTACAGTGATTAATAGCATGCATTTGAGAGGTTTGGATTTCGATCTCTAAACCTTGGTCTGCCCTACATTTGGTGAATGCTCCAACTACTAGAGTACTGGATAAAATGAGGGGATTGGTCCATGTTTTTTATTATTATTTATTTATTTGAAGTCCAAGCCATAGGTCGTTTCTCCAGGATGTGGACTACTACTCTATTCCTTCCCTGCTGCGAACAGGAATCCTTGTCCTGTCCCTCCACAACTGCTTTTACTGCAAGGAACCGATTGTTCCTTTCAACATCAAGTTCTCAGGGCTGTGAGTCGTGCGTGCATGTTTTGTGGTCTAATGTGCCTCCTGCGAGCAGTGAGCTTTGTAGGTAAAAAACCTTCTGGTGGAAAAGCTCACAAGTGAACTATTGCACATCTGTAGTTTCTAGACCATTAAAGCTGATAGTTTTCACCTAGTAGGATCTTTTGTTTTCCACCTGCTGAAGTCAGTGGAACCTTTAGGCTCTAACATGACTTTCTCTCAGTATCTGTCTCAACTTCACTCACTTTCTTCAAAAGGTACCAGAGCAGAGCTCTTGTCAAACAGGGTGGGTTTCTTAGGTGATCACAAAGGGTTTAACACACAGTGCCGAGGAAGCTTCCAAGGGCAAGGATGGCTTTAATATGCCCTCAGGCTTTTTCTTCATCTGCAATAGCAGACAAAGTTGGTGGTATCTAGCTTGTTGCTTCTCCACCCAGTAGAAGTTATCATTACAAACAACTGGTTAGGTCAGGTCACAGCTAAGTGCCTAGTGTGAAAGCACCTCATACAGGTGGCATACCAAAATCGACTGCGGAGAGTCAATCAGGCCATCACGCGACGTGACATGTCCTCTCCCCCCTCCTCCCTACAGAGTAGGAATGGTCAAAGTCACGCTCATCTCATCTGAGTATGGCAGACGTACAGTTTACAGGGAATTACAGATCAGTCCTATCAAAAGCATTGCTGGAGGGGTATCTTTCAGGGCGGTTCCCTCAAGACAATCTGATATTGCCTTGATGAACGGAACAAAAGACAGTTTGGTGCTGATAATCTTCTAGGGCAAAGGTATGAAAGAAGCCAGGACAACACTCATGAAATGCACACACCACATGCTAAAGTTTATTTCAAAGAAAGCCTCTTTTATTATTTTTATATGTGCTAGTTAAAAGAAGCAGCTCTGGAACTGGGTTAAACTTAATTTGAAAGGTAAAACAATCACAGCTTGTGATTTCTCTGTACCATACATAATCACCCTGCTACAGTGCACATGACATAATCTGAAACATTATCCATTTATGGGGAGTAAGGGGAGGGAAGGGCAGAAAGACACACCAGGATTAAGATTAGAAGGAAGGGTACAGTAGTGTTATATGATTCCCTGAATGCCAGGCTAATAGTTGCATGTGCCCTGTCGAATAAAGGAATTGTCTTTTGTCCACCATGTTATTACATGATGTAAAAGCTCTCTGCTTCAGATCCAAAATGAAGTCTGTTCCTCCCTGCTATTCTCAGTTGTCTCCTCTTACCACATATCCCCTTTAAGCTTGACTAAAAGCGATCCATCTGTGGAAGATGGAGTTGTTAGGATCAGGACTTCACCCTGTTCATTGCATAGGGTAGTGCACCATATAAACATTAAGGAATCAGGAGAACAAGTGAAGTCCCCTCTCCTTCTTGGTCCAAAAATCTGCACTGAAGTATGCTTACTCTGAACCAGAGAAATAACAGCAGCTGAAACGCCACATCTGTGCAATACATGAGAAAAACGAAAGGATATGTTCCAGCCAAACTTGAAGCTAATTCCAGGAAACTGCATTTCCAAGGAAAAAGGATTTCACTGAATTCTAGCACTAGCATGTCCTGTAGATGAACTGCAGATAAGCTAGGAGCCTGCACAGCGCTCTACCCCAACACTAATGGAACAGAGATCTGGCAAGCACTTTCCTCAACAGAAGTAACCAAGTCGGTATCAGACAGCAGCAGGAGAACCCAGATTTCCTACTCCATCCACTGTGCCTATACAATTCCTGGGAAATGACTTTGACAAAGTGCAGTTTCAAGGGGCTGAGCAGGGGAAGAAGGGCAAGGTCTCTTGCTCAGACCACGGATAGCCTATCTAATTAGTGCACAGACCAACAAGCAGAGCCTTTGATACAACCTTGCTTGGTAAGAATTGGAGAAAGGCTACAAGATTTTTCTAGATTTCTTCTCTTCCCCTCTGCCCGATTTCAACTTGTAAGTGAAGTATTGCTTGAATTCCCTACCAGTGAATTTCCTCCTACGCGTTTTAAAGACTCCCAGAGCACTGCTTCAACACTAACATAGTTTAAAAAAAAAAAATCTGGAGCTAATCCAAAGCAGATTCACATCAGTCAGATCTCCATCGCTACTCTTCTGAAGATGGAGGTGCCTTCTCACTCTCTGTGCAAATGCAAACCTGTTCCCTTGTTGCACAGGGCCCTACCTCCTTC
This sequence comes from Cygnus olor, assembly GCF_009769625.2. Lineage (NCBI taxonomy): Eukaryota > Metazoa > Chordata > Aves > Anseriformes > Anatidae > Cygnus > Cygnus olor. The sequence continues at coordinate 66,188,802 of NC_049169.1, forward strand.
CTCCTGATACCTACTCCACTTCTGGCGAAGTGCCACGCATGTTGAAAGGAGACTACAAACTGCCTGTGATTTCTCAAAATCCCTCTGTGTGTTCCTTCCACAAGCTATCACTGGCATCAGCAACCACCAGTGTACCAGATTCCATTTGGGACAGCAATTTCGGTAGCACTACACCCCTCAGGGAACGTTGGTTCAGCAGCACCTGGTCTTAATGAATAGTAAGAGAGCTCTACCAAAGGCCACTGCGCACACAGATGGACAGACCCCAGTATTTCTGCAGAGGAGTACCTAACAATTGGAGGGCATGGCCAGGAGCTATCACCAGCAATCAGCTCTCTGAGGTCTACCTAATTATGGCCTAAAAGACGGTTCCCAACTAATCCTATGAAAGTTATCACCCAAATTTGCAAATATTGCAAGGAAAAGGAGCATTCTTCTTCCTGCACTGGATATCACCTGTGAAAAGCTGAGGGACGCAACAGTTAGTTTATGAATAAATGGGACTTGGGCCTCCAGTATTGCACAGTGGGTCCACAGCACATTTGTGACTCTGGAGATGCTCTGAAATCTAAAAGATGTCCCTAAGTTATATGCCAAGTCCTTCCCTGTATTTATACTTCTGGGAACTGTAGATAAGCCTTTGTTTTGTGCAAGATGATGAAATTATTTTTTCCTCTCCAGTGAAAGGCAAAGGATTCAAATCTAAATTTGTGTTTCACACACTACAGCTGCTCTTAGAAGCAGCCAAATGGTTCTTGTCCTGGTAAGACAAAGGAGAAGAATCCCAGCTAGTGAAGAGGCTCTTTTCTGTTATGATTTCACAAGAGGTAAATTCACCCCAAGAGGTATTTTTCTGCTCCTATTCAGAAAATAAAGCCTGGAGAAATAAGCCATGTAAAAGGGCCTCTCTGCCAGGGTCACTGAGTGCACCCAGTCCCCTTCAGACACAGAGCCTGCCATAACTTAAGAAAAGAGCCTGCTCTGCAGTGTGACCTTCCTAGGAAGACACATCAGTATCAAGAGGATAGAAAGCTGCTGAAGCAGATGGATGCTGAGATATTAAGATCTACACAGTTCTTCTGCATAGAACATTTTGCTTGTACCATGTGCTTGGAGCTGCCTGGCTAAGAAGGAAGAAGGGAAGTGAGGGCAGAGCAGGCCTATTTCTGATCTGTGTGTGGTGTGAGCTGGATATAACTAGGAACACTGACTCATTTGTGCTGGCTCCAAAGGCTTTCTACTGCATATGCAAACTGACATGTTTCTAAAATCATGATGCTCCTCTGGAATTAAGACGCTCCTTGCTAATCCAATTTTTCACATGGATTTCCCAAGCAGTACTTGCTTAACGTCTTTGCATTGTCTAAAGAAACACAGGGCCTGATCTTCCTCTGGATAGCCTGAGCTAGGAAAACAGAGGCAGTAGAAGGGGCACGCCATTAAGGATATGGAAATGTTCTTCAGCAGGGAAGTCCCAGTTCATGTTAGGGGGACTCTACCTGCATGCTACAGGAAGAGGAGGGAATAGGGATCAGACCACATGGGGTATTCCAGAGTTGCAAACCACATGAGGGAAGAAAGGAAAAAAGAAAGTGAGGGACAGATAAATTTGTACTATCAGAGATGAAGAACGGGGATTTTGAGTTCAGGTACTGCCCTGGCTTGATGATCTCCTATCTCAATCCTTGCATGCAGAGAAGGAACACGGCTGGGCTGTGACTTGTGCTGGTTGGCCCTTGCTCTCAGGGGCCCCTCTTTGGAAGCTGTCAGCTGGAGCAGGGGGATGTCCCTTGCACCAGCTGGGGTCAGGGTGGGCACCACAACACACTCTTTCTTCAACACTGAGTACTGGGCAAGGACACCTCTGGAAACTCAGGCTCTGCAGTGGTTTCCTCCGCTCTTGAGAACAGGCTAACGGCTCCCTAGGCAGGATGCAACACAGCAGAAGTGTTCACAAATGCCAAAGAGGGGGTGGGAATAACATGACTTCCCACGTGGCCCTGCAGCAAGCTGCTCTGGCTACTGCTGCTTCAAGGGGCCCAGCCCCTCCATAGCTGCTGGAGGACTGCAAAATGGGACTTTGTTTCAGAACGACAGTGATACAGCGGCAAATCCCCAAGCAAGAATTTGTTAAAGTCCACAGGCACTTATTCTTTATAGAGAGAATGCTAAGACTTAAAGCCTTCCCTTGGCAGAGTGCCACCACAACACAACTTCTGGCTGGACAAATGGCACATGGTATGAATGGCACATTGACTGATGGTGGCTCCCTGCACAGGGAAGAGCTTCATCCCCAAATAGATTGCAAGGAAGAGGGTGGGCTTGCCTGAGCCTCACAGACAAAGTGGGGGAAAAGAAAGAACTCTCATAGCTGAACAAAACTGGGATTGCTGGGGCAAGAGTCCTCCTTGTATCCTGTTTCCATTATGGCTCAATTTGTGATTACAGCAATTTAAGTTCACAGTTAAAAGCCTGCTGGCAAGATTGCAGAAGAGTATCAATAAAAGTGAGGGGCTTTTAGTGCTGAAATGGAGAGTTCTCTTTCATGTTGGCTAGGTTAAAAGATCGCCCCAGGTCTCTCCCCATTCCTCCCCTCTCCACTATATATAATTCCTGACAGTAGATCTTTAGGCACACCTGTCTCAACCCTAGCTCCAGTTCTCCTTCTTGAAAGCAAGCTGCACAGCTTCATTCACATCCTGCACAATGTATGATGCCTCCACCAGGCTGGGGTCAAAGCCGAAGTCCCGATGGCCGTGGAACACAGTCTCTGTGTTGCGCTCCTCTGGCTTACTGGGAACTTCTGCGTTGTGGCGGTAGACCCCAGTGCAGACCAGAATTGACTTGCAGCTCTCCACTGCAAGGCAGTCCTCGGTTTGGGGACTGGCTGCCTGTGGGCTCCTCTTCACCCCAGCCTGGACCTGGTTCCGTTGAGCTGACTTGAGGTAGTTGTTGTAGAGGTTTGCCCCATAGACATCAGACATAGGGTTGTCCCTGGGTAAGGTCACAGCATGAAACAGAAATGAGAAACCAACCCACACAACGATTTCTGCCTCTGGCAGTCTGGGAGTAAGGCAGCACTGAGGGAGGAAGGGGTACGAGATATTGGCTAACACCAGGAGAGCCACCTAGACTGGGTGGGCAGTCCACTTACTGGTGTGTCCCATTCGGCTGTGGTAAAGGCCACGTGCTTCATAAATATCTTCTTTCAAAGGGAAAAGGTCATGTCCAAAGCAATTTTAGCCACTACTGTCATGTATTCCCTACAATCCCAAGTGTTTGGCCTAACTGGGCTAATGGTACTACACTTGGGTCTTTTACCTTGCTCTTTAAATGAGTCATGCTACGTGCACACTGCACCCCCAGTAACAGCTTTGCTAGGCTGATGGTGCCCTTCAAATTAGAAGTGTAGGGTGCAAAAAGATAACGTCCCCTGTTCTAAGATGTGAGGCTGCACACTTAACCACGGGGATTTCAGTATTTGTTTTAGATATCTCCATTAAATAAAACCACTTAAATCAGTACGCAACTCCCTAAGCAAACCAGAAAGTAAATCAGTCTCTTACCCAATTGCATAGAGGCGTCGGATGGGAGAGTTCCAGCCCTGCTTTTTGGCTTGCTCGTTTATCAGGTATTCGGCATAGCAGTAGGTGACTGTGCTGGGTTTGCCAATCAAGGCCTCGTACTTCAGCTCCCGGCCTGTCACCTTCTTGTAGATGTTCTCCAAGCAGAGAAGGAAAGTGCCATGGCCAAACCTGCTCCAGAAAGGTCATCAGTGTTCCCAGTCACACCACTTGCATGGCAAACACTCCTCAGAGAGGAGGACAATCCATCTGCTGTAACCAGGATACTGCAGCGTTTGGACGTGGCATCTGCCCACAGACTCCTACACAGGCAGTGATCTGGTTCTTGCTTCTTTAAAGTTTGTCTTAGTTTCTCATGCAATTTTTGTGTTTCTGCTGCTAATTATGTCACACAGTCAGACTAACACTAAAAAAAATACTGTGTCAAAAAAGGCCGTCTGCAGGAGAGCTGTACGAACCACCCTAAAATTTTTAAATGTGCTTTTTACCTGGGCATCTTGGCTTCAGCCATCCACAGGAGATCCATATTGCAGGCAAGGACAGGCAGGTGGGGGTATGGTATTTCTTCCAGCTCTGCCCCAGGGCTCCCATTGCTCAAGAGTACGTCAATAATAAGTTGCAGGCTTGTCTCCCACCTCACTGGCTCACCAAACAGAATCACCCCTGGAAGATGTCAAGAGATGCTTGGAAACTCAGTGTCCATGTACACGACCTGCTACCAAAAGCTACCCACTACAATCCCTCTGCTGGGATGTCCTGGCTCATACAGCTACCATCAAAACGCAGCTGATGCCAAAGTGCTAGTCTGCATGGCACTGGATCACATTCACCACTGCTTCCAGATGTTGAAGCACAGTACACATAAAAGCTGGCTTTACTCTTACTGGCTTGTGCTTCACGTTGCATGAGGGCTGCCTGGCTGCCACCTGGCTGTACCCTCTGAATAAGCTGCCCGCAGATACCGACAAGCTGACAGCACGTCATTAGCTCCCATCCCAGCTGGCTTGCCTTACTGTTATTTCTGCTTGCTGTTCATATGTAAACAAAGGCCACTGCTTACCTTCTATAGTGGGGAAGCCAGTGGTTGGAGGAGGCTGCCAAAAAAAAAAAGGAGTAGGTTAGTAATGCAAAGTCTAATGCAGTCTCCAAAACAAAACTAAAAATGCTTCCTCTGAAACTGCCAAGGCAGTCCCATAAAGGGTCAGGACAAGGCCACCTTGAATCCCAAGAAAGATTTCCCCCCCATTCCCATCCCAGATTGGATTTCGCAGATCTTGCGTTCCTGTCTCTCAGACCTGGAGGTGTCAACCAAGCCATTTTACCAGTCACTGCAAGGAATAGTAGTGAAACATAGGCATGGCATTAGTAAGCAAGGGGGAAACAGACTGTCCTTCCAGCAGGAGACAACACAGGGAACAGCAGAGAGATGCTGACTGCACAGCACCAATCCCAGGCTCTCGCTAAAGGTCACGAGCAGCCGAAGTCTGCTCTGCGACTTTGCAGCTTCTCCACCCCATGTTGTATCCTTTAAGAAACACCACACCAGACCACTTGTTCCACCGATGTGTCGAGAAATTACCAACTCCTTTGGCCTCCGGCTCTGATCCACCATGTCCAATAGGGGATATGCCTTCCTCAGTGCCTCTATGGTGACCACATGCTTGAACCCCAGGCTATTTCAGTTCATCAAGGAATCACATGAGTTCTGTTTTTTGTTTGTTTGGTTATGTTTTGTTATTTATTTTTTTTAAGTTACTAGCAAAGGCATCTATAGGATTAAGAAATGCTAGTCCTAGTAGCAGAGCAGTTACATAAACCCGGTAATGCATAACTTCAGGGCTTTCAATCAAACTGTAGGTTATGCTTCAACCTAAAGGTGGCCTTAAGGTTTACCAAAAAAAAAAAAAAAAGCACAGACTGGAGTGATTTACTTTGTAATCAGGAACACCTGCAAGTAGGAAGAGCATAGAGGTGGCTCCAACACAGAATGGATGTGCTTCAGGAGACCTTTAAGGCCAGCGCTCTAGTACTGAGGCACTGCAGGTCAGGCTTCTTGGCTAGAAGCAGAATCAGTGAAGCTCTGGTCAGCTTAGCTGGTGAAAAGACAATGGTTCGTGCTGGTAAAAAGACACAAGGGAAGGCTAAGTTGCATTCGCTTGCAGAACACCTTTCCATTAGCTCATCCTGCTTGTCTTGGGGAAGCACAGCAAAGCCAAAGTTCTGTACCAAATGCAGTCAGAGGTTAAGCACAAGGTGTGACTGCACACGTGTACAGAAGGGGAGGGTCTGTTCTGTGTGTTCCCTGTTCCAGTTCATTTTGTTCTCTGTGGGACCTGTTAAGCTAACTCAAAGAAGCCATTAAAGCCCTCAGTTAGAGAGACAGAACCATGATCCAAATCCACCCCTTCAGAGAAGCTAAGCAAGCAGGAGCAGGTTAGGATGAGGTTCTCCTTCCAGAGCTAACCCTGGCGTCGAAGGTGATATGCCTTCAAAGGCCCAGGGAACAGGGCTGTGCAAATGAGGGGAAGCTGCCCAAAGCACTTCAATGATGAAGCTGACGGGCTGAAATGGTGAGTAGGTGCATGGGCCAAGATGCTGTAGATGTTGCAGGCAGTTCTTACCTCCTTGCAGGTATGAGCTATGTCAGACCCTTACCTTGGGAAGGCAGTATGTGTGTGGGATTGTCTTTTAAACCATGTCTGTACCGCGATGCTCTGGCTCTAATGATACTTGAGATGCTTCAACTGCTTTTAAATTGCTGGGGAAAACCTTTGTTGTGGAAGTGCTGGGAGTGATCTATAATGCACGTTGCCAGAATTGGAAGGAGCATAACTTTATCTCAAGAGTGAGAGAGGCCCAAAGGCTGTGAGCCCCCCGATGACATCTTGCTAGCAAGAAGAGTAACACAGCTCACAGGAGAGGCAATCAGCATCAGAAGTGAAACGCTGACCAAGGAAAGCCAAGAAGAGACTGAGATGGAGATCGACAGTAAGTGCCTACATGTGAGCCTCTCCACACAGGTGCCTCCCAATAAGACAAGAGTGGAGGCCTTTCTGTCTCCTTGCACCTCCACAAGCTGACCAAGCAGATGTTATGTGTAGGGGCAGAGCTGGAATGGCAGCATGTAGCGGGGAAGCAGCAGCAAGAAGCGGGACAAGCACAGCAAAGGATACTTGTGGGCGTTCTCCTCCACGGGCCCCTGCCCGGCCACCAGCATGCACTTCTGGTGGAACTGGCTGAAGAGCCGCAGCGGGCTGTGGGACAGGATCACCTGCTCCGGAGACACCTGCGGGGAGAGGCAAGGAGAGGCTGCCGGGGGGCACACAGGGCCGACGTCCGCAGCCCCGAGGTTCTCCCGGGCGCCCCTCACCTGCAGCCCCAGCGCCTGGGACAGCTCTCGGGCCTTGGCCGCCCGCAGGCAGTTGCCGGCGTTGGTCAGGAAGACGACGGGCACCCGCAGCCCCCCGCCGGCGCCCGCCAGCCTCCGGAAGGCCTCCCGGGCGGCGGGCACCACCTGGCTGCCCCGCACCAGCACGCCGTCGATGTCGAAGAGGAAGCCGAAGGCCGGCGGCTGCAAGGCGAGCGGAGGAGCGCGCGGTCAGCGCCAAGCCGCCATTTGCCGACCCCGGCCGCCACCCAAGCCCCAGCGGCCGCCCCGAGCCCTCCGCGGGCCCCGGGAAGGACGCCGCCGGACAGCCCGGCCCCCGCCGCCGCCTCCTCCGCCGCCGCCGCTCACCCGGCCCCCGGCGCTGCACCCCCGGCCGGGCGGCCCCGGTGGCCCCGCACCGCGCAGCGCCCCGCGCCCGGCCCGCAGGCAGCCGCGCAGCGCCATGCCGCCCCGCCTGACCGCCCGCCCGCCCGCCTGCCTCCGGCACGGCTCGGCTCGGCACGGCGGCGGGGCACGCCGGGGCTCGTAGTTCCCGGACTACAGCTCCCGGCGGGCGCGGGGCCGGCGGGGCGGGGCGGCGGCGGACGCGGCCCCGCAGTGCGAGAGGGGGCCGGGGTTGGGTGTGATACGGGGGTGTGCGGGGGAGCCAGAGGTGCAGCCTGCGCCAGCTGTGGGAGAGGTGTGCAAAGTCACAAGGGCAGGAGGACAGCTAGAGGCTTAGACCCCTCCACATCAATTATACCAAGCCTCACGGTGGTTTGTCTAATCCCTTCCCAAACGCTCCGGTGGTGGGAGGCTCTTGGTTTTGTTGCTGAGCCTATTCCAGCGCTGTGTGGTCTGGTCTTGTGGGTTACAAAGGTTTCACTCCACCTGAGTTCAGTCAGAGGTTGCTGCCACTTACCCTGCCTGCAGTGCACATGCAAAGAAGGAGCTCCATGACCATTTTTTACACCTATGAGAACTGCTGCCCTGCCTTCACTCAGTCTTTTCTATAGAAACCCAAGTCTTATGGTCTTTTGCCTACAGATCATAAAATCTTCTAAAGACCTGATCATTTTCCTTGCTTTCCGATGATGTGTCCCAGTGGCTCCCTCTTTCTTCCAGCGTGGGACAGAAATCTCAACGCTGAATTCTGCTGAGGCCTTTTCAAACCTGAGAAAAGCAAAAGGTTCACTCCGTGCCCGTGGAGATGAAACAATGATTGCTTGCTTTCTGGATAGGTGTAAGATCTCCCAACTCTTGCAGTGCGGCAGGTTTAACACATACAACTTTAAGCATCAATTATACAAAGACTGGAATTGTGTTCATTTCCATCACCACGAATATCACTGTTAGTTTTTGACCCGCTTTAGCACCCAGAGCCCTTTCTGCAGCACTGTTAAAGCACTGGCAACACAGGGTTATGCATTTGTACAGATGGTTATAACTCCTTAAGTGCCTTTGCCTTAACTGAATTACCTACTGTTTATTTCACATCGTTTCCACAACCTGCCAGCACCGCTTTAGTTTCCTACAAGCGTTTGCAGCTCCTCCTTGCCCTGGCAAAACTTATGCCGGCCCGGAGACATTACGGAAAGTACCCTGCTCCAGCAGCCTCTCAGCACGCCCTGCAGCACCGGGTTTAAATCCGCTTGCAGCAGCACAACTGCGTGTAAATGCCCCCATCGCCCGCAGAGGCCGGCAGGGGTCCCCGCTGCTCCACGGGCCCGCTGCTGTCCGGCTGGCAGAGGGCTCTCGGCACGGGGGGAGCAGGGGGGCCTCGCTGGAGGGAGGGCTTGTTCTGCTTTAAAGGGAAAAAAGGGGTGGGGGAGGATAGCGGGGAACCGGAGTGAACTTTTGGAGATCCGGTGCATGGGAGAGTTGGTTTCCCACACCCTGGCTCGGGGTGAGCTGCTGCCCCTGCTGCTGCTGTTTGGTTTGTGGGCTGTTTTCTTCCTGTGAATCAGCAGAAAATGTCGCTGGGGCTGCCTGCCCTCCTGGAGCACTGGGGCTGGGGTCAGTGGGGGGATTTTGCACCCACCCGGCCTCTGAGCTCCCCGCATGGGGTGACTTATGCGGCGGAGGCCAGGCGGGTGAAGAGGTGCCCCCAAAGAGCGCGTGTGCCCCAGCTCCCAGGGGGCTGGCAGAGATGCCGTATTTATTTTTACGAGGAAGGCTGTCCAACAGGCTCAAGTGTTTATTTTTAAACCACCGCGGAGGGAGTTTGCCAGCGGTCAGGCACAGGCTGAGCCTGGCACACGCGGCAGGAGCTGAGGGCGGCCAAGCACTGCACCCCGCAGCGCCTGCCTTGGCTGCTGAGCCCAGCACTGCCAGCACCAGCAGGCAGCCTTTAGCCCACTCGTCCCTGTGCTAAACACCCAGCCACGTCATTTTCCTTCAAGAAAGGAAAATTTCATCGGCAACGCTACTAGGTTTTGCATGTTATACGTGCGCCTTTTGATTTCTTCTACATCGCATCTGGAAACAGCTGCATGCCCTAACACCCCCAGTGCCCCAGGGACGGCCTGTCTGCCCTTCTCACACCAGTCCACAGGAGACTCTCTTTTCCTCTCTCTACCCCGACCTCAGAGTTTCCCCCACCCCCTTTCAGAGCTGGCTTTAAAGACAAGCAAAACAGCCAGTTGCCCGCAGCCTTCTCCTGTGGGTTCCTGTGTAAACTTTGCAGCTCTGTTTTCCCTGGACTCTTAGCCTTGTCATCACCAACGCCCTCCCACCCACCCCCCTTCTTGACCTTCTAACATCCCCCTCGAAAGCAGCCCTACCTTCAGTCTCTTTTCTTACCGCAGAGGCTCTGGTGGCCTGAGCCAACCCTCCCCCCAGTTTATCTCTTTTCTTTCCCTGCTACAGCCTGCTCGTGGAATGATGGACAACCTAAAGGTTGAGAAAATACAGTAAAATGCCTTTCTTATCCTGTAATGACCAAGGGGGAGGACACAGCCTGATAAAAATGACAAGCCAGAAGAATTGCGAGCCAGACCCTTCACCTGCCTCTTCCTCAGCAGACAGAAAATGCTTGATCCACTTGCTGTGATTGCAACTGCTGCAAGCCCGTAAAGAAAGGAATTAAGTACTTAGTCGATTAAAGCTACAAGTTTTTGGCCAAGGAAACGTCCTTCTGCTACCTGTAAGAAGACTAATTCAGAGACTTGCAGGAGAAGAACCTAAAGCAGGCTGAGCAGCAGGAGCTTCTCCAGCCTGGCGTTTTATGGCCAGATAGAGGGCTTTGCACCTGGCCTCTGCGTGGTCTCACTGCGGTGATGGAGGCTCACGTGACATATAGCCCCAGCAGCACTCTTGGGCCTACCTCTATTTTCAACCAACTATTTTACTTCTCTGTTTTTGTTGACGTGATTTTTGACGGCAACCTCTAGTGCTGGATCAGCCGTTTCCTGCCAGTGAATGAGCAGGAGGTAAACATTTCATTTACTGGAGTGCCCCAAAGGTGGTCTAAACTGCTGTGGAACAAAGCAGCGATGGATTTGTGACAGGGTGTGCTGCTAACAAAGCTCCGTCCACCTCCCCTTTACACAAATCAAACCTGAAGAGGCCACAGGGAGTGACTGGTGGGGGAGGGAGCAGGCATAAGGCTTGGTATGTTCCTTTGACCACTTGAAGTAAACAGTACAGAAACTTCTGGGGATTTTCTGCTCTCCTTCCTTGCTCCTGAGCCCAGATGGACACGGAAGGGGGTCTCTGTCTGCCCCATTAGCTCTTGCTCTGTTCAGTGCAGCCTCCCACCACCCTCGTGGCTACCTCTAGACCTGTTCATCCCAATGCCTCCCTCATCTCAGTGTTTTCAGGTTCTCTGGCTGGCCCTTTCTTCCCATGCCCACCACTAGGACATGAGGAACAGAGCCCCAGACTGTACCATGTAGTTAGCAGGCACTTGTCAGCTTTGAAAAGAATGGGATGGTCACACAGTATTTACTCTTCTCCTTGTTTTCCTCTGCTAAAATCATGCTAAAAGCAAGTAAAATGACCTGCAGTAATTCCTTTTAGCCACTCATGCTGTGGCTACCACAGAGATGGTACAAAGCCATAAGAGGAGGAGAGGTGGCACAGGCAGATCACATCCATCTGGTGATCGCTGTATGAAACCGTGGCCCAGAGCTGAGTGCAGCTACCGTGTGGAGTGGGGAAAGGTTTCTGGGAGTGCTGTGTCACATCTCTGCCAGGTGGCCGAGGCTTAGCTCCACAGTGTGTTAGCCCTGTGGGTCAAATTGCCCTTTGCACCATGCTGCAGGCTCCCTCGTAATCATACTCCACTGGGTGATGTGGAACATCCCCCCCTCCACTGCACATTCCAGAATAAAAACTTAACATGAAGTACTGGTATCCCCAGCACTTTTGCCACCCAAAAAAAAAAAAAAAAGGAGAATAATGGAACCCAATAATGAAAACAGGCTTAAAGATTTAAATAAGTCCTATGTTCTGAAGGAAATGGGGAAGAGAGCATTATATATGATGTATTTGCACAATAAATGTGATCAGGGAACTAAGGAACTAAGGTACTGAGAGTAAGGAAATGCACTGGCAGCAAAATCCTTAAAATGTTACTGCAAGTTTTAAAAGCTGAGTCTCAGCCAAGTCCCATAGCCAAGTTTGCCCTAAGCTTTGAGGTTATCTGAATGGATTCATCTTTCTTAACTGCAGCAGTCCCTCCTTTTTTGCACACCTAGAGTTGAAGAGGTGAGGATGCAGTCTGGGTTTTGCTGTTATCACCTTCCTCTGAAATGAGTCACAGCCCTAAGAAGAGTTGATCCCTAGCCGTAAAACAGGCCAGCCTTTCCTCCTGTCCGACTCTCTACGGCCCTAAAAGTGGTTACAGCACATCTTCCAAGAGGACTCCAGGGAAGCCCCACATAAGGCAATGCCCTGTTCAAGAAGAGAAGTGAGGAAGGCTATACCAGTGGAGTCAGAGACCTCCATTCACTTTAGGTTCACATTTAAACATAATTGATCAGGATGGGAAAGTTTCTTCCAGCTGGCCAGCCCTCATATACCTCCAGCAGAAGGGGAGTCACAAGTCTGAACGTAGGCCTGTAGGGTCAGGTTTCACCTTTCTAAAGGCTTCATCTGGAGGGACCTGGACAGGCTTGAGAGGTGTGCCTGTGTGAACTTCATGAAGTTCAACCAGGCCAAGTGCAAGGTCCTGTATCTGGGCCAGGACAATCCCAAGCACAAATACAGGCTGGTCGGAGAATGGATTGAGAGCAGCCCTAAGGAGAAGGACCTGGGGGTCCTGGTGTATGAAAAGCTCACCATGAGCCGTCAATGTATGCTTGCAGCCCAGAAAGCTGACCGTACCCTGGGCTGCATCAAAGCAGCGTGGGCAGCAGGGTGAGGGAGGGGATTCTGCCCCTCTGCTCTGCTCTGTGAGACCCCACCTGGAGCCCTGCGTTCAGCTCTGGGGCCCCCAGCACCAGAAGGACATGGACCTGTGGGAGTGGGCCCAGAGGAGGCCACGGGGCTGATCAGAGGGCTGGAGCACCTCTCCTATGGAGACAGGCTGAGGGAGCTGGGGCTGTTCAGCATGGAGAAGGGAAGGCTCTGGGGAGACCTTACAGCGGCCTTCCAGTGCCTAAAGGGGCCTGCAGGAAAGCCGGGGAGGGACTCCTGGTCAGGGAGTGTAGTGATAGGACAGGGGGAATGGCTTTAAACTAAAAGAGGGTAGAGTTAGATGAGGTATAAGGAAGAAATGTTTCACTCAGAGGGTAGTGAGGCACTGGCACAAATTGCCCAGAGAAGCTGTGGCTGCCCCATCCCTGGAGGTGTTCAAGGCCAGGTTGGATGGGGCCTTAGCCAACCTGGTGGGAGGTGCCATGACCTATGACAAGGGGTTAGAAATAGATGATCCTTAATGGTCCCTTCCAACCCAACCCATTCTATGACTCTTCTGCAGATCTCTTCAGACCTGTACAATCTGAAACCCGCAGTGACTTCTGTGCTGTAATCCCAAACATCACCCACTGGGGGTTCCAGATATTGGGCCATGTCACGTCACAGCTGCTGATGCCAAGTAGGCGAATGACCTAATGCACAACAGGCACTTTCTAGGAAGGTGATACTGGTCCCAACAAGTGTTTGGCAAATAGAGGAGCTATCCTTGCTGCTAACACTTGCAGGTAATGAGGAGGGAGAACTACAGGTAAACAATAGGCCACCAGTGCTTCAAGCCATCAAGACACCATATGCAGGATCATCTGAAACCTTTCTAATGCAGAAGAAAAGGAAGAGGCACAGATCAACCTGTGCTAGGGAACTCAGCTCCTCCCACACCAACTCTCTAATGATTAGCTTCACCTTGGCAGCACAAAGGCTTGACTAAGGGAGAAGCAACACATGGTAAATACAAGATCTTCTTCCGATCACATACAGCAGAGCTGAAATATCGGGGAGGGGGCGGGACACACTCAGAGGGACTTGGCTTTAGGTCACTGGTTAGCAGTCATTCATCCTACCTGTTTACAGCAGCTTTCCTCAGCAGGATTACACATAAGGCATTTTGTCAGTCAGTGGTTATGGGATTGCAAGGAATGCCTACATCAGGGACTGAGCTCTGTGTACTTGAGGAGGAGAAGGAAAGGTAAGGTGCTTTTACACTGGCTCTTCCTCCAGTATAAAGCTCATCCCACTACCAAATCTGCATGAAGGCCCACGGAAGGCTTGCCAGCAAAGAGCAGCTGCTGGCAGATCAGAGGAAGGTGTGGGTCGTGTGGGCAGAGAGCTAGAGTGAAGGCAGCTGTAGCTGGAAGGGGCAAGCAGAGCGTGGCACTGAGTCTGAGGTGTGTGACTGCCTTCTCACTTCTGCTATCTTGGGTTTATGTTGCTGGCTTCTGAAATCCAAACACCTTCATTTTGCTGTGTCTTTTTGTTGTTTTTGCATGGGATAACCAGACACAAGTTTACAGGCTGTGAAATGTGGGCAATTGAATGCTGGGCACACAAGGAATGCACAGGTTGTGAAGCTTGATCCACTTCTGTAGTGAGTACATTTGTCTCCTGCTAAGGTGTTTTAACTGAGGTTGGTGGAAATAAGCACTGTGACCAGGCAGCTTGGGAAAATTAGCAGGAAACATCAAGAGAGCCAATTTGCTTAAGATGGTCAGATCAGGAAATGACAGCCCATGTTAAGAAGGGACATCTTTCAGCAAGAACTTTTGCAAGTTCTCCCTTAGCTGATGTAACCAGGGCAATTGCACTGACGTCAGACAGGTGCTGGTCAATCCTGGCTGTGTGCTTGAGCTATGTGTGCTGATGGATTTTGCTGAATTTATTTAGCACCCCACTTAAGATTTTTTTTATTTATTTTTAAATCTCCCTGAAATGAGATGTTTCCCTGATGTTTTGGGGCTTGTTAAACAAGGGAATCTGCTTGTCTAGGCACTATTTATCATGCAGCTGTTGCAATACCTTTTTGTGAAAGAACTGGTAATTACAAAGGTCTGAGTGGATATACTGGATATCCATAGTCTGAAAGTAGTTCTCCGCCAAGGTGAGTATCTGTCTGATGTGCTGAATAAGGGCACGTTTGTGTGCTGAGCTAGGTAACAAAAGCTGGTAGTGGAACCCCCTAGAATCAAAAGGTGCTTCCTATAAACAGAGAGGCCTATGTTAGCACATCCCAGGGCAGGCTGAGAGCTTAATTAAGCTGGATCTGGGAAGGTAGGGAGTTCTTTTCTCAGCTGAAAACTGTTTTAATTTCCCTATGACCAGAGGACAGGGAAGAAGGGAAAAAAAAAAAAAAAAAAAAAAGAGAAAAAGAAACAACTGTCATCAAATGAGGCACCTCTTTTTGGCTTTGTGATCTCTGTATGACCAAGCTTAGACAATCTGGGAACATTTGTACGGGTCCATCTGCCTGTTTCCAGCCATAGTAAGTCCTGAAATAGCAGACATCAGACCTATGACTGGTTCTTCGACCCAGCAGTGCTATTTTGGCAGCAGGCCCAGGGTTAAACATAACAAGAGTCATTTTCAGTCCTTGCTTTCCTGAAGGTCAGTGGCCCAAATGGCTGGATGTTTGTCTTAGCTGTTTCCGGACAAGGTCTGCGCTTTGTAATGATAAGGCGAAATTCAGAGATCCTCATGTTGGCAATCTCCCACTAAGTCTAATTAGAAGGCATGTTTTTCCTGAATAACGATGTCAGGATTTGGTCATTGGCAATTTTTAATCTTTTTGACTATTTTGAGCAGCGTATTCTGCTGTTGTTGTTACAAAGGCTCTCTGCTTCATTTCACCTCCAGTCCTAGACTTTCACAGGGTAATGCAGCTCATGCCTAGCTTACCTGAGTAACCCATGGCCAGATGAGACTTAGGGGTTTGTTCGTCTGCTCAAGTCACATGGAAGAAGCAGGCTCCCTCTCAGCAATAAGCCTGGCTCACTCTGGCTTGCCAAATGCCTTCTGAGATGGGTCTCTTCCCTTCTAAAGCTCCCTCAAAAAGCTATCAGAGAGGTCAGCCACAAATTGGTCCCATTTTTTCTGCCAGACCTCTTTGGCCTTGGCTTTCTCATCCGGTAGCATGGCACTGTATCTGTGAGGAGAAGAAAAGCCTGTATCAGCCAGGAGACAAGGGGGCAGCTATTTCAAGATCAGTGACCACAATGAAAAGGCAGGAAGCAGCAACAGATTAACTCTTTCAGGACATACCTAGGCTGCCCAGAGTACCACCATACAAAGAGCCTTGAGCATCCCAGCATACCAACAGCTACTGAGTCTTGCACTGTGAGAACAAAACAGCTCAGCCTCCTTAAACTAGGGGCTCGCTGAGGAGCACCGAGTGCCTAGTATAGAAGAGAAGGCTCTGCTGTTGTTTGAGGTGCCCCATGGACTTGGTCCAAATAGGTAAGAAATAAGAGTTTTTGTTGTCTCCCTGGCCATGCAGGGATTTGGGATTGGCATGGGATTTGGCAAACAGTCAGAACTCTAGGAATGTGGAGAAACTCCCTGGGCACCATAGCTAAACTCTTTTGGGTCATTCATAGCTGTCTGGGTAAACAGAAAAAGTGGTTAAATGCACTAGAACTACATGCTAGTAAATTGTTTTCCTGTGTTTCCCAAGAGGGCCATGGCAAACACCAGAAAAAGTCAAATTCGTGCAGAAATAGGCAAATGGTATGAGGACATAACGTTTCTCTCCTATGCAGAGTCAGGCACTGGAGGCAACTTTGCAAGGGATGAAAAAGGGTGAAGAAAACTGAGACACTTGATTAGAGAAAGGCACTCGAGGGCATGGACAGGAGAAGAATCTGGGGTCCCTGTGTCCTGCTCTCAGAGGAGATGCACACAGAGCAGGCTTTGGGTAAACAGAAGCCCAGTTTATGTGGCAGAGGAGACACAAATAAGGTGGATTTTCAGAGAGCAGCCTAATGTTCCCCTTAGCATTGCTATGGCTAGATGAGAGAGATGAGGGACTTACTTTATGGAGTTGAGTGCAAGTTGTTTTAAGGTCCTCAAGTCGGCATCCATCCCTCCAATGCCCATGAATACCTCATAGAAGTCATAAGAGATGCCCTTGGCCCCAAAGACAGAGGGATCATCGGGGCTAATCACAATGGGGTGCCCTTCAGCCATGAGGCTGGCTGCGGGGTGGCTCCTCAGGTCAGATACCAACAGCAGGACCTCAGTGGGGAAGGGCAGGAGACAACACCACGTCAGGTTATTGCTGTAGCCACGTTTGCATTACAGCACCCATCACTCCGTATACCTGCTATAGCTACCTGGGCCACCAGGTAGTCATTAGGGGGGGAAGAGTCAGCAGAGGGCTGTTAGGAGCACATTAGGGCATAATGCTCTGAACTGCTGCAGGAGGAGCCTACTTTTCTCCACTGACTATACAAGGAGATTGGTTTCTTAAATTAATCACCTAAATCAAGGCCAGTGGTGCAAATAACATCTGTTTATCTATAATAATTTAACTGAGCATTTCAGTAGTGGTCTCTTGTTTACATCTCTGCCCTGACGCTTAGCCCAGGGCACCTGGAGCTGGTATCAGGGTTCTCTCCCTCAAGGCCCACTCCAGTGCTTCTCTGCCCCAGAGCATTCATCCTGCTGTGCCCAGGGGACAATGTGCACCACGCTAATGTGCTGCAAAAGTTTCTCCTGGCTATGAGTTCTACAAAGTCAAAAGGACTCTCAGTTGCCATCCCAGCTTCTCAGCCTCTGGCCCTCCTGGCTTTAAAGTATTTTCTTTACGTCTCTTTAGGCACCTCCCTGGCTCTGGGCCTCATCTCCACTAGGGAGGACTGCCTTCCCAGGTTTCCCTGGATAAGAATTTAAATGATTTTGAGCTAACTGGTGTCACAAGCCTTATACATGTGCAGTGTGCATCTACAGAGCAGACTGCAGCATAATGTGGTGCAAAGGAAGCTGAGCCAGCCTGGGTGCAAGAAAACATCTGGCTGCCCCCCAGCTCCCTGCTGCTCCTCGCTGCTAAGGCAGATCCCATTCCAATGTCCCAGTCCCAAAGCTTTTACCAACATACCTGGTTGGAGATGGGACAGACTTCTACAGGAACATCCCTCTTCAGAGACAATTTTTTGGCTATTGGGTGTTTAATGAGGGCAAGTCCATGTCCAATCCGACTGGTATTCAGCAGCAGAGCATCCAGCACATTTTTGTCTACAGAGGTGCCCTGCCAGTCTGAGCAAAGACAGATGAGAATCACTGCAGTGCTATAGGGAAACACATCTTCTCAAACTGCTAAATGGTTTTGTTAATATGTGTCTCAGTTGCAAGGTAAGAAGATTGCTCATGTTCCAAGTTCATTTTTTCAGTGAAATGGGAATCCAGATCTGCTGAGGACATTGCTCAGCATGGAGATAGCCACTCATTCACCTAGCTGTAGGTGTCTGCAGTATTGCTCTCACAGCTAAGCTAACCTTGCTGGTCTCTGCTCATAGTCAAGGGAGAGAAGTAATCATTTCTGAGGAATAGCTTGTGCTTTAGATGGAGAGGCAGCATACCTTAGAAGTGCCTGTTACTCAGCATGGCTATAAAGGGAGCCCAGGGTAACTAGTTCAGATTTAGACATTTTCTCTGTAGATGTCAAAATTTAATAAGCATAACACACTAGTCAGATATAACTGTCATGCATATTTAAGATAAATCGCACCCATATGGACTGAACTATATATTGGGACCCACAGCAGCAACAGCTCTTGTGGCATGACTCCATATTATACACGGGGCAAAGATGCTGACCAACATGAAGCCTACACTCAGGAGCAGGGAGCAAGTAGGGGAGGTGCCATGTAGGAAAGCTGCAGCAACAAGCTGATGCTGGGAGAAGCACAGGGAAAACAGACCATGCACCCCCATCATCTTGATGTGGCCAGACTTGCTGCTTCTGTGCTTTGCAAGAGTTCAGCTCCTACCTCTGTAAGCAATAACAAGCCTTGAGCCCTCATGCTTACCGGTCTCTCCAGCATGGAAAAAGTATGGCAGTTTGACCCCCAAGGAAGATGGGATGGTCAGAGCATCCTTCAGCTCCCACAAAGAATGACCTTCATCCTCATTGCCAACCTGGGGAGGAGAAAGAGTATTTTTGAACACGCTCTGGAAGATGGTGGGTCTCACAGTGAGAAATCACTACAGAGTGCCAACTGCATTGAAAGTACAATGCTGTGTTTCAGGTGTCGGATAAGGGGATGGTTATTTCAGGATGGGGTAGTGTTTTTTTTATTTTATTATTATTATTTTTTGTGGTTAATTACTGCCAGTAAAATCCTTAGCTAGAGGATTTTTGATTTGTTCACACTGATTTCAGGACAGCAGCAGATCCAGCTCTGGTATAACACATGCCATATATGCATGTAGTTATATTTCACCTCTAGGGGTTAACTCAAAGCCACGGAAGAAATCCAGTTACCAGGTCGAAGCCTGCCAGGGTGTCTGGGAAGCGGGCTCTGAGTGCCATGGCAGTGACGATGGCTTCTTTAATCTGGGAAACATTCAGCATCCTAAAAAGCAAGAGAGAGAAAGCAGTGCAGAGGCTCGCATCCACAGGCCTGCCTTCTTTGGGTTTGTTTGAATTGAGAACAGGGGCCCTCAGGGTTATTTCCAAAATGCAAGTTGCTCCTGAATCTGACAGCCAGCTTCAGGTCTCCAGAGTAATGGCAGTAGAAAATTGATATTATGAAAGGAAACCCCTGAATGACCAGGAAATGCCTGGCTAGACAATTCAGTCACTTGAGGTGAGGCATGCTTGTCTAAGACTCGCTGGCTTTCCCATACACCAAGCAGGGAATGCAACAGCATGGAGAGAAAATGTTTCAATTTTTTTTTTCCTCTCTACCATTACGCTGAGGGGTGGGACAGCCGCTGCATTTCAATAGCGTTTTACATTTAGCTTTCCCCCAGCTCTGTTGGACTTGAACATCACAGTGTGTTTTGCAGGCAGGCTCTGTCCATACCCAAGCCGGCCAGAGGCAAGCTCTGAACTGGAAACCATGCCGTGCCGGGCCAGAGTGAGCAAGTACTGCTGAGAGGTATGTTATATTTGCTCAGGATCACCTCACATGACTTTGTGGCATCTGGCTGACTTGGAGAGCAGCCTTGTGTCTGCCCGTGAACAGCAGCACGAACATACCGTACAAAGGCTGTCGGGGGAACGGCGTTTGCAGGGTCCGCTGAGGACCTCCGCAGTGCTCGGTGCCCACGCTCAGGAACTGCTGTCCCTGCCTCGGCCCCCGCCAGGAGGGAGAGCACGTCTGGGCATGGGAGCTGGGGCAAGCAAATGCCTTCCCCTTGCTCATTCCTGCACTCAGGGGCTTAACGTGGATGTTTGTCTCCTGGGCATATGCCACGAGCTGACCCCAGTCGTTTCACACGTATGCAGATCTATATAGATGATTTCTCACCCCCAGCCTTTACCACGTGCCAGGGAAATGCTTTAGGAGTCAAAACCCCAGGTATGATGATGTGCACAGGCATGGCTAAGCAATGGTAGTGCTTCTAGCCCGCCCCCCAGAAAACTCCGCTTCTCCTGGCACCGCCTGGACACCTTTCCCACCACCACCACTGCACAGCCAGGTACGCACAGCCGTGCTCAGCCTCTACCTGTGCACTGTGAATATGATCTTTGCTCCGAGAAAGTCGGGGTGCTCCTCCACAAAGCGCCGCGTCACCTCCCGATATGTCGCCACCGACCAAGACTTATTGTGCCGAGTGCCATCCAGTTCGTACACCTGTAGGACAAAGAGCACGTGGCAAGCAGGAGTTAGAAGAGGAGTTTTGTTAGCAGGTGGGAGAAAGGAACTGAAGAAAAACTTTGGAGAAGCAGTGCTCTGCAGTCCTCTCAACGGGGCAGCAAAAGCAGTTAAAACTGTTCAGGACATGTTCTTCTTGAAGCATTTACTGGCTGGTGAGGAGCAAGGAGCAGTTTTCCTGCCTAGAAACACTGCAAGAAACGAGTTTCCCCATGCTCAGACACGGCAAGCAAGCGCTCTTGAGTATCCCAAGGAGACTGCAGCCTCTGCCTTTTGTCTATATCAGATGCTGGTACATCTTTCCCAGCCACGTGGCTGCTCACACATGCTGGAGAAGAGCAGCCACTGCGTGTGCAAGGGCTGAGCTTCAGCTCCAGGCTAGGGCTGTGCTGTGCGACCTTCCATCAGTCACTTAGTCTTGCCACGGTTTCCCAGTTCTCTGGCTGCAAACTGGGGAAAATAATCTGTTTTGCACACTCTGTCTCATCAGCTTACTTTGCGAGTTCCTTGCTAGCAGGGTTACACGCAGGGTTTTGCCTGCAGGGTTTAGACTCTGCATGACCCAGCTGATACTAACCCATGTAGGCCCTGCCTGGATCCATCACAGAGGCTGAAATCGCTCTGTCCTCTCTCCCTTTATCCTTCTCTCCTTTCTTTGCCTTTCGCCCTCCCCCTGCACCCTCCAGCAGTCTCAGCCCACCTTCTTGCTGCCCCTGGGTGCTGCTGCCTTGCACTGCCCTTGGCTAAGCCCCCGTGCTCCGTCACCTCCTGGTGTCCCCTTGCCAGCACCCGGGGCCACGGGGTGGCTGCAGATGATCGCAGGGATGTTACCACCACTGCCGCTCATAGGAACCTGGGGCTTTGCACAGTTGAACTTGCAAACACAGCTGGGGCCAGGGTGCTTTTCAGCAATGTTTGCTGTTTCGTGTTAAATCCCAGCTTTCATTTACTTTACTTTGGTGACCGCTTCTGGCGGGCTTTGCTGCAAGGCAAGCTTTTGCAGCACTGGTGCTGTTGTCCCAGCCTTGCAGAGCCCCCACGGCCACACTCCCTGGCTTGGAGCAGTTAGTATAGTATGCTGGTCAGAGAAGTCATCCCGAAATAAGCTGTGGGTTTAAAACAATGCATCTGTTCCAGGATAAGTCTCTGCTCCAGGTGGGAACTTACTCCCGAGCAGGTACAGCACAACAGGTGGTTCTGGCGCAGACGGAGCTGAGGTGCATCTTCCCAACCAACAAGATTAGACACGGCTCCCAGCCAGGTGGTCCAAGGCAGTTTGTACTGGTGCCACAGTCAGTATCTTCCTTAGCCGTTAAGAACAAAGTGTCTCTTGCTTTCAAGCCCTTGAGCATGCAAATCTCCAGCAGAGACCTTTGAATACGATCAAGCTTTTCCAGCATCCTTACAAGGCAAGGTATGCAAACATCCAAAAACTGAATTCAAGCTAGGGCTTGAGACAAGTTTGGGAGAAATAAGGATTTAAAGGAATACTAGAGAAGCCAAAAAATACATACCGGAGGCAGGATAGCTCTTATCTCAGCATACTGTACGTTATCCTCATAGAGCTCCAGCAGCCCCTGGTAGAAGTAGGCCTTGAACACAGGTGCATAGCAGATAAGTCCAGAGGCAATGAGAAAGACTTCTTCAAACCTTTTCCAGATGAAAGTCTGGGAAGGGTAGGCCAGCTCAGGGGCATCCGTCACCAGAGTCAAGTTCCTCATCAAGCTGCAGAAAAGGGTAAAAGGAAGAGGAAGAATAAGGAGAGCAAAGTTTACTGGTTTTTAGCATGCAGAAAGGCACCAGCTGGCAGCTTAGTGTTTGGTACAGAAGGAAACAGGATTCCTCAAGGTCGCTGTGAGTTTTGCTCCCGGAGGCCAAGCTTTGCAGATGTGACACTCTCCCATCTGTATGCTGTGGGGTGATGTAGGGCAGCAGTACCCAGCTGTGCTCAAGAGGGTCATGTTCTCTGGGGAGGACCAAGAGCAGGAGCAGAGCAGTGCCTGCCACAACAGGGGCCCAATATCTAACCCAGAGACTGATGACGGGGCAATACATATAGGTGTAACGACTGGTGCGACTAGGAAGCAT
The DNA here is from genome assembly GCF_009769625.2 of Cygnus olor. Classification (NCBI taxonomy): domain Eukaryota; kingdom Metazoa; phylum Chordata; class Aves; order Anseriformes; family Anatidae; genus Cygnus; species Cygnus olor. Next base: position 66,211,073 of record NC_049169.1, read on the forward strand.
GCAGGTCATTTTTCTGCCACCTATAGTTACTCCTCTAATGGCTGGTACAGATAATACCTGTATCCTCTGACAAGTAAAAAGCCATAGACTACATGTCGAGCTACAAGGCGGGTAAGACTTGATGTTCAAAGTGCCCACCATTTTGAGGACAAAATCTTGAGAAGTAATGAGACTTAGAAAAGCAATCATGACGTTTTTACATCATAAGAATTACACTCTGCTATCCAGGAGTACACTTAATCCAGAAGTAGGCTAGTACATTACTCGTACAGACAATATATTCTCCCAAACATTTTAAATACATCTAAGAGATGTTGACACCTGTCCCTCTGTTCACCACTAGACGATCTCCAGGAGATGCTAGGGCTACCACCAATGTGATTACTAACCTGTAACTCTCCCTGGTATCTTCACCTTGTCAAAATGTGTCATCTAACATGGGCAGAGGGGAAATGACTGAGAATCAGAAGTCTTTTCCCCCTCCCCAGTGAAACAAACCTAGCATCCTGCTTGCCTTGCTGGTAACTTCTTTAGGTTTGTCTGCTGGGAAACAGCAGGTAGGAATCGCAGGTCATGGCTTTCTCTCACTGGGACGGAAACATGCATGTCCTTCACTGAATCTGCTGGTCTGTAAGCCTCTTTAAGAAACCCAGAGAGGCAACAGGTCATTTTATCAAGCAGAATTTCAGGCAGTCGTCAACTGCAAGACCACTGCGGGTAGTGCTGCGGTGATAGCTTGTGTTCAGGACAGGGCAACCACACGGCTGTCTTCTGACCAGCTTTTAGCTTTTGTCCCATGCAAAGCATTGCCTCTGGCAGCAGCTCTCCTCCACTGGCCGCCCAAAGAAGGGTTTGTAATAAGTTTATCAGGCTGGGGGGCAACATCTGAATGGCAGAGCAGGGGGTGATGAACTTCATTCCTGGATGGACAGCCTGAAGCCACCACAGCGAGGTGTGGAGATGGGTGCTTGCAGACAGGTGGGCTTGCCAGTCCGACCAGGCCTGATGTTTATCTAGGCTTGAAGGCTAAGCATGTTCAGATAGAAATACCTTTGGCCACACTTCATCTTTCGTCCAAGTATGTTGTTTCCCTTGATAAAGCTACTGATCTTTAATAATGTTTGGTGTTTGAAGTCTTGCCCCCCATCCTAGTGCCGTACTTCCTCCTGCTATACGGGAGATGTGGGTTTGATTTGAGCTCTTATTATCTTGTTCCAGGAGGCTTCTGTGGATGGAATTAAAAACCTCCCTCCCACAGACTCAAAATGTGACCTGGTCCAGACCCGTAAACTAAGACATGCCGCGCAGGGACATCCCTTTTGCGTCCCTCCATCCTGACCATGCCATGGAGCCAGCTCCCCCAGCACCTGCCTGTGGGCTGCCACTCCCCTCCCCGCAGGCCCTCTTCCAGCAGCTGCAGTTTCATTTCTTCTTCACTCAGCTAATTTCTTCGCTGGGAACAATTTCAGAAACAGAACTGTACATAAGCAAAGATATTTGTACCACGTTAAGGATGAGTTATTAAATGCTGGCCAGTCAGGAAATTCAGAGTTCGGGTTCCCACACCACCTTCATCTCTGCCCTTCTGCACATTACAAAGGGGCCTCTTCTGCAGTATCATGCAAGGCTGGGTACCCCCAGATACTGTCCAGGAAACAACGCGAACCAATGGAGAAGCTCAGCTGTGTCCAGGGAGGCACAGGGTCAATGCTCCATGCCGCTGTGGCATGCGGCATCTCATCTGCATCGCGGCATGGGAAGGGACACCAGAGCATCACCGCAGAAACCAGGAATGCAAGAGCCAGGGGCACCTCTAAGGAGCTTATTTACCAGTGGCCTCCAGCAAGAGGGTGTGCTGGAGGAGATCTGGCGTGGGAAGAGCCCGGCTCCACAGCAAGCCCCTAGGAAAACAGATGCAGCAGTGCCACCTGAGCCAACCATCCCGCCCAGCTCGCCCCAGCCCTGGCCGAAGGGGAGCTCCCCGCCACTGCTTGCCCCAGCCCGCGGCACCACAGGAGGAACCTCCCTGCAGATCGGATCAAAAGGCCACACAAGCCCATGCTCGCTGCCACACACAGCTTCGCCTTGGATAAGAAACAGCATCCAGAGGGGATTCCAGCGCTTTTCTCCCTGTATCCTTCAACAAGGAGCGCGCACACTGCTCCATGCCCTGTTTTAAACTCGAGCCGTATGAACACAACGTTGTTTACCTAGCCCGTGCTCTTGGGCTAGATACAGCAATAAATCCACACACCACCCTGCTCCTAAAAGCACATAAATCAAATAACATTTTTTTATAATCTCCTTTCCTTTAAGACTGATTATTGATCCCTATAACTGTTGGAGATTTATTGTGTAGCGGTGATCCAGCCTTGATAACCTGATAATCTCCTAAGGGCTTAGGCTGGTAATTTTTTTGCCACAAGGAGGTCATGCAGATGAAGCAAAGCTTCATAAAGGCATTTCTGCTTATTTTCTGGAATGGGCCCTAGCCAGTGATCAGGTGCAAACTACAAATAGCCTTCCATGTCATGTCATATATGCAGTGAACAATGCTATTGCAATGCATATGCCCAAAGGGGCACAACGAAAACAACCAGCTAAGGATTATTTATTTTCAACCATGCTTTTGCTTTTCTCTTTTCCAGCTTTCTTTTCTCTTTTGCTTTCTCGCACAATATAATGCAAAAGTGAACAGTTTCTTGTTTTTAAAGAGTATCTTTTTCCTGCTTCTTTTCCTATCCTCTATGGGTAATTATACCCCGCTCCTCACCATAGTATCTGAATGTCTTCCAGTGGTGCATTAAATAGTGTGACTAACATCTGTCACATGTGGTTCATTTGCTTTCTCTCTCTCTCTCTTCCCCTATTCTTCTCCCCAAGGGGAGACTTGTAGAGGGAGTGGAGCGCTTTGTTTCTGTACTGGGGTTTTTAATATATTTTGCGCAATGTGCCTACTGCCCTATTTTCCCATTAGATAAGGCAGTCGGAGGACAGGGAGGGGAAGGTGATGGAGGTCCACTGGTGCCTGGGGACTCAGCCAGCCGCAGTGTCAGCTCGCTCGCAGATGACTTCATCCTTGCGACAAGGAGCGCTGCCACCGTGGGAGCTGCGCTGCGGGGCATGGCCTCCATCCCCAGGCAATCGGGGCAGGGGTGGTTTTACAAATATCTGGAATGTCAGCACTGCTTCCCTTAAATATCGGGGGTCATGCTTATTGGGAGCCCTTGCTTTAGAGGCTGTGGCAATTATGCTGCTCCTTGAGGAAAAAAATGGCATTCTTCTGTATCATAATTGGTGGCCAAGTAAATAAGTGAGGATTTATTTTTTTTTAAACTTTCAAAGCAAAGTTCCCTGCCTTTCTCTGTCTCCTAACCCATGGTCTCTTGACTCTCCTAATAGCATCATTTGGAAGCTTACCAGTAAGAGGATACTCCAGGGTCTTGGCGCATACAATTTGTGTTTTGGATATGAATGATAAAACCTTCTTTTGAGGTGAACGAACAAAAAGACTTACTTCCAACAGATGCACTCACATATACATATAAATGTGTGTATATGTATATATATATATAAATATACAAACAGCAAAAACGTGATGTAGTTATCTCCCTCCCTCTTGCCTTCCCAGTCAGGAACATGGTAAGGTAAGAGAGGTGCAGCCCCTGGGAAACATTTTCATTGTTCTCTTTGTGTTTGCTGATCCACGCTATCCTGTTTGAGAACCCTTCCCTGCAGCCATACTCCCTTGATACTTCCTTGAAACCACCCAACTATCCATCCGTTCCTCCCTCTGACATCTGCTTTCTCTCAGCTTGTCAGTGCTCAAGGGCAAAGAGGAGTGCAGGAAAAGAGGTAGCCTGGGATGCACATGTTCAAGAGACTGGGAGAGTTTCCAGAAACTGAGAAGCAGAACAGATTGGGGCCGATTCCTGGCTAGAGACCTATTTCCAGGCAGCCAAAAAACATTCCTAACCCTTAGACTAGTACCCAGGGATTAGATGAAAATAGGGAGGGGAAGAGCCTCAACGTGGCTGGTGTTCCTGTGTTTGCACATTATGTGCAATGACTTCTCTGCAATTTTGTGGTGAGCACAAAAGGGCAAGGAATGAAGGACAATATAAGTAGGTAAGTCTGAGCACCCAGGATGTAAGAGATCCAGGTTTGTACTTGGCTCTGGAACTCATTTGCTGAGGAAAATCCGTTCATTGGTCTTTTCCTCAGTTTCCCCTTCAGCCCTTTGTAAGATCTTTGAAGCTGTGTCTGTGTTGTGTCTCAGAAGCCCTGCTCTGACTTGTGGCATCATCTGATAAGTAGCACAAAAGGAGAGGAATGGGATAACAATGCTTCTGAGAAGTCACGTTCCCAAATAGGACTATTGGGAACAAAGCCATGCACAGCCCCACCCTCATAGGAGTACAGGTTGCCATCACCTCTAGCTCAGCCAGGAGGGGATGTCAAACCAAATACAGTGATGGGTTGCTCCTGACAAGGGCCTCAAATGCCCAGTGCAATTGCTTGTGCTTTAAGAAAGTGAAGCTGTTTCAACATCTAATCTCTTGCACATTATTTATGGGTCTCTTGGTGGGGCTGAAGAGTGCTGGTGCCATGGTCTTTCCTCATCGCTCCCAGTAGGAATGGAAGGGAGATAATGGGGAACCGGTTTTCTCTTTGAAAGAAGTGGGTAAGTGATTTCTCACTGGATCTTATTTCTTCCATCCCGTGTCAGAGCAATAGTGCCTGAGGGTATGAAAGGCTGGGAGCCCTGGGCCTGGCACTGCCTTCTCCTTCCCTTCTGGAAGTGCTCAGACCTCTGCAGGGAAGGAGCGGTGGGTGCTCTGGGTGTGCCCTCGCAAGGCAGAGCTCCCCTTGCTGTTGTCGGGCCGGGAAGGCCACACCATGCCAACGATCTGACAGCTCCTCAGCTTCCCAGCCCGACCTCCTTCCTAGATCTGCAGGGCACGGAGCCCAGACTGCTTCCATGTGCAGGCGGTACCAGAGATAATAGGTCTTTATTTAGAGACACATGCACATGCTCTCACTGCAGAGCACCATAGCCCAAACCATGAAGTTTCTCTTAGGAAATGCCACAATTAGGGTCACCCTCACCACCTTCATCCCGCCTTCTCCGTGTACGTTAGCATCGTGACACTGATTTAACTACATTACACCACATGCTTTTTTTTTTTCCACAGGACCCCAGCCCCCCGAGCTCAGCAGACAGTGGTACTCTCTGAACAGATCACAACTCAATATTTTTCTTTGTCCTCATCACTCAGTGTCTGACTTCATGCATTATTTAGTGCATGCTATCAAGCCCCTGAACACAACGCAGAACCACACGCTTCCCCCGGCCTTTCAGCAGGGCTTTGTCACGGGATGAATGGCCCCTGGACGGGGAGATAGGGCTTGGTCTTCCTGTCACCACCGTCTGGAGAGGGAGCCAGGCTTTTCCCACCCACCTGCAAGTAATTAAATGCTGGGTGGCTGTTGGGCAGCCAGCTAACACCTGGTCCTGATAAAAGGCTGCCAGCAGTTGAGGTAGGAGCTGCCTGCAGGGAGGGAGCTCCTGCAGGATGGAGGGTGATGCCTTGGGGAGCAGCCTGGGGTGTGAGCTCCTAGGTGGCTATGGGAGGTCTGCCCCGTAGGGAGAGGAGCTCTGTTAGTTGGTGAGTGTGAAGGAGGGTGCCAGGCTGAGATGTGCCCCCCCGCCCTTACTTGGGGGCAATCCTCAGCCCCTGGTGCCTGAGGTCCCTGTTGAGAATGAATTCCTCAGCTACCTGACCTTTTCATCCTGTTCTTCATTGTCTCAACGGATGAGGCAAGGCCCTTCACCATACAACCCTGTCCCATGCTGGGAGCACGTCCAGCCTGGGTGCTGAGGAAGGGTGGGGCAGGTCATGTAATACAGCTTAAACCACTGTCTTCAGCATGTCTGTGCAATGGACCACAGTGAGGGTGCACAGAAAACCTAAATGCTGGCAGCCTCTAATTCTGGTGTACTTAATGCTACAGCCTTCAAGTTCTTACATTGCTATTGCCCCTGTACTCGGCTCTGGTGAGGCCGCACCTCGAGTACTGTGTTCAGTTTTGGGCCCCTCACTACAGGAAGGACATGGACGTGCTCGAGCGAGTCCAGAGAAGGGCGACCAAGCTGGTGAGGGGTCTGGAGAACAAGTCTTACGAGGAGCGGCTGAGGGAGCTGGGCTTGTTCAGCCTGGAGAAGAGGAGGCTCAGGGGAGACCTCATCGCTCTCTACAGTTACCTTAAAGGAGGCTGTAGTGAGGTGGGGATTGGTCTGTTCTCCCACGTGCCTGGTGACAGGACGAGGGGGAATGGGCAAAAGTTGCGACAGGGGAGTTTTAGGTTGGATGTTAGGAAGTACTTCTTTACCGAAAGGGTTATTAAGCATTGGAACGGGCTGCCCAGGGAGGTGGTGGAGTCACCATCCCTGGAGGTCTTTAAAAGACGTTTAGATGTAGAGCTTAGCGATATGGTTTAGTGGAGTGCTTAGTGTTAGGTCGGAGGTTGGACTCGATGATCTTGAGGTCTCTTCCAACCTAGAAATCTGTGTCTGTGTCTATTTGCTTGCTTTGTATGCACAGCTTTAAAAGGAGCTCCCTGCTTCCAGAGCAGCAAGCAAATGGGGGAGTTGGACCAGAACAGTCCTGCTGGCCTGGCAGTGCTATCACAGAGTATTGGAAGGCTCACACCTCATGCTCACTCACCTGTTATCAAACTCAGTCACGTTGTGCAGCTGTTTTCGGTAAGTCTCTAGCAAAACCCACTCGGAGCACTGGGCTGGCACTGGATGAGGAGGGTGAGGCCTGGAAAACCGAAAGCGAACAGTGCCCGTGCGGGTGAAGCACACGTAGCAGTCCGGGAGGTAGGTGGCATTGTACACCAGCCAGTCCACACTCAGCATGGCATAGTCGTGCAGGTGTAAGACAGCACCTGGGGAGAGGAGAACCGATCCTATTGAGACAAGGCAGTTGGAGCAGAAAGGAGGTTTAATGTGATGAGAGCTTGAGTTTGCCCAGCCAGGGGCATCTGGAGATGCTTCCAGATGGCTGTGACTGACCTTTCCCAGCAGAGACTGCCTCCCTATGCTGGGGATGTGGCCCCTCTGCACGAAGCGTGGGGCTAGCAGAGCATTATGGCTCCCTGGGAGCAAAAGGGGAATCAATAGGGATCTCTGCTTCCTGCTGGGATGGAAAATGCTCTTTCAGACTGGTGTTGCTGAGAGCTGGCTCAGACCAACCTGATTTAAAGAGGTGCGCTCACAGTGGGCAGCAGTCTACAAGGTGGGCCTGGGGCAAGCCTCTGCATCTTAGCTGGCTTGTTCCCAGCCTCAACTCTTGCATCTAGTCTGTGTGTCTTCCTTCCTCTCTGAAACTGTGGCATACACCAAAATCACAGACCATGCCACAGTGGGGAACTGCAGTCAGATAGAGAAGTAGCACCCACCTCTCTCTCTTACCAAATGTAGGTTTACTTAAATTCTGCAACTGTTGCTGGCCAGCACCGTGGGCTTTTGGGATGCTCTGTTATTGTGTGGTGTGTTGGCCGGTCTTCCTGGCATAGGAAGCTTCTGCATACTCACCTTCCTCAGCCCATCCTTTCATTTTGGTGAAATCTTTTTTTGCAGAGATTTTTTTGTGCTATTGGTGCTTGAACTAAATTTCTCCTTTGTAAAGGAAAGAAGTTGAGAACTCAGGCCTCACAGGTATGTGCTTTATTAGTCTAAGGGACATGTCATAATCTAAATAGTTTTAATGCCCTTAGGAGTAAAGGGAGAATATGACTAACAGGAACATGGGCCTCAGCATCTAAAAAGGGACCAACTGGAAAGGTGGATATATTGTTCAGCCATATGGAGGTATGGACAACTTTCACTGCAACTGTCTCTTACATTCAGTTAAAGAAGGCACCTTGTTCAATGCTTCTGTCTGAACCAGAGATGCAGAGGGAGAAAGCAGCCAGCTAGGAGTCAATGACTTTCTCCAGCAATCACCTCAACCTCTCCACTGAACTGTCAGCAGCTCAGACATGGAGACATAGGGCTTGCTGCTGCTACCCAGTTTAGGTGGTTTGGATTTGCACTTGCCTAAAGTATCCTCTCTTCTCCCCCTTTCCAGTGCAACCCAGAGAACTGAGCCTTTGAATGCTGCTGTGTCCCAGGCTGCTTGTCAGAGGATGCACAGTACAGCATGTTGAAGGTACTGGACGATCTCATGCTGTTATCGAAGGTAAATGGTTCCAAAATGCATTTAAAACTAGTGTGTGCTGCAGAGTACAAAGAGACTCTTCTGGTATAAGGCACGGCAGCCCATCATCACAGGGCATGCTGAATGATGAGGGAGAGGCAAGGTCTCAAAACTAAAGACAAAAGGACTAATGTCTGCCTTTATAAGCAGAAGTCTCATGCAAGTGCACAGAGCAGAGCCTGGTTAAGAAAGCTTATTGTATTCTCATAGCCTTTTGTGTTGTATTCTATGGGTCACATAACACAGGCTCTGACTTGCATTCAACAAGTAAAAATCGTGCAGTATCAGAGGCAGCACCTTCCTCTTCTAGTGCCTGCAGTCTTTCAGGTGTGTACAGAACCACATGCAGAAAAACATGTTGGGGTATATGGCACTTCCTGCTGAGATGTGGGATAAGGTAAGGTTGTTAGCATGGCTGTGGCTTGTGTGGATAAAGGAAAGGCCCTGGCTAAAACATGCTGAACAAACATGGACCTCTGTGGTGTCTTGTCTTCACCTCCTCTGCGCTTGCCTCACTTTTCAAAGGCTGAAAGATCCACATTGCAGGTCACACTAAATGTACAATTGCTGGAAACATGTATTCATCCAGCCCACACCCCTCTTCCTCTCTCCCCCTGCCCCCAGCTGACAGGCAGGGCTCTTCCTGCGACCCAGCCAGCACTACTCCCAGTTCATGAGCTTGCCTGCAGAGGTCTGCTGCATCTTGCTCTGGCGTAGAAAGCAAAAGGCAAGAGGAGGGTGAGTAAGACGAGCAACTGTTAAGCCGACGCCTACCTTTTGGCATGTGCTTCAAGATGCTGAACACCGTGCTCTGGTCAATGAGGCTTTTTGCCCGAAAGAAGTGCATACTTGGTGGGAACTGCCCCACATTCATGGCTGCTGCAACCTCCTTCTTCTTGAGGCTGACAAGCTTTGTGCTGAGCTGCTGCTCCTGTTTGCTCAGCACCAAATTGCCACCTGTCTGGTGGGCTTTCTCCTCTTCCATCAGGGAGTCTCGGTTCTCCCTGAGCGGGGTTGGAAGGCAGAGAGAAGCCAAATTCAGGAGAAGGCATGCCAACCTTATGCTTTGCCCAGATGGAGGCTTCATCTTGTAGCTGCACCTGGTGCATGTGGGGAAGGAAATCAGTGTGTTAGCATAAGCCAGGAGGTGACATCTTCCTAGTGACCCACTGGGACATAAAACTGCTGGCCTAGTCTGCAAAAGTGGGTTAACTGGGTGCTCAATGGAGGGCGCATCTGGTGGTGATGTCCCCTATACACAGCATCTGTATTCACACCCCAGTGATGCTGTTTGCATGGGGCAAGGTTGTGGGCAGGGTGAGGAGAAGATACCAGTCCCTGGTTCAGGCTGTCAGCATGTCACACAGAGCTGTGGGGTGGGGAAGGTCTAACCCTGGAGCTGGGGATAGCTGAGGTCAGGACTCTGGCTTGCAAGCTGGGATGGAGCCACCTCAGAGCAAGGGGTACTGGTGGCAGTAATGCTAGCACCTTGCCAGTGCCCGATAAGGGGAAGCGAGGCCACAGTGCTCAAGGTGAGCCTGTGATCACATGGGGTGCACAAAACTGTAGGGCTGATCTCTGCTATTGAGAGAAGACCTTGTTGCGCCTTTATAGTATACTCCAGCTATCGGAGGGGTTAATCTGCAGGCAGAAAGCCCCACTGCAGCCACAGAGGCATGTCCCTCCCTTGCAGTCCCGGAAGAAAGGGAGAATATGGGGGCAGTAAGGGATCACAGGAGGCAGGCACATATGAACTTGGAGAGCTCTGCGCTTCCCAAAAAAGCACAGCTGCAACATAATCCTTCAATGCCAGGCTTCAGTGACCTTCCATGCCCATCCCTCCAGACCAAAGCGGGCTGGAAAAGTCTGAATGTTTTGGAACAGTTCTGCATGTATCCCACATCATCTCCCCGCTTGCACGCATGCCCCTTGCTCCCAGCCTCTCCCGCTGGGATGCCTCCATCCCGAGGTACCGGGGGAGAAATCTGCTGGGCCTGGCTCTGAACCGAGAGCAACAGCCACCCCGAAAGGCATTATCTTGTCCCTGGGCAGGCTGACTCACTCACAGACAGCTCTCCTGCTCCTCGCATCCAGCGTGCAGGCAGCAGGGCAGGGTTATCGTCTCTCCGGCCAGCCGGCGCGGCCGCGATAAGCAGCGGGCTGCGTCCCGGCGAGGCACTGCGCGGAAAGTTCCTCTTCCTGTGCTGCAGTTTCAGCTTGCTCAGCTTTTATTTACCCGCGCCCCACCCGCCGTCTCCCTGCTGCTTCATGAATATATAAAGAGGAGGGAGGCCGCGGGGAGGCCAGCAGAAAGCGGGGCGCAGGCGTGCGGCAGGCCAAGGCAGCAGGGTTGTCCACCAAGCCCCTCCAGCTGCTGCAACGGTGGGCTCATTAACCCCTCCCTGCCGAGCGAGCGGGGCTGGCCTGGGCAGACCCTCTGCACGCCATGAAATGCCTCCATGGCTTTTAAATATCCTTGTAGAAACTCTTGGCCACCCATTCCCAACACAGGGATGTCCACTGGGCTGCTCCAGCTTGGCTTGCCTGACCTGATGCAGAGCGCCACACGTGTAGTGCCAACAGCACTGCAAGCTGTACTTAATGTTTTTTTTAACTGAAAAAAAAAGTTATATAGATATTTGTAAAGGTAGTTATAAGTCATTTTGCCTGCTCTCTGCCAGGTGTGCGAAGAAGGCTGGCCTCAGCCCAACCGGACTCACCAGGGCTGCATTTGGCATGCAGGCTGGGGGGCTATGCCAGGTGGGGGGGGCGTATGCGCTGATTTCTTGAAAAATCCCAACAAATACTGTGATTTCACCGTTTTATTTCTCACAGTTGAATGGACTGAGCTTTAAAGTTATTTGAAACAGATGTTACATAAACAGCTTCCAGTGGAGAACAAAGTCCACTTGGTTTAATTTAATCCAAATTCTATTTTAATTTTTTAATAATAAGAGAAAGATCTTGTAAGTCAAGAACTATTGAAAACAACCTGCAGCAATCAGAGACACTGGTTCCAAGGCATAGAAAGTCAAATCTGGTCAATGACGTGTGCCATTCTATCAGCTGGGACCACTGCAATGGATTGAGTCACGGGGTGCACAGGTCCCCCAGCATGCCGGTGGGATGCCCATGATCTCTGCCTGCCCCTTCCGATCTGCTCACCTTTTGCTGTCATCAACATCATCCCTGGTGGTAAATATAATAATAATAATAAAATAAAAATTAAAAAAACACCACAGGGCTGGCTGCTTCTGTCCACGTGGTCAGAGTTTTGGCATGTCCAGGGGGTGGCTGTGCGGTACCCCCTCCAGCAGGACAGGATTCTTCTGGAGCCCAGAGACGCTGCTGCTCTCCAAGGGAGACAGAGAAGCAGCAAGACAGCCCAGCCACGCGATGCTCTGCAGCCACCATCAGCTGATTTAAACAACCCAAGGGTGAGAGGTTTGGGGAGAGAGGGCAGGGCAAAGGACGGGGAGTGGGAAGGGATGGTTTGGCAGGGACAAGTGTTCTGCCTGTAAATGCCTTAGAGGAACAATATAAAGGAAGGAAGTGAATTGCTCAAATTATCTCAGAGCACTAAAGCCTGGAGTTGGGGCCATAAAACTAAATTCAGGCTAGGCAGTTGGAAAGCTGTCTCTGCAGTGAGAAAGCGGGCACCGGAGACAGGTTGCAGGGGAAGAGCACAGAGAAGGGTTAAAATGCCGTGCGAAGGGCCTTAAGCAGCAGTTGATAGCTGGGCGGTAGTCTTAGAAATGCCTGCCAGGGCCTCAGACATTTGCTTGTTTTGCAGCAGAGGCTCATCCTGTCAAAGCAAGTTTGAGAAACAAAACTGAGGTCCGGTGCTAGAACACTTCTTTAATGGGGCTTTGCCACGTAAGCAGCCTCAGCCACTGCCAGGAGAGTGCTGCACAGATGTTGGAGCACTGCGCCAAGGAATAAGAAGGTGCTCGGGATGCTTCGCTCAGCCTCCCTGGGAACCAAGGCGTGGTGGGGGAAGGCTTTTCCCGTGCGAAGGTGGGTTCAAAAGCCCCTCTCAAAGCTGCTGTGGGTATGGCAGTGTGAGATGCAGGCATGCTGCTCCTTAATGCCCAGCTGCACATCAGGTGCATGCGGGGCTTTAATTAGCCGGGGGCCACCACACAGTGCTCGCAGTGAGTTCTCCCTGGTGCAGTTTCAGTTCTGTACTCCAACCAGTTTCTTTTAAACCTCCCGAGTGTCTTTGACACTCTCCTCCCCCGTGTCTCCCCACGGTCCCTCCTGCACCCTCCCAGCCGTTTGCACATCTGGCTGCCTGCTCCCACCCTTCAGACCCTGGGGTGCAGGCAGAGGGGAAGGACCACAGGCAGCAGCAGCACTGAGCTCGTGGACTCGTGCTTCTCGCTCCATCTTCCAGCTCAGCACATCACACAGTGCTTTGCAGCATCCTGTGAAGTCCACCCTTCTGCTTGCTGTGTGCCACTGCAGTTACCTTCCCCAAATTAAGGTCCTACAACACATTTAGGTGATTTCAAAAGCTACAGTAGTGACAAATCCAGCCAAGGAGCGGACCAAGGGCAGCGCAGGCACAGCTGTTTCCTGTGTGGGCAACGCATTTTGCGCAAGCCAGATCCAAACCAGGGAGCATATCTGATAGCCCAGAGGGTCAGGGTGCCTCGCAGCTCCTTAGCCTTCCTGAGCTTGCTGACATCGAAGCTGTGTGGTGGAAATATCACTGTAAGGCCAGAGAGAGGAGGTCAGAGCCGAGAGATGTGCTCCCAGCTCTCCAGTCAGATATCCTTTCTGTGCCAGCTGCCTCGTTTGTAAAAAGGGAGCAGTCAGCTCCCTAGCTACCCTGCTTGATCACAGCACTGATTACTTACAGTATCTGTTGGTGAAACAGCCGCACTCCTGCAGCCAGCGGCCAGATGACCGCAGTTTTAAAGCCAGTAGGCACAATGGTCTGCCTGTAATTCTGAATGAAAACTGTGCAGTGGGGCGAGGAGGTGGAAGATGGCTGTGTGTGAGCAGACAGTGCTGAACAGGGGCAGCCTGTGCTGCTGGCACCCTATCCTCCCTGCTAGAGCTGGGTGAGCTCACAGGACAGTCCCTGCTCCCAGCACATGGTCTCCAGCCCCCAGCTGATGCCTGTGAATGCTCGTGACATGCAAAAGTGCTAAGTGCTATAAATTGTTGTTAAGAATATACCAGCCCAGATTGTTTGGGATGATTAAAACCTCCCCACTGGCCTGCTAAATAACCTCAGCTTTGGTCTGGCTGGGCACATGTTGGTATTTGTTTTTTATTTGCCTTTTTTCTTCCCCTTTGTGCCCAGCCAGGCAAAAATATGGGCCATTTACCAGCCAAGCGAGGAGGTCAGTTGGAGACTTGCAGCAGAGGGGAAGCTGGGCTGCTGTGGGTCATGCTGGCAGCATTGCTCCCCAGCCTACAGCCAAACTCGGCTCACCCACAAGATGCCCCATCTGCATTCAGGAACTTGCCTTACCCTTAGCTGCTCAGCCGTGCCTCTGTCCATCTGTCCTTCCTTCCTCCTCGGCTACATCTGCAACTCTCTGATGATTTAAAACGAGTAAGACTCTCAAGATGCCCCAAGAGCTGGATCTGGTAATGGGGAGAGCCAGGGAAAGAGCTCAGCTCCCAGGTTACCAGTGAATCACGTGGCGAGTGGAGTCATTGATTTGCAATCACTGCCTGCCTCCCAAATAGAATAGCCGTGAATTCCTCTGACCAGCGACTGAGACGAGGAGCTCTGGGCTATTCCCAGCACAGGCACAAGAATTCAGCTCTTGGTCCCAAGAGCAGGTCTCACAGCTCCGGCAGCCCCATGGCTCTACCCATGCTAGCAAGTGAAGCTGGCAGCACTCACCTGCAGCAGCCTGCACGCAGGCCGGCCTGGCACTGCGCTGCTGCTGAGCTGAACTCTCCAACAAATTGAGTCTCTTGTTTGGATTCTCTCCCTCTCCTACCTGTTAGGAGCAGAAATGAGTGCAGACCAAGCAATGGAAACGTCCTGGGTTACCAATGGTACGCCGGCTTTCCTGACTGCCTTGGGGTGTCTGTCCATCACCAGGCTGTATTGCCTCCCACAGATCAGCTTGGTTTTGAGGGGGCTAGCCCTACAACAACACACAGGGCAAAATTTTTTTCCTAAAAGCCATAGTCCATCCCCTCACTCCCTGCCTCCTACTCGATCCACATGGCTTCCCAAACCAGGGCCTGCTCTCTTCTCTGCCTCTCCCTCTCATCAACCACCTGAAGCAAACCACACTTCTGCCCAGACTCATCATCCTGCCCTGTGCCACAGGAGGCCTTCATGCCATAGTGCAGAGGAGCTGAGTTTGTCCCTGGTCATTCTGCTACTGTCAGTGTCACCTCGGCCAGGACACCCAGTGTCTCCACAGCCTCAACCATCTCCTCGTCTCACTGTCTCTCAATTTCTCTGCATCCACATTACCTGTGTTGCTCCACCATCAAGTGGCCTCCAAGCCTGATCAGTAAGAAACACAAGGCCTTGGCCACGACACACCCTTGGTTTCTTTTCCTCCTGTGCGTGAGGCAAGCAAGACCACATCTAGAGCAGGTGTATATTGCAAAACTAACAGCAGTGAGGAGCTCCTGAGTTAAAGTCTGAGTGCTCTCCCCAAAGTGTCTGTCTTGTAGCCAAGCTTTGTCCTGCCTAGGCAATCCTCCAGACTTTATTAAAGCCTCAAGATGTCAAAACAAGGCTTCTGCCTCGCTCCCTTTGGAAATAGCTCCATATACCCTCACAGCAAATGCAGACGCTGGCCTCAAGCCAGCTAGTGCTAGCAGCACTGGCGTAAAACATCACCCCTCAGGGCATTTATCCAGCTTCCTAGGCAGGGCAGCACCGCACAGTGATCCATATTGCTGTCTTGAACAGCAGCACCTGAGCACCAGAGCTGAAATCAAGGCAAGGGGTGCTCACCATGGCAGTCGTCACCTGTGCAGGGCACATGCAGGCCCAGCTGCTCAGGATCAGTACAGAAAAAGCTCAGGGCATTTCCTGAATGCCTATACTTGTTCGTCCTGTTCTTCAGAGGTGTTGTGGCCCGGCTCATAGCACTTTGCTATCCCCTGGCAACTCCCAGCCCCATCCTGCAAGTGCAATAGGTGCAATCTTACCCTGTCCTAAATTGCTACATCACCCTGCCATACATTTGCTCACTGAGGCACCACAGCACTGCCTGCACCACCACAGTTAGCAGAGAAGTCCTCCATGCTCCCATCCTGACAAAGGCAAAAAGAAGGGCATGAAGCCCACAGTTGCTTCTGGAAGCCCCTTAGCAGCAAGATGCAACATTACCGCTGACCTCACAAAATAAGGCACAGACAGAGGCTTTGAGAATATGTTGTGCTGGGTCTTCAAACAGCCCGTGCCTTCGGGTAGGCAAGGGGATACAGCCGGGTCTCTCCCCACCCTGGGAGCAGACACCCTGGGAGTCTCACTGCCAGCTCTCGGAGTGGCTCCTGTCTGAGGAACACACCGTACGACAGCGCTGGGATTGTGCTGCTACAAGCGCCGCTGCCTACCCTGGATCGTTAGCTGCAGGAGGATACATGGCTGTAAGGACCGATCCCTCTGGCTTATCCTGGCGTCCTACTCCACATCCAGCATAGCCCCTCCAGAGGGATGTGGCGGGAGCTCTGGGGAGCCATTACCACATGCATTATGATATGTGAGAGCAGCTTCCTTTGTATCCTGACAGACAGGCCCTCTGCTGAGGGCGGCTCTACCGCCCACAGAGCCTGGAGCTGAGGACAGCACCGAGGCAGGCCCAGGGCGGTGGCCACACGGGTGAAGGCAGAGTCCCACTGAACCTGAGCACGAAGAGTAGAGCAGGTCTGGTGACCACAGCCACCTCCAGCCAAGGGTGCTGTCATCACCAGGCAAGTCCCTGATGACAAGATGGATCCCAGCTCAGGTCAGGGGTTCACATCCACAGGCCAAGCTCTGCGTAAGGGTCCATGGCACAGGCATGGCTGCAACACAGCTGCGACATAGCCCAGGTGGGGACCAAGCTGAGACCCTCAGCTTGAAAGGGAGCAGCAGGACAGGCCCTCAGCAGGGCTTTTGAAGAGAGCTCTTAAGGAAGACCAGACACCTACACCATTACCTAGGCCAGCCCTGAGCCCGTTGCCCTGCCACTCGCTGCCATGCTGCGCCATCCTGCCCAAAGCAGTTATAGATGTCAGGAGTTCATGCATCTGCTGACAGTCTCCAGACCCAAGCACCGCACCAGCACAAATGCCCATGATAGCAGCAATGGGCAGTTTTAATGAAATGCCCCAGCAGCAGCTCACTGCCTGGCTGGGATGGGGCCATGCTGTAACCAGGCTTTGCACAGCACCCTCCTCTTCGGTTCTGCCTTCCTGAACAACACCGGACCCTGCTGTAATGCAACCGGAGGCAAACCACACAGCAAAAACTGGGGATGTTGGTTTTATCAAGCCTTGCTTCTTATTTCTTAACCTCTTGTTTTTGATCTGGGAGTAGGTACCATTTAAAGCTGGCTGTCATTTCTTTTCCATGTCTGTGGGATTTTAGCAGCTTAGAGCACTAGTTGCCTGCCCCTTTGTGCAAGGCAGAGATAAAGGCTGGGTAACACTGATGCTGCCTCCCTATCTCCTCCTGAAGGCAGAGGGCAGTGGAGGGAGTGGTGGGTTGTAGCCTTGCAACAAGCACTGGGTCCTCACTATGGCGCCTTCTGTAGCAATGAGGTTCTCTGCTGCTCTAAAGATCTCGCTAGAATGGCAAGTTGCTTCAGAAAAAGGGAGTGAGCAGAGAAACTGACAACGGCATAAAAATATCCATGTTTTAGCAAAGTTTTGAAGCAGTGCTAGGGACAGAAAGCAGCGTAGTGCATAGGGAGGAACTGTGTTTTAGCATGTGCATGCATGCACCTCCTTATGCTAAAACAGTGTTCCTGATTTCACTGTAAACCAAGCTGAACTTCTACCTGACTCCAGTGATTCTAACAGTTTCTGTTTATTCTTCCTATTGTGAGCTGGACCAGGACCAGGCCCTCTCTGAACCTCTCTCAGACGCTTAAAGCCCGCTTTTAGGAGGAGGCAGGAAGGTTAAACAGAATTCAGCTCATTCTCAGTCACTCTCTGAGTAGAAGAGGTGCAAGCAGCCACCAGCGGCCTTTTTGGACTCTTCTCTAGGGCCGAGGTGAAGATGTATCAAGGCAGGGACATAGGAGGGACAGCAGTGTGAGAAGTTCAAAGATTTGAGCTCCAGTTGCCAGCACAGGGACTGGGGCCAACGGGGATACACTGGGGACCATCAGGCTCTCCAGCTGTGCGCCACCTCCTAGGTCCATGATGGAAATCAGTCAGCGAAGCTCAAGGGGGCACACCTGAAGCAAAAACCCTGCTACCTATGCTGAGGAGGCAGGACAAGTCCAGTGTAGAGATGACATTGTAATTAAAACTTAATAAAAAGTGGCATTTATCGATGAGTTGTATTAACCTTGTCTAAAGCCATTTGGACAAATTAAAGCTCCGCGTGGTATTTCCCTGCCACATGAAAAGCAGCAAGGCACAAAAGAGATCAATACCGCTGGCCACCTGTCAGGGTGCCCCTTCACCTGCATCCTCCTCCCCAGTGCCTTCAGTCCCTACAGCCACCACGGGGCTGGCCGAGTGGTTGGGTGGGGGACAAGTGGGCAGCTCAAAAGGAAGGTGCAATGTGGACAAGGGCGATGTGGACTAAGAATAGTAGAAGCAGACAAACTTTGGGCTTCGGGTTGGATCACATCGACTCTTCCTTTCCTCCAGCACTTTATTTTTGCCAGAGGTCAGCATGGCAGTCAGGGACAGAAAAGCTTCCTGCAAGTAGGAGCAAGGAAGCACGCCTGCTGAAGAAAAACTGCCCCGAATCCACAGCTTTGATAACCAGGGCTTGCATCACTAGAAGCTTTTGTTGCTTTAATTATAGCTTTTAATATGGTCTGTAAAAGTGTTTTCTGAATCTAAGAAAGACTCTTTCTTAGAGACTAAGACTCAGTCTCCATCGTACAAAGGAGAGGCAAGATCCATGGGCAAACTGGGAGCAGTGTGAAAGAATATTGCCTTTTATTGTTCTGCTATTATTTCTAACATAATTGAGCATCTCTGGATTTCATGCAATGAAAAAGGGAGATGAGTTTTCAATGATTTTTTTCAAGTTGCTCATTCTTTTACGGAGTTTTATCAAACTGCAAACACAGAGAAGGGCCTTTGATGCAGCTATGGCCGGGGAGGAAAATGCCTTTGTTTTTACTGCATGGTTATACTTCCTATTTGTATTCAGAGTTACAAATACTCTGTCTCAGGACAAAAGTAAGTTCCTGATGCTTTCCCCCTTCCCACACCTCAGTTTTGCCTGGTCTCCCTTGCAAAAGCAACACCAGTGTAAGAGGTTAATATGAAGGGTGTCTAGCAAAATCTGCCACGCTGAAAAAGGCATGTGAAGCGGAAAACCCTACTAAAGTCTCAGGCCTCTCGTTTATTTTGCAGGGTTGCAAAACACAAGAATTGAGGAAATGTGGTCCAGAGTAACTGAGAGGCAGATGTGGAACCCCAGGATGCCAGTGCTACAGACTGGCTTTTCAAGCGAGAACAATACTTTAAAATGAAAAATTCATTACCCAGATCTGTGAAAAGCAAATGAAGCTCAGCCTTTCCTAACCTTGACATTTTCCAGACTGCTGGCCAAATCCACGGGTAGGACACAGGCACACCCCCTGCCCCCATCCTTCAAAGGGATAGCTGGTGACAAGGAATGACTTTCAGATGTGACTTAACTTCTCTGAACCGGTCGTGACACCACCGCGTCCCAGCACACAAAGTGCTGTGCATCCACACCTCTAATTGCCAGACCTGGAGGTAAAGCTTTGCTGCTCCGAGCGTGCGTTCCGTGGAGACAGAGAGCAGAAAAGGAGTGGGTGAAAGCAGAGGGCAACCACAGTCAGTGCATTCGGCAGAAGACCATTTGCATGTTGCCAGTTGCAACCCCACGTATCCACCCTATTTTTGCAGCCAGGTTCTGCTTGGTGCCTCAGAGGTGTTCTTTGCCCCTGTCCCCTCACCTCTGTGTGCAACCTGAAGGTTTCTGCCAAAGGACCTTGGCGTGCAGGCCACCTTTCAAATGCTCGCTTCCCCGCTGGGTAGAGGCTCTGCAGATGGTGAGGATGGAGGCTGCGAGCCTCTCGGCTCCAAAGAGCTCCGGTGAGTGGTATTCCCCGAGCCCCACTGATGAAAGGCACAGATGTGCCTGCAGAGGAGCGGCTCTCTGTGTGCGCCGTGGTCCCCAGAGCCCTCTTCAGCTGGTTTGATGTCTAAGTGGAAGGGAAGAAAATAAGCTGACAGTGGGGTTACCACCCGGATGATTTGCTGAATTGATTAGCTGCTTCTTTCCAGGGCTCACACCCAGACAAACAGCAGCCTCGCTGGGGCTCGCCGGCCAAGTAATGACCTGGGTGAGGAGTGCTCTGGAGAAGGACCGGCCGTAATGATGTGCTGCTTCCCTGGGCAAGAAACAAAGGAAAAGCCTGGGGAAAACAACGCACAGGGAAGTAAACACCAGCGAGAACGAGGCAAGGGAAATGCAGCTCGTGCAAGACAGAGCCAAAACAAGCACCCTCCAGCAGCAGCTGGTTTGGACTCCAGTTTGTGTGTCAGGGGCTGGGCAGGCAAGGAAGGATAGCCCAGCTGCAGGTGTATGCACACCCCATCCCTCTGTCTGTCTGTCTTTCTGTCCGGGGTGTGCAAACGGGAGAGAGACAGGGCAGGGGTGCTGACCCCAGCAGCCGTATCAGGGCTTGCTGGGCATCGCCCTCTGTTTTTGGGGGGCAGGCTCTGCTTTCACAGGTAGGAAGTGTCCTGCTATGGCTGGTGGGCAGCTGCACTGCAGGCAGGTGGCTGGGTGAAGCTCCTCCCGGCCTGCCTGCTCTTTGGGACCTGAAAGTGCCCTAAGCAAAGGCTGAGCTTGGGGTGCCTCTGGGCACAGAGGGGGCGGCCACCAGCTGGTGGAGGTGACAGCGGGGCGGCTCAGCTAGACACCGCAGAGGTGATAAAAAGGAGAGTTTGGGGAGTGGGGAGACGTAGGCTAGACTCCAAAGGATTGTGCTTATTTGGATCAGATACCGAGCATCTAACGTGTAAGGGGAGCAAATGGCCCAGCCTTCCTAATCTTGTGCTCCTGCCTCCTCCTGAAACCCCAGAACAATGCGGATTAGGAAAGAGAGGGAGAGAAGGGTGCTATGGAGCCTCATCTCATTGCTCTTTCCCATCTGTGCTGTGCTACTCCTGCCAGAGGTTTTTATTTGACCAAAGGAGGAAAGAAAAAAAAAAAGCTGGAAATAAAACCCACACACATATTCCCTCTGTAAGTACCCCACGCCTAGAAGTGCAGTCTGCTGCTCTCAGCGCCTCTAATTAGCTAAGCAAGGCAAGTGCTCATTAGCCCCACCTGGGTCACTCTGCAACTGGGAAAGCAGAGCATTAACCCCCACACGGCTGCAGAATAAAGAGGCGGGGGGCATGGCTGTGCTGGGGCTGACTATCCAGGCAGCCTGGCCCTGAAGCAGGGTGCCTTTGGCAGTGGCTGTGCTGGGAGGGCTGTTGGCATGGCGAGCATGCTTTCCCTGGGTAGTGTCACTGGCTGTGGGGAAGATTTGGGAGGGGAGTGATGTGTCACAGTAGTGCTAAGCACAGTGCTGTGATTTCAGCATCCCAGAGTATTTCTGCATGTGAACAGAGGGAGGCTCTGGCACGGTGGGGACAGCCACAGTAGCAAACTTCAGTTTGGCACTGATTGGATGTTTTGTAGCTGTAACTTCAGGGAGCCAGCTGCTGGCTTAATAATAATCATAAAATCTTAGATACATTTTTGTTAATGTTAGGTCACAAGGGGTAAGTGAGCACCAAAACTACTCCCTGTGCTATCACACAAGCATTTCTCTCCCCCTGTGTCACAGCTTCTCTTGGATGAGGCGCTTCCAGCTGAGCCCAGGGAGCGGGGTGCTGCACATATGTGCAAGACGAATCAATCACTGCCCCAGACGGCTCGTAGCCTTTAAGTAAAGGCATTTGTACATAAGATTTACCCTGCTTGCCCATTCTGAGTCAGTAGGAGAGTAGAAATAAGCCTATGGTTCCTCATCCAGCAAAGGTCATTGTTTTTAGGAAATTGGTGCTAAACCACAAAAGGCATCTATCCGGGAAAGGACAGGAGAGGAATGGGAGCAACTCCTGTGGTTGCAGACCAGAGGTGGTGATGCGAGCGGAATGGCAGTGAGTGCTGAAAACATTGCTGCTCTCCCTGGCCCTGCTTCCTGGTACAAAGAAACAGCATGGGGCATGGCAGCTGCAGCAGATGAGGATGCAGCAAAAGGATGGAGAGGGGCTTAAAATCCCTCATGAAGGATGAGAGAAGTGCTGCCTGCCTCTGTACCCACCAGCCTGCAGATAGGAGGAGGACAGGGAGAAGAAAGGTAGTGATAGAGTCTGGCATGGAAAACACCCATCCCAGGACTGGTAATTATACTGGGAATACCAACTATATGCTGTTCTGCCTCCCCTTCATCCTTTGCAATGGGTGCTGACGAGCCCAGGAGATGCCCCTGAGTTCCCCAGGGTGGGATCCACAACTGGCTGGAAGTGTTCCAGCAAGGAACCAGCAGTGAGGCCCCCGACATCCAAAGCACGGCTATTAGAGGTATGGATCCACTTCACACAGTGAAGCAATTCTTGCAGTGGACAGTGTCGTATCGGGCAGGTTGTCACAGCACATGCTGCCTCTGTCTGTAGTCTGCCTGCAGCAGCTAAGGGCATTTAACTCAGACCTGTTAATAAAACTGCAGGTAGCTGTAACTAATGTTAGTATCTTCATTTCACAGACAGTGATCTTGGGGAACAGAGATCACATATTAACAGTTTGGATTACATAACCTGACAGGATTAAAAAAGGGTTTAGCACTTATACTCTTGTATTTTTTCCTCAGCTGGATCAAAGGAATTAATCTGGCTGGTTCTGTTTTATTTCAAGTCATCCTTCCCTTTCTCTCTGCTTGCTAGTCTTCCCTACCATGGTCTTCAAAGTCTGGGTTGGGAAGGCTGCAGGGGAATTCTGGCTGTCACTTTGGTTTATATGTAATATTACTGTTGTAATGGTATCTGAATGTTTTGCTAAATGGATTCTTGCTTGTTTTTGCTTTTAACCTTACTGCTGTAATGCTGCTTCACAACAACAGTACCTGTCTCTTGTGGGGAAAGAAAAATTAGTTGAGAAAAGTGCTTGCTCTGGTAAGGTGTGGGTAGAGTTGTGATGGGTATTTAGAAACTCTATTTACATCAGAAAGAGAGGGGAGGGCAAGGAAAGCAAAAGTGAAGATCTGCCTCTCTAACCAAAGAGGCTCCTCAGGAAACGGTGGCCTCTCGTGGGGCCCCTTTCTGAGGCCTTGGAAAGCTGAGCACACGACCAGAAATCATTTAGGTGGTCGCCTCAGCCTACAGCTCGTGGGCAAGGTGTTGCTTGCAGCCATGGGGCTGAGAGCAGAGCACAAGAGAGCTGAATGCCCCATGTGGCTGGCAGCTGGGCAGTGCCTCTTGCAGGTGATGCTTACAAAGAGCAGGGTGGCTTTTGCTTCTCTGCTGTCTGTGGAGCTTTGCCCGGAGGAGCAGCAGGATGAGAAGGTCTTGTGGTGTGTGGGCTGTGCACCATACATCTCCCCACAGAGGTGAGAAGAAAGGTGCTCTGCTGTGCCTCCCTTGCGTTGGCAGGGGTGTTCTCCCACCTGGCTGTGGCTGTTTGCCCAAATCCTATTCAGACAGGTCTGTCCTGTCCACCTCCATGCTGCTGGTTTGAACTGGGTTGGTGACTAAGAGGGATGACCAGGAGCTGTCACTGTGTGGCCTGTGTTGAAGGTGTTTTTTTGTGGCTATTGGAGCCAAAACCTTGCACAAGCACACACAAAACCTTACCAGTGGCCCAAGCACCTCAGATTCAGCATTAGCTGGCAGGTGCACGTACAATACAGTGGTGCCAAGAGGAAGGGTGAGCCAGGGGACCTGGGGAGCCGGTAGCACCCCACGTGGCCATTGGCACCACTCAGCACACCCTGTCCCCTGCAGCACATGTGATGGGAGCAGCCACGCTGCCCTGCACCCCCAGGCATGCCCCACCCTCACCAGACACAGGTGCTCCTGTTTCAGCTGTGTTTATGCTGGGTGAGTTTAATTGCACGTACTGAATTGAGCAAACCGGTAAAAGTGCAGCTTAAACTGGTTCGAGAGCATCTACATCAGGGATCTGGAAATAACTCAATTTTGCTCTATGCCAGGGAAAGTTTTCTCCAAGTGGGACAGGCTTCAAACCAATGGCATTGCTGGGAATGTCAGCTCCCTGTATTTACAGAGAAATGGGATTAAGTCTCTCCATCTTACCTAGAATAATAATGTTTAGTGTATAAATAGCATTTTATAATTTCAAAGCAATAAACACTAAGATACCATGGTAATGAGAGCTGACAAGGCACTACCATTAACTAATTAAGCCTCGCAACTTCCCTGAGGTATCTAAATGTGATGGTTTCCATTTTATAGACAAGGAAAATCTATCTGAATTGATTTACTCCAAGGCACAGAGCAATCCAGAGAAAGAGCTGGAATCACAGCTCAGCACTGCTGATGCCTGGATGGTGGCTCTGTCCTCCGCGAGGCTCTGCCTTGTTTTCAGGAAGTGTAACCTCGCATCCCGTTCTTAGTAGGATTTAGAAATGAAGTGTTCTTAATTTTTGTTGACTGCTATGGAAGGAGTGGGGCATCCCTGCCTCCCTAGCCAAATTCAGTAGCAACAGGCAGAGGTACCGGTCAGGCTAGGGATGGATGCAGGTGAAGTTGCAGCAACTTGGCATCCAGGAGCTGCGCTCACCACAGAAGCAGTGAAGCAGGAAAAGCAGCTGACAGGTGGGCACCAAACACAGTGCTGGAGAGAGCTGCCTTGGCTTAAACCATCCCGTGTCCTGCCTTTCCAGCCCCCACAAGGGTTGCAGCAATTGCTTTGCAGGTGCTCGCCCCCCCTTTTAGTTTGCACAGCCTTAGCAGTTTGTATCAACACTGGACCTGGCCCAGAAACCTCTGTGGGAAGCAGCACGTCTGCGACACTGGGGCTGAACGGGAGCCCTCTCGCTTTGCACAGGTAGGTGCCGAACAAAACTTTTAGTAGCTCTGAGATTAGCTGGTGCAGATAAGAAATCGAGGTTTCCTTCATATCAGGTCTTTAGGTCCCGACTGGAGAAGACTGTCTGTGACAAAGGAAATTTCAGCAGCACCGCCAGAGCTGCTTTGATAACTCAAACCCCCATCCAAGAAGGTGTTGAGACAGAGAACCCAGTGGTTACAGGTTGCAAGCAAACTGTTCCCTTAATGCCCCTAAAGAAACACAGACTTTCTCTCCTGCAGTGAGTGATGAGGAGCTCGTCCTGGCAGAGCACTTCCTTGCCATGAAGCACCCTCTGCACCTCATCCTGGGACTTCTCTTCGTGCCTGCCTGTTGCACCTGTGAGCCCCTTGCCAGGCATTTGGAAGCCAGCTGTAGGGACCAGCACCGGAGCACACAGCATGCACAGCAGTGCCATTGCTGACTGCGATTACCATACCTGTTTGTGCTGTAGCACCACTGCCTGCCGAATAGCTGCGGACTGCAGGAGTGGAGACAGCGGGGATGGAGGGCCTCAAAAGCACTTGAGTTCGTGTGTCCTGCACTGTGCTTCCTGCAAGGACCACCTGCTCCCCGTCTCGCTCTGTGGCTGCAGGAGCAGCCAGCACCCAGCTCAGCCCCATGCCAGATGTGTGCATGGGTGCCCTGCAGCATCTGTGCACCTAGCCGACCCCAAACAAACACGGCTGGAGCCCCCAGTGCTGCTCCTGGAGGAAGATGTAGAAAGGTCCAGGTTCCTCAGCTCTAAATCCACTGCCACAGATTATCCTGCTCCTGTCGATTGCTCTCCAGGGGACAAAACATCAAGTTACAACCTGTGGTTTTCAGCCCCAATGGATTAAGAGCAGAAAATGTGTTGAGACCTAAGGCTTAGATCTCCAGGTTTGATACGCAGCTCAGCAAAGCATACAGGGGAGCAGCCTTGGTGGAAGATGCTTTGCCACAGCAGTGCTGGCCAAATTCCCAGCAAGCAGATGCTTTTCAACTACCTAAGAGAGACATCGTAAGCCGAAAGTAGCACAATGCTGCTAATTTTCTGCCTAAACCTCCGGTGCTGTGTGTGACTGCTGTAGCGCTCAGGGAAAGGGTGGCTGCTCTTCAGTAGTAAGTGGTATTGCTCACACTTTCCAACAGTTTGCTTAGCCAAAAGTACTGCTGGTGTGTCGTGAAGTAACTGTCTGGGACACTGCAAGGAGCACCGATGGCAGTAAGTGTAATAAGCAGTAATGCCGGGTTGTCACTTACAGCAACTGGCAGCATTCCCACTGCTTCCAAGCCCCGAGTGGTTGCGAGCACAAATTGCCACGCTGCCTCCAAACCGTGCAGCAGGCACAGAGACCCCTTCCCATGTAGCACCTCCCGCAGCATTTACTGCTGCTTCCCTTCCCTTGGCTTTCGTGCATCTTGTCTCAGCCTCCTGTGGGCCGCTGCTGTCCTTACCCATAAAATCACAAGCAGAGGCTTAAAATAAGTAAGAAATAAGAAACCCAGCATGGTTTTCTTCTCTCTTTTCTCCTGCTTTACTTACAGGAGGGCAAGTTTCTCATCTGCTTTCGCACCTTTCCTGCGTTCCTCCAGCTGCCTCTATGACCCCAGCCCCAGCACTACCCAGGAAAACCCCTGCCCTGATTTTCACTGTGCATGCCTCGATCTCCTTGACTTGCTGCCTGGGTCAGATCAAGGGATAAAAGCCAGCCCCCTGCTGCTAAGCACTCCCCTTCAGCTGCAGTCTTTGCTCTGCTCAGGGAGGCTTTGCAAGTGCTACACAAACCACGAAATCCCTCAGCTGAGGAGGCCTTCAAAAGGGAAAGAGGAACTTCAAGATGGATCAAAATGGGAAGAATCCTAACAGGTAGAAGCAGCTTGAGGTGAATGTAGGAGACTAAATCAGTACTTAAC
Source organism: Cygnus olor (assembly GCF_009769625.2). Classification (NCBI taxonomy): domain Eukaryota; kingdom Metazoa; phylum Chordata; class Aves; order Anseriformes; family Anatidae; genus Cygnus; species Cygnus olor. The sequence continues at coordinate 66,237,464 of NC_049169.1, forward strand.
TCAGAGCGGAAAGAAGCCAAGGTGCTAGACTTCTGAGGGAGCAAGAAAGGGAGCTCTAAAATTCAGAGGTGCTACAGAAGGGAGCTGAAGCAATTCTCACAGAGAAGCGCAGGAGTCCTGTTTTGAAGGAATGTTGGGTGTGATCTGTTCTTTGTTTCCCCTGAATTACGAACTCCTGAAGCTTCTGGGAACATGCTCCCAGTGAGGATAGGGTCTAAGGTATGGCTGGTCCTTCTGCAAGTGCTTTTGAGTCCTCGTGAGAGAGGACTGCAGGTCTTCCTCTACCTTGGTTGTAAAAACCTAGTCAGTGGGGCTTCAGCTTCAAGCTGTGACATGGAAATGCCAGCAAGAGTTTTCTTTGTTTTAAGAAGAGATCATTATTAACAGTCACTTTGGCTGCCTTGCAACTGACCTGTACTGTCAGTAATCCATTCTCTTCCAGAGGCAGGCTATGAGAAATCTACTTGTTGTTAATCAAGTTTTACATTTCATCTTTGCTAAATTAGACACATCATTCAGGTCTTTTGGGAGGAAGTGGAGAGCTTTCCTGCCTTCTTTTAGCTTCCAGGTGACAGGTTTTGTCCAACAGGAATGGGAACCTCTATCTCCTACAATATTTTTATTTGGTTTTGGCACCTGGAATTTGGCATTTTTTCTTAAGGAAATGAGCTCAGAAACCCAGAGATGATCTCAAACAGCAAAAACATGAGGCTTTAATTTGGAACACCAGCCTCCCAGAATGGCTGTATGTGGTGCAAGCACTCAATTTATAGCCTGGTTGGGAGCAAAGGAAGAGAAGAGACAAGGGGAGGAGAGCACGTATGGAGGGAAGCAAGCAGCCAGGACTGGATATTGAGCTGAATAATCAGTGTGTAGGTGACGTCTCACCAATAGCCTAGAAAAATAATGGTCGAGAGGAAGAATATAGCATGCTGGGAAAGGACAGTGTTTAGAGTATGCTGTTTTGTTTGGTTATGAACAGGAAACTCAGCCAGAAGTGGCATGGAAGGGGAGAAGCACACAGATTTGTGAATGGAGATATTTATTAAAGAGGAGGAAAAGCTGTATTGTACTCACCAGGTCTTTTGCCTCCTGTTGAATAGCAGTCAGAGAGCAAAGAATGTAGTGTTTGAATAATAAATTCAGGGAAGTGCTTTAAAAACAGTGCAAGAATCTGGCAATGTTAAGTTACTTTAAGTGATCTTGGGCAGCTCCCAGCATCCTTGCATAAAAAGAATAGTATCAGAGAAAGCACAGCCTGTCAGAAGTAATAGGGACGATAGAGGGAGCCAAATTAATTCAAAAAAAAAAAAAAATAGGACTGTAGCCTTTTCGATGAAATGAGAGATTAGGAGACTTCATTAAGGTTCACAAAATTCTTAACGGGCTAGAGAGTGGGGATACTACAAAGCTGTTTGACCCAGTGTCAAGAACAAGCAGCGATGCAGCAGTAAGATAAGCCACGGCTGGGCGCTGCAGGAATTCGGGGAGGAATGTCAGGGAGCGAGCAAAGGCAACACAAACTCCCCTTACATGGCAATAGGACAAAAAAGCTTGCTCCGTGGGAGAACCAGGCATTTATTTACACGGCAAGCAATGCTGCAGAGCGCTGTGGCTGGCCCAAAGGAAGCTGTGCCTGAGGATTTGTCACTCCGAGATTTCTGGCATTTTGCAGGGATCCTCCTATGTGGTGTTAAAGTGCTGTAAGTCAGCCTGGACGCTGTTCCTCAGCAGTGTTGCAGCTGGAGCTGCTGCGCTGCCTGTGGGATCAGGCACCGCCTTGCTCGGCATCAGGTCTCGGAGTCACCGTGCCTGCAAGAGTCAGGCTTTTGGTGCAACGTATGGCATCCCATACAAAATAAATTGCTCTGTCAGAAATTTAGGTAGTTCTGGGGAAACAGGCACAGGTGCTGTACTTAGGTAAATAACGCACGGACGTCCCGTTTAACGTGACCATGGTGTTAAATAACGCATGGGTGTCCTGTTCAATGCGACCATGGTGTTCCTGGTGCCCGTACCCACGCCTCATCCGTCCCTGAGCGCTGCTAGTCCCCCAGCCTCAACGAAGCCTCGTGCTAACGAACGCTTGTGCTAATTACATGCAGTACAACCATTTCCTTGCACCGTTTCAGACGTGCTCCCTCCCAGTCCCACTGGGTGCCCTTCACCCCGCCGTACGCCGCTATGGGGCTGCCCATCCCCCCCCCCGGGCAGCGCGGCTCCTCATTAATCGCCCCCTCAATTAGCCCTTCCCGCCAGCCCCGCCGCCACGTGCTGCCAGCACCCGCCGAAGCCCCGCCCACCCAGCGGCTAGCCCCGCCCACCCCACAGTTAGCCCCGCCCCCTCTGGGCGTGGCCGTCCGGGCGCGGGTGCCCTGTTGTTGTGATGAGCGCCGGATCCGCCCCCTCCTCGTGCGCTGCCCCCCCTTGGCCACGCCCCCGCCCCTCCGCGCCCTCCTCGCCCCGCCCCCCGGGCCAGCGCCGCCTTCCCATTGGCTCACCCCGCGCGAGGCCCCGCCCCCTCCCCGCGCCCATCTGCTCCCGGCGGCGCGGCGGCTGCCTGCAGGGCGCGGGCGGGCGGCGGCGGAGGATGGGACCGCGGAGTGGCGGCCGCCCGCGGCAGGGGCAGCAGCAGCAGCAGCACCGGCAGCGCTATCACCAGCAGCGCTATCGCCAGCAGCGCTACCCGCAGCAGTACCCGCAGCAGTACCCGCAGCAGTACCCGCAGCAGTACCCGCAGCAGTACCCGCAGCAGTACCCGCAGCAGTACCCGCAGCAGTACCCGCAGCAGTACCCGCAGCAGCAGCGCCCCCGCCGGCCCTAGCGCCCCCGCCCCGCGCGCGGGCGGCAGCGAGGGGGCAGCGCGGTGCCGCCGGGGGGCGGCCGCTGAGCGGCGTGGCGCCGGGGGGCGGGCGGAGCGCGGCGCAGCTCAGCTCAGCCCAGCGCAGCGCCGAGCGGCGGCGGCGGCACGCAGCCGGCCGCCGAGCCAGGCAGCGGCAGGCAGCGGGCGGCTGAGATGTGCCCGGAGGAGGACGGCGGCTGCGGAGGAGGAGGAGGAGGAGGCGGCGGCGGCGGCGGTGTGGCCGGTACCGGCGGCTCGGAGGCGGCGGTGGCGCTGGACGAGCTCCGCTCGTGGTGGGAAGTGCCGGCCATCGCGCACTTCTGCTCGCTCTTCCGCACCGCCTTCCGCCTGCCCGACTTCGAGATAGAGGTGAGACCCCGCCACCCGGCCCCCCCCGGGGGGACCCGTCCCGTTCCCGTGCCGCAACTCCGCAAACTTTCCCCGAGCCCCCCCGCCCGGTGCCGGTGCCGGCGGGGCCGCATTGTTCCGCCGGGCACCCGGCCGCACAAAGCTGGGGTTGTCCCCGTGCCCGGAGGGGGGTCCTCGTGCCCGGCCCCAAACGTTGGAGGCGGGAGGAGGGCACGGCACGGTGCCCCCCCCCCGCCCCAACCTCCCCGGGGCCCCCCCCCGGTGCGGAGAGGCCGTGCCCTTTGTTGGGGCCGGGGTCCCCGCCTGGCTGCGCTTTGTGCCGGGGGCTCGGGCACCTCGCCCGCCCTCCGCCCCGAGGGACCGGCGCGTTTTGGGGCGCTTTTGCGCGTTTTTCCTCCCCAACTTTCCTCCGCGAGTGCGTGTTTTTGTTTTGTTGGGATGGTTGTTGTTAATTTCTGCGCGTGTGGGTACGCGCGCCGCGAGTGTTTTTTGCTCCGGCTGCAAATGTTACCAACAAAGTGCGTCCTGGTAGTGGGAAGTCTTTTGTGCTGGCTGTGAAAAGCTATTCTTGCCGGCACATTGGCAATAAACCGGGTGAATAACATGGTGGCGTGTGTTTTTTAAGACAGTAATTGCCCCCTGAATGCGAATTCCAAAGATGCTTAAAAGTTCAATAGGATGTGCGAAGCCCTAAAGAGCAAAACTCCTGGAGCAGGATGTGAATTTCTGAAGAGGGGGAATCCCTTATGCGGTGCGAAATCTTGAAAGGGGATAAGGTCTCTCAATGATGCAACTTCTTGCGAAAGGGAACTCCCCTCCCCCTCCTATTGATGCAAACCCATTAAAGGGGGAGGCTCTCCGGGCCCAGCAGCGCAAAGTCTTGAAGGAACCTGAATTTACAATGATAAAAGGGCCGAGGCACTAGCCTTTCACCTTTGGAGGCAATTAGCATCTGGCTTGCTTCACAGGCGAAGTAAATGTGGGCTCCCCTTTGGTTCCTGGAGCATGCTTAGGACGGGGGAGTTGCCATCGCTTGGAACAAATTGTGCCTGCTTTTTGGGGGACGAGAGGTGGGCGCAGGTTGGCACCGGGGTGTTGCAGAGCATAACTGGCCCACCGACAACATCGCCAGAACCCGCGCCTGTGATGACCTGTGGTGGTTTGCACAAACGGGCTTTAAAAGATGGGATTTTTGCGAGGGACAGTGGAAACCACAGTTAAAATCGGGATACGCTGTGAGAGGAGAGATTCAGCTGTCGGAAGCTGGCATCTAAAGGCACGGGGAGTGAATCTCCCTCTTCCCCGCATGCCGCCAGCAGCCCACCACGGGCGGCTTTAGGGCTTGCTCTTTCTCGAAGTTCACCATCTTGGTGTCTCTTCCAGTCCCATCCGTGGCTTCGGGGATACAGGAACAGCATGCTCCACAGAGAGCGTACACCAACGGTTCGTGGCATGAAACCAGTGGCCAGCAAAGGGACTTATAATGCTTCTTGTTTGTTTGTTTGCTTTTCTCTGAGAGCGCTGCTGTGGGAGACTTTTGGTTTGTACTTTGCTCAGCTGCGGAAAGGAGGTTCCCCACTTGGTTTTGGAGCTGGGGACGCTGGTGTCTGAGATGGGCTTTGCGTTGTGGGGTGCCCGAATGAAATGGAGGTGGCTGTTCTGGGCATTTAGGGAATGCTACAACTTGAGGCAGTGCTGGAAAACAAAACGGCCAGCCAACAGGCTTCAAGCTGTGCTTGTGTGCACAAATGGAGTTTTCTTGGTTTATCTTTGGTTCTTGAGGGGACCGCTTGTGGCTGAAGGGAAGTGGTTTGAGACATTGCTGCCCCTTCCCTCAAAAGATACCGTCCCCCAAGGGCAACCGAGGGGTGCGAGCCCCGGTCTGCTTTAATGCCAAGTAAAACAGGTGGCTTGAGCAAGCCTGTTTTCTATGTTGAACTGGAAATGGAAAGCTCACGCAGCTGGGGGTTTCGTCTGAAGGGTGCTGATGCTCAGACTGCTGGAGGTTCATGGCAAATACTTGTCTGACTGTGTCCCTCATCTCTAATGACTTATCGATGGGTGCTGTCAGCTCTTGCTGATGGTGGGAGGGCTGAACTCTCCTCTCTAGTTAAAACCTGCTTGGTGGATCTGTTTTTTGCCGATATTACTGTATCTCAGGTGGCTTTGGTTCTGAAGTCTTAAAAACGTTATTGCAAAGGCAAAAGTTTTAAACAAACCCTGATTTGTTTGTAACAAGTATCCCCTGCCCTTCCCGTTGCGCTGATGTTAGTATGCTGTAAGAGTGTCTCAGCCGCAATCACTGCAGTCCCCAGAGCAGACAAAACCTGATCTTCCATATGTTTAAAAAAAAAAAATAAAAAGAAGCTGTAGCTAATTTTTCTTCTTTCTTCCCTCTTTCTGATTTCTCTTCTGGTAGGTCTGCCCATATTTTGTTGCAAGGCTCGGTAATGATAGGCCATCTGGACCCATCCCTCTCATACCAAGCAGATTTGCCTATGGTATTTGAGAAGTTTGGGGACTTCAGTACAGTGAGGCAGCGCGGAGCTCTTTCTTCTTTTTTTTTTCCTTTTTAAACGCAGCCCTTTTGCCCTACACTTATTGGTCCGAAAGAAAGTGAAGCTTCCAGATGTGGGCTGCCATCCGCAGCTGCACGCAGCAGAAACCTGGGAAGCAGATGTTTTGTTTTTCTTTTCCCCTGGACCAGCGAGCGGCCAGGGAAGGGGTGTCCAAAACTCGAATAAAGGAGCGCATCCATCAGGCCGGGCGCTGGGCATTGTTCTGGGGAGGGGGTGGGCGCAGGCGGCCCCCATGCTGGCTCCGGCAGATGCAGGCGCCTGGCGAGGAGGCGCAGGGCTCCTGCGCTTTTCAAACCTCGGCCGCAGCGGTGGGCTGGGGAGGGGGCAGCCGACACCGGGTCAAAAGTTCAGTGGGACAGCCGCGAGCACACGCGTGTGTGCCAGGACGTGGCTGGGTCCACCCATGGGTCTGCACGGGTGGCAGAGAGTGCTGCTGTCATCAGACTTGTTTTTTAAAGTCTCCCCCCGCCGCCATGTCAGCCATCTGCCATGCAAAACTTCCACGCCGCTTCAAAAGTGGACTTTTTGCCGTGCTGCTTCGGTTGTGGTTTCCTTCTCAGTGCCTTGGGAAACCTAGATGGGGTGGGTTTGTCCTTACCTGCTCCAACAGTGCTCCAGCTGGGAGAGGGTCTGTTCATACTGGGCATTTTTTAAAAAATACATTTATTTCGTATGGCCTGCCCTGTTGGACAGAAAGGATGCTTTCCACAGTCAGGTCGGTGCATGTGATGATAGGAAGTGTTTTGTTTTCCTCTTCAAGACCGGGCTGTAATGCGGGACACCTCTCGTGACAAAGCGTCTCCTGGACGCGTGCCCTTCCCTCTGTGACAGAAATATCATCCTGGCAGCTGCAGGGATTGTTTGGGTAGAAAAATATTAGGAGAAAATTTAATGTTTTCAACTGTGTTTCAGCACAACTTAAAGAACAGGAGAACTGGAGAGCAGCCAGCGTGGTGCGGCCACCCAGCTCTCTGGCATGTGCTCCTGGGAGCTCTGGGCTAAAACATTTGGGAACTTCTGCCTTGGTAGGTCGAGGGGAGGTGACTTTTGAGAACGTGCTTGAAAATAGTCAAAACATTGTTGTTAACTCAGTTTATTTGGAAAAGGGGAAAAGCCACATTACGTAGGGAAAACATAAATCTTTTCCTGTGGTTTTTAAAAGCGCCTTTGGGCAAATTGCCTCTGCTGCTAACTTCGCTGTGGCTCTAAGATGCTTTTCCTCTTTTGCTCTCCCTTCCTTATGCTTCAGGCTCTAGCTCTACCTTTAGCTACGCTCCTGCTGCCCAACGACAGGGCACTGCTGCTATTGCACACCTTTTTCTTCCTACAGCGCAGTATCCGCACACCTTTTTTTTCCTGCAGCGCAGTATCTGCCATACCAGCCCATGAACAGGCTCTTTCTGTCGGGGAATATGATGTGGTTGTTACAAACCAGTGGCTACTACTGCTCCCGTGGGTCCCCAGGGGGAGGAGGAAGAGTGTGGAGAGAAGGGGGATCTGTGCTGCTGCCTGCAGGCTGTGGCTGTGTGAAGGAGTAAGCACAGAACAGGGGATTTCTTCTACCCCCGCAAACCAGATACAGCTTGGAAAGCCAAAAACTTTTAAGTCACTAACCTTTAGGTGCACTCAAATTTTAGTGCTTTGGAAAATGTGCCCTTTTTTCCTAGTGAGGAGAGGATGGCCAAATGCACTTTGACCTCTGCTGTCCTGTTTTGTTAGGTCCTACTGAAACTTCTCTGGAGCCCCTCGCTTTCTGTCCTCTGTGTGGGTCCCTTGAGATCCATGGCACCAACTGCACAGCCTTCCTCTCCTGTCAGTGGTGTGTATGGAGTCAACTGTGTATGCACTGTGCTACCGAAACAGAGTGCTAAGCCTTTGCTCCTTGGTGGCTCTTCTGGCCCAGTACTGCATTGTTCTTTGTGTTACAGTAGCACCTACAGAACCTACTGTTGCCTTATGTCATATGATGGCTGAGATGGCCAGGTAGTTTCTGATCGGGAGAATTTAGGATCTAATTAAGATAAATGTGAGAAGTAGGTGTAACAAGCTGACTGAAATGTAAGTGAATTTGTGTAGGTCAGCTCTACTTGTACAAGGTAAGTCCGAGCTAGTTTAAGCACCTTTTTTGTAGAGTATTTCAGGCATCAGGATGTGCCTCTTGCCATCTGCCCATCGGTGGTAGGCATCTTAGAAATTTGAGTATCAAGTGGAAAAAATGAATGAAATGCACGGTGAGTACTGTTTTTATTGTTCTTCCTACCTGTCCCATTGACGTTTGGTTTTGATGACTCTGCAACATCTCATCCCTCTTACCACATCTCTTCCAGCAGCAGCTCTTACGTTGCTGGTCTTGGCTTTTGCTGCCTTACTTATTCTGTTCATAATAGAATCATTAGCACTCTGAATGTCAGTATTGGGCTCTAGAGTTCATTGAGATTAATGGAGGGGGAGGCAGAGAGATACTTCTCAGAGCTGTTGTTTCAAGTGGTCTGCAAATTGGAAAGCATTATATCAGTTTACATTTCAAATGCAAGTCACATTTTTCACAACTGTAGATCTTGAACTTTTTAACAAGTGTTTACATTTTGTATAATGAGACTCTACTATAATTGGATACAAAAAAAAGGAATAGGTGGTTTAGGAGGCTGATACATGAGTTAAAACATTATCTTAAGCCCCTGAAAAGAAATGAGAAGTGACTGGGCACAGAAAAAAGGGTGTCTGAACAATGGGTAAGGAAGGTTATTTTGACAGCAACATTTTGAATGGATCTGATAGGTGACAGGGAAGTCAGAGAACGACTGTAGCAGTCAAAGGCAGAGAGAAAGAGGAAGTGAGTATAAATTTCAGAGATTTGGATAGAGTACATAGAGTTTGATAATCACAGATTTTCTACGGTGTTGTTAGTTGGAGGCAACTAACTACCTCTTCCATCAACATCGCTGACTGGAAATTGTATCTGTTAGCTGAAATGTTTGTGTGCCCACAAGTTAAATGGTTTAAGCTGAATTTGTTTTAAAACCAATTTAAGATAATCTGGTGTAAATCTTTCCCTGCTAGAAAAAAAAAAATATGCTCTGTGTAGTAGCTTAAATCTGACTTAGCGATTTGCTTTGTTTACAGAGTCTTGACTACCACAAACCTGTACCAATTTAATGAAGCTGATGTAAACTTCTGCATACCGCATCTAAATTAGGCCTCGAGTTTGTTCTTTTTGGAATTTGCTCCAACTAAACCAGCTAAAAGTAACACCTTAAAAGTGTTGCAGCTTTATGTGTAGACCTGCTTAACTGTGGTCTTTCTCTCCCTACAAATAATACCGCAGAGCTGTGCCATTCTGCCCCTGGCATCTGTTAAGTGCCTGCATGAAGGGTGAAGAATTAACTTTTGTAATGGCAATGGATGCTTTCATAGACTTCTTTCAGGCAAAATCTCTGCAAGAAAAGGGCTGGGGAGAAACAACAACAGCAAGGGAGTTAAAAGTTCCTGAATTAAAAGTTTATAGTTTAAGTCTTATTGTAGGTATTTATGAAAATTAATTTTCCCCTTCATTACCAGCAGAAACAGCATCTGCTGTGATGGTGAGAACAATGCAGCCCAGTGATTTCTCCTTCCTTACAGTAGAGAATCCTGTTAAACACACAACACTGTGCCTTAGAGTGTATCCTTTCAGCAGGCTTGTTCCTTTTAATGGGTGCCCATTCCTGGGGTCTCCATTGTTTCACCAACAATGGCACTGGGGGCAGCTGATTTGGTTGACAGAAAATGTGTTAATTTAACAGATCTATTCCCTTTAGCAAGTCTCCTTCCTATTGTGTCCCAGTTCTCCCCAGTTCCTTGGAAGGAGGGCTGGGCTAGCAGGCTCTGTGAGGTGGAGTATTCCTGCAATTAGGAGGGGTTTGCAGCCTTTTGTGTGAGGAGGAGAAAACAGCTGAGAGGGAAAAGTGATTTTAGTGCATTTTGCTTGTTTCCAGAATATGCGTTTTTACTGTGTTTTCATGCACTTTGTGTATGTGTGTGCTTTTAAGTTGGCCTTTATGGGGGATGGGGGAGTAGTTCGACACTACAGGCCTACTGCAGCCCAGGTCTTTGCTTTGTGAGCGCTGCTCAGAGGTGGCCCAACAGCCACACGCGGCAGGCAACTCCTTTACAAACTCTTTACATTTTATAAATGCCTAGCTGAAATGCCAGCCTTCCACTCAATAAAAAACAATGCTGCTAGTATACTCCATGGTAGCGAATACCGAAAGATGTGAGCCACAAGGGGTATGTTTTAGACCACCTCTGTTGTGGGACCGGCCACCAGTTTAACACCATCTTAAGGGTGGTTTGAACAGCACAACCTCTTCATGCTAGGTGTACTTAAACTGGTTCAGCTCTTAACTGTGTTGAAGTAGTGACTTAGTGACAGGGTGATGAGGCCTTTGGTTTGTAGCTGCTGTGGTTCAGCTGGTGCGCTAGGCCCTGCAGGAAGGATGGCATGGGCACTGCTAAGGCAGCCATGGGACCTGAAGCTTTGGTGCAGTGGGCTTCTGCGGCCAGAAGGGAGATCCTGCTGCCTTTCAAGCTCTTGCCCTAGCACTGCTTCTGGTGCTGTGGCTCTCCGGTGCTCTGGAATGATACTGGGACACAGCAGCAGCAAGCAGGACCTCATGGTTTTGGTGGCCATCAGCTGCCAAGGTGGATCCACCACGGCTCTTAAAACTGCAGCCTTAGCTTAGTTTGGTCCTGGGGCTGGTGATGCAGAAGGATCATTGGACAGTCTTTTTCCTCCTCTTTGGTAAAGCCATTAGATAGTTATCTGGCTCTTTCCAGTGAAGCCTGCTCTAACGGAGATAGAGCTTTGTTCAGCCAAAGGACTGGAAGGCAAAGCTGGCTTCTTCATTTCTGGTGAACCCTGTACTCAGCAAGTTGTGGAAGCAAAAAATATTTATATATCCATAACATAAAGCAAAGACCTTTTTCTTTCTTGCTTGGGTTTTCTGTTTGTTTGTTTTAGGAGGCAAAGGGTAAGAGTTTAATTTAAGAGCTTGACTCTTAATAGAGCTTGTCATTGTTGCTAATATAAAACAAATGATGAGCATGGGACAGGAGTGAAAGGCTCCCTCTTCTGGTGTGCTGTGAAGGTTCAAACACAAAAAAATAAGGAAGAAAGCCCAGTAAGCAAGACCCCTGCCATGTTTTCTGTGGTATTTTAAGACCTCACTTGGGCCTAACCCTTGCTGAATTAGGCCCACTATATCGCTTGCATCAAGACACCCGAATAAGTAATAAGGGCACTGTAAAAGGGAAAGGCAAATGACATTGCACTTAAAAGTAAAATCTGTCATGGTTTCATACAGGTTCCCAGTCTGGACAGCCTCGTATGTCCCCACAACCAACTTTTTCCAATGCTCTTTGCTTTTCCTCTCTTCCATTGCTTTCCTGTAAAGCTCATTACTCATCCCATGCAACTCACCTGTTAGCCAAGCCCTGAGCAGCCAAGCGGGCTTGTACATGTGTTTGAGGTGATTGCGCAGGGGGTAGATACAGTGAGCAACCTGTATAGAAACTGTGTTCAAGACTTCTGCACTCCCATCACTCATGGCTGAGTCAGACGAATTCAGATGTTATTCATGGCTGATGGATGGAGAAATGTGCACAGGCAGTAATACTTTGGGATTTTTAGACAAGCTTTCTGAAAATCTTGACATAAAGTCTAGTGTTGAGTACCTTTGAAATTTGAAGGATTTCAGGGGGTTAGAGAGTGGACTTTGTATTGTTTTTCTATTTTTGTGTTGTTCAGTGGATGGCCATTTTCGCTGTTTTGTTAGTGTGGGCTCACACATGGTGTCTGTTAAAAGCTGATGATGTGAATTCTCAAGCATTTGTCCCTTATTCTTCACTGATGATGGTAAAATGGCTCACTGGGGTTAAAAAAAAAAAAAATCAACAGCTTTTCTTTGAGTTATGTTTAACTGGGGTCAGTTCCCCAAGATGGTTTGGTGCATAGCCCTGCAAAGGGTTGCACCAGCAGGGCTGAAGCAGTGGCACAGGAATGGAAACAGGCAGTGGGGAGGGGAAGGGCTTTTTATAGCTGACCCTTCTGCTGAAAGCAATGCTTATCGCCCTGCAGTCGGGGGTAGCAGGTGGAGCGAAACTGCACAGGTAGCAAGAGGTCACGCAGTAAGGGGGGCACCTGGGGAAGAGCCCTGACAAGCCTCTGTGAAAGGTTTTGGGGGTTGGTTTTTGGCACTAAATGAAAGCTTGCTGTATTTCTTTTCTAACCAGAATGTTAACTTAAAGAAAAAAAGTTTTTAAGTTAAAAGTTGATGGTGGTTTTTTGCTCCTTCTAAAGTCAGACCTGACCATGTAGTTGAAATCAGTTAATTTAATCTCAGTGTAGCTGACTGTAGCGCACAAAAACAGTCATGAAAAGTTTGTCTGATAGTCCTTCTTAGAAATTCAGGTTTTTCTTTTTTTAAAAAAGAAACACAAACCACACTTTATTTTCCCCCCCAAAGTTTCTCTTAGGCACTGGTCATCCAGCATATGCAGGCATCTATCCATCGGGATTTGCTTGCCCATGCTGAAGGAGCCTGATTGTAGGACAGGGCAGTCGTGTAGAATAAACACGGAATAGCAGTCTCGGTTTCTTTTCTTTCAGCCTGATACAAGGTACCGAGGCACAGAAGACTATTTTGCCCTTAAGATAATTGTGTGTTGGAGAGGATCAAAGGGCTTGAGGGGTTTTTTGGTTGAAAGGGGATTTTCTCCATGGACAGCTGCAGTAGTGCATTAGTACCGCAATGGATTATCTTTCCATGATCTGTAGGATCTCAACCAGCTATCGGGGGCCCTGCTGAAGGTTGTTGCTTAGGGGAGGCAGAGTGAAAGTCTCCTGTAACAGGGAGACCTGCAGTGCTGGGGAGCTAGGAGCACTCGACTCTCCCCGCCCCGGCAGGGTGGTGCTGGATATTCTTAGACTGCAGATAGTGTTGTGGAGCATGGAGAAAGGGAGCACAGTGCTTGGTTATGATTAACTGCAGCTGATGCCCTACATCCACCCTGCTCTCTGATGGAAGTGCTTATTAAGGAATGTGAGAAGGGAGCCGATTCCAGCTGCTGCGGTGTCCTGTAAAGGGCAATGTGTAATTTGGGAGGGTGTTACGAGTCCCTCGGCAGAACAAACCACTCGCTGTAGTAAGTGTCTGACCTGCCAAATGCCTGGACTTTCTCATTTTGGGGAGTTTTGGATGGCGGCTGATCCACAAATAGCCATGGCATTGCAAGGGAGTCCCTTCATGTGTGTGGTTGGGTATCTGCATCCTGCTCCTCGTGGCCCAACCGTGGCAAGGGTGGCGAGAGGGGCTGGTACAGGGGCTTGGTGCTATCGGAGGTGGAGATCAGGTCACACTGTGCCGCCCCACTCCAGCGCCGGGGGACCCGGGCTGGAATGTGCCCTGCCACCGGCTGCCAGGGAACGCTGGTCCCCAGGTGGCTGCTGCAGTTGCTTGTGCTTCAGTCGGGCTCGAATTGCATCTGCACGCTGGTTAATAAGTGGTAAAGCGGGACCGCCTCGGCAGGCCCTGTTGTGTGTGTTTCCTGAGGTAGCAGGACCTCAGGAATACGAGGATAACGATGGTATCTTCCTAGCCAACAAACTTCCCCCCTCAGCATCTTCAGAAATTTTGGCTAACATTAATGACACAAGTTTTATCTCTTTGTAGCTAGCAAAGCATGAGCCAGGAGGATCCCAGCTTTGGATTTCAGGGCTTCTTTTTTTTTTTCAGAATGGGTATTTAGGAAAACTTGTCTTTTGGTAATTGCGAGCGGGACTGGTTTCAGAATTAAAGGATCGCCATATGATGTTGTTGTTTTTCCTCAGAGAAGTAACTACAATTTATAATCACTGCCTAGTCTGTAGCCAGTTGGCAGGAAGGCTGTTGTGAAGGGATTGATTATTAGTGGATGCTTCATTGTGCTGTCCAAGCCTGAATTTCTTGATCTAACCAGTTTCCTTCACTTGGAATGGCTGCGGTCAGCAGAGAGGAGAGAGGGAGATGCATCTTCCCATTTGGCAGTCCTATTTCTTGTTCATGGGATATGCTCGGGAAAAAAGGGTCAACAAAAAGTGTCAACACTTCAGCGTTCTCATAGAAAGCCAGCTGTCTAGCTGGCTGTCTGGAGACTGCCTGCAATTTTTCTGCTCCCTCTTGGGATTCTCTCTGTAAGCACATTCATTTTCGGTGTGGTGGCTTAACAAAACTATTGCTGCTTGGTGTGAGCATTCTGGAGGCTGTTTCTTTTCTTGGGAAGTGCGCCGGGAGAAGGCAAGTGTCACCAGGAAGGTGATCTTGCTCTCAGAAATGAGGATGCTCGCCCTGCAAAGCAAAGGTGTGCTGGCAGCTGTGACAATATTAGCTGAGTTAGCATTTAAACTGGCAGCAGAGGACATGCAGAAGTACACTTGCAGCAGCGTAGGCTTGAGCTTGGACAGCATCGTCTGCTGGGCTCCTCGGGTAAATAGTCGGGTGGGTTGGTTGTGCTGAACCACATCCTGCTGCAGCTACTGTGATAAACCTGGGCTGTCTAATTAAAAGTTAGCATGGGCGCAGCCGTGCTACTCCAGTCCAGTAGAGTGGAAGGGCTTCGAGCAGGAGCTGGAGTGCAGGGGGCCATTCCAGAAAGTGTTGTTTTGGGCTTGGGCTGCTCACCATGGCTCAGTGCCGTAGCTGGGCTGCTGGCATCGGGGAGAGGCTGAGCTGCAGCAGTTGGGAGAGGACAGCTGAGCTAATACGTGAGAAGCAGAGGGGTTGGAGACTCCATGCCAGGTCTTGGGAGTATGATCCTAACCCTCTGCTTCTCCTCCTGTCCTCCCCCACCGCCAAACCCCCTCTCGGGCTGTGTGGAAGTGTCCCAGTTCTTGCAGCTGTGTTAATTGTAATGGGTCATTTAGTCCTGAAATCCCTGTTTAAAAGGGGCAAGTCCTTGCCTCGTGTGACAGCTGCCGCCTTGCACTTTTCCCCAGGCTGGAAATAACTGCATATGACACAGGAGCAGAGAGCGGTGTGGGGGAGGGAGGGAGGAGGCTTTCTGGCTTCCTCTTAGTGCTATAATGGCTTTGCTGTGTGACTCTTTTCCCATGTGGACCATAGCAGAGTCATGCCCCACATATTTAGCAGATCTCTCGGTTGGCAGTGCCTAGGCGCTATGCAAATGGCCTTGCGCTCTCCGGGCTCTTGGTTCCTGACCAACTGGGGTATTCTTGGGCATCGGGGAGCGCGAGGGAAGGGGCGCGTGGTGGTGACGCTGGACGCTTGCCTGGAGCATCAGGGAGCCTCTCTGGAACAAATGTGCTCGCCTGTCTGGAAGGGAGAGCTGTGCAATATTCCTTGCAAAGGCAGAGGCGAGAGAGGGAAGGTGGAAGGGTTTTCCATCTCCCTGCTCCCATCCCCTCCCCAAAATCCAAAAGCCTGGAGCCCATGGAAACCTGGCCAGCTTTTCCTTCTAGCTGAAGGGCTGTCTCCTGATTGGAATGACAGCTTTGAACTGGAAGACATTATTTCATTAGCGTGCTAATCAGATACAGAGATTACCTGATTGGCTACTTAATAATTAAATGAAGTTGCCTGTAATTCTTTGAGCACACAGAGAACTAATTAAATTAACCCTTCACTGCCCTGCATGCCTGGGGTGCACTTGTGTGAAATGGAGAGGGCAGCTTCTCCAATGGGGGGACAGTGAGCAGAAGGGGGAAATGGCTGTGATGCAGTCAGTGCTGGACAGCCAAGGTGGTCCTTTCTTATCAATAGCCTTGCAAAGAGAAGATGATAGGCAGTTTTACCCTCCAGTTTAGTTGGGGTTTGGTCTACTGGGTCGGTGATCCGTTCGTATGTATGGCAGTGTTCTTCTGAAAGGTCTTAACCCCAAACAGACCAAAGAATGCCCTGGGTTTATGGAAGTTGGTGCCCAGGCATGCTTTGTAAACCAGCCACAGCTTTGTCTCACCTGATGAAGAGCAAAGGATCAGTGACAAATGATGCACTTTGCAGTTCTTCAGGAGAAACAGTCAAGTAGAGATCAGAAGATGGTCTCCTGCATCTCCAAAGTGGTCTTCCCCCCCCCCCCCCCCCCCCCCCCCCGGATGTGCAGCCCCAAGCAAGCCAGGTATCTCATGCATTTGACAGGATTCTACTAATTAAACTCGTTGTTGGTCAACTATTTTTCTCTACCTCTTCAGTGGATGCTTGAAGAACTGCACTTTGCTCAAGTTTACAGGAATACAAGCAAGCGTATCTCCTATTGTTTGAGGAGGACGCAGTCATATTAGTACCACAATTTTATTGAAGATTTAAAAATGAAAGTGCAAAGAGTAGTAAAGAGAGTTTCCCTGCATTTTCCAACCCCAATGCAGTACCTGAGCTCTCAGCTTCTGTAATGCCAGAGGTGTGGCACAGTTCGAAATTTATAGTGAAATGCTAATGTTTTATAACTATTGCCTATACTTGTGAGAATATTGCTATACCATTGAATACTGATTGTTTCATTACTAGGGTGAATAGTGAACACCAATAATAATTTTTTGTTTCGGTTTGTAGCCCTGAATGCTAGGTTGATGCAGCAGGAAAGCCACCTTATAGTAATGCAGTGCTGCTCCCTTACTGCTGTCGCCTTCTAGACTCTGCCCATACATGTTAAAATGAAACTGTCAAATTAAGCACATTTCACTGTCATCCAAGACTTAACTTGGCAGTAAAAAGCCCTTGGACCTTCTGGCCCAAGTTAACCATGGCTGGCTTCAGCTACCCCAGTAAAGAATCGCTGCTCTTCCATTCGGGGCACGTAGGATGGCTTTTCCCTTACCTATAGTCCCCATTGCTGGACTTGTCCTCTTCCTCTCCCCGGTGGTAGCGATGGTGCCCTCAGAGTTGTCCAATTCTCAGTGGAAGGATAAATATCTGAGGCACTGTTTTGTCCGTAAAACCTGGCTTCCACACGACAGGCAGCCCGAAATGTCTGTGAAAGCAGGTCAGGAGACAGAAGAAAACAGGGATGGTGGAAAACAAAAGGACAGCTTTTGGGGTAATTAGATGGTTGCGATGACCTGTCCAGTAGGGAGCATTTGTTTGTGAGAAATGATCCCCCCCACATTGACTATCTGCAGGTTTGGGTATGCTGACTTGGTTTGAAAGAAGATCAGAGTAAGCCCAGAGAATGGCTACAGAGCCTGGAGATAGCACGTCCCTATTATCAGATCCCTGATACTCCCCTTTCACAGGAGGCTGTCAGACCTGCCTGCCTCTTGGGCTGACCTCTCCTGTCCTTTCCATGCACCCCATGCCATCCAGAGGAGACCCCAAGCCCCAGTATCCACCTCTTACTCTTTGCCTGGGGCCCTGGGAAGTTGTGGACAGGCGTAGGAAGGAAAAGTGTGGGTTCTGGGGGAGGTGGAGAAAAAGTGTTAGCACATTGTGGGGTCAGACTTGAGCCCAGCTGCAGAAACCGTTTAGGTTTTAGTGGTATTAATATTTGATGTCATTCTGTTGTAAAAGAGCAGTAAGGCTAGCGGGTCTGTGCCTGGTCTGTTGTTGCAAAAAAATATATATTTTCTGAGGAGATCTTCTGAAACAAAGAATGTTCTGGTGTGTGGTAGAAGTGGCCATTTAAATGCATCTAACCATAAAGATATTGCCTGCCAGCAATTTTGATACCAGTCCTTGAGGCATCTTCATGTGGGGAAAATCCTGCTCTACTGGGCAGAGCCTGAATGCCAGAGATTTGGTTTGGGGATGGAGCTCAGGGAGGCTTTTTACCTCTTCTGTCCTCCTCTTTGTTTTTGTTTATGGGTTTACAAAGTCGGATTAGCATTTCAATGTTGTACCTCTGAGGCAAGGGCCCTTGGGGTGTGGTGGAAGGCTGGGGAGCTGAGCTGGTTTGGGATTACTGGTCTGTCCTAGCAGAGGTACTTCCCTGGATCTGGTGAGGAGCAAAGCCCGAGGCCTTGTCTGTGTTGGGAATGTGCCCAAATTGCAGCCATCAATCCAGCTGCACTGATGCAAAGTCTTAGGGTAGATGGGCAATGTCACCCTGAACTGTAATTAGCCTTATTCTTGGGCAAGGGTAACTTTTATTGTTTTAAAAGGTAGAACAAGTTTTGAGTGGGAGGAAAAAAAAAGGCTCTGATCCAGAATCTGCTGATTTAGTAGAAGATATTACCAGATATTACTCTCCACAGACTTGCCTTTGCTTTAATCCTTGGAATCTCCCGTCCACGATCCTATTACTTTAATAAAACAAGATATTGAGTATAACAGATTTTGTCCCTTTCTGCTCTTTGTGAGGCATAATGCTGCACAGTGGTGCAAATCCGGGGTAAGTCCAATAGTTTCAAGCTGATGTACTCCAGATTCATGCTGTAATTGCAGAAAACAGCCTCTCATCTGAAGCTGAATTTTATCTTTGATATCCCATTTGCTAACTAGAGATGACTTCTGCTTGATGTGGTATCCAATCCGTACACTGAATACGGAGTGCTGTAGAAACAGTACTGTATGGCCCTGTAATGCAAGGCAGTTGCATGTGGTTGAACTTGCAAATATAAGTTTACATAAGAAGCTTAAAGAGGATGACTTACAGGCAAGTAATTTCTTATGCTTATTGTTTCTTTATTCGGCAGAAGAAATTTTAAATCTTCCCATTTGTTTGATTAGATTGGTCATGTGGTTTTTTTTTTCCACCTCTTTGAAGGGGGCACTGTATCTTTGGTGAAAAGTCCATCTCAGAAAAATTCTTTAGCTTGTAGCTGTTAGCAAAAAAAAAAGTTTCAAGTCTGAGTAAAAAAAAAAAGCATTTCTGCAAACTAGTTTTGCTTTCTTCGTTGTCTGAAGTCAACTCCCAAGTTTTTATTCCAGTATGTGATCTTATAACTGTTAATACTGTGTGCTGCCTCTCTCTTGGTGGTAGAGCACTGGGTACACCTTGATTCCTCTCTTCCCTCCACATTGCTGTTTGTCTGCTGTCTGCGAGAGAAGTCATTCAGGGTGCCAATATGTTAAGCTCCTGAGAGAATGGGGTGAGCTGCGATGGAGGTATTGTTCTGCTGGAAGGTGCTAATTGGCGCTATCAGCCACTTGTTTGATTTCTAGACAATTGCAGCAGTGCTTGAAGCTGTGCCTGGGCTAAACAAATGGTAGGGGCTCTGCAAGTTCCACCATCTTCTCTTGAGCATGCATCTCCCCTCTACCACCCTCCAATAAAAATTTAAAAAAATTGAGCAGCGCTGCACATGGTTGAGTCAGGAGGATGAGCCTGGATGTTGAGGAGTTGGCTGCACGATAGTTATAGCTTCACTTGTGAACCCTGGCCTTCCTAGCCTGGTGGCTTGCCAAGGGCAGAGTGAGGAGCACAGGATGGCTAGGGGATGCTGAACTGCCTGGGGATGTTTCTGGCCTCCTTAGAAGCAGAGGAGCAAATGTACTAGGGTGATGTTTCCTTCTGTGACGTTTCCTGGCTAATGGACAGATGCTTGACATTATCTAGGGCAGAGCCCTTCTGTGGGAGAAATACCCAGCTGCCGAATACAACCTCTTATTTGTACTCTGGGACTCCTGCCCAGAGTGAGGGCCAGCAAGAGTCTCTGTGCACCCTGCAGGAAGGGTGTACAGGCCTGACGTGTGTCCCCAGAAGAGTAGCTTGCTCTTCCTCCATTGAAGAGGAGGAATCCTGTCCCCTGCTGGCCTTTCTGTCAGACATAGCTGGGACCACCCTGATCTTCCAGATGTGTTTTTTCTTACTTTCCAGTTACAAAAACAGGCAGGATGGCGAGTACCCTGTGCTGCAGCTTGGGTCTGTTTCAGCCTGGGTACATTTGTGCCTTTCCTCCATCAAAAGGTTCAAGGTGTGTTGGACATTACTGAGCCATACTTTTGTCTGAACCTCCTAGCATTCATGTAGACACGTGCATCCAACTCCAAATGCTTGTTCATCACACTCCTTGTCGTGATGGAGTGTAGTATTGTCACACTGGTGTCCTACCCTGGGTGTAACGGCTGTGCTTGTCGCTTGGCCTTAACCCTTTGCGGTGTGCCACTGGCTTTGTGCTATGTCACATGTGGAGCATGGAGAACAGAGAGCGGAGGCAGCTGAGCAAGGAAGGGGTGATGCTAAATGGAGACTGAGATGTTGAAGGTGT
Source organism: Cygnus olor (assembly GCF_009769625.2). Classification (NCBI taxonomy): domain Eukaryota; kingdom Metazoa; phylum Chordata; class Aves; order Anseriformes; family Anatidae; genus Cygnus; species Cygnus olor. The sequence continues at coordinate 66,257,427 of NC_049169.1, forward strand.
AAATAATCTGTGAAGAGCATTATGACTGGAAAGCCTGTCAAGATAACTTCAGGAAAGACTGATAAGGGAACTCCAATGTAGAATCATGAAAAATACATAGAAAGGATATCTGGAAGTCTCTAGTGTAACCTTCTGCTTGGATCAAGACTGTTGCCAACAGTAGATCAGGTTAACCGTGGCCTGGAGGATGCATAATGCTTTTCTCTGTTCTTTTCCCTTCTCCCACCTCCCCAAAAAGAGAGCAGAATTGTCACAACAATTGTTTTAAAAGAACATTTAGCAAGGCATGGTCTAAAACTAGCTAAACAATGCTAAAGTTCAGGTTGGGCTGGGGAGGAGCTGGGAAACAAGGGTGTTTAGTTCTGAGGTGGTGGTACACCTTTGACTGGTGATTCTTGAAACTTGCCTCAGACTGGAACTGGTAATAAGGGGCAGTTGGAAACTGCCAGTTCTTTCTCATTCTGTAGGGAATAACTTGTTTTTGAGGGACGGTTGTTGCCTGTGCATTGACACCTCACTTCAGGAGTCATCATGCAAGCACTTGAAATGGGACCTGTGGGTAAGGAGCACATGAAACAGCAGCTGTTGCCTTGCTAGAAACAACTTAGACTAGACAGGAAGATTTTTATTTTATTTATTTTTTGAGAACAGATAGCCCAGGAGTTCTGGCTGTTAATTTTTAGTCCTTGCATCCCTAGTGGGACCTCTTAGGTGTGTACAAATATTTGTGGGGCCACACTCAAATGAGTCGGGAGCTGATTTGGCTAGTGGATTTAAAATAAATAAATAATCCACTCAACTTCCCTTCCCTCCAGTTTATTTTTCACCTGGGTTAGTTTTATGAGTTGACTTATAGAGTGGCCCAACAAACAGTTGTGCCAGTCATGGCATGGTGTAGGATTTGGACTAAGTGGTGGGGATGAGAAAATGAGCAAGAATAACTTAGTGTTGAAAGTGGACTGTCATGTCAGACTGATTGTGCAGGGTTTCGTCATTGTCAGTGGAGAGAAATTGATCTTTGAGAGATGAGAGGAGTCTATTTTAGACTAGAATGAATCACTCTGAAGGTGTTTCTGCGTGGATGATGGAGAGGAACTGAATGAGCCAGCTCACACAAGACACCAAACTTAAACCTTGCTTTTTGATTCTGTTTTAAAAATGAAAATATCAGCATGCCTAATTAATGTCCATAATGCTTCTCCTTCACTGCTGTTGCAAGTATAGAAAATGTCACCAGCTAGAAACAGAATCCCAAACTTCTAACAGGGCAGGTGCAAGCAGTATTGAAACCATGAAAATCCAACTGCTAACTATATCATGATGCACTAACTGTTAGCTCTCGGGGGGGGGGGGAGTCTCTTAACTACTTGCTTTTGGGTAGGCTGCACATTAAATGGAGCTGTTCCTGAATGCTTTTCAGTGTTTGTGTCCTGTAGTGAGTGCTTCAAAGAGCAATATTCTCTGCTTGCCTGCTAATGTAATTTGTACTTGAGCTCAAGTGGTAGCAGTGGTAGAGAAGGTGTCTGTTTCAAAACGCTGCTGTGACTCGATAGTGAGGGTTTTATTGTGCATTATTGTTTTCTGTGTTAAATCTGCTAAACGATTACAAATTCAATTACTTGACAGGAAACTATAGATTTACAGTTGCCTGTGCAACCTTTAATCCATCGCCTTGTACCTGCAGATGATGATCATTTTTAATTGCAGGGTCACGTGCTTTTTCCATGGGAGAATGGCAGTGCTCACTTTGTAGGACAGATGGTGCTGAGAGTATAAATCAAGGCTGAGCACTGAATGAAGCTGTTAGCTATATGGTTCTCACCTCATTTACTGAAGAAGTTTGAAGGTGGGCAGGAAATGAGAGACTGGGGCTGCTACAGGAAAAGAAAGGGCTGTCTTTTGGTTAAGTGCACGTGTAGTGCCATGGCAAAGCAGCCTTGAGGTCCTTGGCTCTCCCCTCTTTTACTCTTGCTCCTCACCCAAGAGATTACATCCCCTTTTTGTCCACCAGTTTTACTTTGTGGTGCTATGCTTATGAAGTGGGGAAAAAAATAATTCAGGTTTCAAGCTAAATTCCTGTTTGATTGTTCTTTAACTGGAATATTTCTGGTGGTCTGTTTTAGTCTTACAATGAAGCCCTCAAAGGAATGGAAGAGGCATAAAGGAATAAGGGAGGGTTTTGCTGACAGAAGCATACTGATGTTCAGTCTCAGCACTCATCTCTGTTGCAGGGACCCAGACTGACTTCTGAGTCTGGCTTTGTGCCCAGTTTTCTGACAAGAAACCTTCATTTGCCCTACTTCACGCTCTTGAAGGTGTATTCCCACTACATGTATTTGGTGGCAGTGCTCTCTGAAGCAGCTCTGGATGTGTGCTTCCACCCCAGCTGTGGTAACACTGCTGTTTACCAAGATCTTGTGAGAGCTGGGAGAGAATAGGGGGTGCCCAGAGAGGCTGGCAAGGGGTCCCAGGTGGCATCACGGATGTGCCCTACAGGTTACAGCATCAACTGAAGACAGGACAAAGACTCCTCCACCCCCAGCTGTGCTGCAGAAGTTTGGGGCTGTGGTTCCCTCTGCACAGGGCATGGTTTTTGTTTGCTGAATTAGCCAGTGTTTATGCCCGCTGAAGAACAACAGTGGGTACCTGCCAGTACAAAGCTGAAATGGTGAGACCTGTTAATTTAAAATGGCAGAGTGAGTTTATGCCAGGTAGTGCTTGGTGGCATTTAAGGTTCAGCGTTAAACTCTCTGAAGCTGTATTAATGATGTTGTAGCTTTAGAAAGCACTGAGGTCTTGCTGCTGAAGTTGGTAACGATAGCCAGATGCCACAGGAAAGAGCCTGCCTGTAGCGCAGGTCCTCCTGGCAGCTTTGGTCAGGGTGCTTTTCTCTTCCTTACTTTCCCTGTTTCTGGGGTATACTGCTACCTTCCCACGCTCTCGCAGTCCTGAGAAGACCAACAGTTTAAAGTCTGTGCTGTTCTAAATGCTGCCATCAAACCCCCACGCATGGGGTTTTAGGGACTCTGGTCCTCATTCCTTCAGCCCCAAAATCTCAAATTGAGGTGCGGCTGATGGATGTTTAAGTTGAGCGGTGAATTTTGCAAGCAATTGGTCATTATCTTTTTTTGATTTCTCATCCGTCAAATCAGGTTAAAAATCATTGACTTGTAAATAGGTTGAGAAAAGAGTTCATGCTCATTTGATTGAGATGCTATGTGGAGGAACACCACAGGAAAAGGTCTATGAAGCAATTAATAGCTTATTTGGTGGCAGGGCTTGTAGTAAATTAGACATAGGGATACATAAAGAATGAGAAGGATAAAAATCAATATTGAACAGCTGTCTCTCCTTCCTAGTCACACTCTCCCATGTACTGAATGAAGTGTAATGGAGAAGTATGTGATTACTCATTTAATAGCTATTATAAATGGTATAAATAATGGGGCAGACCTCAGGTTGTTTCTGCAGTCCTAAATGTAGGATTTGCATCACACACTGTCACCTGAACTGCTATGGAGGGGCAAAAGCCTGCAGGGATGATGTGAAAGTAATAGTAATAAGTGAGGCTGTATGGCAATGTAAAAACCAAAAGTACTCCAGTTAACAATGAGTTAAGAGTGAAATGCAGCTTAGGGTGTGCTCATTTAGGTGAGGAAAGGAGGGAACAGGGGAAAAATAATCATTAAAGCTATTGGAATTGGTAGAGAATGAGAATGGAGGGAATTACTCTGCATATCACTGATCTAGACATCATACTGATTATAGATCTGAACTGTCCTGCTTTCTGATCATGTGATAACCAAAAGACTCAGACTTATAAAATATGCAGCACTGATTCAGAAGACAGATGGCTTTATTTTTCTGATGGGCATACCTCAGACCTAACTTTTTCTCTTTAATAACTGTTGTAGTCTTAATAGGTCTGCGGTTTGGAAAAATGCAAATTTCTGTATGCCTGATGAGGTAGGCTGTGTGGAGTGGATGTTCTCAACAAGCTGGCTGGTGCTGGAGCTGCTCCGTCTCCTTGGAATAATAGAATCTGGGAACAATTAAGAGGCAGCGTAATCAGTTCCTGGGGGCAGGAGCATACCCTCTTGCTTTTCAGCATTCCCTTGGCTGACTCATGAACTCTGTTGATTGACTTGGGAAGCAAATGAATCCAGCTCTCCTCCGCAAGAAAGAGTTATGGTGGCAAGGTGGTGAGAGGAATACATCAGATCTTGGGCAGCTCCTGCTCTCTTCTGTGAAATGTGTGGAATTTACAATGGCTACTTAGCTACTAAGGAAGTAAGATTATTATTTTTTTTGGCCTTGAAGGTTTTGTCAAGCCTTTAAATTAAGGACAACAGTAAGCTGTAGCCGGGAAATACTGATGCTCGAGCACAGAGGGCAATCTTGGCAGTTTGCTAGAAAACAAACTGTAACTAACTGCTACAGTTGTCCAAAAATGCATGCAGCCATAAGGTTTGCAAGCACTTCATATGCATTTTGGTGTAAGGACAGGAACGGTTTGTTTGGATTCATGGTTTTTTGGGCACCGCTCTCCTTATTCATCTGTTTGCAGGCAGGTAATGATGAACCCTGTTTCGGGATACAGGTAGATGTCCCTGGTTTAATGCGCTTCTGTCTTTCCATGTTTCCTTCCTCCCAGGAATGCTGTGGGTGTTGGTGGCTGGTTAATGAGTGCAGGCAGGGTCTGGGAGCTGGGCAGGGCTCTCTTTTGGCAGGTGAGGTGCGGTGCTGTGCCGAGGGGTTACGTGACCCCTGCCGCAGGCTTCCTGTGTGACCTTGGGCAGTTCGCAATGCAAACCAGATCATCTGCCTTCCAGTCCTACATGTGTAAAACACAAGAGCTTTTACAGCTCGAGAATGCTTGAAGCATCATTTTTTTCTTTAGTGTTACTTAGTTCTTTTGCCAGAAGTCTCTTCTTTTTTCCTTTAAAAAAAAAAAAAGGAAAAGTATTTTGATGATACTGTTTAGAAAGTTGCTCATCTCTCAGGCACATGGGAGGAGAGAGAGGGGATAAAAGCCTGCAGTAGTCCTAAGCGCACTCAAGGAAGAGATGAGCTGCCTGGGCAGGACTTGCCTTTAACCAAATTTGGCTTATGATATCTTACATTCAGGGATGAGGAAAGGGCTGGTGGTAAATCTTAACTCCCAGAGCCTGAGCGAGCTGGTGACAGGAGAGACTGCGGGTCTGGGAGGGGGGCGAAGAGACAAGCACACAGAAAATAAACTCCTGCTCCCTTGAAAACATGCATGTGGAATGATAGCAGGGCGGGCGTGGGGGCGTGCAAGCAAGTAACATCCCAGAAGCTGGAAGAATAAAATGAAAAGGCAGCAGGATCAGCACACAGATGAAAGGCAGCCCCTTTAACATTTGCTCCTGGACTCCGGCAACTCTCAGCAGTTGGCTGGAGACTAAGCTGGACGATCCTGTGGAGCTTCAACAAAGGGACGAAACAAACCCCCGTCCCCCGGGGCCCCCCTCCCCGACAACGCGTGAAACAACTTGATAAATGATTGCTCTGTCAAGGGACGCGGGGATGGAGACGTCTGGGAGCGCAGGGGGAATGCGTCCAATTCAGGCGCGCGGGGAGCTCGGGCTGGGAGAGGGGAGAAGAAAGGGGCGGCGGGATCGGGGACGGTGTGCTGCTGTCTCGGGGACAGCGACATCGATAAGTATGCAGGGGCTGGTGGCCCTCGGAGGGCTGCGGTCCCCGGCAGAGTGAGGGGCTGCGGGAGGGCTCCAGCCCCCTCTGCCTCCTGTAATGGGGGTGGCAGGAAACATAGCCCCCCCACCCCAGCCTGGCTGATAGCATTGAAAGCTAGAGAAACAGGAGCCCAGGGCCTGGCGCTATTCAAGGGAACATTAATTACCCTAAAACAAAACCAAGAGGAGCTCGCAGCTGGGGCCCAACACTTCACATTCCCCTCCCTCCCCTGCTGCTCCTCTGGGGTACGTGTGCACCAGCCGTCAGCGCGGCCTCCTCACTCGGGCCTGCAGCACCCCCAGCGCCCAGCCCACAGGGATTTTGGAGGTGTGGATGCCTCCCAAGAAAGAAGCTGAGTGCCACTACCACAAAAAGAGGCAGTGGCCCACCGAGGGTTTGATTTACTACCTCGTATTTCTGTGGGAAATCATGGCAGCTGGAGCCTAAGTGTGGTCCAGGGGCTGCCGCAGGGAAGCTAGGCTCGGGTGGCTTGTCCCAACAAGGAGCAGGCAGAGGGGACACGTCAGCGAGCCCTGCTGGATGCCAGCAGTGGCTGTGGTGTTTTGTCCCTCCCCGCTGTGGGACTGGAGCAGAGGACTTAATTTAGAGCGGTCCCGAGCTGCTGGTTAGCAAGCGCTTGATCCAGGAGGCAGCTGCTGCTACCACTTGCAAGGTGACCCGGAGCTCTGCTCCAGCCTGTCCCAGGATACCGGCCACGAGCACCAGTTGTCAGGAATAGAGAACACAGCCACGCTTATAAATAAAATGGGTTTGGGGTGTACTTCTGCCTCCAGCTGATGGAGGGGAAGGGCCTGGGTTCCTGAGAACTGAAGGCTGAGTTTTGTTCTTGTTCCGGCTATTGAGTTACTGTCACCCACCCAAGCAGAAGCTGGCCCCACGTCTCACTCTTGCAGCAAGTCGGCAGTGTGTGTTATCAAAAGGAACTAAAATGTGGAGGCTGCTTGTGAGGAGGGCATTTAGAAAAGACTCGCCTATGGTGGAAGCATTGCATTCACTTAGGCTGCTAACTCTCTGACTTGGCGGTAAAGGTAGAGGCTAAAGAACTTGAGTGCTCAAAGCCTCCCAGCACCTCCCCATATTCATCTTGTGTCTACAGAAAATTAACAAATTCTCCCTCAGGTTATAGGGAAATGATTTTGGAACAGCAGCATGTATGGCATAAGATCTGTGAGAGGTGCCCCTGCAAGAATCCAGCAATTTGTGTGTAACCTTGCAGGGTAGCCACTTGCTCATTTTGCGTTAAGTGAAGTAATGTTCAGCTGATATAAATAAGGACCTATTTATAGTGTTGAGTGAACTGGTTTCTGGTGCAAGCAATGTTGCAGATTAGGAAGATAGATGATAGGGAATTAGTCAACTCTTTTAATGCTCTACCTAGCAGAAAGGAGGAACTGCTGATGACAGTGTCTCCTCAGTCCTGCAAAGACCATCATCACTTTGGTTCGTTATAGAGATGATCATCAGCCCTGGTAGCATCCTCGGACTTCACTTTTGGAAAGAGGGTACAGTTTGCCAACCTTGCCTTTTATTAGAAAAACCCAGTGTGTAGAAAGACTGTGCTGTTTGAGTTGTTATTGGGAAAGAAGGGGTAAATAGGAAGAGGTTTCATGTAATAATGTCTCTATGTTCTTTCTCTATACTTCAGTTTATTTCTTGTGGGCCTGAAACATTGGTAATTAATGGGGGAGAACGCAACGGTGAATAACAGTACAAGCAAGGCAGAGAGCAATGTTCTTCATGATCATTTGTACCGCGTTGCAGCACCTGAGTTATAAAAGTGTAACACCAGAAACTTTTTAGAATGTAGACCTTTTCTTGCCATCCAGTAAGGAACAAATCTTGGTTCTTGCAAGTGAGTTCAACAGTCAGGAACGCAGGCAACCTATTTGTTTTTTCATTGACTGTAGGTTCCCAGTTCATATAGGGCTCTACTATCACCATGCAACATTTCACCTTTTTCACCAGCGGCGTTGTCTAATATTCAGGCAGTAACCTTCTACAGAGGGCCAGAGAGGACAGCTGAATGCAGTGATTTCTTTTCAAGCCCATGCAGTATTTTACCAGAAGTTGTAGACTTACTTAGTGGTAGGGTTTTTTTGTTTTGTTTTTTAAGGAAGTAATTTCCTACACAAAAGGGAAGTATTTTTTCATGCAAGACATGATTAAACTGGAATTCATTGCCACAGGATGTTGTGGATGCCAGAAGTCTAGATAGGTTCAAAAAGCAATTAAACAAATTCATGGAAGAGAAGTTCATCGAGGGCAATTAAACACAAAGATACAATCTCTGGCACAGGAAGTCTTAAGCCACAGCTTGCTGGAAGCTGGGGGGCGGGGGGAGCCTTATGGTATGCTTGTACCATTCTTACGCACCCTCCAAGTATTTGCTGCTAGTCACTGTCTAAGACAGGATATTGGGCTAGATGGACCTTTGGTCTGACTCAGTGGCAGTGTATCTGCTGTGCTGTAGACGAATCATGCAGTGCTACGTTTTTACTAGGGAAATGCTAACAGATTGTAGGGATTCATGTGTCCCTGTGGAGTCTTCCAGCAAGCAGAATCAGGGCAAGGTCTTCTGGTGACAGAGCTGCCCTCACAAGGAAGGGAGGCAGAGAGCAAGGGGAGCAGTGGGAAGGCAAGTAAAATAAAATGGACTGCTCAACCTCTGTCCTGCTGCCACATCACGTGCTACGCAAAGTGTGCGTGGTATGGTGTTTGTGGACGGGCTGCAGACACTTCGTGTGCTTCCAGAAAATGCGTGTCTGCGTGAGTCCCGTCTTCCAGTAACCTGCCCTCGTCTGCCAACTGCTTTCTCTGGTATGTTCGAAGCACAAGCAGTGCCTTTTATAATGGACTTAAAATGAGACTTAATGTTGATTAATAGTATGTAGATAGATAAAGTAATTCTTCAGATGGAAAATAACTTGGCTTGTAGCCTTTCCTTTAGTTCTATGCTTCGTGCAGTTTCCTTTGGTCCAGAAATGTAAGTAAAGCAGTGTTAATATGACATTGTATTTAGTGCTGTCATTTAAGGTAGATAATGCATGCTACTTTGTTACTGGAAAGCATTTGTTTTGTCTCAATGTTGCCTAATTTATATTGAACTGAAAAAGCAATAACCAAAAAAAACTCAGGTCCTCCCTCCCTACCCTGGCAAACCTGTAATTGTAACCAAGCTGCACCGTGAGAGGATATACATCAGGGTGCCACAGGGATGACAATTAGTTTTTCTTAAATTTACTAATGATTCAGAGAAGGAAACTGACAGTGTATTAATCAAATTCATGGATGTTTAAAATGCTGAAGGAGTATTACTCAGAAGTGTAAGAGCTTAGAAATTAAAAATTAGAAAAAAAGAAAAAAATTTGTTTTTAGAAATTATTTTTTTAAGTTAAAATTAAAAGAAATTCAAGTTGGAAAGTCTGTGCTACTTGGATATAAATAATCTAAACCAGAGCTAGTTGGTGGGGATGTTCAAGAAGTGAGAACAAGTGTGCCATGTCCTGTGACTTTTATCCAAAATCTCTCAGTACTTACTATTTTACTTGAAATTTCAGTTCTTGAAGATGCTTTGAAAATATGATTTAAATCTATCTCTAGTGTAGAGAATCAAAATTAACCCAGTGTTTATCATTAAAAGATAAAAAAAAAAAAAAATCTTGTGAATCTAATAGGTCATGTTTGTTGTGGGCCTGACATTTTATTTTTGAATGTTTTAGAGCAGTAAAGCGGACCAGCAGCTCAAGATAGGCTGTAACAGCATGATATGTTGCATGATGTTTTAATCTTAAATATTTGTTAATACAAAGGAAAGCTACTGGCTGCATATAAAGGAATATTATACCATAAAATTTATTTAAGACTGGCAGTAACCCCTGTCCTTTTCTGTGACTACACCTGTGTGTGATGTGCCTGTTTCTGAACATCCATACCAAAAATTTAAAAGCTCACTGGAAGTCATAGGGTATTAAAAATAATAATAATAGAAGAATGATCCTATTGTAGAGAAAGATTGTAAGGCCCTGATATATTCAGTGCTTAACTGTATGTAAAGGACACACCAAGGGAGCCAAGGAAATTGGGTGATGGAAATCATAGGCTGAGCTGAAAGTGGGGGAAAAGTGATTCTGAACACAAGGAAGTGCTCCTAAGCAGATACAGGAAGCTCAAGGCATGTGTACTAGGCAAATAGTTAGAGAAGTAACAGAGAATATCCCCAAAATGGTCCGGGGTTAGCAATGGGATCTCATATGCCTTCTGTCTCTGAGTTTTATGCATAATAAAGTGAGTTGGAAAGCAGGGGATGGTTAGTGTTAGGAACCAGCAGTGTGTTCATCTGAGCAGCCATCAGGATTATTTGACAAAGTAGAAGAGTGGGCACATTTTGGGCATGCCTTCTTTTGGCAGAAGTGGACTAAGTACTAAACAAGTGACTTGGGATTTACTGGAAGGTGTGAGAAGGGATTAGATGGCAAATGTCTAGTGATCCTCCTATGTGAGAGAGTCCTTCGTGTTTGTTGTGAAGGATGCAGGCTAGCTTTCTCCTTGCCTGAACTCATGTGATGTGGGCCACGTTAGTGACCTGCAGGGCAGAAATACAGCCCTCCCTGCTGCCCTAGGCAGCCCGTCACCCCTTTAGCACTGTGACCATGTCCACTCCAAATTTTGTCCGTGCATGATGCAGATCAGCAACAGCTGCTTGAAAGTCCTCTCGTTGATCTGAATAAATGTGCAGGTATAGGCAAGACCTAGGCAAAAAAAAGCCTTCTACTTGGCTCGGATGGAAGTGTGGGTGACAGCAGAAAGGGTTAATATCACCTACCAGTCTAGAGAAGGCTGAAGGTTTTGGACATGAAATGCTCCATTTCTCAGCATTTTTTCGGCTATTCTTTTGGTGACTTAAACCATCTTTTCCTTGAATGCTGCTCACACAATGAAGTTAAAATCACGTCTTCTGCATTTCCTTCCTCTTTCACATTGAGGTACTTTCATGTCCAGGATTTGTCTGCCTCCTCGCATTGAACCTTCTAAGCAGGTTCTGGAAGAGACCACTGGCCCAGCTTGTTCTCGTTTCCTGTCCTGAGTAATGCCTAATATTAGATACCTTGTCTTTGTGGGATTTTATCTTTCTTCCAAGTGGGAAAACTACAGAATTCTCTACTCCAATTGCTGGCATTGTTGATGTTTTGTGGTTTTTGGTCTTACTGAGGTTATTGCTTCAGTAAGTACCCTGCAGAGAAGAGTTCTGTCTGTATGGGTGCAGCAGTATTTTCTTCGATCACTTTTAAATCTATTGTCTCTTATTTAGTTGGACAACTGCTTGCTCCTGTCTTATTGGGAGAAAAAGGGGGGTGGGAATGGAGAATAAGTGCATCCAGATGGCTTTCTTTGCCTGCTTTATGTATCGTATGCTTGGATCATTTCACCTCTTACTTATCACCCTTGAACATAGCCCAGAAATTTGAAAATCATTAGGGTTCTTATTCAGTAACCTTCTTCTATGGATTGTAGGCCATCCAAATTCACTGGAGTCCAGCAGGTCTGTTTTGTAATGCATGTATTTTGTAAATAAATCCTTAGACAAGCTCCTTTCTGGGGCTCTAATTTTTGTCAGCTCTTTCTGCAATTTTGATATTATGTTTCATTACAAAGACAAAGGGATCGAACGTAATGTTTGAGACTGAAATTGTTTTCCATATTATTTTTTATTTCTTTCTAATACAAAACTATACATCTGGTTTGTGGTTTTGACAATGGCTGGACACTAAGCAGATGTTTTCCCTGTGTTGTCCACGAGAGCACTTAGATCTTTCTCTGAATGGTTGCAATTAATGTAGAACCCGTCCATGTCTACAATTAGCTCAAACTCTTCTTGCCAATTTGCATAACCTTGCACTTGTATATACTAAAATTTATTTGCTCTAACTTGGGTAGATCCTTCAGATTCTCTTTCACAATTCTCTCTGCTTTTAACTAGCGTAGAGCAGTATTGTCAACATTTCTTTTTCCCTGTTTCATATTGTGCCCCTTTCCAGATCATTTAATATATTAAATGTTGATCATAGTATCCGCCCCTGGGACTTCCCCCATTAACCCTCTTGAAAACTGGCCATTTATTCATGCTGTTCGTTTTTTCTAAATTAGCTTTAATCTATTGACAGATGTTTACCTCTCACCCCATGACTAGTTTCCTTAATAGGCTGTGGTGATTAATATTACCAAAGGCTTTTTGAAAAATTCAAATTAATTATATCTACCGGTTTTCCTCTAACTGGTCTTGATACTCCCTACAGAAAATATGGAAGTACCTATTTTTCTTATGTAAATGCCATGCTAATCTGGGCCTCCTGTATCACATTAATATAACTGTTATAACTACCCAGTTGAGCCATTTTACCAGGTGCTAAAGTAGGGTTTATGTGTCCATAATTCCCAAGCTCACTGTTGCTTTTTATTCACGAACTTGTAGCGTTGCCTTGCCCTGCAGCTTTGCCACCTTCTATTTAATTTTAACGATCGGGCTACCAGCAAAATATGTAATATGTCGCTTCGCTCTTATGTTGCTTGAAAGCCAGGCAATTGCTACCTGGGCCAGTTTGTTTCCAATTTAAATTAATTTTATGTGACTCCAGGCAGCAGAGGCAGGCTGCCCTGTGTGCTTACAGCGCCTGCTCTACAACCCCTGGCTGCAGGCGCCTGCTGTAGTAGTGGGGAGAACCAGGGCACGCGGCACCGGCGGGTTCTGCATCCCACGCTGACCTGTGGGGCTCAGCCAGCGCCACCTTCCTCTGAAGGTACTCACTCTGGATACGCTTTAAAAAGGTTCTCTGAGTATCCTTATAACCCCTTCATGTCTTCAAGCTTTTGAGAAGCATAAGCAGTTTTGTTAAAATTGTAGGGTTTTTTCCTAATTTAAACAAGCAAGCAGTAAATCTTCATTTAAATATGATTTTAATGTGTTTTTTTTACCATTTACGTTAGTCAGAGATCCATTATCTCCAGATCTTGCTAAGAACTGCAGATTTATAGCCCAATTCAGGCTTTATATAAAACTCAATTTTTTTCTTTATACATGTTTAAGCAATTTATGGCGTTAATGTACAGTTACTTGGATTCATTTTAATAGCTTAAGTTACAAAATCAGAACCATTTCTTCATAATTACAGCATAAACCATTTGTTTGTGATCTATATGGAAGTGCTGTTGGGTAAAATCGGAATGAAAAGGATGGCATTGGAGTTAGTCAGCTGACCTGCTTGCTTTTGGATCCTCTGGACCTTCAGATCTGTAGGAAGCCAATATCTCAGCTTCTCACATAAAGTATTTACTCAGAAATCGGAAGAAAGCAGTAAGTTTTCAGCTTGCAGCTCAGTGCTCTCCTGTGCATTCGGTGTGGTGCCTGGGTTGGAGTTAGCTCTGGTGCCAGCCGGCACCTGCTCCCATGCACTGTGCTGGTTTGCCACCATTGACCACGAGTTGGGTGGAGAAAGGTTGATCCATTTGTGAAGGAGCACAGCCAAGAAAACTCAAGCAGCCGATGAGTTTTAGGGTCAACGAAATGGCCGATCTGCTGTGTTGCACCAAGTTATGGGGAGCGGCTGCTGCAGAGCTGCCAACAAGCCGAAAGGGGGGACACCGGCAGGAAAGGTGGCACCAGCCTGGCAATGTTGCCATCAAGTTACATGTGAAACTTCATCCGTGGTGAGGGGAATCAGCAGAAATGAAGAAATGTATTCTGTGCTGCTCGCAGATGGGATCCATGCGTGTCAAGGCTCAGTTATCCAGTTGGGAAGATCTGGTCTGGGGTCTTCTCCTGTGTTCCCTGCCAGCCTGGGAGTCTTTTTGTGCCTCTTGGCAAATACTTCTTTTGTCTGTTTTTAAATATAATCTAGATGATTGGTAAAGTTGGGGAAAACCTCAGTTCTTACTGTTTAGTAGTCACTTCAAGTTTCATTTTAGATAATAATGGTTTTAAAGATATTACTGTATCTTCTGTGTTTGAGTGTAGTGCTTCAGCAGATTAAAAGACTATTGTTGATTTTTATAAACTTACACCAGTGTTGCTATCCCAAGTCAGAGTCTATTTATATTTCCTTTAATGATATGGTTAATATTCAAATGACTTAAAGCTTATATTCTAGATTGTACGGGGTGAGGAGGAATAACCAGAAAGCTTTGAAAATGTTAGGCAGAGCATTGTTTCTTTATTGCTAAGTACTCAAGGGCATCTTGAGTGTAGACTTGGATGTTACAGTATTTGTCACGTTATGCCCAATCATCCTATTCATCTCCCACTCTTGTGCTGTCACACTGACTCCTTCCCATTGTTTGCAGTGTTGTTTTTCAGAGGCATTGCAAACTTTTCAGCTCCATAGACAGGCTTTCAGTGTCTTATAATTTAACTGGATTCAATATCCCATCCCCTCATACCTCAGGAGGTGTAATTTCCCTGAGTTGACACCTTGAGATGCCCTTATTTCCCCTGTCCTTCCACCCCTTGTGGTTGCATCCCATGCTGCACATGGTCTCCGTAGCTGGTGAGACAAGGTCCTGGGAATGCGAGTGCTCAGCATTTGCTATCCCAGCTATGCTCCTTCAGACACTGCAGTGCATCTCAGATGTTTAAAGAATTCAGCCTCGCAGCTTTCCTCTGCATTAAGAAAATATTTTCTTAGTTTTATGGAACAACAAAGGGGAATGTCCAATATCATGAAGGAAGTCTGTGGTGCAGCTGGGAAATGAACTCTGATCTCTCTGTGCCTGTCCAGTACCTTAATTACATGATCATCTCCACTGCCTCATCTGAAATTCGTCTCTTGAAGTTGAACGAGCGTGTCAAACTGCATTTTTCATCTTTCTCTCGTCTCTGCTTATAGCTTGAGGCACTGGAGAAGAGTGGAGTTTTTACATGTTGGGAGTCTTCTTCAATACCGTTCTTTTATCCCCTCTTTTTTCCCCTCTACCTGCTTACATCCCAAGTCATGTGAAATCAAATCTCTATTCCCTTCTACATCTGAAAGGAATTTTTCTATGTTCATATATATACTTGCCATGAAAAGTTTCATCCCTATTAAAACTGTATTCCTACAGTTTTAATGCCATAAGATTTTTTAGGACCTTCACATTATTTCCTCCCCTGTGACATTCAACTCCAGACAGCCAGTGTTTTCTGCATTTGCCATTTAAATCGCATTTTTTCCTGCTCGAACTTTGCTATGCCCAGTCTGATTCTGCATGGAATACAAACCCTTTTCTGCCTTGTGCACAAGAATGGATGTGCAGGGTTAGATCAAAGGTCCGTCTAGCCCAGCATCCTGTCTCCTGTTGTACAGCGGATACCCAGAGAAGAGTGTCAGAGTAGGGCAGTTGAGCAATGAGACTTCCCTAGACTGCTCTCAGCCTCTGGCTCATATTTGCAGCTCAGCAACTGCCTTTTGTATTTAACAGTCCTTGATGGATTTTTTTTTTATTCTGATAATTTTCCTGTTTCTTCTGTGAAAGCAAATACACTTCTAGCATCCATAATATTCCATGGCAAAGAAACAGATAGATGGTTTATTGCTCATCCAAAGTGTGTCTCTTTTACCTGATAATTTCATCTGATGTCTGTCCACTCATTTTTCAGAAGGGACTACAAGCATTCATTCTCAATGCCATTTCTGGTTTTATAATCTTTATTGTGTAATTGTTTTTCCTGCAGAAGCTTTCATGCCTTTGATCACTGTTGCTGCCCTGCTCTAACTTTTCCAGTTCTTTTTTTTTCCAAATGCGGTGACAAGAACTGCGTGTGGTGTTCAAGGTGTAGGATACACTCTGTTTATACGGAGGTACAATGCTATTTTACAAGTCTTTCCTAGGCTTGCCTATTATTATTAATTCATTTTTGACAGCTTCCACTCTATTGCCCCTTTCAGAGTTATGCACACTGTTGCCCAAGCTGCATCTCTGCTGAGCATTTCTCATGCACTTTTGCCTATGATCTGGACTCAGAGTTACTCTTGCTTCACCAGAATTTCCTTTTTCCTCTTGCTTCTCCCTTTTTACGCTTCTACTGTTATCTGAAAGAGCTTCCTTCCTCCATTGCTTCTACCCACCTTGATCTCTAAATTCCTGCCAGATTCATACTACTACAAAGCCATTCAAAAGCATCTGCTGTCTTTTTTTCCCCTTATCTAGTGTACCAGCACTGTCAGGCAACTTTCTATTATGCTGGAAATAAAAAATGCCTCCAAGATTTGTGCCAAGCTCACAGAATGAAAATCCACATATGTATATCCAATCCACTCTTCTTTCTCCTTTTCCTCTTCACCATCTGTCTTCTAATCTGGTTTCTGTGTGCATTAAGGTATAATTTTACACTAGTGCAGATAATTCCATGTTTAGCTCCAGTTTGCACTGTTTAAGTGTCTTATATTAACAGAACTTAATCTGATCGCAGTGTGAGTAGCATCCCAAGGAAAGCAATACTGCAGGTTTTAAAGAAACAGTCCAGGGAAGTCTGGGGCCTCCTGTGTTCCTGTCTGGGAGTTTTTGGATAGAAATCACTCAGATGGTCTGTGTAACTTATGCATAATAAGCCTGTTCCTTGTCTGTGTTGGACCCACTGCGCCACTGATGTGCAGATGTACAGCGTGTTTGCCTTCCAGACGCGCGCGCTTGATTGTACGTAGGCTCTGCGAGTGGCGAACACACACAGTGCTGGAGAGGTACCAAGTGCATCATGTTTGCTGCCTACGTTGTACGTTTTGTCAGCTCAGAAGTGTTTGTCCAGGGTTGTCTTGGAGGAGTGGTGCTGGCTGGGTCTGTTGTAAAGGAATCTGCTATCGGGTGCCTTTCTGCACTAGTCCTGTATTGCCACGTCTTTTAAACACAAGCAAGGAATTGCAGGGGAGCTCTGCTCACAGCAGTATAACCTGTAGTTGCTATATCCCCGTTACAATGGCAAAACTACTCTGATTCCTTCCCTCTGTCCTCTAAAAGTGTAGCATCCCTTACAGTTTCAACAAAAAGGGTTTTCTATGGGCTCTGAGTGCTTGCAAAATTGGGTTTTGTGTTTAGGTGCTCCCTTGTGGACTTTGGACTTTGGTTGGAGCTGGCAGTGTGCATTCTGCAGGTGCAGTGAGGCAGGATCAGTGTTGTCCTCCCCTGTCCTCCATGACCAGCAAGCTCAGCTGTGGCGCAGTTTGGCAGGTCAGCAGTATTTCAAGCGCCCTGGTTGAGGGCGATGACTGCCTGTAAGGCTGCATCGTTACATTTACATTTAGAGATGTGATTCGTAGAAAAGTCCAAATCAGATGTCTTCCCCTAATGTATAGCTTCATTCCATGTACCGTAGTCCATTGGAATAAACGTTAGCTGAGCTAAATGAAGCTGAATTAGAAGTAGATTAATGCTGCGATGGTCAGAAGTCTGGTCTGAGAGCTGTTAGACACAGTTTTACAGCTCTGCGTTGGGCTTTCTGTGTGATCTTGGGCAAGTCACGTATCTGTGAGAAGCCCATGTGGTGGTTGTGAGCTTACATACTGTAAAGATGCATGAAGTCCTCTTGTACATGTGTTACCAGGCTTATATGGAGGTTGAAGACCAAGTTAACAAGTTCAGCCTTTTGTCAGCTTTTCTGTGTCCCAAATAATCTTTATTGGTGGGGGCAAATAAATAAACAAATAAAATCCTATTTAACCATATCTCACTAAAACGCTTGCGAATGTTGTACCTGAGTATCTGATGTTACAGTTAAATTATTATCTGTTGAATCTAATGTTTATGATTGTATTGGTAGTGTGATCTGCCTCTAATACATGTGGTGCAGAGCCATTCTGATGTTAAGAAAGGGACAGAAACAATTGGTAACCCTTGCTGCCAGGCAAGGGAAGTATGAGAGGGGCGGGGGTGGACAAAAGCTTAATCTTTCTCTCTTTCTAAGAGTCTGAGCTAATCAGTGTTAACTAATGCTGAAACACCAAAATCATAAATCTATTCCAATACTATATGACTCCCAACAAACAGACTGCAAACTGTTTGTGCCTTAGCTATTCTTTTCCAGGCTGTTCTGCGCGTAGCATTTATTTCGCATATAATACCCTTTCGAGGTCTTTGTGGGTTTAACAAAACTCCCATAACACTCTTACATCTGAGTCATTGGGGCACCATTTCCTTGGATAGCTCCCTTTTAAGGTAGCTTTAAGATACGAAATCACAGAAAGGAAGTCCGAAGGTAGGTGATGCAGTTGACATGCTCATCCTTCTCCCCCCGACCCCTCCCCAGGAGCTGGGACTCCTGCTTTCTGCTATTGTGAGAATTAATCCTTCAGTGTCCCTCACTGCTTTACCTTCCACATAGCCAATAAGCACACAGGGGCTGGAAGGTTGGGTGTGTGTTTGAAAGAAAGAATAGCACCGCATCTGCTTTAGCTCTTCTTCAAGTGCTGCTAGGAGAAAAAAAAAGTTTGCTTTTTGATTGTAAAACAGCTATGATACCTCAGTTTACACAAAAATTAGTCTGGCTTTTGGGGGATTTTTATTTCTTAGGTCTATGGGCTCGGGGAAGCAAATTCTTTGCATCCGGGGTAGGAATCAGTACAGAAACAGTTCTGGATGCTGTTCCTTGACTGCTGGCTGTGGATATGCTCCTGTGTTGATTAAGGCTGCCCACAGTAAATGCATAAGAGGGATTTTTATTCCCAAAACTTATTTCAGAGGAACAGGAAGTGACATTTTGTTGCTGTGGTTTGATAACTTTCTTCTGTACGAATCATCCTGCAACGAGCAAATTCTGTGGTCTGTGGAGTACAAAGTGATTTTTTTCCTTTGCTTTTTCCATCGGGTGGAAGTGGCATGGAGGTTGTCGAGTTAAAATGGCTTCCTGAGACTTTTGTATCTTTCTGAAGGGAGAAGAGGTAAGAGCAGTCATTGGAGCTTGTGTTGCTAAAGGTTTACTGGTGAGGCTGATTTACAAGAGATGCAAAGTCCATCAGCGGTGGGATTGGATTTACCCATCACCTCACTGGGCTTCAGTCCTCTGGGGCTGACCAAGTCACAGTCACCTGTGCCCATGGGCAAGTAGATATTTTGAATGCTAGCAGCATACAAATGCATTGATCAAAATGTTGATGTATGCAGAATACAGGTGTAGTCAGTCTTGAAAGATGTGAGTCTTTCAGATGTTGTGGTGTGTAGCACAAGTAAGGCTCTGTGCATGCCCTCCTTTAAGGAGTTTTTAAGGAGCTTTCTTTTAAGGAAATCGTAGGATTTCTTTATACCAAAGTGTTTGCTGGGCACTCTGTCATATTTCAGTCAATCCTAGCTCATGCAGCATACAGTCTAATTTTAAACAAGCAAGGTAGTGTGACAAAGTTACAGTATTTATGTGGACCAGCTTTATGAATGGCTTAGACTCCCATCTTTTATTTAAGAGTTTAAATGACACAAATGTATCAAAACCACAATACAAAGAGTATGTGGCTATGGAAGTTTGGGGGAGGAATGTTATGTGCCTTCTGCAAGGATACTCTAAACCAGTATTGATTTTCATAGTGTACATGTCTGGGATGAATTTATTCTCCAAAACTTAGTGATTGGTATTCCATGTGCTGAATGCTCTGCTTCATCTTGCATTTCTTGGTATTTTTCTGTACGTTTCCTTTGAAACTCCTGATTTTTAAAAAATTGAATTTTTTTTCCTTCTTAAGCTGTTTGTAATGTGCTTGCAGTGAAATCTTGTCCCGCAGAGGAAGGCTGTTCTCTGAGAGTTGCTTGGCCGGCATGGCTTTCTCTAAACTATGATTTTTTGTTCCCCAGTTTTGCTCCCTTTGAGCATCTCCTTTGGATGGAAGTGCTGAACAGGATGAGATTGCTGAAAGATCTTAATTTTTTAATGTTGAAATTTTGGATTCTTGAGTGTATGAACTGCCTGGTGCAGCTGTCCTCGCTGTTATCTGCGGGACTTGCTGTTTGGAGAGTTTGGAGCAAGCCTGTATAAAAGAGAGCCTGCCATCCTCTCTTGCTTAGGGAGATCTGTGAATAGCTAAGGTGGTTCTAATTGTCTTACAAATATTAAGCCTCATGGGAGACTTAGGTATTTGTCCCTATTTTGTGTGTATTGAAATACAGCAGAGAATAGTCAAGTGGGTTGCCTGAAGTCACCCAGCCTGACAAAGATGGGAATAGGTTTCCTGGCTCCCAGTACTGTACTTTAAACCACAAGATTAGTCTTTTTTGAAAAGGATAATCTGTATGTTCAAAGAAGGCTTTATAAAGCTCCCATTAACCCTGGTGCCGTACCTAGTGAAGAATCTAATTTATGTTCTGGCAAATGAAAGCAGTTTCGAAGACCTTAGTGCTGCAGGTCACTGTCAGACCTTCAAGGTCTGTTGCCACTAGTTTAATTTTTCTCCTGCTTGGATTTGCCTCTGTCTATCGTTTCTAAGAAAGGAGGAAAAAGCTGTACTCGTGGGGAAAGATTTCCAGAGATGTCCAGTTGCAGATAACCGAGAACAAGGTCCACGTGTGTTTTTTTGCTCTGCCTAGTTAATATACAGAATGGCTGATGATTCCATTCCTTCCTTGAAAGAAAGAGACGGAAAGAAAGAGATACCTACCAGCAAAGCTCTTTTTATTGTATTTTATCACTCAGTCGAGATCTGAAGATCTGAATTCCAGTAGCCAGTGACTGGAAATGTCCTTTCAAACCAAAACGTTGAACTTCAGGGTTTACCCCCGAGTACTAGAGCTACCTTATCTGAACACACTGCAGAGAGGAAAAAAATTCCAGTATCATTCTGTTATCTCCATCGAACACAGCGTATTTGAGAAGTAGCAGTAAGTTAATCTCAACATTGCTTTTACTCAAAGATTGCAAGTGTTTTACAGGGTTGGGTAAAGATTATCCAGCCTTTTGGTTGAGGGGGAGGAGAGAGACAGACAGACAAGTTTAGCTCTCATCACTGAATGCATGAAGTGAGAATAAAGGCCAGGGCTTTCCTGATCCCATCCTCTACTAATAACACTTTTACAAGATGGTTATGTAATTATCTGTTACCGTTGTTTTTCCCTGCTTCAGGCAGATCAGCTATTTTATCCAACTGAAGCGTTTTGCGCGGATCTTTGGATAATCCAGGGTCATCACTGAATTTCAGGAACAAAACTGGCTATTAGGTGTAAGAGAGATAACAGACCGTTGTTTCATTTTTAAAAATGTGATGGAACAAGTCTGCATTTTTCTTCTTACTCTGAATGTGAAGAAAGAATTTGGGAGAGGAGAAACGTACTCTGAAATACAGTCTGTAGGATAAGTGTTACAGCGATAGACATAGTTTCTTGTGCATCTGGGCAATGGTTTACTGTCCTCTCCAATTATGACACTATTTGGCACTGTTTATAATATGTTTTAATAGTGTAGTTAGTGTTAACGTTTATATACATAATTATTACTAACATTAGCAACAATTTGCCATTTCTGGCTAGTAACAATTACTACATAAATAGCCAAGTGTTTGTAACAGTCCGCAAATTTATTGGCTGTAAATGCAGCATCAAGTTGAGCTAGAGAGGAATTCCTGTATGGTGTGTATGTTGAAGACGATATTCATCCTGTGCGCTGGAAAGGCAGAGCTACAAACACTCCATCACCTCTTTATAGCGCAGCAGTGCCAGATGTGGAGTAAAACATGGAGCGTCCGTCCCCTGAAGGCACGATGGGCTCTGTTTCGTTGCCCTCGGCAAACACGAACCTGAGCTGGGCTCCTTCCAGACCTGGTAGTTCATTGCCACCTCTGGCCAAGGGGCGATGGTCAGGGTGGTTGCGCTTCTCCCATCTGTACTAGCGTCGAGTTATTCGGAGTATGTCGCAAGAAACAGCTGTTGAGACTTTCCACTTAAAACCCCTGCATGCTCCCAGCTTTTGGCTTTGTTTTTCCAAGCAGGCCCTTCTCCCTCCTGCCTCTCCCCCGGCTGCGCGAGTGGGATGTGAATTCCTGTGGGTCCGGGGCTCTCGTCTCATCTGCTCTAGGCAGCCGCCCTGGTCACTAGGCAACGCTGCTGGGTCCCCCTGGGTTTTTCACCAGCATCCTCTGGAAGATGAGGGCTCAGTGGAGCAGGGCAGGTCTGTGTGCTGAGCAGGAGTGCCCGGGGAGCGTGGGATTCCTGTCCGAGCTGTGCGGCCGGCTGGGAGCGAATGCTGGATGGGGGCTAGGTAGCGGCTGCTGGGGAGGGATGCTTTGAGCTTTGAAAGCTCTGGGGGTGCTTTTCCTCATGTCTGATGGAATACAGTTTTTGGACAGGACTGAATTTTATGAGGACTGAAAGAGGTAACTTCTTGTATTTATGTTGATACTGGGTTCTGCGGCGCCATGCGTTACAAAGATGGCAAAGACGGTGCTGTGTGAGGAGCTGTGACTCACACTGCGATATTTAACAGACTTGGAACACCATTTCCTGTGACAAGCCTATCCCCTGGAGTATATAGCTCTCATTCAGACAGTAGCATCTGTGTTCCTTACAATAATAATAATAATAATAATAATAATAAAAATGTATAAAAGCCATTCATTTTTATTGAAGTGTCTGCACTGTGCAAGCTTGGAAGAAACTCCTGGATTCTGACAGACAAGCAAGGTGCTGCTTTTGGCTATCCAGAGTAGTGTCGGCTGTTATCTAAGAGTACAAACGCGGACTGTTTGTTCCATTTCCACAAACTGATAAGCCAAGGAATAGATGTGTATTTTTAAAGCTTATTCTTAGACTTGAGACTAGGCCTGTTGCAAACAGGCAGTTTATACATCTGGGTGGCTGGCTGACCACATCATCAGGATGGATATCAGTTGGCAGCTATTTTCTTTTTTTGCTGTTTTTTCTTTGCTTAATGAATAACAAAATGCTGGAACTTGGATTTCAGCATACCACCACTGCGAGATTCATCTCTCAACCACGTGCACTGGTAGAAATCCACAAAGTATCTGTGTGTCACTACAGGCTCTCTCCAGCTTTTCTTTTGTTTGACCCGGAGCGAGGAGGAAGAATTTTTCGTGCTGATAGCACTTTAAGGCCGATCTCCCCGCTGAGCCACAAGCCAGGGTTTGTTTGCGATGGGTACTCTGTGGACTGCACTCAGCGCAGCAGCTGAAGGGGAGTCAGAAGAATGGCTGGCTGGGGAGATCAGATTAAAGAGAAAAGCAAGGCTTTACAGCCTTTTTTTTTTTTTATCTTAATGCATTTCACCGTTTCATCCCGCTTTTTCAGGCAAGGGTGAGCAGGAACCTTTTCCCCATTCAAAAGCCAGGCTGTTGTTTTCACTAGAGGGGTGAAAGGGTTGGGAGGGAATCACCTGAATTCTTAGAGGATGATCTGTGCTTTTTGCTTGTTTCAGCACACAAGAAAACAGTTTTGTTTTTTTTTTCCATGATGTGCTTATCTAGCAGCAGCTAATAGCGTCCTGGCAGGTGGGGGGAGCCATGTGAGTACCGGAGCATCACTCTTCACTGTTGCAGGAAAACTTTGATGGCGCAAGTGCAAAACAGCTGCATAGCTTGAATGCCATGCATTAGCAGCGCGTGCTGGCAGAGAGCAAATTGCCCGGGAGTTTTGGATGGTTGTGCACTAGAAAAGTGGAGGTTGGCCCTAAATGCCTCAGTCTAGAGATATTGAGAGTGGCAAAAATTCCCTTTAAAAAGTTATTTTCCCAGTCAGTCTTGACATCTTTGCAGAAACTTTCACCAAGCAATCCATTCCAGATTTTGGCGTTCGTCCTTTCTCTTCCCTGTGCTCATGCTGAGCAGATGAGCGCAATGGCCAGACCTAAAATGAAGAGCATCTACAGTCTGATCTCATCCTCCCTTGTTGCCTTTGGCTGGAGAAGAGGAGGAGCTTTGAAATCGGATTATTACTTCGAGCCTCTTGGCTTTGGAGCTACAGACTGTTCACCACGTTGCCAATGGGCTTAAAAGCTTAGCAGAACTCCCACTAGGTGCCCAGGAAGCCTCTTACCCTAGGAGACGGTGACATCGCAGGATCAGCTGTTCTTTATTTATCGTGCAGCAGAATTGTCCGGGGAGGTGCCATAGCCAGCCTGGCGATGTTGTTTCCAGAAACAATGTCAAGAGCAGGTAGCTGTGCTGGCATTGTTCCTGCCTACCTGATTTCACTCAGCCAAGGCGCGATGTCAGTTACTAAAATTTTTAGTCTTCAGCCACTGGTAGTACTTAGTAAATGGGGACACTAAAATCCAGTGTTTATGGAGAGAGGGGGTCGGGGTGTCTAAAACATCCCATCTGGGGGGAATTCTAAGCCTAAAATGGTGAAGTCTACAAGTAAGTTAGCAATCTGAATGCATGTTATTCCATACTTGTGCAGCTACCAGGAGAGAGTCTTTAGGCAGTAACAAATGGTACCTTTCTTACAGAGAGGCAAACAGGATGCAATTTGAGTGGACTTGGTTTCCTCTCATGCTGTTGTGTTTGGAGGTTATTTTCAGCTAGAGGAGCTGAACTTGTGGCTTGGGCCGTAGTGGTCAGCTACGATGTGGGAGCGTTTTGTGTTGCGTGGGGTTTTTTTGGTGGTTGTTCGTGTTGTGTTTTGTTTGAGGGCATGACCCCAGTACTGTTCCCATAAAGGCTCAGATCTCTGATGAGAAATTTAAGCATGCTGGTGTTGAGCTTGCTTTTCTTAATTGCCCTTCATGGGCCTCTTGGAAGTCTTCTGTAGGGTCTGCAAACCACAGGCTGGTGACCATTTGTTCTACTGAGGCTGAAATTTGTCTCTCCACAATGCTAAAGCCAGTTTGGTGCCCTGTGTGATGCTTGCCCCTCAGCCAGCATAACTGGCTTATGGTAAATGATGTAGATTATCTGCTCTGAAGGAAGAGGGGATTATTTTGAAAAGGAGAAATGATCCTGTGGAGGAAAATAGCACAATCTCCAAATGCGTTGGCTGCTAATACAACTGATCAAAAAGAAAGATGGCAGTGGCATCAAGTGTCAGACCTTATGGGTTCTCTCCTAGCTTTGTTGCTGAATGAAATGTGTCCCTGGTGAGGATGCTGGGCTTTGTGTTAGTTTCTCCATCTGTAAAATTGCTCTGTATGTGGGTGTGTGCCCCCCTTTCCTTCACAGGTGCTGTAAAGCTTTATTAAATGTTTTTGAAATGCTTTGATGCTCTAGGATGAAAGCTACTCTGGAGGCATAAAGTACTAATGTGTAACTATTAAGCAGAAACTACTCAGTTGTTACTTCAGACCTTCAGATATACCCTGTCCATCTGAAAAGGTACTTTGTAGGTTGAAGAAACTGAATGAGCAGCAGTTTTACATCATATAAGTGCTGACAGTGCATAAAACTCATAACGAATGTAGTTCTTGTCCCAAATCAGTTACCCTGCAGGCAAGGTGAGCTAGGAGGAGAGGAAAGTGTTGTTATTAACAGTAGGCTGCTGGGTTGTGAGGGAGACAGGACTGATCGTTCTGAAATCTCTTTTCAGTACAGTTTAGCCACCCAGTGTGAGCTGTTCGTATTTGTTTGTATTGCACAGTAGTGAAAAATCCCAGTTGCAGAGCAAGCTGTAGTGTGCTGTGCAAACAGGGGAGAGTCCCAGTCCCCAAGGGGGATCAGAGGCAAGCAGGTTGACACAGAGTACAAGATGACACCACCATTCTGGGGCTGTGGGATAGATGATAGCTCAGTGGTCTCGGGTCACCAGCACTCTAGTGCTCATCCCAGATTTTTAAGCATCCTGATAGAAAGGCTAAAGGACAAAACCAGAGTATGTCTGAAAACCAAACCTAGACAGCTGTAGCCTAACCAAATATGCTCATCAGAATTGGAAAGGGGTTGTATTTTGAAACCTACTTGGGCTGAAGTGAAGGGAATTCAGTGTTTGTGCAGCCCTGCCCTTAGCCAAAGGGAGCTGTTAGGGGAAAGGAAGATTATGGCTACCTACTGCCCTGCCAGCAACCTGGGATTTGGTCTTTGCAAGGAGCCATAATGTGGAGGCAATACGAGAAATTCTCCATGGCTTTCTGTTTATAACCATCTCCCTAGTATAAAGCTGTCATCTCACACCTCTGCTTGGCCCTGGCGTAACATTATGCTCCTATTTACAAGGGCCTTGAAATAGCCTTCAAAGCCTGCTTACAGAAAGGTGAGGGAGGAACGTAGAGAGGTCTCTCAAGACACTGGCAGACATTAAGGACTGACCTAAGAAAGAGGAAAATGAAAGACCTTTGCTGTGCCTGCCTTCCCCTCCCTAAATGATAGTCCCTTTCTGGCAGGGCAGCTCTTCTCAATCAGGTGTGTGCTTTTCACCATGATGTCTCAGATAAGAGGCTGCTTGCAGTGCCAAGTATCATTGAATCCCCTCACCTTGCACCCCTGAAGCTACCATAGAAGACCAGCTTGGCTTGTGGTCCCCTGGGGACAAGTAGATGATGATGTTTCCTTGAGGAGAGCTGCCAACCCTCTCCCCAAGATACAAATACAGACTGGAGGAGCCAGAGGCACTTTTTGCTCAGGAAGCCATATAGTCCCAGAGCATCGCACATAAAGGGAGCCATGCAGGTTTCTGCAGTGTCTTTGTGCCCAGGACTGGTGAGGCTGGGAGTGTAATCTCTCAAATACTTGAATAATGGATGATGCCTCCAACCAGCTGCTGAAATTAAGATAATGTGGCTGGGAGACTCCATCAGGACCAGAAACCATAGCTGCTTTACTGCAGCCATCTAAACCCACCGCTGTGTGCACTTCTGGGGCAGAGTGCAACACCCTCTCTGTTTGTCACCTCAGGCTGGCAGCCTCAACAGGGTCCATATTTTGAGCACTATTTCCATACAACGGCAGCAATCACAGCCAAGAAGTGCATGGTACTGGGCTGCAGAAAGGGATCTGGCTGCAGGGGGGGTGGGGTTTAGGCAGGCTGAGTACATTGTAGGGGCCAAGCACCATGGATAGACCAACAGGCTTGCTATGGGGCTGACGCAGCAAGCAGCCTGTGGTGTAGCTGAAGCCTGTCACCTCAGCCTTGGGACTGCATCCTGGTTGCTGTTGCATTGACCTCTTGCTGCCATTTCAGGCGGATCAGTTGGGTGCCCTTCGCACCAAAAGGAGGGCATCATGCTCTTCTCTTTGGGATGCCTTGAGAAGGGACAGTCGGTCCCTCCCAGAACCCCTGCATCCTGCATCTTGAGCTGCTGCTTCTTCAGGGACAGTAGGGACACGTGGCGCTTGTTGGAAGTGCTTCAGACCTGCAGCTGACTTCTCATCTCCTTGCACCATCTAGGTTACTGTACCCTTCTTCTTTTCACACTTCCTGAAAGCCATGAATTTGCCAGACTCTTGCCTGGGTACCTGCCCTCGTTAATTATCTGTGAGGGGAAGAGGATGTCCTGGCTTCATTTAGCAGCAATGCAGAAATTTCAGCACATGAGTTGGGGCTGTCTCAGCATGGCCACACGGGTGGCTTTCGGCGATCTGCTAAACCCCTCAGCAAAAGCTTGTTGAGTCACTTGGGAGCATTGCCGTGGAAAGCTGATAATGGCAGCTGTATAGAAATAGAGCTGAGGGGATTGGGCTTTTAAACTGGTGGCTAACTTGGACGAGGCTTAGCCATGCTTAAACTGTTTATGTCCATCAGATCCAGCCATGGATGATTCAGCTCCAGCACAGAGCTGAAACCCGTGGCCCTGCACCTCCATGCCCAGCTGTGCCACGACACGTGCCGGACC
The DNA here is from genome assembly GCF_009769625.2 of Cygnus olor. Lineage (NCBI taxonomy): Eukaryota > Metazoa > Chordata > Aves > Anseriformes > Anatidae > Cygnus > Cygnus olor. Next base: position 66,284,872 of record NC_049169.1, read on the forward strand.
TCCCTGCGATTTTGGAGGCGGTTTTCTGAAAGCGGGGCCGGGAGCTCGGTGAGGCCATCCCTCCCCAGCGTGCCGGGAGCTGGAGCCCACCCTGCCGGCTCCTTTCCCAGGGAGCAGAGGGACGGGTTCGTGGCCTCTTGCCCGGCCCGGCTCACCCTGCTGTGGGCCAGCGCTCCTCCCGGGCGAGGTGGTCACCCTTGCTCCTGCAGCCGCCTTTTCCCAACAGCCATTGCATGACTCAGAGGGGATTTAGTCGGGGCTGGGGGAGGGAAAGACGTTAAACAGGCTTTTCCCTAATGAGGTGTGACGCCAGCTGGAGAGGGGGAGAATCCTGCTTTTCTCCTGTCTGTTGCTCTCTCCAGCTAAGGGAGGAGGAGGAGATGTGTCCCCCCCTTCCTCCGCTGATTTGCTGCCTCTTCTGTTTCCTTTCTGTTCTGTCCCCAAAGCGTTTTGGCAAGGTTCAGATTTCTGCGCTCACAGCTCAGTGCTCAAAGAGAAAGGGGAAAAACAAAAGGGTTGCAGGCGCCGGGGGGAGGGATGGTGGCAGGGAGGAAGCCCAGGCGCTCGCCCGGGCCTGGCCAGAGCGCAGGGACTCGCGCCCAGGGGCAGGCCTTGCCCTCAGGACCTGGAGCTTGGTCGCCTCTTTCTCCTGGGAGTACTTTGCCCACCTCTGCTCCATGCCACTCTGCTGGCTGCTGTTGGAGGGAGGACTGGAAAAACAAGGTTTATCCCTCCTCCTCCACAATCTGGGCTGTGAACCCAAGCAAGAGGATCCCAACTCTTTGTTCATGGTCCTGAGATGTTGAGGTCTGCATTGTGTCATGCTCTACGGCATTCCTGCAGCACCCTGGGCATGTGGGAAAAGTTCAGCATTTAGACCTTTTTGGAGTAGAAAGCCAGAGAAATGTGTGTGGATAGAAAATGGTGGCACTGGCACTGATTTGAATGGAACCAATGGACCCATCGCTGGGAAATGAAGGCACCTCTCTGCTCCTGTCCTATCACAAGTAGCAACCCAAGAGAAGTAGACCGAAGCTTCACAGGACGGTGTGTCAGCACCATTTTCTAAGACAATTAACCACCCCAGCCAAATAATGACCCAGAGGTGGCCAAGGGGAGGCGAGGCAGCTGAGGCCACTCCACCCTGTGTGTCCATCCTTGCCCAGCGCCTGAGGCATGTCCCCTATCTCCCCGAGCGACCTGCAGGCTCCCAAAATGTAAAGGTCACCCCCGGGCCTGGAAAACAATCATTGGTGATACAGGGCTATCTGAGGGGATTGTGGCTGCTGTTTAATGAGTGCTAGTCAAACAGCAGGCTGAAAGGGCTCACGGGAAGCAATTTAAATATCCCTTCGTACAAAAGGCTGTCACATCCTGGCAAAGGCAGGCTGGTGACTGACGGCTTTAGTGCACAAATGTACTGCGGGTGAGGGAAAGGGGGAGGGATATCCTGAACTGGAGGCTTACTGTTTTCCCCTTTATTCTGTTTCCTTGTGTGTCGTTTTGCACAAGTTCATTGCGATAACTTATTTGAACATAACCGGAGATGCTTTAGCACATCATATACCTTTCTTCCCCCTCTGTCGGGTATGTTTTGTTAGAGTGCAGATGACCACCAAAGTCCTTTACAAACAAAAGAAGTCAATGGCTCCAAAATACTATCTGCTTACCAAGTGAATTCACTTGGTAATTATTATTTACATAGCATGATTGCTGTTTGTATAGCAATAACATCACTCTACCTAAGTGATGGCAAGCAGTAACTGTAGTTTTTGCGTTAACTTCTTATTAGGCGGAATAGTCATCTCAAGGCCAGAACTGAGATTTTTGGGACTTTTCCTACCTTTTTCCTACCTCTGTGGCAGATATGCTGTGTCAGGCTTGGGCTGCCCCTTGTCCTTTCTCTGCCTTAAGTTTTCCCTTATAATAGATATGTTTAATACATTCTTCACAGGGCAGGTGCCAGGCTTCTGGTTATGAATTGCTCTGGGTACTATGCGAGAGGTAAATAAGAGTGTTGTTGATAATGAAAATATGCCATTAATATGTTTCCAATAAAAAAAACTACAAGCAGCATTTAATCTGCAATCTATTATCAATAATTTTATTACCGCAGTTACTGCGGTCTAATAAAAAAGCACTTTCCCTTCTTTATTGGGTAAGTGCCAAAACGTTTATCCTTTATTCTCTGGCCATTAACCTTTATTCTGTAGCCATTAGCTTAGCCGTTTGTGTAACAGTCTGTGGAGTAACATTCAAGTAGGAATTTGTATTCAATCCATTATTTACTCTGAAACCCAAAAAGAATAGCTTCTTATGGCTATGTTATTTATCCATATTAAATCTTATTATGAAGGTAACTGCTGATGATCACACTTACAGGCAGTAGATTTTCTTACTGTGAGTGCTTCTTCTTGAATATGAATAAAACTGTAGCTAATCTATGAGCATTATGAAAAATGAAAAGCTTGAAATTGCTAACTGAAAAACACAAACTTTGCACAACTTTGAACAACTACATTTCAGAAATTTATCCTTTTTATCGATGAGTTTCTGTATCACACCTTTATACAAACTCTGTTGTGCTGAAATAAGCTGTAATACTCTCCATTGCTCTGTGAAGGGTTGAGGCTTTGGGGCCAGGTCATGAGGTCTGACATCCCTCCACCCTTTCTTTCTCCCTTATTGAAAAAAAAAAAAAATGAAGAGAAATAAGTTAAAAGCAGGCAATTTTGATTATTTCTTTGAGGCACTTGCTTGCTAGCTTTCACCCATTTCTGCGTACCCATCTAAATTTGTGCTTCTCTGTGTGAGTGGCTTTTTGGGGTGCGCTTTCTGAGCAAATCTTTTAAATGAACTCACTAGTTGTAGTAAGTGGAAAACAAAGGAGAATTAAACTGTTGGTTCCTGCCTGTCAGCTGAACACAGCAGAAATCATGGGATTCTTATTAGGGTATAGTATCTTAACCTCACTGAACCATATTTTTCTGTTTACGGACAAAAGCTGGAGAGTGTTATTCAGTAAAAGCTTTTCAAGGTCTCCCCATAAACTCTTGTGGTGAGGAGGTAATAGCAGTATTTTTAATGATGGGGAAGGTTGGCTTACCCAGCATACGCCCTGCTGCTGTGCGTGTATTTTAGGCCGTTTGGCTCTTTCTGGTCCTAATAAACTAAGAGCATGTTCTAAGGAATTAGTTTGATGGGTGGCATTTTTTCTCTCGTTTCTGCTCATTAGGAACTGGAAGCTGCTCTTCACAGGGATGATGTGGAGTTTATCAGCGACCTGATCGCCTGCCTTCTTCAAGGTTGCTATCAGCGCAGGGACATCACGTGAGTAACCTCGCTCTGTGGCTTAAGCGCTTTGCAAGGGGAGCTAATTAGCACAGTCGTGGGGATGTTTCACAGCTTTGGAGTGATGACATAGCAGTGATCGGCAGTCACCAGCAATCAGGCCAGATTCTTTACTAAGTGGAAGGGAATTCCAGCTCTTCCTAGGCTGAGTTGCAGTTTTTCAATTTTACAGACGCGTTGTTAAGCAAACTTCTTTGAGAGAAAAAAACTTTTCGTATCTCATGCAAATCTATTTGATGCTCTGATGTAGCACTAAAGCATACGAAGAACATTCACAACTGCTCTTATGCTCTGAACTCTATTTGGTCAATTTAGTGATGCCACAGTAAGAATTTAAATTATCATGTGTCTTCAACAATTTATATATGTTGTGTAGAATAACACTTGCTGCTGTGCAGCCACCTCGCTTGCGTGGAAGTTCTCTCTGCTTTACAGAGAGACAACTGTAGTTTTTTTCTTGGAAATAAGCATTGAAAACAGTTCAGTTGCAGGATGTTGGTAAGTGCTTTGACATGTTCTCTTGATGTTTCAACATTCAGAGACACTTTGTTAGTGTCCACCTAAGTAGTTTCCCAAAACGAGACATTTGTAAAACATCATTCTTTAGAGGGTCACTGCTCACACAGTGCAACGTGCTTCCAGTGATAATAAAGGCCTGTTGCAGTGCTTTTCATTTGTTCTTCTCCTGTGAATCATGTTAATAGCAAAGCATAACTGGGGAGATGAAGACAGCTTGGCAACAGTTGCTGTTGCTTAGAAGAGGTGTTAAGCAATTCTGCTGTGTAACATTCCCCTGTTGTGCAGGGCTTAGGCTGGTACCTAGATGTAACCATAGGTGCTTGCACTGAAAATGCAATTTGGAATTAACGGATGATATTGAACCAAAAAAGATATATATCTGCCAATTAAGTAGTTTCTCTTGCATTGATGTGTTGACAGTCATCCTGAGTGTATATCAGGGCCTGAACCAGGCAGCTGCACTGCATTTAGTGTCTGTGAATGAAACTGATGTGATGAGAAGCTTGATTGTAAAGTGATGTATCACAATATATACAATCATGTATATGGCTTCTTCATTGAGATAGCCACAGAGCAATACAAACCTGCTTATAAACATGCCGAGTTTGTTTCTTCACACTGGAAACACCAGAAAGGTAGTGGTTTAAGTGTTTTCCCAACCTTAACCAGCCAGCTCACCCTTGTAGAAGCAGAGGAAGATTTGTATTTGAATTTGATAAGTTCAGCATTATCAGGTTCTCCTTAACTCTTGAGATTTAAGACTGTCCATTTAGCAGTTGCACTGTTTAATTGCCTCCCCTTTCTAAGCTGTTTTAATTACGAAAAATCAGGCATGAATCATGAGTGAGTTGTTAGGCATTGGCAAGTTGTTTGTCTTTTGGGGAAGTTTGCACACGTACACATGCGTATGCACTCATGCAGAGTAACATGACTCACCCAGCAGCTCAGCAGTGTGTAGTTATTCAATATTGTGTGTAGGTCCCAGTTAGTGTGTGTGTAAATACAGCCTTGGTTAACAATGAGGTGCAAAAGATGCAAGGAGATAATGTCATTGCAGAAGGAAGAGATGGTAACCCAAGCGTGTTTCTGTGCAGCCTAGGCAGTGTGTGTGCAGCGTAGCTAGGTACCCACGGAGCTGTTGCTCCATGTCTGTCCAAGTATGAGAGGTGCCGTATAGGGGATGGAGGAGTGCAGAGTTACAGAGAACTTATGCCTTACCCAAAAAGTTGTGCTAGGGAAAGCATGAGGGTCCCTGAAGGCAAAACCAGCAAAAGCCTTTCAACAGCACCTCCTGCAGAAGGTGACAAACCCATGGATGGGGGAATAATGAGAAGAGTATTTCTCCCAGAGGAGATGGGAACAGAGCACAGCAGGAGCAGTGTGGTGGGAATGGCTGAAGGAATGTATTAAGAAAACTGTCTGGAGCTACTGGGACTCTGGGGAGGTGGGTTTGGAAGCCCTGCGATGGAAGCAATAGGAGGGGTACCTGGAAACAGAAGGAAAGGTATCGTACGCAGAGGGATGTTATGAAAGAAGTAGTATTAAGATTTGGTCTGAATCTTAATCCTAGTCTAGTTAGTCTAAGCTTAGACTAATTGTTAGTCAGAAATCTGTAGATAAATGAAAGTGAAAATGATGGCGTGGTTATGTTTCTCAGAAACATACTTATCCAGCTGTTTATTTCATGCTTACACAACCAGCTATGGAGTATTTATCCAAAATAAATGTGCATTTTTAAAGCCTAAAATTCTCACTGTTCCTTACACATTTATTTCTAACAACCTTTTTCCCTCTATGCTGAGCTCAAGAGCCTTGGCTCATGTACAGCTTTCCTACTCTTAAATTTGTCCTCCTTTAATGGTAAGCAGTTGAGCCTTTAACTGAGCTTTGAGTGAGTGCTCAGTGGACAAGGATGTGCAAATGTAAGAGGCAGAATTTGTGTGGAAGATGAGTTTAAATCTGGCTTTTTTTTAGATGGGCCAGGACTCAATGTATTTTTCTGTTGCAAATGGTAGGTATTTCTCTTGCGTGGGAAAAATCAGCAATCTCACAGACCATCACAGTGGCATTACAAGAGCAATTTCTACAGTCATTTGTGCTCTGTATCCTTATGCTGAGGCTGTGAGCTGTTAACCTCTAGGCTGTAAACTTTGTTCCTTGTTGCACCTAGGAGGGGAAGGTAGGAGCTTGTTTTCATTCTTGGCTTTGGGCTGGGGCACTGAGGCTCAAGCACAAGATGCTTAATATAACTTCCATATAAAATACAGTTTAGCTACTTCTCAGAGGGTTTTTGAGTTTTAATTAGTTTTGTGTAGCGTCTTACCTCTTTGATGGCCAAAATGTTATCTGTCTATGCTTTCTCACAGTCTGTCTGAGGGTAGATTGCAGTTCTTGTCACATCTGTTTTGACGGCATGCAGAACTTACGGCTGAGCTGGGTTGCCTGGCTTTAATCATGCATCATAAAGGGGTATAAAACTGTCACATACCTTTGCTAATTATAATGTGCTCTCAAGTAATTTTGGAAGTGGAACCTAGCTGTGAGAGCCCTTCTAATGCACAATTTAACATACTTTAATTTGATTTGCCTATTACTTGGAAAAAAATATTCTATAGGGTTCTGTGATTCTTGGTTTTGAAGTAGAGCAGTGTAGTTTGCAGCTTTGCCTTGGTTTTGATATTCTTTGACAGACTTTTTAAAAAGGAATTACATATGAGAGAGACTTTTTTGCCTTGCTTGATGGTTAAGGCGTCTTGACTGTCTGCTTAGAGCTTTATTTGAGTTATGGATATCTGCTTTTAACTACTGAGATTCCTTAATGAGATGCCACATGTTATTCTCCAAATTGTTACTTATCATAATGATAGCAGCTAGGAGCACCCTTTGTTGACCCGATTCTTGGTGTGTTAAGCACTGTAGAAGTAAAGAACCTAAAAGATGGTAGTCTGCATTTCTGGTTTCCCGCATCTTTAGTGATGACCCAGTGGCTGTTCTTGTCTGGCACCGGGTGGTCAGAGGACTTGGCCAGAACAGTTTCCCTTTTGCTCTCTTCTCTTCATTCCGATCCAAATAATTTTATGCCATGATCTTCGGCTTTTGTTATTTTTTAAATGTCCTTCGTAGGATTCATATACCATCCATATCATTTAACTACTAACCATGTAATAACTAATACCCTTGAAGCTTTTCTACAATCTCTCTGCTCAGTTTTGTGCTATAGGCACAATTTGGTTTGATGTCAGTGAGTTTACCTGTACATTTTTCCAACCTCTAGCTCTTAAGACCTCTAGCTCTTAAGCACAGACTTTGAAGTGTCTGTTTTCTTTTAATTGTTTCAAAATGCAGCTGCCTGGAAAGTGGGGAGTGACAAGGGAGAGAAGTCTCTATAGAATTTTGGGTTTATACACAATTTTTTTTAAGTAGTTTGAAAAAACACTCATGCTTGCTTCAGAATCTCTCTGATATAAATTGGGCAGCTGCATAGTCCCTAGGGGCTGCCACTTTAATTCCAGCAGGAAATGCGACTTGATGACTTGTATCAAGACAGGAAGATCAGAGCTTCAGCTAACGGCAAAGGCCACAGCAGGAGCCTTCTGCAGCTGTTTTTAAGTAAGAAGTGATGGTGTGACATGGATGTGTACACTCAACTAAAATAATCCAGAAAAGCTCCTGCTGTTCAGCATGTCTTTGGGTGAAACTCATTCTTCACTGCTCTGTTATTGTATTTTTGCTATTTTTTAATGTGATGGCATAAAAAGTTTCAGTGACTTTTATCATACTTCTCATTGGGAAATGTTTTGTATGCTGCTGTTGTCTCTTGAAAAAACATTTTAATTACTTTTTGTTATAACACGTTTTACTTCTTATTTTTTCAACGTGGACAAAGGTGCCAGAAAGTGAGGAACAAAACAATCTCTTCTCTTGCCTATGCCCCATGAGACATTGATTCTTTTATCTCAGGAGATTGGCCCATCGCTGTAGCTGAAAACTGTCTAATTGACTTTCGTGGCATCACAGAAGGCATTTGCTTACTTAGGAACCTCAATTATTTTTTTTCTTGTCATTTCTTCCCTGGGATTTTTTTCTTCCCAAGTGGACCATCTCTTTTGTGCCTACCTTAGGCTCTTTCTGGATCCGTAAACTAACCTTGCAGTCTTTGGCCTGTAGTTTGTGTTTGTTTTGCTCTAATGTAAATACCAAGAGGACATTCCTTAACTCCTTCCCCGCCCCCATTTGACTTAATTATTTCTCTCCTATCCTTAGTTCTGGTGTTGAGAAATATTCCCAGTGTGACCTCTGAAGAACTGTATTCCCTATCTGTTGAATTGTCAATCCAGAATACTGCCTCTATTCTGCTTACTTTCTAATGCTTGTTCTCTGATCACTCATTTGAGTGATCATTAGAAAGAGAGAAGGGATAATCTGAAATCTGCCAGCCTGTCCAGGCAGAATGCCTGTTTTTGAGGACTGTTTAAAGCTCTGACTATTTCGCTTCCTGCTTCTACTTTGTCACTTTTGCCCATCCTTGTTCTTTATTCTGTGTGCACTGTGTCTTTCAAGGGTATTTTGAGGATTACCTCAGGTCTTGTGTTTTGGTAAAAGTGCCCTCAATAGAATGGTTAACATCTTGAAGTTGTCTTTCTGCACATGACTCTGAGTTGCATCTTTTCAAGAACTGCTGTGTATTGATCTGCTGTAGGGAATAACGTTGCAGGTTAACTGGGATAGCTGGCAGACCAGTGACAGATTTTCAATGTCATGGATACTGGGGTGAAGCAGGCTGCAGAAATACCTGAGCTAAGGTACTGTGACAGTCTGACCGGATCCAACACCTTAGTCAGTGCCATAGCATCTGGGGCAGACAGCCTGAGCTCCATCACAGCAGACCTGGGGAGCAATACCTCTTGGGAAGAGTTTTAAGATCCAACGCTTGTGCCAGTGACCTTGATTATAACTGTTTCAATGGCCCAGTCACAAACCACCTCACTAACTCAGAATCATATTCATGAATGCTAAGTGAATATCAACAAGATCAGCATTATTTACAGTCTGACTTTTAACAAGTGCTGCCTTGCATACATCATGGAGATTGGTGGATGGCCCCTCGAATCGACCCAGTATCATCAGTGCAGGAGATATCTTGAGGGGGCAAGGGAGATGAAGTGGCTACATTGCTCATCTTGAATCTAATATTAATATTTATTATAATAATAGCCAAGCCATGCAAGGTGAGCCTTTTAAAGGGTAAAAAGTGAAAATGAGGCAGCTGGCAGGTGTTGGGAAAGGAAGGATGAGATTACAGCAGTAAAATAACACGGTCATTCAGAGATTAATGAGTAGCACAGTGGAATAAAATTATACAGTTCAAGTATAAATAAAGCTAAGTAAATGTCTTTGATTCTCAGATGGATAGAATGAATCTTTAAAGAAGAATTTGAAGAAAAGTTGGTGGCATGTTCTGGAAGTGCTATTCCATAGGTAGGGGGAAGAATAAAGAATGAAAATGGAATAAAAGGCAGTGTTGTGTGTGTGAAAGCTCTGTTATTGTCAGAGTGGATGGATGGATGAGAGACAAATAGATTGGATAGCTGGGGAGAGGGAGTTATGCAGAACATTGACTAGAAGGAATATGTGGCTAAACTTAAAAGGATGAATAAAGAACAGTCAGTGAAGAGTCTTAAAGACTGCAATGTCATCATGCTGCTGTCATTGTTTGAAATATGAAATGGACAGCTGTATGTTTAAGTTCTTGATGCTGCAAACTAAATACCCTTGACAAGAGGAAGAAAGCAATGACAAAAGGAAATTGAGAAAGCATGTGAAAACAACTGCTGCTTAGGCAGAAGGGAAAAGACAAAAAGAATAATGGAAAAAGAGGGACAAAATGTGGAAGTCTTCTCCATGTGAAACCTTTGCCCTTGCTTTGTGCACAGGTGTTTTTGCAGACCACCTCCCAGTACCTCAGCCAGGTTCTGAAACCAATCTTTAGCCCAAGGTTGAATATTGGAGGAGTTCTGAGATTTTCTTGAAGGCTTTTAACCTCAGTGAGCTTGATGAGCAGCTGGGATGGGTGTTGCCTAGCTGTGAAGCTGCTACAGTGATTTGATGTGTCACATCAAGTCTCTGTTCCAAGTCATCTATGCTTTTAGTTTTATCTCATTTTATCTTCCATCCTTACTCAGTTCTCTTCTGGCTCAAGCAGTGTAGTAGCTGAAACTTTGGAGAAAAGAGGAGGAAAAACCCATTCTGAAACAAATCCTGAACGGGTTTTCTTGAGGACCCACTTGTTTATCTGTAAAAGCTTGTTGTTACTCATTGTCCCCCAAAATCATTAATCTGTTTGGCTGGTTCTAGGAAATGAATTTGTTAAGCTTTTTTGCTACAAGGCAACCCCATGCTAGGTAATTTTACCCCAAAAGAGACACTTTTCTCCTACATTAAGCATATTTTTCTATGAGCAGCAAGGCAAATAATGATTTGTTTCCTATGGACTTGTGCCATAATACACGCATGTGTCCTATTTCCCCATCGTCATCATCACAGTAACTCCAGCTTCTTCCCCCCAGTGCTCCATCATCACTGTAACACCCTAAGGTCCTCTCTACAACCCCTAAACAATCAGAAGAGCTTATGGTGCAGCAGTACTGTTGTGTTTCCTTATGGCTATGAATTGGGAGCATGCTTTCTGTTGATGGGCACTAAGAATAAACAATGCAGCATTAAGCTGGCTTCACTTGTTCTTCAAGGATCCAGGAATGAATAGTAAGTAATGATCCTCTTGCAGTCTGAATGTGGAGCACAGTGAGCCTTATTCTTATTTGCTCTTTCAGAATATAGGAGATGTATTTGGGTTGGTCTTCAGTTAATCAGCTCCAAGGAGTTGATCTGCATTTCTTTGCAAAGAGTGTCACCATCAAATAACAGTTGTAGAAAGAAAGAAGTATACAGATAAAAAGTAGCAAGCACGAACTGAAGCATGGTTAGGTGCAGGTGAAGGTAATTGGTAGGAGAAGAGAAATCATAAATGGACCAAAGCCTATGCTGTCATATCAAGTCAGCAGGTGAAAGTTGGGTTTTAGCTATGTTCCTTTATCCCGGACCATCCGGAAGGCTGTGTTCATCCCTCCTGAGATAGAAGCTACTATGGCTTAATCTTCATAACCTCTGGAGTGGCTTGTTGTTGCGCGTACGCAGCGTGTGGTTGGTTGTCAAGATCAAACACAGTAAGACACAAAAAGGAGGAAATAACTTGATGCCTTAAGAGTCAAAGCATGCACGTGAAAGCAGTGCAAGAAGAGCAGACTGTGTAACAGCAATTCTCACATGTAATTGTGTCTGTGTGGCAGCAGAGATCCTTCCCTTAAGGACTGAGCATCTCTTCCAAGTCAGCTTGGTATGCTCTGGCTATACACCCAGGATATGAGTCAAAGCCTGCCTTAGCAGGACCCTTCAAGGTGGTAGCTGTCAGGCTGCATCTTACCAGGCCTCCCATTCCACCCCAGCATTATCCATCACCCCAACACTGATGGACAGAGCTAGCTTTCTCCAAGGTACTTGTTGTTTGCCTCTTGAGCACCCAGATCCTTCTCTCTCCCTTTTTATTGTATCTAATAACCTATAAATAATTCTTGGGTTGATTAATAAATGATTCTAACACTGGTTCTTTCTTTCCCTTTTTTCTTTTTGATCCCTCAAGGTACTGTTTTGTTATTCAAAGCCCAAGGTGCTTGACAGAGAAGCAATGCAGAAGCCCCCAGGCATCAAACACTGTCCTGGTGGTGGCATCACTTTTGCCTATAAGTGATTCCCATCCTCTGTGTCTGATAAGCTGCACAGAGAAGAATGCAGCATTCTGAATTCCTGGGGGGTGCTGGGAGGCATCCGTCCATGCTGAGACTGGAGGAGTTTCTCTCTCACCTGCTGCTTCAGGGACTTTCAAGATCAGAACTTCACTCTGCTTAGGGACCTTTCTGCCTTTGTCTGACTCCCTTAAAAAAAAAAAAAAAAATCTGGCCTAGTATCTGCAAAAGGAAGATACCTTCCTTTGTTACTTTGTGCTCAAAAATGTCCAGGTCGGACAGTTTTGTTTCAAAGCCTAGGAATTGCTCCTTACGCTCTAAGACTGACCCTGGGAATTGCTGTGTCTCAGATTTATTGCTTCGTGTGTGTGCGCTCTGAGGAGAACCTAGGTTCTTTTGCTTTTCAGTTGCATCCAAAAGTGACATAATTTACTGATACCATTAAGTCTGTCAGTGTTGTCAAGCCTACTGCCTGCTGATGCGCCTGTAAAGTCTCCAATTTGGCATCAGTATTGCTTAATCTTCTTTTGGTGATCTAATGTTTCACCAGGAGCCCAGCTGTGCCCTACGGATTAGTGCATTCTCTCTTCAGCTCACTCTCCTACTCTGTACCTCTGCCTTGTGCACCAGTGTCACTAACCTCAGCATTGGTCATCGTGATTTTGCAGCACCATTACCTTCCTGTCCGTCAGTACCAGTATATGCACCAGTGCCTCCAGTATGCATCCTGGTGCTGATGCTGTGCCTCTGGACATCTCTTCTTCCTCCTGCCATTCTGTTACTCATATTCTGATTTTGAGCCTGGCAGAAAACTCTGCACTTTAGGGTCTCAGGAGATTCTTGCTACTTTATCTTGCCACACTGTCAGGGAAAAATTATGTTACTAGTCTAGCTGCAGTGATGGATCTGTTCAGGTGGGGAAGCACTGGGTTCTGGCTCTCTTCATCTCTCCAACCCTATTTGCTAGCATACCGGGGAATTAATTGCTTAATTTTGGATCTTGGCCCCTTTCCCAGCCAAGATCCATGTCTTCACATAGTAAGAGATGACATACACTTAGACATCTCCCTTGGGATATTCCTCAGTATTACATGCCACCTGAACAACAAACTTCCTTCAGGCACAATAAAAAGAAATTTTCAATTCTGTCATTAACTTGCTATAGGCGCTTGGGCCGAGATAACTTCTTTCCTCGGTCCTTTTCCACTTTGAACACAATGCGGGATGGTAACCCCCTGTTCTAGTATCAGCTCTGCCTCCCTTTCTGGGTAAAGCTTCAGTAACTGATATTGCCTCTTTCTTGGGCTCCCTTGGCTAAACAGATTGATTCTTTAAGGCTGGTAAAGTGCGTCAGACACTGTTGGGGATGTGCATCTTGTCGTCTTCCCTGTGACTGATGGACTGTCCATCAAAGTGAGCATCCCATGTTATTCAACGCCTAGTATCCTGCCTCTATCAATTACTAGATTTATTTTTTTTGGCAACTGTTGTTTTATAATATCCAGTGCTCATTTCCGGGAATGATCTTTGCTCTTAGTGCAAACCCTGATAAAGAAGCAGAAACCTTTCATTGCTTGGCAGGCACTCAAGTCTTCTTCCCTCTCAGACAGGCAGGATATCTGACAGACCATCTTACCAGGAGTTTTCTGAAGGTTCCTAGGACTTTCCAGATGCACATTTTAGAATTTCAGCCATATCTCAAGGAAATGAGATCTGTATTTTTGGGTGGTAGGGAAATGCGTATTAGTGGCTGATTACAGAGTTGATTTCCTTTTTGGAGTTTAAACCTCTCTTTGCTCCTCTCATGGGTTGTACATCATCATGCTTGAACGCAACTGACTTGTTATTGCACCTTTTGACTAATAGTTTCAGGGTGGTATCTTAAAGGTAAACTTGAATCAACTGCGAGGTACAGAATATATGTAGGGTTAGTACGCGAGCAAAACTGGGCAGGTGAGTTTAGACATGCCTTTGGGTTGAACATAGTCATCCTGAATCAAACCCAGCAATACCTGTGGAAAATAGCATAATCACACTTGACCATGTTTATGCAGTCATTACAATTAAGGAAAAATAATATTTTTAAAACTGTCTCAAATTATCTCTTTGTATTCAGTTACGGTCAGTACTACTTTCTGTCCATAGCTCTATACCAAAATCCTGCATAAGTTGAGAGCACAAATTCTCCCTTTGTGGAGACTGTGCAGAGACTCACTGAGTCTGAGTGGAAGGTTGAGCTGGCAGTGAAAAACAGTCATTACGTTTTATTTTCTCGTTAATGTTCTCTTACTCTGTCTGGGCAGTGTACACATCTTCCTGTTCATCCCCTTTGCCCCCAGGACTTTCTCTTCCTTTGCCACCATATGCTTTTAGTTGTTGCTTGGGGTGTTCCTGGCTGCTCTGGTTTTGTTGTTGTTCATATTTGTATTTCTTCCCTTCCCTAGCCAAACAACAAAAACGTGCAAGCAACCCTTGCTCATAGTTTAAAATTCAAATGCAGTCCCCCCACAGCCAGTGTGCATCTAGTTAGCAATACATGTCTTCCTCATCCTCCAAATGCTGTGTAATCCACTGGAATTGGCAAATCCAACCCATCTGTCCTTCAGTGTTTCACATCTTCAAACCAATTGCTTTCTTTCTGTGGCTTACTTGACCAAATAGGCTGCTGTTCTCTTGAGGCAGGGAAATGGATGCTGGGCATCTAGTCATTTCTTCCTGATATTTTGGTGTGGAGAGGGTGAGCAACAAGGATGCAGGTGAGGAGCAGCTTGGCATAGGTGAGGAGCAACTTGGCATAGGTGGAATAAGAGTTGTCAATGCCTTTGGATTGTTTCCTTCACCAAAAATTGCTTTCACCTTCTCACTTAGAAGGAGGAGCTGGGGTGGAGATAGAGCATGCCTCTTTGTTGCCTCCCTGTACGTTGAGATGTTAGAGGTAGGACAACTACACATAATGCTTGTGGCCCCTCCTGCTGCTCCTGGGGTTGGCAATGAAAATAGAGCAGCCCTGGCTCACAGGAGGGTGCTTGGAGCCTCTGCAAGCAGGGAGACGGAAAATGGCAGGACAGTTCAAAGTAACAGGTATGTGTGATTTCTCCTGCCGGTGTTGCCTTTCTCTCTCACAGCCCAATTAACAGGGGTCACAGAGCACTGATTAGCTGCCTTGGCGGTTTGTGAACATAAAGCAGTGAGAAATCCAGGGTGAATGGGGGAGAGAAGATCAAATAGACACTTATCTCAGCACTCCTGCCTGTCCCAGCATTTGCCAGCCGAAGGGAAGGGCCATTTCAGAGCTCGCTGATATGGGACAGCATTATATCAGCTCCAGTATCTCTGCTGCTTTTCTGTCTCCCCTCAGCAAAACAACAAGCAAGTCACTCTCAGCCATTGTGTTGCGCATAGGGTGGCTGCTAGATAAAGGCAGAATCACAGGAAAAGCATGGACTGTAGACAGCTGAGGAGCATGCCTTATTGCTGCATTGGCTTGTGAGATGAGTTCAGTTCTTAGATCTGGCTTCTTTTTTGAGGGATGGACCTACTGCCTCATGGTTCTCACACGAGGGGAAAATGGGTCTGTATGAGATGGAAGGCAGCACATTGTCTCACAGCAGGTAAGGGACATCTCCATCTAATCCAGGTGTTGGTGAGTGTAGTGCTAAAGAGGCCAAGCTGGAAATTTCCCTGGTTGCTCAGTTTCCCTGTCATGGTTGTGAGGAGAAGTCTGTACATGCAGACCTGGAACCTCCCTGGAGGGTGAACAGCTGGGGTGACCTTGTGGCTTCTCCTTCTTTCTTTGTGCTCCCCTTTTTGAGGGGGTAGCAAAGCAACGCTCCCACTTCTGCTGTCATATCCAGGTTAAGTGGCTGCACTTGCTTCTGTCAAGCCAGCACATGCTCCTGTGGTGTGATCCCTTATTAGACTAGACAGCCCACATCAGCTCTCCATTCTCTCAGCCTCCCTGGAGACACTGCCTCGCTCCATAGCTGTTCCTATTCTGCTTCTCTGTGGGATACGGCATATCTGCCAGCTCCCCTTCCAGCTTCCCCAGTGCTTATTCTATGGAAGATTGCTCAGAGTAAGATGGAGGAAGATGAGGAGCAGGATTGGAGTACTCATAGCTGCTGACAGCTTTTTTTTTTCTGAGCATATTCTTTCTTCTCCTGAATATGAATAGCTTTTGAGTTCACCTGGGAAGACGGTGGGTTCCATAGCATCCAACCACGTCAATTAGATATCCTTATTAAGATCAAGCAGCCCTTCTGCTGGAGAACCTCCTGTCCTAGCTTTGTGTTGTTACGTGGGAGGAAAGGTCCTAAATTACACGAGAACCGTGATGTCACCTCTAGGCATTTCTCCAGCCTGTTCATGGTGGTGGTCTCAGTGCCGCATTTGAGCAGGTTGTGAGATGGACAGGTGAGTGGCAGGGAACAGGACATGCTGAGTTTATTCTGCTGTCCTGTATTTTTGTGGAAAGTTTAGCTGTATCTTTTGGTGATGTGGAAACCTCCGATCACTCATACTTCAGACTGCCCAATACAGGGTTAAACCAGACTACTTTAGAGAAGAGCTGCTGCTACATAGTGTTTACTAACCAGCTACTTTTTGTCACTGTGGTTTGAGACAAAATTGTGGTTTTAGTGTAGAAAGAATGTCTTCCCATGTTCAGCAAAGGTGAGGACAGAGACCAGTGTGTTTAGAGCTCAGTGCAATCCATACTCCGATTCTTCAATATTTTTTCTCCTCTCCCTCACTGCCAATGCTCCTGAATGGCCACACAGGTAAGCCACAGAATTGCTCGAGGTTTGGACAGTGTCTGCATTCAGAAAACTAGCTCTAGCTGAAAGTAAGCAGAGGAGGCAAGCCTATACATGCCTGTGATGGCCTCGTACTCCAGCAATCTCTGCTCTCTTTTTGACTGCAGGAGAAGAAACTTCACTCTGGAGGTTTGATCAGTCCAGTTTGATTTATTTTATTTTTTCCTATTTTGTGGTCTTATTCAGGGCCCATTAATGTAAACTGTCCTCCTTTTGTTCACAGCCCCTTGTAGGTCAGCTGGTTTTCTCAAGGCATGACTCAAGAGGACGCTGAAAAAAGCAGAGCAAGGCTGGGTGTTTGTTTCCTCTATCCCAGGGGTTCTGCCAGGCTTGGACCTTGCTGAGGTCTGCCACAGGTTTGGTGGGGCCACGAGTTACTCCTTCCCTGGCTGGAATTCATGAGGTCTGTCCCCACCAGCAATGCAGAAGGCCACTGGTTGGATTGGAAACGAAACATGGATGTTAAAGCTTGAGGTCGTGGGTCCTGGAACTCCATCTCCTCGGTCACTTTGCTCTGCTGCGGTGAAACATTTTGAGGAGAGGCCTTTCAAGGTGCTTATTGTCCTTGAGTCTCTGCCAGTCTGATTGCCCAGATGACAAGTTGGCCCATGGACTGAGGAGTACGTGCCTTATGTTGGCTTGCACACCTTCCAAGTGAGCTGCACGCAGAGGGCTTGGAAGGAAATAGGGAATATACCTTATCCAACCCTTTTTTCCCTACCAGAAGGATGAGATAGTATCTTCTTTCCCCACTGCATCATGCCTGACTTAGTTTCTGAGTAAGGTAAATGGTTTGAAGGTAAAGTACAAACCGGTCCATAAGCCTTCCTCCCCCACCTCAGATAAGAAAGCTCATTAATACAGTAAAAAAAAAAAAAAAGTCTCCATTGTTACATGAGAGCTCAAGGTCAGGCTGGTAGTAGTAACTCATATTGCTTCTGAGGTCAGCCTAAGCTTTCTCTTTCTGACAAGCCAGGATAGATTGATCTTGGGGGCCCTTACATTATTTTTTCTTCTGAAATAGGCTTTGCTTCTCCTGACCCTGTTAATGATGTTTGACTGAGGTCATCCCAGCAAACCCTGAATCCTTCCCATTACCTTCTAGTGGGCTTGCCTTTGTGCCGAAGCATTGTATGCTTGTTAAGAATTAAGCTTTCCCAATCTCTACTGTAGCAAAGAAACTGTCTTCACTGGAGAGGGGGGAATATCCTGAATGCCATCTGTCAGTTAGTGCTCTCATTAACACCTGAGTGACTCCCAACACCAAGCTGGTGCCTTCTTGCCAATTCAGAACTTAAAAGGTGCCAGCCCATAAGGTGAAATATCTTCAGTCCGTAAAATTAATTCTGTGATAAAACGTCTGTTCTGATGAGACCTTGATTTTTTTGTTGTTTCTTTTAACTAGAGAGATCACAGAGGCAAAAACAGTTCTCTCGTGCAGTGTGAATTAGATACCCTATAAGTCTTTTTTCACGTATTACTGAGACCCTTGTAAGCATTGGTTATGCTGGGTGGCTGAGGGAATCCAAGCCTTTTTTAGCTTTTAAAGCTTTTATAGGATAAATGTATCACCTCTATTATTTTTCTTACTGGTGAACTCTGTAAAGGGAACTACAAGAGTAATTCTATTCCTGTTCAAATAAATAGTCTTTCAGAGAAAGGTTGAGCTCTCCCAGTCTTGTTTTCCATTTCCCTCCCACATACTACGTTGAAAATACCTTAGGTAGAAGGTGGAGGTGGCCTATTATTGTTTCTGCTCTCTCTCCTCCTCTGGTTTGGTCAGGGTTCTTGGTTTTAATCTCAGTGCAGAACAATGCACTGTCTGGGATAAGACATAGGTCAGGCTTGCCATTTTCCCAGCAGGTTTAGCTCAAGAGCGTTCCAGTATTTACTCTTCCGTTGCATTTTGTAAATTAAATGAAACGAAACTTAAAACACTGTCAACATGATAGATACTCTTGCTAGTGGGTCCAGGCAATTATATGGCATCTGAACTTTCAGAAGGCTTATCTGCATGTGCCAGCAGTATCTGAGCATCGGTGAGAGATTTTTGTCTCCAGTGTTTTCAGCTCCTTATCCTAATGTTTCTTTTTATCCAATATTTGCTCTCATGGCGTCGGGGATTTTGTGGGGTTTTCTTTTGGTTTGTTTTTGTTTTGTAGTTTTGTTTTCTTTTTTTGTTTTCTTTTTTAATTGAAGTGGTGAGGGGGGGGAGTAACAAAATTGTAACAAAATTGGCAGCAGTAGACCGCGTAGGGAAGTATGCTGTGACAGTAATTCCATACTTGGGCCGTGGCACCCTGCCTGCGGGAAGTGCAGATTGACACGGGGACTCTCTTACTGAATCAGTGTTTGTTTTTGCTTTTGTTTTTTTGGCTTGATTTTGTTTACAGTTTCCTAGCCAAGATTTGATGTACTTTGGAGACTTTAAAACTAAAAGCACAAGTGACTTTGCTTCCTTTCAGCATGAGGATTGAAACAACAAAAAAAAAAGCAACAAACAAGCAAGTGTGCGTGTGTGTATGTGCGTAGCTGTAGCCCTAACTGTACTGGGTTCACTCAGGAGGAATTTCACGTCGCATTTGCCCTACAGGGCATCTGTGGGGCTGGAGTCCCTGCGAGCAGCTGTCTTCTCCCAACAGAGCTCACCAGAAGCTCCGAACAATTTTTTCTTACGTATCTCGTCAACCCCGTGAGGTTTTCACTCTCTTTCAGCAGCCTCCAAAGGAGGCCCTCGGGGAGGCATGTAAGCACCAGGACGGGGGCTTGCTCCATGCGCTGGCCTCGCTTTTCAGAACATGGCCCAGAGCAGCAGAACCCCGTGCGGTGGGAAGGGTGCCTCCGAGAGCAGGGCAAGCCACAGAGACAGGCTGCAGAACTGGGACGGCCAGGGGGGAGGAGTCCCCAGCTCCCCTTCCCCGGAGCGCAGAGAAACCTCCCTCTTCGGAGAGGCAGCCGGTCGGCAGATGGTCGGGCTGCGGCGCTGGGCTCTCGGGGGGTGTATAATTTCTCCGACTGTTCTGGACGCTGATACCCATGTTGGGGAGGAGCCCCTCCTTAGCCTTGCTCCTGCCGTCTTTATGCCCTGATTTTTTTGCAGCTGCTGCTAAAGATCACAGGCAACTTGAGCTGCAGCCTCGCCAGTACTCTTGTGGATTGTCTGCAGTTATTCCTCCCCTTTGACACTGATGTGCTAGGTCGTGTCCTTCCCTGTGTCCCAGATTTCCTTTATATGTGTAGAGGTCCACAATGTATGATAAAAACTTTCAACTACAGGTACAATTCAGCTTGAGCCCCTTGAAAATCATTGCAAAAAAGGTAGGGACCTATGACAACAGCCCAGTGGTTTCACAGTCAGGGATGAAAATTATGTTGGGTTCATGAGAGAAATCAGCTGCATCCACTCAGATGTATTGCATAGATACATATTTACCATCCCACCACTTCCCCACTGCAGTTATCCAAATTGCTTTGTGTGTTGGGTGGCAACTGCAAAGTAGGGGATGCAGTGACAAGTGAGGTTAACCTTGCCTTGTTTTCTGAAACATTAAAGGTGCAGAGAGAGGCTAGTGAAGTTGGGACGGGGAGAATACCTCTCTGGGGGAAGGAAGAAATTTTAGTCACAGAATGTTCTGAAGTAACTCTTCTGACCTCTTGTAGGTGATTTCTCTAATAGTTTTCCTTTGCTAATGAGCTGTGTGGAAGATTGTTATTGCTGTGTGGCAGGGGAAGAGAGAAGGGGGAGAAACAGTGACAGTCATTGTGGGCCATGGTCTCTCAAGTAGTTTCTAGGAACTCCAATTTACTTAAGGGAAGAGTTGATTTTCCTTTGGATATGTTTCCTGAGACAGAACGTGTGCATGCACCAACCCATTCCTCCATGTGATTTGCAGAGAAAAGAAAAGATATTGCTTGTTTAACATTGCTTTTGTTGGTTGAATCTTGTTAAAAGTCCCAGTGATGCTGAGAACCCTGGGAGAAGAGAGACCTCTGTCTCATCTCAGCGATCTCCTCCCTGCCTTCTTGTTGCCTATAAAAAGGTTTTTGGAGGTTCTCAACTGCAGCAGAGACTCTGTGGGACTGGCCAAATATGCAGGTGTGTCACTGTCTTTTTTGAGAGCTTGAAAAATAGTATTTGACAGCCTGCATCCACGTCATTCCGCTCCAGGACCCTGTCTGTCTGGTTCTTGGTTTTAGATTTTATGGCTAATGCTAAACAATTAGTCGCAAGCATTTCTGCTTTGTATGGGGAAGAACCCCAAGGGCAGAGTTCTCACAGATTGCTATGCTTCCTGTAGATTTTCTCCTCCAAACCAGGGGGTCTGTTTCAGAAACCCTTTTCAAAGGGAAATTTAATAGAGACCAGCCAAGTGAGACTAACCGTAGGTGTGGCAGAGAGGTTGAAGACGAGCACCCCGCATTTGTCTGGAGAAAAGAAGCCAGCCCCCATGAAGAGTGAAAATATAAATTGGGTAAGATTGAGAGTGATTGGGAATGCCTTGAGACATCTGGTTCCCATCTCTGGTTCTCATTTCTATCCTTATTCAAAGCGACAAATGCACAGTAGCAGTCTTTGAAAATTGATGGGGGTAGGAACTCAAAGTACTCTTGAGAACAGAGCTTGTAATGTATCGGACACTGGGTGGATGGCGGAAATTTCTAGTGTTAGCCACTTATGTGAAAGTCAAACTCAAACCAAATTGGTTAAGTCAACAGAGCCTGTCCCCAGGGGAAATGAGTTACATGGGCAAAGATTTCAGATGATCTTCTGGAATTGAGGGGCTTCCTGGATCAGTTTTCTTTGAGAGTAGTTGAAATGGTAGAGCAAGATCAGTGAACTCATGCAAGTGGTAAGAGCATATGTCTGATGCATACCTTTCCCCTGTTTTTTGTGGGAAAAGATTTAGCCAGAAGGCTAACAGGTCAAAGCTCTGTTCCCTTTGTTGCTTCTTCCTGGCATCCCATGTCACCACTAGTTTTTCAGGATCCTAGGAAAACTGTTTTTGCAGTCTGTTTTACTGGAAATAAACAGACACTCTGTATCAGATCTGCCAAAATGAGCTCAGGGTGCTGTAACTCAGATGCTGTTGGAGATACTACATACCCTTTCCACAAAGGGCTAAGCATCTGAATATGGGTGTTGGCCTTCTTTCAGGAAAGGATATTCTCACTGTTTCTGTTCTGAAAGCTTGAGTCAAATGTGTCTTTATACATATATGCGATGGTTTCAGTAAATATTTTGTATTTAAGCTCTCTGTGATCAAGTAGCACTCCCAAAGACAAAAAGATTATACAGAGAATCTAGTATCACACTTTTTTTGCCAAGTTGAAGTCATTGGCAAGTTGGATTAGGTCTTGAGGTATGAGGAAGTCACTGTGGAAATGCACAGCGACTTAAGGTAGATGTGTTGTGCATTGAATATTTCATTTGAGAAAGTATAGTTTCTGTATTTTTTCCCTAAAATTATTACTTGAGACAGCACAGAAATCATTTCACGGAGCAGTCGTCTTTATTGTGTTGACCAAATACTGTGAATTGTTTCAAGTTGCGTTTGATTGCTGATATTAGTGGGGCAAAACAATGACACTTGGAAATACCAACAATCTGCTCGTGTCATGCAGAAAAGAACAAACTCCAGGCTGTAAAAGGCACTAGATCCAGGTACATTTGAGCATCTGTTGTTAAATACAACCAGGGGGTGATAAAACTCATCCGGTGAGAGGAGTTAGCTCTGGGAGGTAAGTTTCCATTTGACGTCAGAAAGAAGCAGGTTGGTGGGGAGCAATCTGCGGGGTGGTAACATCAACTTCTCTCCATCTGAGGAGGAAGGGAAACGCTGCCAGGTGGACGTGGCTTGAGGAATCATGTGGCATCTGTTCCCTCGTTCTTGCAGTCTCACTGTCCAGTCACGGTCCTTGTAAAGGAAGTCCAGTCTTTACCAAACGTGTGAACACCCCTGTCTAATAGCTAACTTCATACTGACTTTGACGATCTTCTTCCAGTTGGATCATGCTCCTCTATCTCTTTGTTTAAAAATAATAGCTTTTGTAGTAGTTAGCAATTTCTCAGGCAAATGCAATTCTGTAGTGCTGGCACAGTTCCATTAATCATATAGAGTAATCAGTTTGTGCCAAAAACCTATCAAGTTGAGCTGCCTTTTTGAGAGCTGGTGGGAATGTGTACCCAGTGGTGTTCTTGCCGGCATATGGACTTCCCGTGTGTGCAGGAATGGCTGGGGTATGGGGGGGGTCCCCTTCTCTGTGCTCAGGGCACAGTGCTAGCAGACTAAAAGAGACTGGAAAGTCTCAGGTGTCAAAGTCATATGGAAAGATCTTGGCATAAAATTTTATGTTTAGGGACACATTTTATGTTTAGGGACGCATATCCCCAGCCCTTTTTCATACCCTCCCCTGAAACTTTCAGCAGTCAGAATAAGCTCTCCATAAAATATAGGCAGGAGCTCTTTTAGCCTTAAGCTCCACCAGCAATTTGATATATGTCAGATAGGAACATTTATCCTCAATGTCAGATGAGAGTAAGAAATATGTGTTTCTTTGGGTTATGTGGTGAACTGCTGGCAAAGAAAAGAGGATTTAATGTGGCCCAGCTGGCAAATGAGAGAGACCATTTTCGTGGTAGTGCTGAAGAGCTCAAATGTTCAATTTGATAACCTGGGAGACTTGAGAGAAGAGAGTCCTGTAGGCTGAACCCTGCTCAGGAGGTCCACTCGTGTTGGAAGCAAACCTTGTTGTGTAGCAGGGCCCGAGCCGAGTGCATTAACTGTGCAGTTGTCCTGCCAGAGCCACAGGTGGTGGAATGGGCAGAAAATGTCAGCACATTTGGGGACCAAGGGTGAGGGGAACAGGGGCTGCTACAGGAGTGTGGGAAGCATATGGTAATGGAGCAGGGAGGAAGTGGTGGTGGCAGAGAAGATCAGCTACAAGAAGTTTCAAACCACAGAACTAGCGCATGGAAAATTATTGAAGAGGGAGAGGGAGGAGCAGGGTTTAGCAATGGCAGATGTGAGGAGCAAATGGAAAAGTGAAGATAAGGGTATCTGCATGAGATGGAGAGAGGCAGAAGGGGATCAGACTCATGCACTTCGTTGCATCCTGGTTTAGCAAAGGGTCGATGTTGGTGCTAGCACAAGGCAGGGCCTGCAGGGACGGAAAGAGGATGGGGTGGGATCATGTTTAGCTTGTTCTTTCAGCTTGGAAGTCATTGAGTCCTGCAAGCTAAGCTGTCTGTGTATAATGTGAAATCCCATGGTGTTGCAACTAGATCGCTCTGTCTTGAAAACCTGAGTTACAGAGCTGCAGTTAACTGTAACCATCGCAGGGCACGCTTCTCCTTCAAGCACTACCTGTCTTTGCAGTGCATGTGTTCGAGTTGCTCCAGGCAAACTACAGTGAGTGTGTGTGGGCATTTGTTTCCTTGGTCAGATCCCAGACGTTTCACAGCTACCTGGAGGACATCATCAACTACCGCTGGGAGCTGGAGGAAGGGAAACCCAACCCGCTGCGGGAGTCCACCTTCCAGGAGCTGCCCCTGCGCACCCGGGTCGAGATCCTGCACCGCCTCTGCGACTACCGGCTCGATGCAGATGATGTCTTCGACCTCCTCAAGGTGTGTTGGGCAGTTGGAGGAAAACATGGGGCTGCAGGAGCTGGGCCAGATTAGGGAATCTTCTTGAGAAGGGAGAGGATGCCACTGTTAAGTGAATTTTTAGGCCAGGTACTTGGTGGTGCTGTAGGGAAGGGGTTCCCCATCTCGTTCCCCAACCCTTACCTTGCAGGTGAACCAAGGCAAACATGCAGGACTGCTCCCAGGGCTCTTGTTCTACAGGGATGTGTTTGTAATACAAGTAAATTGGTTTCGTTGGCTACTCTTCCTAAGAAGACTGAATTTGGAGATGCTCCAACTGCGATGGCAGGGCTGGGCGAGCTGGGGCTGTGCCGCTGAGGGATGGTGTGAGATGAAAGGATGGGGCTGAAGTGAACCGGGGGCTGGGGGAAGGGTGGTGGGGAGGGGGAGGGAGCTTCTCAGGGCTGTGCGTGACTGTCGCCAGAGCTAATTAGACCTTCGCTGTCAGGAGCACCAGAGATGAAATGTTAAAACGAGGGAGGCCATTCAAATTAGAGATGCCAATCTCAATCCCTCCTTAGACGGAGAGCGAACGTTGCCTTCCCCCTGGAGTAACATTTTCCCAGATCGGCCTGGAGGAGCAGCTGTACTGCTGTTGTGGCATGGTGGGAGGGAGGGAGGTGTTTGTGGAGGGGTGTCATCGTGTTTTGTGTGACAATGTGGCCGCTTTTCAACTTGTCACTGTCTGGCGGGGGGCTCCCTGTGGGCACAGGGCTTGGACGCCGACAGCCTCCGTGTGGAGCCGCTGGGCGAGGACAGCAGCGGTGCCCTGTACTGGTACTTCTACGGCACACGGATGTACAAAGAGGACCCGGTGCAGGCGAAAACCAACGGAGAGCTGGCTCCAGACAGGTAACAGCCCCTCAAATGCCCCTGTGCCCAAGCAGGGGCATGGTGGGAGGGGGGCGGCAAGGCCAGCCCGACCGGAGGGGACTCCGCCTGACTGCTGTTGTCCCGGCGGGGGCGGCTGGGAACGAGAGGCCGCGGTGGTGCGGGGTGAGAGCGAAGTTGCCAAGCAGACTGTGAGCTGCCCCGCGTGGCGCATTGTGCCGGAGCCAGCCTGCAGCCTTTGTGGCACCAGGAGAGCCTGCTGCGGAGCGATGCTGCCTGCCCCACCGCATTCCTCGCTGTCTGCCCCGCACCACACCGGCGGCTCCCAGAGCAGGCTCCCAGCAAGGGGGAAGCCCTCGTCTTTTCCCCTCCCTCCCCATCTGATATAATCCCTCCTTCGATTTGGTTCCTAGCAGCTGTTCCAATTTCCCTGCCCTTCTCTCTCCCTGCCAGCCGCGGTTCCTGTGCTCAGTAGATATTTCATGGTGGTTTTGCTGTTTTGCAGGGGGTGTGGGGGGCAGACAAACACCCCAAATGTTCCTGGGAAAACAGGCAAGAGACGAGGGCGACCCCCTAAGCGGAAAAAACTACTGGAGGAAAATTTGCTGAGGTATGGAAAGGTGGTTCCTGCAAGAGACATAGGATGCATGTGTTCCCAGAGGGAAGTCTCTCTGATATTTCTCGCAATTAGTAATATAATGTGCTTCTGGGGTTCCCCCAGTAAGTATGTATATATCATGCAGCCATAATTTCAATGCATCTCTGAAGTCAAGCAAGCTCAGGCTTGGTAGGTGCTTTGATCGCTCTCCAAAGAAAATTCTGACTGAGATGGATGCCAAGCTTGGTGAAACACTGGGTATCGCTCTTCCAGCTGCCTCACTTGATGCAGTTCCTCTGTGCAGTGCTAGGGGATACGCTCCTGATAAAGAGTGTTTTCAGTGTGCAGTGCTCGAAGCCAAAATCTTGGCTGCTTGAGTCAGTATAGATTTTGGGATACTTCCCATGAGAATTGAGATACTGTCCTTGCCAAATTCTAGCCTGCATCCTTCACTTCTTAAAATTTTATGAAGCTATGACAAGTGTGTATTTGTATGTACATAAATATAATGGATGGGCTTTTTGCATGTTTTTTGTGTGCAGTGATTGCTGTATCCCCATTCTTCTCAGAAGTGTCTTGTTTTCAGTGATGTGAAGTATTGTATTTATTGTATCACTTCTCTTTCTTTTTGGTAGGGAGAAGGCAGAAGAGAACATGCTAATCCGTGAGACTCAGATAAGAAATGGTAAAGAGATTTTCTGGGGTCAGGGTTGATATTATCAGCTAACACAACTCCAAAATTATCAAAGCTCAGGGAGTTGCCTTTCTCAGGAAAGGGGGAGTCCATCTGTCAGTGGTCCAGCTGAGTCTGGAAGGAGGGGTTAGTGTTACAGGCTGCCCTGCAGCTGGGAGCCTGGGCACCTGCCTGCTTCCTATCTTATCCTGGATTAGTTTGGGATGAACAAACGCAACATATTGGGTTACATGAAGCCTTAGGGGCCCACCTACTCACTAAAGTTGATAGAAATGGGTTGTGAATGGCCCTCACTTCTCTGGGAGGGAGTTGAACACAAGCCCCTGTTTGTAGCAGGCACATTTTTTCTTTCATGCTGCATGCATGGGCTGGGAAGAGAGCTGGGTCAGTGATGCCAAGATAGGGAAGGACCTTTCTGATTCTCCTCACCTCTCCCTCCAGTGTCTGTTGGCTGAGCTTGGTGCTGTGTAAATGACGACTTGGGGATACCCACCTAAGGGTTAATGAGGCAAGCAGGAAAAGAGAGTTGGCAACATAATGTGCAACTGAGTCCGAGGAGGCCAGGGCTCATTTGTCATACATGCGAATCCCTTGGCTTCCACATAACTCACGGGCTCAGCCTGCCCGTTCCTCCACAATAAAAGGCAACTGTGGCATTGTCTTTCCCATGCCTCATTCCCTTCTGCCTTTGTGCTCAGATTTCCTGGCTGCTGCTCTGGAGTTGGGAGGCAGAGCTGCAGCTACGCGCGTGAGACACTGGGTTTTATCAGATCATTGTTTTCTAGCAAATTGTGCCGCTTCAGCTGTGGAGTAATCTTCTGGTGGCACAAAGCAGTGCATTAGCCCTGGCTGCTTTTGAAGCCAGTCAGCCACAGGCAGCTGGCAGGGGAAGGGAAAAAGAGGGGGCAGGCTTCAGGGCAGCGTGCAGGTGAGCTCCCCACTGCAGGGTTAGCTGCAATAACTTGAGATGTCACAGCCCTTAGCCATCCGATGCCTCCTTCGGCCAAAGGAGACAGTATCACAGAGCCAGGGCGACAGAAGCTATAGCACATGGTTGCTGCTTTGCCCTCTCTGGTCCCTGGTATGTTAACATGAGCTGCAGCCGATGGCAGGTTAAGCTGTCTGCTGGCCTGTGACCTGCAGCTACCATGGCATTGAGGTTCCCGACCAAGGGCAGGTGGCCGGAGGGAGGCTGCAGCTCTCCGTCCTTCCTGGGGCAACCTGATAGCTCACATGCAGGAGCCACTGGTAGCTCAAATCCACAGAGGGCCTGGGGTCATGTTCAGAGAGAGAGGGGCTCTGTTTTTTCGCTTGTTTTTATTTTTCATTGTTCATTTTCTTGAAAATGCAGTGAGAAGCTGCATGTCATTTGCTGTTGGGGGGGGGGAGGTCATTGCTTTTTTCCAGTAGACAGTGGTTAGCCTGACTTTTCTTGAGGCAGCTGAGAACCCCTCAACCCAAAAGGATTTGAGCCAACGTCTTCCCCTCTCCAAAAGTGAGCCACAAGCTCTCTGCTTAGAGAGCATCCTGGGGCAAAAGCATGCAAGTTGCAACTGATGAGGCTTCTCTGCTCTGTGTAAACATTTGTGCAGCAGGAACTGCGTTCCCTCTTTCCAGGTGGGTGTTCCAACCACCATGCGAGAGCGCCTTTTCTTCACCATTAATATTCAAATGTTTCACACAAAGTGGAACAGCTCTGAATGTCTTGGTAGTTAGGACATGCTTCAGAGTGGTGGGAGATCTGCTTCAGATCCAGCTCTGGATTAAGCAGGGATGGGATGTGAACTTTTGCAACTTCCCCAGCATCTGGCAGCCCGATGAACCCCATCCTTCACTTCCTCTTCAGTTCTTTCAAGTGCTTGCAAACAAAATGTTTCATTTGGGTAGAATGGAAGGTTTTATTCACCGCAGCAAAGGTTTGCAGTACAAAAAAAAAAAAGTATTTTTTCAAATAATGTTCATTTTCATTGTTTTTATTCTGCTGCCAGACTAAATCAGGCATTTGCATTGCCCTATGTCCTGCTCTGGCTGACAGCCTCCATTACAAGAAACAAATCCTTCCCTCTGGTACATCATAACTGGAGTGGAGGGTTACTGCAGGGATGTCACACCACCTTTACTTCTTCACCTATGTAATTCCTCTGTCTTGGCATCACTTTCAGTGTCACCAGGGGAAGTAACCATACTTGTGGTAGCTTGAGAGTTTTGGGTCTCTAGCAGTGCAGTTTTTAGGCACACTGACAGTGCTTCCCCTGCTAGAGCATGTTTCCCATAACAGTGACCATGGGCAGTATCTTTTCCTCTTCCCAAGCCCTGAGGGCAGGAGAAGAGAAGGGATAAAGAAAAGTTTAGTCATAACTGCTGTGGAGATAACATCCTTTCATGTTGTTGAAGGGTCCCAAGGGCCAGGCCGTGGGACATGGTGGCTGCTGTGTCAGACGGAAGAGGAGTGGAGGCAGGTCACAGAGAGCTTCAGAGAGAGGACTTCCCTTAGAGAGCGGCAGCTCTACAAACTCTTGAGTGAAGACTTCCTGCCGGAGATCTGCAACATGATTGCACAGAAGGTGAGGAGACATGACATCCTGTTTACCTCTGTTTGACTGCTTCCAAGAGCATGGACGTTTGCTAATTGAAGGAAAGCTAAATCCAAGCAGCTGTCACCCCGTCCTGCTCCCCTCTCCAGCCTGCAAGTGCCCTGGATGCAGGGGCTGTCTAGCTTACGCATGGGGAGAAGGATTCTCCCCACGGAGTGGTAGGGCTAGAGATCTGGTTGGTGATTGCACGGTAGCATGGGTAGGATGGCTGCAGGGGTTACTGTCTTCATCCATGTTGTGTGTCCCTTTTCTGCTAGCAGGGAAACTCTGCTTCTGAACTGCTGCGATTTACTGCCTGGCTTTTCTATGCAAGCTGCCTCTGATTTCACTTTTACTGCGGTTTCTTGGCTGGCTCTGCTAAAGGGGCAGTTGCTGCTTTAGCTGTCCCAGCTAAGTCTGCTTGAGATGGTATGTCAGAGCCCTTAGACTCCAAAGGGTGTTGTCCATCAAAGGAACGTTTTCAGGTGGGACAGCAGGAACAGGATCCTTCGTCTGGATGGCTTTGTAAAATGGGCTCTGCAGTCAGCGTGATATTCTTGGACTGAGTTCGATTTGTTTGTTTGCTGGCCTTGTAGAGCTAACAGGGATTTCATGGTCACTTCTAGCCCCCAGAGTTTCTCCTGCCAGTATCACCGATGTGCCCTAATTTCCTCCACTCTCTTTTTCCTTCCCTCAATTCTCAACCCTGTTTCAGGAGAAGCGTCTGCAGCGGACAGAGTTTTCTCCCAGGTGGATGTCTGACCATCAGCCCATCAAACCAATCAAGCAGGAGGTGAGGGGGGGTGCGAGGGGGAGGACAACGGAGGGAGGCGAGAGCAGATGCCTCCTGGGGGAAAAAATAAACCGCAGCATCGCTATTCAGTGGGAAGGAGTAGTTTGAAAGTGCTTGTGCTGAAAGAGAGATGGGTGGTAATGCCCGTCAAACGCAGGCTGACACTCGGGGTTTCTATGGCGAGCAGGGAGGTGCTGCCCTCTGGATCGCAGAGGTAACTGGCGTTGCCGCAGACGCTGGTGCAGCTGCATATGGAAATCTGTACTCAGCCTGGGGAATTCCACTTCAATGAAAGTGCTGGCACATTCGAGGCAGTTCAAAGAAAAGTTGAAGAAGGATGAGAGGGCTAGAAGAACTGGCTTACAAAGGGAAATGACAGAAATTCAGCCAAGGGGAAAACGTGAGGCTGCAAACACATGAGGGTGTAGATAGTGCAGAGAGAGAGAAGAATGACTTGATGTAGTACAGAGCTGAGCTAGGAGGGGGTCAGATGGAAATGGAAGTCACAATTTAGGCTGCTTAAAGAAATGCTCATCAAACTGTAGTATTGTCTGCTAAAACAGCCCCTCCATGCCTCCTCACCCTCATCTTCTCTCTACCCCATTGGTGTAAAAGCGCTGCTGCTTGCGGGTCTGTGCAGTGAACCAGACCCAGAAAAACGGCTAGAGTTAAATATAACCCTTTTCTTTGGTCAGTTATTTTTGAACATAGATCAGTTTTCCGATCCAGTTCACCACACAGCCCCCAACAGTCACGTTGGCACAGCCAGGGGCATGGTGCGGTGGAGATGGGGGTTCTTTGAACTGGCAACTGCTACCCAAAGAAATTGGTCAGGCAACACAGGATTAGCTCTAGAGGAAAAAATGGCTTGATTCTATCAGGCCATGGCATAATCCGTCACTGCAGATGTAATGAAAACATAGTTACCTGTTGTTTTGTCCCAGAATGTTGTCAAACCCTGGGAAATTGAACTGCAGGGAATATTCCACGTGAGTCAGGGGTTCCTGCAAAACAAAGGAGAAAGTACAGTTCCCCACAATAAACACGATTACTTAAAATACATAGAGGAAGGAAGAGCCTCTCATCATGCTGCAGATAAAAGCCTGCAGAGAGGAAAATAAGACCCTGGCGATGGTCAGTTTGGGGCCAGCACTGCCCTCTGCAAAGCCCACCGTCCAGGAAGCACAGGGCCACGTGTTTGTTCACAGGCAGCAGAAATCCCAGGGGAGGAGGGGAGTGGGAAACACATGGAGCCTGAATGATGCTAATCAGTACCGCAGGTGCTCCAGGTCTGTGGCGGCAGAGGGCTGTTAATTGCTGCCTGTGGGCCAGTGAAATGTTTTCCAGTGAGCGGGGGGCCCTCCTGGCTCCTGCTGCAGTGGGGAGTGGGGACTTAGCCAGCATGAGGATGGGGAATCTCTGGGTGGTTGTGCCGGCTACCCAGCGGGATGCAGCACGCAGGGGAGCCAGCGATGGTGCCAGGCATCTGATGGCTTGTTGGCTGAGTGAGGGCTGGGCAGCAGGCAAGCCTCAGGGAGAAAACTGTCTCCCGTGCAGGGGTGACCCCTGCCTCCCGGCCCCATTAGATGGATGCCGTGTTGGTCTGAGATGCAACTGCTCCGTAGGCTCCTAATCCTGTGGGGGATTTCTCAACAGGTGGTTCAGATTAGCTCCTCATTAAAGAGCTGCCTGAGCAGCACCCTCATTAGGGCAGTGCTGTGGAAACTGGAGCAGGGAAGGTTTGGAGGGCGAGGGGCCAGGGTGCCCGTGCCTCCTGCTCCTGAAGTCTGATACTTGCTGTCTGAGAGCAAAGTAAAAGGCAGAAATTTGGCCCTTTTGGGGTCCGGGGGGAGGCAGCAATGTTGTGTCCTGGAGTGCTCTCTGGCGGAGGGAAGGAGGTGGTGGTCACAGAAGTGAGAGTTGGTTTGCTTGTTGTTGGCTTTTTTCGTGCAAGTGGGAATGAAGCTGGAGAAATGTTCTCTTTGCTGCTTCTTCATTCAAGAAGGAAGTTTAACTTGTGTTGGTTTCTTGCTTTTGTTGTGCCAATGGGTGTCTGCTTCTATCACATCTAGTAGGAGTTTGAAACTTGCTATCTATCTTTTGTTTGTGTTTGTTTGCTTATTTTTTAACCCTGAGATGAACACCCTCAGCTCCAATGGGCTTCAATTGGGACAGCAGCAGCAGGCAGTAGGTCCCTCTGAAATTCAGGCTGTTTCTGTGTCTGACGTGTCTTGAAGAATCCACCCAGCATTGCCACTGCCCTGCAAGCACCACAGTGAGCAAATGCAGTTGTTACGGGCATCTGCTGCAGTCTGTGGTTTCTGCCTTTCCCTTTTCCTTCTCTTCCTAGGTTTGCCAGGTTGACATTCTCCCCTTTGCTAAAATCGTCTCGTTGTCTTGTCAGCATGATATTTGTGAAGGGTTGATGCGGAACATGCTATGGATTCTGTCTTGCGCCGTTACAGTATATATGGGGTGCTCGATGCACCCAGTAGGCTTGGAGAGGTCCTGGTGGGACTTGGGTGTTGTGTTCGTGTTTATGTAGGTCGTGAATGGTGGATGCTGCATGAATCTAAGGGAAGGGGAGGTCTTACCTGTGCGCCAACATTTGCACAAATTAGTGTGGCATGTCAGGTTGGCTTAGATCTACTGGCTGGAGAGTCCAAAGGCTGGTGGTCGCATCCTCAATTAAATATCTAGTGTGCTGCTGACTTCTGAGGGCTGGTTCCTGCTTACCTCTTTCTCTTCCTGTTGATGGTTTTGTTTGGTTTCTATTGCAGTTTAAAGATTGGACAGGAAAGTTAGGACGAAAGATGTTTAAAGACTGTCAGGATCAGGCCTGAAAAGAAGTTTGTAGTGCATGAGCAGAAAATAAGATAGGAAAGGGATATGAAAAAGAATAAAGAGCAAAAATGTAGAACCCAATTCTTTAAGTTATCTTCTTCTACTTGACATACCAGTGTCAGTCCTGGGCATCCTGGTGCTTAGATATTGATTAGTTGAAGGAAATATCTGAGAAAGACAACTGGAATGATTAGGGAGCTGGAAGGATTGTTTTGTAAGGAAACATTTAACCTAATTACAGAAACAGAAGATTTGTGCAAGTGTCTGAGGAAGCCCATAAACATTGGAATGTGACTGAAGAAGAGGGGAATTTATGCTGAACTAGAAAAGAGTAACTAGGAATAATTGGATGGAATGAGGGGATGAAAAATTAACTTCAGGCTGAATGTGAGGAGATGCTGGCTAACCTAAAGGAGTGTGGACTTGCAGAATGGTTTCCCTAGGAAAGCAGTGGAAGCATTAAGTACTAATAGTTGGCAAAGAACATAGGCAGAGTTTCCTTGTGGTGACATCATGCTGTGGCTTTCACCTAAAAAGATGGCACAGAATAGGTGCTTTTGCTGTCCAGTCTGTCTCTAAAGGCAGGATATGGACTTGATATTGTGAAGAATCCTATAGCGCTCCCTTGGACACTTTTCTGTAGCTGCTGGTGGTTGAAGTGTAATTCTCTTAATGTATTTTTGCTGCTGAGGACAGGACAATAACGTGGTGCTTGTCCACGGAGAGCTGCAGGGGGAGATTGTAGGGCAGCATTGTGTAGGGGAAGGAAAGGCAGAGAGGGAATGAATGTGCAGTAAAACCAGACAACATTTCTAGGCATTTATCAAAACACCCCGAGGTTCCCCTTCTAGGCAACAAAACAAGGACAAAATAGTAATCATAGTGCCAGATTTTTTCTGGGGATTAATAATAGGCCTAGGGAAGTTGATGGTCTGAGCAGCAGCCAGGGGACCCCAGCTGATTGCTAATCCTCAGGAAATACCTTCTGCTTAAGTGGTGGTTGCCGGTTAGTCCCTGAAATGAAGGTGGACAAAACTGTATGCGCATTGTTCTTTTCTGGTCAGTATTCCTTGCTGATAAAGCACACATACCTTGATCTTGCAGAAGTCAAAGAGGTGGAAGTAGATGGCTGATTCATTTGTCTTATAATTAAATTAAGCCAATAAAGGTAATTCCACACTGCCATATACATACCTCTCACTTTATTGGAGAAACAGGAGCAGGCAATTCCTGGTCTGAGAAGTGTGCAGTCTAAGTGGGATCAAACACAGCCTTACAGCCTGCTGGGCATGGGGAGGTAAGGAAGTGGGGCAATAAAGAGCCAGGCGTACTTGAATGAGAAAGCTGGCCAGGGGACCCAGCAGGAAACAAAACAAATGACTGAGAGCTAGTTCATGGGAGATTAGCTCATAGAAATATGGTGGGCCTTAGTTTGAATGGGAAAGAAAAACACTCCAAATGATACCTTGACGTAAGGCTGTACCGGTCTCCTTTTCTATCCTAAGTGCTGAGTATTTTATAGCAGAGCAAGGTTCAGCATAGCAGTTCTTTCTGCTTGCACTTGTAACTCGGGACTCAGCTAGCTGGAAGGGGTGTAGGTGTTGCATAGGGGTGACAACAGCCAGATTCCTTTGCCCAGAAGGGAAGTCCATGTGGTACATCCCTGGTGGAGCAGCAGTTTGCCTAACCAATCACTTCTCCTTCCTTTGCCTTTCAATCAGTAGGGTTTCATTGCTTGGCAAGTAACTTTCCTTCACATGTTGCTTATTATCTGAGAATTCATATGTACATCTTTGTTGTTCCAGCTATTCCCTGTAGGTATACCTTAATACTTGCACAAAGTAAACCTGCCTCTGCTCAGACTTGAATAAGCCAGTGCATTACAGTTTTTTGTGCACTGTTTTGTCACAGGTAAACCCGAATGTGCTCAGTTCGATGGAGAAGCAGAGGCGCAGGGAGGAAGAGGAGGAGCGCCAAATCCTTATAGCAGTGCAGAAGAGGGAGCAGGAGCAGCTGCTAAAGGAGGAGAGAAAAAGAGAGATGGAGGAGAAGGTCAAAGCAGTGGAAGGTATGTGCGGCCAGTGTGAAGCAGAGGCGGGAGATTTCAAAGCTGAGTCTGAGATCTTGAATTAAGATCTGCTATTTGTATCCCTCCCCTGCCAGGCAAGCTAATGGGAATAACTCTTCTTGGACTTGGCTTAGATAAATTGGCCTGACTGTATTTTCTTTTTGCCTTGTCCACCTCTCTGTGTTGATGGCTGTTCTCTAGTGTTCCCTTCAGTTTTGTCTTCTTCCTCAAGTCGTACTCATTTTTTCCTTGCCGTAGCTGTATTTTTCTCCTGCTATCCATATTGTTCCTCAGTTTCCTTCTTTTGTCTCCTCACTGGGGTTCTCATAGATTTCCCTCTGCGCGGGATTAGCTGGCTTAACTCTTACTGAATAGTATTTGGTCCTTTTGGCCTACTGCATGATGAAAGGAGGATTCCTTTCAGGGAGAAAGGGAAGGGGACAACATGGGAGTAGTGATTAGTAATTTTGTATCGCTCTGGACCTCATCAGCTGGAGAACTAAAGGTGAGGGAACCAGACTAAATAGAGCACTGGCAGGCAGCAAATTCAAGTTTTGGCCTTGTTTTTTCACGTTTTTAAGTTTAACACAAATATAGGCTGTTCTGCAAGAAACAATGGTCTTGCATTTAATACATAAGTCTGAGAGACAGACTGGAGACATTCAGCCTGTACATGTAGGTACTGGTGTCTCATATCTAGCCACCACCTCTCTTAGCCTCCCTTACAGAGATTTCTGTATTTGCTGCTTTTGCCACAGTGGCTGGCTGGGCTGTTGCAGCTCCAGGGAAATGCTGAATATTGTCAGAAAACTGTTCTCACAATGCATGGCAGTATCACTATCGTGAATCCTTAGGTGGAGAAAGAATCAGAAAAGGAGGGGGGGAAAAAAGAGCTCATGCAAACCCTGTAAACTTTCCAAGATGAAACAAGTCTGCTACCGGATGTCTGGTAGCAGACCAGATGTTATCTAAGAATAGTTTCTTTTACCTGCTTACTTTCTAACCTTTCGAAAATCCAATTACTTGCTTGGCCTTTGGATATTTCTGGTTGCCGGTCTTGGCTAATCTGGTAGTTTAAACTCAGAATCATCCAGATTCCAGATCTGCTACAGATATCTGTATCACCTTGGCAAATTGCGTATTCTCTGTGCTTTAACTCTCCATCTGTATAGACAAAATTAATCTTCAAGATCCAGAAGAGTTGCAAAGATAAATCTAGTATTCAGAGTTGGTCAGGTATTGTTTTGATAAAAGTCTTGTCAATTTTGGGGGTAAATACAATGACTATGTCATCTGATACAAACGTACCAGAGCCACTCAAAAAACTGGCATGGGGTTGGGCAATAAGCTGTTTTTAAGCCATTTTGCATACATTAGTGCTTTTCTTGGCAGGCATGCTTTTATTTTGGTTTGAGCAGTTTCTTTCAATTTACTTCAAACTTGTTCCCAGTCAGTTTAGGCTAAGTCAAGAGAAGTCTGCTTTTAAACTGGTGCAAAAGCTGTTTGGAAAGGTTATTTAAATGGATGATCTGTTCCGTTAAATCAGTGCTACATTTTTCATCCATAGAAACAGCAGCTATCTGGGTAAGACTTTGGCTTCTTAACCACCTTTCCTTATTGCTTAATGGTTCTATGACTGTCAAGCATACCCTCTGTTAACACTTACTGTGATAGTTCTTATGATGGACAGAAAGTGATTTGAAAATGAAGTCATTTGTTTTGGTTGGTTCAGACTTGTTAAAGCTGGACATCCATTGACAGATTTTTAGGGTAACAAAGACTTTCCTGTATTTTGCCTTCTGCTTAGGATTTAACAATTTTGTAAGGTATTCTGTCGAGGGGTAATATGAAACACAGGGTGGAATATCTGTGCTC
Organism: Cygnus olor; assembly: GCF_009769625.2. Taxonomy (NCBI): domain Eukaryota; kingdom Metazoa; phylum Chordata; class Aves; order Anseriformes; family Anatidae; genus Cygnus; species Cygnus olor. The sequence goes on from NC_049169.1 coordinate 66,321,276, forward strand.
TCTGTGACTTTATCAGCACTTCACCTGCATCTTGGTTTTGGACTGTATGCCTGTTTTTAGATCACATTCCTCTTTCCAGTGTGGGATTTCACTTTCCTTCACTCCAATGCACACCCCAGTTAGGGACCCTCCTGCTGGGCCCATCTGGACTTTCCTGAATTTACAAGTTAAAGCAGCTTTCTAGATTTCTTCCAGAACAGCAGGTTAGAATCTTCCAGTTCTCTTCCAGATGCTGTTGTAACATTACCTCTCACATACATGACTTTCTATCTGTTTGAGGTACTCCTTTAGGGCATTGGTTAGCTTTCGGTATTTGGTGGCCTCTCAATCCAGGCCAACAGCATGGCAGCAAACTCTACCTTTAACATGCTGTATTAATTACTCCCTGTGGTACTGGGACCTGTCATAAATCCCAACTGAGCTCCAGCCTGGTAATGGGGTAGCACTTTGCAATTCCTGTCAGTTTACCACATCAGATGCTTGGCAGGCATTGATGGATTTCTAATATCCACGTGACCTTACCTCTTGGTTGCTGTTGGCATGATATTTTCCTCTTGCTGCCCAAGTCATTACCATATGTGTTTCTCAGCTTTTTCATTTAGGCATCCATAACAATGTCATCTAAGTGAGGTTAATTTTACTAAAGAAGCGTGCAATACTGAACTGTGCTTGGACTGACTGATAATCTCTGCTAACTGTAGTTTGATGTTAGACTTCTCCTTATTAAATGGTGTAACAGATGCTGATTTATGTCTGTACGACATCTTAAATGAAAGTCCCAACTTCAGGTGAAGCCCGGAGTCTTGCAACAGAAAATTTGGACTTTTTTTTTTTTTACCAATCTTTGATATATCTGGCTGTGGACCTCTCTGGAAAACATACACCTTGTAGCTATTGCTAAACAATATCCATTATCCTATTAGAGCATGCTTTCAGATGTGGGTATTGTTCCTGGAGTAAAACCATGACTTGCAGTGGTGCCATTGGTGACTCTGACATCTCAGGTTCCTTTCCAGAAGAGAAATCCATCACTTTTTTTGACTGGGCATGAGGTGTGGCTGTCAACTCCTCTTCAGGGAAGGAGTACCTGCATTTTCCTCAGTATCTACAGGAGAAGCATGGAAGGCTTTATTTAGCAGTAGAATGTCTATTTGAGTGGTGATTCTCTTGTAAGAGTAAAGACTAAATGCATACAGATAGGGTCATCCTGGAGATGCTCATTCCTAGTTTTCTTGTGCTCCTACTCCTCATCACAGGCTTTCTTTTGACTGGCAGAGTAGGAGAGCATATTAATACTGTTCTACCAGATCAGGTACTTCTCAACTCCATGTCATTGTCCAGAGATGGAGCCTCTGTTAGAGGATTTTGGCCAAGTCTCTCCAATCTTTCTTTCACTTGGGTGTTTCCCTGGTGTGGCCCTGTGGCCAATTTCCTGGGGTGTTACATCTATGACATCTCTCCTTGAGCTGCATTTTCACAGAATTCTGCTTCAACAGAAAGTTGGTACAGGTGTTTAGCAAGTCAAATGAATTCAGATTTCCTATAACAAAAAGGAAATGAGGTTCATAAGAGTCCATAAACTTTCTATTATGAAGCAATCTGTTAGCCAGCTGTCTGGTTGCAACCCACAGGTTATATTACTAACGTTGCTTCTTCCTGTCTCTCACCTCTTAAACCAAAGCTGTCCCAGTGGCCCTCCTGTGTGGTAGCTTGCTCTCTCTGGCTGCTGGCTGTGAAGGCCTACCTGAACAATCTTCCCAAAGCTAGCTGTGGTGATGGAGGATATTATTGACCCCAACTACTCATTGCCACCCAGCTGGTAAAAGTTCACCCTTCCTTCAGCACTGTTCTTCATCAACCTCAGTGCAAAACCAGCTGCCATGAGTTCACCTGGCTGAGGAATTATTGTGCCTTTTTGACAGCATGGGGACTGGTGGCAAGCAGATAAAGGATGGTAATTTAATAAGTCATCTCTTTCCATTTAACTGATCTATGCCTTGGTCTTTGCTTTGAACTTCTCTCTTTGTACCAAACCGTGGTCAGGAATTTGTCTGAAAGCTGGCATGGGGAGCATCTGCATCACAGTAATGCTCCAAAATCACTGATGGATTAGTCAAGGGAAAATGAAGAGGTGTGTTTGTTGTGTATGCTTAGATCCTCTAATTCTTTACAGAGAGTTCTTGAGAGCTGCAGGAGCTGTCTGAGTTTTTTCTGCAAGATGTTGTTGACGAGGAGTGCTGAATGGCTTTTTCTGCTTGTCTCCCCTTCCCGCTGCAGAGCGAGCCAGGAGGAGGAAGCTTCGTGAAGAGCGGGCCTGGCTGCTGGCACAGGGGAAGGAGCTGCCCCCTGAGCTTTCCCACTTGGATCCCAGTTCCCCTACCAGGGAAGAGCGAAGGACCAAGGATCTGTGAGTATACAGCTGGGCACGCAGCACACCCGTGCAGTGAAGCCTTTGTGGGGAGGGGAGGAGAGGAGTGTGGTCATTCACAGGAATGAGGAGGGATAAGTGAGGTTGGAGAGCAGCAAGGAGTAAGCTGAGAAACAACTGGATTTGGTCCACGCTAGAGGAGTGTTTGTGATGAGGCCTGTTTGTTAACTTCGTGGCACTGCATGTGGCATGGAAGGGAGGATGAGGTAAGAGGGAATGCCTTATATGTCCTAAGTCTCTGTTATTCACTGTTGTTCTTCCAATTACAGCTTTGAACTGGATGATGAGTTCACAGCCATGTACAAAGGTTAGTCCACCTGTCCCAGTTTTCCTCTTTGCATGACTTCTTCAAAGTGACACAGTCCCCCAGGCATGTGTGTGTAATCGCCTGTCTTTTGTTGCTACCAGTTCTAGATGTGGTAAAGGCTCACAAGGACTCTTGGCCCTTCTTGGAACCTGTTGATGAATCGTATGCTCCTAACTACTACCAGATCATTAAGGTAGGGAAAGCAGCCCAGCGTGCTTGACTGATGCTCTTTGTTGACTGGGGTGCAATTATTTGTAAGTGTTTTGAAGTTCTGTGAGCTGTGTTATCCTCACAGTCAAGCTGCAGTAGTCCCTTTGGGTGTAGGAAATGCAAGAAGAGAGGCTGCCCCTCAGGAGAGCAGCCTCTGCTCTGCATGCCTCTCTGTGAGGAAGCTAGTAATTTATGTACCTTTGTAAGTCCCATTGCTCTTGCTGTAACTCAAGGGAAGTTTTGTTGAATTTCAGGCCCCCATGGACATCTCTAGCATGGAGAAGAAGTTGAATGGAGGTCAGTACTGCACCAAGGAAGAATTTGTGGGCGATATGAAGACCATGTTCAGGAACTGTCTTAAGTACAATGGTGAAGGCAGTGGTAAGAGCAGTAAGATGCTAAGTTCATCTATTTCCAGTGCTGAGTTAAAGCAGGCACTGATCTCTACCTACTCACCAGAACTTGATTTGTGCTTACACTCTTTCAGGATATTTTTGAGAGGCTGGAGGAAAGCTCCTGAGTAATAAGGCCTGGGGATTTAGCCAGGTTTTTAGCACAGTTGTTATGCTGATACATGTGGCCTGTCATACTAAGGGACTCCCATGTTGATAGGTGGTGAAGGCAGGACATACAAAGAGAAGAAATTCCGTTTCTTTACAAGCTCATTCCTTTGTGTGCTTGCATGTGTCTGTGTTCCTTTGTCTCATGATATCTAACACATTTTAAAGAACATAAGAGTCTGGTCAGCCCCCAGTATTTGTTGAGTACCCCCAAAAAAAGTGAAAAATGAGCCACGTCTGTAGCCTTTTAGATGGAAAATGTATTTTTTAGGTTCCTTGGCTATTGAATGAATAGCATAAACCCACAAATGGGAAACCCTGGGTTTAATTGCCACACTGATTAAAATTCTGCACGTTGCTTAGGTAAGAAGTCACTCCCCATATGGTAGGTCACTGCTGCAGACCATGTCTCAACAGCACCGCTTTGAAAGTGAAAACAGAGCTTGTCACAGTGGGCCCTAAGTAAAAGCATTTCTGCACTGCCAGTGGGAGAACTCTGTTGTCCAAGGAACTTTTAGTTCAGTGGAAACAACTGGAAAGTCATTTGCTTCAAGCCTTTGTAATTGACACCTCTCGCATGTATTTTCCTTCTTATCCACCCCAATGAAAAGTAGGAGCCCCTCTGATCAGAACTGTCCTGTGGAAATGGCACAATTGTGACCCTGGTATTTGCAGTAGCTTTTGTCATGGTCAGCAAGTGCTTTAAAAACTGTAAATGGATAAATGATCTTTGCTGATTTTTCCTCTGTCTTGTAACATACAGCAGAAATTTGAACCAGTACAGCAAAAGCCTCTTGAACAGAATCAAATAACATTGCTGGAATTTAACGTTTCTTTTCTCAGCACTGCTGGCTAACAGTGCAGGACACACATCTCTGCAAGCAGAGGTGGTGTTTGCCGTAATGTAATTCTTGGTACTATTCTGGGATGTTAGGTTAATGCTGACTGTGCAAGCCATGCTGCTAATGGTACTTTGTCATGCCTGTGTGCCTGTCCTCTGGTGGGGTTACTGAACAAATCTGATGCTGCATTGCTTATTGAGTTTAAGAGTATAGACCAGTTGTCAACTAGTTAGGAACAAAAGTCCTCCCTGAAAAAAAAAATTGTGCGGAGAGATGATTTGCCTGTTGAAATGAGGAAAGTCTGGTGTTGCTTAACTGTTCCTCTCTGTAAGGCTCTGTTCTTGATGTTGCTGGGTGTGGTTTTTTTGATGGCAGAATATACCAAGATGGCTTACAACTTGGAGAGGTGTTTCCACCGAGCAATGATGAAGCACTTCCCTGGGGAAGATGGAGACACAGATGAGGAGTTTTGGATCAGAGAAGACGGGAGGCGGGAGAAGAGGAGCCGGCGGGCTGGTCGCTCCAGTGCTGGCAGTGTTTGGACTCGGTCACGAGACCCAGAGGGAACAGGCAAGAGGCAGCAGCGCCTGGAAAATGGAGGGAAACCTCCACCATATCGAGCTACTTCGAGGGCTCCCGCTTCCTCCTCCTCTTCCTCCTCCTCCTCCTTCTCCTCGTCCTCTGCAGAGGATCCAAGTGGCAACCCCATGCAGCCGCCTCGAGAAGTGGGCCCTTCCAATGGGCGAGGTTTCCCCCGCTCGCTGCAGTACAGCAGCATGCCCAGCCCTGTGCCACATCCCAGCCAGATGGTAAGGAGTAGTTTCTGCTGTTCATCAATCCTGCCTGTGGAGGGAGGCAGGGAGGGAAAAGGGAATTAAACTCTCTCCTGTGGAATCCCTACTTTGTGGCAAGGATCTTTTCCCAGAGATTGAGGGTCGGAGCTGTGGTTTCTCAAACTGAAACTTTTCAGCCCTTAAATTTAAACCAATACAGTTCAGTCTTACCTGGTCTTTGTGTAGTTGGCTGAGGAGACAGGATTGGAAATAACATACTCTACGTTAAGAGCAGCTGGAGCTAGAAGAGTAGCTACTTCTGTAACTGGAGGCTGTACTAGATCGCTACCACACTAGTTAGAAATGGTCTGCTAACATTTTTGACAGGCAAGTACCCATGTGTGGTTGGGCAGTCCTGGCTCCCCCAGTTCTTTCTTTCCCTGGAGAGAGGTACCCTATTGTGCATGTAAAGCAGTCACGTTTCCTCTTTTAACCTCCAGTTTATGATGCTGAACAAGCCAGCCTTCTTTTGTCTCAATTGTTTGCAGATGCCTGGTAACTTTGTGCCATCTGCATACTACTGCATTCTGTGCCTTGATATTTATAAAAGCAGTAAACAAAACCACACATAAGGCCACCCTGGGCTGCAGCAGTGACCTCCCTTTAGCCTGATGTTTCCTCTCCGAGGGCCACCTGTTCTGCCTCTTCTATGGGCTGTTCCTCACCCATCCTTTACAGTCTTTTCCATTTTAACCCATGATGTCTTGTGGTGTAGTGTGACAGCTGCTTTTCTGAGATCCAGGCTACTCCTCACTTTTTTAGCTGGAAATCAAACATTTTAGAGTGATTCTTGTGATGCAGATAGCAGAAGCCAGCAGGAGAGCTGGAGCCAGTAAGTATTTTGAAAGAAATCCAGCATGTTCCCCATTGTTCTGCTCACGTGCTCTTGTGGTTTGCTCCAAGGACAGGAATAAACCACTGTCCCCTCCAGTTGTCTTGCTTGCTTCCGAATAGCTGGGTGGTAGGTGAGTGTATCACAACCTGAGCTCAGGGATATATGATAGACTTTGGCAGGGGAGCCACGTCATCTTGTAGAAAGGCCTACAGGTTTTTCATGGTATCTCCAAAAAAAGCCTGTCTGTTCTTCTGTGTGGCTCTTTTGGTTTTGGCTTACCCCCTGCTTGAAGCAGCTCAGCTGCTTTTCTACATCTCACAAATGGGTTTATTTCTCCTTCCTTCACCCTTCCCTGTCCCCCAGAGACCAGCTGTACCAGGAACGTTTGGTCCCCTGCGCGGATCAGATCCAACAAAACTGTATGGCTCACCGCGAGTGCCAGAGCCCCATCCTGGAGACCCGGTTCAGCAGCACCAGCACTTTGCCATGCAGGTAATTAACAAACAAAAGCTTCCAGATATGCTGCTGTCTGCTTTCATAACAACAAAGCAAGGCACCCAGTGCCTTGCAGGTCCCCTCTGCTCCCCATGGTGTGGGGATGCCCCGATGGCCACAGCGGTGGCATTGCCTCTCCTCAGATCAACCTGCTGGCAAACCAGTGTCAGTCCTTCACCACCTCCCTCTCACTGCCACCCCTCTTTCTTTCCCTCCCCAGCCGGCCGTGGGACTGAGCGAGCACCGTGGGCACAGGCTGGCTGCCCCTGAGAAGCAGGTGTGTGCAGGGCCGACCCACGTCACCGGCCTCGGACCCCGTCCTGGCACCCTGCAGCTGGGGCGTGTGAGCGGCCCCCCTCCGGACACCGTCTACCCACCAGCCCAGTTCCAGCAGGGCTTCCTCCCTCCGAGGCACAACGGGCCTCCGGTGAGGCCACCAGAAGGCTCAGAGGTGCCCCCTGGACATATGTACCGGCCCTACAAGTATCTGAACCGCGGGCACCCGGCCCTGTGGAATGGCAGCCACAGTGCTGCCAGCCAGGGTGCTGTGGGGCCAGAGGAGAAGGCACCCATGGGGCCAGCGCCCTCGCTCCAGCCCCGTGCCATCAGCCATATGATGGAGCCCCGGGCCTTACGGCCTCCTCTGCCTCCCAGCCAGTGGACTGAGCAATCAAACTTCCTACCTCACGGGGTGCCTCCCTCAGGGTATATCAGACCACCCGGAAAAGCCGCAGGCCAGAAGATGCCACAGCCACCAGCTGCTCTGTTCGGGGGACCGGCTCAGGTTCAGAGGGGGTGCCAGGGTGGGGACTCGATGATGGACAGCCCAGAGATGATCGCGATGCAGCAGCTGTCCTCCCGTGTGTGCCCGCCGGGCGTGCCTTACCACCCTCGCCAGCCGCCCCCGCCACACCTCCCAGGACCCTTTCCCCAGCTGGCTCACGCTGCCTCTGCCGGCATGCCACCCCCCAAGCTGGTCATGGGGAACGGGAGCTCACAGGATCAGACCATGGAGCCGGAGAGCAACCAAGGTAACTCCCCATGGCACTGAGTAGAAGCCACCCAGAGGCTTCTCCCCAGTTCTTGCTGCTGCTGGGCTCTTTGTAGGACCTCAACAGAGAATGCAGCCTTGTGCCTGTCCTGAACACATCAAGGGTGCACAAGCAGCCACAGGGAGTGAGGAGCTATGCCCTGGGGTTGGGAGTTCACGCATGGTGGGTGGGTGTTTGTGAGGAGTTGGGGAACACCCCACAGTTTAGCTCTGCTGCTCCAGACTCTTGGGGTTCTAAGCTTAACTGTGTTGCAGATGCACAAAGCCTGTATCTGCAGACATGGCTTTATTTGGATTTGCACCACTAGAGAAGTGTGAAAGATGCTCTAACTTCCAGGCTCACTGGGGTCCATTTTAAACACTGGCTGAAGATCAGCAACAAAAGCAGGTTTTATTCTAGAAAAAGATTAAATTTTTGTTTAAATAGTTGTGCGGCACATAGTTTATACACATCTTTTTTTCCTTCAAATTCTAAATCAGAATATATTTTCTGCTCCAGCCATCACTTAGATTTTTCTAAGATTTTTCATGTTACTGTAACCTGCGAGAGGTCCCCTCCAGCCCACTTATGCCTGCAAGTTATCAGTTTGCCTTTGGGTGCACAGTCTGTAATGCTTCTAGAACTCACTTGGATTTAATATAAAAATTGAATCTGCAAAGAGTTAGGTAAGGAGAGAAGACATTATGCGAATAAATGGTTTAAATACACTTCCTTGAATATATGTCAATATGGCTTCTCCTCTGAAATGCACATGTGCCTTGTGAGCTTTACATCTCAAAATCTTCACAGAACAGGACTGCCAGAAAGGCACTGAAAAGTCATGTCAGTTCAGATGAGATGGCAGCGTGTCATGTGTGCCACCACAAGTTTCTTTCTAGTTGAATTTCATTCATTCTAGCTGGTAAACTAGAGATCAAAAAAAAAAAACACTTCAAACAAACCTAAAGTAGAGACCAAAAAAAAACTAGAGATCAAAAACAAATTTTTTCATTAATTTTAGCTGGTAAACTAGAGATCAAAAACCTTGTATCTTTTATCGATCCCTTGTGTGCCTTGGACTAAGAGGAAACTCTTTCCTTGTGTGGCATTGCTTAAAACTCATTATCATTTAACTGTGCTGGATATAGAACAGAGACTGCAAGAGGACATTGAGTGATTACAGGGCAGAGTGGCCGCATCTCCAAATCACAGTTGGTTAAAATATGGCTGTGATCAGCTTCACAGTACCTTGCTGTGTGGTAGTGCTTTTGCCCAACTGTGGGCAAGCAGGCTTTGTGGACCAGAAGGGGGGGCAACACAGTGTAAAGTCAAAAAAGCCCTGTCTCTTAGCTTGCTCTCGTGTGGATTCTGCAGTATTTCCCAAAGCTGCCTCTCCATGGGGCAGCCTCTGTACACCCATGTGTCAGAGCAAACCTGCATATGCCACGTTTCTCTGGTGGAAGTGGTTTGCAAACTACAGTGGGGCTGTATCTTAATGGAAATCATAAGGATTCTGTTCACATGCCCCATCTTTTTAAGAGAGGTGTGCAACCCTGTGAGTAACTTTTAAAAGAGCTCTTTCAAAAGATCAGCCAACTTTGCAAAGTTTGGAATTGCTATGGGTCTCTGAAAGAGCAACTCTGTGTTGGCTGTAGAAGGGGACTACAGCCCCACAAAGCCCACAGTTAGCATGATGCTTTGCTCCAGCCATCTTGTGAAGAGGTCTGAGTAGAGGATGGGATGTTGTAGGCTTTGGAGTACTTCAAAGTCTTTGATGGAATCAGCTTCTTGGTTTAGAAAGTCACTCCTCTTCTTTTGAATAGTTCAGCAAGATGGGGTACTTTCTCCATCCTTTCTCCATCCAAATGTTGGAAATTTATCAGGGCTGGGACTTTGTGTCAGCAGCCAAAGTGGAGAGAGACCCAGCACGACTGAGGCTGCTGTTCTTGCTGTCAAAAGGAGATGGTAGGAGGTTGTTTTGGCACATCTGGCTAAGCTACCAGGAGTTACTCTGGCAAATTTGCCTTGGGTGAGCATGCATGTGGGGTGGGGAGGGCTGACGTGCAAAACAAGACCAGCACCTGATGCTTCCCCCCTCTCTTTCCAGTGGAGCCACAGGCGGGCGTGGAGGAGAAGGCTCAGTGCATCGGCATTCCCGACGGGGCCTATGCCAAACTCCTACCTCATCCCAAGCCACCCCTGCCCATGGAATGCACCCGACATGCCTTGCCCCCAGAGGAGGGGGACAGCTCCGGCCTGAAGAGCGACCTGAAGGCAGGGCAGAGCAAGGGTGCCTGGTCGGCTGAGAGCAGCTATGCTGGCCCACAGGGCTGCGTGAGGGACCTGGCGCCCGCCTCTGAGCAAGGGGGGCCCGTGCCCGAGAACGGGGCAGCGGGTGAGGGGCCGGCGGAGGGGAAGGGGCTGGCCGCCAGCCTGATGGAGAAGCCCCTCTGCGGCGGGGGGAAGGCTTTGCCCGAAGCAGCCGTGCCTTGTATGGGGCAGGGCACTGGCCTCCCCACCATGGACACCAGTGCCGTGGGGGCTGCCCCCAACCAGTTCCACCCTCTTTACATGCCTGGTCTGGAGTACCCCAATTCGGCCGCACGGTACCACATCAACCCAGGGCTGCAAGGCTTCAGCCCGGTGATGGGCGGGAAGCCTCCCCCCGTGTCCCACCCACAGCATTTTCCTTCGCGGGGCTTCCAGCCGAGCAATGCCCACCCCGGGGTCTTCCCCCGCTATCGGCCCCACCAGGGCATGCCCTATCCCTACCAGCCCCAGCCTCAACCTTCCTACCACCACTACCAGCGACCGCCCTACTACGCCTGTCCGCAGGGCTACTCGGACTGGCAGAGGCCTCTGCACCCCCAGGCCAGCCCCAGTGGTCACCCGCCCCTGGCCAGACCCCCGTTCTCCGACAGGGGGAATGTGAGCAGCTTGCAGGGCTGTGAGGCACTGAGTGCTGCCCTGGCTTCTCCCAACCGCATGGACATAGCGAGTGCCAAAGAGGTTTCTCCGAGCGACGGGCAGGATCTGGGGCCTGAAGATGAGAAGTCTGAGGAATCTCAGGAGCGGCCAGAGAGTCCCAAAGAGTTCCTTGATTTGGACAACCACAACGCGGCCACGAAGAGGCAAAGCTCAGTGGCAGCGGGAGAGTTCCTCTACGGAGCTCCCCCGCCTCACCTGGGTTCGGGAATGGGATTTGGGCCATCGGCTTTCCCTCCCCACGGGGTAATGCTACAGACTGGCTCTCCCTATGCATCCCGGCATCCCGCCAGCCATTTCCAACCCAGGACATATGGATCGCCCATGAATGCCCACCTGTCTCATCATCATCCAGCCTCTGGCCAGGCCAACGGCCTCTCTCAGGAGGGACCCCTGTACCGCTGCCGGGAGGAGAACATAGGTCACTTTCAGGCCTTGCTGATGGAGCAGAGAGGCAGTGGAGGTGGCATGGGGGGGCCACCCCAGGACTTGTATAGATCATCGGGGTAAGAGCGTGTTTTCTGTGAGAAGGCAAGGTGGGAGGGGGCGATGCCTGGGTAACAATGTGTGCTGGGTATTCTTGAAAGGCCCAGGCTGAAGTCGGAGGAGCTGGCAGGTGCTATGAAAGGCTAACAGGTTACTCTTAGACTCTTGGAGTAAGAGGTCCCTTAGACCTTTCTGGGAAACGAAGAGAGTCTTGCTGCAGCTTTTTAAAACACACAATTTTAGCCAGATCATGGAGATCTGTTAGCCTCTCTTGTCCATCTCCACACCAGTGCTTTGTTTTATCTGACAGTATTTTGTTAATGTGTTGTCCAGTGTTGTGCATCCCTTAATCAAAGGGTCTCATACTATTTTCTTTGCAAGAATTTTGTTACATCTTTCTCATAGTGCAACAGAGTACCTAACTGAAGTGGAAGTTAGCCTCTTGTTATGAACTCCTCTACTTTAATGTCACCCTCTTCTTTCTTTGCCCTTCCTCTCTGTCTCGTATTTCCCTTAAAGAAAATCAATTCTCATAGAGATTTTGCATATTATGTTTTATTCCCAAAAGGAAAATTTTGCTACTTCAAAAATTCCTTGTTCAGACTTCATAAATGTGCTTCAGCTGTTACTGTTTTGCCATAGTTCCATCATGACTTGAGCAGTAAATCTTGTAAGGCAGACATGGAGAAAAAGGACCCAAAGGACTTTTCTCCTAGTGTTCTAGTGTTGAGGGGTTACAGCTGTGTCATTGAGGGAGGGGGACAGGAATTAACGTTTGTGTTTGGGGGGGAAGCCTTAAAAAAGAAACATGCAAAATGCGTACTTGTATGTGAAAGTTGTGTGTGTATGCATTCGGTCAAGTAGATGAGGTTTGCTCTTGATGTTCATGTGCTAAAACTCTCTCCATTCAACCTGGCTCCAGAATGCAAATGCATCAGGCTCAAGTTCCCTTCCCGAAGATGCCTACAGCAACCATGTCCCGGGAAGATCTGACGCCACAAAAACCATCAGCATTGCCTCTGGATCAAGTAAGGGTCACCAAGGAGAGTAGGGCTCAGATGAGAGCCTTTTTCCTTTCTGACAGTTAAAGGACTAAAATATTTCCTAAGAGTGGGAAGCATTGGAGGAAGCTGGGAAGTGAGCTCACTGTTAGGTAGAGGAATTGGGGATGTCTCTGTAAAACGCAACCTGGGCTGACAGTGCTAGCTTTGAAGTAATTGCATGAAATCGTGAGACTGTTCCGTCCTAAAGCTGCCAGTTAAAGTCTCCAACTCTTCTTCTTCCTTTTCTAGAGCTAGTCCAAGGAAGGAAGGACCTCAAGAAGACGAAAGCCACACGTGATTTGGACAAGGGGGAGGAGGGGCAGGCCTTCCTCCCACCCTCCCCTCACCCAAGCAGCACGTAGCTTCTCAGGTCGATGGAGCATGGTGCCACGGCGGCTTTTGTGTTGGAAACCTGGAGCGGTGCAGGGCCCCAGCCGGCCGAGCAGCTGGCTCGCCACCACAGGGCGAGCATCGCCAAACTAGTGGCTTTCCGTGACCGAAGACTGCGTCTCGTTCAGGGTTTGAGGGATTTTTGGGGTGGGGAGGGCGGGGGTGGGGGCTGAAACTTTCATTGACTGCTAAACTCAGGTATATTTTTCAGGGTGGAAGAGGACGATGATGGAATTTTACTTGTAGTATTAACGTGTGTGTTTTGGAGCTGGATCCAGTTTACAGAATTTAACCTGTTGCCTTTTTAAATAAATTTCTGTTGTTGGTGAATGTATTGTACATAATGGGGGAGGGGGTGGGCCCAGCTTGTAGTGGGCTTAGCACTGGAGGAATCCTTAACTGTTTACAATCATATCACACTGAAATCTTTCAGGATAAGGGTGAGGGTTTCGTGGGAGTGGGGAGAGGTGAGGGAACATGCAATGGATGACTTGCTGTCCTCTGCAACTGAGACACCAACTGGTAATTGTTTGACTGAATAGCAGGAATTGCTCAGGGGCATAACACGTCGTCCTCTTTCTCTTCTCCTCTTCTTCCTTCCCCTCTCACCCCTGCCTCCACCCCTCTGGATCCAGGGCCTGAGTGCACTTCCAGCTCCCTGTCATCGTGGGGGAACAAGGAAACCAGGACCAGGAATTGAAACCAGGACAGGACACTCATGGCATTGTCCCTTCTGTTAGCGTAGTACCCTCCTCCCTGCCTTTCTTGTAGGAGTAATTTATGCTCTAGAAAACAGAAAATGGCACAATTGGTCATCTTAGACTTCTTTCAGTGAAACCAGTGCAGCTGGGTGTGGAGCAGCACCTGTCCAGCAGAACAAATGTGCAGATCTGTACCTCTCCCTGCCCGAGGAGGGGAACCAAGTCCCTCCTTTCTTTCTCTTTCCTTGCCTATTTTCACCACTTAGCAGCAGCAAAGCAGAAACCACACCAGGATTCCTGACAGCTCTCAGTTGCTTGTGAAAGTAGGAGCATAAGGCTGCTTTGGGGGATGGTTTGTTTGCTAGTGTGAGCTGTTTGTTGGCCAGCATAGTTGGGCTTGGTGTTTACAAGAAGCCAGTGATTCAGAAAGCACTGATTTTGAAATCAGATGTTGAGGTGGAATAGCTTGGGCAGTGAGTGATGAGAGAGCTGTGTGCTTGAGTTGAGTCAGTTTACCTCCATTGTTTTTGATGTTGCAGCAGCAAGTACCACGGGGCCAGTGGCAGCTTCCATCAAAGGCAATACTTGGTTTGCAGGCACTTTTCACCAGCAGCAGCACTGCACGGGGAACGCCTCATTGACAAATCAGTTCAGTATTTCTCCAGCTATTTATCCATATCTTGAAACTAGCACAGCTGAATATTCTTGGGGGAGCCGGGGTAAAGCAAGATGGAGTTGCTACACTGTAAGACTGGGCAGCAAGGTCTGTTGGACCAGAGCCCTAGTGCAGGCTGGCTCTGGAAGGACAGCGTTGTATATATATAGTTAAGAAGGACGTGCCAATGTGCTGGCCATATTGTGCTTGCAGGAGCACAAGTGGCAGCGGAAGTGAGCACGTGAGGACAAAGCAGTATGCCCTTTGGTCAGCAGTACCAGCCAGGGGAAGGTTTTATTCTCCAAGTTTCTGGAGAATTTTTGACTGCTCCATCACCTTGGATGGTGCTTTCACCCCTATTAACTGGATTGCACTAGCATGCACGGCCACACCACCTTTGTCCTGCTGTGTATATCGACCATGTGCTGGCACAGTTGTTCGAGCAAATGGTAGGTAGCATCTGACTGAGCCATTACTCCTTCTGTCCTCAGCTTCTGGAAACACAAAAGGCCTAGAAGATGAGAAATGATCTTTCTTGAAAAAGAAAGAGGAAAGACTGATATATTAGTGCCACCCTTACAAATGAGTCTCAGTCCCTGTTGCTACAGTTTTGCCTCTGATGAGCTGTGTAGAGCCAAGGCATTTTCCAAGCCTGAGAGGAGTTAAACTTCTTCATGCTAGTCCCACAAATGTGTTTATAGATTCACTTCTCCTTACTCACTGCTGCAGCTAGCCTGTGAACTACAGCTGCTCTCTGTTCAGTCCAGTGAGTTGCCTGGCTTAGCAGGCTCCTGCCAAAAAGAAGATTTCAGCATAATGTCAATTACTTTACTAAAAGGAGATTTTTTTTCCCTGTTAGTGTTCATCAGTCAGGGAACAGCTGTCACTGGTGGATTGGTATAAACTGGAATAGATAATCCTGAAGGTTGTCCTTGGAGTGAGAAGCTGGTAACTGCTCTACCTGGCCAAGAACTATGCTGTGGCTGATCTGAGTTTGTCCCAGATCTGAGGGTCTACTGCTGGCTTATCAGTTGGCAGTGGATTTTCAGAGGGGCCCCAGCTGCTAGGAAATGCAAGTCTGGGTTTAGCCTTTCCTTCACTGAAGCAGTAATAGGTATTTATGAAAAGGCATGCAAGTATAACTGCTATTCAGGCCAATAAACCTGGGACAAATGAGAAAACTATTGCATCTCTTTTTCAAGCAATCTTTACTTTATTTGGTTCGTTTTCACTAAAAACGGAAGAACTGTGAAATATAGCTTGTAGCAAAGTATTTGAAATTCTGGAAATGTGAACATAGATTCTGCAAACAACCCTTGCCATACTTCAGCCTGTGTCTTCTGTATCACGGACAGCTACTCAAATATTTGAAGTGCCTTTCAGCTCGTTGTCAGCTTTGTGGAACAGGAGGTTTTGAAGCTATACAAAATGAACAAGCCAAAGCACTCTTGGTCTTCAGCTGGAACCAGCACTGAAAACATGCTTCTAGTGGTCATGGCATTTGGATGAGTACCAACCCTAGATCAAAACAGGAGGAATAAGAAAGGCAGGAATTGCTTGTGGCCTGTGCAGAGAGGGTAGTGGAGTGTTAGACAACGATAGATACTGTGAGGATCCTACGTGGAGTATGAGATGTGAAGGTATAGTCCCTTACCTGACCTAATGGAAAACCGGGGAGGAGGTGACTTGCAGAGGGTAGGTGAAACGGTAGTGAAACTGACTCCCTCCCCTTGGGAGGTTTTCTAGGTAAAAGGCTTTTGATGTAGTTGGTAATTCTTATTAAAGCGACTAACAAGCTGCTATTGGGAGGACACATGGTTTGTATTAGAAAAGTACTAATGTAGCGTAGGGGGAACTATGGCTGGGCTGTGGGGACATCCTGGGGACAGGGCATGCTCAGATCAAGAGCTGCTTGTGGAACCTTAGCTCTGAGTTTCCAGACTTTCAAATGCTTTGTTCATAAATGTTTTGTGGGTTTGTTTTTTTTGGTTTGGTTTAGTTGATTTTGTTTGTTTGTGATTTTGTGATGACATTGAGGCATCCCCCAAAAATGAGAGCTCTATCTCGCTAGGTACAATCTGAACAAACCACTGAAAATTTGCACCCCTCAAATCCCCCAGGGACTGGGAGCAGATAGCTAAGGTAGAACAAAAGCAAAAGTACCCGGAGAGAAGCAGAAAACATGAATTTCATTGTTTATGGTTTCCTAACCTATGCTGTGCAGGATGATTTGTAGATATTGTGAAAGAGACAGGTTTAAGTAGAGATTTAGAAGAGAGGAATGGCAGCCCTTTAGGCACAGGATGGTACTTTTTTCCCATAAGTTGGTGTTACAGTGCAGGAACAAGGGAACTGCGTTTTAAAATATCCTTGCTTTTGACTGTTGTATTTGCATCACTCTCTCAAATAACATTTTAACAGAATATAGAGATATTCTGGACTCTGATTGGAACCCCTCTTTCTCATCCCCCAGCGTTGTTGTAATATAGTATATTACCAGTTGGACCCTTTTCAGAAAGCATACTGAGCTAGTGACTTTGCAAAGTTTCCTTACTTTTCCCATATGGAGGATGTGTTTTGCTGTAATTATGGATATACATGTTAAACAAGGCTGTATAATAGGAAGAACAAATACGATGCCGAGCATGCCAAAAGTTCCCAGTATTCCCAGAGCAGCTTTGTACTTGTCTTCTGGCTTTTCAGCCTCTCGCTCTTCCCACCACCTCTGTCTTTGCGAGTGGCGTGTGGTGTTCACAGGCTCCCTGGGTGCTCGATTGTCATTATAAATGCCATTGTATAAGCTTCCCCTGGGACTCTGGTGGCTTTTGACATCTTGAGCACTACAGACCCTGGCAATTCAACTAAGTATTTTAAGAAGGTCAGTAGCTCAGGCTTCACAGTGATTTTTAGCTGTGTCCAGCAGAAGCTTGCAGTTTATAAATTCCATGGTGTGACCCACCAAACCACTTGGTAGCAGTCCAAGACACCGGTCTGCAATGAGGAGGACAAAAGAGGAAAGTAAATTTGAAGTTTCAAGGCCCAACTGGCTTGATTTGTGACTCTGAAGTACATGAAGACACTTTTCTTGGAAGAGCTTCTAATTCCTTCTCGTCTGCCAAATGCCTTTCCCATGCAGACTTTCTGAAGCAAATCTCCTGTGTATATTTTTGTAAGTGTGGTTTCTCAGGGTCTTGGAGAGCTATCAGCTTGATGTCTTATCTGAAAGCTAGTCACAGAGGCTGCCTTTCATTCTGCTGACTGAGGCAGTTTCCCTGCAGCTCCTTTCTCTTTACACCCCAACACTTCTCCATTTAAAATGAAAGTATAATTAGACAACGACCTGCATTTTTCTCTTCTGCTGATCTCTGTCAGTCTTCAGTGCATCTCTGCATGGAGCCAGGGTTATTGCTTTGCTCTCTGTGGCTTTGCTCGGTGTTTGTTTCCCAAGGAGACGCCTCGGTGTTGCGCTGTGGAGTTTTGGAGAAGGTGCCGCAGTACATGAGGGGAAGCAGAGGAGTCGGCTCTGGCAGAATTCCTGTTTTGCTTTAAGGCCGGTGCTGGTGGTTGAACAGCAGGTGTGTGAGTGCCGTATCCTTTCTGCACGGCCGAGGTTGAGATAGCAGGCTATGAAAGTGGTGTTGCAGCTGCAGGCCATGTGACAAGCTTTAAGAGCATGTGCTTATTGTAACCAAGAAAGCATCTCAAACATTGACCTTCCAGCCTTTCCCCATCTGTACCTGTTTAACATACAGATGGGGGTAGAGCACACTCTGGCTTGGCAGGACCCCTGCCGCCCATGCGGAAGGAAAACGCTTTTAACCAGCACATAATGAACTAAGCGTTCTGGTGTTCACTCTGCTGCCCACCTCCCTCCAGCACACTGCTCTGAAAAGGCGTTGGGGGGACCCTTTGGATAGGAGCTGCTGGGATGGCAAGAGCAAAGCTCAGTCTGCCCCTAGAGAAGATAATTCAGGATGGTTGTATGTATTTGAAGCTAGGAGGTAACATCCAAATGCTCCTTCGAAGCGCAGGAGTAGTGAGCTGCGTGATGCTGTGCCCTTCTTGGCTGCTGTCCTGCCTTTGCTCACATGCGGTATTTGAGAGACCATGGAGCGCTTTGTGGTTTTACTGCAGCTGGCCTTGTATTCACTTGGGTTTTTTCTCCTTATTCTGCAATGGTGGCCTAGATTTCTTTTGGAAAAAGTCTTCCTCTTTTTGAAAAGTAGGATATCAGAGGACAGTGCATCCAGGAGCCAGTGAGAGAGAGCTACATCTAGCAGTGGAAGAGGGGACGAAGGACTAATTAGGGCTAAGGAATAATTGGGATTGTCACCGGTTCTAGCAGGTGCCTCTGTCCTTTGCCTCTTTATTTGGAAACACATGGCTCACTGGCAGAAAGGTAGGAATTGGAAAAATCTAAGTAGAAGTGACACTTAGTGACGCTTATTAGTGTGTGGGCAAAATTCCATTGCGGTGGACAAAGTTGAGCCAGGTGGCTGTGACAGGCTCCTTTGGCCTTCAGACGAGTGAGGGGCAGCAGACACCTCATGCATCGAGCACTGCCTAGCATGTCAGAGGAGCCACCTCCCCTTCCCAAGCTAGTCAGGCAGCCACAGGAGCTTGGGCCTCAGCTTTTACTCCGGAAAGTCCTCTGGTCGCCCTTCGTGTCATGCTCCGACGTTTCCCCTCTCCTCGCTTTCTTCCCCTCTGCTCGCTTTGCTGCGGTCAGTGGCTGTCAGATGCGGAGCTGAGAGCTCGCTGTCCAGGGCAGGGCAGGCGGCTGAGCTTGCCAGCTGTCTCTGCATATGCATGTAGGAAGCAGGCGGGGAGCACACGTTGCCCTCCTTGTGACGTGAAGGTGTCCTCGGTGGCTAAGCAGCGTTCCCCTGCGTGCGCCCGGGGTTCACCACCCTGGAATGGCGATGTCTGTCCCCCTGCCAGCACAAGGACCTGCTCCCGGCCCTGCTGCGGGGATCCCGCGTGCAGTGGCGCTGTGGCACGGGACCCTGCCATGTCTACCTCCAAGGTGGCTTTGGTTAAAAATACACACTGTGTACAGCCCTGAAACCTGTTACCTCTCTTCCTCGCTAGCTCAACAAACACTGCTGCCTGATTTTCCTGAGCAATAATAATGTGCAGCGGTGCAGCTTCGACCTTCCCCTGCTGTGTCAGGGAGAGGACGGCCATAAAATGCGCTGCGGGACTCCCGAGTTCTCTGGGGGAGCAAGGTGCTTCCCGTTGCCTTCCCAGTGGCTGTCAGGTTGATTTAGGTGGCCAGGAGAGAGCCGGTCACTCTCCTGCGGGTGGGAAGGGAGCAAGCTGGAGCTGAGCCTTGTCCGTAGCCTGGGTTCAGAGCAGGTAGGAGAGGGGTGGGCGCACCCCGGAGCGACCCACTGCTGTTTGACTTGGCGCTGGGCAGGAGGCAGCGGGCGCCTGTGCCACTACGTCTGTTCTTCTGCAGTTGGGTGGTGATGGGTGGTTGGGTTTGTTGTTTTTGTTTTGTATTATTGTAAGTTTGTAAAGAATGTAATCTGTCTGTCAGGGGCTTGAGGAGGAAATGGGGGCCTTTCTCGTTCAGGGTGAGGCTGTTCTTACATTGCTGTGGGTTTTGTTGCTGGTGGGGAGGGGCCCAGCAGCCACGGGGGAAAAAGCTTGACCCCATCAACTGATCGCAGCTATCCCAGGGCACCAGGAGGGTGAGCAGGCGCTGCAGCAGAGACGAGTCCCCCCAAGCTGTGAAAACCACCCCTGCCTGCATCCTTCGGCGGGGGGGATCTGCCCTGGGGTCATCTTCTGGCTGCTGGGACGTCACGCCCGAGGGCTGGTCCTGCTCATCTTCGGCTCAGGTAGAAACCCGGCTTGCCAGCTGCCCGTGCTGCTGAGCCAAGAAAAGGCCAGGTTGGGAGGCGCACATTTCTGCATGCAAGAACAAATTTGGGCTGGAGCTGCTGCCCCTGCCATCACCCTGCTCCTTGCTCTCACCCCCTGCCTCCCTCCCCGTCCCGTAGAGCACAGTGTCAGGGATCCTCTTCTCTCTCCTGCTGCTGCAAAGTTGTGTGAACTTTCCTGGTCAATACTGGAAAGGGGAATGCTATTTATTTTTATATTGTGTATATTTTGTCTTGGTCTGCTGATTACCTTTGTTCCCCAAGAGCGACAGTTACCTCAATAGTTAGTTTAATACTGTGTGTTGGGTAATTTTTTTAAAGAACTTTTTTAAAAGCTTGATCCTTGGAGGTCTGTAGATTTTATTTCCATATGAATTGGTTATTTTGTATAAAGTACATTCTTAAAATAGCGATCACCCTTGCTGTGCGTGTGTTTTCTTGTCTCTGGGATGTCCTCCCTCTTCCTTTGCAGGGGGGATTGGAGAGGGGTGGGAAGGGAACACAGAGGTCTTTTTCAGAGAGACAAAGCCCTGGGCTGTGGTCAGAGGTAGTCGGACCACCTGAAACCCATCTACAGGAGAGCACCTGGGAAGCTAATTGGGATTGCTTCCCCTTCTGAAGCACAGCTGTCTGCCTACCAGCAGCCCGGCTGTGGGAACGAGGCGGTGTCACTGGTTTCCCACAGGTGCCCTGCGCTCACCCCGCAGCCTCTCTTCACTTTAATAAGGGCGACTGCCCCGGGGTGAAGCCCATGGTGTCACGCTGCTGTGAAGGACGAACTGATCGAGCTGGTGTGGTTCCCTTTTGTGCTGTTTCAGTGCCAGGCAGGGTAGGGGATGGAGGCCCTCGGGGGCCGTCAGAGGAGCGGGAAGCTGCCTGAGCCTATGGCCAGCTCCGCATCCCTATGGAGACCATTTGCAGTTTAATAAACCTCCTGTGTGAAATGTGGCAGTGGCCGCAGCCCTCTGAGCAGAGGGGCACTGAGAGCCGACCCAGCCCTTTCTCACAGGGGTTTCGGCACCAAAACCAGGACCTGGCTGTGCTGCTGCAGGCGGCTGCTGGAGGTGCTCGGGGGTGACTTGCACTCGGCTCCTGCTCAGCTGCTCCCTGAATAAGTGGCTCCGTTTTGCTGATCCAGCAGCTTTTCATCAGGGCAAAATTAATGTGATTTCTTTCAAAGTTGGTGCCAGCAAATGTGGAACAGGGGATGGATGGCAGAAGGCGGGGGCACGGGGGCTCCCGGCGGCACGCTGCGTGCCCCCCCTGCCCTCCTGGGCTGTGGCTGGTGAAAGCTCCCTCTGTCTCCTCCCGGGCTGGTAGCAGATGCTGTTGCTCACATCTTCCTCTCCTGCCAAAACAGCTTCACAGGGTAGCCAGCTTGCGCCACGGGGCCCATCTGCGCCTCCTGCACCCAGATCCCAGGGCACCCGGGCTGCTTCTGCAAAGGGATGCTCACGAAAGACATGTGCGAGGGGGGACCCCACGCTTGCTGGCCAAACCAAGGACCTCATCTTCTTCCTGCAGCTCCTCTTTTCCCCTGTGTGCCCTAAGCAGCGAGTCAGGCTGCCAGCATTTTACGAGGACAGGAAAAAGACAAAATAAAGGGCCTGGTCAGGAGCTGATGGTGACTCCGCAGTGCATCCCTGCTCCTGGGGCAGGCTGGGGAGCGCCAGGGCTGGACTTCAGCCGTTCCTCCAGTCCCAGGAAGCGTGTGGGTTGGAGGGGGCTGGCGGCAGGGCGAGATTTCTAATCCTGGGGCGCAGCCGGCGCTGCGCGGCGCTGACACTAATTGGAACCAGTCCCGGGGGGCGGGAAGCTGCTGCGCTCGCAGCGCCCTCGCAGCTATGTCTAGGACAAAGCTTATCTGTGCTGGAGGAAATGCTACGTCCCAACCTTGACAAGATGCTATCAGCAGCCTGGCGGGCAGCGTCAGGCCAGCCCACGTCTCCCCCTCATTCTTCACCTTTTTTCCTATCTTCTGCTGGCCACGATTCTCCTTTCTTCTGCTCCTTCCTTCCTCCCATGGGTCAGGAAAGCTGACCCTGAGAAAGCTTTCCTGAGATCCTAGGATGAGGCTTGAAACTCCAGACTTCCTTTCTAGCCTCTCTTTCCCCAAGAACTAGGCTGCTTCCCTCCCTTTTTCCCCAGCCATATCACGGCACCTAGCTGCCCCATGGGGGCTTGCAGTGGGGATCAGCTCAGCGCCTGAAAACAAACTCAGCTCCAGCAGAGAGCTCATGCACTGAGCTTCTATCGACAGGGTGGGACAGCTTTGCTGGAGCTAAGGGGCCTTTGGGGTGCCTGATGGAGGAGGAGGATGTTTCGGGGAGGAGATGGAGAAAGCCCTGCTGGAGAAGAGGCGGTGGGCAGGGGCCAGGCCTGCCACGGTGTTTCCTGCCCCTGGGTGAGGCTGCTCCTCCTCTGTCAGCACCAGGCGGCCACATGTTCCCTGCCCAGCGCCTGCTGTGGTTTCTAAATTCCTTTCCCTGCGAGACTGCCAGCATGAAGGGATCGTAAAAAGTTCACCCCCCTGTCACGACTGCACGGATCCTTCCGGGGCCAGTGGGCAAAAGTTGTTTGCAATTTCCTCGGGCCGTGACCTTTGTTTTGGC
Source organism: Cygnus olor (assembly GCF_009769625.2). Taxonomy (NCBI): domain Eukaryota; kingdom Metazoa; phylum Chordata; class Aves; order Anseriformes; family Anatidae; genus Cygnus; species Cygnus olor. The sequence continues at coordinate 66,343,577 of NC_049169.1, forward strand.
CATGACGGAGGAGAATTGCAATCCATCACTCTGCTGCGGGCTGGGGGCAGGGGCAGGGCTCCTTCCCGCATGGCCTTGGACGGGTAAAGCTACGGGGCACCAGCTGCTGCTGCAGACAGCGATTTTTGGCACGGGGGCTGGGGCACAATGTGCTCCTGCCCAGGGGATTTGCCAGAGTTTGCTGAAGCTGCCCTTCCTGAGAAGGCTGCAGGGCGATGGTGTGCTGGCTTGGCAGAGTGCTAGAAGACGTCCTGCACGGTTTGTGCCTGCAGCCAGCATCAGGGACGTGCTCCAGCAGGAGCGTGGGCAAAATGGGAGATGCTGGCACCTTTTATCACCTCTATGGCCCTGCTTGCCAATGGTCCCTGATGTTTCCCGGCTGCATGGGCTTTTGGAAGATCCTGCACCACTACATTTCCTTAGGAAAATAAGCGGCAACCCAGCTCCATGCCCTGGGACACAGCTCCCGCAGGCATCTGCCTCTCAGCTCAGGTTCCCAAGGGGAAATTCATCCCGGCAGCACTCGCTCCCCTGCGCCAGGGTGTCGCCTTTGAAGACATACCTGCATATGAAACAGATCTCCCCCGAGGACACGCAGCCTGTGCATACCAGTCCTCTCCACTTCCCTTGGCCGCCCACCTCCACTCCCCTGCTCTGATCTCTGCTTCCCGAGGGAAACGCGTCCCGCTGCGCTTCCCTGCCTCCAAACGCGCGTTCCCTTGGGAAGCGCCTCTTTTGCAAGCGCCCCTTGGTCGAGCGCTGGGAGAGCCCCTGGATTTTGAGGTCAGGAAGGAGGGTTCAGGATTTCATCTGGTCCCATGTGTAACACCACACACAGGCTTTCAACACCCAGGCCATCCTTCTCAGCCCACCCACCCGCCCAGGAGGTAGGGTGCTTTTTGCCTGTGAAGGAGCCATGTGCTGACGTCCAGCCCCAGCAGACCACGGTGCAGAGCAGCTCCTCCAACTTGTGGGGGGGGGGGAGCATGAGCCCCCTGGAAAGTCCATAGGAGACCAACCTCACCCCAAAACCCCCGGCTGTGCCCAGAGCAGGGCAGCCACAGGATTCGTCCACTGTGTGGATCAGCGTGCTGGGGTGGGAAAAGAGAAACAAAGCTAGATCAAACAAGCATTTTCCAGCAGCGAGAGCCCATGGGTGTGAGACAAGTTCAGGTGGGCCTGACACCTGATTGATGGTAAGCACCACCGCCAGGGCTGGGAAGCCCCTCACCGCCACAGGCCTGTCCCGGCGGCCATTTCACGCCATCTCCCTCAAGCCCAGCACCCCGGTGCCTCCTCGATGTGTCTGCTCGGAGCCCTGGCAGCCGTGGGAGTGGAGCCGGACACCGCTTTGTGCCCACCAGCGCCGGCGTTTTCTCCAGGGCTGATGCCTCCTGCCTGCTTTGAAGGATCAGAAGCGTGGAGCATGGGAAACAGCCACCCTCCTGCTGTGGGTTTTCAGCCCCTTCTCCCAGTCACGCATGTCCCTGGGCCTGCCCTGTAGGCAGCTGTATGGCGGATGCCCACATGCCAGATGTCCTGGGAGATCAAAGTTGCCGCTCGCTGCAGCCCCTGTTCGCGCACACACATCCCCTCAGACTTATAACTCACGCTCTCTATCTCCTCTCCAAGATATTTCCCCTCGCTCCCTTTGTTTGCTTTCCAAGCCCTGCTCCCTTTGGCGCAGCAGGAAGGCACCCTTTGCCCTGGCTGGCAGCACCCAGGGGGTGCCTTGGGGGCTTCCCTCCTGCATCCCTTCTGGATTTGCCCCTGCTTGGGCTGGGAGGTGAAGGGACCCATCGGCTCTGTGGCCTCCCTGCACCTCACACCCCACACAGTGACCGGGAGCCCCCCCCCGACCTCCATCTCTGCTGAGTTCTCCTCCTGGGTAATGCCCTGGCCATGGTGGAAAACGGGACCCAGCCCGGTGCCAGCCCTCGCTCCCTGCTGCCGTGTGTAGCTGGCGCTTAATGGGAAAGGGAAACACAGGCTGAAAAAGGAACAATTAGTAAAGAGCAATAAAAGCGATCAGATGCAGGCAGATATGTTAGCAATATATTAAATAAGGAACAGGACCGAGCCAGATGGTTGCGCCAATTTACTTTACAGCTCCAGATGACTTAGCAAGAGGTCACTTAGTGGAGCTGAAAGACAAATGGTTCAGGCTGGATGAAAGCAAACACTTCGTGCCTTCCCACCTCATGCGTACGAGGCTGCAGGATGTCCTGCTGCAGGATGGCATTGACAAAGCCAGAGTAATAACGATTTTAATTGGTTTTAATAGGTTTTCACCTTTAGTTGCTTTGCAGCGGTAGTTGCAGCTGTTCTGGGATGAAAAGAGCAGAAGTGCGAGGATTTAGACCATGAGTGATGATCATACTCTCATTCAAGAAGGATTCCTGCAGGACACAGCAGGGCAGAGCTGCCTCCACCTGGTTTATTGCTACAGAGGCCGTGGGTGTCCTCTGGCAGGAACCAGCTCTCATGCGCCTATCCCTAACCTCCAGTGGGGCTGCAGGACCCGGGGAGACCTCCCCGCTCTGCTGGTGCTTGTTCTGAGAAGAACGAGATTGCACAAATTCATATTTTTTTTTTATTTTGTCTGTGCCATGAGTGTGCCATAGCGAGTATATGCAACGACACTTGTACAGCCACGTGGCTGGCTGCACAGGTGAGTTTGTGAGTTGTGCAGGTGGCATGTAGGGATCTTGGGCTGTGTGTAGGGATCTTGGGGTGTCTCCTGGTTTGTGGCTCCAACAGTATCACCTGCAGTGTCTGTCTCCCTCCAGAGTACTGGATTCATGCTGATCAGGACACGAGCACACAGGGATAATGTGGGGCTGCTGCATGCTCGGGGTGTGAGGGTCATGTCTGTCTGGATAATGTTTAGACCTAAATAAAGAGGATAACTTAGAAGGTACACGATTAAATAGTTGCTTTAATGACACAGGTTTAGCTAAGTGTCAACAAATGATATGATCCCAGTAGACATATTTATTATGAAGCCCTTTTAACTAGTACGTAAGTAATCTGTGGCAGTCATTGCAGGACATCTGTGAAGCCATTTTGTTTGTGTTTGAACAAGGCAATGCTTCTGTATTTTTAACTGCTAAAAACACTCACAGAGGTACCTCGAGCACCATGGCTTAAAGCTGATCATCAGAGCTGAAGTCAGGAGGGAATTTCTTTCTGTGATGCCAAATCTCAGGACCACTTTGAGGTTGTTTTTTTTTTTTTTTCCCTGTGTGCCTTTAGCCAAGAAACACCACTGCTGGGCAGCCTCGGTCTGGTGTGCATGGGTGAGAGTGTGTTTTGGGAGCAGGGAACTGGGGAGCAGGGCTGGGACTGGGAGCACTGGTTGGGCAGCGGTGTCTTTGCAGCTGTCATGTACCATAGAGCACCATGTGCTCTGTGTGTTCGTGCCTGGGTTGCCCTCTGCAGACAGTTGAGACGGCAGTGCCGGGGAGAGGAGTCACAACTTGATGCCCTGCAGTTGCTTGTTCCCTGAAGATGTTGGAAATTCAGCGCTCAGGATCCTGGAGGGTGAGGTGACAGTTGCTTCGGTGTATGCATGCAGAGACTTCCATGCGGTCACTTGGTGCTGGCACAAATCCTGCTGGTGCAGGGGAGCCACCCCACTCCCCCATCCCCATCCTGGCCAGCGATGCTACTGTTTGCCCTCACAGTATTTGGAGCCAAGAGCAGACGCACGGAATGAGTAGCTCATGAGGGACCACCCTGAACAGTTTCGTTACGCAGCCTGAGCCTCTCACAAGACATCAGCCTTCAACTACTTAAAACAATGTTGGGATCCTTGATTTCTGCAGCTTTTTATTTCTATAGTGTAACATGGGTTGGGAAATTACATTTTTGGCACAGTTCAGCACGGTTTTTAACCTAAGACTGCTCATTTAGAGATGTTTTTCTTACTTTCTCTAACAAAGCCAAAGCAACAATGTGGGATGCTCTGAGAGATGCCTAGGAAGACAGATTTTGGCTTTCCCAGCCCGCTCTACTTTGGCTGAAACCAGCAGGAACCTCCCCGCTCTGGAAGGGTCATCTCGGCACAGCCTGTTCCTGCAAACATGTTTGAGGCCCCCATTCATTTCTCCTGCACCTCTGAGCTGCCCATATCAAACAGCAAACAGCCAAACATGGCCAAATGCTGCTGCAGCCCGCCTGGCCTCTAGCTCAGGGCTAAACACCTTTTGCCAAGTTGCCTTACTGCAGCCTCAGTCTTCCCCCCCCCCAGAATAGCAGCTCAGAGTCCACTTAACCAAGGAAAATATTTTGCTTTGAATTTTCCTCTGGGGTAGTTCTCTTTTATTTCCAAATGTTTCTGTTCTCATTTACATCAGTTTCTTTGGAATTAAATAGATAATTTTCTCATAATCTCCCAGACTGGTTTAGGAGCAGATTCTGGGACCGTGGAGATGCTCCAGCCTCGCTGTACTGCATGCACTATTGGCCTGTGTAAAGCCTTACCTAACACCCGTCTATATTCCAACAGGGATGTGCATTCTCTGTTATTTATTTCCCACAGCTTGCTACCATCAGCAGACCAGGGCAGGGGCATAAGGCACCCCCCCTTCTGCCAGCTCATCTCTGGCAGTGCACGGAGATGTCCGACCCCTGGGGACAGCGAGCACCCGAAGGGCCACAGCCAGGCTGTCACTGCAGGACTCACCCAAAAGCTGGATTCTCAACTTCAGCTTTTAGACAAGGCTTGTTATGGAAAACACATCCGTGCTTTCCTCTGAGACGGCCTCTCAGAAGGGTGCTGGGCACTTAACCTTCCCTTTCACCACCCGTTTTCTGGTGGGCAGCACTCACCCTGGCAGCCATCTCAGAGCTTCCTTTCAAAAGCTATAGTTCTATCATCTCTTACTGCCATAATAAAGATACCGAGGCCTCAGTTCTCAGGTACTTTCTTGTTGTTTTCTTCCAGTCTTTCTCTCACCTTGACACTTGTGCACACCTCCAGGGACCATTCATACAGCGTCTCTCTCGCTGATTAACATTAATACCTCTCAGTGTGAAAACTAAATACTAAAAAAGGGTTGTGACTCAGATGTGCAGTAACATTTTAAGTCCTCTGCTGATCACTTAGTGTCTAACCTGCTCTTAAATTTTCCATTGCCAGCTGTGCAGAACACGTGCAACATTACCTCCTTCCCTAACTCCTTCCCCAACACTAGACAGAGCCAGCTCTGCACTCTCCATTGATTTGCAACGCTTGCTTCTGCCATCACTACTTATTCTTTTACCTGCACTCTGATTTAACTCCTCCTTTGTTCCCTGTATTTGTCCAGTTTCTTAATGTGCTGATGCAGCTTGTTTACTGTACACAACTGGATTATTTTGCATGCTTATACTGAGATGGATAAAGATCAATATTCTCATTGATTTGACCAAGGTCAGCTGGTAAATCACCACCAACAACAAAAATTGTATATCCTAATTTGTTTGCTGAAATCAGTAGTACCGGTCAATTAATAAAATAGCGCTGCAGTGACACCCCAGCAGGAACTCTGAAATCCACCTGAAATGCAGCTTTTGTTTCATTTTTTATTTCTAAAAACCGGCATCCAAACACTGAAGAGAGGCTTGGACGAAGACCCAACAGGACTGCAAACTATACTAGGTAAGCCTGGTTGGATATTCCCCCTTTTCTTTAAGGTGCTAAATTTAATAACTGCCCCTATTGCTCGAGATGAAGGATAAAGATGTTCCTGGTAATGCAGACGCCACTTTTTTGTAGTTGAATTCTCATGTGGTGTTATCTCAATATTAAAGGTAGTCAGCGCTTTCTTGTAACACACTTGCAGGGAACTGCTGTCGCAGACAGAAGTTCTTGTCATAGCTGACATTGCTAAAGCTAAGAGTGCATGCAGTTCTGCTAACAAACTCGGTAAGCATAAGTGCTTTAGTTCGGGTGGGTGGTGGGCACCAAACCACTAGTCTCAGACTTCAGATGCAATACACACAAAGTGCTCAGACCATTTCTTAAGGACCTGTTTTGAACCACTGCTACCCATATGATTAAGTAACAAACACACTCCCCCAAACTAAGAACATTCTTACTGTTGCTAATGTTCGTATGCAAGTATGACAGTGGTTTCTTCTTCCTCTTATCTGCATAGGACAATACAAAAAGGAGATGAAAAATGAACAGAGGAAAGCACACTAAATAGAAACTCCACTATCTTCCACTGTGAGCTCCAGAGTCAGACAGTGAGTTGTTATTCTCCTTTTCAAAAACATGCAAGATGGAGATTGGTGAAGGTCTTACTCCTTCATGAAAGAAGTAGACCATCAGACCCTGTATAAACAATCCTTTTTTGTCACTGCCAAGAATGTTTAGGTTACTGGTATCACAGAAAGTCTTGATAATTGCTAATACATTTTTTTTCCTGAATAAAACCTACCTGAAGATCACATTTCAACATTGCCCATAACTGTGGAATAATGTACAACAAACAGAGCCATCTGTCTCTTGTGTGTGCTGACTTTTAGTTTATTCTGCCTGTGACTTCACCTACATGCGTTACACTATTGCCTGTATCAGTTTTCCAAGGGAAGCAATAGCACCAGGACAACATTACAGCTACTTTCCAGCCATGACAGCAAAATGTGGGCCATTCACTTCTTCAGAGATGATCTTGTGGACTGAAGTCTTTTCATTGAGTATTGGAGCAAATCTTTACAGTACACATCACCTGCCAGGAAGTAATAACCTCCTCTTGTCTAGCCCAATATTTTATTTCCATACACTGCACTCTATTCCAACATTTAGAGTATTTCTTTCTAGCTCTAGCTGTGGATAAAATAAGGACCCAGATAAGTTCAAGTGTATTTTCTAAGCACTGGTAGACAGCCAATTGGTGAGGGGGATGAATCCATCAGAAAGGACTGAAACAAATCTGTTCTGAACGGTGCTACATGAACCAAGAAACAAAAGAGTGAAGCATGCATGCATGAAGGCTTTTCCTCCACTACAGGTGTGGCAAAACCCCAGTCCAGTACTTAGTCAGAGAGCTTGATCACTGACATGCAAAGATGAAAGCTGTAACGGTTATCCAAGTATCTAGGAAGAGTACGCCTCTAGTCTTATATACTCGGTGCCTACTCGTAGAACCATGCAACAGAAGGCACAGCACTGAAAGAATGAATACCACAACCATCTACATGGAAAACAAGTACTAAACATAAAAGTAAGGAGCAGTACAAAATAAACAAGAATTAAAAAACAAACAAGCAAAGAAAAAAAACCAACCAACTTGCTAATGTTTCTTGTTTTGTAAGAAAAATTGAAAGCATTTCTTTCACAAAGAAATTAAGTTAGGATTCAGGATTTTCATAGCAGTCAAATCACCATTTTGAAGAAGCGTCAGTAAACGGTTTATCTAGCATTGAGTGTCTTTAACATACTTTACACGAGAGCATGCACCTCAGCTTAAGAGGAAAGGGCCTCAGGTTAAAAACACTGCATAATGCAGTGGTGCTGCAACCTGGCAAGTACTCTTCATGGCACAATATAGAATTCCTACATCACTGCTGTATTTAGAGAAGATGACTGCAACACATTCAAGCAGTAATTTGTTTGTGCAGTTTCTTATTTCCATTCAGCAAGTCTCAGAACTGAACACTAGGTGAAGAGCCAGGTACTCTGATAGAGGCTTGTAGTGTGGAAAGTCACCTAGAGAATTTTTCTGTCCTACACCAGAGGAGGTGGAGACAACACTAGTCATCACTGCAGAAGCAAAGGACAAGCGTTAATAAATCTTAACAGTTTAGGTAGTGAAGACAGTTGTGTTACTTAAACTTTAAGGTATTAAAGGTTAACAATTAAGAGAATAGTTTTGACAGAGTCAAGTGCTGTTCCTTGAGTCCTCAGTCATACTTACTACAGGAGTATGGTTTGGATTTTTTTTTTCACAGAATCAACAAACTTGTAACTGGAAATAGATTGTTGTATGTAAATAGATTGTTGTATGAAAATAGTGCAGTTGTATTTCTCTTGTGAAAGACGATTGAGGGATCACATAGCAAAACTACTGATTCATTTTTAGGAAGACTGGAGCTCATAGTAGAGTCTTATGCAAAAGACTTGCCTCCAGTCCAACACTACTCAAGCAATTAGCTTTACAGTCTCCACAAGCTTGACTTCTAGCTTCACAGAATAGTTATTACAGAGAACCTACAAGTAGTAAGTCCTTATACACACAAGCGCACTTTTCAAAGGCTGTTGCCAATCCTCCAGAGAGAAACTACAAGGAACTCCATACACACACGCATTTTTATTTTAATAAATAAAGTTTTACAGGCTCAGGCTTTTTTTTTTTTTTAAATCACATATACAGAACAGAAAATTGCCTGATCAAGTAACATGAATCAAACTACTAACCCTGGGAAGGAATGCATGCCCTCTGTAACACTGAAGACCTTAAATGAAAAGGGATTTCCCATGGGCAGCGCAGTAATTTACGTCACAGATTGGACAACTTGAAAGAGGTGAGGCCAAAGCAAAGAGAGTGACCCTAAACGGACCACTGGTCTTTACAGGGCCACAACAGTGCAAGGAAAGCAAAGAGCCCAAATGCCTCCATTTTCTAGTGTCACTTTTGGATGAATACATGTCTTCACATCCTTTAAGCTATAAATTCTAACCACAAGTGGAGAGGCTAAGCACAGCAGGTACGCGAAATTATTCCATTGAAGAAGAGATATTGGATGACACAGTAATGTTACATTTCAAGACTTCGAATTAGCAGATGCTTTTGCATCCCTTCAGTATGGCAGTGGAACAGATTCCACCTTCTCTTATAGAGGTTTAGTCCAAAAACTTCCTGTTGGCATTAGCACCAAAGAGAGCCACTCTGATTTCTGGCATCATCTGTTGAGGAAGAATACATCAGTTATATGCAATACTATTGCCGAGCATTCCTTGTTGCGGGCAGTTTGATAGCTAGACTAGTCTTCTAAATTGAGAAGTCAATTCATTTGTGTTTTCTGAAGCCTTTATCTGATCACATATTGCCTGCTAGTCTATAGATTAAAGGACTACCTATACTGCATCACAAGGAAGAGATGCAAGATCTAGTAATTTCAGCTATAACACAAGGTTTCAGCCAACGTTTCTAGTACTCAAGCGGAATTCAGAAATTAAAGTTAAACTCAGTATTTCAACATCTTGACTGCAGTATAGTCATCAGTGTCTTTTGGTACCATAACTTCTAGAGCTTTATGCTGATGCTTAGTCCAAAAGGTATCATTTTTGGGAAAAGCCATGTTTGTTGTAGAGAAGCGCAAGCAGCAGGTAATTTGTTTCTTTCCATTCAAAAGTAACTTCTTGTCACCCATACTGAAAATCTGACCCCACACACGATTGGGACTGTTACCATGCACTGAAAACACAAGGATTTAATTACAAGACAAAACTAGCTAATTACATCTTGTTCACCTTGGTTGTGAGAAAAACTCACCTGCTGAGCTACAAGGTCCAGCCGACTTTCCAGGGTGTTAGAAACCTTAATTTTACCATCACTGTTGTAAATTTCAACACCTCCAGCACTAGAAAAGGAAAGTAAACATAAAAGTCATGACAGCTATAATATGTCTCAAAGCTATAATTTGGCAGAGACATTACCCCAAATGAGTTCTTATAGAAAAGCCAGAGGTGTAGGTATTCATTTGTTAAATAAATAAATACATTTGATCCTGCCTTAATGAGAGTAAGCACAAAGTGATGCAGCAAAGTAGTAGTGCAGAGCATCTTCAGTTACTGGGTACCATAGCTACATACGAGGATACTCATTAGCATGATCTAAATACAAACAGCGCTATGAAATTTGTCACATCAAAACAGCTTCAGACTCTGTATTTTATTATTAATAGAACACTTTTAGATTTTGGGAAGTGAAGAAGAGTGCTAGAAGCTTTGTTTGCTTGTTCATACATAAAAAAACGATCCCTGACTTTCAGAATATACAGTTTTGTTCCATGTTCTTTATCATACTATATGGAAATAAAGCCTTGCAAGACCTAACAGACACAAACCCCGTCAAGTCATTATGCTGCAGCACCAAACATAATTCCTTATGACTCAGTTTGCTTCCTCTTGAGACAGAAAGCAGAGCTACATTTGCATTCTCCCTCTCTAAAGAAAAACAACAGTTAGTTAAGTTTCTACACACAGTTATTGTATACTTCAATACTGTGGAACAGGCTGGAGGTTGCACAAAACTTTTATTGACAGTTTTGACTGAGACAGTGCTTCTCTGGAGGAAGCTACAGAATCTGTACTTGATTAAGAGAAAGAAGTGCCAAATTCCACTAGAACAGCAGTAGACACTTCAGGGATATTACATACATAATTTTCCAAGACTGTCCTAGTAAGAGCTGTGGCTTGCAATTTAAGTTAGCACTGTCTATAAGGGACTCCCATTTTGCTTACATTTCCTCTGGCAGGAAGTTGTCTTGGTCAATGTGAATATCCACATCCCTTTTTGTGGCATTTTTGTAGATTGGAATGCTCTTCTGTATAGCAGCCTACGACACAAGATAAACCTCCAATTAACATTGATAAACAATAGCACATCGCTTGGATTTGGTTGCTTATTCATTTGTAGGAATTAAAATGAAGGAATTGGGGCTTTTTTTTTTAATTAAGCAAATTTTAGTACAGCTTTTGAGCCAAAAACAATTGTTATTAATGCTGCAGCAATGTCTAAAATTTCCTAAGTAATACCCAAGCAAGGAAATGATCCCTGACTTGAAGCACATACTTGCTGTCTTGCATTGTACCTGCAACAGAAGTGCAGCTTGAAAACATGCTTCAGTTGTTTTCCTGTCACACAGATGGGATCTGAGCAGCAAATATTTGCAATCAGGTCTCAGCCTTCATGAGCAAGGATACTGTCATAATTCTAGGTGTCTTACCTTAACCATAGGGAGATCTTGTTTCCTGCACCGAACAACTATTTTGGGCTCAAGCAGCTGGTAGAATCCCTGTACAAAAGATAACCGTTACAGTATCAGAAAACTGACATTTTAATTGTCTTAGAATTATTCAACTCCAAGAAAGGAAAGGAGCTGATCAATTTGAAAAACAAAACCTGACAATGTTAACTCATTTTAATGAGTTCTTTGCTTGCAAGTGCACCCCATGCAGACATTCTGAGAGGATGGCAATGATATCTGGGAGAGCCTACAACTACAGATCACGTTTTTCTTGTGTTAGCTTAAAGTTTGGAATTCAAGTGCAACTAAACGTGTCTGTCACAGGAGTGAGTTGCCCAGATAATGTACATGTGTGTGTAAGGATCGTTGCTGTCCAACCAGAGTGTCAGCTTGCCAGCTTGCTCATTCTTGGAGAAGACAGGCTGCAATTTCAGGTGCCTGTTCTAATAATTCCAGCCTTGCAGTTCCTGTAGCAACATGCGAGTACTACAGTGGATCAAATCTAATGAGCCAAGACAGACACAGCCAGCTTGCACGAACAAGACAGGTTTGTTTGATATACAGCAGCAGCAGACCTAAGTGTGACAAGGAAACAAAAATACTGAATTGGAAGCACCAGCTGGAAGGGAACACTATTAAGAACATTCTGTCATTAAACTACAGACAGGAGAGTTTGTGGCTGGTTTCTGTGAGTTTATGGCAAAAGGACTTGATCGTACCAGAGGGTGGCACTAGTGGTTGCACACGTGACCCTAGCCAACACTTACTAGATTTCCAGCAGTGAAGTTCCAGAGCTAGAGGATGGACTGGTAAGCAAAGCTTAGATTTATCTTTGTATGTGTCACGAATGCACACCATAATGTAGTAAATTTGTCACAGCCAGGACTAGCTTTGCAGATAACTACTGACTTCTAGGCTTGAAGGAACAGCTTTAGTCAAAGGTGCATTTGAGCAACTCATTCCAACTAATTACGACAGAAGTTTAAAGTGTGCATCCTAAACGTGCATGTTACAATGTATGTGTGCACATCTGCAACCATTCTTATAATGGGAGCCAGCTGCTTGGTCTACTAGGTTCTATACCACAAAATAAACTGCAGCTTTATCTGCTCAGAATCTAAGATCAAAAGATATAGCAGAAGTGATGTTTAAAACTCAAAGATCATCCAGCAACTTTTGATCTAGATTCCAATACAACTGTAACATCTACAGTTGGTTATGTTTGAAGAAAGATGCACAGGAGGACAGAGCTGCAATCATCTATTTGGTACGATTTAAATATTTACCTGTAGAACTAGTCCATCCAGCAGTATTTGGTACCTGGCAGTATCCTTCACCACCTTGGCAAGTCTTAGCTTGGCCTCATTCAGCAAATCCTACATTCAGAAGAAAATCAGATCAGCAGAGCCCATCTGTTTGGCATTTGGTTTCATGCCTACCAACTTTCAGTACTCCTATTATAGCTATCACACCCTGCCAACACGTAAACGTACACTCCAGCTGGTGTTCATCCAAGCTAGACCTTCATCTATGTGCATGGCACAACATCCTTTCCAAACAGTTCCCCCCTCCCTGCCCTGATCCGAACCCAATATATCCAGACAACAATTCTTTCTTCATGAAAAAGGGGGACCTCGGTAGTAAAATGATGGTATTTATAACATTAATTCACACAAACTAAATACGTTATAAATGGTTGCCTAATGTTAACTAATATAGTTGTCCAAATAACTAACCTTTTCAGCTTTGTAGTCAAGTAAAGAAATCTAACCTATCTTTACATCTAACAACATTCAGGTTTGATATTTTTAATCATAAGTAAATGCAAGTAGAAACTCAAAATTGAAAGCTTATTTTTAATTTGAAGTAGTTGTTTCTGAATGTCTTTATTCTGCAAATCAACATCAGATGGGACTGAATTTTGAAGAAATTTGAATCGACTCAGAAAGCTCCTAGAACTGAACCATAATTATAATTACTTCAGATAAAGGAATTTTAAAATTTGGTATAAACCCTTCTTTACTGTCCTGTATTGTGGAGTTTAAGAGAAGAGTGCATGTTAACACAATCAGCAGTAAAATATAAGACTATCACAATTCAACTTCGCGGTCAAATCTAGTTATACTGTCCACTCTAGAATAACACAGCATTTCTGGAAGTGCTCCTCTCTATTGTTCACAAAGGAGGCGAAAGATCTGATAAGGGAAGAAAGAGGTAGCAGCATGTGACTTCAAAGGTTTTAAAATAAGGAAGAGTGTTATGCATTACTCAGAAGCATGAGGTTGAGTCAGCTGATAAATGAGGAAGAGATTACCCAGCAGAGACTGTCACAATAGAGTTAGCTCTTTAGCCACCCACTTTTCTTCCCACTGTAAATACAATTAAAAATTTGAAACTAGGTTTGAAGAACCAATAAACTGGCCATTTTCTTTTGCTAACTCTCCTTTTTCATAGCAGCATTGACTCGAGCAACATTACCATTTTTTTTTAATACTTGGTTTCTACAGGTCTTGCAGTTTTTCCAACAGCTCAACAGCACCATCTAGCTAGAATACAGAACACTCAAACTGTTTCTGAGACAGGATAAGAAAAGCAGTGATAGGAAACCTGCAAGCTGTATAATAAGCAAAATGAGAATACACTACACGTGGTGTAAGGCTAAACTAAGACTAAAGGTAGCCTGCTCTGGTAAATGATCACTCACCCTACTCATGCACACACAGATCAGTCACCCACTAAAACAAGAAGCAAACCTTTCCATATACTAGGGGCCACTAAAGGTGACAGAAAAAAAAAACAGTGAGTGGTGTTTTAAACCTACTTGCTTAAGCCACACCAGCTTTAATGAACAGATGTTACATCATGCAAACAGAACTTCAAGTTCCACAAACCGTGCAAGAGGTTTCTGTTCTTTAATGAAATAAGCTATTGTCTAAATGATACATACAACTAGTAAGTGCAATGCTCTTGGCAGAGAGCTGGATTTCCCGAAAAGAACAGGCAATAGAAACTGAAAATAAGCTAAAGCAGATTAGTAAAGCCAGACTAAATCTTTAAAGACTTTTCAGGTTAACTGGGAAAGCTAGCTAACATATGTTGAAGCAAATATTACTCACAAATCATATTTTTCTTTAGAATATGGATAAGATCATTTCCCAACAGGTGGTAGGAATAGAACCTCTGTGTCTTTACTACAAAGATACTCACTGCAATAAGGTCATCCCTTGCCTTGAGGACCTTCAGTCTTGCCTGATTCATCAGGTTGGACATCTGACTGCAAGTTTCATGACAAAGTTGAATCAGTCCATCAGACTTTAAACGTTGGAGTTCTGTCAGTGTTCAACTGTATATTTTACATTTAAAGATAACAATACCACCCTGTTTAATAACAAAGCCTGTTCAACCGTCTGAACCTGTTTCTGAATCCATGCAAACGATTATAATGCAGAACCCCATACTGCACTAGACCCACCAAAACTAAACCTAACACAATCATTTCTCCCACAGTAATAAACCAGGGTAGAGTTTTAGACATTAACCACACAAAGAAAAATGAAAGATTCTTTCACCACACCTCCTACCAGTTATACTATTGTAGCTCACCCTGGATAATTACTCCCCAGAAAAATTAGAACCTCACAATTAGAGCTCAATACATTTGCTACAATTTGCCCATTTGCAAGGGAAAAATGGTTTTATATGAAATTAGTAATAAGATGAGAGCTCAGGCTCTGAAGCCAACCATCTAACCTAAGTAACTTACATTTTTTTCTGCTGTTCAATTTGTTTCTCCTTCTTTTCATAATACTCCATGATTTTCAGCCTCTGTGTCTGAACAAGGCGACCCTTCTCAATGTTGAATTCTTCTTCTGCCTACAGTAAAAATTAAATAACTGAAGCGGAAATTGATTCCATGGGCTGAAAAAAACAGAATCAAATGAAATGGCCATGCTTTAAGAATGCATTTACAGATAAGGTATGGTGATACAATTTATGGTTCCACATAAACAAAGCATTTCAACCAACATGCAAGCCAAAGGGAACTCAGTATGTGTCCCACTGAACTTCTGAGCTCAAACCTTGCTAAGATACATTTTTTCATCAGTATATCTCTGTTGATTAACATGTTTCCTTGCACTATTTATTCCTCAGGCATACAATTACAAAACAGATACAGTATGCACTGTCAGGAAATACAATTCATTCTATCTGAGCTCCAGGCATGATTTTTTTTCTTTTTAAACAGAATTAGTCTCATTTCTGTCTACAAGAGATTCTACCTAAAATAACCCAGCCAGCGCTTGGAGTCCACAAAGTATGTTACTGTAAGTAATTCTTAATTCTTACACAAGGAGACTGACAGTATAGCTATTACGTTTTCATAAAACGTAGCCCGTTAGCATATGAAACCACAAACACATGGGAAGTTTTCTTATACTGTAGTATCCAATCTCAACTTCTGACTTGTCTTTGGAGATAAACAGCAATACCTGATTTAGAACTTATTAAACAGTTTTGCTGATCAAAAAGTTTATGGGAGATAAAAATTAATAGTAATACATCTTACTTGTACTGGACTCAGCATATATTTTAGTGTCGGTATAATGCAGATTGTTAGGGTCATAAGGCACCATTACTCCTACTTCAATGAACAACCATATTCTATCACCAGGTTAATATCAAACTCATTGTCTTGTGGTTTAGCCTAAGTGAAGAACTCCGCAAAGAGTTCAACTTGTGCCTTAAATATAAATTTATGATGTAGTTTCCCAGGACACCTACTAAAACACACCTAGAAGGAAGTCTGCAGGTGGCTACGCAGGTTCAGGTACAGTTATGAAAGTGTTTACAAAACAAGCTTTCATCAAAACAATTCAGAC
This sequence comes from Cygnus olor, assembly GCF_009769625.2. Classification (NCBI taxonomy): domain Eukaryota; kingdom Metazoa; phylum Chordata; class Aves; order Anseriformes; family Anatidae; genus Cygnus; species Cygnus olor. Next base: position 66,359,419 of record NC_049169.1, read on the forward strand.
AGTTTAACTTTCACCTTTTTCATTTTTGTGCATGAACGAACATTTGTGCTAGATTATTAGCATCCTCGCTTCAATTTCTTACTCATGTCTCTGCCTAACATGCTATGGAAATCAAGCAAAAATTAGAATTATAAATAGGAGGTAGGGAAAGGTGTTCCACTTACTTTAGTCTATCCACATTACCCTTCAGTGCTCCTGGTTGTGTGAAAACAGTGAGTGAACTTGGATAGGAATAAATTCACATTTAAGAACCACGAAGAAAACTTGGACAAAAGAGCAGATCCAACTCAGTAGTTTTGTTCTGATTTCACAGAAGTTAGCAAACATTAACTTTATCTGGTAGCACCATTTTTTGCTATATAATAACTGAATGCAAAGTAAATTGTACTTTACAGAAATGTTCTAAGACTGCTCAGATTGCAACTATTAAACCAGGATATCAGAGGCAGTTCTCCTTTTGCACTTACTGACATTGAACTTCCATTTTTACCTTTGCATCTATTTCTTCAGCCTTTTCATTGGCTTCCTGTTCAATGAAAGCCATCATATGCTTGATCTGTAATAAGAGAGAAAACATTTTCTGTTGGAAAGGATATTGATGGGAAGAAATATATTCCCTGCAGCACCAGTTGATCAAGACCACATCAAGAATATCACATGCTGCTTTAGAGAGAGATACACACTAACAAGTTCAGCTTGAAGAAACTTTTTGAAAGCATCCTGAAACACTTTTATAAAGCACAGGTCCAAGAGCTCAAAGACAGGGAAACCAATTATACTAAGTTCTGCTTATTTATCTTATTCCATTCTGTGACCAGGCTTAAATTTAGGTTCAAACCTAGAGCACTGCCCAACCAAATGGCAACTTTTAACTGTACAGCCATTTCCAAGTGCAGATGGAGCGAACCGTACACTCAAGTGGACCATGAAACCCTCCTTTTTGCTCGCACTTAGTGGTGAGACACTTTTCAATCTGGTCTGAATAAACTTGCATGAAAGACTCTATTCATATAATCTCATATATAATTCATATAATCTGAAATGAGACATTTTAAAGAGATAAGATGGGTGCCAGTTTGATTACTGAACCAATGCGCTGACAGCATCATGCCCATATAAACTAAAAACCAGAAGTGAACAGACAAGCGGAAGATTTTAGGCATGTACAGTGGAAGAAGTGAATGATAGTATCTACATCCTCAAAATCAGGTCAACAATTTTTATTTTAATTCCAGTTTGCAACACTTCTAAGTGTGAGTCTACCTCAAGGTCAGTTTCTTATCCCACTTGTCCGATCTGATGGCTGATCAAATCAAGCTTTAGATCTATCTGCATTTCAGAAATGACAAGAGAGGCGGACAAAACATGTAAATAATTTCACTGAATACCCTGGTGTGGAAGGAAACTAAGGACTTTCCTACAGCAGCAGTAACCCTTCTATTACTGAGTGACTTCCTCCAGTTTAGTTTCCAAATTTTGGAAGAGTACTTTAAACAGTTTCAGATGTTCAAGAAATGTCCTCTGTATAACAAAGCAGAATAAGATGGAAGCAAGGTGGTATGTCATCTGTTTTGCCATGTCTGGTGAGACCGAACATTGTTATTCCTTTTGCAGTCTGCTGTACTGAAATCCCGTTTTGTTCTTCATAGGAATGAAAAGAGGTATTAAGTGAGGCTTCCAGACCTAAAGATATTAGATGTAACAATCGATTAAACACTGTTGATGAAAGAAAGCAAGTAAATCTAAGATTGATAAGTAGAGATGATTTTCAATGTGAAAATTACTGAAAGCACCATGGTCAGTAGTTAAGATTTCAGAGGATCATCTGGTAGGTTCATACCGGGATTTATGCACATGTAGAACTGTGGTGCTATCAGCAGCATTCTCTTTTCCAGTCAACAGGATCACCCCAGGTTCAATAGTGCAGAACAACAGGCAAGTTGCAGGTGTGAAATTCTATTGGCACTGGGTGTTTAGTGTATCCACAGATCCTGAAATAACCTTTGAAGTTCACACCCACGGCAGCTGAGCAAGACCACAGCAAGTCACCTTTATTTTTATAATCTTCATGGGAGAGAAAGTAAAAAAATACAAGCAGCAAGCTTTGCAAATAAAATGCAAGGGAACGTAACGCCACAATTCTCCTTTTGGAGATAGATGACCAACTGATTTTACTTTCAATGTGATGCTTCCTTGCCAAGAGACTATGTTTACTGAATGAGAAAGTGAGACACGAAGCACTTCTGATGCAAAGGACATGTAGAACTTGGCAGATCTGCCCATCACCTGCAGGAGCCCCACTGGCCAGCACCGACTGGATCCGTGCAGCCTTTAACAGCGCACGCCGTCATCAGCCTGGCTAGGAGCAGTTTTTTAGGCAGGGGCCCTGTTTACTGTCAATAAGGACAGAGTGCCCTCACCCAGGGGGAAGCGTCCGCAGCCGGCCTTCAGCCCTGGAAGTTTCCATCACAGGAGCTGCTTTGCACTGCTCTGCTTGGGACACAGAACTGAAAAGGGCATCTGAGAGCTGAAGGCCACACAAAAGGGCTAAGTGACCGCTAATTTGGTTTAGGATAGATGTGTAGAAAAGGTGAAAAAGCCTTAAAGAGAAATATCCGAGACGGTATGTATGCAGGGTAGTGCATTTATCTGCCTGGAAGCACAATTAAGCACTGTGGATGGTACAGATGACCACTCACGTGCCCTCTCGTTATGATCTGGCAATAACACACCCTCAAAAGGCTTCAGTTGAAGTTTATCAGTGGACGGCCAACCAACCCCACCAACGAAAAACAAAATAAAAACCCACTTTCTTCATCACCCCCCTTTCCCACCGAGATCCCCGTGTAAAACCTCTCCCCCCGCCCCCGTTTCGGAGCTGGGCCCGAACCCCGTCCCCCCGCCCCCAGCAGCCCCCCAGGCCCCCACCTGCTTCTGGACGTCGGCATCGCTGAGCGCCATGGCGGCGGCGGGCGGCGGGGAGCCGGCGGGGCTGCAGGGAGGCGGCGGCCAACGCGAACCGAACCGAATCGAATCGAATCCGGTTCGGGTCACGGCTGCCACCGCCGCGTCGCTCCGCCCCGCCCGCTCCGCTCCGCCAGGCCAATCGGAGCCCCGGAGCCCGCTGGCGTCACGGGGAGGGGCGGGGCTTGCGGCGGTGCGCTGCCATGGCGCGCCGGCTCCCGGTCGCCATCTTGTGGTGGGTGCGGGACGCCCTGCCCCGCTGCCGGCGTGGGGGCGCTTCGTGGCCGGCGGAACAGAAATATTTACCGTGCTTCCGTTAAGAAACGAGCTGCTTCCGAGAAAAATTAATTTAGTCTCTCAAGTCAAATTAAACACTGAGAGAAGCGTGCTTAGAAAACCCTGAAGTGTTGTGTGTGTGTGTTTTTTTTATTTTTTTGCAATGCTTTAGGCTCATCATAGGAGGCTTCGGTATCTCAAGGTCACTTTCAGCTGCCAGCTGTATAAAGTTGGGAAATACTATTTATGAAATCTCACATTTTTCAGGTTTGGACTGGCAGCGTAAAACAAAGCTGTCCTTTCATGTGTGCCTGAGATGCGGTGTAGGATTAACGAGCACAAAGAGAAAACCCCAAGGCCACAGGGAGCCCTCGTGAGGGGATGGACTGGGTTACTGAGTGGGGTGGGAGGTCAGGGGCTTTGGGGGTGTTTTATGGGAAGCGTTGTGATGGGCCTCTGGGGCTGGGCGCACTTCTAGGGTTAGCGACTGCAGCACCAGTTTCATTACAGTACACTGGGGGGGGTCACAGCCTCTGTATTATCGCCTCCTGCCATTTTCCGATCGAGAACGACTCAGGACCATTTCCACATGATGTGCTGACTCATCTGGGTTTCGTTACTGCTTCTGTTGTTCACTTTATGACAAGTTTTAGAGCAACCTCTGTAACCTGTAATAAATAGTACATGTTGACTCTGACTGGCTGGACGCTTCTGTTTGCATTCTGCGGGCACATTCACCGGAGCAAACCACACTGTGCTTTACACACCAGCTTCAGGCGTCGTGTGCGCCACATCCACGCTTTTCCCGGCTTATTTCTGCTTCCTCAATTTCTCACGAGCCCTTTTCCCCTCGGCATGAAGCACGCATTACACAAAAACCCGTAACTTTTCATCTCAGCGAGCCCCAAACCCGCTAACTCCCACCCGCGTAACCGCTCGCAGCGCAGTAACGCAGGGCGCCGCCCCCCGGGGCAGCCCCCCCATCGCGGCCCGGCCCCGTGCCGCTGCGTCATTCCCCCCCTCCCCCCCGGCGCATGACGCGGCCGCGCAGCCGCCCCCACGCCGCAGAGGACGCGCGCGCCGTGACGCGCGGCCCCCGCCCCTCCATCATGGCGGCGGCGGCGGCAAATTAGGGCCGAGCCCTCACCGCCCGGCGCGGGCGCTCGCCCCCTCCCCCCACGCCCCCCGCAGGCGGCTCCGGCCCGGCCCGGCCCGGCCCGGCCCCGCCCCCTCCGCCGCCGCCGCAGGTGAGCAGGGGCCGGGGGCGGGCGGTTTATTGGCGTGCGTTTATTCCTGTGTTTGCCGCCCCCTCCCGCAGCGGTTATGGGGGGGGCGGCCATTACCCGGTGCCCGGGTGTTGTGGGGCTCGGGGGTGTCGTGGCGGGGCGGGGCGGGGCGGCTGGGGAAAATGGGGAACCCGTACACTTCTGGGCTAGTTCCTGAAAGACATCGAGCTATTTGTCTAGAAAACTTGCTTAATTAACGTTTCCTTTTACAGTCAGCTAATGCCCCTGCCCAGATCAAGGGCTACGTTGTTTTCCAGTATTTGCACCCGTTAAGTGCCGCTGGAGGATCAGTAATGGACACGTTATCGATCCCTTTCCAGCAGGGATTGGCACGTTTCAACCCCGTCGTCCTCGGTTTATTAAAAACAATCTCTTAGTCATAGCGGCGTGTATTGCTGGAAGAGCACGCCGAGGGATTCGTCTGCCAACCTGGTCGCGGTCGGGTGCTCTGGAAGCCCTACCTGCTCTGTGAGGTGTGGCGGGAGGCAAAGTGCTGCGCGGCTGGACGAGCCCGCGCACGCAGGTCTCGCCTGAAATCCCTTCACAGCCCTCCTGGTAAGGCTGCGGGGCGCCCAAGCGTTTCCCATGGTGTTGGTGCGGGGTGTGGTTATGTAGCTGCATGTCCTGCAAGTGACTCTCTGAAATGGGGTGCGTGTGAATAAAGAGCACCGTGTGAACGTGAGGCTGTAGGGGAGAGTGGATACGGTGAACCGAGAGAAGTGGGAGTGAGGTTACCTGCTATAGGGACTGGTATCAGGAAGATGACCCAAACCCGGGTGTGTTTCAGTGGCATGCTTCCCTAAAACAATTTGAACTCCGGCGGTTTTGTTGCCTCCCTCAACCTTGCTGTCTGTACTTGGGTGAACGCTCGCTGACCGAGAACACACGTACGTTGAAATAACTTTCCAGCAGCGGGACGTACTCTGAGCAGCGGTCTGGCATGAGTCTGTAGCTGGTAAGTGAGGCTCAGCGTCCCGGGCCATAGATGGGAACTGCTTCCAGCCCTGGAATGACTGTTTTCAAGTGGGGCTCGCTACAGTCATGATGATGTGGTAGTGGTGTTTTAAAGAAGGCAATCTCTGCCTGTGCTGTTGTTTTTGGAACTGTTCTTAGTGCACCCGATAGAAACTGGTAGCGGTATTGACCACCTGGTATTTTGCGTATAAACGAAATAATTTGTAAGGCTACAGCTCCAAACTCATAAAGCAAGTCCCTCATCTGCTGCAGTCAAATAGATGTGCAGTAGTCCTTAGTGGCAGTCGGCGAATTGTTCCGCTGGTCAGCGTCATTGCATTTTGGTTGTTGAACGATGCACAGTAAGCGTAGCTTGGGGCACACTAGGATTTTTCAGGAGAGGACTGAAACACAGCTGGGCCCCCTCACTAAGGGATTATATTCACCGTGTTCATTGGTAGATTTGCGTTGCCCTTTATCCAACGTGTAACTCTCCTGTGGATTAGGATGTGACAGATTGTGTGAGGAAATGTCAGTCTGACTGAAACTCCCATGCTCGGGTCAGTTGAAGAGCTCAGCCCACATAAAACAAATAACAGCAGGGCTGGAGGAGTAAAGAGCTAAGTGATCTCAAACAAGTGTAGGTTTTTCTCCCCCAAGGGTGCAGGAATTAAGAAAGGTGATTTTTTTTTTTTTTGTAGTAAATAACTAATAATATTTTTGAGCTTTTTTTTAAGAGGCAATAAATAAATCTGTTTAACCAGAAGTAGCCCCCTTGTACTTGGTTTGAAGGCTTATGTATTCTTACGGTGCCTTGTTTCCCCTGCTCCATTACACCTCCCAGACAAGCCTTTGTCTTATTCTCTTAAACAGTTTCTGGACTCTTTTCCATTTTGCTCCACTAATGGAAAGCTCTCCTTCCTCTGGTCTGGTGTTTCAAGCTGTGTGTGTCCTGTTCTAAACCCACTCATTCCTGAAAAATGGTCTTTTCTGCAATATTTACAGTATCTGAGTCAATATTTGTCTACTTCTTTTTGAAAACAAAAATAATCATTCACAATTTAAAATGAGTAATTCAGTTATTTCATTGTGGGCTCCTCTCAAAGGAAGATCAGCAATTCTGAAGTACATTCCCAGTCTGATATGCTGTTACGTGAAGCTTAAGACAGTTCTTCCATTCAAGTTCCTTAAGTCTTCCTTGTCATTTCAGTATAAAAGTACCTCTCCAAATACATCAACCAAACTGGTCGCTTTTTTTTTTTTTTTTTTTTACGTCTGAAGCTTTTTTTCTCCACTCTTTCCCAGGGAAAAAATTAGACACTATTTAAATAAGTTGTGGTCTGATTCTCTTTCTCTCTCCCCCTCCCTCCCTCCTGCTCCCCCCCCAGAGGTGCTGAGCTAAGCATGCCAAAATTTTCATGAATTAGGCCTCATTGTTGTACGTAGATCACTGTGCTGATATGGAGTTTCATTCTTGTTTTGACAGACTGTATTTTTTTCCTTTCATTCTCTGTGTTGATTTGAAATTCTGATTTAAAGAATGGTGTTTGTTATGTATTCAGACCTGTTCTTTGATGCACAGCGTAGTGTCTGGATTTCTGTGGCCCACCCACAGGCTGCCTCTTCCCGGATAGGTCTGTTAGTTGCCTTGAAGGGCTCCCATTCATTTTGTAGGCATCGCAGGAAGTGCCTTGGTTTCAGGACTGTGGATCTCTGCTGAACAAAACAAAGCTGTAGTGGGGAGCTTTCGCTTTTTGCTGAATGGTATCTTTTACATCTGGTGCTGTGGTGATCACAGCTGTTGATCTGCTCTGAAGAACACATCTATTGTTTATGATCCTATCGTCTCCCAAGCAGTTGTTGTTTCCAAATCTCCCATCTTTATTAAAATCTCAGTTTGTGACAGCGGCTGAAGGGTAGCTGTATATTGTAGGAAAGCTGTGTTTATCCTCTGCTATAGCTGCTTATGTTTCTGAAGCATGATACATTGAGCGTTGGCTTAAAGTTTTGACATTGGTTCTTTCCTGTATGAATGACTACTTCAGTTCAAGCTGTAGCAAAGACTGAAGTGAACCTTCCTGGTGAAGCATTTCAAGCATTTTGAAATACATGAGAAGAGGCAGAGCTTCCCAAAGCATAGTCTTCATGAAAGAGTCCTCCTGTTTTCAATACTGAATGAGTTTCAGAAAGTAGAGTTACTGAAGATTAAGGAATGCTTAGCCAATTTTCCACCAACTCTTTTCCTGTTAGAGCTTTTAGTTTGACAGACAATTTTTCTGTGCCAAGCTACCTACTCACAAGGTAACGATGCTGCAGTGTAGCTGAGGCTCTGTTTATGCTCAGTAAGGAGTTGTGCTGCTGTTAAGCTGGATTCCTTTCCAGGGAGGAGGGGAGTTAAAAGTTAGCCTACAAATTTTGCATAGCTGAACAGATCAACATTTTTCTTTTGCTTGCTCTGTTTATTATTATGATTGTTTTTCATCTTGAGGTTTCATTTGCCATTTGCACTTTGGTTTGGGAACCTTGTTCTCTCTTAATATCAAGGCATTTCCAGTATAATCAGGAGCCCTCTTGGGATGTTCCAGTTTACGTTCTATGTACCTATAGGGTTTTTCTCATCCTCACTGCTTTAAGTTGTAAACTTGGCTTAAGTATTTCTTATAAACACAGCTGCACTCTGACACTTGTAAACTCTGTAGCTCTTTCTGTGTGTGTGAAGTATCTGCTCTGTAGAATGAACACTTGTGTTGGCCTTTCAGTTAGGCATCCCTTCTGATGGCCAGGTGTGAGCTACTACTTGTTTGGGACTGACTCTTTGAAGTGACGGAGAACTTAATTTTGAAAATTCATCTGCAAGATCCAGTTACTGTTTGTTACTTGATGTACCAAGTTGGTTGGAAGTAGTTATCCAGACTCTTCCTAATATCAACATGCCTTTGCTCCTTATTAGTCTCAAACTTTGTTTCGGTCAATTGTATAGCTTTTTTTCCTCACTTATGTTGGCTTCTGAGTTTTTTTCTTTTTTTTTCCCCTTGTCTTTTATGTTTTTTTTTTAATTATTATTTTTTATTACTTTTTTTTCTTTGCCTTAGTTTTTCCTGATGTTATTTGCATGTCTGAAGAAGCAACTAAACAAATAATGAAACAGGGAAATTCTTTGACCAGACGTTGCTGTTAGATACAGATTTCTGTTTTATGAGTTTTAATGTCTGGGTGAGAAATCCAGGACACATGACCATCTGTTCTTCCAGTCCCTACAATGAATGTGGCATTTCTTGTGTTGACCATGTGTTTTCCATTGCTGTTGGAACAATAAAATGAATTGGAGACAATCGTGGTTGAGATAATCGACACTTTTTCTGTGTTAAAATGCTTGAGCATCATAATACAGAATTTGAGAAAACAGAGAATTGGAAAAGTACTCATCTGAGGCTTAGGGGAGGGGAGATTCCCCTAAAGCTGATGTTTTTACTCTCAGTTGTAGTTAACTGAGGCTTCAGAATCCTTAAAACCTCTTTGCATGGCTGCGTGCACATATTTGTATGTGGTTGAGTTGGGAGGCATTTAAAAGGCTAACACATGGCGAGGAACTATTTAATTTGCTTTAATGTGAGAGTATGTATGCCAAGCAGGAGTGAGAAATTCCACTGCTAACAACAGTCAGACAGGGCCCTAGACTTGAGGGCATTTGGTTTTACTCTGCATAGTTCTTATTAAAATGAGAATGCATAGGATATCAAGGCAAAACTCTGGATATTACTTCATGATTGTTACGTAATTCCTTGTTATGTACGAGTTCATGACCCATTGCAACTTTTTTAAAAACAACCCAAAAAAAACCTCACTGTATTCTTTCCTTACAGTTTTCATCAGTAACCCAGAGCAAACCCTACGTGCCCAATAAGAGCACTGACACATTGCAAGCCAACCTGATGGCGTCCTCTACTGCTGTGCCTGTAGGATTTCACTATGAAACAAAATATGTAGTTCTCAGCTACCTGGGGCTTTTATCACAAGAGAAGCCACAGGAGCATCCTCCTGCTTCAACTCAAGGTAATATCTACATATTTATGCATTTACGTGTACCTATTTACATAAACTATTTTTGCAATTAGTTCCTAATTGTGTTATTCCATTAAAATAATGGGAAGAGATGCTGATGGAAACAGATGTTTTATTTAGATTGCTGTTTTATTTTGAGTTATGCCAGGGCTGATCAGTGTTTATGAAGCAAATAAGTGGTTTTGTTAGTTGTCTTCAGATTAGGAAGGATAGATATGGATTATCTTTATTGAGCAATTTTGAGAATCAGGCCATGTTTGCTTTTTTGGAGGCAAGTAGAATTAAACAGGGGTGAGGTGGTGTTTACCAGCATAAACTTGGAGTGACTACTTAAGCAATCTCATGTACTAAATAGTTTTGCCCAATTATGTTAACGCTTCTGTTGTTGTCAGTCAGTGGTAGCGTAGAGATGTGAGACTTAATCTGGCCTACACTCCATCTATTTATTCATTTATTTTTAAGGAGTCAAGGACTGCATGGAGTCAGATGTTTCTTCGAGAAGTAGTTTACACGTACAGGAGGTTAAGCAGAATAAAAAGTTTGATAGATGGTGTTTCATATTCTAGGTAGTAAGACTTCATTTATTTTGTGTTGGCAAACACTTAAACAACATTGTTTGTCAAGATTGTTTTGGTTGCTTGTCAGTTCTTGATGATGTTTCAATTGCTACTAGTTCCTGTGATTCAGAACTTATTCTGATGAAGGCATATTTTAAAAAAAAAAAAAAGGAAAAAAAGACAGTCTTCAGAATATTTTTTTCTTGAGCAAGCATTTGAGAAAGTATGCTGTCATTTACTGAAGTTATCTGTTATGAACTGAGAAATGCCTGAAAAGAGAGCATCAAAGATATGACAGAAATAATGTTATCAGTTTGGCACTATAGCATATAGTGTGTACTGGTTATATTATTTATAGTGTAAAACTAAACTTTATACATTTAAGAAATGTCTGTTTCTTCCACTTTGACTGCATCTGCAGTCCATGAAAGAAGAGGCACCTTCGTGCCAGCATGCTGTTTCATAAAACCATTTGCTGGAGAAAGTACTCGCTTTAGTAATAACATCTCATTCTGAACAGCCCATCTGGGATAAGTGGTCTATAACTGATAATGTATCAAGTAAGTACAGAGCTACATTGTGGAAGAGTCTGCTTCCTTCTGTAAGTGCAAGGTTCAGAAAGGAAAATTAGTCTTAAGGCTTTCTTTTTATAATTTGGCTCTTGTTACCTTTGAAATGTTTGAAAATTGTGAGGAAGCACTTTGACAGTTCCTTAGTACTGAAACCTCTAGGAAACATTTGAATTAAAGAGCAATAATAAAACTATAAAGACGAAGCTACAAATGCCTAAATAAAAAATTTCTTATCAGTTAAGAGGACTTTTAAGCTCTTAAGTAAAGATAACAAATATACTTTTCAGATACTATTTAGATTTTTTTGCTTGTGTTACAGCAGGATATAGTTGCATTTGCAATAATATATATTACAACTATACAATTTGCAACAATATATGTTACAACTATACAATTAAAATACTCAAAAGTATTAATTGTTTCCAAATGTGTGCTGTAATCCCCATTGCTCTAAACCTTCCCTTCTAAACAGGAAATTCTGTATATCCCCCCACCCTCGTTCCCCAGACCGGAAAGTGAATGCAACCTTTCCTCCCTTAGTCATCTTTTGCTGTAATTAGATCTCCCTTTCAGTGTTTTTACCACTTCATGATCAACAACTGTGGATAAAATGATTTTCCCTTACTTTTCATCTTCCATGTTGTTTCTCGTTCTGTTTTGAATGACTTGGATAGACTTCAGGCTCTTATTGAACTCCATGCCAAGACTACCCTTCTGTTTAAGGATTTATTCCATTCTTTCCAAACTCACTTTCCCTGCTACTTTTCTGCTTTGCCTGTTTCCAACATCTTTAATTTGTCCACCACTTACTTTTTATCATTTTGCCTGCTTCTTTTCTCATTGCTTGTAATTGAGCAGCCAGCTACACTCTCAGGCTCTGTGTGGTAGCAGCCATGTGTTTGCTTTGAAGTGCTGTATGCATCTTGTTTGAATATTAAGTAGCTACATGCAGTCCGTGTCTCCTTGTTGCCTAGCACGTGGCTGGTGCACAGTTGGTGAAAGCTGTACCAAAGCAGTCTGCTGCGTGCTTCTCCCCTGGGGAGAGGCAGGGAGAGAACAAGCAGCCTGTAATGGATATTACCTGCACCGCCTAATGTGCTGCTGGAAGGTAGTTGGGTATTACAGTAACAAGGGTGGTATGGGAAACCTGCTTGGAGCAGAGATGTGAAAGCCAGTAAATGAAAATGAATCGTTGTTGTTTAGGATCCCATTGGGAAGAGAAAACTTCTGTTTTTCTTAATGAAGACATGAGGCATAGCAATAATATGACACTACATCATTCTTGTCAGTGTGTTTTTCATGTGGTGTCATCTATCATAGAACCGAAATTTTGACTGACCCTTAATTCCTCTCTTTTAATGCTTTTTTGTGGCACTTTATAACTCCAGTCACTTGTGCTTCTTTCTTTGTGGCTGATTTATGAGTTGAGAGGATTCTGACACAGAGTACCTGTCATTTACCTTGTTTAGTTTTAGTCTGCTATTGTGCTGATAGACCTTTCATGGGAAACAAAGTAGTGATGTTTGACTGTTGGTGATTTCCAGTTTAGCTGCAGAATGCTCCTCTGTTTTATGCGTGTCATTTGTATGAAATACTGACTCTGGTACATGATACGCTCTTTTTGCGTATATTTTTTTTAGATCCAAGTAAGTCTTTACTCTTTGTCTGATTTCTGTATCATATAATAAATTTATGGTGAGTATTCAGAAAGGCTGGCGTTACTCTTATTATGTTAATCTCTTCAATCTCCTTCCCTATTGGAGAGTAAGAGACTCCTCTAGAGGGCGGTTCAGAACAGGATCCTAATTATAGCCACCTTGAATCACCCGTTGAGGATCTTCTCTCTTTCCATTGCATATATATTTAAAACATGGGGAAATGAGATACACCAGGTGTAGTTAGTATTTGTATACCTCTCTTGAGACTCCTACAGCAGTCTCCCTTCTACACTCCAGTTAAACTACAGAATGCATCTGGATCAAAAAGCCAACAACAACATGTCTTTCCTAAGAACAGTGGTGCTATTTTATCTCTGCTAGAACTGGTAGGAGAAATCGAATGCTTTTGTCCATTCACCTGCCTTCCCCTGCTACAGTCATTTCCCTAAAACCTCTGCTTTCTTGTATTTTGTGCTAGAGTGCTTTTTCTGACATGTCTTTCTTTTCCAAAACACAGCTAAGAGTAAAATCTTTAAGATTTGCTGCTCAATTTTTGCAGACATGATACAGTTTACTAGAGTGGCGGTTTCCAGAGACATTTCATTTAGTAAAGAGAAATCTCAGACAAATTACATGGAGAATTACCTCACTATATTTCCTTTGGGCTCTCTTGCTCAGTCTTGATTTTGTTGCAAGAAATGTGGCTTCAATTACAACAGCTACAAACACATCCCAGTTCAGACAAAGAAGGCTGATCCTTAAGTTAACATCTGATTACTAGTTTGAAAGTTTCATTTAGATAACCGCTGTTCAGTGCAGGGACTAAGGAGAGAACCATCTGCAGATTTCTAGGCTCTTGAAGGAAAGTGATTTATTGGACAAAACAATCATTAGATATTACAGCTTTGGAGTATCCCATGGTTGATTTCAGGTAGTCTTCTGCAGCAGATTTCGGTGCCTCCGGAGGAAAATCCAGCACGCTTAACTGAGGAATAGTTTTAGAGATTGCTTCTTCTCTACTTTTGGCAGAATAGTGATTCTGCATAGCACCCAGTTCAGCTTCTTTAAGTTGAAGTCCGTTACCAGTAAATTCTGTTCCTTTTTGGTTGATTTTCAGACGGGTGAGTAACATAAATTGGTCAGAGAAACCTGATGTAATGTACATGATAAGATATCATCTGTGCAAGTTCATTCAGTCTGAGGCAACAGATGAGTGTACTCATTTAAAATGTGTAGAAGCTCTTAGTTATCTATTAGGTTGCAAAGACATGCTTTGTTATTTTTCCAGAACTGTTGTTGTATGCAGAGTTGGTCAGGATTTGTGCATTTTAGGTGATCTCAAGACTCATTGGTGGCCATCCCAAATGTAGTAACATTTTTATCTCTTATGTGGTTTGACCGTTACGGGTGGGGTAGCTGTTGTTGCACAATTTTCTATCTTCAGGTAACTGTTGGAGTGGCTGTCAGAGTATATTACCCTTCGTAGCACCTATTGCTGGTCTGTAACAAATGAAGGCATTTTTGAAGTATCTTAAGTTTAAGTGTTTACTTTCATTCCTTAGAAACTTCACTCTTATGGCAAAACATACGTACCTAGGCTGAAAAGTCACAGTTTGAAATGCCACACGTTGTATGTGGGAGCAATCCACTCCATGGCTATGGAGGAGCTATTTCCTCAGCTCAGGCAAGGAAAGGGAGGTCTTGGGGTGGGAATTGGACAAGAAAGAGCTAGTCCTGATAGGAATGTGAATTCCCACTTAGTTAAGCCTCCTCACTGTCCACAAGAAAAATAGACTGCTAGCTGGCAATGTCTCATCTCTTGTTGGTTCTTACTGTTTTTGAACTCTTTCAGTTTATTTAAAGCAAAGCCTTCCTACGGTTTGTAAAGGGATGCTTTAAAACACCTTTTAAAATCAAGGGCTACCTCTGTGTATGGCAGTCTGGATTCTGGAGTTTGCAGGGGTAATGGAAATATTTTCCTTTAAAAAGAAAAAAGTGAATACATTTATAAAGAGATTTCTTACATTTTTGTCACTTCTCAGTGACTGCAGAAATTGTGTGTTTTTTCTTGTCATTTTAAAAAGTGTGAGATATTAGAGAAATACTGGAGCCATGCTGAAAATACGTTTTTAATTGAATGTCTACTATATAGAAGTTGATGTAGAAATATCAGGAAAAACTTGAGAATGGAGATAGTGGTACATTACAATTGCAGGCATAAAAGAAAAAAAAAATTGGGAGCAGTCTGTGACATCAAAGGCTTTCTTGTTGAAAGACAAAAAAAAAAAAGGCAAACACCATTATAGTCTTTCACTGTAGCTCCTGTTGTCTCTTGTTAGATTTAGTGCAACACAAACTGTCAAATAAGGTGTGGTGGCTCTCCAAGTGATGCATGGCTTCCCATCCCTCCTCCTTGGAGGCTGAAGGTTGGGGAACAGGTCAGTCTTGAACTGGGACTGACCTGTAGGGGCCCTAGTGGCGGAGTCTTACTGAAGTACTGCATTTGTTTAGTGCTGCTAACAGTGTCTGATCGTCAGTGATCATCAAGCACAGACAGGGACTTTCAGAAGACATTTTCCCCTACTTTGCAGGTTACCTCCATATACCTGAAAAACAAAATCCTAACAAAACAAAATTGTGCAAAAACAGAACATTTTTTCCATAAATAGAAAGTAGAACAAATTAACTTCTTGTAAGAATGTGTAACAAGTTTGTGTCTTTGGGTTGGGAAGAGGCTTTTCAGAGTCAGTTTAGCAAAAGCTTTTAATGGGCAAACCTGTATTTTCAGCGTAGGAAAGCATTCAGCATTTGTGTATCTTACAAGTATCATTTCTGGTGCGACCATTTGCAATATTAAAGAATGAACGTATGATTTTTTTATCTACTAGAAGCTATTTTTACTGTTTTCTTCTACCTTTTTGCCAACAGACTTTGAGGATGTATAAAGGAGGAGAAAGATACTACCCACTTAGGAACTTTGCTCTTGGAATACACTATTCTCCCAATACTGGGTGCAATTTTTGCTGCCAGGGGTCAACGTACAGGAGATGCAGCAAATTCAAGTCCGTTGATAATTAGGGGGACAAACAGTGCAAAGTCACTCATCCACGAGGGGTAGGTTTTTGATGTTTTGGCACGTCTGAATAGTCAGGTGCTATTGGAATCAGCAGCAGCTGCAAAGTTGTGGGTGTTACGAGATGGAAACCATTGACTGCAGCACTGATTATCTAAACAGCTCTTTTGTATGCTGGTAGCAATGGAATTTCTCTTCCTTCCATTTTCTGGGTGACTTATTATCAAGTATGACAGCTTGTCATGTGTGATCATCGTCACATCAGTCCTGTGAGAACGGGAACTCTTCTGAATACCTTCACCCCTTTCATATACAGGGTGAAGTGCAGGTTAAGATAAGAGTTAGTGCTTGCGTATACATGTTGCGCTTGCTGTGAAGCTGTGGTACGGTCCTTCAAAGAGGCAGCCTTAAGGGGATCGACAAGGCGCTAGTAAGCCTCTGTTTTTTAACCAAAAAGAGGAACACTTTGCTCCCCTCTGGAATTTATGGTTCAGTGACAGACTGTTTGGGAGGGGATTTCAGAAGCTAAAGTTATTCTGCATGTGGTGACGATGATAAAATTGTGTGGTTAAGAAAAATGGAATTTGACTGATTATCTGTTGTTCCTTTAAACTGTTCAGTTAAATGTAAACATTTTACACTGACCCGTACATTGGTTACCAAGAATTTGCCTCACAAATCTCTTGTTAGAGAGAACATTGCATGTGTAAACATTAGTACACATCTGGTGGGTTGATTCTGTAGATTTTTAACTTATTTTTCAAATGTAGGTGACCTTGCAAGCTAGACTTTGCTGATGTGAAAACTAACAATATTGTGTGTTAACCGGTATTGCTGCTTTTATGGTTTTCACACACTGTGTGCCCATTATGGAGAAAAGGGAAAGGTGATACAATGCCTATAGTGAATTTAAGTGGATTTAAACAGAGACGAATCAAAGAAAACAGGCGGTTGTTCATATAGCACCAGATTATGGTTTAGTGTACAGTGGAATGGTGTCTCTACATCCAGGTAGAGCTCCAGGCAGTTGGTGTAGATGTAGAAAGGGTTAGATAAGTTGGAGGCTTGTCAGTGGTTGGGTGAGGAACAGTGGTTGTGAGCAGTGTGATCGGAAATTCAGCCAGGAGGTGGTGTTTAAAGCACAGATGTGAGAGGATGTGAAGTCCCCCAAAAGAATTCTAAGGAATGTTCAGAAGTAGGAGAGCTAAGAAACTGTGCTTTGGGTAACCAAGTCACCGATACTGCTGAAAGCAGCAAAGAGCAGGGCTAGTGAGGACTGATAATTGGCCCAAAAGTTAGGGAAGGAAATGGCCAGAAGGGGATTAGCAAAGGGAAGTTCTGTGGCCAATTTTATTGAAGTATTTAAGGTGTAAGTTGATGCAAAACTCACTGTTATATACATGTTGATATAACAGAGTTCTATTTTACCTCTAAAGAGAACATTTTAAGGAATTGAAAGAAAGAAGAAAATTTCAGTGGTACGCTATTTACTTAGTGATACATAGTGAAAATAAGAGAGCAATTAGTGGAACAGTTTTTTGTAGTGTACTTTAACAACAGTATTTAAAGATGGGCTTGAAAGCTGTTGGAAGAAACCCAGGCAAACACTGTAGATGAGCAAACCCAAAGAAAAAGCATCTATTAGATGCAAGAGTTTTTAGCTGGAACTGTCCCAGTCGTCTAGCCTTTGCACCAGTACCTGTCATAGAGAGCATTTATTTGAGTAACTTGCCATACTGCCCTGTATTGGAAAGGTTGACATTCAGTAGGCATTACCTTAAAGATTCAAATGCTTTAAATACCTTTCCCTGTTTGGAAACAGGTCTGTATCTCTCTTTTTCTACAGTGTAATAACGAAAATGATTGAGATAATCCTGGGTGATATGGCTGAAACAATTTATTGTGACGAGATTCTGAGAGTCAGCACACAGAAGGTGTATTTGTGATCCCAAACCAGAGCATGTGTACTTCTGGGAATAGCAGCCATTTCATATTCTTAAATGACTTGGTTAGGAAATGAGAATTGACAGCTGGCTGACGATTGTGGTGTCCTTTGTCTCTGCTGTCACTTGTGAACCCTGTCTTAAGTGGTTTAATTGTGGCCTGTAGGCTTCCCACAAACAATGAAATGATGCACAGTTAATAGATTTCAGGACACTTTGTTGATGTAGCTACTCTGAGTACTTCTGTAGACTTTGCAGAGAGTATAAACTTTCAATATAAGCTTTGTATTTTCCTACTAAAATAAACCTTATGCCTATCTTAAGATTGGGTATTGTAAGTTCTGAAGACATCTACTTTGTTTTGAAGTAGTTTGTTAACGAGTGCGTTAGTTTTAGTGCTTGCTTAAGTACCTTTTGTTTGATTTTGGTCTTAAATTTAAGATGAATTTGTTTTTAAAGCTGTTAAGTGTTCTGACCTTTTTTTAATATTAGCATTTAAAGCACATATTCTGTCTTTAACAGGCCTAGAATTTTGTGTTTCTGGTTTCATATAATAAAACTTCTATAATAAATGCGCTTAAGGGATCACATTTCATGTTGCTTTTTGAAATAAAATATTCACCTTGAATTCCTTTACAGTTAATGTTTAAATTGCGTGTTCCATTATCTACCTTACTTGAAATACTACATTTCTTTGATTTCTTTTAGGGACTCAACAGCCTATGGCACAACATGCTTCAGAGAAAGAGGCTTTGGAGAAGATTAAAATAGAAATCGAGGAGGAGCTAAAACGTCTTGATGAAGAGATCTTGGAAGGTGCTGTTCAGATTTTCCCATTTCACTTGAGAATTTCTGTGCCATATAATAGTGGTTAATTTGTAGCAGGTGCTCTAGTTACAGATATATTTGGATGGGTTGAATATCTTCTCCCCTCCTCACCCCAGCTAGCATTTCTACCCATTGTCACATGAAGTAAAATAGTTAAATGTGATGGTGTAGAGTGGTGGAGTCTAGCCAAAGCAAGCAATTGAACTGCACTTAATAGGCTACTATAAATAATGAAATGTAAGCAGGCCTTAAAGCTGCTCCGGTTGATGACAGAAGTGGAAACATACTCAAGCAGCTAACATTCAGAGTAGTGTGGACTTTAACCATCAGATTTCTCACTTTCGCCGGTTTTATTTTTTGTGACATGCTTTGATCAATAGATATGGCTTTGTGGGACTGGCAGCAAGGGACAATTTGGAAATAATCTTTGCTTTGCATGTGTGTTTCGGACTGGAAATACAAAGCAGAACAACTCTAGATCTGTTTATGTTCATCCATATAGACCTTTCTGAGAAATTTTAAACAGAGAAGGAAAAGATTGTATGAACAGAATATAGTTTTTAAGTGATGCTGTAGTACTGCTGCAGACACATCCGTAAATGAGCAAATTTTACCACAGAAAAGAGTCTCTTGGTGCTCCATCAGGGTTGGCTTAAAAATTAGCTTATAATTGAGAACAGTTGCACAATCGGCTAACTTGCTGGTTAAGATATAGTTGTGAGATAAGAGCTAGAGGGGGAAATGTAGCTCAACATCATCTATAGTTTTTAAGTACCACTTCCAGAATATATTTGGAAAATACTTGTTTTACTAAAATTTCTTCATAGCATACTTTGACTATGGAGTTGTGATTTCTTCCTCCATTACGTGAATTGTGTTTAACTGTTGGGATGAGAAATTTGAGATTGTTCATATGTATGTTTACTTTATTTTGTATGCTTTTTCTTTCAGCATTTACCACTACAGGATTTGACTGCCACACTTCACCAGTGTTCAGTCCTGCCAATCCAGAGAGCTCAATAGAAGATTGCCTGGCTCATTTGGGGGAGAAAGTGTCCCAGGAAATGAAAGAGCATCTGCACAAAGCATTGGAGATCTTGCTTAGCAAGTGAGTTTCCATTCCCTTTTTGTAAGGGAAGGTGTTTCCTGTTTTGCGTTGTGACTGATGCTGAAATGCTGAAGACAGGACAACATTTTGTATTGCATTTCTTTCTTTTTCAGTATCCCTTTCTGTTTGGTTTCTTGTTTTGTGTTGTGATGTGTGAATACTTTTTTGTGCTATTCTGTTTGAACAAGTGTATATTCTGAAAGGTTTCTAAGCTTTTATCATTGAACTTATGAGACTAATTTAAGTAGTTTGAGTTGCTGGTGAAGCTAGCAGTTGAGAGCTGCCAATTGCCATTGCCAACTAAATGAATGCTGTGCTGTGGACAAATTAGCTTGTCTTACCTAATAGTTAAGAGCAGAGCTAGAGGTTTGATTATTGTCTGACCCAAGATGAGTGGGAGAGTTTCCCTGAAGGGAAGGTAGGGTAGAATACTTTATGGCCACCATTCAGGACACACATCTGAAGCAAACGTAGCTCCCTGGGCTAACCTTGGTGTATTAGGAGCTGTCCTTCCAGTTTAAGCTTCTTGTTTAAATAGCACACAGTACTTGGCATGCTAGTGTCTCAATGTCTTCGGTGAATTTGTAAAATTGCCTTGGTTGCTTGTTTTTCTGATATGAATTACTAGTCTGATTTTAGTGGAGTCACTTCTGGCTTTTATAAATGACCTCCAAAGTGTATTTGTAGAGAGCTCGAGTTGCAAAGTGCTACTTTACGGGCACTTATACATGCAGTTGTGAAGACAGCATTAGCAAATAGCAATCTGAATCTGTTTTGTGGATTGGTTTAATAAATATGGCTCTAAGGAAGCTGAGAATCACTGTAAGCCTAGATATCAGCATCTAGCAAAAATTTCTGATCTCATAGATGGGGATAAGCATTCCATGCAGGCTTTGAAGAGGCATCTCGCCTTCTTGTGAAGGTAATACCCTTTATGGCAGACTTCTGAGGGATTATGAATGTGGAAGTCATTCCTTCTGAACATCAGGAAGCACTTTTTTCTTGTCAGGTGACTGAGCAATGGAACAGGTTTCCCAGAGAGTATGTGGAGCATCTGTCCTTGGAGATACTCAAAAGCTGCCTGGGTATGGACCTGGGCAACCTGTTATAGGAGATACGGCTTAAGCAGGGAGGTTGGACCGGATGACCTCCTGAGGTCCCTTCCAGCCTCAGCCATTCTGTGATCCTGTGATTCCTTAACTAGATCGTCTTCTTATAGAAACTATAATGGTTGATGACTTTGTATGATTGTTTTTATTTAAGACTGAACTCCAACCTGCATTCGATATCAAAGGTCCTGTGTAACATCTGGCCAGACTGATGGAGGCAGTTGTCTCCTCTATGAGTTATCCACAGGAAAAATAGTTTGCCAATTCACCATTTAGCTTTCAGAAATAAATACATATACTGTCTGCTTCTATATGCAGGTTTCATAGGGTCAAACAGTAAGTTCAGTGTTGCGTAAACTAGAAATTATGTAACCACAGAAAATACTATGTAGGGTACAAATTTCTTCCTAAGTGGCAAAAGATATTCCTCCAAAAGTGATGGAAGCTTATCTGCCTTTACAAGCCAGGCATTTGTCCCATGTGACCTTAAACTTGTACTTAGTATCTTATAAAGAGAGAAGGGTTTGAAAAATACCTTACTGCACACTAAAAAAAAAAAACATACTGGCAACAAGTTGGAAAATCAGCAGTAAGCCTTGCAACCTCTTTGTTTTGTGTTTCTAAAGTAATAAATTCAAATAACAGTATTTAAAATTTTAAGGTCTTATACATTGTAGATAAGGGGGTATTGCCCATTGCAGGTATTGGTGCATTCTAGGTTGATCTCTTTGGAGAGTTCCTGAGACGAGGCCTTTGAAAATGAAGTGGTTATGGCTGGTAGTAGCCTGATGTTCTAGGTTTTTTGTATTTTCTATAGGAAAACTTTGTCATTCTGTGTGTGTGTGTGTATACATGTAAATGTGGTGACATGCATGCCTTTTTATAAGGTGAAGCAGAACTGCTGTTTAATCTCTTGATAATATCCTTCCTCCAGCTGTTGTTGCTGTTCTCATCCTACTGATTCATTTGGATTTGCATTCCAAAGGAACTAATATACCAAGGGAGTTAAGAGAATGCACTTAAAATGACAAGCCCAAATTATATTTCACCCAGCGTCCTTTAATTCTGTTCTTTCACTCATGTTTCCTACAGTAGTGTTATTTGGCACAATGCTTACTTATATTGCTTATATTTGATATTTTCTCCTCTTACATGCACATAGACAAGTATCTTTGTGTTACAGTATAGCAAGTCTACTAAATTGTGACAGATTCTTAAAGTTCAATAAGCAGTTATAGTTTTCTTCTGTCCAACACCAGCTACCACTTTCTCCCTTAAGCCAAAGTCTAAATTTGTTTGCTATCATGGTCTGGCTTCAGGACAACTGCTTTTGAAAGAGTGTATTTTCTGTTGTCACTTGTCAGAAAGTCTTTATTGTTACTGACTGTAAGATATTATTAGATCTTGGAAGAAAGAATATGGAAGAGGAATTTTATCATCTGAATTCAGAGAAGTAGAGATGTGATAATTCTAAAATGGGAAGTCTTGTTGAGATGTCTACTAAAATAAAAAGTTTTTTGATCAAAAGTACTGTTTCTTGCAACTAGAAGCTTGAGCTTTAAAATAATGTTAACACTATTAAGCATACGTTGGTGGTTCGTAGTCTGTACTGTTTATAAAAATTTTACCCTGCCTTGACCTCCATCTCACAGTTGAATTTCGTAGTGATTTTTTTATCTTCAAAGTCTTAGATTATAAAAAGCGATGTGCAAGAGATCAGAAATATTGTCTGTATGTCAGAGAACCGACTTTTCTAATGTCCTTCAATTTGTAGACTATTAAATTCTTATAAAATTCACCTAACCAATTATTTGAAATTGTGTACCTGGGAAAAGGTGGTATCTTCCTTCCCCTGTCTGGTGATGGTGTTTTATGCCCTGAAATACGAGTCTTGTTTGCTCTTGAAAATTATTTGCTTTAATATACGTGAAAATATTTTGTTCTCTGGTAACTGAGAGTTTTATTTTATTCTTGTTCTTTTGTTTCCCTTTATAACTTTCAGTGTTGATTTAACTTCTGCAGGCCAGTGACATACCAAGAATATCGTGAGCGCACACAAGAGACAGCTGCTCATGCCAGTGGATGGAACAAGGTACCAAATAAGTGCCTTTCACTTTGATATCTCTTGCATCAGTTGCTCAGAAAACATGAGGAGGGTGTGCATACCTGGTTTCAGAAGTAGTTGTCTCAAATGGTATGAAGCTTCATTGTAGAACAGCATGTAAATTTGTAAGTGACCTGTCTTGTAATAGTTTTAATGTAAAATGAGTAGAATTACTGCCCCCAAAATTAATCTTTCATTAACCATTCAAATTTGTAATCTTAATCATTCTCTGACAGGTTCAGTATGCATCAGAAAAATAATGAAATATTTGCAAATTTAATCATAAATTGAGTGTTTAAAATTTAGTCTTAAATTTAAAGTATTTTTCTCCTATTTTAATTTTTTAAAAGAAATATTTCATCTCCTTAACTAGATTTCCTTGCGTGCTTCAGAAACTGATCATCTAAGCAAGGGTGTGGGGCACTTTTAAAGCAGTTTGTTAATGTTTCTTGACAAGTTACTGCCCATGGCTATGTCAATTATAATTGGTGTTTGCTTTCGGTTTATTGTATTGTGACTCATAGCGTTTTAGCTTAAACAACCATGAAATCTGATTATCAAGAAGGTTCTTTAAGATTGTATGTTTTTCTTTTCAGTTGGTGTAAACTATAAATGGGCATAAAACTAGACATTATGGCTCAGATGGCCGGGGGAGATGGATGGAGATCTATTCTCTACTGCATCTCCATGTGCTGTTGGTACACAGCTGTTGCAGCTATAGCACTGGGTAGATCGATCATCCATATTGAGAGTTTTATGATTCAGTTTTATTATTCCTCCATTACTGATACATTTGTGCAACCTCTGTGATTAATGGGTTTTGGTCCCCATTAGCTTTTAAGTGAGAATATCAGTCAGACGTTGTCTTTTGCCGTCATCTTTACTTACCCATAATACTCGTTGCTACAAAACTTTTAGTCCACAATCAAAACAGAACAGAAACTTTGTATAGTAATACAGCATCCATTTATATTGTTTTTGTGGTAGCTTGATACTTCAGGAATGCCTAGCAGTTCCTTTAATAATACTTGTTTTGAGGAGATGGAATACATTTGTGTTAGTTTCATTTCCTTTTAAATTCCTTTATTGTCTTAACCAGCATCATATTTTATAACAAAAGAGATCTAGGTATCTCTCCTCCAGCCTCAGTCTAACTTAATTTTCACTCTAAGAAGAAGCTGTTTGTAAAATAATTTTTAAAAGTAG
The DNA here is from genome assembly GCF_009769625.2 of Cygnus olor. NCBI lineage: Eukaryota > Metazoa > Chordata > Aves > Anseriformes > Anatidae > Cygnus > Cygnus olor. The sequence continues at coordinate 66,383,119 of NC_049169.1, forward strand.
CTATAAATAGACATACAGTGTTAGGTCTAATTAGTAGACATGCAGCAAAATGGGGCCATGCTGGCCTCAGGTTCATGAAGGATTTGTATTTAAATTGACTATCAGAAGACTTGTCTGCTCCTGCAAATCTACTGATATATAAATCTACTGATATATTTCTGTAAGAAAAAAGGACTGTGGGAAGCAGTGAAGATGCCCATGGTGTGACTACTTTAAAAGGGGAAAGACAAACTAATAAGAATAGTAGTTTACAATGAATAAAGTGTTTTCCTTGCTAAATATACTTAGTAATTAAATTTGTTAAATGTACTTTATAATGAAAAACCCAAGAGAAAGCAAGAAATACAATACTCCATAGATAGCTCTTTAATAGGTTAGTTTCTTGACACTTTCTCAGATTTTCCATAAAGATGTCTCTTACTGAATTTGGTTTTGTCAGTTTGCTAAGAATGATGAAGGAAGACTTTCCATCCCTCTAATGAGAAGTATTGCTGAATTGAAGCTTAGGTCCTATGATGACTAACTGTGTAAGTTAAGAAAACATACAACAAGCTGAGCTAGCTAAGCAGAATAGTAAATCACTCCCTGTTATAAGCTTTGGCCATCACACATCCTTAATTGCTTGGGTGGAGCAGAAATTGAGAAGACACAGCAATTGTCAGATATGAAGGGTTAAAAATGTAGAAGTGCTTTCCCACAGACAGACTTTTGGCCGGTACATCTGTGATCAAGGCTTGTGGTTTGATCCAGACTAGAAGAAATAAAATTACTAAATCTAATAGATTAAATATATATTTTAGTTTCAGGTAAGCTGCATCTCTTGTGCTCAGTAGTGGCACCTCATGCAGCAAGATGTTCTTACTTTTAGTATCCTATAAACTAATATATAAGATCTCACCTCAAATTTCTGAGTCCTTGCTGTAGAAGGGAAAGTTCCATGGTCCCTTTCAGCAACCTGGACATTGGTGAGGAGCCCAAGTCAGAATGAACTGTTTTTCTACTCTGATTTCACATTTGACAAGTTATCAGATCCATATTGTGTGTGTGTATGTGTATATAGGTATCTATTATCATATATGTGTATATATAAAAGCTCCACCTATTTAATATATTGAATGACGTGAGCTCAGAGAGTGTCACTGATCCCCTAATGGTGCAGTACTTCTGTGGCACAAAGCAGACTCAAAGCAGTCTTTGTAAATCTTGCTTGAAGTTAGGTGTATATGAGACACAGGTAAGCATACAATTCTGGGTAAGTATTGGATTAAAATAGTGAAGTTAGCTGGTTGCAAGTTAATATGGACAAAGGCTTGATCTATCTGTTTTACAATTGGCAAGGTGTCAATTTTTTAGTCACACCAGTTTTCACAGAACCTGTTCATTATGCAAGCATAAGCAGAAAGAAGACACTTCTAAATGTAGCTGGTATTTTTTCCATTTAAAAATGTGGACCTTTTCTAGAGTGCAGTGGTATGCTTGAACTGCTGAAGAGATATGATTAACTTACAAGGGATGGAATGTAAAAGAATGTTTTCTGTCACTAAAACGTCAACGTTCATGTGAATAAGAAAATATTGCCAGGTAAACAAATGCATAGGAACATCAGTTCTTCCACTAACATCCCACAGAAGCAAAGTTTACCTGTAGATATTTGAAGTGTTGGTTCTCAGTAAATTACAGGAGAAAAAAATATTTCATGTATTTATCAGAAATTGTGATGTGAGAATAATAGATATGATGGATTCTGTAAAGAAAAGGATAAGGCTCTGTTTAAAACAAACCAAATTAAAAACTGCTAAAAACAAGCTTAAACAGGATCTTATTTTTGTAATGAATATATTTGAAAATCTGGTAACAAAATACTTCACTGTTTTTTATGCTTTGCTTGAAATTGAAAATTATGTACTTTTGGAGTATTTACATAATCCCACTATTGTACATCAGATAAAAGGATAAAAAATACCGATACTGAGAGCCAACTGAACTGGTAGGTAGGTTAGCAGTTATCTTAGTGTCCCGTTTTTACTGATTAATGGGAGCTAAAGGGCAATAAAACAAAAATGTACGAACTAATCATGTAAAGAAATAGGTGAATTTTTGTGTTGGAGTAGTAAAAAGTTACCCAGAAATGGCAATTACTTTCAATATAACTTCAAAATAAAAAAAAACTTCAAGGTCTCTCTTCAAAATTGTAATATTGTAGTGTGGGATTGCAATAGTATAACTGGCAGAAATCTTTCATATACACAATTAGAAATCTTCTGATCATAAAATATTTTAATTTTAATTATTCCTTAGAAGTTTTCTCCCATCAACTATTTTCTGGCATGCTCTGCTTGATACTGTATTTGTTTTCTTCGGTCAAAGTAAAAAGGGTCCCTCTTACTCCTTTCTATGCGCAATGGTGGAGTGAATTGCAGTTGCTTTGAGTTTTTAAGGCTGTATTTTTACTTATGTCTAGTTTAAATCTTATCACCATTCTTGTAGTTACACTTAAGTACAAAAAGTTGTTGTTAGCCTTAATGGAAGTACTGTGAACTTGTTTTCTTTCTTGAATTTGGGATAGTTTTGTGCAAACCTGGTCCTGCTCCTACTGATCTCAAAGGTAGAAGTCTGTAATTTCAGTGGGAAAGAAAAATCAGGCTGTTTGTTGGTCTGCATGGAACTGAATGTCAGCATCTGAATTAGGCCTTAAGAGTAAGGGACCAGCAAGACATGCTAAATTTGGGAGGAGTAGATGGATTAGATGTTTAAATTGGCAAAGGAAGAAGGCAATAATTTGAACTCCCTTCATTTCTTAAGCAGCTTCTTTTTTGCCTTTGTTTCTCCTCCCTTGATCTTAAAGTAAATGTCAAATATTTTGAGATTGAAATGTTCACCTTGTAGAATTATGTGGGTGTGTTCAAAGCCTTTGAAAGATACCTAGTCTTGACAGATTTTTTTTCTTTAATCCAAAAAGACTGCAATTTCCTCTGACACTTATCTCACCTTGACCTGTTCCTTATGCCTGTGCATGTAACTGAGTTTGCATCTTTTCTGCCTCTGGGTTGCAATTAATTATAAGAAACTCAAACTCAAAAAACCACAAGGCTTTTAAAATTCAAGCACCATCTCATTCCTAGTTAAGTGAATGAAGTGTTTACTGTTCTTCCCAGAACAGTAATATAATCTGTTTTTCATAGTATTGGACTCTATCTGTTTTTAATCAACTAGAACATTTTAAATTTATCAGACTGCAGGCATTTTTAAGGCCCTGTCTGTTCTTAGTGGTCCATCTGAGTCTGACTTCACCATGGATTTAGTACTAATTGCAAACTCAGCCTGCTTTTCCTATGCTTCTTCCTCTAGCTGTGCTTCCTAAGGTGTGATTTTTGGGAATAGTAAGAGAGGGTATTTACAGAAAAGAAGATCAGGCTAAAGGAGGAGAAGACTGGGAAAGAAAGGAGGCATTTAGAGTTCAAACTGTGCAGTAGTATTAACCTGTATCTACCTTGTGTGGGCAGGAAACAGTGGTCTGATTTGCACAGTGTTCTAATGACCTTCTTCAGCCTTTACAGAGAATAGAAGTGCAATGCAGTTGTCACAAACTAGATGCAGTAAAATTAATATTTATTTTTCTCTTGTGTTATAATAGTATTTTTTTCAGATGCTAATGATTTCAATTCATACCAGTTTTTTCTGAACTTGGCAAAGTATTGCATATAAACATTGCCCAGAGGGCCACTTGCTTGCTCTAGGAGAATAAATTTAGAGTTTAAAAGTTCAACTGCATGTTGTTTAGGCAAACAAAACCATAATTTCAGAAGGAAGTGTCTAGAACTATGTTATATAAAGGAGGTGAGTTCACAGATTACTGCATTTTCCAGAGCAATTCACATTTGGGTTAAGGCTGAACATTCAGTTAAAAAAGTTGGAAGGAGAAATAGGAGTAAGAACAGAAGCAGGAAATCCTGTACGTGGTAAATTTGGCACAGGAGAGAGAGTTTAAACGTAGAGAGGGGTACGTGTTTATCACTTTAACCATGCCTGTAATGTTATGCTGCTGTGGGGAGTTCATAGAATAATAGAATATATAGAGTTGGAAGGGACCCACAAGGATCATGAAGTCCAACTCCTGACCCCCACACAAGACCACTCAAAAACCAGACCCTATGTCTGAGTGTGTTGTCCAAATGCTTCTTGAGCTCTGGCAGGCTCAGTGCCATGACCACTGCCCTGGGGAGCCTGTCCCAGTGCCCGACCACCCTCTGGGTGCAGAACCTTTCCCTAACCCCCAGCCTGACCCTCCCCTGTCCCAGCCCCATGCCATTCCCTGGGGTCCTGTCGCTGTCCCCAGAGAGCAGAGCTCAGCGCCTGCCCCTCCGCTCCCCTCGTGAGGGAGCTGCAGGCCGCCATGAGGCCTCCCCTCAGCCTGCCCTGCTCTGGGCTGAACAAACCAAGGGACCTCAGCCACTCCTCATACATCTTGTCCTCCAGACTCTCACCACCTCTGTAGCCCTTCTTTGGACACTCTCTAATAGTTTGATGCCTTTCTTATATTGTGGTGCCCCAGACTATAAATTGTACTCGAGGAGAGGCTGCCCCAGAGCAGAGCAGGACAATCCCTTCCCTCAACCGGCTAGCAATGATGTGCCTGATGCACCCCAGGATGCGGTTGGCCCTTTTGGCTGCCATAGCACACTGCTGACGTGTGTTCAAGTTGCTGTCAGCCAGAACCCCCAGATCCCTTTCTGTGGGGCTGCTCTCCAGCCTCTCATCCCCAAGTTCATATCGTATGGATGCAGGATTACTCCAACCCAGGTGCAGAATCCAGTGGTTGCTCTTGATAAAATTGCACAGGGTTGGTGATTGCCCAGTACTCTAATCTATCAAGATCTCTCTGCAAGGCCTCTCTACCCTCAAGGAATTCAACAGCTCCTCCTAATTTAGTATCATCTGCAAACTTAATGTGTATTTTAGTCCTGTGTCCAATTCACTTATAAAACACAAAAGAGAATTAATCCTAAAATTGAGCTCTGCAGAACCCCACTAGTGATTGCCGACCAGCCTGTTGTAACCCCATTTATTATAACCCATTAAGCCCAAGTTGTTTGCTTCTGTCCTGTCTAAAAGCAGAGCGTGAACTTCTAAAACACAGTGCATCTATTAAAGATTGTAAACGAGTTTGCTGTTTGAATATATTTTTGATGCATATCCCTTCAAATTACTTTTAATGTTGCATTTTGTCACTTCTGGGGTAGTAAGTTCTGGACCCGTTGTGCTTCTTTACCTGTATCTCATGTTGGGGAAACACAGGGCTCAAGAAATGACTGCAGTTCTCTTCTGTGAAACTCCGAAGTTACATTGTGGTGTTTTGCTTGTCACATTTCCTACTGTTTTGTATTGTATTTCTGCCTCTTTTTTTATAAAAACAGTGTATAGTCTCTAACGCTGAACTTGTAGATTCAGACCTTTTCCATAGACCTCATGAGTTCTTCGTTTTACCTACACAATAGTATTGATAAGGCTTTCTGTATTTACTCATAATTTTTGTTTTTTTTTAAGGTCTTGGTACCCCTGGTTCTGCTACAGCAATTCCTTATGGAGTTAACCAGAAGAGGCCAGGAACCACTGAGTGCACTTGTGAACTTTGGGGTGACATATCTAGAAGACTATTCTGCAGACTATATCATTCAACAAGGAGGATGGGTAAGAAGACAAAGTTTAATTTCCATATTTTGTTCAAAGCTTATTTCTAAGTGTAATACTGGTCTTAATAGTAGAAAAGCTATTTCTATGTAAAGCAGAAAGCTAAGAGGAATTGCTAGCACTAAGCCTGTGGGAGAAGGGATGCCTCAGAAAAGGGAGAAAAGAATCAGGAGGTCAGGACCATATACTTGGAAAGAGATGCTGGGCAATAATGTATTTTACCTCTCTACCCCAAGGCATAATTGACTTTTACCTGTTTGTTATTGATGTTGGTATTGAAGTCCTATGTGATTGGACCCCACAGTTTCCCCAGCTGGTCTGTTCCAGTTCTTTGCATGTCTCATGTGTTGGACTGTTGTTGAAATAGAAGAAGTCCTCTGAAGTAAAATAACTAATTTTCATATACTTTGTGTATGCTAATGGTTGAGCTTTTGTTTGAATGCTCTTTCCTGTTAATATACATATAGAATTACATGTACATGCAAAGACTCGTAGTAAAAGAGATACAGTGTCTGAGAGGGTCATCTTTTTAATCTTGTCTTCATGCTACAGTGACTGCTGGAAATGTTATTTTTTCTTCTCTTAAATTTCAAAGGGTTTTTAGCAGATAAGTAATTGGGGAGCACGTAGTACAGAAATGTCAGTAGGTACTAATTTATTATTACTAGTTATTAAATAGTTAATGCATATTGGTTTTTATATAGGAACAAGCAAAATTGCTTTGTGCTGCATTTCCTTATGGAAATCTTAAATTCATGATAACCAATATTCATGAGTCATGGCATACTGAGCAAGATATATCAAAAATGTATCAGTTAACTCACAGGTGATGAGTTGGGTCTTGAAGGCAGAGCTCTGGTAAAGGATGCTGATCTTTAGATTACTGTGTTTGGGAAGAATACCAGATTTGAATGGGATTAATCTGGGATTAGGGAAATGCAAGTTGATTTATTGTAAAAAGAAAAGCTATTCAGTAAAACCTAGTGATTAAAAAGTGTTAGTAGGAAAAATCTCATTCAAAGGACTTCTCGGATTTCAAGATGTTACCTGAAATTTTCTTTAGCAGTAGTTCCAGAATTTCTGTATTTCTGCACCTACCTAAATCCTTTCACTTCCTGGCAATTGTGGATAATGGTTTTCAAAACCTCGGGGCGGGGTGGGGGGGTGTTGTGTTTAATGGACAGAAACACTGAACAGCATGCATCCAAATGACCTTAGGTCACTTGATAAATGCATTTCCATTTCAAAGCCTTTTCATCACAGGGAAGGCCCTTACTTACAACTTTAAGAGGGATAGATGTCAGAGTTATTTTTCTTTCTTTTTTTTAAACCTCAGAAGAGGCTGTGGTCTGTTTTCTAGCCCCTATTTGAGGCCTGCTATAAACATACTTAATACAGCGCAAAGCCTCTGAAAACAAGCAGCTTTTCAGAATGGCCTCCAAGGGAGGGGGTGTGCTTTGTGTTTGTGTGACTGTGCATGTATGTACAGGTCTGGGTAGCCAGTGTTTAATGGGCTACGAACTTGTCTGTATACATCCACTCAGGCATAAAATCAGACTGACATAAGCAGTACAGCAAACAAGCCAGAGCTATTTTTGAAACAGCAGAAGAGGCGAGGAAAGAGGCAAGGTGACAAAAATCCTTTCCAACTGAGTTAGCATAGCTGCGCTAACCCTTTGTGAGTTGCTGTGGGGCTGGGGTTGGGGGACCTGCTTTGCTTGTGGTTTTACTGGGAATGGTATTCTGGCGACGGCAATGTTGAGAGCAGGGAGTGGAAGATACTCATTTTTTTAGAAGGATTTGGGAGAGCCACATGGCAGGCTGTTAGCTATCATGCAAGTGTTTTGCATTTTTTAAGATAAGCATCTGCCACAGGAGTGCTGTGTGCCAGATCAAGTTATCAGTAATGCTTTGTTAGAGCCACGGGTGATCTATAAACTTAAGAGTCTCCAGTGAATTACACTGCTAGGACACTAAGAGGTTGGGTTTTTGTTATTCCAGAGTGGTGTGCAGATAAGTTTTTCCTGCAGCTGGCAAGAGCTCTATTTAAAACTGAAAAGGTATCGGAACAGCATGTCTGGTGTTCTGTGGATCAGCAGCAGAGGAGAGCTTTACAGGAGCCTGGTTTTCAGTGCTAAACCTGAATAAAATCTGTAGTGTTTAAGGTTCTGTCTATTCCCTTGGCACTGTATAATTTGGGATCCTCCTTGGTGTTTGGATTGAAGCCTACCTTTGCCAGAAGAAAAGTAGTCAGTTGGAGGAGCAGGGGCTAGATGAGCCCTTCCTCTATACAAACTGCTGTTCTGTGGAGTCAAAACTGTATGGTGTTGCATCATGCAGTGGGACCATTTGCTGCGTAACGCTGTGCTGCCACTGTACAGCTTGTAGAGCTCCGGAGATTCTGCCAGTCTACAAGGTTTCAAACTATTTTGTGGGCTTGGGCGTCTTGTAGGTCTGGGAAAGCATCTGATAGAGGACAGTAGACAACAATTATTAGAAGCAAAATTGCTAGCTCAAGGGAATAAATGTTGAGAAATTGGATAGTGAGGCAACGTATTTTAGGAAATCAGCAGGCTTGTGAGGAATGGGGAATTTGGGATACTAAACTAAAGGTAGCACCTCTAAGGTGCGAAGTAACTTTTGGATTTTTTTCTGTTCTGTCGAGATGTGGTGATGAGATGAGTTGAACAATGAATGTTCCCCTCCCATTCTTCCTTCAGGCTCTAAAATTTTAATTCTGTTAGCTTTTAATGGTAGAGTGGGACTGGGTTGTAATGGTTGGTTGGTAGGAGAATCGCTGTCATATTTGTGCATGTGAAAGTGTATATCATATTCTGATGCTATCAAAATGTGTGTTGATCCCTTTCCTATTAGTCTGCTGTACTGCTTTAGGGTAAAAGTCTTCTGAAGAGGGATGTCTGCCTTCAGCGCATTGCATGCTGTGTTTGGATGCAGCTGTCATGGAAATGTCTGTGTATGAAGAGCTGAAATAACTATTCCATCTTGTTTACAATCTCATAGGTTTGCAAGTAGCTGCAAGCTGAGTTTGGAAGACTTTAGGAAAGCAAGGTAATCTTGCTTTCTTCTGGATGGTCTCCCTCTTTCACTAATTGCAGTGACAGGTTTTGCTGCAGCTCTTACATTTACTCTGCTTGATTTTAAATTTTAGTATGATCTCTCGTTGGAGCAAAAAGCACGTTTGGTGTTTCAAGTGCTCTGAATAGCTACATGTGAGAATATACATTTCTTCTGATTCTGTTCTGAACCCCAGTGGTCACGCTAGGATCTTGTTTCTGTATTGTTTTGAAGCATCACAAGCCCGTTCCCAGTCTGATTTGGCAGTAATTTCATTGTACTTCCCAAAGGCAATGTTAGGGCTCAACAAACTGACGTGTGGTGTACACGCTCTCCCCTCCCCTCCCCTCTCCTCCTGTCTCCTCCCTTCCCCTCCTCTTACCTCCCCTCCCTTTTCCCTCTGTCTGACTTCTCCAGGGCTGAATGTTGCTGCATCAGAAGCAATTCTTGATCTCCTGGAGAAGTGCACAGTAAGGCCAGTCAGTTGGTAAGGATTTTTTCCTCTTCCTTTCCCATCCCTCCTCCTAAGTAATTTATTTCTTCTCAAGCTCTGCATATTCTGATCTCAGTGGTTAGACTTCATCTGTCTGGGGATGTCTGTAAAAGGGAAAAAGTATAAGATTACTTGGAGGCTAGGTGATGTTTCTTTTTTTCTCAGATTCACTCTCATGTTACAAGCCCATCTGCCTTTCATATCGTTGAAAGGGGTGAAATAAATGTATGCAGTTGGTGTTTATCAGGAATCAGTAACCTTTCTTCTCTCAGTAGGAGGCTTGTGTTTGTATTTATGACCCATAGCTGAAATCGACTCTGCCTTCCCAGGGTTCATGTCTTAGGATGTTCAGACCTGGATTTGAATTTAACTAGTCATTTGCCTGTGTTGAAGAGGATAAAGTAAATTTCCTGGAAGCGTGCATAATGTTTACAGTTTATCTCAGCTTCAGAAGGGCTGTTCTTTATCTCCAGTGTTTTGGTTTGGGCTTTTCTGCTCTTTGACATTTTCTTTGCTGCTGTTTATTGAATAATGTACGTACTAGAGTCTGTTAACAATCTGGAGAGAAAGGATAAAGAGGCACTTGTCATCCCGTGCAAGCAAGGCAGTCAGTATGCGCAACTGGAGATCAAAATCTTCTGCAGCAGTCCAGGTGTCTGCCTCAAGAATGACAATGCAAAAATAGACAGACTTGCTACACTGGAGGAAAGATAAGTAAGTTTAATACGGTAGCGGTGCAAGAAAGGGGAACCTAATTAAAGAAGTTCTATAAAGGAGTTTTCCTTTCAAAATAATTATACTCTGTATTTGTGTCATGGAAAATGGCAATGAAATATCCACTTTTTTGTGTATGTAAGTTCTTTAGTACAGTAATAGATTTTTTTTTTTTAGGCACTGTGGCTGAAGGAAAAGGAACTTAAACGGTGAATGACTGAGCAACTAGACCTTTCATTTTGTCCTTCAACAAGTTCAGATCGGTCTTTCTAACGAAATGGTCTTTAAATTAATGAATTTACTTCAATTTTCATTGCTACAGCTAAAACCTAATAGGGTATTGCTTTGGAATTGCCACTCTGCAGGTAGCAGAGGTTATGCCGGAGGACAGGGGAATCAATAGGATAATTTCTGAAGGGTGTTCTAGTCAAACAGGCGTCGAAGGGGTAGGAGCAATGGCTGTAACATCAGCGTGATATGATTTGGTTCAGATGAACAATGCATTCTTTTTTTTCCATTCTTGTATTTTGATAGAAAGTTTAAGTCAGACAGTCCTATTTGTGAATTCTTCTTTTTCTTGGCTCCACCTATCTCGAGTTTCATAAAGATGAATGCAACAGTGAGTGACTGGGGGATTTTTATTATTTTGGAACTATCTTGGATCTGGGTGTTGTGAGCTGCCCTTCTGTAATAATCCGTTTCTCTGAAGGACGGGCACGGTAATGCTGTTAAGTCTGAATTCAGAAAGGATCTGAAGAGGCATAGCACAGCTATGAATGCAGAGGCAGGATGGAGTCTGTCGCCTGAGTTCTTGGCTCGGGTGGGGATGAAGCTGCACCAACTCCGCAGGCACAGCCTTTCCTGCTCAGCCCTCGGCATGGATGGCACTTCAGTGGTTCACCAGTGTACGGCTACAGCTCTGTTACAGCAGAAATCATATGACAAGTGTACTCCCAGCTCTGGGGAAATGTGTTACTGCAGGAAACTTGCGTATTTCTTCAGAGGGAGATCTTTTGGGATTCCTGGATGCAGGCCAGTTCATAATTCATTGCCTCCTGTTTTTCAGACACTAGATTTTATGCACAAAAGTGTTTAATGGGTTCCTAGTACTTTTTTCATTGCTGTGACGAGGAAAGAAATGACTGAGCCTCATTTGTCTTAGACAGATTATGTTACAAGGTAAAGTTGAGTACTCTAGCCTAAGAAACTTCTGGCTGTGTTGTGTTTTGAATTTCTTATCATTGTAAATATTGCTCTTCTGGAATGTTCCACTTTCTGTCAGCGTTTCCTCCTGTATTTCAAGGTGTTTCCTTGGGGATTTACATGGAACCACAGAAAGGTTTGGGTTGGAAGAGACCATAAAGACCATCTGGTTCCACACCCTTACCATGGGCAGGGACATCTCCCACCAGCCCAGGCTGCCCAAAGTCCCATCCAGCCTGGCCTTGAGCACCTCCAGGGATGGGGCAGCCACAGCTTCTCTCCCTGACCAGGAGTCCCTCCCCAGCTTTCCTGCAGGGCACTGGAAGGCCGCTGTAAGGTCTCCCCAGAGCCTTCCCTTCTCCATGCTGAACAGCCCCAGCTCCCTCAGCCTGTCTCCATAGGAGAGATGCTCCAGCCCTCTGATCAGCCCCGTGGCCTCCTCTGGGCCCACTCCCACAGGTCCATGTCCTTCTGGTGCTGGGGGCCCCAGAGCTGAACGCAGGGCTCCAGGTGGGGCCTTGCAGAGCAGAGGGGCAGAATCCCCTCCCTCACCCTGCTGCCCACACTGCTTTGATGCAGCCCAGGGTACGGTCGGATTTCTGGGCTGTAAGTACACATTGACGGCTCATGGTGAGCTTTTCATACACCAGGACCCCCAGGTCCTTCTCCTCAGGGCTGCTCTCAGTCCATTTGATGTGAGTCTGTTCAGTTGCAGGAGAAAAAAGATTCAGGCAGCATATATTTACTTTTTTTTGGCTGGAAGGTGGCACTCCTCTCTGACCGGTGTACAGAAGTTTTGCCTTTTCTAGACAAAATCAAGATCTGGGGTGTATGGCTGGCTCATTTGGCTGTATCGCTTTTTTGTGTCTGTGTCATTAGATATTAATTTTGAATGAGTTGCCTATTCAAATCATTCCTTGTGTGAACAGTTAGCTGTTACCTGCCTGCTTAAACTTCTGTAAGAACTGAACCAGAGACCAGTCACACTTTTCAGAACACTTAAATATAAATAAATGAAAAACACCACCCACCTTCTGTTTTTGGAAGACTTTTATTATAACCTCATATGTTTTTAGAGCAAACCTTAACATCTAGATAACTCTTACTCATAGAGTTCATTTAGCATCATATAACAGGTTGTTCTGGGGATGTGTTAGGAGAGAAACAGAGGATGTGTTCAGTTGGAAGCAGGGAGATGCACTTCCTTGTCTACTAGCTTGACTTTTGAGGAGCTCAACTCAGCAAGCTAATTGCAGAGATAATCTGTAAACCCAGATATCAACATGTTTTTGTTAGAGATGTAACACTACGTTTGTAGGAAAAAAAAAGTTGTATTTTGAGGCATTCAGAATTTTAATTTGAATACCTATTTCTATCAGAAGCAGCTTCACATATGTCCAAATGTAATTTTTATTCTATTGAATATTTTTGTTCCATTATGTATAGTTAAAGATTTTGTTCTATAGCAAAAATAACTTCTTTAGTTAGTAAGTCAGCTTGTCTGTATGAAATTAATAACAGACCTATTAGAACACTTTGTAAAATAGTATAGTTGTCACGAGCGTCAGTTTCCAAATCTTGATTTTTTTTATATTTTTGCTTTTCATTGTCTTTAAGTCATGGTTGAAACTTGACAACTGTTGTTAAGTAGCAATCTCTGACTATATGTTAAAGGTTGGTAATGTTTTGAATTCCCTGCTGAGATAGATTTTCAAAGTTCAGGTTACTGATGCTAGTAGGGCTATGGCTGAATCCAAACTGATAGGTTCTGCCTAGAGAAGGAGGTCTTAGATCATTGCTTTGTTACTGGTTTACAGTTGACTAGTGTAGCTCGGCCTGTAGCATAATGGCCATGGCCTGTCCTGAGGAATAGTCTAGCATGTTTATTGAAGGTGCTTTCTGTCACTTGTAGAAGTCCTGTGGAAAAGTTCTACAACCAGTAGGTTGAAGACAGTGATTGACTTCTGGAGCTTGTTTTTTCTATCTGCAGATGCCACCTCAACAGAATTAAGTTGACCTTCTCAAGACAGCCGCATGTGCTGTGGACCATCCTTGTGTGCTGGCTAAGAAGGGAACTATCTGTTTCTCCTTCCTCTTGTCATGACTTGTGCCAACTCTTGCCTCAAGTGGCAGTGGTTGGAGTCAGAAGTGGCAGTGTGGTGCAGTGAAGGACTTATTCTTGCTTTTGTGGGCAAACGTGATGTAGTTCTGTAAGAATAATGGGTATTCTGTAAGAATAAGAAAAGCACTCCAAGTTTGCAAATGTCCCGTCCCAAATTTGAAAAATCAACTCTGATTTTTCTGGTCTAGAGCAGTAGACTATTTACAATAAATAAAGCAAATAAAAAAATACATACATTCCTTAGTTACCATTAAATCTAAAGAGTATGGCTTATATAAGACCTCGGGTTACTAAAAATCCTCCCAAATGTTCCATCCTGTCCTGAATTAATCTGTCTGTGGAAGCTTTGCTTCTGGGTCACATCTGTAGATAAATCAAGAGAGTTGTTCTAAATGTCGTTCATTTTTTATTGCAGCTGCTTTAAAAGAAAAACAAAACAAACAAAATAAAACCTCAACCAAATCAGCAGGAAAGCACAGCTTTGTCCTCTTGACTTTCTGAATTAACTCTTAATTCAGCTCAAGAAAAGTCATCTATTTTAAATAATGCCTATTACTGTTTGGCTTTTCAATTAAAACTTCATATGCTTTCAATGGTAAACATGGCAAAATTATGCATTGACACTCATTACGTAAGCTTTCCCCCTGGTTTTCAACCTTGGACAGTCTGTTTCTTTAAGCTTGTAGAGTTCTGTCCCTGAGGCACTGAAGTGGAAGTTAAATTGTCTGTGAAGACTTGCTACCGAAAGGCTCACCTGGGTTTTATAAGGGCCTGGTTTATAGGGGAGTCAGTGACAGATAACTCTTTTGAGGTCAGTCCAGTCTGTACAGTGTGGGAAAGGAACAATGCTTGAGCCTCTTGGGCCCTCCACTCTGCTGAAGGTAGGATGGGTGTGTAGCATTTGGTTTGCACATGCATTAATTTGAAATGCTGAAAATTGCCCGTATTTCCCATATACCTTCCCTTCATTCCCTTACCCTCTCCAGAAGAGTTTATCGTGTTGCCCTCAACGCATGCCAAGATCTTACCTGTATTTTGTAAGAAGTACCTCTCCAGTGATAGTGCTCCAGGAAACCGCATCACATTTGGAAACTGCCCTGATGTGTGGGAATAATTAGAATAACTAATGCCTGATCCTTATGTATCAGTGTTGACTCCCCGGCATCATATCATGCTGAGCTAAGATACTTTGCTGGGTCTGGGAAGCTACTGGTCCACATAGTAGCTGTGGTGGTGCTTTGTCTATATCATTTGTTCATTTTATCTTTGTCAACCCATCTGTGGGTTCCAAAGAACATCTTTGATCTTGTTTTCTTTTCTTTCTCATCAAAGAACAACTCTGATTTTCCTTGTGAGAGGAAGGGGAGTTGAGTGGTGGATCAGGAACAGCAGAAGCAAGGGTGTGGTGGTTTTACTCAGGTGGGCAGCTGAGCTCTACCACAGCTGCCCTCTTACTCCCCTTCCTCAAAGGGGAAGGGGAGAAGATACATTAAGGGATCGAAGATTGAGATAAGGGCAGGGAGATCGCTCGACAATTATTGTCACAGGCAAAACAGACTCAGCATAGGGAGATTAGTAAAATTTATTGCTTATTACTAACAAGCTAGACAAGTGAGGAACAAAGGAAAAACTAATAACACCTTTCCCCCATCCACCCTCATCCATCTCCTCCCCCTGAGCAGTGCAGGGGAGTGGGGGAATGGGGGTTGTGGTCAGTCTAGCGCTTTGTCTCTGCTGCTCCTTCTTGGTCACACTCTGCCCCTGCTCCATGTGGGGTCCCTCCCACGGGCTGCAGCTCCGGCCCGGGGCGTGCTCCTGCGGGGGCTCTCCATGGGCCGCAGCCTCCTCCAGGCCACATCCACCTGCTCCACCGGGGGCTCCTCCACGGGCTGCAGCGTGGAGATCTGCTCCATGTGGGACCCATGGGCTGCAGGGGGACAGCCTGCTCCACCAGGGGCCTCTCCGCAGGCCGCAGGGGAACTGCTGCTGCGTGCCTGGAGCACCTCCTGCCCTCCTGCTGCACTGACCCGGGGGGCTGCAGGACTGGTTCTCACTCCTCACTCTCCCAGCTGCTGTTGTGCAGCATATTTTTTTCCCCTTTCTTAAATCTGCTCTCCCAGAGATGCAAACAACATCACTTATTGGCTTGGCTCTGGCCAGCAGCAGGACCCTTTGGAGACGGCTGAAACTGGCCCTTATCTACCATGGGGCAGCTGCTGGGCCCTGCTCACAGAGGCCACCCCTATAGCCCCCCACTACCACAACCTTGCCATGTAAACCCACTCCAAGGGGTTAGAGGAACATGTACTGAGGAACATTAGAACAGCTTAAATTTCACCTTAGTCTTTGTAGTGCCTGTGGAGTATAGGTGGCTCCCTCATCTCTGCTGTGGGCTGCTGAGTCACTGCTCAAAGGCACTTGACTTTCCGCCATCATCTAGACAGAGACTTCAGGGGAACTTGGCCCTCCGAATACAGGCCTAGTTAGTGGTTTTTTTTTTTTAGTTTGCTGTTGAAAAGAAGTTTGTTACAACCACTCAGCTCACAATTCTGTAGGAGAGTGTGGTTTCAGAATGTTTATCTGTGCTTCATATTTGACCAGTCATAATAATGTCTGTGCCCTTCCAGCAGTATGTTAAGAAAAGAGCTGTTACCAATCGTGTGGGGTTTCTTCCCCATTCTTTTTGCTAGCATCAGATTACAAATGCAGTCTGTTTGTCATGTTGTGCTGAGGGCAGGCCAGGAAAGAATCATTGACTCTGATTTGATTTGTTGAAGAGTAGTGCTGAGGGGAGAGGAGGGGAACATCAGAGGTTCATGAGACTGCAGTTATTTTGTTGTTTAATTGTGGTGGTTCTGAGTCTGTATCACCTGTGGAAATAAAAAAAAAAAAATGCCATTATCACAGGTGTTTGTTAGCAGCTTGCATTACAGTGAGAATATTTCTTTCTTAATCAACATCCAGAGAAAATCTGGATGATCAGAAGAGCAAGTGTATGATCTGAGTGTATCCAGGCAGCAAGCTGCCTTTCCACACTCAGCGCAAGGCGGCATGCAAGAAGCTAACCACAGTGCCACTGCTCCTGAGCACCTGGTGGATCAGGACCGGATGGTGCTGTGCGGGTTTCTGTCCTTGCACACTGCAGGGCAGCTTTCGCCTGCAGCGTTCAGTCTCTGCAGATACAGTAGCCTCTGCATTTACTTCTTGGATCTTCTCTTTCGTTGTCCTTACTGTACGATGCCTGTTGCATCTTCCTAGGTCACAGAGCTCCATTTTGTTTTAATGGTGTGTGGTGCATTTGAAAAGAGTATTTTTTTTGTAGTGAAGCATGACTTTCAAGAGGGTATTGAAGTGACCAGTATCCATATCCAAGCAATTTAAGAGACTTTATGAAGAGAAGTTCCTTTCAAAGTATTATGCAAGATTATTCTTCTAGTGTGTAAATATCTTCCAAATATCTTCCAAAGCTCAATGGGCTGAGGAGATTCAGATCCTGCCCCTGATCAAAACATGTTATGAAATCTTTATGTTCCCAGTGTAGGCTGTAGTGCAGGATAGCACTGTTGTACTAAAGTGTCCAGGAATGAGTCCGTCTAGTTTTGCAAAATGTCAGTGTGTTTGGGGGGAATGAATGGAGAAACCTCGCTCCCATAATCAACACAAGTTTATTGATACAGTGATAGCCTACACTGTGAAAGAGCCAAGTGTTACTGCCCATAAGCTCCACAGATCTCTCAAGTCCCAGTTCAGTGCTTTTGCCAGGGCTCTGTTCCTGCTTCATGTGCTCTTCAGTTAGCGCAAGTGATGAACTTTCTGTGCTGTGCCTGTATACTTGGTTTTGTTTCGTTTGTGTGGAGATCCTTCTCCCTTCTAGGGAGGCGAAGAAGTGCAGTGTGTGTGGCAGCCCTGGGAACGTGCGCCACTGTCTGTGCAGAGCCTGGGCCCCTCGCGCTTCCCTGTGAGAAGAGCACTTTGCTTCTGGCCTGGTCGTTATCAGCCCTGCTGATATGCCTACTGAAAGCTAGAAACCATTCCCTTGTAGGCACTAGATTCTTAGCATATTAGGAACAAAGTGATAACCGGGAGTTTCCAAAGCCAAAATACATTTTCCTTCTACTCTGGAAGCCGGGCATGGGGATAAATACAGCATTTTTTGGCATCAGTGCAAGCAAGAGCAGTTGCTGGCCGCCTTCTACCTTCACACTAGCACACTGGGGTATCTCAGCAAACCTAACTGGAAGGTGATCAGGGTTAAAAACAACTCACCAAAATAAATAGTATGTTTAATTTGGATCAGTTCCTCATACGGATCACCGCATGGATCCACAAAAAAAGTTGTGGGAGATCCAACGAGGTATCTTGGAACAGGAAGACCAGTGGTAGGAGACTGGACTGGAACCAAAGCCCAAATACATAGGTGTCAGGAGGGGTTTAAAAAAGAGGGGGACAACTGCACAGGAGAACTATTAATTGCAGAAGGGATCAGGGAGAAAGAAAAATAATGGATTTTTTTTTCCAGTGCTTCATGTTATGATGGGACTGTACAGGAAAGCTTGGTAATTGAAAAAGGAATTTGCACTGGAAAGGCTCCCAGTACTGCAGCGATTGGTAAAATGTTCAAATCATTTTTGTTAGGAACAAGGGAGTAATCTAACCTTTGCTTCTAGTTTCACAGACATTGACTATATGGCATATCAAACTCTGGGGTTCCTCTTGGCCCCTAGCTGTTGTTTTTATGTTCTTGGTATCGTGCACGTCTTAGGTTCTTCTTCTGCACATAATTCTTTTTCCACTTTTTAATTTTCCCCCTAAGGCATATCTCTTCCGTGCTACAAATTCAGCAGTCTATACATGACTAGGCTCAACAATGCTGTTCCTTCTACAGGGAGGGAATCAGTCAGTGTTTTACACTTGCATTTTCTCTAACTGGAGCCTGGTTTTTAGGGTGTCTACAGATTTCACCTAGCTGAATAAAATCCAAGAAACCCTGTCTGCATGTTAGGATGTCTGTGCTCATTTGTCTGGTTTAACTTAAGTTGCGTGGCCAGAGTTGTAATGTCAGACTTGAAAGTGACATTTTAAGAACAGCAAAATCAGTTCTTAGTAAATTACTAGAATTAGTGTAGATTGCAGCTTGCTGGTACAAATTAGGGATGCAGGCTTCAGATAGCACAGGAAATGCAATAAAATTAACGTACAGAAACCCTGTTAGACAGAGAAGCAATACAGAGCATGTGCACAAAACGGGGAGGGAAGTGGTGTTCAGCTGTGCTCACATGCTTGTTGGACTTCAGTTTCTTCTTCTCTGAGCAATAATGCCCAAATGGTGTGTTCTGGTGATGTACTCAGTGATGAGGTGACTGCAGGGCGAGGAGGAGCTCACAGCAAAGCTCTTCAAAGGGGTTCCATTCCCTGCAAGTCCCGGTTGCACCGGCTGGGTTTTGTAATCTCTTCCGTAACGTAGGTCAGACAAATCCTGCTCCTGCAGAGGCCCTCTCAGTTTTCTGCCAGCCTTACTAAATTCCCAGGTGTCTTCCTCCTCCCCGTGCAGGGCACGTGATGCTGAAGCCATTGCTCATGTGTTGTTCCTCCTTTTCATTCGTAGGGGACGGTCTTCAGTTTGGAATCTGAGGAGGAGGAGTACCCCGGCCTCATCGCAGAGGACAGCAATGACATCTACATCCTGACCAGCGACAACTCAGGACAGGTGAGCCCCCCGGAGTCCCCCACGGTGACCACGTCGTGGCAGTCAGAGAGCCTGCCCGTCTCCCTGTCAGCGAGCCAGAGCTGGCACACGGAGAGCCTGCCCGTCTCCCTGGGACCCGAGTCCTGGCAGCAAGTGGCCATGGATCCTGAAGAAGTCAAAAGCCTGGACAGCAACGGAGGGGGCGAAGAGAGGAGCGAGAACAACTCTTCCAACTCAGATATTGTTCACGTGGAGAAGGAAGAGATACCGGAGGGGATTGAGGAAGCGGTGGTGTCGGCAGTTGCTGCGGAGACTATGCAGGCAGCGTTTCCAGAACCCCCTGCTTCTTTACAGGAAGTAAAACCACCTCAAGCTGAAGTTGTGGCTGAAAAAGCACATCCCTCCGTGCTTCCGCGTACAAAACAGGAGGAAAAGGGAAAAGCAGCTGAAGAGCTTGTTGAACCTGAAATCCCCATATTAAGTAAACCTGTCCCAAAGTTAGCCCCATCAGAAGAAAAGGCTGCACCAGAACCTGAGAAAATACTGCTACCAGGGGAAAAAAAAGTGGGGAAAGAGGGCCGTTTGGAAGAAATAGAAGAGAAATCTTCCGCTGCAGAGGAGAAGCCTATCTTATTGCCAGAAGGGAAATCTATACTGCTGTACGGTGGGGCCGCTGCAGTGGCGATACTAGCTGTGGCGGTCGGAGTAGCGCTGGCGCTTAGAAAAAAGTAACAGAGCTCTCTGGAGGAGGAGGAGGAGGAGGGAGAGAGAAGAGAGCACGATCCAATTTTTGTAGTTGTGTTACCTAAAGGTTGAGCCGCCTGCTGTTTAATTGGACATTTGAGTAACGTAATGGTGACGGGGTGAGGTCATTCAATAAGCCTCCAGCTATGGACAATCATGTTTTTAGTAGAATTGGGGCGGGGACTGGTTTTTCGTGATTAAAGTACAGGGGTATTTTTAAAATAATAATAATAAATTCTGCAAATTTAAGAACTTAAGTGCAGGTGCTGAAGAAAGGGGTGCTTGTACTCTAGGAACTGGAACGGAGAATCCCCAGGGGAAGGGGAGAGCCAGCTGCTGCCAACCCCTGGAGTTTTTGGCTTCTCAGACTGACCGCTATTGCAGCTGTGCTGTCTTGTCACTTCCCTTTGCGCCCCGAGCCCTCCCTAACAAAACGTTAGTGAACCCGAGTCCTGTAGCGAGAGGCTGGTCTCCCTTTTGTCTCGGCTTCCTCTCAGGTACTGCACTGCTCCTCGTAACCTCGCAGGTTCCCCCTAAACCCAAGTGGGAGAGTGCTTATTCTTACCTCTCTGCTCACACCTGGATTGGCCCCTAACAGTTCTTGAAGCCCCCGTCCTATAAAGATGCTGCCTCTGTCGCTGTGTTCTCTCCGAGCACCCTGGTGTCCCTGGGGGAGAGGCGCAGCAGGGCGCTTCTGGCTGCTGAGGAGGGCGGGAGGGACGCTGCGCTGCGCTTCGCTGGTTTGAGAATCCATTTGCTATGCTCCTGCCTGCCCACCTTACTGCCACCCCCGAGTTACCAGAGATGCAAATTCATGCTGGACACGGTGCCATTCTGATGAGTGCTTTGACACCAGAGTATATCCAGCAAAGATTTGGAAAACTGTGTGTGAAAGGGGCGCTGGTGCCCCCTGTGAAATTCAGAGGTTAAACGCTGTTTTGCCCCGTATCCTGCTGCGGTCTGTATTGTCGTTCCCAGGTTAAGCGCAGTGTGTTTAGTCGTAACTCGGTCTTGGCTGTGACGGAATCCCAGGTACACAGAGCAGTGGGTTCTAGTAACTACGCAGAACAGCATTAAACGTCTCCTGTTTGTCCGTTCCCGAGCTGACCTGCAGTGTTGTTCAGTGCAATTTCTTTTGCGATTCCAAACCTGTAACTGGCTAAATTTGCAGGTTCACAAATGATGAGGAAGTTGCTTTGGAAAAATACAACCCCCTCTTCCTGCAGTCACAACATTTCCAATGTGTGTAAAGAGAAATCCGGAACGTGTTACCATGCACAAGTCACATCAGATCCAGCTGCAAGTGGTCCTCTTCCAGCGCACGTCTGTGTCTGTCCTTGTCTGCGCTGCAGCTCTCTGGGCCGGAGCTTAGATTTCCAGGCAGAATTACTGATGCATCTCTGAGGGTTTATGCTGGCACTGTGGCTTAGAACAGATGGAGGTAGGTGAAAGGGGACTTGGGATAATACGGAAATTGAAATGTGAGCTTCCTGTATAAGCTTACTCTTCATAAAGCACAAACACAAGGTACTTTATTTCTAAACAACGTTGTCTAGAGTATTTCTTGTAACGAGCCTGTTTCTTAAGTAATCTGATAATCCAGAGATTTTAGCATATTCTCTATTTTAGCATATCCTTGCCACATTTTCCTATCCCACCCCATATCCCAGTATGCTGGTAAGTCAGTAAGAACCTGGCAGAGTCTAGGGAATTTTTTTTGTTTAGCTTTTTTTGAGAGTGGATTTTGTAGAAAACTTGGATTTTGAACTGTGTGAGGTTGAATGCAGAGAGGAGGGAGTGTTACATATGTACTGCTGCTCGCTCGGGTGTTCTGGACTCCAGTGTTGATCATAGATGGCTCTTTTGCTTGCGCGTAAGAGGTAGCAGGTTATCCTTAAAACAAAACAAAAAAATCAGCATAAAAACTAAACATACACTAGGTTGCAAAATAGAATTGGCTTTTTTTTTTTTGCATCTTTTCATGTGCCCTCTCATTGCTGTGCCGTGCCGGCCTTCTTCCATCGAAGTTCTCCCTCTTGGTACCTCATGGGGGCTTTCCTCTCTGGGGAGAGGCGTCTTTATGCTCCTTTTGTCACAGACATGCAAGTGTTTACAGTTTTGCTTCGTTTCACGTGTCACAACAGTGTTTATTGATGAGTGGTGTGAGCTCTGAGGGTAGAAGGCTGGTGCCAGGTGGAAAGGGCTGCTTTATTGCCTGGTGAGGCAGGAGAGGCCTCCCCGCCTGCTGCTTTGCTGGTGGCTTTGTGTCCTTGCCGGGCACGTTGCTGCTGGGAATGGGGCTGTTCTTAACCCCATCTCCTTACTGAAGGTGAGGCACCTGTTTGGGAAATGCCCCATCTGCAGCTGCTCAGTGGGTTATGCACAAGTACCTAAATCCACTCTGAAGCAGAGATGTTTTTTTTTTGGATATGATGGATAACTTGTGTGCAATTTGGGGGGGGGGGGGGGGCAAGTTGTTCCTTTGGCTCTTCTCTGTCTTTGGCTCTTCTCTGTATGTGGTTATTTTACTAGTAGTGTAGGAGATGAGTACAGGACAGATGACAATAAATCTGCTAGGGAAAAGTCCCTAGCTTACTGATGTGAGGAGCCTGATGGGACATTAAGTAAGCATCTTTTTCTGTACGCAGTAGTTTGAAGAAGGCAGCAGCGGTAGTAAGGAAAAGAAATGTTGTGGTTGTTGTTAAGCATTTTCATGGTGGTGTGAAAGCTTTGAATACCTGGTGTTTTGCATCAGCTGCACTGCTTTGTAATTTGGTTGAGTGGCCCCTTCTTGTTTTCTTCCCATCTTTAGGGTCTTATAGATTTGACAATTCAAGAAGCATTTGTACCTTTTCTTCCCCCGTCCCCCTGTGTGTTTAGAAAGAAAATCTGTCATGTATTTCTCTTTCCTCTAGGAACACTCCACTAGCTAGAAGGGTTGGTTATGAACTTGGATTCTACTGAGGTTGGAGTCCTGTGGTCAGAGCTGGAACAGGCCCTTTGGAAGTCACCAGCGGGGCTGTGTAGGCTCAGACAGCAGCGTTCTTACTGACTTGAGTGCCAGGCTCCATGCTCTGTTGCAGGCATGAACTAGAAAATGGAAGCGCTTTTTCCTATCTTTGAGTATAGTAAAGTAATCCTAAATGGCACGGTCTATTTACCCTGAACTTCATGATGCAACCTCTCTTGCAGCTGGCAAAGGCAGTAGCTATATACTTAAGAAAAGGCATATAGAATTGCTCCCATTTGTGTTACTTATCCCCTTCCCAAAAGTGCCTCGATTATGTCCTTGAGTGGCCTGTACCTTAACGAAGTATCTACCTTAGACCCGTTCTTTCTTCTTCACCTTATCCTGGGCTGCAGCACATCGAGCTGAGATAAAACAAAGGGCTGGAGCTGCAAAATGTGTGAAATGCTGCCCTCTGGAGTGCCTCTGGACACAGCCGAGACTCAGCTTGGGAGCATGGCCCGAGTTAGGGACGTAAGGAGCACAGCGGGCAGCTGTGCGCTGCGTGAGCGCAGGGCAGGCTCCTGCGCCCCTTGAATAGGGCAGGAGAGGCTCCTAGGGATAACGTGGCTGCCTAAATATTGACGAGAACTGCTGCTTAAAGTACTAGAGCTGGCCCAATGAAGGAGCAAGCTAGAGCCAGGAGAGCAGCACACGCTTGCAGACTGTTCAGCTTTGACCCGTTAAGCACCTGCCTGCTCCTGGTACTTACCTGCCTGAACAGCAGCCGACGAAGCAGAAGTGCAGTTGCTGTTGTGTCGTACTGGGTTTTGGATGCCAGTTTAAGTGTGGGATGGATGATGCTGTGCCTGCTGGTGTGGTGCTCACAGTTGGCTTTGTCCAACCTGCCTGATCCGCGTCTGGGCTGGGGGGGGGTGGTCTGTGCTCTGGGGTCTGCAGCTCAAGGGCAGGCTGGCAGCTGTAGTGCTGAGCACTTTTGCATAGGGCATGTTGTGCTGCGGGAAGCCTGTTTTCCTTTCATGTAGCTCTGATCGCAGCTAGCCTAATGATTTGGACTGTATTTTTAAACTAACCTAGGCTTTCTGATGGGCACAAATGGAGGGGAAAAAAAAAAGTAGTGAAGTTGAGCAGCTTAGTCTTTTTTCATTGTAATGACTGTAGTAGACAAAAACGATCCAAGAGCATAAAGCCTTCCCTACCTGTAGCCACAGTGGTGTGGTAGGAGTAGCAAAGCCCTAGTAAGGTAGATGTTGTTATCCTGGCTAAAGTAGAAGTGCTTCTGGCAGCATAGGCTTTCGTTCACTGAACCAGCACATGCTCATGCTACAAACTTTGTATCTGAGCCTGTACTTTAGTCTTTTGCTGTGAAACATTTTGGGGGGAGGGAGAGAAGTGAGCACCTCCCCTACCCTTCCCCCCACAGCGGCCGTGGGTATGTATAGCACAGGCCTTCATCAGGCCGCCTCATTCCAGACCCACAGTGAAAGGTGACCCACCTGTATGCATTTTGTACTCCAGCAGGTTGCACAAGAGGAGAGCGTGTTTCCAGTGAAACATGGTGAGGGGAGGCACGTTATGTCCTGTTCCTGCTGATGGTGGAAGTTGTGCAGGACTGCCACGTGGCTCGGTCTGCCTAGTTTCAGACCTAGGGCGGTTACAGGAGCAGCGGCGCTTTGTGTGCATCTGTGCTGCGCTTCAAAGTGTGAGCTAGGTATTGCCATGCAAAGAAGAAAAAGGGGGGGGGGGGCGGGCAGGGTTAGCATTTAATCCACCAGTATTCACACTAGTACCACCAGCTCATGAGCCCCCTCCAGAGCAGGGAGCACAGGGCTGGCTTTATGCCATGGCTCCTGGGCTGGGCTGCTGCTGTGAATGCTCTCAGCTTGTGTATTCGGCTGGGGAGTGAAACCTGCAGCAGCTCGGAAGGGATGGGCTGTGGTGTTACCAATACATCCAGAGGAACCAGAACACACCGCTCAGCTTCACCGCCCCACTCAGATGACTTGATCGCTTTTTTCTCTAATCAGAGCTGACCCTGTCTCCGTCTCTTAGGTAGGCTGACTTGCTTCCTCCTAGCTAGAAGTCTATGGGTATGCTGTAGGAGAGGGAGCTACAGTGAGCTTCCAGTGGAAGCTGCTTTTGATCTCCCTGCAGTATTTGCAGGGGAGGCAAGGAAACACTACTGATTTGGACAGAACAAGCTGCAGAGGATGCATCTTATTGCTATACCTTTAGGGGGTATCTCCCCATTTTTAACTTGCAGTATAAGCTTTTATTCAAGCATCAAGCTAAAACCCACTTGATTGAAGTAGCAAAGTCTAATGAGACTGACTCTGATGCGTGTATGTTGGAGAAATCTTCCACTAGGCTTCTGCTGGGTATCAGGAGGCAGTGGCTGACTTAAGGGATGTCAGGTTCTGTTCCTGAGAGGACTGCCTGGGGGAAGAGACCCTGAAGGGGCCTGACATCACCCCTTGCCCAAGGAACTGGTCATATTATTCCTTTTAGTATGCAAGTGCAGCCCTCTTAGGGAAAACTGTCTAAAGCTTCTTGTGCCATTTGGTTAATAAAAGTGTTTCCACCTTTAAAAGGAAGTTCTTTCCAGCTTCGTTGTTCTAGATTCACTTTAAGGGAAGGGGTATGTACCTTTTTCCCTCTGCCACTGGGACACTGCTGTAAGACCATGCCCCCAGGTTGCACTTTAATAAATGGTACAGTTTTCAAAAACAAAACCTAGGTTGTGTTTTTTTCCTCCTTCCCCCTCTTCAAGTGCAGACACTAACGAAATATAAAGGTCATTTTCATTATGCAAGGTCATGACCAGAGTGCAGCTGTGTTACCACTAGCAGCATCATAAGGAGAATGGCACAAGAATGCATGCAAAAGACTGACAGCTTCTGAGAAAGAAACAGGTAGAAATTCACATTCTTAAGTGTACTGCTATGAGAACAGACAATTTTTATTTAAAAAAAACAATGAGCAAAAACACTAAAGTATTTACATAGTTTCTTCAGGGGCAGCTGAATCACCTGCAAAACCTCAGCCACCTTGTGTGTGATTGCTACAAGTATCAAAGACCCTGAGTCCACATTTGTTAGCTGAACCTGAGACACAAACCACAAGAGGTTGCTGACAAGAGATGCCAGGTACACTGCCGGGCACACGGCTGTTACCTTCTCTCTCTTTCTGGCAAGCTGTGCTAAAGCTAAAGACTACCTTTCCTCCAGCATAGCCAGACTGCATTCCCCCCGACAATTCACCCTTGTACCTAAAGTTTGTTTTGATTTTTCAAGCAACCATGGGTTGATGTAGATTGATTATGTAGCACCTTCACTTTAGCCATCCCCAGCCAGACACCCCTACTTTCTTAAAGGCTGCTTGCTGCCAGCACCCCTCTGAGATGGAGCTGATCCCCCACACACACGCAGGCCATGGTGGGCTGTGCTGATAAACCACCCCTTCTACAGCTCGCTGCCTTCTTGGGAAGGGCTCACACATGGCAGGGCCCAGCTGCAGCACAACAGCCTGCAGAACCCATCAGCTGGCGAGGAGAAACACAGGGAGGGACAGCTCAGTGCCCACCGCACCCTCCCTGCACTACATCTGCTACCAACAGGGACAGGGGAAGAAAAGGAGAAGAAAAAACCCAAGCTGGTGAAATAGACAAGGGTAAGCACTCTACCTTACAGGCACTGGCAGGCCTGTCATGCAGCCTACACTACCATCATTGCCGTGCTAGTCTACAAAAGCCTATCTACAAAGCTCTGCCTTC
Organism: Cygnus olor; assembly: GCF_009769625.2. Classification (NCBI taxonomy): domain Eukaryota; kingdom Metazoa; phylum Chordata; class Aves; order Anseriformes; family Anatidae; genus Cygnus; species Cygnus olor. Next base: position 66,409,584 of record NC_049169.1, read on the forward strand.
CCTTTCACAGCTGTATTTCAGAAGTTAAGAACAGAAGTAATTTGAGCAAATCCAGATGTTAAAGTCTTCAGAAACCCGCTCTCCACACCAAGGGCTGGAGATCTCTCACTCGTGCAGCTGGAGGGAAAGAAACAGAACCAGCATCAGCAGCCGCAGAGCCTCGCCCCAGCCACAAGCCCTGTGCTGCTGCCTTACCCTCCCTGGGGGCTGCAGGCAGCACGGCCTGTGCTGCAGGGGAGCAGGCAGGGGCCTGTTGCAGCGCTGCCTCTCCAGCTCCACAAAGCCTGCCTCAACTCCGCCACCTGCTGTGCTGCGCCTCTGCCATCACCCCAGCGCTGCTCTCTGCTGTGATGGCAGGGGTGTGGGGCCACCAGCAGTCCCAGGGGAGCAGGGCCCCGCTTCTGTTTCCCCATTAACATGCAGCCATCTGCCTGCCCGCCCTGCTCCGTGACAGCACAGGGGCCGGTCTCTTAAAGCAGCGACAGGTTCCTGCAGCAGCTCAGCCCCCTCAGGCTAAGCTGAGCGAAGGGGAGGGCAGCGCCAAGCAACACTGAAGTGCCGCTGCCCCTTCCTGCCGGGCAGGTAACATGAGCACTGCAAGGCAGACACGATCCAGGCGCTCTGGGGGCTGCTGTCCCACTGCCCTGCAGCACTCCACACCCAGGCCACCTCTCTGCCACTAGGGTGACTGCATGGACAAGAGAGGCAACCCCTCACATCTTTCCGCCCTACAAAATAAATCCCTTGTCTGCTTGGTGCTGCGGGACTGGGGCAAGCAGAAGTGACACCCTGCTCAGCGCATCAGGCTGTCAGAGCTCTGCAAGGGACGGGCAGCTCCTCCCCACCAAGCCTCCAGAGCCCAGCGCAGGCAGCTGGTTACTCCCGTGGGACACGACCTAAGCCATTCAAGTCTGGCTGTAACTCTCAGAGCCGCAGGGCTGTGTGACAGCACTCACCATTCTGGCAACGTAGCCGTGGAAGTGTTGGCTGATGTAGTTCACAGTGGTGCTGAAGACACGCTGTAGAAGGAAGGGCACCTTATTTGCCACTTTCTTAGTTAAGACCATTGCTAGCACCAACATGGCCTTCTCTCGTTCCAGGTCTGAGGGGATGGCTCTCGCAAGCACTTCCACAGCCTGTGACAGGCACCGGGTTATCTCCTGTGTGGAGGGAAGAGAGGGTGTCAGTGCAGCAGCTGTGGGAGAAAGGGGTCTTGGCACAGCCAGCACCATGCCAGTGACCCACATGACTGTAGGGGCACCCCACGAGGTGCTGTGCTCCTTCCCAGGCATCCCCCTGGTGGCAGTAAGGATGGTACCTCAGAGCTCAGCTGCTCACCCAAGACAAAAAACAACGGAAACAACACTGGAAGATTCAGACAGCGCCTCAGGTGCTCAGGGAGGAACAGCCACCCCGCCTCCCCAGGATTTGCACCTAGCCTGCCTGGTCCTGAAATGACCCAGGATTCCTGGGCTCCCAGGTGAGGGGAACCTACCTTAAACAGAGGGAAGATCAGCAGCACCAGCTCAGGTGGGGACAACAAGGCAAGTTTCAAAGAAAAGCCTTCAAACAGGCAAGAGCTGGAGACAGGGTCCAGGCACAGAACACTCTCTTGCTCCCAGGATCAGTTTCCCAAGCAGGACATGTGTGCATGCACACATCAAGCTACACCACTAGTTTGAAAAAAAAATCAAGGTCTGCCTGGTCATGTTTGTCTCTGCCTTATCAAGGACTGAAAGCTTAGGCAATAAAGATGAAGCCTGGAACCTAACTGGGTGGACAGCAAGACCCAAGGAGTGGGGAATGCTATCAGTTTGTGTACTTCCAAGTGCTAGGGGTCAGAACAAAAGAAACACCCCAAAAAATTCAGTCCTGCCTTTTCAGAAAAGGCATACCCTCAAATCAAAGGCAGCACTAGCTTCTGGAGCATAGGAAACTTCATCACAGGCAGAGAAAGACAAACAAACCAAATAACCAGTTATATCTTGAAGATGCCAAAAAGGCTCTGGGGAAGCAAACTGTGCTTCTGGATCCAGATGTGGATCCAATCCTTAAGAGGAAGGTTTAATACCACAGGCCTCCAATTATTTCCCGTGCAGAGCAGTGAGGCACGGTAGATGCTGGGCCAAGGACCAAGCCACATTACACCATTTGGTGGGACAGACACCGCACTGAAGTGTGGGAGGTGCCACCCAGAGAGGCCTCTTTAGCAGGTCACCCATCTAGGCCAAACCCAGTGCTACTCCCAACACTGACAGCCTGTAAGCTAAAGGGTTAAGGCGCTATAGAAGGAAGCACTGGGTTTCACTACTTGCTGTCTCACAGTGTACCATAATAAACACAAACCAAGCTTCTAGGAGTGCTCAAGTTTTGAGCATGTGACAAGCAACAGACATACAGGCCCCAGCATGAGTTCAAAGATCTTAAGGACAAATACTGAACCTTAACCAGACAGTTGATTTTTAAAGATAAACCCTTGAGACAACAAAATAAAGGACAAGCTACCTCTGAAAGTCAGTCCTTGTCCACAACTACCTCTGTTTCCTCATCTGCAGAAAGGGGACAAAGAGCACAAGTAACCCACTTAGCAGGGCAAAGGCTGCCACAGCATACAGGTCCATCACAGCATCAGCTCAAGTAAAATCTTCGCATCAAAGGTTAGTGTTAGGGCTGCATGTTAAAATTGCAATAATTAAGGCATAAGAACAGCAAATAGATACATTACAAGCCTGATGCTTCTGAGTTACAGCAGGAAGGATCTGCAAGCTGGAAGTGGATCTACTAGTCAGGTTGTTTTTCACTCACCTCTCTAGACAGATTCTCATTCAGGAAGTGCTGCACTAGATCATTTACTACTTTTGCTTTGATTTCTTTATCCAGCTGGTCTCCAATCTCAGCAAGCTGAGCAGCAATGGTCCGGACAATTTCTTCATTTACCTCAGGGTCAAACACTGCCAACACAGACAGCAGGATTTAGTTCACAGGCTGCAGTCAGACTGGGTTCAGTGCAGGTAAGTTGACCCATGGCATTTTGCCCATCGCCATTACCAGCCTCCTCCCCACCCACCTCCAGTCTTCTCCCTTATTGTGACAGCTGCCTGTACTACAGGTCGCTTGTGCAGCCAACAACTCATTTGCCAGACATTTGCTTAAGAAGCAAATAGCTTTTTAAGGTGTAGTGTAAGCAAAGTGCTGCATTACCCTAAACAAAAAACTTGAGAAGGGGAGTCAGAACATATCCAGCCAAGATTTGTGCAGGACAGCTACAGCCAACACCCTGTCTAGGGAGGGAAAGGGAACAGAGTGTGAAACATAGCATCTCCTTTTGGCAGAGCTTCCCATTGTTGCTTTGGGGTGTGAAATCAATACAGTTTTACATGATGGACGCATATTTACTGTAGCAGTTACTCTTTGTGCTACTTGGGTTGAGATCAGTGTGCCAGCTGACACATCCTGGGCAAGGGGCAGCCGCCACGCTGCTCATGGCTAGTGAAACAGGAGCAGCACAAGAAACTGAGAAGCCATTTCTGCCACACTGGTACAGCACAAAGGGATTCATTCAGTACCAGAAAGAGTTGCTCCAAAAGCCTAGCCCAAGTGCTCAAACTCCTTGAGGAGCAGCGTGAGGCTAGCAGAACTGCTTAAGATCACAGCAAGGGCAGCAATCATTACTGCCAGCTTTGTGCCCCTTGTCTGATGTGCTGCAGACAGGCTGCCCAGGGTGACAGGTGCTCCTGAAATCCACAGGGAGATACACTGCACTAGCTGTCTAACCCCAAGGATTAAAATTCCAACCAACACAGCCATCAACTCTGAAGTTTCTCAGTGGAGAGAACGTTACTGATGGTTTGTTGCAGAAGAGTAAAGAGGGGAAGGAAAAAAGCCTGCGACCTTCAGAGAAGGCATGTAGGAAGGAGAAAAGAGCACTCACCTTGCTCACCGTTCTGAAAGTGGCCACTCCGATTCCCATCGGTCTGAAGTTCGCCATCACCATCACAGTAGAGAATGTCTTGCAGAGGGTACACAATCCCCTGGCTTCGTAGGGATGGCAGCTGCTCTTTAAACTCACAACCAGAGGACTCCTCCAGGAAAGCAAACAATAGCATGCGCTCCATCTGGTTAAATCCATCGCTATGGATATCCTAAACATAAAGGAATCACTGTTAAGCCCATGTCCCACTCAGTAGGTCTGCGCAGATTCTGTTTTCCAATTGGTGAGCACCTTCTTCTGGCCTCCTTTGGGCCCATTGCATAATGATGCCCAACTGACAAGACTTGAGCAAACTGATGCCAACTCCTGGATGTGCGCGCACACAGAACTGTCTGATGGCTAACACCAGATGGCTCTGTTCTTACCAACCCGCAGTGGAGGCATCAGCTCACCTCTTCCTGCATGTTTCCAGCATTGGCATGGACTAAATCCCTGATCAGATCTCTTCTTCTAAACCACAGCTGTGTACTCAGTACAAGTCACCCGCTTCTTTTCACAGATCTGCATTTCAAAGGTATTTGGGAATTGGGCGTTCTGCTTCCTGTACTGAAGGAAGCCAACAGCTCCCCATTTAAATATCAGAGCAGAGCAGTAACAAGGTGGGGAACGGAGAGAACAGCATAAGCCTCCAAATCTACAGTTTGCATTTCTTCTCCCTTTTGAAAGGGATCTAGACAAGGTCCACAATAAACCCGTTCAGATGCCTGTGGCATCATATTTACTTGGGAGGAGACTGGGCAAAGAAGTGGAACAACAAGGGCAACACATCTGGAAATGGAAACAAATGGAAAGTAAGGTGCACGATCAAGTATCAAGAGAAAGCACATCTTCCATGATCTGAGCATGGGTGTCTACAGACAGCAGCAATGCTCACTGGGACACCAGCAACAATCCCCCGAACAACCCACTGGACTTGTCATCAGATTTATGGTCAGAAGAGTTAAGGAAAGGCAGAAGAAAGAGGGCTAGAATTGTACCTTAACATTAAGGTGTGGTACAGACAGTGGCAGACATTTCAACAGTGGTTTATTTTAAGTGTTTAGCAAGACTTGTGTGAGATAAATAGTAGCTTCAGGATTGTGTTTAATATCACACAAAACACTACTTGATCGCAGCAACGTGTCAGTTGGTTTATTAGTTCTCATAATTTGCTGCTTAATCAGACATTGTAGGCTCTTAAAGTCAGTTGCATCTCAAGTCTCACACTGAGGTAATGAGGAAGCAGCTTGCAAACTAGATGTTTCCATCTGCTTTTTGTTTGTATTCATGATGGAGAAGAGCAGCACCAGAAACCCCAGCATGAACTCTGAGGAAGATGAGCCCATGCTTTTTGAAACTCATCCCCTTCAAGGTATCTCAGAACAAGCGCACAAGAGAACCACTGACTTCAGTCACATTTGAAACCAACCTGTTCCATGATAGGTTCAGAAACAAAGCAACTCTTGTCACCCTCTGCTTCAGATCAAAGTCCTTGCCCTGCAAGAGTGAGAATGAATGGTGAAAGGCAAAAAATAACTCCCACATACACGTATCTTGAAGTCCTGCTTATGGGTCCGCCCTTGTCTCACAGTCACACACATCCACGCCTCTGGAAAGCGCTGCCTATGAAGAAGGCCCCACACGCAGAGATACATGCGTATACTCAGGCTTGTTTCAACACTTTTCCAACAAATATCTAGGAACACGGAGGGCATCAAGTGTCAAAGGCTTTTAGTCACACCAACGAAACTCTGCTAGGCCTCCAGAGAGGTTTGATTGGCAGAAGTGGGAAAAACAACAGCTCACAACTTCCTGCCCCCAGGGTGGGTGCTCAGGGCTGACAGCCCTCAGTCTGTCTTACACCCAGGCAGTGCCAAGGGAAGAGGCGTGCAGGGAGGGGTCTCAGAGCATGCTCAGGGGTGGCCTCCCTCACCCGCCAAAAAAAGGGGCCTGGTAAGAGCGCAGTGCTCCCTTCTCATCCAGAGAGGTGTGGCTACTGGTTGGCCAGACCGGCAGCCCAAGAAGCCACACCTGGTAGCCCAAGTCACAGGGCAGAGAGGTGCTGGAGCAGCACAGCAAGCACCAGGCACACAGGACTACCTAGCAAAGGCCAAGACAAGAGGGGAGGAATGCAGTTCGAAATCTGCATTTGCTGCCTCATGTGCAACAGCCCCAAAACCACATGCAGAATTAATTCTGACTCTCATCGAGCAGGGCCTGGCTGAAAACAGGCACTGCATTCCCACCCAGCCTTCTTCACCCCAGGCAATAGCCTGGCTGCTGCACAGGTACCTGCTGACCCCAAACGGGGTGAAAGCACCCAAGAGCCCACCTGACCAGATCACCAGCTAGCCACCAAAATCTGGACTCACAATGACAGACCCTAATTTATTGTAGTAATTATTTAAAACACAGTTGTGGAGGGGTAAGTGTGCAGGTGGGAAAATAGGGAGGAAGTGAAAGCAGAAATGAATTCAAACTCTGAAGGAAACTACAGTAACAGCTTCTAGAGACCAGGAATTTCCCAGCTTTTCAAAGACTCTTAGAAGTCCCCAGAACCAAAACACAACCTCAAACATACTTTAAAAAACACAGTAGCCCACATCAGCCTTTTAGCCATCGGCTCTTCTTTTCACTTAATCATTATGCTAAACTTCTGGCTTCCTAAAACAGATCGCTTTGCACCACGCCATTTCTCTCTGTTCGGTTCAAATCCATACTGCTGCCACTCACCTCTACCACCTAAGGAGGTGCTGCCTGGTTAGAACGCAGTCCCCTCTGATTTCCTGGGACCTGACAGGAGCTCTGCAACAAGACAGGGTGACCCTTCTCCTGGGCTTTGTCTTTGCTGGAAGAGAGAGAGACGTTGATTACGGTTGGAGAATTTGATAAAGCATCCCCAGAATCAAGAGGAAATTGGGAATTTAGCATTAAGTCAGCGGCAGGACCTTGGCTTTGTGCAAGCTCCTCAGGAGTCATCCAGATCAGCAACTTACCTGTAAGCTGAGCAAAGCCTCAACTTGCAGATTTTTTATGTAACATTCTCCATTCAAAGCATTTCAGCCCACAACAGAGGCATTTGTGTTACCACTAGGGAAAAGAGGATATCCTTTGACACAAATGCCTGCCGAGTTAAACACCACCTCCTGAACTGTCATGGAGGAGACCACAGGAGGCTTGAAGTAGTACTGAGCCTGTGCTGCCCACATCACATCTGCCTTAAATCCCACATTCACCCGCAGCGATCGTGGGCTCCCCCAGGACTGTCATCCCCACCCAGCTCCAGCCGATGCCAAAAGCTTCACATGGGACCACAGCAGTACTGCACAACTGGTCAGACTAACCCACGCTGACTAATTTGGGCTCAGGTTCTAATTCTGGAATACGAGTACATGCTGAACAAATCTCCCCCTCTTTCAAGAGGGGAGAGGCGAGGCCATCCTCGCTGGGCACGGCAGTGCAGATGCAGGGCAGGTGTCCTGCAGCTCGACAGGCGTGCGGTGCCACTCGAGCCCCAGGAGCTACAGCCTGTGCACAAGTAAGCATCCAGATGTGCAAGTGAAACTAGCTGAGTGGGACTTCTCTTGCAAAACTTTACACGAAGACTGCTTCCACGTGACCTAGACAAAGCGCTACAGGATACCTGCTCCTTCCCCACGGAGAGGAATTCCAGAAATCCGCTGGAAGGTCAGCTGAGTACAGTCAGGAGATGATAGACTAAACAAGGTGTCAGCCTGAACAGAAACCATCTTTCTTACTTATAAAAGGAGGATGGAATGGAAATAGGAGTCGAGACACCTTGCGGTGTTTGTCACCTGTCACAACTTTCTACAGAAAGCTCAAACTGTGGCTTTAAAAAATCTGGATTCCCTAGATTTTTTTAATTTGTTTTTGGCACACTAGTTCACGCTGACAGGAAAGCCCCTTGGCACAATCCAAATATTCATAAAAAAGAGACAGCCTGAGAGAAACGCACTACTGTGTTCCCCCACTCCTTGCTCTAAAAGAGAGGCACAGACTACTCCAGTCCGGAAAGGAAACCAGGCACCCTGCTCCACCCCCAAATCAGCAAATACAAATCTAGCAGAACCAAGATCTATTCTGGACACACACAGACTTTTTTCCCCCCCCGAGCATGCCCATAGGCATTTCTCTGGGTAGGGCTGGAGAGGCAGGGCACAGTAGCTTGGGGCATGCCCAAGCAAGCACCTTGCCTGCACCGCTCCTCGTCAGCGCACAAAGCCAGCAAGGGGCGCTGGAGCCTGCTGGCCTGTGCACGCTCCTCGCATGAATTCCTGGAAAGCTGCAGCAAGCCTCGCTTCCCTGGCTACAGCTCTGACCATCCTATCGTCATATTTGGAAAGCTCTTTGTGCTTTTCAAAGAAAAAAAGCACATAAGCTGGTCATGGCAGAAAGGACAGGAGCCTCAATGCAGGGGGAAGAGGGCTGAGCAGCCCCTGCCCTGGCATTCCTCCCAGGGAGAGACCTGCAATACATGGAGGATCATCTCATCCCCTTTCCCTCTGGGAGTCATCTCCACTTTATCTAAGTTACGCTCATCAGGGCAAACCCACAAAAATAAAGATATTTAAAAAACACAAAAATAAAATCACCTGTCCTAACTGCAAGTTGAGAGGTTTGTCCACTCCTGTCCACTGGGCTGAGCCAAGGGACTGCCATAAAGAGAAAAGAAAACAGACAAAACAAACAAAATCCCCCCACTGCGCTCGAGTACTTATATGGTAAAAAATTGAGACAAAGAAGCTTGAAGCTGGTACTTTCACGAGCTCTTCCCACATCAAGCAATCACCACCCAGGCAGTGAAAGCCCCCGAGGGGTTCCAGCCTTTGGCTAAACAAGTTCCACTTGGGCGGTCAAAAACACACCTGAGAACAGGAAAAAATAACTTCTTTCCTGCCACAAAATGGCTCTCTACTATAGAGATAGGAAGCTTTTTTAAAAAAATAATTAACTAGTAGTTCCAGAGGCCTCAAATTTTAGGTAACTCCCTTGAATCAATACAAGGGGTTGATATTCACAGAGCTCATCCTGAGAAGTCAAACTCCTTAGTGGCATCTCAAAAAAAAATCAGACCCTTAAAGAGCAACCCCCTGAACAATCAAATGCAATCATACCAATGCCATCTGAATATTTTAATTCATTAAAGCTTTTGAATCCTGGTAGCTGTAGATCAAGATTTTAAGACGTCTCCCAATGGATGGAAGAAGTTGCCTATTATGGGATGAACAGTATCTTTAGTAGGAAAATGAAAATAAGATAGAGATGGAGACTACAAACTCCGTCTGTACTCAGATTCAGAGTAAAACTAGATCACCTGCTAAGGCTGCTTTACAACTGCTAGAAGTCTTACAGTATTTTATGGAGGATGATTTTTGAGTTAAAATACCAATGTATTTGAAATGCATTATTCTTTCAGTCTTTGTTGCAGCTCAGCACTGTGTCAAGAAGACACTCAGCAGAACAGCCACTGATAAACAGAGCTGCAGTTGTAAGTCTGCTGATCTTCCTTGTTACCATTTATGCAGTGGCAAATCTCTCTCATCTCCTTATTTCCTTCCCCTCCATACCTCAGTGGCCACTGCCTGCTCGATTACGAGCTGTGCACTGAAACGGTGCCAGACCAGCAGAGCTGAATCACTGAAACTTGAGGGCAGGTAACTTCCGGGTGGGAAAACAAAACAAGCAAAAACATTAAAAAAATAGCATAAGAAACCCTTCCTATTCAAACTGTGCACCAGAAGAAAAAGCTGTCCTGTGTTAACACAGAGCAAAGCATCCAAGGAGTCTCACTGCTCAAAAGGGGAAAACACATGGGCATAGAGAGGCAAAGTTATTCAAAATTCCTCCTAAAAGCCACTGTGTGCTCTTGCGGGGCTATGAAGGACATGACACAACAAGCATTTCTCCTAACTGAAACGTGCTGAAAGACTAACAGATTTCCCACAAGGGGTCTGACCTCAAAAGATAAACTCAGAGTCTAAAATAGCAAGGGCATCGCTTCCCTGTAGCTCTTGCACAAAAGCTGCTGCATGGGCCTCTGTGGATGTAAATGTACCTGCACGCACCCTAGGCTTTTCCTGGGATCCAACAGCTGGAAACAACCACGGTGATCACTTTCCCAAGGCACTTCTCTTTTAAGTCCCATGACGACTTCCAGCACAAATACTCAACTGTTAACCTGCTAACACACCTCCACATTCGATCCTCTCCTGCCCACCTAAGCAGTGTCTGTCGCAACACAGGCTGAGCGCTACACGAACACGACTGCAGGCAGAGCAGCACATCCATCACCAGCTGCCTGCCAGCACAGGATGGCAGAGCTCACATCGTCACCTCACACATCCCAGCTTTCACAAGAGAATCCTGTGGTGGCTTCCTCCACAGCAAGCCTCTGAGGCTTCTTCCAAGGCAAACGCCACTTCTCAGCTGGTATTGTGTGCATCCTGAGGGGTCGTACACTGCCACACATTAGCTAATCCAAGAGCAACCGCTGCAAGCACACGGCTTCCTCTTCCCAGGGGAGGAGCTATGCACAGACATGATACAGCCGCAAAGCGCACAAAGGTTTCACCTGCTCTAAGAGCAGCACAGAGTTCTGCTGTTGGGGGAAATTCTCAGTAGCAGCCATTATTCTCAGGGCAGCCATAAAGATGAATAGGTCCCAGAACCCCCACAGCAATAGCGCTGAGCAAAATCAGCTTTCATCCCCCCTCCACACTTTCACTGCACCCCCAAGACGAGGCAGAAAGGAATCCATGCCGCGAACAATGCCCCTGCCTGCCATCACTTTTCCCTCGGATCCCTCACCTCTCCTCCCAGCCTGGCCTGTGGTTAGCCACCCCCAGCTGTACCAGACACCGCCTGGTTACAAACACTTCTCAGCCGCAGTCGGTGGCACTGACTCCTGTAACAGCTTGTCTAGATTCCAGGACACATCCTGTACAAACACCCAGACTGCCCCGCCATCAGTCAAAGCACTTATTGTGCGAGCTGTCAAGATACTTATCTTTGTTTCACGTTTGGGTTAGGAGCAAATTCAAGCCTCCAAAGCAGAAGCCGTGAAAAGGCATCAGTCATTAAGAAGGGGAGAGCTTACAGCCTGCGCATTGATTTCTCTGCCTGACAGCTGGAGATAAGGAAGTTATTTTTGGCAGTCAGGATGACATCATTGTGGAGTAAAGGGAACAGTACCTGTTTGTCCATCTCTGGACCTGGTGGCCTTTACCTGTCTGGCAGGCAAACGCTTCATTGTTGAGCTGCAGAGCCCTTTACAGAAGGAGGGATCATTTTACAGACAGGGACACTGGGGCACTTGGAGCTGATGCAACTTGCCCTGTCTCCTGACATTTTAAATCCACATTTCAAACCTTCGCCACTCGATTTCACGACGCTCCCCAAAGCATGCCACAGGCACGACTGCTTTACATGAGTCAGTGCTGCAAAGTCAAACATGTCACAGATCTACCAAGTTCCTTATTTGAGGATTTCTGAGCTGTGCCAGACTATTGTCCTTTACACCTCCAGAGCCATTTCTGTGTAAACAAAATCCACATCGTACAGCCCAAGGTCCCCAGGAATCCCCCACCGCTCTGCCACACACACTTTCTAGCACACAAATCCAACAGGAACTGCACGGCCCAGCTAGGGGCTGATACCAGGCTCCTTCCCCATAACTCTAGCTGTGGAAGAAGCCTGACTGCTCACAGAGCAGCTGCACACGCACCTCAGGCTTTGCAAGGGGAGAGGGAGAAAATCCACAGTAAAAAGGAAAATTATCGATCTGAAAAAAAAGTTTAAATGAGGCAGTACCAAGTTTAACAAGTCATGTTATCCTGACCACCAAAGATCTATCCTCATCACTGCTCAGCCTGCAAAGCACATGCCAGCCTCTAACAGCTCTTAGAAGGCCCCAAGCTTTTACCCCCCTGAGACCTGCTGTCCTCCTAAAGTAAGGATTTCATTAAGGCTTCGGAAAGAAGAGCTCAGGTGAGGGGCTGGGGAGGGCAGACAGATATCGCAAAGTATCAGCCAGGTGAAGGAGGGGCTGAACAAGCCTTTGTACACGTGCTACCACGAAACCAAATCACTTGCTTGGTACCTTCTGGCTAATACCGCAGCTACTGGCTTCGGGTTTCTCGGGAACTTCCCATCATAGGCAGCAGCTTCCAAACTACAGGCGCTTTCCATGCACGTGTCTCAGAGGGAGGATATATCATTGGCTTCATTTCAGAAGTGGTAAAGCTGGCAAGCCATGGGGCAGAATACTTTGAAATGCCAGCAAGTCTGTGGCACAGCACGGGACAAACCCCATGACTTGTGATTTATTTGCTAGGCTCTTTGGGAAGATACCCTGCCCGTCAGGAACACAGGAGACACCTAAATTCATCCATCCCTCCCACTCCCAAGCACGAGTGCCAACTGCTTGAGATTGTCGGCTTTTGTTTCTCTCGCCTTCAGCTTCAGCTTGCTTCCTCCTCTAAGATTTGTGAGCAACACCACTTCCAAGCACTCTAGCAAAGAAAGGAAAAGAAGAAGCCTGCTGTTTGCCCATAAGGCTGTTGATAAAAAAATACATTGAAACATGTTGAATACTTTTGCTCCTAACAGTTTCATTGCATACTTACCTCCCAGCAGTCTGTGGCGCTGGTGCTGTAAATGGGACACCAAGGCCTGGCACCAACAGAAGCTCCTTAGCTGGAACAGTTTCTCTTTGGCTTCTTCTCTTCTCACACAGCACTAAGGGCACGCCTCAGCCTGGACAGTAAGTATCCCCAGCTGTGCAGGTGGGCTCAGACACACTGCAGCTGGCTCAGTGGGGGTTTTCTTCCCCTTTTTGAAAGAAAAGCTGTACTGGAGACCTTCTAAAGAGCAGTTTTAGACTGACCTTTTTATTAGAGATACATTTAGTCTCCCAGAGGTTTCGCATTATTTTTAATTCTGTGCTTTTGGCTGGAGATTATGCTGACTACACGAGTTACAGCAATCCTCTAGTTGTCAGAGGCAGTTCCGTGACTTCCTAGTGGGAAAAGCCATCCCACTTCCTCATCAGCCTTAATTTTCGTTCAGCTCAAAATGCTCTCACCCAGTCCCTAGGTGGCACCGTCAGTGAACAGGAAGGAGCACTGCCGCATTGCTAGTCCTCTTTAAAGAGGAAAAGAAGGAAGAAGTAGGCCCTTGTGATGACTGTGGTTTTTCTATCAGACCAGTGCTGGAGGCAGCACGACAACACCGTTCAGCATTTCTCAGAAGCCAGCCTACGGATGCACCAGGGCCGGGTTTAGTCAGCACAAAGTCTGCAGCTTGGACTGCCCCAACGCTTAGAGCCAGAACCTGGATTCAGCTGGACCCAAAGGGAATCTGCGCGTCTCGGTGTTTTGGGGACCTCTACACCCAAAAAGGAAGGTGCAAGATTTGGATCTTGACTGCTGCAGCGCATGTGGTTATGCTGATCTGAGACTGAGCCTGTGCAGATGGCGGTGTCAGGTTAGAGGTTTTCTTCCAGATCTAGAAGATGGCCCTGCTGGGGGCACGAGCACCAGCTGCTTGCGCTCCGGCCTGCCGCTGCAGCCGAGCAGGGACAAAGCGCCCAGCCCCAGGGACGGAGCAGGCAGCCTCTGCCACCTGGCAGCAATGGCTCTGACAAACTCAGGTGCCACCTGGGCAAGCTCAGACAATTGCTGGCAACCAAGAGACCTTGGAAAGGAGGACTGGACACAGAAACTGTCACGCCAACTAGAGGACAAGACCTCCTCGTTTTGAACACCCATACTCTGTTAACACGTGCCAGCATGAGCACGGATCAGTCAGAAAGTCAGCAGTGCCACTTCACCTTGCGACTTAGGGACATTTCACAGCTGATACCGCCAGTAAAGAATGCAAGTGAGCTGACTTTGCCTAACTGCGACATCACATGAGCAAGGAAGGGAACTGGTAAGGAAAGACAGACATAGGGACACTACCAGTGGCACGCTCCAGACCATGTTACCGGACAAGAACTCCAGACTCCAGTACAAGGAGTATCCACGGTGCTTCCTAAAAAACAGAAGCTGCAAAGATGCTCCCAGCACAGAATTTTAAATGCTGGATCAGCAGGGGACATTTGGGACTAGGTGTGCAAGGAACAGTACGTCATAAGGGAACCCGACCAAAGTTCCCTGCTGAACAAAAACAAGCCTGCTGATGCAATCGGCAGCAGGGCACTGGCCAAGATACTGCGCAACAGTGCTGAGCACAGGACAGGTTCCTCTCAGCACCCCTCCTGCAGACCAGCTGCTACACCCCAGGCCAATTTAAGTGGAGCCCATTCACCTTACCCAGCTCTGAAAGCCCTCTATAAAGAGAGGGTCTTAAGCGGTTACAGAAAAAGAGGTACAAAGACAGATCTTCACAACGGCACGCTTAGCTGCTCTGACAGCATGCACAGCACCACCTCAGTATTTGAGAACTTCTGCAAAACACCACGATGCATTTTAAACGGGCTTCCTTCCTTCTGAAGGTCAAGTACACCACAGCTATAAACACCTCTGTCTTTTAGAAAGCAACCATGCATCAGTACAAGCAGACGATCCTCAGAGAAGCCTGACAACATTCCTTTGGTGACACGAAGTGTGCTGGTCCGCTTGTGTTTTATTTCCAACTCTCACTCCTGTCACAGAAATTAAACAGGTGAAGCCAGGGGAAAAGAAAAAAAAAGGAGTCACCTCGATGGAATCTCTTAAGACAGGAGCCAAGGCATCCTCCAGAACCTCAGAGAGCAAACCATTCATCAAACTGTGCAATCAAAAGCAATGGTAACAACACAGCACTCACAGACCCAATTAAACCCTTTTAACAGCAACTCCTCATCAACATTGTGAGGACAAAGAAAGCGTAATCTCTGTTAAGCACCTTTAAACAAGAACACACAGCTAAGAGAATATTCTGCCAAAGGAGTGCAACAGGAGCTGTTTAGAAACTGCAGCAGCAGGACTACCAAGCAGCTGCCCGGGGAACACCATTTCTTACTGCCGCACAGGACTTCTCGGCACCCGCATCAATCTTCTCCTTGACACTGCTTCGGGCTCTCTGGCTGTAGGTCTGTGAGCGCTGCGGAAAAGCGTGGATTTTACTAAGAGAAAAAGCATGACTGTGCACAAAATAACGCAGCCTATTTCACTTTCAGTTTTAGCTTAAGAGGAAACAGATTAATGTTTTGTCCCAGAAAGTGAATGCAAAACCAAATCCAAGTGTAAAAGTGAACGTAAAAACAAAACCAAAATACAGCAGCTAGCTGATCCAAGCAAATTCGCTTTGTACAGCTGGTAATCTAAGGGTATAGTAAGAGTTAAACCAAACCACCGGGGGTTACGCTGATAAATTAACTTATTTTCCTCCTTTAAGGAGATGAAAGAAACGCCCCAGTAAGTTAGGGAGACACGGTCACTGCCTGTTCATTCACCAGTGAGGACATAGCAGGAACTAACCAAAGGTTGGGGTGCTTTGACAGGAAACACAGCAGGCTTGCTGACACTAACAAAAATCCAGCCCAGGTTCCCTGCTCACACCTTAGCCAAAGCTGAGTAAGAGGCCTGGGATTTTGAAGTCAAGTTTTGAGCAAAACACTCAACGTAAAAGGTGTTTAGAGCCACAGTGACCCCTCTCCCCTTTTGTGGGGAGTGTCACATATAAGGATATATTGCAGCGTACCACCTTTTCCTCTTATTCACCACCAAGGACAGCCCAGCCAAACCCCACCATGACCAGGAGGCACACTTTGTCATCTCCAAGAAGTGCTGTATGGGTGCAAAGCGAGGAAAGCCAGGTGACTGGATCAAGAACAGAAATTACTACACACCCAAAGCAGTCCCAACACTATAACTAAGCCAGGGGTCTACCGAAGGGAGGTGGGACTAGAGGACTCTTAAGAGTAGTTGTTGCAAAAATGGGTACAAAAAAAAAGACATTATCACACTACTGTGCCCTACCCTTGAGCAACTGCTCCAAAAATCATGCTGGGAACAACCCATGCCATCTCATCCTGGTGTAAGGTGTCTAATGCCTGGCACTGGCAGCTACAGAGTCCGGTTCACTTCCCATTACAGTCAGGGTAACAGCAGGATGCCAGGACACCTTCCCCTATAGGCATCTGGTACAAATCAAGGCAATCACAGAAGCTATGGAACGGATTGCTTTCAAATCCCAAAAGGGAGACCTGATGCTCCACACGTCTCATAGTATTTCTTTCTACATTTTACCTTCCTCTACCCTTCTCTGGCTTGGGTCAAAAAGATTCAAAATCTTTGGGGAAAGGACCAACTATATCCATCCTGTAATCATTAACTGACGAGTTTTAACTAGCCCAGCTCCCTCATCCCAAGATAAGCCATCCAAAACTAAAATGGGATCAAACTTCAAGTAGGAGTTTTGCACCTTCAGTCAATCTACAAGTTCAACTCCCTAATTAGAAATATTTGCATGCATTTGGCTTGATACAGCACACAGATATGAAGATAACTCCAGCTCCAAATAATGTGCAATCTGACGCAGACAAAAAGCCACAGCATGCTAAGAGAAAACCAGAGGAAGGTGCTATGCAAAGAAATATCAGATTTGCTGGTAAATTCAACTGAGGAACTGCTAAACGGTCGAAATGAAACCTGCTCTTTCGCAGTCAATTCCTTTCAATAGAGAAAACCACCGGCTGAACTGATTCCCCTAACCCCCTGCTGCTTATTAGTTCATATCCAGGGGCAACAGGAGCAGCTTTATCAAGGAACCTACCTCTCACAGCCACGACTCCACAGTTATGTCAGCAGGCCATGTGTGGAGCTATCACAAGTTTAAGGCTGTAACAGGTATTATGTCCTACTCGCCCATGCACCCTGCAATTAGGGAAGCAATAACTTCTAGATGCCAAGCCACTCCGGAAAGGTCTCCAGAGGTGGCAGTCACAGGATTTATGTACCTGCCTGCTTCCAGATAAAGCATTTTCATCCTATCACAGGATAGTCTGTTTGATCTGCCAGCTCCTTAGACCTCTGAGGAGCGAGGATGACCCCCGCCATCCTGTTACACAGGAAAAACAATACCAGGAAACAACCTGGCTTAACCAACCCCAGTTAGGAGTGCTCACAGACTACACACACACACCAGCCTTCCCTAATTATAATTACCACAGCTCTTACTGCTCTGGAGTTAACAGAAATCAAAAGCCACACTGAGCACCTCTACAAGGCACTCACATTACTCAAACACAGCCTTCTAGTGCTGGGTGCAAGCACGTGAGTCCCGAGAACAGAGACTCGAGGCTTGCACAGGCAGCATGATCCTGCTGACGGTGTGTGGTTAGGCATGGAGCTGAACTCACAGCAAGCCCAGCTGTGCCAGCTCCAGCTGGCCTAACGTGGTCATAAGAAATTGGCGAGGGGCTAGTGGGAACCCAACAGCCACCTAACTAAATGGCCTTGTTTTTCCTTCCTAAATTCAGCAGATATGACCAGATATATACTAGAAGGAGAAAGCAAGTAAGAACACAAGATCTTCACATCTTTCTTAGTAACAGGCAACCTATTCAGAAGATTTACAGTCAAATCTTACACTCTCCACCTGCACAATGGGAGTTTGTCCTGGCTGGTCCTTAAGCACTGCCAATCAGTTACTCAGTGACAGAGGAGAGCTAGAAGAGAAGGCAGGATAATGGGAAGAGACAGGTTGCAGAAATTCCAGTGAATAAACTATTAATTTGACTTATTTTTATACAGTGCATTCCCCAGCGGTTTTGTACATCACCATCAGCCCAGAGGAGATGACAAGGAGGGGATGCTGCTTTACCCTAAAGAAGGCTCTTAAAAGGTTTAAGATTATATAAAAAAAGCCAGGAAAAAAAAGACCATGCAGAAAAACCTCCTTTTCAACCAGTATCTTTCATAATGTTATGCTTTCATAAGCAGGTGAAAAAAAGTTTCAGTTTGACTACAGACCAAAAAAAAGTTCACAAGAGAACCCCAATCATTTCCCCCCCACACACACAAAAGTGGACTTTTGCAAAAAGTCCTTTACAAGGAAAGAGAAAGCACACCTTAGAAATAATTTCCTGCTGGGGAACCACCTTGCTCCTTCCTCCACCAAAGGGCTTTTAAGCAACTCGGAGAGACCGTGAAAGAAGCGTACTATGAGATTTTGACCCAGATACCCCAGGAAACATCAGAGCAGTGGGCACGTTGTTCTGAAAGGAGTCCGGGCCTTCTGCACAAAGACTGGCATAGTTTAACTAGTTCTGAGGCGCTGGTGCCCCGATTTTTAGTTAAGGCTATAGAATATTGTTCTTAAAGAAATAAAGTCACCGCAAACTGTTGCTCCGAGAGGCAGGAGCGGGCAGGGACCGCTCTTCCCTTGCTCCCTCGCTGTCACCCCCCGTCCCCGCAGCCACCCCTCCTGCTGGAAAGCAGCGGCCCCTCGGGGGTCCCTGCCGCAGGGTTCACTCCCCGGTAAGCAGCCCTCCGCTCTCAGAGCGCCCGGCACAGCCCCACACGGGCTGGGAGAGGGCAGCCGAGGGGGACAAAGCCGGGCTGCGGGAGCAGCAGCGGTGCGGGGGTGACCTGGCGGCCGGTCAGAGCCAGCAAGGGGGGAGCCCCATCGCGATACCGGCGACAGCGGGTGGACAGGCAGCACGCGGCGGGAGGGCGGCGAGTTAATAAAAATAAAAATAAAAAGCGGCTAAAGGCAGGGCTCAGCGGGCTGGAACAAAGGAAGGGGGAGAACCGCAGGGAGAGAGGCGCCGGACAGGGACCGGGGGGGGCGAGAACCGCGGCGGCCGCCCGGGGCGGCCCAGCCCGGCTCGGCCCGGCCCGGCCGCGGAAGCCTCGGGGGAGCGGCGATGGCCCGAGCCGGTGCTGGCCCCGCCGTCTTCCCGCTCCTTCCCTCCCCTCCCGGGTACGGAGATGACCCTTCCCGATGCGGCGGCACGGCGCCGTACTCACCCTGCGGGAGCAGCAACAGCCCCGACCCTCGCGGCTCCGTCCCCGCGCTGCTCTCACCCTGCCCCCGCCGCGCGCCCGCCATTTCATGCTTCCCGCTCCGCCCCGCCCCGCCCCGGACCGCCCCTGGGGGCGCTGGGCCGGCGCCATCGGCCAACAACGGGCACCGACAGAAGGTCGCCGTCAGGGCTGTGCCACCGTTAGGAGCTCGTCCCGCCGCGCTTACATCCGTCCCGGCGGTTTTAGCACCGTTGTAAATAAAGCTCGTTTCTTTCTCATAGAGTTTTCCTGTCACGCTCGCTCTCCATCCCAGCGTGCCGAGTCACCCTGTGTACCGCTTCCAGTGGTATGGTTCAGTGGAGGACTTGTTGGCGTTAGGTCAGAGGTTGGACTCGGTGACCTTGGAGGTCGCTTCCAACCTCGGTGATTCTGTGATTCTGTGACGCGGGGCATCCCGAGGCTGCGGCGCCGGAGGGCTCGGTATTTTCGGGATTCCTGCAAAATCAGGGGCAAACGGGTTCTGAGTCAGGGTTCAGTAATGTGCTCGTCCACCCATTGGATGGCTTCCTACTAGGAATTATGCAGGGAAATGAAACCGGACCAGGCCTCTGCCAAGTTTTCTAAATTCCAAAGATCTGCAGGGAGATTTCCTTCTTGCAAACTGCTGAACTTGGTCTTGGAAAGGAAGCACTGCTAGCCCCACGTAGGCAAAACTCCTATTTTCTCTTTTTTCTTAGTCAAAGTAGCTGTATATTTTTCCTCAGAAATCTGCATATTTTTTGGTTTCTGGCATCTGAGTAATTCGGATTATTTCATGTACTTTTATACAAAGTATTAATAATAAAGTGATGTTATCTTTCATTTAAAAGAAACCACGTGGTTCCGTATCTGAGACATTCAGAAAAGCACCACATACTCAGCAGGTTTGGAAATCTTTGTTTACTCATTCCCTTGCTGCCTACAGGCATCTACAGCAAACACGCCAAGAGAAATGGTACTTTTTATGAGGTTTGGTTTGGACAGGTTTTTTTTTTCTTCCTTTGAGTGCTGTGTAAGAGGAAGGAGGCAACTTCATTATTTCCATCAAGTGATGTCTCTTAACGAGAAGCAGAAGGCCCCCTCCCTCTCTCTGGGAGGATGCGGTCGAGCACCCACATGCCAGCACTGCGGGTTTTGCCCGCTGCCACTTGTAGGACCCTTCTCTCTCTCGTGACAGCTCCGCTGCTGCTGCTGCTGCTTAGGATTTGAGGGAGGAAGACACGCTCAGGCCGTGCTCAAAGTTTTAAAGTGAATCTCCTCCAGTCCCATTTTCTGGAAAGATGTGCAGGCAGGTCACATACTGGGAGGATTAGGTTTGCATTCTCCTATATGCAGAACTTATATATGCAGAACTGCACTCAAGTGCAGTTGCTAATGTAGGCAGCAGTTGCAGCATTTTTTCCATAAACTGTTCAATATGAGGCCAGAATGCCAGGTTTTTCACCTGCTGTTCTCTCTTACTATTAGACACAACTCCCCTCTAGCTATTTTTTTTGTGGCAAGTTGTATAATATAGAAAAAAATACACAGAACTGGGAAAAAAAAAAAAAGATCTTTGCCTTTATCCAGGCAAAGTAGCTGTATTGCATGATCTTTCTCCTCTGCTTCCAAAACAAGGCACTGCCACATCTCGACTTTGTGTGTTCCTAATGAACCCATTGAGATCTTCCTTCCCATGCTGCTCCTCGAAGAAAGCAGTGCTTTCATGCTCCTTCTGTGGTCATTGCTTTTCGGTGCTAGGCCCGAGGATCTGGGGAGGGTCCCAGTTCTCCACCCCACCACTGGCTCACCCCTCTCTGCACAGAACATGAGGCAGCTTCGAGGGAAGGAAGGCCACGTGTGGAAGGGCCGGGGCTCCTGAGGGCTATGTTCATCAGACATGGAAACTGAAAGCAACAGCTGCAACCGTGCAGGGCTCCCGAGACAGGATTGCTTTGTTAGAGAGCCTTTTTCTGGTGTTATTTCCTACCCACACATGGCTAATCTGTACAGGAAGTATGACCCCGCTCATCTCAGGGCTCTCCAGGGTCAGCGTAGCTCTTGGCCGGAGTAAACAAGGCAGGACGGTCTCCCCATGGGCCTGGCTGTTCGTTCATAAAACAGCAGCACCTGTGGCTATCTGGTTGCAATCAGACAGCCTTCCTGGGTGCTTGATGGACATTGGCTGAGGGGAAGCCCCTGAGGTGTCAAGATGGCAGTGTAATTAGAGAGGCAGGATGTCGTGTTCCCTAAGCCACAAACGGGAGCTGAGCTCCTGTGTCTGGAGGTCCGGTGGTCACTTCCCATACACCCACTTCTTATTAGATAACAAGGGAGAGACATGCGCAGAGTAGAAATAATCACGGCCTTCTGCCACCAGAGATCCCTCCCAGGTAACTCAGCTTTCTCTCATTATTTTTGAGAACAAGAGACCAAAAAAAGGAGGGGAACAACTGCAGGGTTTGAAATGTCCTCAGAGAAGTGCCCACCCACCTACCAAGGTGCACAAATGAAGGCGAGCACCATGTCACTGCTGCCACCCGCAGCACAGCCTGCCATCCCTAGCCTCCAGGCCATGCGCGCTATCGAGGAATCCCTAAGGCCCCTCATCCCCTTCCTGGTGCCCTGGAAGGTCTGCTTTTAAACAGCCGCATTACAAACACCAGAGTTTATCCTTTGTTTTGAAGATGGGTGGGCGGGCAGGAAAGTAAGATTCATCATTTCGGTTTTCCCCGGCCGGGATTTCCCACATCCTGCGTGTTCTCTGCCTGCTAAATAAAAGGCACAAGTCTTATGATTTGTCTCACATACTCGATCACAGCAGTGCCGTGGAGCAGCTGTAATTCCTCTGGGCTTTAAACTCCTGGCATTTACTGGATGCAACACCCAGCACTCGAGCTGAACATCTGTTCTTTTCAAACAGGAGATACCTGGGTAAAACGGCTTTTCTTGACACCCACTGGTGAGGTTTCACCTCCGAATCCTTCCAGGCTGTTGAAGAGACCGCTCTGGAGCTGCGTAGAGCTTAGCTGACCTTCCTGAGCTGCCACAGGGCAGGTGAAGCAAGGGCATGCAGTGGTGGAGGCCTAAAGCAAAGTGGGAAGTCAGCAGAGAGGCACTCGGTGTCACTCACTCCTCGTTATGCTGAACTCTACTATACCAGGGCTCACACCAGTACTGTAAACTAAGGAAGTGAACTACAACTATAGAAAGTAAATCGTAGTTCCTGCAATTGAATTTTGATTACCTTCACCCCTTTTTAGCTATTTGTTGAAATTTCTTTTCATAGAAGCAGCAATGTAAAATTGGAGAAAGGAAGACCATGTATTGGGGCTTTGTCAAGATCCATCTGTATTCCAGGTAATTCAGCAGGGCTCAAACTGTTCTGACAATAGAAAAGCCTAAGTCAAGTCCTGTAACACCTGTTTTTTTATCTCATCTCAAGATCACCTTCCCTTAGGCTCCTGGCTTCCTCTTCTATCATCAACTGTGGGAATGAACACAAGGGAAACAAATGGTAACTCCAGCAACAAAAAGAAAAAATAATTAATGACTTTATTTTTTTTTTTTTAGTTCAGTTGGCCATCTGAGGTGCTAAAATCTCAACACCAACGAAGCAAGTGTGCATAAAAACAAATGATGAAACACAACCAAACAGGAGAAAACAGGCTGGAACAGAGAGGGTTTTTTTTGTTGTTTTTTTTTTTTTTTTGTTTTTTGTTGTTTTTTTACAGGTAGGGTATACGCTTTTCTGTTAACAATCCATAAATGCCAACCATAAAAGCCTTAACCAATCTGAATATCAGAGTTTACTTTCATTCAAAAGGGAAGATGCCAAAGCAGATCCCTTCACCTGGAATAGACTTTACACACACACACACACGCATGCACGCACAGATACAGAGAGTATTTAAATTACTGCAATGCCATCACAACTTGGCATCCTCCCCTTCACATCTACTTTCAGTGACATCCTCGTCTGCCCACTACCCTGCCTACAGCAGTACTCAGGAGCAATTCAAAAGTGGAGGCTTTTGGAAAGCTTCTAATCTCGGTTATTTTGCAATAGTCAAGAGCAAGCAATCTCTCTCTGTCAACTATATACAGGCTGGTTTTTAGTACGCTTTAAGAGTTCTCTTTATTGCAGACAGTGATGATTTAGATTCCCATACAGCCATATGGTGGCTTTTCAATTTGTACACAGGAGATTTTATAATGCAACACCTTTCTCATCCACTGGTGCTTGGTGTAAACATTTAATTGAAAACTCATTTTAAAAGAATGTTAACCAAACAAGGTGTAGCTGTGAACATTTTAGGAATAGCTGCTAAGAAAATGGAACTGCTGGCTGCTCTAGATCATGCAGTCTAGAACACTTATAATACTTCATAAAGTTCAGGATTAGGATGTATAAAAATATTAAAAACCACCAGAGTGCGCACAAATGTGGTGACTAGGTCTATGCAAGCACTGTGTTGTTCTAACAGAGGCCTAGGCTTTGCACAAAACTCAGGTTCTTGACCGCAGGGGTAACCCAAGGACCCACTGGTGTCTGTACATACAAACAAATATTTACATAAAATGCAGAGACAGATAGAGAGTAAGACGGACTTTTAAAACTTGCAGTTTGCTCTAAAATATGTTCAGCAATGTGGTTTGTAACGTGCCCTAGCGAGACCATGGGGTTTTGGTTAACTGAAAGTTGGAGCTGGAAGATACTTCTCATCTCCCCATGCATAGTTCTCTGAAGCTCAGGATCTTACAGCCATTTGTGAGTTTTAATGAAAAGATGATAAAAGGAACAGAACAGTTTAAAAAAAAAAAGTACTGTGAAAACAGCAGATTGGTTGTTTTGGCAGTCCTCACTCCCCCATCCCCATTTGCCTCCCGAGTGTTTCCAGGAGGTATCCCCTCCCTTTATCCCTTTCCTTCCCCTTAGGGGACTGAAGTGCTTGCCCCCTCCTCAGCGTGCCCATTTAAAACCAAACGCAGGTTAGGTTCCAAGCTCAGCTCTCCTCCTCCTGCATGGAGGAAGGGCCCAGGCCCTGGTATGGACCGGGACCCCGCCACATCAGGGCATGCAGGCTGATACCCCTTCGTGCTCCCTGCTCGAAGCTGTGGGCCTCTTCTCTTCCCTCATACACAACACGGATGCACATCACTGCGTGCACATGGCTGAGTCACGTGCTGCTGCCCACGTGGATAGCACGAGGAGCTAGAACATCCGACTTGGATTCTGATACAAATAAGGAATCTTGTGGTCACAAGAGCCTTCTTCAGCTTTAAAAATATAAAATTTGAATTAAAAATATTCAGATAGTAAAAAACCCAGTATCTGATATGCAAGTTATATTCTTAAAGTGCAACTGAACAGCAAATACAAGTTGTGCCTTTTACAACCATTTGATATAAAAAGGCCTTTTAAGATTCCCTTTCATGTATTTTCAATTAATTTGTGTGTGCAATGTTAGGTTTTCATTTTTATTCTCAGTGCTGGAGGACTTTAGCATAACCTAAAGAGTTCAGTTTTAGAAAAGGTGGTCTTCCCCTGCAGGAGAGCATTACACCCTCAAGTGATATCACTCTTAGGCACTGCAAAAATCTAGTCAGTGTCCTCCAGCATGAAAAGGGAAAAGCAGTAATCTGGTATTTCTTCTTTAGGATTTCTTTCTGCTCTACAGCTCACATTCAGTGATCTTTTGTTAAAAGTTAGATGTGGTCCTTATACATAATGCACTATAAAATGGACTGAGGCCAATTCTCTGTGCAAGACAGTTTATTGTAAACTATCTCATTTCCCTCTTTCTTCCCTCTCCAGTTTCCACTGGCCCCTCAAAAGCAGACCGTAAACTCCCATTACCAATGTGGCTTCCACTGCTGGCCTCTGCACTGACAAAGAGGGACAACTGTTTGCTGGCCATCCCGCTGGCAGGCCAGCACTCCTGAAGAGTTTTGTCCCGTGATGCCGGTAGAGCAGGCACCACATTCTAGCACGCCTAGTTAACCTTAGCAGTGCAGCTGCCTATCTGCTTTGTTTCATGAGCATTTGGGTTTAATTTGTAAGGCCTTAGTAGAAAACAGTAGAGGGGGCAAAGGGGAAACTCCTGAGGTGATAAAATACGTTTCCACAGCTAACGGCCAGCCCTGCTCAGAGACCCTGGAGGCAGTCCGACCCATTCTTGCTTGGCCTGAGATATGCTCGTCAGTCAGAGGTGAATTCAGGTTGTAGACGCTGGCTTACAGAAGACCTCTCTGAAGAAAGTAGAGAGTCAACAGCAAGAAACCTTGATAACTTCTATCCCGAGACAAAAGATTACAGGATGTTCAGCCCTGCTGGGGTATCTTGCACCAACAGCGTATATTCAAGCTGAAAGAGCCAGCATGCTGTGTGAATACGCTTGGGAATGGGACATTTCCGCAAAGACACTGGTGAGCAGGCTTAGTACATTTTTTTTTTTTTTAAAGAAAAGAGAATAGGCAACAACTTAAGGGTAAATAAACCAAAAAAATAAACAAACCTCAAAACACAAAGAACAACCTCTTAACACATCACGTTAAGGATGGGACACAGAGCCAACACACAGTGCTATTTCACCTCTGTGCAACAAGTTAAGGATGTAGTGTGCTCTGAGAAGCTGTAAAACAGTGGATGGTACTGAACTGCTCAGTGCATGTCCTGCTCGTTACTTAATGTACGGTTACAATGAGTACCCTCATGGCTTAAAAGCAGCAGCTTCGCTAGCTGAGCCAAAAGGAGCTTCTTCCAACAGCTGCAGCAGGAAATGTGCTATTTTTGTTTCATGGAAGTCCCTCTAGCTGTATCTCAAGAGTGTGAGGGTCCCATCTTTCAGTGAGAAAGAGATCTATGGGATATTTCTACCTCACGTTTTTGGCTTTCTCGTTATAAAAATTTAAATAAATTATAGGTTTATTAGTCCAACAGAGGGATTCTGGGATGCAGAAGAAAAGTATGCTAGGAGCACAAAATAGATTCTTACAACTCCATGAGAGCGCAGGATTTTGTCATAAAGGAAATCTGCTAGGGCAGGATACATCCATGGGGTCCACAAAGGCTGCCCTTGCTGTGAAGCCGGGAACAATCCACTGTAGTGTCTTCCTCTAACAGAGTTAAAACACTCCCTCCACACTCAAATATGTGTAACATTAAAATTATTAATAAGAACACTAATAAATAGCCACAGGTAACAACATCCAGTAATTTCGAAGTGGAAGTTGTAGGATGCAGCAGGCACACACAACCATCACTCGTCCATTTTTTTTCCTAAAAGATACAAAAATGAATCTTCTTTCAAGTATTAAAAAAATAAGTTAATTGACATAAAAGGGTCAAAGTGACTGAGGGCCCAGGCAGGACTTAAGCTTCGTTTCCAATGTGCAAAAACAAAATACAGAGGAAAAAATAAAAACACTGAAAAGTCTTAATGGTGGTTTCAGTCACTTAAGGGCTTCTCCCTTTTAGGGGCCTAACAGCCAGGGAATGCTGCTTGGTAACACCCCTGCCCCAGCACACAGTTACCACTGTCCCACAGTCCGTATTTTCCAGTGTCAAAACAGTCGCAACAAAAACAGAACAAAGAAGCCCAACAGCCTCTGAGCCGTGGCCACGAAGACTAAGGCCAGCAGTAGCTGTCTCTCCAGTGTGTAGCAAAGCAGAAGGGCATCTTCCCTCCCTCTTCTTCTCCCCTTTCTTCCCCAACAATAAAGATTTAGGAGACTATGATAGGGAGCGAGTCCTCTGATGCCCAAATCTCTTTAAAAACCGGGAGGCAGAGAGTTCCATCACAAATGCTAGTAGTGTCTTCTCTGTCTCGTATTTCCTCATATCCATGCATCGTGGCCAACTGCAGGTTTCTTTGGTGGGGAGGAAGACTAAAGCAAAGAAGGTACTGCCCTGGGCTTCTGGAGCTCTTCTGGATAGTTGACTCCACCACACAGGCTGCTACAGGCTGCTGTGGTTTTCCAGAGAGGGTTGCCACTTCCCTCCCTTTTATTAGAACTGGTGTAGTAAAAATGGGAAAGGAATGGACTGCCATAAATCCAGATTAGTTAAGGGTACTTCTTCCCTTAACCTCCTTCCCCACACATGGATTATTCCTCTCCCTCCTACCACACAAAAAAAAATGAGGCCCATCGTATAGGACCCTCGAGGAGACTCCACAAACTCAACTCATTATCTTCAACTTGGCTTGTAGACATGTAAAACTTAAGCTTCTGGAACCAACACACTTATCAAAAGGCTTCTGAGTGCTTCAAACTGAATCACTGCATGCTGGCAGACCCTTTGGAGATTTCCCCTTCAGCATCTTCCTATCCATGTAATTCTGGCGAATTCAGGGTAGGCCAACCGGACAACGCAGACCAGCAGAGGTAAATGTGTCAAGCTCAGGACCAGTTCAAGCTAAAACCTTTGGAGAGCATGACTGCCTCCAGGTCCTTGTCTTCCTCTTTTTCTCGAAGCCGTTGTTCCTCGAGGAGAGCCACGAGAGAATCTCTCTGCTCCACTACTTCTAGCATCTCGTTCAGGATCCTCTTCTCCTCTGAGAGCTCCTCATCTGTCTTTAGATGATCTACAGAGATATCAAAAACTGTCAGCACACACAAGACTAGCAATATGCACGTAGAAACTATGAAATGTTCTTTACTGCTCTCACCTTCCACTGCCATCCTCTCCCGGAGTTCCTGCTGTAATCGACTCTGCCTGTCTTCTAGCTCTAGCTCCCGAGCACTGGAAGGGAAACACACCAGGAGTCCAAGTTATTAAGTCCAAGTATTAAAATACTCTGTACAATTGCTCCATATCTGTTCTCAGTTTCTGCCCCCCTCTAGATATCTGTCATGCATTTTATCAATCTGTTCTGGAACAACTTTAAAGATACCTAACATATGTAACTGTATATTTTAAAGATGCAAATGTACTTTCAGTATCTCAGGTTATTTGCCTTCAGCTAGGAAGTGCAATACACAAAGCTGAGCAATATTATGTTGATTAAATTTAAAACAGTGTGAAGGAACAAACAAAGCTGCAATCACCATAAAATCATACTTTACCTCTATGTATCTCCTCCCATTTCCCACTCTAAAGACAAAAGTTATTTATCAACTAAGAACAAGCCGTGACATCGCTTTTTCAGATTCAAATGCAGACAGCACCTTGGGGCTTTTCTGACACAGGCACCAAAAAAGACACTGAGTTTCCACACTACCCAGGTCAGCTGACATACTCAGAATCTAATTTCAATGAATTTGCACCATGGAGACTAAAAAAACTCCCTATTTTGTTAACAGGGAAAATACTTTTCATCTGAGCCGAAATGAGAAGCACCAGAGTCCCTCTACAGGCAGAGAAGAGGCCCACACGGCAAAGGAGATGGAATTAAACAGTTTTGGCTACACTCAGAAGTGGACTCTACCAAAACCAGGAAGAATCATGGATTATTTCTGTGTAACTCAAGACACTTGTGTGAACAACTTATGTTTTATCCCAGAACATCTTGGGAAAGGCTCAGAGCTGAACAAACAACCGTACTTCTGCATGTACGTAAATAGTTGGAACTTACATTCCTTACTATTCCTCCTTCTAGCACTCTTCTGAAACATAGTCTGATTCATATCTCAGCCAAGAATCAACCTGAGAGACTGATGACCTTCAGGCATTACAGGGAAGACAGCAGTGACAGATCTGCTACTACTATTTCTAAAATAATCCCTCTTTTGAAGCTTTGCACGTTCACTCACAATATCATCAGTTCGGACTCGTAGCGAACCAAGGCGTTCTTTTCCTGCACCAGCTTGAACCACTCCTGCATCAACTTGGGATCATCCTTCTTTCCCATGCCTGCAAAAAAAAGAAACTCGTTAAATTTCCAGGTAACACTGTAATCCTTACAAGTCCAAATGGCAAAAACAGCAATGGGGCAAAATGTGCAAAGAAAGCCGAGCAAGATGCTGCCAGAGCACTCCCAAGCCGGGTCCAATCAGTTTGCCTAGAGCAGACGGAAGAGTGCAAGTCACCTCCAAAAGGATTCTCTTGTCTTTGGAGCCTGATTTTGTTTGCTTTCTGATTTTCTTGTGATTGCTTGTTTCTTCCTCATGTTTACTGCAGAAAGCCCAGACTTCTGTTAAATATTTCACTTTTCCTTTCATTAGAAGAAAAGTCTTAAAAGTTCCTCATGCCAGTTCCTTAAGTGTATTTTCATCAGAAATAGATTCAATTGCCACTCCATGTGTTTTACTCTTATTTGCTTCAATTGCACGTCCTCAATCTTTATTTTACTGGCAAAAAGAAACATCTCATCTTTTCTTTTTTCCATAGCTAAATAAATCTTTTTTGACTTCCCCTACTAGCCACATACATCTAGCCACCTTGAAGATTCCCTCTGCACAGTGAACACAGAAACTACTTCTACCGTATTGCACATCAGCACTGGAAAGAAAAAGAGAACCACCAGACACCTTTGCTAATGTAGAAGCAAAAGCAAAAAAATCTTGGGCTAACACAGAACTCTCAGTTGCTATTTCATTTATTTCCAAACCAACTCCTAGGCTTACTCAGTAGGCTACTGATCAATCTCCTATCTGTCAGGAGTTATGTAGAATAAATTGCAGAGTGCTGATCCCAAAGCCTCCTGTTGAGATTTATCAAACCCAAGAGCTTACCAGGGAAGCTCCTCCTAGCAATCTCCTGTTTTGGGCCACTGAATCCACACTGAACTATCTGCAGATGAGTGCCATGACTTTTACCAAACACCGACAAGGACACTAGCTATCCGCCTACCTGCACAGAAATGGAGGTGGGAGCAGGGCCTCAAATCAAGCTCTACAGCATTTTCTGGTTGCTGCATCCTACCAGCTTGCATGTAACCTAGGCACCCTAACGTAACTAACATCCCTGTCTAAGCTTGTTATTTTGGAGTCATGCCATCAAGAGCAAAAACCTCTTAAATAGCCATTCTGATGCCAAAATAATCATGCAGCAAGCTTAATACACTAACTCTGGGAAACACTACCCAAGTATAACATCAATGGCTAGGTTAATTCACATCTGTGACCTGCCTTCACCCTTATGATCTCATCAGAGAAGTGCTGCACTGGAGCTAAACAAAGGTGGGCCTACAATTCCTGTACACTGCAGCTTAGTCTGAGAATGCCTGCCCTCCAAAAATTGTAAGAGCAGACCCTTGGGAAATCCCATACCCAGTTGTACCACCCTAAGAGCCTCTGGCTCTCTGGGCTTTATACCAGTGTGTTGCTCAGTTCCAAGCATTCCTTTCTGAGCATCTCTGCACAGTATGCCCATATGGCGACAGGAGAGGGAGACCGTACATGCAGATGTCCAGTGCCGTGGCGCCATGAGAGCACTGGGAAGTCTCCCCATCCCTTCCAATGCCAGGATGTATAGAAAACAAATGCCTCTAAGAAAAAGCCAAAAAAACACAAGACTACTGACCTATGAAATATATAAATATTTTTAAACAGCCAATGAGCAGAGGAATAATGGAAGGACTGGAGAGGGAGCACTGACAACTGATGTGAGGGAGCACCATGGAAAGCAGAGTAAGTGGTTAGCAAAATTACACCACGAACACACATAAACAGCCCCCTTCCCCCATGCCTTGGCAATGGAAACTCTATGGCAAACTCCATTTGGGACAGTTAAAGAATGCACTCAGCAAGATAGATGAGGGAAAACTGGTCTAGCTTAAGGTCTGTTGGCTTTTAAAGTTCAAGGATGTTTTGCAAACCAGTCCTTATAAAGACACGGTATTCCTTTAATCCATGTATACTGATTAAAAGGTCACTTAAGGAAGAAGATTTTCTTCCCTCACCCCACTCCTTCCAAGCATCTTTCAGGAGGAATGGAGAAATTGAAGCCACCAAACGAAACCAGAAACTTGAGTGTGACGTTACTGCTCCCACAGCTGCTGGCCAACGTCCCTCCCAGTCTCTACACCCTCCCTAGCACAGCTGGGACTAGCCAAAGGGATACTGTACCTTTAGTAACTTGCCATAGGCCCATAAAAGCTGGTTACCAGGTTGCTACCGAGAAGGATGGTTTGGGGTAACAGCAAGAAAAGGGTGGGGACAGGGCTGGGACCTTGTGGTCACTCGCTGACTACTTCTGCTACAAAACCCCGGCTGTGGTCAAGGAGAATGGGGAGCGTGTGAGGTTACGTTACCTTCATGGGCACAGCAAGGGCAGAAGGAGAGAGGTCTACGACGTGGTGTCCCGGCATTGGGCTCAACTTCAATAGGACCAAACGAGGAAGAGGAAGAGGCAGGAGAGGAAGAGGAAGTTGGAAGTGGAACGGAAGAGGAGGAAAGGGGTGAAATAAAAGACAAGCAAAGGACAAAAAGCGTAAGGGTGAGAAAGAAAGGAAACACAAGAAGAAAAGAAAAGAAACGAAAAAATACAAGAAATGGAGAAGCAGAAACAAGGGATACAGTCTACAGATGAATAATGTCCCTAGTAAGCACAGATAACAGATAAGAGGTAGGCTGAGGTACTGGTGAACTCTTCCTGAGCTGTACAATTACCAGGCAGGAGGTTATTGTTGACTTCTTCCTAACATACATTTTCAATCACACCATCTTTAACCAAAAACTTTGTGAACAAGATGTCAGGATGAGCAGAGATGAACATTTAACTCCTGCTGATAAATGGCAAATTTCAAGCAGGGTTACAAAAAGTCTCGCCTGCATGCATAAGACATCAGCTGTAAACAGCCACTCTACCTTAAATCTTTATCAGGACCATGCTCTTATCACCAGGGCAGCATCCACTGATGGTAAAAGTGTCCTTTTTAATGGAAAATAATTCCTTCAGACAGGGAATGTCACAGGGAGAATCTGATTAACATGCAACCCGTCTGCTAGGATCTGCTGTGTCAAGCATGGTGAGTACACATGTACTCAGTTGGACTGCAGTGCTTAGAAGGGGAATCAGCTTTTACATGGGTAAAAAAAAAATTCACATCAGTGTCTGTAGGAAGAACAATCAACTAAAGACTTTGTGTGGTTAAAACAGTAAATTTAAAACTGTCCCTTGACATTCTCATTTCAAAACTTACAAATTCTGTTAGTATCAGTGACTTGCTGAATCTTTTTCATCATCTCTGTCACCCAGCGAAGAATAAACATTTATCATCTCTACAGTGGTTCAGCTGTTTTAACACTGAGAATTTGCTTTTCAGCTGTACTTCATGTTGCAGAGAGAAACGGTAAAAAATAAGCATTATCACTAACAGTTACAGGAGAACATATGCACCAAGAAGGTGAAGAGCCTCAAACATCAAAGCTATCAGAATGAAACACTGCTCTCAACGCACAACCGCATTTGAATAGAGTTTGCATTCAAGAGAAGGGATTTCTGTGTTGGGAAAAGCATAAACTCCACAACAATAATATGGCAAGAATAACTCATAATTTGGAGAAGTCAGCAAAGCTTGATATATATATATGGTTTAGAGACATCTTTACAAAACTCCAGACTACTGGCAAACTGGGAAAGCTTTAGAAAGGACCATCACAGAACTAGACCAGCACACGGAGGACACATTGGAGTACGTCGGCTTCAAAGCCTGTGACTGAGCAGCGTGGCTTTCTCAGGCAGGCAGAAGCCTCTGTACTGGGGGCAGGAAGGGGCAACATTAGGAGGGGTTACACAGTTGGCCATGTGACAATTACAAATAAAGCATCGTACCAACATTAGTTGACAGTACCAGAGCCTTAATTCTAGTTGTTCAGAATTTTCCAACTTCTTCATTTAAAATGAAAAACTGCTAGGGCTGTTTTTTCTATGATTGCCATTTCACAGACCTAGGTTACAAAAGCAAACCAAGCCCCAGACCCACCAAACCACACAGGCTACCCACCATGAAGAATAAGCTTCCATACAAAGCATAGCATTTAGTGCATGATACCCATTACATTTTTTATTTCACATCCTATCATATCCAACATCAATATTTTACCATATAAGCTTTTATACTCTTAATTAATAGTCTACCAGTTCCTTTTTGGGGAGACTGGGAGATGGATGTTTAACTGTATGGAAGAATCCACTTCAGTTTTTCAGGGTTTGAGATTTCATTCACAATTTGGGGGGAGTGGGGGATGTTGCTGACTCAAACGCAGTTACATTTCTAAACTTCGAACTACAGACTTAGAGACTTGGTGAAGAATTCTCAATTTGCCATATTTGATCTGAAAATAAATACCTGGTATAGGAAAACACCACTCATCTCATTGTGACATGGCCACAAACTACCAACAAGCAAAATGCTTGTCATCAACAAGCAAAATGCCACATCCTAGGAAAAGATAACACCTTTGGTCTCTGATAAAAAGCCACAAGACTTGCATAGCAGAAGACTAATACAGACCCCCCCCACACTCCCTATAATTGTGTTTTCTTCATTTGTTTTTAGTTATTCTATTTTTAACAGAAATATAATCCTCCCCACTCTTGTCTAAGAAAATGTGTCCTTGCATCAAGTTACAAGGTCCATATTATCTATAATAATCTTGCTACTGGAAATGTTAATATTGCTCTTCAGTGGGATACTGAACATAACCTGCACTATTAAGACACTTTCCAATTAATCCAGATGTAAATTATAGTTGCATCAGTGAATATAGGTTACATGATCATTACAGTTGTTTTCAAAAGAACTTCTGTCCATCCCAGGATGATTAGCAAGCCTTTAAAGTGATCCTTATTTACTAAATAATGAGGACAGAGTGAACTGCAACCTGAAAACTTACCCGTTACAGCTCTCTAAAGCTGTGAAAACTATACCAATTATGATCTAAAAGGTGCTAAAACACCTTATATAAAACATATAATGCAGTAGAATTTTAAATATATTTTTTAAAAACTTCTCTAAAGTGACATTTATGAAAACTGCCTCTCCAACCTTGCTAACACACGTATTCATACAGGTGGTACAGATACTATAAGCAGACTGAAATAGGAACTTTCTAATTTTAAAGAGAGAAAGATTTTATCAAATTTCCTGAAAGGGAGAAGGATTTTTCAATCTTTTCAGTAACAAATATTTAAGTGTATTCCATGCCATATATTTCACTATCCCTTCAGATAAGGCTTTCAAGAAAAAAAGCCTCTTAACTGTTTCAGAAAGAGATCCAGAGAAAAGATCACCTATAGCACACTGATACGTTCAGATATTGAGTGCACCATCAGATCATTCATATTCCTGAGAAAGATAATTTTTAAAACATACAACTATACAAGAGTTCTCACTGTGCACATTTATGTTTACACAAACTCTTCGGAAAAGGCTGAGCATCTCATTCAGTACTATTAAAAGGCAGACTCTAGTTCACCGTACAGTGTTAAAAACTGTCTCATTTACTTTGCCCTTCACTTGTTTAATTACAGTACGTAAATCTTTATGTGTTTTCTTATTTCTCTCAAAGCCATCACTAAACCTACAGTACATAGCATAGCTTTCTCATGACTGTTTAGAGAAGAAAAATCACCATTTCATGAGCTCAAATTAAAAACATCATCATCACTGCAAGAAAATTTTCCTGACCACAGAGTCAAGGCCAGATGGAAAAAACTCTTGTCAAAGAAATTAAAAACAACAACAAGAACAAAACCAATACCACAAAACAACAACAATAAAACCCCACAGCCTTTCTGGTAGTGTCCCCCACTACTGAAAAAAAACACATTAGGTCTGGCAGCACAGGTCTTCATCCACAGCATGGGAAGAGTGCTGCAGGCAGCAGCAATACGAGCTTGTGGTGTTTTTCCCCCCCTGTGCGACTGAACTCCACCACAACTGCCCTCTTACTCTCCCTCCTCAAAGGGAAAGGGGAGAAAATACAATGGAAGGGGCTCAAGGGTTGCAATAAGGACAGGGAGATTACTCAACAATTATTATCACAGGCAAAACAGACTCAGCACAGGGAAATTCATATAATTTGTTGTCTATCTCTAGCAGACTAGTGAGAACTAAAAGCAACCCCAAAACACCTTCCCCTCCATCCTTCCTCTTCTACATCCTCCCTCTGAGCAGTGCAGGGGAGCAAGGAATGGGGGCTGTGGTCCGTCCCTAACACTTTGTCTCTGCTGCTCCTTCACGGTCCCTCTCTGCCCCTGCTCCACGTGGGGTCCCTCCCACGGGATGCCGTCCTTCCCAAAATGAGCCTGCAGGGGCTGCCCACAGGCAGCAGCTCTTCAAGAACTGCTCCCACATGGTTCTGTACCATGGGGTCCATCCATCCCCCAGGAGCAAACTGCTCCAGCACGGGTCCCCCAGGGGTGGGCTGCAGCTCCCCCCAGACCCCCTGCTCCTGCGTGGGCTCCTCTCCACGGGCTGCAGCTCCGGCCCGGGGCCTGCTCCTGCGGGGGCTCTCATGGGCCGCAGCCTCCTCCAGGCCACATCCACCTGCTCCACCGGGGGCTCCTCCACGGGCTGCAGCGTGGAGATCTGCTCCGTGTGGGACCCATGGGCTGCAGGGGGACAGCCTGCTCCACCAGGGGCCTCTCCACAGGCCACAGGGGAACTTGTGCTACGTGCCTGGAGCACCTCCTGCCCTCCTGCTGCACTCACCTTGGGGGCTGCAGGGCTGGTTCTCACTCCTCACTCTCCCAGCTGCTGTTGTGCAGCATTTTTTTTTTCCCCTTCCTTAAATCTGCTCTCCCAGAGGCCCACCCAGGGTTGCTCCCTCGCTTGGCTCTGGCCAGCAGCAGGTCCCTTTTGGAGCCATCTGGAGCTGTCTCTGATCTGACATGGGACAACTGCTGGGCTCTGCTCACAGAGACCACCCCTGCAGACCCCCGCTACCAAAACCTTGCCACGCAAACCCAATAAACCACTGCCCCACAGATGTGGTTTGTTCTGAAGGAGCTGAGGGGTATGAGAAGGGTAAGAGAAGAGCCATTTCTGTGACCATTTGCTTCTTAGGTTCCCTCTGTGCTGTCAGCCACAGTCCTGCATGTAACCACAGCTTCTGGACAGAAAACTGTCATCTCCCCCCCACCAAGGCAGAGCCACAAACAGATTGTGTTAATCACCAGTTGTTCCCTTTCAATGCCACAGGCCAACTTCTCTGAAGTGCCTGTAAAACAATCTGCTGACCTCTTCAAAGCAGAGGTCAGCAGTCCACAGCCCAAGTACCAAAGACAGCAAGCAGAGGAATTCAGAAAGGTGCATAGGGTGACCAGTGCTGAGCCAGGAGCTGCAGTATATTGAGGGAAGGAGCACATCCCAGCTCCCAAGTGTACCCTGCCTAACAATTTAGCCACAGCCCATCAGTGAAATGTCTGCAATTATTTTGCCTATGTGAAATGAAGCATTCCCTGCATCTTTCTGAGTTCATGCAGCCATGACTAGAAAGACCTTGCTTGCCATAGTACACTTGAAAGACTACAGACTTTGATAAGACGGTGGAAATCAAGAGCCAAAACAAGAATCAATGCCATAGCTCCTAAATCTCTCTAAAACAAGGTATAAAAAATGTACAACTACCATGAAAACACACTTTCTTTTCACTCTATGCTGTTTTTCATTGCTCGAGCTACACTGGACTGTTGTCTCTTCTACTTTTTATTTTTGTTTAAAGATCAACACTTAAGACAGTTTTTATCCTTTTTTGCTGTAGCTACTTAATACTTCTTCATAATCTGAAGAACAGTAGTAAAAACACTCAATGAGGATGAAGAAAGCACAGTGAAAAGTTTAGGGTAGCAGACACCACTATCCCTAACCTATAGCTTACTATTTATTATTTGTGTATGTCCTATGGTATGAGAGCTCTGACGATTTCTGAGACATGGCGAGTCACTGCAAATCAAAATTACTTGAGCAGACATACCACAGACCAAACGGAATCACATCCTTTGCAAATCTTGCATCTGATAGGCTTCAATTTCTATTTTGCTGACTAAACTAAACAGGGCATTTTGGAA
Organism: Cygnus olor; assembly: GCF_009769625.2. NCBI lineage: Eukaryota > Metazoa > Chordata > Aves > Anseriformes > Anatidae > Cygnus > Cygnus olor. Next base: position 66,446,509 of record NC_049169.1, read on the forward strand.
ATCAGCATATGGCAACACCATGTAGGAAATCCATCTCTGAGGCTAATCTCCATTCTCATGCACCATTAAGTTAGCACTTAACCTCACAAACTAAGAGCATGACACTTTAGAAATTCTTATTCTACTACAACTTCCATCAATCATTTAACAGATAGATGAGCTCTAACTTTACCTCAGTGCTTAACATAAAGATGAGTCCAGCAGAGATCAGTAAGACAAACTGCAGCGATAACAGGAAATATTCTCTTTTCCACCATTTAAAAATCAGTTATGGTCAGAAACTTAAGTGGCTGAAAAATAAAGCACTCCAGCTTTACTATTTGATAAAGTTGTTGCAAAAGAGCATAAATACAGAAAACCACCTCTTGGACAATAATATCGCACACAACTACAGGTATTATAAAGTTGAAGGAAAGAATTCTGACAACTATCTCCTAAGTACGTCACTTGAGGTTTCTGACAGCAGTTTACTATAACTCTGTCAATAACAATATGCTCTAAAGATCACTGTAAAAAACCTGGGCAAAACTCATGGACCACTGAATTGCCATGTAAACTGAACACCATCTTTACTTATCCAGTAGAAGAGAGGAAAAAAAATAATAAAAAAATGGTGAGGAGGCTAAAGAAAACTAGGCAAAGCAATAGCTGGAGCAGAATACACACGTAAATGACTGCACAGAAGTCTTCTGCCTCCTATTAGATCTCAAGGCACTTCAAAACGTAATCAGAAATAGTACAGTCCTACACTGGCCCTGTCTTCCAAGACTGCTAGCTTTTGTGTGCAGCTGTGAGAGGTGTGCAGAAAGAAGCAGGTAAATGATAATTGTTTGCTTACAGTACCTAACAAGTACTCTAATTATACTCTGACAAGTTCTGCTTATCAAACACTCTTTCCTGCTCCAAATTTACTGCAAAGAAAACATGTTACCAATTCACTTCAGTGTCAAAAGTAGCTGCAAACCAAGAAAGAATATTTGTCTTAAAACTCCAACCCTCTTGCAGGAGAGCTGTTTTTGTCAATCACAGGAATTAGGACTGTTCTCACTTCAGTGTATCAGACTCTGGCCCTGCAGAAGTAGATCTGCAGGACTTTAAAGTACATAGCTCAAATATTTTAAATAAGCTAATAAAAAGTACAGTTCTGGTAGAGTACACTTTAAACAAAGTGAAAAAAATTAAAAACACAATCATGCCTTTTTTTTTTTTTTTTTTAACTGTCTAACCTTGTCAAGAAAGAATGAATGTCTGAAATCAGCACTACCAAACATATCAGCTCTCTTCCTTACACCCATCTCGTGTATCTTGGCATAATCTAGACAAGAGGAAAGCAAGACTGGAGTGTGGGGGCTGTTCCCTCAACAATTCCCTGCTGGGTGCAACGAAAAGGAAACTGACCATTTGAATGCAGAGGGAACAATGAAGGTACCTTCCACAGACAGACAAGGAGTAAACTGGAATAAGGAACTGGTGGGAAATGAAGAACTGAGGCTGGGACTAATTAAGCAAGGAGACTAAGAATTAAGCAAGGAGACTAAGAATGCTAACCACTAAAGGAGAAGAGAGAGGGACGAGAAAAGACAAGAGGTAAGGGGTGGAAGAAAACAGATCCATTGAGAAGGTATGACCTAGGATCGTCCAGACAAAGAATAATGGGTAGAAAAGGCAGCAGAACCCAAAAATTTTGTGAGAAAGCCAGTGGCAGGGATGGAATCTTTGTGGACTGAGTCAGTGGAAATACCAGGATTAAATAAGAAGCAGTAGTAAAAGACTAGGAACGACTAGTGGGGAAGAACAGGAGGTCTGAAGGGTAGACATTAGCATTTCTTTGTCAAGAAGGTAGGGATTAAAATTAAATACCTGAGAAGCAGAAATTGGAACTGAGAATGAAAATGGAAGTGGAGTAAGGAGCTTTGGATGGAAAAAGATAGGATTAGGACAAGGACTGTCTGCAAAGAGTGAATAAAAGGAAAAAAGAATATGCATCCACCAGAGTACTGTATTCTTTCAGTGTCTGGCTCAGAATCCATGTTTTCAAGTCTCACCATTCAACAGCTGCCAGAAATCCACTGACCGTGTCCTATTTCCCCTCCACGAGGATCTACACAGAAGATGACAACCTAGTGTTGCTATCAGTTATTCCATAAAGGTAAGTGGTACAGTTCTCTGCAGTGGATTTAAATGTTACAAATCTGTTGATAAATCAACATAATACACTATCTTAATTTCAGTTGACTTTGCAACCTTTGCAATGTTTTTATAACATAACATACAGTATACACATAGGAATAATTACTCAGAATTGAAATGGGACCATCTGTAGCACGAAATGAAACATCTGCTTCACAGCAACAGCACATGATATTTTAGGACAGGAAGAGAGAATTATGGCATGTGAGCAGAGCAACAGGGGTAGTTAGGATAGCAATTTGTAATCCTGCAAACTGGGACTTGACCAGGATGTCAGAAGTTACCACACCCTTGCAGAAGTTGTTGTGTAGTCTCTAACAACTAAATGAAATGTAACTCTCATTAGTATAAAGAAAATCCAGATTAAATTAAAGCCCTAATCACTTGAAAATTATCACCAACTTAAAGATAACTTTTCAAAGAATTTGTGGTTTGCTTATCATTCTACTGACAGCATGACTTCAGAGTCATGCCTGTTCCTCAGAGACACAAATTGCCAGTAGAACAATTAATCCACGCTGCCGTCCTAACTGCTTATAGTGCTCCGGAAGGACCATGCAGTCACACTCGGCTCCAGGGGTTTTAATGGCACCACACCCAGATGCAGCAGCCTGCACAGATGTGTTACTTTGAGAGCTGAACTCTAAATTCGCCACTGAATAGTGAGAAGTATCATCAGAGTACTGTATCCACTCTGGCAAAAGTGATCTGGCAGCCTCCAAAGCAAATACGAAACAAATTACAGAAGCAACAAAACTAAATTACAAAGCCACATACTCCAGCAGGCTATACTGGCTCATTGCATTTAAAGGGATACTGCCCAATACATTTTTTAATTTTTTCTTAGAAAAAGGTATTTTTGAGATGAGCAAAAACTTGAAATAGTTTTAAAAACTATCAACCATTTTTTAAAAAATGTGAACATTGTCTCTGACTGCTGGAAGCCCAAATGACTAAGTCACCATATAAATAAAAACAGCCTGTAATAGAAGACTAAAAATGACCACTCTAAGGTGACTGTCTGAGCTCAGAGAAATGTAAAAAGCAAAAAGGATGAAAAGTAAACTCAGTTTTAATTTGAGATTTTCTACAACACGGTATTTTTTTAAGTGACAGTGTCCCTTTAAGTAAGAATTATTTTGCTTTTCTTAAAGCCACCATCAGTGATTTTGATGGAACTGTTATCTCTAAAGAGGCATTAGGAGGAGAAGGAAGGGGAGGATGGAGAGGTATAGTGGAAATAGCATTAGATGGGGAAAAGGATCTGTTAAGTGTCATTCAGCATCAACCCTTTTACAGCTCCTACTCTGGATCATACGGATATGGACCAGCCATAATAGGCATACCTAGGAAGAGAATTTCAGAGCCTCTCTGCAGAAGACACCCCAGGAAGGAATGCCAGAAGGACTGAGCAGTGAACGAAGCACCGGGTTAATGGAGGCCTATCACACCAAAATTACCACAGGGGAACTGGGCAACAAATCAGGTCTACTAAGGAGAAAAAGTCCTCCATTTTGAAACCTGAGCCCATGTGGGTATTCTTAATGAATGGCATGTGGCGTCAGGACAATTTGGAGTCATTCCCAACAGCTGGCTACAGATTTTTCTCCTCCTTCTGGAGGAGAAGACAAATGAAATAAGAGACTCAGATGACAATGCAACCTAGCAGAGTTTGCCTTCTCTTGGATACACTGACAGATTTGCTCATTTTAGAAGAATAGATTTGGGGTGACTAAATGAGCAAAGGGAATTTCAATTTTCCAGATGGACAAATGCTAAACAAATGCCACTTATAAACCAAAAGTTATCCACTTACTAAGGGATTCAGGAAGTAGCTTTAATTAAAGAAATGCAGAATGACAGCGCAGAGTGATGACATCATTATAGTCATCAAGTGAGCGGAAAAAACGGGCTAAACACTCACAAGTTTGGCACTTAAATGAGATATTAAAAAAAACACAACAAAAACACAAAACACAACAACATAGCAAGAAGCTTATTAGATGTGTAATGCTGCAAATTGAGCTGACTGGAAACTGGTAGTAGATTGCACCAAAACTGACTGGAACTCTACCAGTAGATTCTCTCCTAACCCTGCAATAAGACAAAACAGGAACGAAGTCATCTACAACTGTTTCCGAAGTCCCTTGAGGAAGCATTTTGTTAGATCATCAAAATACTCTGTTTCCTCAGGAAGAATCAAAAGGGGAAGAGGGAGGCAATGGCATAACTAAAACTTTAGAGTGCTGTTAGCTCTTGGGAGATGGTCAGTTCTGCAGTTTCCATTGTATTAGCATATTTTTCTGAAGAGTATTTGGATGGTAGAATTGGACTTGGCAAAGGAGAAGCAAAATCCAGAATGACTTTCTACTTCCAGCATGGAAGGTGACTGGAGTGAAAACAGCGAATACATTTTGAAATAATTGGCACTGTGGGAAATAGAAGAGGGAGCCTTACACATGGTTTGTGGAATATGCCAGGATCTCCTCTTCCTGAGCTGCAAAAGGGGTTCTGCCAGTCATGTGCAAGGACTGTTTCTTCCTGTTTGTGAGCCAAGGATGGGAGAAGTAGGTAAAGGGAGGGGTGGGAAGGAGTGTCAGCAGGGTTAGTGTCAGCGAGAGGTTCAGCTATACATACCACCCAGATGCAAGTCGATGAGGTCACTGTAATAAGACTCTCCCCAATAGTCTATAACAAGGAATTGGTGAAGACAGTTATTGAATCAGATACCCACCCTAGCCCCACACAATCAAAGCAATATATGAGAAAGACATACAGACAGAAACAAAAAAGACAAACAACACGAAACATGCAGCTATATACGTTTGCACATACATAGAATATATATAAAATTGTCTCATTTATCCATATATGTACACATACACACATATATATGTATCACAAACATACACATACACATATATATATGTGTCACAAACATATTGGGAAGATGAGGAGAAAATTCCCAGCAGGCAGGCAAGGACTTCCATGGAGAAAAATCAAGAGGTCTACACACAGACACTTCACTTATTTCAGTCTGCACCAGTACTTGACACTGAAGTCTTTCCTGTTCTTGTTGAGAAAAGCAGAGCTATTCTTGTTGCTTTCATGCTGAGCAACATCAGAAGGAAAGACTAATTTCTTAGGTAAGCTGCAGGACAGGTATAAGCATTGATTTCTTGGCAGTGAGTGAGTGGAGGATGCGTGTGTATAGCAAACAAGTAAAAGGCACTGAGTGCTGACACAAATGACAAATACCTAAGTGTGGGAAGATGGGTTTCTGCTAATGACACAGTATCTGTGTCAGAGAAGAACCTCCATTTGTGTGTGTGAAACAGACATGCATGTCCACAGCTGCTAGAGACAGGTACGCCACGAGTCTAGCACTGTATAATTATTCTTTAGGGAAGAGACACATGGGAGTACAGAGAGCACTGTTTCTCACTGCATATGATTCACTTGATGAAAAGAGGTTGCTCTTAAATTTTTCAGTATTGATCTGACACTAAAAGACATTTTCCTAGCTCTTAAAAATGACTATCAAAGTTCATAAAGGAGAATAATGGAGAAGAAGAAAAAGGCTCACGAAATTTCAGAGTTGACATATTTTTTCAAGGTAATAATTGAAAAAGTGAAAAATCCACACAGGAAAACAGAAGTCATAACCATGTCCAGACAGGCGAATGCACTATAATACAAAGCACTGTTACATTAATAGTAATCCCACTCTTGGGACACTGCAGAAAAATAGGAAAATTCTTCACTGAGATTATTTTTCTTTACCTTGGCAGTGAAAAGCCATGATGCAAAAGAAAGGTTAAAAAATAAATAAAAGAAAAAAGAAGGGATGACAAAAGCTTAGAACACCTTGTATATGATAAACTTGCCACCTTAAATAGTTTATATTCCAGATCATTCTTACTATAAATGCAACTGCCAAAGGGTGAGATCTTCAAAGACATTAACAAAAAACTTATTAAGGCAATTAAGTAATCATAGGGTGTGAGACTATTTTCTGAATCAGAAACTAAATGTTAAATTGAGTATTCAGCTCTTTGAAGAACAGAAGGCCAACTGCACTTTCTCTGAGGCTGAGCCAATTTAAAAACGAAAAGAAGTTATAGAGGAAGGTGCGATTATTTTGTCAAAATTAAAGTCACCAATGAACTCCAAAATATTTCTGAGTGTGATTAGTTGAACAGCTAGTATCATCATATTCCAGCTTGAAAGCTATCAGATAAGGACTGACATTCCTGGAAAGAGTACTGAGCTATTTGTACCTATTGCTAGGATCCAAATTAACTGTAGTCTCACAAGACACTGCTGTGAAGAATTTGACTATCTGCTCAGTATAAGTCACTTGATCAAAACATACTAAGGTTGAAACAAAATGGATGGAAAATAGAAGCAAAAAACAAAACAAAACAAAAGTAAACAAATTCTTACCCACAGTACATTTTTTTGTTCTTACCAGTCCAACTGAAAGACATATTTTTGTAAAACTGGGAAAAGGTCCAGAGGTCAGAGATATGAAAAACTGAAGTTGATGGAAGACTTCTAAATAAAGAACTGAAATGCTTTACTGAGAGAAAAGATAACTAACAGTCAACTTGATAAAAGATAATAAATGACATTGAAAAGTTGTTCAGATGGCCTTGTCTATCTGTTTCTACAATAGAAAAAGAAAAGAATCATTACAAAATATAAAATTATGTTTCTTCTGTTAGGAATTTCAAATATCTAGTAGGAGGAAACTACTATTAATACTGCAAGAAACTTCATATTTAAATGCATGAGATTGGTTCTTTCCCTACAGGGAGGGAAGCCAAATAACCTATTCATTACAGAGCCCAATATCATCTCCAAGAACAGTTAATACTGGTTGGTCTCTATGGGACAGCCATTACTTTGATCCTGCATTGCAATCCTTTTCCATTTACGTGGACAGAGAACGTGCATGGGACACACAATTCCCACCCTCCCCTCTTTCTTCCCCTTGCACAAGCTTATTAAAAGGAATGTATATATATACACACATATATACATATACATATATATATGTATATTCAGATGACAACAACACTGCCCTTCCCCTATTTTAGATTTTGTTTACACAGTTTAATTAGGGAAGAATTGATCAGGGACAAGAGCATTACTCCACACCTTCACACAAGGGTCCTGCTGAATGCAGTGGTCACTGTTAGGTGAATATCTTAAGACAATGCAGATGAGAAGAAAATTATGATGCCCTCCTGAACAATTAATGGATATTGGAGGCAGAAATTAATTGTACTTATGGAAAGTGATGTCACAGACTAGAAAATAAGAAGAAATTTGGTTATTTTATTGCAAACATATTTAAAATGTCTGTGCAAGATTAGCTAGAGAAGTAAAGAATGGTGTTCATTTTTAATCTTATGTTTCAGTCAACATAGGTTATAACGTTTTTTTTTTTTTCTCTCAACAGAATGTGGGAAAATTTCTTGTTAATCGCTGGAAATAACTGTAAGAGTTGGAGCTTGTGAATTCTTTATGATGAAGTTAAGCTTCCGTAACTAGAAGCAAAACATATCCTATGGCCTTCCTGAAGAAAAGAGATTCATTTTGCAATGTGACCAACAATTTAATAATTCTGCTAGGAAATTCACAAATATACGAGCTCATCTAAGACTGCTTCATTTTGGGAGAGCTGGAAGTGAGGTGTTATACAAGGGTTTAAGTCTGCAGCCTTCCATACAAAATACCAACTCTTACTCTTGGCCGTATTTTGCCCTTTCTGGACTTTTTTTAGATCATTGTGAAGAATGTTCTCTCAGCTGCTAAGATTTTCCACTTGTGCTGACATGTCTTACTTACATGAATGTCATTTAACAGCTGACTAATCAAGATGGAGTTCCAGATGGAAAGAAGAAAAGTGAAACGAAGGATTAGAAATAAGCGGTGGTGTTAGTAAGTGCAGTAACTGGCAGGCCAGCCATCAGAGTGGGGCAAGCTACACAGAAATACACAGCATAAGGAAGGAGGCACCACCACAGAGAAAGAGTTGTTGCACAAGGTTACTTTTTGAACCCACACATTAAAAAGCCAGTCAGACCACAAAACCACTGAAGTCATCAAGATTGTTTTGCACACGTGTAGAACTTAATTGCTTTGGTAACCATTCAGACCTGCTGCTTTGGCATGCCTTTATGGAGCACCAAGCACAAACAAACTTGGCGAAGTAGTAATCAGTGGGACGTCTCAACAGACATTTTCTCTGGTGAACCTTCACTGCTTAATCTAGTACCATCTTCACAAGCATAGTGGTCACTCTTCAATCCAAGCAACAAGACAAATCATTTTTCCAGTACCTGTTCCACTTTTACCATTTCTGATTTCTGATCCTTGTAATCAGGTACATAATCCTGGTCTTGTCAGATATATGCACACTGCATTTGCCTGTTGGATATTTGACTCTGTGAAAGTAAGGATTCTTTTTTTCCAGATTATTATGCTACTATCAGCATTACCTCAACCAAGTACTCCTCCACTTATGTTTTGCCAGATCAGGTGAAACTCATTCAGTATAATTTCAAGTACACGTAGCATTCCTTTAACAGCTTGACATGGATATCTTTCAGTACACATTTGCATTTCTGCTCTGCAAAACTTTGTCAAAAGTAGCCAGTGTGCTGGGCTGTGCAGTGAGGAAGATGTTCTGTGATGGTCCCTTGTAAGGACACTGCCATGATAATCCAACACAGTAGAGAAAGCACACACAATTTTGTAATTACTTTCTGAATGTACAAACAGGGTTCTCCTACTGTGACAGCTTTATGTGAATTGCAGCTAGGAAACCTCTGCAGTTTTCTAGCTGTAATATCCATTAATACGCAGAAATAGAAATCCACTACTAATAATTGGAGGATTACCTCCTGAGCCTCAGGCAAAGACAAGTGAACTAAGTCTCTGCTGTCAGGTAAGCCTCAAGATTAGAAGAAATGTGAGAACAACAAGGCCTCAGAAAGATAGAAGAAAAGGGAGAACAGATTCACATTGGACTCTTAATTCTAGGGTATAATGGTCCAATTACCTCTAAAATCCAAGCAGCTATGGACTACTGCACAAGCATTCGATAAGAACACATTAAAGAGCAAACCAAGCTCTGCTGGATACCTGCTTCTCCCCGAAGGGCCTTCTCCACAGCAACCCCTCTCTCCTCCAGTTGTCTCTGCTTCTCTTCTACTTGTTCAAGCTGCCGCTGGATGATCTGTTCAGAAAAGAAGGGAGTAGAACCTCACCAACAGTGATTCTGATCTGTCAGCAGTACTTATCTAGCACTAAGTGACTTCAGCCAAATCAGCATTTTGAAAAACAAGTATTTGCATTCAACAATACAGTGCTTTGAAAGCTAGCATCACAGTCCCCTCCGGTGAGGACACCCTCACGCCCTGCATCCTAGCATTTTGTTTTTACAGATACCTGGATACTCACTTATTGTTACAACTGGAATCCCGTTCCTAAACAATAAAGTGAAAGGTGTTGCCATCCAGTCAGCTGATCCCCTACCTTCAGTTTTAAACAAATTCCATCTCCTACAGATGGTGCCAGCAGATTCTCTAGTGATTAAAGGTTAATTCGGTAACGCTGCACCCGCTAGCATAATTTAGCAAAGCAATCATTGGCGCAGACTCATCAGGTATTATCTTACTACCACTATTCGATTCAGTGAACGGTACCACACTCATCTCCCGGTAGGAAGGTGCTATGGTCATTATTTGTCATTTTTTTTTCGCTGCAAAACTATTATGACAAGTTTCAGTAATTCTTCCCATGTCTGTGACATGGTACCACATTTGATAGACAGAGTAGGAGTAGAGGCAATTGTAGAAACAGAGGAAAGTTCTGGTTCTGGTTCCTCTTCTGATACACTCAGAGGAATGTCAGGATCATGGTGCTTTCATATGGAATTGATTTCCTGCCATGACAAGAAGACTGTGAGACACTACCTGAGCTCTATGTAACCTCTTTAGCTCTTCTTGCTTGGCTTGTCTGCGAGCAGCTTTCTGTACTCGCCGAGTCAGCTTAGCATTCAGCTCTTCTTCTGTGTAGGCTCTCTAAAGGAAGAAAAAACAGGAGATTTTATTTCCATGCCCAGAGGTATGGGGGGAGGGAAAACCATTTTCTCTTCCAAAATCTCAGAAGGGAGGTGTTCTGTCTTTGCCATGACTGTGACAAAAATCAAGCTTCTGTAAGCAAAGGTGTTCACAGTGCAGTGAGCAAAAATTTCAGGGTCAAATCAGGAGTGAAGAAGCATATAAGCCAACTGCAAAGCTGTGATTTTCTATGATGTCCCATTTCTGTCTACCATTGCTATATGGAACCTCTCCACAAAGGTCAAATACATTTTTAACCTATTTCTCAATAGATTTAGCCTAATGAACTTAGTTAAATCAATAAGACTACCATATAAGTAAGTCATCTTTATTCCATTTTAGAAGAGGGTATAAGGCATATCTACATGAACAGTTACACCAGTATAAGCTAAGAAATTAATATAGACTATTGTAGCTACATAGGTATTCCACTCTTCCGACATAAAATATTTTATTCTGGAGCAAGAACATCTGTATTTGAGAGTTATGCTGATATAAGTGGTAATGACTGCCTGTGTAAATTTGTGCAATTTTTCTCTGAATCAAGAAGGCAAAAATACATTTGAAAGCAGAATGATGTTCTGGTGTGAGAGGAGAAATCCCATCTCAAGAACCATGCCACAAAACTGTCCGGTATAAAACAGAGCAAACAATCTCTTAACTAAAACTAGAATATTACAACACCAGAAGCCATTCAATAGGAGAAATCCTGTGTTTATAGAGATAGAAAGGTATTTCTTCCTCTTCTTTTCTCCCAAGAAAACTAGTTTAAAAATACATAAATCTAATTTTTTAACGTTACTGAAATGGAGTTTAGTACCTTTTCAGGTAATTAGTTTGTTGTGTTGTAATCTAAGGTGGGCTTCCTTTCATATATTTCAAGAGCACTGAAGGAACTTCACAATTGCATTAAACAAACCATGGTGAAGAGAAGAACTCTCTTCTCTTCCCACATACACGTATGTGGTCTTTATGGGACAGCTGGACACAGATGTCTTCCACTTCTGGTGAGATCTCCATTGATAGCCAAGTTTAAGGACAAAACGTTAAGACAGACCACCCCATAAATTTCCTTTATCTAGTTATTGCACAACCACACTGATCACTATCTCTGTTTTACTGTTCTCAGTGAGTAGAGGTTTTTAACATAGGACCACGTCTCTACTAAAAATTCCTAAGAGAGGTGTGATCAGCAAGCACTATTGTTAGAGCTCCAAGAAGTTAAATCTTCGCTTTCTCTTTTTTAATGCAAGATCTACAATGATATCCAAATCAGAAGGAAAAGTCACACAGGGTGTGAATTTCCTACCCCCCTTAACACTGGTGTGACTGTGAAGACAGGACGATAACAATTTCAGAAAGCAGCAGCATTCCTGAAATAGAAATGTAATTTCTATCTTGATTTTAGCTTGATACAAAATTTTACTGAGATTTCAGTAAACTCAAGAATTCTGAAGGACAATTTTGAAGGAAAGCATGAAAATTCACTTAAACTCATGATCTAAATATTAAAAACAAAACACATTCATCTTTAATAGCCTAGAAACCCAATTTGTTCTGAAGCTCAAAGATCACCCACATCCCTCTGTACAGTGCTGCACTGTTGTGCACTGGTAATTGCATGCATTCTAACAAGTCAGACAATTTGGAGCTCAATGCATTTTTGGTAGATAACCTCTACAAAGATTTTTCTGCCCATGTCTGCTAACATCTCACGCATGCACAGTCAATGTTTGTGATGTTAGTGTACATGTGACAGGTAGCTATGGATTCGATGGGTTAATATAGGGACATACATGCAACAATGGCCAACTAGTGGGAATGGAGACACTACCTTTGACGAATATGATCTCTTGAATGCCAAGGCGTGTGGTACATAAATCGACTTTAAAGGGGGAATGGTAAAGGAAAAAAAATAAAAATAAAAAACATACAAAATGAAGCAAAATCAGTTCAACATTGAAAACAGATGCACAGTTAAAAAAAAGAAAAAGACAAAACTATTTTTAAATGCAATGTAGAATTGTGCAAATGCTGAACGTGGCCCAGACTGGTTAAGCACAATGGAACTTCTGTCCACAAAATCAAGTTCCTAGCGCTCCTCCAAGGTAGCACTCCAGGCAAGTAGCTTTGGTAGCCTCTTTCAAGATGCAGTCAACCTGAAAATACTTTATTCTAGAGGAATGCTTTGGCCTTTATCCACCTATGGATTTAATGTCCGCTGACGAAGTAAGCGTACATACACATACAAAGTTTTGGCTTACGATCTGGAATAATGGTTTGTTTGCTGGGGGATGTTTGGTCTGAACCTGCTCATTCAATCACATGTTACTCTGTCATACAACTTTTCCATTCAGACTTTTTTACAACCTCTTCTGGAAGCTGTGTTTATTTCATGGTTTTAAATAATCTCTACTTCATAGAAATAATTTTCCTCATTGCTTTCTGACTGGAGAAACACCAAATGGGCTCAGAGTGGGTTACATGTCCCACATTAGGGGAATCTCACTGTCGAAAAAGAGAACCTCCAGAGAGCCTGAGGAGCTAAAATTAGGAGAAGAAAAGAAAAAAGAAGGTGAAAAAATAGAGAGAAAACATGAGATGTTCATGAGGAAAGGAGGAGAGGAGAAGACTACTACCTTCTCTACCCAAGAACATTCTAAGTTACATTGTACCCGAATATAAGGCAAGTAAACTAGCTAGGGTCTGTGAGAGAGGTGAATTTCCCTTGAGCCATGAAGTACAGAGGGCATTGTGCCATTCTGGGCAAACAGCCAGCATTTTGCATTTTCACATTCAATTAACTAAAAACAGTCACAAATGAAAAGCCACAGAACAACTTAAGCACGTATGCAAACACCAGTAAAAAAACAAACTACCTGCGGTAGTGAAACAGTATCACAACTGCACAGGAACAATGACAAACACAGGCACAATGACACACACCTATACACAAGGAACCCACAGGGCATTCACATTAGGAATTCATTACAGGATACTTCTCTTGAAAGACACTACAGTAAACAGCACTGAAGTAATTCACTGCTGATCACAAAGAACAAGCTAAACGGAGCAAGCTGTCTGGGAAGCAAGCTCACTATAATTACTGAAAAAGCAGCACAAGCAAAATTTCAGTTTAGTGAAGGGGTTCACATAAAAGTTATGCTCCACAGAAGAAGTAGACTTTTACCCACAATAAGTAGCAGGTAGTTTGTAACTTAGAAAACATAACATTCCCACCCCAAATCTGTACAGACACAGTTTTGTCAGTCCCAAAGTTCAGTTACATTTCTTCTGACAGCAACGCATTCCAGTGTTTGCACGTGTGTTTTACATCCTTCGACAGGATGCAGTAAAATTAGGTAAGTGGAGTTCTCATATTTATTCTCTCTAAATAAATTTATACTTAAAAAATATTCCTTTAGAAAACAGGCAGATGCTGAGCACAGAAATTCTTTGTAAGTTCAGCAACAGCAAAGAGGAGAAAATGAGATGCTGCTGCCATACCCTTGGCAAAACTGGTAAGATATTTCGAGTATTAGGATTCTCGCTATCTGACAGCTATCCCCACAAAGCCTAGTGACGGTATCTTTTTCTGCAAAAGCCATTTTAAATGAAAGTAGCTCAGCACAGAAAAAAAAAGGCAATACCCAAGGCAACATCAAGGCATACCCAAGTCTGAAAACAGACATGTGCCTTACTGAAGCCCCGCTTCCTCCTGAAGGAGCATAGAAGGCAGAACAGTAGCTCTGTAACTCTTATCTGAACCCCCTGTATTGCACTTCTGTTCTTTGCTAGCCACGGGTACCTCATTCTTCTGCATCTCTTGGAAAATGCAGAATTTCTCATGAAACGCCTTGAGGGCATGCAAGGAGGAATGAAAGGGGGAGAGAAAAAAGGGAATCAAATAAAACAAAATAATCTTCCTCTCAGATCAACTAGAGAGAGAGAGAGAGAGAGAGAGAGAGAGAGAGAGAGAGAGAGACTGAAAGGGAGGTAAGTAAATACAGAAAATTCCTACTTATTTCATCAATTTCTTCTACCAGTCTTAAATTTGTTAGTTTTACTAATTCATTCCACTATATGTACATAGAAAGCCTTTCCTATGACATTTCCATTTGCAGTACTTCCAATACCTTTGCCATCTGAGACAAGTATCAACTAGATTCTGCTACTTGAGACTGACTTCTGTAACAATGCATGAAAGGTTTGAGACAGGAGGTACAGACCACTGTGTTCGTGACACTACCCTCTGAGATAATCTCTTCTTCCTGTGATTTTTAACAGGTGTACCAGGCACCACCAGGAAAGGATAGGAAGAACCAGTTTTTCATTCTTAGGCCTTAGCATTCTGTGGGGCCAATGAAATCTGAATGTATTCCTCTAAACCTTGGAAAGTCTGCCTAGCAGAGCTTAGAAGCTAGTAAGAATGGAAGAAGTAGAGCAGATCCTTACATTTTCTACCAGTAGTGGAATTCTAAAAATGAAAAGTGCCATTCTAAAAATGAAATGAATAACTTAAAAGCATCTAATTTTGGCACTTAGCTCTCACCATATTTTTTCCACGTTGCAAAAATGTATTTTTCTCTCTGGCCTTTATGAGGTTGTACTGGTGTCTCCTGTGTTCTCTTCAATAACTTCCCTAAAGCACCACTTAAAGTGAAACTATTTTGGCTAGAAAGCCGTTGATATATCTTACACCATCACATCATTGCACTAGCTAGGGAAGGTCACTCAGAAATAAGAAAAAACTTCCTCAGAAGAAGCAGAGTTCACAACAGACCACACTGGAATGAAGACACCAGGCTAAAAGCAATTACTATATACTGGGATTTCATAAGGAATCACTACATATTTCATCTTCACATTTGTTATCTTCAAAACAGACATATGGAAACACTCAGGAACTACCAAGAAATCCTCAAACACAACAGGGTCAAAGCGGGAGAGACAAGTGATTTTGTCCTCTAAGAAGAGAAGGTACTAATTTACACCGTACACATTCTCTTCTCCCAGGAAAAATATGGCAACCTGCATGAGTTGCAAACCGCAACCTACAGCTTACCTTTTGGTTAACAACCTGTCTTGACTGTGCTCTTGAGGCATGAACAAGTATATTCCTGCCTGCAGTTTGCTTGGAATTCTACCACATCAATCTATCAAAGAGGCTGATAAAACAATGTTCTAAAATTGGACCCTTACAACAAGCGAGGACTATCTCATTGTTACTTTTTTTGCAATAACATTGCAGCTAGTGAAAGTACTCTTCTGACACTAAATTTGTTTTCCATAGGTTATTGGCATGCTCATAACAGGGACAAAATTCACTATTCAGACTGTGATACTCAGTTGTAAAGTAATGTCACAATGAGACAGCAGATCCTTCATACAGTAACAGTAGGGAGTAGCTTGTAATTGTGAAAACAAGTGAAACCAACTTATTTGGGATAGAACAGCCAGTTTCCAGGAAAGCCTGCTCCACAAAAGAAAAAGTAAGGATGACAAAATGAATCACACATCTTTCCGCCATGGTTCTGAGCCTCTGATCTACATGATTACAGGATCCCTCTAAAATGCATTCTCGCCCCTGCCTACCTCTCGCTTGGATTTCTGGGAGGAGCGTTCCAGAACATCGTCACTGGAGAGGTCAGAGTCCTCCGAAAAACTCAGGTGCCGACGGAGCTGCAAATCTGAGAAGCCAGGAATAAAAAGGGGAAGTTAGAAAAACAGTGACACTACAACAATGCATTTCTCCCCATAAACATTTCAGAATTCGGTAAGCTGTTTGACTCAACTTCAAAAATACACAGCCGTAAGCAGTCTCAGCTGCTTTGCCTGGGATTACACGGTCATCGGAAAAGCACTGCTTCACAAAATGATCAATACTAGTTAGAAGCTTCATTCTACGCATGCATCACTTTCTGCAAACAGTGTTAAAAAGTCATGGCCATAATTCTTCCGTTCTGCTGTATCAACGCTCTTATGAAAGATACACCATTTGGATGACAGCAGCAGGCACTATTTTGGCTATTTTTACAAGGCTGCAGAAATGTAATGTTTTGTTTTGATTATGTTTATGGCTAACTTATTTACTGTATCACATGTAGCCATTAAACATCCCTGTCTACACTTGATGGCATGTGAGACATACACGAGACCAGAGAATCCACACATTTAGATCAGCAGACAGTTGTCAGATCACTGAGAACACAGGAGTGACTGCATCTCTGCAGTCTGCAGTATCCACGGAACCAGGTTGAAATAAACAGATCACCCACGGAAAACTTGAGGATCAGATTTAAAACAGAGATGAAATGAATGTCACAAGTAAGCTGACTCCAGCAAACGGTGCCTATTTTTCAAATCATCGGAAGGCACAAAATGGACATGCCTTGTACATATCTAGAGTGAAGCTTCCACTTAAGGATCCTTTTTTTTTTCATTGGCATATCAACTAATTCTGTAAATACACAAAAACATACAATTCTAGCTGCTTTACTTATTCCAATATTCTCATTTGACAATGAGGATCAGTGTCATTCAGCACAATATCACACAGCCAAATTCTTTCAAGGATACCCAGCTGTATCACACATCTATTATACCTGCAGCTGTAACCAATGGAGAAGCTTTGTGCTTGCCAGAATCCACAGTAGCACTACTTGAGGGAGTACTTGGGCAGGATTTGTCATCAGCCTTTTTCTTCTTGTCTTTCTTATACCCAGAGAAAACAGACTTCCATAAAGACCTGGATTTTGTTGTTTCCTCTGTCCCACCACTAGATTTGTCAGAAAGCCTGCTGTCATTTTTGGATTTCTTCTCCTTTTTGTTCTTACGAGGGGAGAAAAGAGAAGTTCTTTTCTTACTCTTCCCACTGGAGCCCTCTGAAGAGGTGACAGAACCTTCAGGTCCAGCCACGTCAGCAGCAGGAGTGGAGAACTTCTCACTAGCAGCGTCATGCTTAAGCATGGACCCCTCTGCTATTTTCAAGGCCAAATGTTTTGGAGAGTCATAAAACAACTCTTTGGTCTTCAAAGGCATAGAAGATGCCTTTCGTGACCTTGTGGACCCAGCAGCAGCTGCAGCCATCTCCATATCTTTCATCTTACATAACTGTTTAGCCATGGCATCACGTAGTGCTTGGCTCTTGACAGACTTCTCTCTGGCTCTCATTCTTTCTTCAGCAAGCTCCTTGGCCTCTGCAGAAATTTCAGGCAATGCTCTCTTCTTTTGGTTAACCCCTCCTTCCAATGAGGGCAGACCACCATTTTCTTTGACCAGTGGCAAAACAAGTGGTTTCTCTGGCCTTGGCCTACTCGTAGGAGGGGTAAAGAACTTCTCGTGAAGGCTTGTGTCTTCTGTCCTGTCATCATATGTGTCCTCTACATCATCAGCAAATGGAATCTCATCCACACTCTCTGCAAAAGACTTCCTCACGTCATCTTTTTTGGCCTGGGTTGACTCTTTGACAGCAGAAGTTGGCTCATGGCATGGGGCAACAGGAGGCGTTGATGCTGGTGTTGGAGGTGACTTGGATTCGGCCTCATTCTGCCAAACTGCTTGATGCCTCTTTCTACGCAAAGTGGCAGGTTCTTCATTTTGAGGAGGTGGTGGTGGTGGACTTGATGGAGGAGTAAGCATGGTAGAGTCAGAAGTGTTGAAGCTCTGGCTAGCCAAAGTTCTCATGTTAGATGAGCTCTCCTGGAGGCCAAGTCCTGAACTGCTGGATACATCTCTCTTTACTTCATTGGAACTCCTCAGTTCTTTTTCTGATGGAGATTTTGGAGTGAGCAGAGAAATCTGCTCGTTTTCTAACTTGGACAGTCCCTGCCTTCTTGGGGCAGGCTGGGGCTTCACAAGATGCATCCTTTCATCCCCTGAAATACTCTCGCTATTAAAAGCCTTCAGGGGAGTTGTCTCAAGGGCAGGTACAGTAAAGTTTGACTCTGAGCGTTTGTTTCTGTCTACTGGGGTGAGTCCTAAGCTTCTCCGGATTTCAGCACTCTTCATCCAGAACTCTTCCACGAGGTTACTACGTTTCAGAGCTTCTTCTGCAGTAGTAGGGCTCCCCAGTTTTTCCACTTCACTATCCTGACTCCTAAGAACCAGTTTGGCTAGAGGAGTAGACGTTAAGGCTGGGACAGGCTGGAAACACACTGGAGGTTCCACTGGGGATGGAATAGAGGTTTCAGAAGAAGGCAAAGGCTGGGAACAGATAGGTGTTTGAGAAGATGTTGGGGATGAAGCCTGTGTTGGTGCTGCTGGCTGAGATTCTGCTGGAGATGTAGGTGCAATGGCTTCTGGTGATGCAGCTGGCTGTGACAACACTGGAGAGAGTGGCACCAAAGGGCTTTTAGCTTTCCTGTCTTTGGGAATTTCATCTTTTGGTCCTTCCTCAAGAAGGAAAGGCTCAGGAAAGAAGCGTGCCTCTGGAGATTTTATTGCACAGGATACTGCAGCCAGGGGATCTGTTACATTCTACAAAATACAAATAAAGGAAATATTAATAGTCACTGGGCATGTTAGAATGCTGTTCCATTTTTTGCTGCTACACCACCCAAGTATCAAAATATGAAAAAAAGCCAAACACCTATGACATCTCACTCCTAGGCCTAGAATGTCGCTTAGGATTCCTCCTCAGGAATGGATCGTTTTTCTGTCCCATTGTAGACAGTCTTTTGTACATGACAACAAAGCAAATTTAATTGTTGGAAGGAAAACTGCGCTAAATTCCAGAAATCCATTTCTATCTTCTCCTGCTCTCCCTTTCAATATCCAACTCTGTATATAGTGGTGGTCCCTCATCTCAGATAGATTTCGTTCAAGTCTCTCAAGCTCATATCAACCCAGCACTTCCTGCTGGCTAGCATCTGCTGGAATGTTGTCTTAAAGCAAGTGGTGCTTTCTCTTTTAAGAGCAAATTAGGCTGCAATTCCCTTGACCTTTAATGATCTGAGAAGTC
Source organism: Cygnus olor (assembly GCF_009769625.2). Lineage (NCBI taxonomy): Eukaryota > Metazoa > Chordata > Aves > Anseriformes > Anatidae > Cygnus > Cygnus olor. The sequence goes on from NC_049169.1 coordinate 66,465,796, forward strand.
TTGTCTTTTACCTCCTATATGGAGACTGCCACATTACTCAGTAGCACAATTCTTAGCTTTAACATGTATGCCTTTGGCACAGGACTCTTCTTATTGAGTTCTGGCATTATCTTTCCAATGACATCTTTCACACCAGTATTCTTTTGCATGCAGAAAGTTTGGTTTAACTGATACATGAGCATTAGAGCACAAACCTCTCTGTGTGCTTGTATGACATTAAACACCCAGGTCTTAAGTACTGCATTTAGGCACTGTCCTGATATAAAGAATAACTTTGTCTAACAGAATCGTTAGACAGGCCTCAAAAAAAAAAATCACCCTCAATTTTAATAAAAAGAGAATGTTGTCAACAATTGCTGTCAGGAAACTGGCCTTATCCTATAATGTGTCCATTGTACGAGTAAACTGGTATATGACAAAACTCTCTAGGAAAGTCTAATCACTTAACAACTCCTTAAAAACAAACACTGGGGGGGAAATATTTGAATTAAACAACTCAAGAGTCATGTATTTCCATTCTTACATCCTATTAGCTGGAAACACCACAGTAAGCTTGCATGCTGACTCCAGAGCTGACACTACATCAGTAAATAACTTAGCTTTCTTGAGCTAAAATATGTTGTTACTCTAGAATAAATAAGCACTGCCTTGGTTACTACTAAGTAAGTAATACAATTATAATTTTGAATTGCAGCTGTACAGAATCTGATTTTGGTACAGAAAGGATAGTAAAACCAGGATAAACAGGAAACACCATACTTATGACTCCCTTCATGCTTTATATATATCTCTTGTTAACTGTGCATTGAAATGAAAATATCCTATAATTCTTTTTTGATTTTGTGATGGGAACTTGTGTGACTGTGATAGAGCCACCACACTCTGAAAGTAGGAAAGAAGACTTAAGTCTAAATAAAGTCAGATTTCAAGAAGGTCAGCATCAATTATAGAGACAGGAAAGCAGAAAAGAGCACTGCTGTCATTTCTCAGTAGTTTATCCAACTGTTCTATTGAACTTCAGGTATTAAACAGAAAACTTGAAGGATTCTCTTTCTTACCTCTACTTGTTTTGCTTTGGGACTATCTGCTGGAGACAGAGGAAGAACATTGTCACTAGCTGACTGGATAGGGATGGGTGGCTTGCATGGATCTACAGAAAGCAAAAATATGTTTAACAAAACAAATGAGACTGCTAATATTCTAAATTTTTAATGTTACACACAGCTAGAAATGACAAAGTCCTCAGCTTTTTACAAATTCTAGATTGGACATCTGGAACCTAGTCAAAACTTTGTAATTGTCCAAAACAGTACAAAATGTTACATAAAAACTTCTACAAGAACAAGCAGTTAGATGGGCTCTCACACTTTAGGAAGCTGTAATCAATGGACTTGGAACATTCTTCTCAAAATGTTAATGCAAGCACATGCCTGGCCACTGAGAGTAGTGAGATGGTTCAAATCCAACAGACTGTCTTCTCTTAAAAAATCAAATAACTGTATAGACCATCCAGAATGCAATTACAATCATTCCAACACTGGTGGGAAAGCTATTACCTTCTGTCGCACTGCAAGAAGTACCTTCTGCTCCTTCTTCATCTTCTTCGTCTTCAGAGACTTTTAGTCCTGGCTGTTCTGTGTCACCTTGATGTAAGCGGAACTCGGCTTCTGCATCAGATGGGATGTCATCTGATCATTAATCACACAGGTTGGGTGGAGGAGGGGAGAAAAACAAGAGATCTTGGATACAAATCCATCAATATGTGTTTATTATTTTCACAATCTTTCATAATCTTTTCTTTCAGTTCACATGGTGCTAATCACTTTTATCCTGAACACCTAAATGCTTCACTTCTTCCTGCATGCTATTAGAGTCATTTAAGCAGTAAATGATGGATCATTAATCAAAAGTACTAAATAGGTAGTTGATGTCATGGCTTCTCAGTTTTCTGGACATTTTTCAAATGTTTTCTGACATATGCAGTTCTTTCTACACTAGCAGGGGAAGATATTTGGCACAATACTATGACCTTTTCACAAATTTACTTCTATTTCTGTTATTCAGCAGTATTAATTACTGAATATGGACTCAAGACTGAGCCCTCTAAACAGCAGATGGTGAAAAGATGCAATAAATTTATTCTACAACGCATGGCACAGAGGTTCTTCTGTTTCTTTTTGTCCTTCACATATGGCTCCCTCTCGACTATTTGAAAGAAACTCCTACATCACTAAAAATATGATTACGCTTAAGTACTCCCACACAAAGTATTTTCTACAAATACAATTTCTTTTCACAGAAGAGGCTCAAACGATGTACAGTGGTACCCTACCGTCATCCAGCTCTGCACCCGTGTCTCCCTCTTCACCTGCCTGCCCTTCTGTGTCTGCAGGCTCTGTGCCCAGCTCATCCTCCACATCATTATCCTCACATGGAGCTAGAATATATTCAAATATTGAGAGAAAAGAAAAAAAATCTATACAGTGAAAAGGGTATACTCCAAACTGCACTGATTATTCATAGTGGATATATTTACTGATTACTGCCAAAACAAGAAATTCTGAGGTGTGTCAGCTGGAAACACATATACTGTGAAATGACACTTTCAGACTCCCAGAAATCAAAGAGAGACTGCCCCTTGGGATTCTCTAAGAATTTTTAGCATTGGAAGCAGACAGGACTTTTCTGAGGAGCTGGCCTTGTGTAAAATTCAACAAGAAAGGCACTGGGAGGCCATCAAAACAGAACAGTTTATGGTATTTCTAGCAATTTTTTTTTCTTTTCCAGAGCAGAAGAGTTACCATCCCTTTATCACATATGTGTATTAGGTGAAGACTGAAATCTCACAATGTATCACAACTGTTCATCTAGAAATTGAAATAAGCTTTTGAGGGTGTAAATCAGAGACAAACAGTCTAGCTCTAGGATTGATCATTATTACATTTGGAAACTGTTTAAAGCTGTGCAGCTACAGTACTCTTTGGTAAAAGGGTCTAAGAGACTTGATATGCTGTATATTAACTCAAAAATCAATAAAGATATTTTTAAGGAAATAAAGAGATATGTAAAATTTTCCTTTTCTGTTACAAATCATAATGTGATTTGCTGGGTCCAAAAAAAGATAATATTCTTGAATTTATAATCCTGAAAAGGGCATTTGATCTTAGTACTCATGACAGGATTTAATTACAGGGGAAAAAAGAAAACTAAATTTCATTAGCAAGTGATACTTAAATAAAAATAATTTAAAAACAACTAAGAAACACTGAGTCATCTCTAATGATAGAGGATGATTCACTAGGTTTTTTTCATTACACATTCTCATAGTATGTTATAATTTCAAACATAATTTAAATATTAAAAAGCACTTTTTTTACATTTTTTTTTTCCCACAGTAGAATCAATCAACTACGTTTTTGGGTTTGTGCAGCAAGTTAGCATCAATACCTGTACAACAACACGCAGACATATAACTGTTGTATCTCCACCTATTGCAAATATATACGCAGTCAGCATGTATTACTATCCACAACGTTTGCTAACTATACACATAGCATCCAGTCTTATAATGATGACAACCTTCTTGGTCACCCATTTACCAGTAAACTAAGCCTTGCAAGCCTCTAGACCTGCATGCATACAGTGTCATACTGTCATTTCTAGGAGGGCTCCTGGCATGATTCCTGGCAGTTAGTTCCCCATGGTAGGGCTGGAGGCTGTTTGCAAAATGAGCCCATCTGAGATCCCCCGATTCTGGACAACGAAGTTTAGCCACATGGAAGTGAATCATGCTGTGCCAACTTTCTTCAGAGTGAGAGAGTGGGCATCAATCTTTTTATTTACTAGTGAAGATGTGGCATCTGGAACCATTTATATGCTAGCATTACTAATTATGACAATCTTAAAAATAAACCAACCCTCCCAAAAACTGAGGTCTTACAGCCTCTCTTCTTTATCTAACACAGGTTTTTGCTTATTTCAAAACACCCTTCTGAGGATGGTTTGTCTTCTTCCTTCGAGCTAAGAATTTCTTTTTCCATGCTTTTCCCCTCTGTAGTAGTAAGACAGACAAACGTAAAGGTAAATTTGTTTTCTGTCAACTACTGTGAAAAGGCAGTTCCACGTACGTGTGATAGAGCACTGGCCTATTTCCTTACGTCAGAAGCTTATAAAATGCAAAACCTTACAGAGCTAGAGCGTAGGAGACTGAGTCACGCAGCAAAGGCTAAACTTTCCTCAGGGGCATATACAAATGTACTGAACAAAACAAACTGTGCCCTGGTCTGCTGGTTGGTTAAGTATGCACTAACCTATGTTGTTTTGGAAATAATAACATCACAGGATATTTTTATGATAACAACAAATGTGAACAATCTATCAAAACCTGCAAAAATGTAACTGACATTAGGAATATGTGACAGTCCTATGCACACAGGTGTCTTCAGATCCAGAAACTGTAAGGTGACATGACGCACATAGGGAGTGTTGGAAGGAGAAGAGAAAATCAACTCTTAAACAGGTTGGAATACAAACCTCAACAGAAGATTACAGGTGCATAGATGAGTAACAACTCAGTGCAAAGGGCATCCCATTTTGAGGAACGTGGAGAGCTTGCAGGTGGTTGGTTACATTATACATATACTGTGCATATACGTATACGCAGTTAGGATAAGGAGCAAGAGGCCAAAAGCTGTCACACAGTAACTGAGAAGCTACGCACTACGGCAGCCAGAAACTGGGATCGGCATTTCACTCGTTATCAGCTAGCAGCCAGGAGCAGACTGCACCAAGTGCAGCCATCGTGTAAACCACTGCTGCCTCACCAAAGCAGCAACAGAAGCAAGGTTTTATAGGCGAGCTAGCTATCCTCATCTGCCAAAGCAACTTCGCTGTAGATCAACTATGTATCCACAAACTACTCCTGACTTTCACTGCTTTACACAGGTGTGCTCCCTTACCCTGATGCCAGAATCACTGGTTTTGTAATAGAGCTTAGAGAAACACACAACAAAAGCAACTGAGCTCTGCCATCCTTCAGTTTTCCTGAGCCTTTCTTAAGTATGGGCATCCCCAAGTCAAAGGAGACAACAGCCATCCCTATCCCTAAAGATCCCAGCTTCAACCTTAATCTTCTTTCTTGTTTTCTTCACCACATAGCTAGTTTGTAGTTGCTACAGATAACTGCAGTTGCTTTCAGCAGTCTGTCACCTAATCTTTGACTGCAAGAAAGCCCCATGTTCTTTTAGTCAAGGAGCTAGGGGAGTACCAACTGGTCCAGTTTTCAGTTTACAAAGCAAAACACTTAGCTAGATTCCTCCTCCTCCGTTGTTACACCAAAGATAACCTGTCTGTTTGGCCTGCCTTCAGAAGGGTTACAACAAACGTCGAGTTCATGCAAGAACGGACTGTCTGAGCAAGGCGTGCATGCACACTCCCTCTGCCTCCCTCCCTCCCTCCACTTCCAGTCATGCAGTAGCGACAGGGCCGTAAGTCCAGGGTTAAAGTACCAGCTCAGCTGCTGAAGGCATGGAGAAGAGACGGGCAGGGTTATTGTGCATTGGAATACATAGAACATCACCAAACTACCTCCAGGGACCGTCTCCAGCCACGCCTGTACCGCCTCATGGCGTACGGAGGGAAGGTCGGATGCTGAATTTAAAAAACAATAAATTGTAAGAAATCAAAATTAGACCATCAGTAAGTGTCTAAAACAGAAGAGTGACAAAGGGAGATTTTTCAGCAGCAAATACAGGAACAAAACACATGAGATGTTAAACAACCAATTCCAGGCTTGGGATTTAAATTGAGATAACAAGGGCCAAATCTTCCTTTAGGATCTGCTATGTTAGAGGAAATACAGGTGGCATAGTGAAAAAAATGCAGCATCTGACCAGCGTGTCACCGCTGCTGTGCTGCACTTGAAACTTTGTATAGAAAGGAAACTAACAGATGGAGCTGAGCTGCCTGGGTTTGAATGCCAGCAGACGACGAGGAGCACCTAATGCAGAGTGCAAGGGGCTTCTCTGTCCTGCCATGCTGTCCTAAACTTTCAGATCAAACCTCACCGCCACTGTTACTCTGATAAACTCTCCAAACACCTCGTATCACAGCTCAGCCAGGAACAAATTTGTCTACTGAACTCAGATTGAAAACTTAGAGCGTGTCCAAAAATGCTTATTTGCAATGCTCATTTTAAAAAACAAACTGCTGATACGCCTGCACATACCTGTACTGTGTTAAGAGTGTAATTGAAGCAGCTGATCTATGGATCAGGATTTTCCTAGCTTGGCCTAGTTTGAGGGGAACAGAAGAAAATATTGCTTTGCCTCCCAAAAGAAGCTGGAAAGGTGACAAAATCAATTTGGAAGGATCAACACAGGTTTTCCTCTAGTTTGCCGGCACAGCTGTACCAATACACTATGGAAAAACAGGAATTATAAAATGTAAACTAAAAGAAAGAACTCAGAAACTCTCGGGTCACAGACCCTCAAGCAGAAGCTAAAGCAACCTCAATTGCAGTAAGCTTATGAAACTGTGTTAACATTTTCTTTTACTTAGTGTTCTTAAACATTAAGCAAGTACTTGAGGAATATTGAATGTTACAGGCAGTGGAACACAGCCTACTTCTCACTTGTAGGGAGCTAATTTCACACCAGAAAATCCCAGTGCAAACTGCAACTGTAAGCCTAGCTGACATGAACTGGAACTGTGTATCAAGTTGGACCATGATTTAAATACACAAAAGAAAAGCCATCTAGAATTATGACGAAAAGATAATTAACTGGAGTGGAATGTGATCAGTCAGGATGAGGTGAAGCCCTAGGCTTCTGTAATACAGATCAATCATGAACATTTTCTGTGGAAGACACCCCTTCTCATAATATACTTATTCCCCGCTACAATTCTGACACAATGGTTATAGACTTTGATAGAAGACTACCACCCAGTGACAGCATCATTAACTTTTACTAAGCTTAGGTTCTGCATAGGTAAAGGACCTAAAATACTTACCTTAAGACACACTGTAATATAGTCTAGAACAAGGACTGTAGAGACTGACAAGGCGTTTATAAAATGGCTAGACTGTTGGCAAAATAGGTATACTGTCAAATCTTAAATACAGGAAGTCAAAACAACCAGTGGTCAGATATGCAAGCCCTTTGAACTCCATCATTCCCCAATAACGCCAGATGAAGTTACACAATTTGAGAACCAGCAGTAGAGAAACAGGCCCAATAAAGAAGCCGACCCTGTTCAATCTTTGCTGTATTATGTATGTAACATTATCTTTTAACTTTCCATAAAAGAGGCATAGTCCTCACTGCCACAAAAAGCACTTGGCACCTACCCCTAAAGTCAGTTACCGTGGGCTGATTACTACCAAATCTTGTGTACAGTGAGGAAGAATGCTATACAGTCAAAGCAGGCACACAAACAGGTCAGAGGAAGTCACCACCACCAAAGAGCTGAGGAAGCAGTCATTTTAAGTGGGCACTGACCTGAAAAGCAAAATGTTTAACCAAGTGTAATTTCAGAAAGTAGTTCCTTTGGATCATGGCTGCCCCTGCTGAAGGACGCTGCTCTTCAAGGGCACAGAAGCAACAGAGCTACACAGCTGCAACTGTGATCTAGGAACGGATGGCATAGAACAGGGGAAGATTACCTCTGGAGGTGGAGGACTTTGAGGTTGGCACCATTTTTTCCTCCTCCTCTTTTTCACGGATGTGTGTCCAGTGCACATCTGCCAGGATCTCCAGAGGATCAACCGGATTTACAATCTGCTGCAGCCTAAGGTTTCCAGCTACCAGGAGGACATGGCATACCAGAATATGGGCAGAGTGGCATGGAGGACAGGGAGGAAAACGTGGGACAACAGTGGATAGGAAAGGTAACACATCATAGGAAAGGAAATAAGAAAAGAAGAAAAGATAATATTACTGGCTAAGACAGTTTTCAAGACAGGCAGAAAAAGTTCAGCATTGTGTACACACATACACTAACACAGCGCTCCTCAGACTCCCCATCAAAGCTGAATAATGCCATTCCAGAGGCAAAGAGATGCTACTAAAAAATTCATTGTAGATTATCTCTATTGCAAGCAGCTTCGCTGAAATGAAAGTCATTCTCTGGGTGTCCAACAGATATGTGATATGTAAATACCAATTTAGTAGAAATTTCCAGCCCCTTCAGCCTATTCTTCATGATTATTGCCAAAGACATCTTGCTTTTAAAGGCAAAGAACAACTAGTAGTTTGATTCACCAAAACAAAAAGTCTTTCATGCCCTACAATCAGGTTAAGTATTCCTTTCTATGCTGGGTAAATATCTCCTTGTGAATTAAATTACATGATGAATCTCAGAGTTGCATTTGTGTGTATATGTGCATGTGCACACATGAGCACAGACTTTCACG